>NC_073256.2:82885000-84135000 GCF_029289425.2 Pan paniscus | reverse complement strand
TAATCCTAGCTACTGGGGAGACTGAGGCAGGAGAATCGCTTGAACGCAGGAGGCAGAAGTTGCAGTGAACCGAGATTGCACCACTGCACTCTAGCCTGGGTGACAGAGCAAGACTCCATCTCAAAAAACAAAACAAAACAAAAAACAAACAAAAGACTGGCAGCTCAGTAGGTTTGTTCACACCAGCATCACCACAAACACATGCATAATGGATGTTATGAGGGCTATGTCACTAGGAAACAGGAATTTCTGAGCTCTACGGGACCACTGTCATATGTGCAGTTCATCATGACTGAAACGTCACTATGTGGTGCATGACAATTTATGAATGGACAACCAGAAATCTGAGGAAAAGTTGTATGAGTGTATAAACAAAAAGAACACCTGAGCCAAGAAAAACATAGAGCTATTTCAGGAAAGTAATGAAAACTATGAAAATTGGGATCCTCAGTGGCAGCAGTCCCCAACCTTTTTGGCACCAGGGAGCAGTTTCGCAGAAGACAATTTTTCCAAGGACTGGGGGTGTGTGGTGGGGATGGTTTCAGGATGATTCAAGAGCATTACATTTATTGTGTACTTTATTTATATTATTATTACATTATAATATATAATACAATAATTATACAACCCATCATAATATAGCTGAACTTGTTTTCCTGCAACTAGATGGTCCCATCTGGGGGTGATGGGAGACAGTGACAGATCATCAGGCATTAGATTCTCATAAGGAGCATGTAACCTAGATCCCTCACATGCACAGTTCACAATAGGGTTCCTGCTCCTGGGAGAATCTAATGCTGCTGCTGACCTGACAGGAGGCAGAGCTCAGGAGGTAATGAGAGCAATGGGGACCAACTGTAAATACAGATGAAGCTTTGCTCGTTTGCCCACCACTCACCTCCTGCTGTGCAGCCCGGTTCCTAACAGGTCATGGACCTGTAACAGTCCATGGCCTGGGGATGGGGACACCAGCTCAGTGGGATGGGAATGAATGTTCCTTTTATAAAACAGGAACTTGTTGTCATGAAAAATAAGAAATCTTAGGAAAATAAGTAATCCATGAGGTTTAAAATATATTGCCAAAATCAAGATATAAGTGGAAGGACTGAGTAATAAATTCAAAGGATCTTAAAAATTTAAGCTGAATAAATCTGTTGACAAATGAAAATAACAAAAAAAATGGGAAAGTATAAATTAAGAGAAATGTTAGTGAGATACAAAAGGCCTAACATTTTTAAGAAGGATTTGAGATAAATTCAGTTGCCAACGCAGATGAGAAAATAAAAAGTAATAATAATTCCCTAAGCTGAAGAGATAGACCCACAGCAACAGACTGAAAGGGCTCAGAATTCACGAACAGACCGATGAGTAAACATCCTGAAGAAATGTTGTGAGTTCAAAGACAAAATAATATAATAAAATATTTCAGAGGGGAAAAATGCTACCTACAGAGTAAAAAGAATCTGATATATCAAATTTCTCATCAGTAAAACTGGATGTTAAAAAAACAAACAGCAGGACCTTTACTGTAGATCTTAGCCTGTAGGGAGCAGGCAAAATTATCTTACAGTTTTACGAATATGTCCCATTGTAAATCAAATGGGGGGCCAGGGAATTAGGATATTTTCAGACATGAACTTCAAAGACTTTATCTCCCTTACATTCTACTTGAAAAAAATATTTAGAAGAGATATTCTATAACGATAAAAAAAAAAAGGAACCTTAGAAAAAGTAGCCAGGTATATGAAAATGTGGTGAAATGCTAGAAAAAAAATTGTAATATAGAACCTGACATTTTGTAAGTCCTTCAAGTGATAATACTTTAATAAAATGTTATTACTTTTCCAGTTCTATGGGTATGATTCCTCTATGTAGATCCATAGTTGCAAAGCTGAGGCAGATCGTATGCGTGTAGCTCATGCTCCAGCCTCCTCAGCATCCTGCTTCTGAGACAGCTCCTGGCTTCATGCTCCTGGTTTACTCTCCTCTCTGTGAGCCACGCAGAGCACAACCCCACCAGTAATAAGAGGCTCTCACAGCATCACCTTGTGCTTCAGTTTACTCAAGATAGCAGTCCTTTGTAATCCATTTAGGATCTGTTGGGGGAATAATGCTGCCTTAGAAGCTACTGGTCTAGGTCGGACGTGGTGGCTCATGCCTGTAATCCCAGCAATTTGGGAGGCCGAGGTGAGTGGGTCACTTGAGGTCAGGAGCTTGAGACCAGCCTGGCAACATGGCGAAACCCCGTCTCTACTAAAAATATAAAAATTACCTGGGTGTGGTGGCCGGTGCCTATAGTCCCAGCTACTTGAGAGGCTGGGGCCCGAGAATCACTAGAACCTGGAGGCAGAGATTGCAGTGAGCTGAGATCGCGCCACTGCACTCTAGCCTGGGTGACAGAGCAAGACTCTCTCTCTCTCTCAATAATAATAATAATTAATTAATTAAAATCAATAAAAATTTTAAAAAGAGAAGAAACTACCGGTCCAGGGTGAGCTGATCAGCTCCCTTCACCCAACACACTCTTAGGAGGCTCCCAGAATGCCTCTTATCTCTCCCAACTGGGTCATCAACAGAAACAAAAGCCTTCTAGTACATCACTCAGACCGTCAAGCCCACGGTTCACAAATCCAATCTATCTTCAACTCTTGATAATTCCAAACCCTTCCTTCATATAAGAAAGACCAAAACTACGTGTATGTTTACTGAAACCAAAGCCCCCAGAGGACCAGGAAATCAACTGTCTGTCTACCGTAAGCCCTTCCATTTGTTTCCTCTCTGTTTCCCCTGCAGGCTTTTAGCCCCATGTCGGGTCCCCAGGACCAGTCCTGCTTCACATTTCAGGACCACACAACCCTCCTCCTGACACTCAACTCTCCACCCTATAAATGAAAATTCCTTGTGAAAATCTTAATCTGTGCCTTTTATTTGGCAACATGGTTTTTGAATGTTCCCATACCTTTGTTTTCTTCCTCTAATAGCAAACTCTTTTTGTATGCTTTGTGATACTTTTTCATGGCCTAAGACACCAGAAAAATTCAGGAAATCTAAAAGTTGAGATTCAACAATAAAAGCACTAAGTTTCATTATAGAAGGAAAATAGTACAGAGCCTTTTAAGTAGTTTATTCGTCTTTAGTTTCTCACAGAATTATGGGAGGGAGGTAGATTAGAAACAAAAATTAAGTGTGTATTTTCTTCTTAGTTATTTTTTTAATAGTGGTAAATAGATCTTGTCTTGTGTGTTTTACCTGTTCTTCTGTATGTCTGACACAGGCATTGTTTACCAGGAAGAGGAAAATAATTCACAACCATGTGAAATGGTGATAAAATGGATACTGTCCGATATAAGACATAAGTGGATACTCCCTGGACAAAATCTTAGGTGACACAGTAACTGTAACCTATCCCACAGCTATGAGCTGTCTGCCAGTCCAGCTGAATCCACCATTTCTAGTGGGGAGTCCATGAGAACTGTCTTAATATGCAATGGTCAGCCTGGTCCACACCTATAAAATTACAATATCCTAGGGAGATCTGGCTGGGTAACAGATATAACAATATTTTATTTTAGGACTTAGGTGAGTCCAGTGATCTGAGAATAAACCAAACTCTTAGCATTTGAGGTGGCTTCTAATATCTAAGGATTCAAGTACCCTAAAAGGCCCAGAATTCCTTTACTGTCTGTAAAGATAGAACGTAAGAGCCCTATGCCAAAAATGCTAAATCTAAGCTAACATTGATATCAGGCTCCAATCAACAAATGATCATCAAACCACCTTAAGAATATACTCCCATTCATATTTGCTACAAAGAGAATAAAATACCTAGGAATACAACATACAAGGGATGTGTAGGACCTCTTCAAGGAGAGCTACCAACCACTGCTCAAGGAAATAAGAGAGGACACAAACAAATGGAAAAACATTACACGCTCATGGATAGGAAGAATCTACATTGTGAAAATGGCCATACTGGCCAAAGTAATTTATAGATACAATGCTATCCCCATCAAGCTACCATTGACTTTCTTCACAGAATTAGAAAAAAAACTACTTTAAATTTCAAAAAAAAGAGCCCACATAGCCAAGACAATCCTAAGCAAAAAGAACAAAGCTGGAGGCATCACACTACCTGACTTCAAACTATACTACAAGCCTACAGTAACCAAAACAGCAGATCCTGGTACCAAAACAGATTTCTAGACCAATGGAAAAGAACAGAGGCCTTAGAAATAATGCCACACATCTACAACCATCTGATCTTTGACAAACCTGACAAAAATAAGCAATGGGGAAAGGATTCCCTATTTAATAAATTCCCCAACACGGGAAAACTGGCTAGCCATATGCAGAAAACTGAAACTGAGCCCCTTCCTTACACCGTATACAAAAATTAACTCAAGACGGATTAAAGACTTAAACATAAGACCTAAAACCATAAAAACCCTAGAAGAAAACCGAGGCAATACCATTCAGGACATATGCATGGGCAAGGACTTAATGACTAAAATACCAAAAGCAATGGCAACAAAAGCCAAGAATGACAAAGGAGATCTAATTAAACTAAAGAGCTTCTGCACAGCAAAAGAAACTATCAACAGAGTGAACAGGCAACTTACAGAACGGGAGAAACTTTTTGCAATCTATCCATCTGACAAAGGGCTAATATCCAGAATCTACGAGGAAAGTAAACAAATTCCAAGAAAAAACAAACAACCCTATCAAAAAGTCGCAAAGGATATGAACAGACACTTCTCAAAAGAAGACATTTATACGGCCAACAAACATATGAAAAAAAGCTCATCATCACTGGTCATTAGAGAAATGCAAATCAAAACCACAATGAGATACCATCTCACGCCAGTAAGAATGGCAATCATTAAAAAGTCAGGAAACAACAGATGTTGGAGAGGATGTGGAGAAATAGGAACGCTTTTACACTGTTGGTGGGAGTGTTAAACCATTGTGGAAGACAGTGTGGCCATTCCTCAAGGATCTAGAACCAGAAATACCATTTGACCCAGTAATCCCATTACTGGGTATATACCCAAAGGATTATAAATCATTCTGCCATAAAGACACATGCACATGTATGTTTATTGTGGCACTGTTCACAATAGTAAAGACTTGGAACCAACCCAAATGCCCATTAGTGATAGATGGGATAAAGAAAATGTGGCACATATACACCATGGAATACTATGCAGCCATAAAAAAGATGAGTTCATGTCCTTTGCAGGGATATGGATGAAGCTGGAAACCATCATTCTCAGCAAACTAACACAGGAACAGAAAACCAAACACCACATGTTCTCACTCATAAGTGGGAGTTGAACAATGAGAGCACATGGACACAGGGAAGGGAACATCACACACCGGGGCCTGTCAGGGGGTGGGGGGCTAGGGGAGGGATAGCATTAGGAGAAATACCTAATGTAGGTGATGGGTTGATGGGTGCAGCAAACCACCATGGCACGTGTATACCTATGTAACAAACCTGCACATTTTGCACGTGTACCCCAGAACTTAAACTATAATAATAAAAAAAAGAATGTACAGAGACAAAAGGTAAACTGAATCACTCATGTGTTGTAACTCAAGGTTTCCAAGAGATGGGGGAAGAAAGCACAGAAGGTCAAGAGGAAGAGCCGCAAATGGCAAGAATGAGCAAGACAGTAAGGGGTGGAGCATGACACAGGAATCACTGCCAGTCCTCAGGCACTCCTGCCTTCCAGTGGCCTCCCCTATGGGCATAAGTGTACATTATGGAAGAGTTGTCATATCCACTACTATCAACTTAACATCATAAAGCTCCTACTGATGTCTGTTCTAGGTCAAGTTGGAATCCTCAAGAAGTAATTTGATATTTGGAAGCACAGCACTGCATGAATTTGAAACTCCAGTAACAGCAGGAAACATCAACAAGGAGTTTCCCTGCCTGCTGCTTCCCAGTGACTGGGGAGGGGTACAGTCACTGGGATGCATGGGGCTTCCTCTCACAGCCCCTGTGGTAATGAAGATTTTATTTGCAATCATATTCATTGGCCATTGTTATCAAATGGAAAAGACTTATTCATATGGAGCTCTCACCAGCACATGAAACATTCTCCAAGATAGACCTCAAAATAAGTCACAATACATTTTTAAAAATCAAAATCATATCAAATATCTTCCCAGACCACAACAGAATAAAACTGTAACTCAATATCAAGAGGAACTTTGGAAACTATACAAATATTGGAAATTAATAAATGGAAATTAAACAACATGCTCCTGAATAATCTTCGGGTAAACAAAGATATAAATGTTTAAAATTTTGAAACAAATGAAAATAGAAATACAATATAACAAAAGCCGCGCAATACAGTCAAATCAGTGCTAAGAGGGAAGTTTATCGCATTAAATGCCTACATCAAAAAAGTAGGAAGATCACAAATTAACAACCTAATGTTGCACTTCAAGGAACTAGAAAAACAACAGATCAAACCCAGAGTTAGCAGAAGAAAACAAATAACAATGATCAGAGCAGAACTAAATGAAATTGAGATGAAAAAACAATACAAAGGATCAATGAAAGAAAAAATTAGTTCCTCAAAAAGATAAACAAAATTGACAAACTGCTAGCCAGACTAACCAAGAAAAGAAGAGCGATGATTCAAATATACAAAATCAGAAATGAAAAATGAGACATTACAACTGATACCCTGCAAATACAAAAGATCATCAGAGATTGATATGAAACAACTGTATGCTCACAAATTAGAGAACCCACAGGAAAGAAATAAATTCCTGGAAACATACATCCCAGGATTGAAGCAACAAGAAACAGAAGTCCTGAATAGTCCAATAACAAGTAACGAAATTGAAGTAATAAAAATCTCCCACAACAACATAAAAGCCCAAAACCAGGTGAATTTGTAGCCAAATTTTACCAAACCTACAAATAGCTAATACAAGTCATCCTGAAACTGTTCCAAAAATCAAGGAGGAGGGAATTCTCTCTAACTCATTCTATGATGCCAGTATCACCCTGGTACCAAAACCAGATATGAACACACACACACACACACACACAAAAGAGAACTATAGACCAATATCCCTGATGAACATAGACGCAAAAAGTCCTCAATAAAACATTAGCAAACTGAATCCCAACAGAATGTTAAAAAGATAACACACCATGATCAAGTGGGTTTTATATTAGGGGTGCCAAGATGGTGCCACATACATGAATCAATACATGTTAAACATCACATAAAACAGAATTAAGAAGAAAAACAAATGGCCATTTCAAGAGATGAAGAAAAGGCTTCATTTCAAGAGATGAAGAAAAGATAAAAATTCAGCATCCCCTTATGACAAAAACTCTCAACGAATGGGCATAGAAGGAACATACATCCAAATAATCAAGGCCATATATGAGAAACCCACAGCCAACATTATAGTGAATGGGGAAAAGGTGAAAGTATTCTCTCTATGAATTAGAAGAAGACGAGGATACCCATTCTGACCACTCCTATTCAACATTGTACTGGAAGTCCTAGCCAAAGCAATTAGGCAAGAGACAGGAATAAAAGGCATCCAAATTGGAAATGAGGAAGTCAAATTATTCCTGTTGGCTGATGATATACTCTTATTTTTAGAAGATCCTAAAGACTCCACCAAAAACCTCTTAGTTTTGATGAATACATTCAGTACAGTTTCATGATATAAAATCAACATACACAAATTAGTGGTGTTCCTATACATCAGTAATAATTCAGCTGAGAACCAAATCAAGAAGGCATTCACATTTACAATAGCTGCAAAAAAAAAAAAAAAACTAGGAATATGTTTAACCAAGGAGGTGAAAGATCTCTATAAGGAAAACTACAAAACACTGATGAAAGAAACCGAAGATAACATGAAGAAATGGAAAAACAACCTATGCTCATGGACGAAAAGAATCAATATCATTGAAATGAGCACACTGCCCAAGCAATCTACAGAATCAATGCAAACTCTATGAAAACACCAACATCATTTTCATTTTTTAATAGAATTAGACAAAACTATCCTAAAATTCACATAGAATCAAAAAGGAGGCCAAATAGCCAAAGCAATCCTAAGCAAAAAGAACAAAGCTGAAGGCATCACATTGCTTCACTTCAAATTATGTTGCAAGGGTATAGTAACCAAAACAGCATGGTACTGACACAAAAATAGACACATAAGCTGGGCATGGTGGTGCACACGTGTAGTCGTAGCTACTCAGAAGGCTGAGGCAGGAGGATCACCTGAGCCCAGGAGTTGGAGGCTGCTGTGAGCTAAGATCGCACCATTGCACCCTAGCCTAGATGACAGAGCAAGATATTGCCTCTAAAAAATAAAAATGAACAGACAGACAAACAGACACATAGATCAACAGAACTGAAAAGAGGATTCCAGAAATGAAGCCACATACAACCAACTAATCTTTGACAAAGCTGAGAAGAACATACACTAGGGAAAGGATATCCTTTTCAGTAAATAGTGCTGGGGAACTTTGCAATAAATAGTGCTGGGGAAATTGGATAGCCATATGCAGAAGAATGAAACTAGATTCTTATCTCCTACCAGATACAAAAATCAACTCTAGATGGACTAGAACTTAAATTTGAGACCTGAAATTATAAAAATATTAAAAGAAAGCCTAGGGAAAACTCTTTTGCACATTGATCTTGGCAAAGAATTTATGACTAAGACCTCAAAAGCACAGGCAACAAAAACAAAAATAGACAAATGGGACTTCATTAAACTAAAAAGCTTCTGCATAGCAAAGGAAAGAATCAACAGAGTGAATAGACAGCTTGCCAAATGGGAGAAAATATTTGCAAACCATGCATCCAACAGTAAACTAATACCTAGAGTTTACATGGAACTCAAACAACTCAACCGCAACAACAAAAACCCCAAATAATTCCAGTAAAAAGTGGCAAAGGACATGAATATACATTTTTCAAAAGAAGACATACAAGTGGCCAATAAGCATATGAAAAAATGCTCATCATCAATCATCAGGGAAATGCAAATTAAAACTACAATAAGATATCATCTTACACCACTCAGAATGGTTATTAAATGAAGTAAAAAAATAAATAACGGATGTTGGTGAGGATGCAGAGAAAAGGGAACGCTTACACACTGTTGGTGGGGATGTAATTACTACAACTTCTATGGAAAAGAGTATGCAGATTTCTGAAAGAACTGAAAATAGAATTACCATTTGATCCAGCAATCCCACTACTGGGAATCTACCCAAAGGAAAAGAAATTATTATATCAAGAAGGTACCTGCTCTCATATGTTTATTGTAGCACAATTCACAATAGCAAAAATATAAAATCAACCTCAATGTCCATCAACAGATGATTGAATAAAGAAAACATGATATGTATACATAGTGGAATACTATTTGGCCATAAAAGAATGAAACCATGTCTTTTGCAGTGACATAGATGGAACTGGGGGCCATTATCTTCAGTGAAACAACTCAGAAACAGAAAGAGAAATACTGTATGTTCTTACTTTTAAGTGGGAGTTAAATAATCTGTACACATGGACATAAAGTGTGGAATGATAGACAACGGAGGCATGGAAAGGTGGGAGGGTAGAACGGGGGGTTGATGATGAGAAATTAATGGATGCAATGTATGCTGTTCTGGTGACAGATACATAAAAGCCCTGACTTCAACACAGCACAAACTATCCATGTAACAAAATTACAATTGTACCCCCATAAACTTATAGAAATGAAATAAACTCATATAAATAAATTTTCACTATTATTAGGACTAACTGGCACTGACTTAAGGCATTCTAATAAATACAGTTTCATCCTGAAAAATATTAAAGATAGGATGGGTGACATAATTTCCTGGGTTCAGTACAAAATGAAGATGGGAGGTCCCTTGTTCAAAAATGATTAGGAATTTCAAGACAATAACAGCAGAGTATTAAATCAAGAAGGAGACCCTCTGAGAATAGTGGCCTGAGGGACAGCATAGGTCACACACCCATGAGACAGCCCTGACAAAAGGAATGTGAAGAGTTGCTGAGTAAGACACTGCTGTGCTGTCACCTGCTTTTTCAGTAAATTTCTCCAATGTTAAAATTGCATATTTAGCAAAACAATCCAAATATAGCATGAATATCTCAAGAGTACTTGAAACTTTTTCAAACTGCTATAAAATCATGTCTTTGATAAGGAGGCTGAGTTATATATGTGAATTCTTCTGTGTCCATGTAATTAGTTTTTTAGTGTATAAGTTAAAGTGTACAACATAATACTTTGATATACTTATATTAATACATAGTGAAATGGTTACTATTATCACTCAAATTAACATATCTATCATTTCAAATAGCTACCTTTTGCGTGTGTTTTTTTACCACACCAAAAAAAACACTTTATTTTATAACACTACTGAGTTTTCAAAATATTATGTTAGTAAACTGTATTTTGTCCCTGATAACTGTTTCATTACAAATTCCTTTCAGGCTTATGTAAATCAACCTATGAGCATATATTTAATAAAAGTGGGATAGCCTTCACAGATATTAATCACAGGTTCAAGTGTAAGAGAAATTTAATTAGCTTTATTTTAGCATACTTAGTAGGCTTTTAAATTAAGAGGCCCTGAAGACTTCTGTTGGCTAAAGGACTAAATAAAAACCACAGGATATATTTTAGTATCTTTGTGTTTCTATAATCTATGCCTCAGGTTGTTACATTGCTTTACTTGTGTTATGTATATTTTGCCCATCCTGAGAAGATATGTCACGAATGAAAGGAAAAAATAGACTAAAACAAATCAATAGAAAATAAAATAGAGACAGGCCAGGTGCAGTGGCTCACGCTTGTAATCCCAGCACTTTGGGAGCCCAAGGCAGGTGTATCTCTTAAGGCCAGGAGTTCGAGACCAGCCTGGTCAACATGGTAAAACCCCGTCTCTACTGAAAAGAAAAAAATTGGCTGGGTGTGATGGTGCACACCTGTAATCCCAGCTACTTAGGAGGCTGAGGCAGGAGAATCATTTGAACCCAGGAGGTGGAGGTTGCAGTGAGCTGAGATAATGCCATTGCACTTAAGACTGGGCAACAGAGTGAGACTTTGTCTCAAAAAAATAAAAATTAAAAAAATAGGGTCAGTTCACAGGACAAAAGGAATTGCTTTCATGCAGTGCAGCACAATTCAACAGATTGTTTCAAACGTAAAAATATGCATCCCAATCTAGCCACTCTAAAATGATAAATGCACAAGGATATAGTCAAGTGCTATTTATAATAACCAAGATTGGTAACCACCTAAAAGTTCACTGATAATATTTTGGCTGAATAAATTATTATACCATATACTTTGGAATATTTTACAATTATTAAACAAAGTAAAGAACTTTATATATACTCATATAGATTTCTCTCCACATTAAATTGCTAAATGTAAAAATATACTTAAATAGTTAATTTATTAGTTTATGATTTTTAAGGCAATTGTTCACTAAAGTGGAAGTTGGGAGCCTAGTTAGGATAGCATTTAGGAAAACATGGGAATTGAAACAAGAATGGAGAAATATTTTGGAGACTAGGAGAAGAAAGATTGCTTCAATGTAAAAACAATGAATGCCTGTAATCCCAGCACTTTGGGAAGCTGAGAGGGGTGGATCACCTGAGGTCAGGAGTTTGAGACCAGCCTGGCCAACATGGAAACCTTGTCTCTACTAAAAATACAAAAGTTAGTCAGGTGTGGTGGCAGGCTCCTATAATCCCAGCTACTCAAGAGGCTGAGGCAGACAATTGCTTGAACTTGGGAGATGAAGGATGCGGTGAGCCAAGATCATGCCATTGCACTCCAGCCTGAGCAACAGAGTGAGACTCTACCTCAAAAAAAAAAAGAAAATAAATAAAATAAAAATTTTTTAAAAACAAAAACAATGAAGGGGTGTCTTAGTCCATTTGTGTTGCTATAAAGGAATACTTGAAGCTGGGTATTTATAAGGGTTTAGTTGGCTCACAGTTCTGCAGGCTGTATAAGATGCATGGTGTTAGCATCTGCTTCTCATGAAGGCCTCAAGCTGCTTCCCCTCATGGCAGAAGGTGAAGGGGAGCTGGCTGTGCAGAGATCACATGGCAGGAGAGGAAGCAAGAGAGAGAGAGGAGGCACCAGGCTTTTTTTTTTTTTTTTTTTTTTGACAAGCAGCTTTTGTGGGAACTAACAGAATGAGAATTCACTCATTACTGGAAGGACAGCATGAAGCCCTTCATGAGGGATCCACCTCTATTGCCCAAACACCTCCCACTAAGCTCCACCTCCAATATTGGGGGTCAAATCGTAACATGAGGTTGGAAGGGGACAGATATCGAAACTATAACCGGGGTACAGGTGTGGGGAACAAGAGTGACAGTCTAAGACTGCTAGAACCGGAAGGGCCTTCAAAATGATGTGATAGAGCTTTCTTGCTTTACAGGTGAGGGGGCTGAAGACCATAGGAATAAACTGACTTGCCCAAGTTTACAAAGCCTTAAGAGTTGTGCTATATATGGTACAAGATGGGATTTATAATTAATTTATTACAATGATCATTAATAATTAATTCCTCATTAAAATTTTAGGAAATATTATAAATTTTAAAACATGCTGGTAAGTTCAATAAACAAGCATTTAGCCATTTTTTAAAATCGTATGTCAAACTCAATGCTAGAGTCTAGGAGATACTAGGATGAATAAAATATGTCTTCTATTGTTTGGAGGTGGGGTCACAGTGTGCAGCGGTTGAGAAAAAAATATGCCAAAATATGCTTGAAGTGCTATAAAAAAAAGACTTTATTTTCTTTAATAACTGTAAAATATTCCAAAGTATGGGGTATAATAATATGCCATTTGGTGTAAGAGTTGCTAAACTTCTATATCTACTGCCTCCTTAGGAATAAGTTTAGAAAAAAATATTTGATTTTATCACATGTAAAGTGTCATCACTATGTACACTTACTTCCTCTCCCTGCCTTCAGGTTCTGTAGGTTTTCTTACCATTGAACACTTCAGATAGAATATAGATGTTAGTCTTCTACCCGACAACATCACAACCCCAGCATAGACACTTGAAGTTGATTTCGTTTCCTACTTGGCCCTCCCCAGTACCCGTCTCCCATCAACCTTGACTGCCTTCTAGTTGTTCTTATAATATAGTTCTAATGTAACAGTTGTCTACGTGCCACTTTCTTCATAGACTATGAACTCCTAAACCACAAGGATCTTAGCATTCATACATTCTAAACTTTCTATTGCCCATATTAATGATATCTATTGATGAAATCAGTATATTTTCAATTTTATTTTTCATTGTTATTTGACATGGTGAGGCAGAAATAAGAAGTATAAAACAGAACATGTCCTTTGACATCAAGGATTTCACAATTAGTACTGACCAGTGATTCTCAATAGACACAGGGGGCCCCATTCCAGATGTTTGGAATCTTGGACTAATGACAGCCAGAATATGTGTGTGTGTGTGTGTGTGTGTGTGTGTGACACACAGAGAGAGAGAGAGAGAGTGCATGTGTGTAGCTTGCATTCAGAGAGGGGTGGAAACAAACCTAATATATTTTGTGACCTTTCCCCGATGGTTATATCTCCAGGAAAAAAAACCCTTGTTCTATTCTTCATTTGTGTCTCCCAGAATGTGACAATATTAATCCCTAGGCACGTCAAAGTTGCTCACTAGGGATTTACATACTGATTGTTGTTTAAAAAAAATACTTTTTGTACTTTTTCCACATATTTGACATTTAGGAATGTTCTGTTACTTGACTTGGTATGGAGACATTCATATTACTGATAAATTGCTTGCTAAATTCCTTCCAAAGCTGCCAAAATAAACTGCGTAAAGTCATACTCTAGGAAAACTGTAGAATTTAAACGGCAAACATTGAACAGTATCTTCTCATCACTAGCACTCTACAAAGTATGATTCATTAAGTTAGAACAATCTCTAGAATTACCACATTTTTAAAGGAATTGGTTTTATTCGTTAGTATTTTCTACAGAATAGTCTTTTGGAGTGAAATCTTGAGCACAAAATTAAATGAAACACACCATCACTAATGGTGGCCACTAGATGGCAACAGCAGAAATGTCACTATTTTTAGTACTAAATTATGGAGCTAGCTTCCTTCACTTAAGAAATTATGTGCTTATTATAAACCATATGACTCCAAATCAAGATGAAATTCATCATTAAAATCATAGAAAATAGTATAAGTTTAGAAACAAATTACTTTGTAAAATATTTGGCACTCAAAAACAAGTCAATAATTGCCAAAGGATGTATGTTTCCTCTCTTTTTATTGCGGCACTATTCACAATAGCAAAGACTTGGAACCAACCCAAATGTCCAACAATGATAGACTGGATTAAGAAAATGTGGCACATATATACCATGGAATACTATGCAGCCATAAAAAAGGATGAGTTCATGTCCTTTGTAGGGATATGGATGAAATTGGAAATCATCATTCTCAGTAAACTATCGCAAGAACAAAAAACCAAACAACGCATATTCTCACTCACAGGTGGGAATTGAACAATGAGAACATATGGACACAGGAAGGGGAACATCATATTCTGGGGACTGTTGTGGGGTGGGGGGAGGGGGGAGGAATAGCATTAGGAGATATACCTAATGCTAGATGACGAGTTAGTGGGTGCAGCGCACCAGCATGGCACGTGTATACACATGTAACTAACCTGCACATTGTGCACATGTACCCTAAAACTTAAAGTATAATAATAAAAAAAAATGGCATGCCTACCCACTCAATTTTGCTGCCTGTGGCATTATTCTTGAATTCTCCTCCACTCGAAGCCCCCAAAGGTATTTGATTGCTAAGTCCTACTGGCAACATTTCATTATTTAGTTTTGAATGTAGCCAGTCCTCTCTTCAGTTTTCACTCCCTGGTCTCGGCCACCATCATCTCTCCCCTAGATTACTGTAATGCCCTGCTAACAGGTGTTAACTATCGTCAACCTTGTTTCTCTCCAATCCATTTTTCAAAATGAAGCAAGAGTGTATTTGTGAAGCTCTCACAACTTATTTCACTCCCCTGTTCAAAGCCCTTCAATGATTCGCTATCACCTTCAGAATCAAGTCCAAACTCCTAAAGATGATTATATGGACCTGCATGAACTGATGCTTGCTGAATTCTCTAATTTCATCGCTTGTCAGTTCTCTTTTCTCAAGTTCTATGTTTCCTTTAGTAAATCTTCTTCTAAAGCCTCCTCTTTCTCTATTTTTTTGCCATGGTGTCATTTTCTTTCCCCATGCCATTCTTAGGAAGCCCAGTGCAGAAAAAGCAATGCTAAAGCCTGACCTGGTGACAGAGTTTCCCCATCTGTCACTGCAGCCTAGTGCTGTTGCACTACGTTGCTAGGAAGGTTGACTGTCAAATTCCTCATTATTCACTGATCTGTTCACATTCCTGTGCTTTGTTCTACCAAAATTATGGAATGTCCTCTATTTTTTTTGCATCACAATGTCCTCCATCCATTTCCTGCAACAGTGAACAACTCTGCCAAGAAGAATGTGTCGATTCTCTACATTTTTATATTTAATCAAATCATATGAATATAGCCAACATTTTTTGTAATGTGTGGAAAATATTAGAAAAAGATTAAGACTTTAAGATAGTCTCACAGATTAAAACTCTCCCCTGGTTTCAGACCATCTAGACTTGACCAATCCTGCTTACACCTGAATTCACGTTATTCACAAAAAGGCTATTCAGTTTTATGAAATTCACCAAATACAAGCTATACATCCATTTCAGTCTTCAGCATTTCCTTCCTTCATCAGCCCCAAATAACTCATTTAAAGTATGAGTGAGAAGTACAGCACTGTTTTACAAATGAAATAAAATGTTGGCTAATGGATTAAACAAAATTAAAAAGAGAATGTGTTTTTCTAATACATTCCCTTAGGATACATTTCCAAGGTCAACATTCAATCCTTAGGCTTTTTCCAAAACATAGCCTTTATTACCTGAAGCCAAGAACATGATATTATCACTTTTCAAAATCATAATAACCTATGAAAGAAGAAAATAGGACTCTAGTCCCTACCATAAGCATATTCTTCAAACCAAGAATAGATTGAGAATGAACTGGGGTCACTCTCGTTTCAAGTGGATTCTTGGAGCCTATCCATTTTTTATATATTTAATCTGAATATTCTTTTATTAATATTTGTTAAAGCATATGTGGGTATAAAAATTATTTGGAAAGCAAAATTATTTTATAATAGAATTTTATCTGTAGTATCTACAAAAACTTTAAGAAAAAAATAATAGTCTAGGCAGAACATTTTTTTTATATTCTGAGAAAATATACAAAAAGTTACTAAGAATAATCCAGCAAACATTCTTGTATGTGCAACTCAAGGGTAACGTATTATTTTGCTTCCAGAGTTTTTAAATTATAAAATAAATAGGACATTGCTAAGAAAATAGAAATCCTCTATGCTCCCAGTAAATACGGGAACTTGATATATATTAGCAACAGCTTTATATATCAAAGGAGAAGAGTAGACTATTTTATTAAGGGCATTTGGATGATTTTCTCTATAGACAGAAATAAAATAAAATTAGGTACTTAATTCAAACCCATTGGAAAGTAAACTCCAGATTTATTAAAGGCCTAAATGAAAAAAATTATAAAAAGAATATATAAGAGAAAACATTTTTGACCTCAGGGAAACAAAATATTTTGTAGATAAGAATAAAATTCACAGCAAAAAATGAAAAGTAATTTCAAAATCAGAATTTATATTCTCATAAACTCAGCTACCCTTTACCAACAAAGGCATCAAAAGTATTTCCCAGGAGTGAAAAGTTGTATGAACAATTCAGCATTCATTAGCGATGTTCATTGGTTTTCCTAGTGGTCCTCTTTCTGGACATGTGGTGGAATTGCACTTTCCCAGTTCCTTAAATGTCTGGGTGACCATGTGATTTCTTTGGCTGATGAAATGTGTGCAAAAGTGATTTATGTCACTCTCGGCAGGAGTCTTTAAGAGCCAGAGCACGATCTGTCATATTCCGGTCCCTCTGCTGTGGTGGCTGGCCACATTTTAGATATGTTCTGATAAGACCAGAACTTACCACTGACTCAGATGGACATGGAGTGTGAGTGAGAAATAAACCTTGTGGTTTAAGCTACTGAGATTTTATGGGTTGTTTGCTGTCTGTCACTTGACAGCAATGTGACAGTATCTTGCTGGACTCTGATAGCAGTGACAGAACCTCAACACACAATTGCTTAAGGAAAGAAGATAAATAATTAGTTAACAAGAACAAATCGCAGAACAGGAAAGATATCTTGGGCCATTCATGGTTACCTCTATCCAACTTTCATTATAGCTTCTCTGAGCATGTTGGCTTCATGCTCTTAAACCAGCCTCCTTCATGGGGTGGGAGACATGGCCACCAGCATGTCAGTATAGGCTTGGGATCTGAGCTAGTAAAAAAAGGACAATCTCCTTCCAATTTGAATTTGTAAACTTTTGTGACAGAACTCTGGTTGTCCTAGACATGGCTTGGCTCTTGGGCTTGTGTAAGTTACTGTGGGACATTGGCAAGTATCATCCTTTTTAGGATTATAATATCACCTCCTATGGTTTTATTAATGTTAAATGAAAGAATCCATGTGAGCATCTACTTACTACTCATGGTGTAAGTAAATACTAGCTATGATTAATATGATGACTATCTGATGGTTAGTTTTGTGTGTCAATTTGGCTAAACCATAGTACCCAGTTATTTAATCAAACACTAATCTATGTGTTGCTGAAGACATTTTGTAGCTATGGTTAACAACTACAATCAGTTGACTTTAAGAAAAGTATATTTCCCTTAATACTGCAGGTGGGCCTCATCCTACTAGTTGAAGGCCTTAAAAGCAAAAACTGAGCTTTCCTGAAGAAGAAGAAAGTCTGTCTCCAGGCAGCAACACCAACTCCTGCCTGAGCAGTTGCCGACCTGCCCTGCAGATTTCAGACTTGCCAGCCTCCAAAATCACATGAGCCAATTCCTTAAAATAACTCTCTATTGGCTCTGTTTCTCTGGAGAACCCTGACTGATACAGACTGTGACTACCCTCAAAGGTAACCTTCATCTCCATTTTATAGATAAAAATCTGAGCTTCTAAGAGATGGAACTTGATTCCAAAGTCAGATCCCCTGTGTTCCAAAACCCATGCCTGGGGAACGTACACAGCCTGCACCACCCAAACTTGATAAAATTCCCAGCCAAAGAAAAAAGGATAGAAGTAATAGAGATGGAAAGAAAGAGTCTGTTCTAGTTTTAATGAATTGTATGTGATACATAAACCATTCATAGTCTGTCCTGATATGTACTAACTTCCACTTCCAAGGCATTTGTCATTACATATATTATCTTATTGCTAGCTATTTCCTCTTGACCCCTTTATGATATATTTAGAAAGCAAGTGGCCACTACCCTTTTGTTCAAAAGATTTCGTGAATTTAAACAGTTAATTTGATTCTCTCTCAAACTTTTCTTTTCTCCAGAAATGAAACTCAGTTCATGGAATTCAACTCAGACATGCAACCCAAGGCACTAACATATTAAGGGGCTGTCCAGGGCACAGATTGGTGGGCTGGACAGGGGCCCTCACATCCTTCAGCCCCAATTAAGTGTATGCCCATTGCATCCTGCTTCTTTCTCCTTCTTTCCATGGCAAAACATCCCACACCAAAAGATACAACAGTGAGGGGAAAAGCAAAACACATTCAAATTTGAAATACGATTCACAAATCCAGGGTAATGGAAGAGTCACCTTTCTTCCAATAGTGATGGTGGTGGTGACCCCTTCAAGAGTAACTGCAGCTCACCAAAATGCTTACTCACATGCCTTAATACATAACACCTTAGAAAAGAGGTCAAAAGAAAAGTGGTCATCGTTAGGATTATGTAAGCCTAAACATAATTTTCATCTAAAGAAACCGTCCTTGAACTAGATTTTGCTTTCTGTGAAAAGCAAATATATTTCTCCTCAGATAAGTTCACTAAGGCTTTCAAAAGTAAATAGAAAAGAAATTGTCAAATCATCTCATATATATCAAAAAATCACCTTCTTTTATTTGCTCGCACCTTCAGGTTTTTAATTTATAACCTCTTGGCTGAAGAAGTGTCCAAGTGTCTAATAAATTCTGAGTTCCTAAGCAACAATTTAAAAAGATAGTCACCCATGCCCTTTACAATATGATAATTACAAAATAAATCCCTGCCTCTTAACAAGGGAGGCTAATGTACCATGTGGATAACAAGTATGCTTAGGTGTTGTAGGTGCTTAAAATGTGCCCATAAGTAATCACCGCAATGCCTTCCAATCATCTATTTCATTCCATCTACCATGATCTCTCCTACATGCACTGGGATGTTTCTTATTTTTTTGTACCTCACATTTGAGTAGCACTTAATAGCATACATAGCACTTATATATATGATGCCCCATTTAACTCTTGGCAACTATGCAAGTATTATTCTCATCACCACATCACAGATGTGGAAAGTAAGAGCCTGTCCAAGAACATAGATCATGAAGCAAAACTGACATGGAAACCAGGTCTTTGAACTTTATAATTGCCCACTTACTGTGCTTTTTATTCAATATATAACAGGCTCCATGAGGACAATATTTTGCTCACTATTCTATCTACATTTTCTAGCAGAGACAGGAGATTTAATGAATCTCTGCAAAATGAATGCATACAAAAATACGAATGCCAGACCCTACTAGCAATGATAAAGCTTCAATTCACTGAATACCTCCTGGGTAGCATACCTTGTAATCCATATTTTTGCACACATTCTTCATCAACTGACAATACAGAAGAGTTGCAGTACAGTTATGTGACAGAAAAGGCTAACGAGAAACTTACATCACTCATGTAAAACTCAGCTTAGGGCAGTTGTTCTCAAAATGTGATCCCTGGACCAGCAGCATCAGCATGTTGGGAAACAGAAATGCAAATTTTGGGGTACCACTTTACATCTACCAAATTACTTTTACTACTCTAAATAGTCTTAAACACGGTCTTGTTATTTTACCCCTCTATAACATGGCTTTGACTACTTTGTGTTTTGGCACTGGGCAACTGATCTGTATCAAGAAAGATCAACTTAAAAAAGTAACTTGAGAATATCCACTTGTTCATTTCTTTTGCTGAATATCCACTTGTTCATTTCTCATCAGATTAGTATCATGATGCCATATTGCCTCAGGCTGGCTAAACTATGTGTGTGAGTTGAAGGGGTGGGGGAAAAGTGGAGGAGAAGGGGAGATCAAAGTCCATATTCCTAAGGAGCTTAAGACTAATAGGAGATTTTTTAATAGAAGAGAAATTTTTGTATCAAAATGCATACCATAATGACATAGAAAGTGGTTACATGTACTTTACATGTCAGAAAAGGGGTGATTCTCAGCTAGCTGAGGTGATCAGGCAAGAATTTTCATGAACTCTAGAGAAGGAAAGCTATATCAGACTCCACTGGGGCTCTGCAGAAATACACAGAGACTAAACAGCTTAAGGACTGAGTTTGCCAAATGCAAAATATTAGTAATTGCACTTTATCCCAAAACTCTTCATACAGGCTTTGTGAAGAATATTTCCATGGAAAATAGTGAGTAAAGAGTGGGTAAACGATAAATTGAATGTCTGTTTTATCTGGAATAAGACCAAAATTGGTCTTGGGAACAAAAACCAGAAGCAATCTTCATGGAATTCATAGTTGGAAAAGATCAGTGGAAAATAACCACCAACAATAGAAGGCAATCAAGAACCACTGTAACACAACTACCATGAAATGCACACTCAGTGCTAATCAGTAAGTAGCTCCCTAAGCAGCAGTGAAGTCCTGCAAAAAGAGAAGATAGCTCAAGTTTGAAAGCAAGTAAATACCTTTTACTAACTCAAGTGGATGAAGGGAAATAACATTATTTATCAAAATTTACATATATGCTAAATAAAGAAAAAACACTGTAGAGTTGTCACATTCATGCTCTATTACCTATTTTGTATTTGTTTTAGATTTCAATAAACGATGAGATAGGTAGATCAAAGAATGAGCTATTTTGACTACTTTTGGCTCTGCGCAAACATTAAGAATGGTTTTCTACGAGGTTTTTTTCTTTTTTTCAGACACACAGTGCTATGAAGGAAACTCTTTTGCCTATGGTAAATCTCCATCCATTTCTGTACCTTCTTCCTTAGGAACTCGGTGTCTATTCATGATTCTATCATCCTCTCCACCAGCATGGCTGCTCCTTCTTTCTCTATTTGTAAGGAAATTAACTTTATCTTTTTAATCCACATTTGAAACTTCAGGATCATCCTTGCCCATACCTCACACTCTATAACTATTCAATTATACTTCCTATTTAATAGTCCTCACCTGCTGCCTCCTTTCCCAGGTCCACTTAACCATCACCCTAGGTTAGGTCATCATCATTTCTCTGCCAGTAATAAATGCTAACTAATACCTTACACATCCCAGTCACCCCACACACCACCATAAGATGTGTCTTCCCAAAGTGGCAATTTGACATGCACTCTCCTACCCAAATGTCATTAGTGATACTCACTTGCCTAACAAAGTTAGTACCCACTTCCTGCCTGACACTGAAGTCGGTCCATGTGCAGAATAAGGCTACTGCCCATCACCACCTTTCACCTTCCTCCCACACATGCACCATGAGCCAGATACACCAAACTACTTCTCCAAGAAAACACTGCATGTGGGTCTCCATCATGCCCATCTTTGTATCATGCCATCCTTCAGCTTGGAATACCTCAGTTAAAATACATTTGCATTTTAGCAAGAAACTTAATGCCTTTCCCTAAAGCAGTAGTTATTAATTTGTGGTGATTTTGTCCTTCAGGGCACTTTTGGCAATGTCTGGAGACTTCTTTCATTGTCACGGCTGGGGGAGGGCTATTTCTGGCATCTAGTTAGTAAAAGCCAGCAATGCTGCCAAACATCCTACAGTGCCCAGGACAGCCCCCACAGCAAAGAATGATCTGGTCCAAAATGTCAGCAGAGCTGAGGTTGAGCAACCCTGCTCTAATGCTGTACACAGCGTGGGCGTCTAAAGGTCTGCAGAAGTCCTAGTGGTAAAAGGTATTTTGAAAGGAGAAGAAGAAAATCCCTTAATATTTCTCAAATCATAACACAGATCTAAGCAGAACTAGCAGTTACCCAAGGACAGCTTCTTATGTCATAGACATTTAGGAGGTTATAGAAGAAAAGACAACCCATTCAATGTTTAAACAGTTAATATCATTAGGATGGTATTATGTTGTTTCCACCTATAGATTCTAGCTTTGTCTCCTAAACAGATACAGAATAAATATATGTTTTATACAACAGCCTTTCATGTATTTGAAATATATGTGCTATTCCCCTTAAGCCTTCCTTCTTAAGGTTAATATTGCTAAATACTTCAAAGCTTTTTTATTATGCTAGTCATTGTAGAAATGACCACTGCATTTGGAATATTCTAAATTAAATGCTGAACTTCAGATTTATCCCTATAAAGCTTCATATTATTCAAGCCAAGTTCAGGCTCTATTTTGTTTTATTTTAATGTATTTCAAAATAAATAGGCCGGGTATGGGTGGCTCATACCTGTAATCCCAGAATTTTAGGAGGCCAAGGTGTGAGGAATGCTTAAGCCCAGGGGTTCAAGATCAGCCTGGGCAACATAACGAGACCTCATCTCTATAGAAAGTCAAAACCTTAACCAAGCGTGGTGGACTAGTGGGCCACGCCTGTGGTCCCAGCTACTCTGGAGGTAAAGTAGGAGGGTCACTTCAGCCCAGGAGGTTGAGACCACAAAGAGCTATTACCACGCCATTACACTCCAGTCTGGGCAACAGAGAGAAATCCTGTCTCAAAAATAAGTAAATAAGTAAAATAAAGTTGATTTTTCATCATCTAGGTTTTTGGTAAAAATACTGAACAGGCCATGTTCTGGCACTAGCAAACAACTAGGGACAGTCCTCCAGGCTCATACCAATCATCAATCCATCCTCATGGGCAGGGGGATTCAATAAGATCCAAATGGCTGCACTATCACTAATTCCACATTTCTCCATCTTATACAAATCTGCATTGTGTACATGAAAGGCTTTTCCAATTGTCTGGAAAAAAAATCTTAGATAAGCTATGTTTCCTACATGGATCTTATCTGTGAGCCTGGTTATCTTATCAGAAGCAAAGATTAAGCTAGTGTAGAATGATTTGTTCTCATTAAACTCACACTGGATTCAATGCAGCATATGTCTTACTCACTGTTTTTTATTATTCAACATTTAATCACAAATTGTATAATTTTATTATAGGTCAATTAATCTTATCTTCTGTTGATTCCAGAATATACCTAATTTACTATGTTGAAAACTAAAAATGCTATTCCTGTTTCCAGCGTTTAGGTACATCTGTCAGCTTGGCAAGTATAGTGTGGGGATTGAGAGCATGAATACTGGTATCAAAGTATGTGGGTTTGCTACTTTGTTCCTCCATTTGTTTGATGTGTGACCTTGGACAAGTTTCTTAACCTCTCTGTGCCTCCATGTCCTTATCACTAAAATGAGGCTGACAAAATTACCACATAAGGTTGAGGTAAGGATCAGATAATACCCAGTGCTTAGACCGTGACTGTCACATAGTAATTGTGGTATGGTATTGGCTTACTAATTAAAGAGGACACTCCATGGTTCCCTGACCTCAATTCAAGTTGTTTACATTCACAAGGATATAACCACACTGAGCCAAGAGACTTTAAACTCATTAAAAGCATATTGCATATTTTTTTCGTTCCTTCGTTTTCAGCTTCTTCTTAATCAAGAACACCCTATTTTCTGGTGTTTAAAGTTAATCCTCTTTGATAGAAAATCTATCAGCAAAATAAAGGTTGAATCACTCTACACTCTCATGTCATCTGTTAAAATTTCACCATCTGCTCCCACCATGAGCTTGGTTCCATCATGTTATTATTAGAACCTACATTTCCAATCTTTCAAAATATATGCAGAGTGCAAGAGAGAACAAAACCTTTGGCTGAGTGGAGATAACAGTTAAGCCTGCACGTACCAACTGGATCACTTTTCTTGTCAAAGCATTTTATGTATTTAAACAACCAGTTTTAGCCTGATTAATCTGAGAGCAATCAGTAACAGCAGAGGGCAAACCATGCCCTTATGGAATAAACTCACCCTGGCTTTTACTATGCATCTCCTCACTTCTTAAAAACACAATGTTTGTTGTTGTACAATATTTAATCATACAGCCTAGAGTTTTACTATTAACCAATTAATCTTGTCTTCTTTTATTTAACAAGTAAAGCAATATCTTGGCAACAAAAGCACAGACCCAGAAGCAGAGGCCAGCGCCATATATATTAAACAGACTGCCCTGCATTCCAAACATATTGTTGGGCCAGACAGCAAATCAAGAAGTGATGCAAACAGCAAGATATTAGTACTTTCAACACTAAACTGGCAAAAGCCATTGATACATGTTCTTTTGACCTACTGTTTTTGCTGTTGCTGTCATTTTACTCTCGAAGGAACCTATTGAAACTTCAAAGGAGAGGGTTGAGAACTCTATATTGACATTGACTTTAGATGTAAACAAAATTTAAAAATAATAGTCTTAGAAAATAGAATTGGAAAGAGCCAAATTTTCACCTCTAAAGCATTTCATTTTAGTTCATTTTGTTAAAAGAGTAAAACTTTCCTTCCTATCATGTCTTCTGAGAAAGGGTAGTGTGGTTAAGTATCTCCTAAATAGGACACACATCTGAATGGCAGACAGTTTGAAATTCACCAGTACCTATACCAAAATCCTGTATGTTTCTTTTGGCAGAACAGAAATCCTCTTCCTCCCACCCTATTAGGGAGATTACATTGTCTCATTTAGACTGCTTAATGATACAAACATGGGTTCTTTAGCTCAAGAAGTATTTTTTCAGCACCTGGCCAGTGCCAGGCTATTCTCCTGGACACATTGGCACAAGACAGTCATGGAGATGCCAGTGACTGCAGAGAGGAAATGAGCAATTCTCAGCACAAGTCAAAATAAAGAATCAGGATGGGCTGCAGTAGAGGATGTAGTTTTTTTCTAATATTTTTCCAGAAGGGTGCACTATTGCACACTGTACAGCTCGAAGCACAAATTAGGATGTGATAACTTAGAAGCTTATTCATCATTCTTACATTGTAGATGCAGATGTATATACTGGACCTGAAACCTTAGAGAAACATTCTAGACCCGAGTATACTTTCTCCCAGCAGGGACTTTGAAGGGAATATGTATTTCAATCACATGAAAACTATGAACTTTAAACATTAATGCTGGAAGAAAAATTTCATGATGGGGAAATTGTCTGAACAAGCAAGACAGACCTGTGGAACAGCTCATACATTACCAGTCACCATCACAGGGATCTGAAGTAGGAAATGGGGAAATGGGGCGAGAGGACACAGTTTTATGGTTAACATCATGGCCCAAATTTAGGCAAACGTTTCCCCTCTTAATGTGCTCTACATAGTACAGTTGAAGTAAATTCAGAATTTTCAATAAAATTTTACTAGAAACTAGGATGTAAATAAAGAATATAAACACGGCCATGATAATGGCCCCAGATAATTTCACTCTTAAGTGTGTGCTGGACCTAGGATGACGGTCACATCTTCCTGACTTTCAGATTTCCTAATTCTTGGTCTGACACTATCTTTAACCTCTGCTACAATATATAACCTCCTAGATATGCAGACTCAATGTCTAGGCCAAAAGAAAGACAGCACTCTTCTGATCATGAGAGTGGAGCTTTCATTTTCTAGCTCCTGTCTGAGGAACCCCCTTTCTCCCAGGAGGATGAAACTGGCATGGATGCCAGTGCACGGATGCAAAGTAGACCTATCAGAAGATATGATATAAATATAAATATAAATTTCAGAATTGCCACCAAATAGAAAGTGTTGGAATCCATAGAATCTTTCTAAAGGAAAGTATAAAATAAAAAAAGAGGAGATCTAGGACTGAGTCCTGAGAATGTTCAACTTTTAAAGAGCAGGTGGAGGTGGAGGAGTTCCTAAGGGAGACTGAGAAGAAATGGCCTGAAGAGGCTGGAAGAAAACTAAGGGAGCATGGTGTCACAGGGGCCAAGGGATGGCAGCATCTTACTGTGTGGAATAGATGGGAGGCCAGGAATGATGGGAAATAGAAATGCTTCTGAACCTAAGGCCCATTGGTCCAGCAAAAATATTCTGCAATGAGAGCAGTACCCTAGGTCTGCTGTGTTCAACACAGTAGGTACACGTTACTTTTGAACTCTTGAAATCTGGCTAGTGAGAATGAAGACTGAATTTCTAATTTAATTTACTTTAGTTCATTGTATAATTATTTCTGTATCACAGATGAGGAAACAGAGGCAAAAATACAGAGAAAAAAGCAACCTATAACACTGTCAAGATTGTAAACTGTAAAAATCTCTCTGGAAAGCATTTTGGCAATATATGTGAAATGTCTTAAATTGTGCACATCATTTTATATGTAATTTAATCAACAAGAATTACTAGGAAGTAATCAGATCTACATATTTATCCACCACTACAATGGTTATAACTGCAAAGATGCAAAATATAAATATTCAATACAATAGGAAATAGATAAAATATGTTATCATGTACTTATGGAATACATCATGAATGGAAAACCACTAAACTTATCAATGAAATTTCTTATGTCAGCTCTGTTTCTAATTGAAAATTTCAGGTTGCAATACTATTTGTATATGATTGAATTTTGTTAAATACCAAATATATATGTGCATTAAAAGACTGGAAAATATGTATCAAAATGTTAACAAAAGTTATGTCTATGAAGGAGCACTGGAGAACTTTTACATTTTTCTTGATTATTTTTACTTTCTGTTTTTAATCTATAGGTATTTAAGTCATTTTAAAAGAAAAAATAAATGGAATGCACATACATCATACTCAATTTGTAAGCCATTTAATATACCTATTTTAAATGCTGTGTGTTGTAAACATTAGATACAAGTGGTGGGAATCTTGTAATGATAACAGAGTACTCCAAAAGCAACATTCGCAAACCCGAAAATACAATACTAGCCATATATGAGATGTGAGCATCTAGTGGATTAACTAGAACATGCTTGAATTAACCTCTATAGGTTCTTTGGAATAAACTTAGAGTAGAGCACTTGAATGCAGATCAATGAAGTTTACTGGTTTCCCTTTTTAAAGAAAAATAGTCTAGTCTTCCTGCTTCAGATAATACAATAGTCAAGCTTCTTGTACTTCTTAAAATATTTATGAAAAAATACTGAACACTGAAGTATTCCTTCATTAACCTTATTTTGTACAAAATAATTCAAGCTGTGCTTTCTGATGATTTCCTCTAGTATTCTTAATTGTAAATTCTGTCACCTCAAAGCTTCTTTTCTCTAGGAAAACTTATCTCACTGTCATTTTTTTGCTTATATTTTATCATCTAACTTATTAATATGGACTCTCAATTAGAATATAGCCTCAGGGCATAATGGAACACATAGAAAGGAGTTAATGTTTTCCCAAAACAATCTTCTGAGATACATGAATGTGTGGTAAATTTGATTGCCTTGAGTTGAATGTAATATATATATTAGCTCTTCTAAGCCTGAGTTTCAATCCTGAAGTTCTTTCCAAATTGGCTGCACACATAAAATATTTGCTGAGCTCATCATTGTCTTATGTATGTCTACCAAGTTGTACAATTGAATTCAGGTAGTGTAGCATAAAGAGTTTTTAATACCAATGCAATATTGATGCATTCAATAAATTCCAGCTAAGAACGAAGACATCTTGGGCCTGCATTCATCCAATCTAAAAAAACCTGTCAACAGTTTTGCTGGCTTGACAGCCATGGAGCCAAATACTGATAAAAGTGTATTACATTGGAAGCAGGAAATTATCCTAATCAAAATGTCACCTCTAAAAATATCTTTTTTAAAAATGACAATACTGTAAACAGTAATTTCCGCAGTGACAATTAAGCATAATTAAATGCTAGGTTTCTCTTCAAGCCTCTTTTATTCCCTCCAATTAATTTTTCTGGCTGAACTCAGTTTCTCTTTCAAGTACATCTTGTTCCTGTCATGGCAAAATGGAGCTACCATTTCTTTTTAACTTACCAACTGAATTTAATTTAAAGGCATATTCAGCCATATTTAGAGTCTTAATGGCTTCAAAGACATTTTCTCTAACCATAAGCAGAGCCTGGGATTAACATGCAACAAGAAGGCTGGGTGTGGTGGCTCACGCCTATAATTCCAGCACTTTGGGAGGTGAAGGCAGGAAAATTACTTGAGTCCAAGAGTTTGAGATCCACCTGGGCAACACGGGGAGATCCTATCTCTACAAAAAAATTAAAAAATAAAATTAGTCGGGGTGTAGTGACGCACTCCTGTAGTCCCAGCTACTTGGGAGGTTCCAGTTGGGAGAATCACTTGAGCCTGGGAGGTTGACCCTACAGTGAGCCATAATTGTGCCACTGCACTCCAGCTTGGGTAACAGAGTGAGACTCTGTCTCGAAAAACAAACAAATAAACAAAAACCATGCAACAAGAAGCGTGGAGATGTATACACATGTGACCAGATGTGCCATTTCCTGGCACATCTTTATCCGAGAAAATGACATGATCCTGACTTTTTTCTTTTCTACAAAGTGGCCTACACTGGACAGGGTTTATTTTATTTGAGCTTTTTGTACATGTTTGCTTGTTTGAATAGGAATCAGTGCCTTGTTGTAGGAATGAGATAATATTGCAAAGAGAAACAAAAGGAAAGTTAAAGCCATGGAAGCAATGAAAGGAATGAGAGATGAAGTTGTAACAACAGCAAGAGAGGAACCAGGTCAGAAAGAAAAACAAGAGTAGCAACAATAAATAAAATGGTATCTCAGATCATCTAAATGTCATCTCAGTCAGCGCTGCTGTGGAGTGGGGCATGAAGATAGATAAACTTCATGCTTGGTTAATGTACCTTTAGGAATGTGAAACTACATTAGACATTCTTTCTTTGTGGGAAAGGAAACAGATCCTTCATGGAATTTGTTCAGAAGACGGCCTGATTCTTGCCACCAGGAAGGAAGCGGATCTGAAATTAACAACCGAAGTAACACTGGAATTTCTTAAAGGTGCAAAAATCTTCGAATATATCTACCAGTTGCTAAAGCATTCCATCATCTTTTCTCTCTTCAAACAATGATCAGTTATAGGTTGTTTACAAATAAATGCCATGTCCAATTGTAATTAATTGATTTATATATGTAGTTTATTAATATAAGTAATGTGCATGTAAATGTTCATTTTGTTCATATAGTAAGTCTTCTCTCTTCGAGATCCTAAAGAATGAGTTTGAAAAGCATTTAATAATATACAAATAATTCATATAAATGTTTGATGTTTCATTTTCCCTTTTCATTTCAAAGATATTCCTTCACTTTTTGGAAGTTATAATATTAGGCCTTTCTTCTTAACTGGATGTTTTTAATGTCAGCCTTTATATATTGATTCAAACTTCATACTTTAAAAATAAAATTACAATAGAGACATTCAACCTTTCTATCATTTATCCTTAAATTTATGTATCTCATATATGTATTGTTTCAAGATGCTCAGGCTTACAAGTAACAGGAAACTCAATTCTAACTAGCTTAAATGAAAAAGAATTAATGGCTTATTTAGCTAGAAATTTCTCAGCTTGGACAGACTTCAAGTTGATTGGTTAAATTGCTCAGGAATATCACCAAGGACTTGGTTATTTCTGCTCTGTTATTCATGCTTTGGATCTCATCCTAAAATAAGCTCTGGGCCACACACAGTGGCTCATGCATGTAATCCCAGCACTTTGGGAGGCTGAGGCAGGAGAATCAGTTGAGCCCAGGAGTTCGAGACAAGCCTGGGCAACATGTCGACACCCCATATCTACAAAAATTAGCTGGACGTGGTAGCATGTGCCTATAGTTCCAGCTACTTGGAAGGTTGAGTCCAGGAGGCCAAGGCTGCAATGAGCCTAGATTGTACCACTGCACTCCAATCTGGAGTGAGACTCTGTCTCAAAAATAAGAAAGAAATAAAATAAAATAAGCTCCTTACATTCTTATAGGAGAAACTTAAATTTAACCCTGCCAACAAATCAAGGCATGGGCAAGGAATTTTTTCTGAAGATCATCATTCAGGCATAGGACATGGAAAATGGGGTTTTCAATATACATTTCTTGAACAAATTAATCAAGAAATAAATTAATATGATTCCAAGTGAGTTTTGTCAGGTCTCTGCCTGATACGGTTTGGCTGTGTCCCCACCCAAACTTTCATCTTGAATTATCTCCATAATCCCCCCATGTCGAGGGTGGGACCAGGTAGAGGTATTTGGATCATGGGGCAGTTTCCCCACACTTTTCTTGTGACAGTGAGTAAGTCTCATGAGATCTGATGGTTTCTGATGGTTTCATAAGCATCTGGCATTTCCCCTACTTGCACTTATTCTGTCCTGCCACCCTGTGAAGAAGGTGCCTGCTTCTACTTTGCCTTCCACCGTGATTGTAAGTTTCCTGAGGCCTCCCCAGCCATGCTGAACTGTGAGTCAATTAAACCTTTTTCCTTTATTAATTACTCAGTCTTGGATATGTCTTCATAGCAGTGTGAGAACAAACTAATAAACTGCTTTAGCATACTCACACATATGACCTAGAAAAAACAAAGAGATTGCCAAGCCTTAGAAAAAAAACTTTTGTTAAACTGCTTTACCTAAAAAAGTGGTCATGTGAATTGTTTCCTAATGATTCACATTTAATATAGGATATTGTCCAATGATGCTCAAAACATTTGATATTACTGAGAGTAGCAGAATCCTACAAAATTCTTACTAAGATTATAACTGAAACTTCTACCTCTACCTTAACTCCTAACAGTAGGCTTACCACAATTCCCTTTTCTTCCTCCTCCCCCTCCTCCTCTTCTTCCTTCTTCTCCATCTCCTTCTTCTTAATTTGAGACAGGGTCTCCCTTTTTCACCAGGCTGGAGTGCAGTGGCATGAATATGGCTCACTGCAGCCTCAACGTCCTGGGCTCAAGCGATCCTCCCTCCTCAGCCCCCTGAATAGCTGAGACAATACAGGTGCATGCCACCACATCCAGCTAATTTTTTTTATTTCTTTTTGTAGAGACCAGGTTTTGCCATGTTGCCCAGGCTAGTCTTGAACTCCTGAGTTCAAGTGATCCTCATATATCAGCCTTCCAAAGAGCTAGGATTACAGTTGTGGGCCACCATGCCCAGCCCCTTCTTGCTTCTTGCTTCTGCTCTTCTCACATTCAGGCCTCCATGAAGGTTCCTCCTCTCAGCACTTAGTGCTGACATTTTAAACAAAAACAAAACTAAACTAAACAGTGTATTTCTTGCATCTATTGCTCCACTGGGAAATTTGGAACTCTGAGATCCAAATCCCTAGATTACAGACAACTTTTCCACTAGGTCTCTGTCCCTAAGGCACTGGCCCTTCCGTTGATATTTTCTCACTAGAAATTGGAAACAGAGGACTCTGTATAAAATGTCATGAGCCAGGTTGATCAGATTCTAGATGAAGGGTAGTTATCCACTGACTACTCAATGTCAGTGGATACAAGAAGTAACAAAGAACTCAGTATGGGTTTCCTTCAAAAGGCATACAACATACTGGACATAAAACAAAACTTTGTTTTGTTTTGATCTATTAAGTTTAAATATAGTTGAATAAACGGGCCTGGAGAGAGAGAAGTAAAATGATTGAAAAAAAAAAAAAAGAGAGAAAGATGCACAGAACATAAAAAAGGGAGGCAGGCAGGCCCAAAAGGAAGGAGTATAATGACCCTACAGGTTTCAGATTATCTGGGTCCTGACTACAGTCCAGCCACATCCTATATCATTTCTCCCTTCATTCTCTACTTTCAAGGAACACTAATCTTATTCCCATTTCAATTAGGCCAAACATCTCCCCATATTAGGGAATTCTTCTTATGTTATTCCTTTGCCCAAATCCTGTGCTCAGCTTCCATCATTCTAAACCTATTTGTATCCATGCTCTGTTGGACTGCTTTCCTAGCCTATGTGGGTTTCATGAGACCCCCCCCCATTTATAAGATTTCAGAAGAGCTGAGCTGCACTTTTTCTTTCTCTTCTCAATGCAATCAACATTATTTATTGACTTTTATTTTATTTTATTTTATTTTATTTTATTTTATTTTATTTTATGTCTGCCTTTTCTGACAGGCCATATGATTATTCCTTCCTTCACTCATACAACAAATACATGCATTGTTCTAGGCCATGGAGATACAAATATGAAAGAACAGGAAAAGGACAGGGACATTGACCTTAGCTCCCTCAGCATCATGTGTCCTTAGCATCTCAGTACCTAACCCAGTCATGGTATATTGCAGGCACTCCATAAAATTTGAAGAATAGACAATCGGTTGGGTTGATGGAGGCAAGTAGAGATATAGGTTCCATTTCTTGACTTGACTCAAACCTATATACATGCCTGAGTCTAAAGCCTATTATTTTAATGATTTTGGCTTCACTGCAATATGCATCTATGTCTTCAAGTCTAATCATACTTTTGGTACCACACAACACCTAGCCCAGTTCCAGGCATATAAGTACTCCCTAAATAAATGCTGACTAATTGCTAGAGTACAATAGGTCAAGGTAAGACACACACATATTTTAAGTAGTTTGTGTTTTGTTTTTCTAAACAACGTAATATTCCCAAGGACCTATTCTCTAACAAATACTTCATGAATTGGTCTGTCATGATTGAAAGATTGTCTTGTCTTGGCTCATGCCATTGCTTTTTTCTGAGGTTTGAAAAAATTGTGAAAGGTGCCAGTATATGAATAAAAGCAGAAATACTTGAACATCCTATATAATGAACTTCTATTACAACGATGCTTGTGCATGTCCATTTAATGGTTGCGGCTGTGGTTTCTCAATGGGGTATACATGACTATTTGTTAGGGATTATCAGAACTTAGATTAATTCTTGTTTCAGCTTTTGAACATGCCCTTGTTTACATGTGTTTTATTATGTGTAAAATTTATTAATAGATTTATGCATGCATATAATTTATACATGCACCTAAATATTGTGAATAACAAAATATGTTTTATAAATAGGACTGCACAGTCAAAACATTTGGAAACTACTGAGCTAGAACATAATACAGCAAAGCCCATGTCAAAAAGTCAACTTTCTATGTCACTTTATTGCACATAAATTAGATGCCTCTTATATAGGGCATAAAATTGAGCTAGTCCAATAAGAGGATGTGGATAAGTAATCACAGATCCATCTCTGCTAAAGAATTAGGAAAACATCTCAGAGAATATTATTAATGTTGATTCTATCACATCTTTTCCTACATGAAGAAAGAAGTAAAAACTACCATTTATTGCCATCTTATTTTGCAGTAGTTGCTATGTTAAAACATAAATCCCTATTTAATCTTCACAACAACACATTAAGGTAGAGAATATTTACCTTACTTTATCATTGAGTAAATCAAAGTTCAGAGAGTTATATAACTCCCTAACGTTACACTTCTAATTAAAAGAGAAACTGGTATTTGAGTAATTTTTAATTGCATATTCCAAGCATCTTCCCCCAAGACAAAATAATAATTTTAGTACTTGGATGCAACCTCGGGCCAATTATTTAAACTCTTTACATTTTTTATTTTTTGAAAGGAAATGATAATAATAACTACTTTCTGGTTGGTTAGTATATTTTACTTAGAGACTCTGTAGCACTGGGAGAAATACATTAATATTTTAGGAGCTATATGGTATCCACAAGGGTTCACTCTCCTAATTTCAAAGCTTGCGTTGAATAATTACAATGAACTTCAAATATTTTCATTTGTGTTTGGTGAACAGCTGAAACCTCAAACAACATCTGTGTCTGGTAAGTTTGAACTACAATGAATCCCGTCAAATGCAAATAATAAAATTAATTTGCACCTACTGTGCCCTAGTCAGCATTGGGGAAAACTTTAAACTGGATTTAATGAGAGGAGAAGCTGAATATGAAGGATTAAAAGCTCCCATCTTACCTTAGCTGTAGATGTATCCAAAACACACCATAAGGGATACAAACATATTTTAATATAAGCTTCACATTAAAAAAAATTCTAAAGTACAATCATAGTAAGAAAGAATTACAGGCCAGGTGTGGTGGCTCGTGCCTGTAATCCTAGCACTTTGGGAGGTCGAGGTGGAAGAATTAGTTGAGGCCAGTAGCTCAAGACCATCCTGGGAAAAATAGCGAGACTGCATCTCTACAAAAATTAAAAGATTATGTGGGCATGGTGGTGCACACCTGTAGTACTAGCTATTCAACAAGCTAAGGCAGGAGGATGGCTTGAGCCCAGGAGTTCAAAGTTACAGTGAGCTATAATCATGCCACTGCGCTTTAGCCTGGGCAACAGATAAGACCCTATCTGAGAAACAAACAAACAAAAAAAATAAGAAAGGAAAGAACTAGAATATATCCTTTAGTTTTTGAAAATAATCAGGATGCCTTGTGGTTATATTTACTTTAACCACATGTGATATGTAGTTACCAAGTCTTGGTATATGATATATCAAGTCTTAGTATGTGATGTACCAAGAGTCTAATTTGATAATAAACTCCAAAGTATTCACTTATTTCAAAATCAACGTAGAGAAAACATACTTTATTTTTTTGGCCATATGCTGCTATAAATAACTATATAGTAACTTAAAGAAATAAATTTTACCATTAAGTTAACCATAGTAATGGGAAATAGAATGAGACAGTTCTGGCTGTCTCAGAACTCTTGGCTAAAGCGTTAAAGCTGAGAACAGAGGATGAGAAATAAACCCCATTAAATATGAGGCTCTACATACATCTGCACAGGGCTTGTTGGTTAAGGGGGACAAACCGGTTCAATTATCATTTCCACAGTAGCCGATATAAGAGAAAGAGAGGAAAATGCTTTGGAGAGAATTCCTATGAGTAGAGAGAGCTGGATTATTTCATCTCTTCCCTTTTCCCCCATCTGTGGTCATCTGCAAGTCAAGATGAATGTCTTTTTGACAGTTATGAAATTACCATTTCTGGCCAGGAGCAATGGCTCACGCCTGTAATTCCAGCAATTTGGGAGGCTGAGGCAGGCAGATCACCTGAGGTCAGGAGTCCAAGACCAGCCTGGCCAACATAGCGAAACCCTGTCTCTATTAAAAATACAAAAATTAGCCAGGCGTGGTGACGCACACCTGAATCCCAGCTACTCGGGAGGCTGATGCAGGAGAATTGATTGAATGCAGGAGGTGGAGGTTGCACTGAGCTGAGATTGCGCCATTGCACTCCAGGCTGGGCAACAAGAGCAAAACTCTGTCTCAAAAACAAAACAGAAACAAAAACAAAAAAGTAAAAAGAAATGATCATTTCGTAACAAACCCATACCTCTAGGCTGTGCTTTGTAAGGAAGGGGCTGGTACTCTGCACATTCATTTCCTTTGTCAGCTGACTTCCTGTTAAAGTTACGTTCAGAAAACCAAACATCGCATGTTCTCACTCATCAGTGGGAGTTGAACAATGAGAACACATGGACACAGGGAGAACATCACACACTGGGGCCTGTCGGAGGGTGGAGGACTAGGGGAGGGACAGCATTAGGAGAAATATTTAATGTAGATGACGGGTTGATGGGTGCAGCAAACCACCACAGCACGTGTATACCTATGTAACAAACCTGCACATTCTGCACATGTATCCCAGAACTTAAAGTATAATAATAGTAAGTTATGCTCATAGGGAGAGTTGCGAAAATGGGAAAACAGGAAGAGGAGAGGAGGGACTTACTCCCTCTTGATTGCTTGCTATTCCTATTAATATAACCCCTTGGTCCACCAGAGAACCATCTCTAGCTTCTTTGGCATTGGAGAACCATTCTCATTACAAGTCCTCAGAGGGACCAGCAACATCTAAGCTAAGCTTTCTTCTCAGCAGGAGGGACTGGGTCTCTGAGATTTAAGTTCTGACAACCTCAGTTTCTTTCCTGTGTTTCCCTGGGCTTTAGGGGTAGCTGCTTCCTGAAGTTATTAATAACCTTATGTTATCCCAGTTTTTCCCTGTTTGCTTTTTCAGTCTTCCAACTCCTATGCCATCAATTCTCTGTAATGAATTATGTCTTTTGAACTACCAAATGTGGTTTCCGTTTTCTAACTGACTCCTGATTGATAAAGTATTTAGGATCAAGAACCTCAGAGATGGAACTTTATGATTAGCTTGGCCATGTTTGGCCTTGAATCACAATGTGAAACTCTTTGCCAATGGAAATTATAATACTAACAATTATGTGACATGCAGAGGCATCTTCATTAAAAATATTATAGCCTGTGTTTGATTGTGATGAAGTTCTTACAGAAACCAGTATTTTGGGGAACCAAGTGGCTGTTATATTTGACCATTACTGTAGCATTGGTGACCATAAAGACTGTGAGGTAGGGTAGCTTATAGAAATAAGTGGTGCCTGTAATCCCAGCACTTTGGGAGGCTGAGGCAGGCTGATCATGAGGTCAGGAGTTCGAGACCAGCCTGACCAACATGGTGAAATCACCTCTCTACAAAAAATACAAAAATTAGCTGGGTGTGGTGGTGCACGCCTGTAATCCCAGCTACTGAGGAGGCTGAAGCAGGAGAATAGCCTGAACGCAGGAGGCAGAGGTTGCAGTGAGCCGAGATCGTGGCATTGCACTCTAGCCAGGGCGACAGAGCGAGACTCCGTATCAAAAAAAAAAAAAAAGAAATGAAATAAGTGGCAAGCTCAGAGCCTTAAACTCTCAGCCCAAGTCATAGTCAGAGAATTACAAAGCTTCAACACTAGTCATAAAATAATCTTTTGTTTCTTATAGTTGTCATATAGGATGTCATAAATAAAATAATCTTTTGTTTCTTATAAGATGTCATATAGGATGTCATAAAATATCTAACTTAAATTTTCAATTTGTGAGTTTGTGAATTCAAATTATGTTGCAATTCTATAATTTGCCAAAACTATGGAATTATTAAAAGTTGTCAAATTATAGAATTGTAACATAATTTGAAATCACAAATTACATTGCAAGATTGTACCATTACAATGAAATTTGAATTCACAGGCTTCCCAAATATAAAAGTTATGGCATTGAGTGAGAAAGAATGGGAACCTGTTATTTGAATGAGGACAGCTAAATGGAAGTAAAAGAAACTGAAAATCTTGGACCCCAAGCTTCTTTGGGCTTCTCTTGCCAGCAGAAGCAGCTTGCTCTCCTATGTTGGAGGAGAATCACCTTCCCTTGATCAAGGGCCCTGATTAACCTCATCTGGGCCGTTGTTTGCAATGGGATACCTCTTTCCCTTAAGACCCACCCCCAGCCACCACTTTTTTTAAGAGTCAGATACCAGCTTGCTCCTGGAAGACAGGTAAAAAATGTGACCCTGTAGGAGATAGCTTATACTCTGTAAAATTCCTCCAATTTTATTTTGACTTAAATCTGGGAAATATGTGCAGAAATGGATTCTAAGGATGTTAGACCAAAGTGAATGGAATATAACATTTTATTGAGCTGGATATTAATATGGGAGAAGCTAGAGATTCTTCATGTAAAGTGTTAGCTCTCAGGTACTAACAGTTTGCTGTGTTGGAGGACTGAAACCTAGCCTCAGCAGAGTCCTGCAAACAATGAGGCTGACATGCCACAGTAAATCATGACACAAAGGAAAGAATCCAAAGACTTGGAAAGATAAGCATAGTGGAGTGAATTTATCATGTGCACACTGGACATTCACCCACTCCCCACTCTAGAAAGGCCCAGAGCACATTTCCCTCATGAAAGAATTTAAAAATACATTAGTGAGGAGAGCAAGACAGTCTCCTTGATAGGCTCCATACTAGCTGCCTTCTGAAGACCAGGGAGGGCAGTAAGAAATGTTGCCACTGGGATTGGCTCTTCTTTCAGCTGGGATGATGGATTCCAGAGAAGCAAAGTCCAGGTGGCAGTGCTTAATTTCCATAGGCAAAATGGACATATTTACTATAATGGGCAACAGAGACAAAATAATAAGCAAAATGTTTTGACCAACAGGAATATTTCATATTGCCTGATACTCAATCAGGGTGTCTGTAGAAGGGGAATAGATGGGCAGCCTACAGAAATATAACTTAATCCATATCACAGGAAAAAAGCTAGGTCTGGTAGGCTAAAACCTGAATTGAATTACCACAAATGGAGATTCTGCCCCAGGGAAAATTTAGGGGTCAGCCAAGTTGGTAAAGTTTCCAAGGGCCCATTAATCAGGATATCTTTCCCAAAGTTGCTGCATCTATGCCACCTAACACCACAAAGGAGCATGCCCTCTTTGGATTTTGGAGGCATTCTATATCACAATGTCCTGGACAACCCATAAAGCTTCCCTGCTTGAGGGGGGTCCAAAGCAAGAGAAGACTCTGCAGGCAGTACAGCTCAGCACATGCTGCTCTAGTGCTCAACCCTTATGCTCCAGTAGATCCAATGATACTCGAAGTGCCTGTGCCAAGGGGAATGCTACGTTGAGTGGCTGGCAAGTGTGCAGAGAATTACAGTGCAGACCCCTGGGGGCTTTTAGTAAAGTCCTGTCTGCTTCTCCAGATGACTAGTTTTCTTCTGAGACACAGCTTCTGGTTTGCTGTTGGGCCCTGGTACAATGCCTTACTATGGGACATCAGTTGCTCATGAGACTGAAGTGGCTCACCAAACCATAAGATTGGATATGCAGAGCGGCAATCCAGAATGCACAGGTAAGTTACATGTCAGGTAGCTCAAACTCCTTCAGTACCAACTTCTGATATATTATATTCTTTCCTTCAATCCATACCTATGTCCTTCATGGAAAATTGATTATGACCAGTGACTAAAAAGAAAGAAGAGGCAAACAGAAAATGTGGGACTGGTTTAGACCTAGTCCGGCATGGCATTCTGGCATAAAATAGAGGTGGACTATTACAGCATTACAGTTCCACTCAGGCATCTGCTAAAATGGCATGTAGAAAGGCTCCCAAGAAGCAAACCTGTAAGCATATTTGGTTGTCCACTTGAGTGGCCTGTTGCCAAACGCAGGAATACAGTGATTTACGGGCAGTGAATAATGGAATGGTTCAGAGATTTGAAAAGAACAGAACTGGAAGATTGGTTTCAAGGATGTCTAGGAATAGTGATGTGGAAGCACTACTTAAAATGTGCATAAAGGATGAAAATATTTATTACTTGTCTGCTTTTGAATCTGAACCAAAAGAAGATAGAATTGAAAATAATGAATAACAGCATATAAACTAGAAAAAGTGTCAGCTAGAGGCAAAGCGCTCTAAAATCCTTGCATTATCCAGGAGAAAGGTGAAGATAATGCTCAACTTCAGATTTTAAGTTACATATACATCTTACTATTTCTGGGATAACAACAAAAGAAAGAATTGAGTTTGAACCCTCCAAAAGTAGAGGGAAAAAAATCTTAAACCAAATGTTAGCAATCCAAATCTAGCAATGCAAAAACTAGATTATACATCTTAACCTGAATCAATTTCTTCCAGAAATGCAAAGTTGGTTTAACATTTAATAACTCCAGTAACGTAATCTTTCCCATTAGCAGAATAAAGGGAAAAAAATCATATGGTAATCTCAATACATAAAGAAAAACCTTTAAATATTACTGGACTCAACTTTTAATTAAAAGTTTTAGCCAACTATTGAGAGAAGAAAACTTTCCTAACTTTATAAAGGTACCTAACACAAAAAAGCTAATATTGCAATGATCATTCTTCTTAAAATCAGGACCCACACAAAAAATATGAAGTTTACCACTCTCTTCAGCATAATATTAAAGGTCTTAACTAGCAAAGTAAGACTGGAACATAAATAAATAAAATCTGTAGAGAGTGGAAAGAAACAAAAACTGTCATTTTTCATATTTTTCATGAATAATAGCCATAATACAGAGCCAAAGAGGAAATAAAAGCTATAGCAACTAGACAGAAAGAAACAAAACTGCCATTTCTACAAACAATATGCCTCTTTACACTGAAAATTCAAAATAATGTCAATCTAAGGAAGAATAAATAAGGGAATATAGCATGGTTCTAGGTGCACATTTAAAATCATTGAAAAACTTCCCTGCATCAGAATTAAATCTACTTTCTGGTGCAATTTCAGAGGATAATCTGTGGTAAAACTTCCCTACAAACTGTGTTCACCTAGGAGGCTGGCATAATGACTTTGCTGAGCTGAAAGATCCTCCAACATCACACTTTTAAATACTTTAAAATACAGAAGAAAGTAAACTAATAGACATAGTTAATAGATTCTGTAGCACCTTCACTAGTGCAGTGCAGAGTAGAAATTACCAATTTATCTTTCTTCAGCTCAGTGATGTACTTTTTTCATTGACAGTGGACTCTGCTAAATATTAAGCAAATATAATCTTGGTTTTAATGATGAAAACATCAAATTGAGAATGTGTATAAACTCAATGATTTTAATAAATAATCTTCATTACTTAGCCAATAGTAGCCAACATGACAAAGATCCCTTCATTGAAGAACCTCAAATTTATAATCTTTATAAGAAAGAAAGCAATCAATCAATTGAACAAGGAAATGCCATTCATTTTAACTACATCTTTCTTATTCTTGCCTGAATTGAATGGAGTCACATAAATTTGTACAATTCAAGAGCTAATTTTACACAGATCACATTTGCAACTACACAGATAACTTGGGACTCTTACGTTACAAATAAAAAATCCAAATCAGTTTGGCTTACACCTAAAAGAAGATCCATCAACTCACATAACTGACTATAGAGATTGTAGTTCCATGTACTTTAGTAGATCTTTAACCTTCTTTGAGTTCTTTGCCTATTTTTCTTTTGTAAAGCTTAGAAATCATGGAAAGGTTCAGCCTGCTTTGTGTATAAAACAAAAATTATTTCACAGTTCTGTAGACCATGCTATTTTGTATGCCTTTATTCACCCAACAAGTACTCGGTTAAATTCTTATGATGCATACATTTACTATAAATTAAATATTTGGGAGAAGTAGTAGAAAAAAGCCAACAATATAGTTAGAAAGACAATCCATAACCCAGAAAGTAGTTAAGTAACAATGTGGTTAACCACAGAAATGGGTGCAATAGCTCATAAGCACAACAGAAATGGAAAATGTAAGGAAGCTAGAGCAGTCAAAACATATTTAATTCAACAGGCAAAACATGAATTTTCCCCTAATGAGCGATAGTTGGATAGAGTAATGTGGTAGATATAGTGGCACATGTCCAGATCCTTCCTTCAGAGCTCATTGTGCCAGCTGCCAGGAATATTGGCTGTTGAAGACTCTCAGAGGCCTCCTCTAGAATCCTCCTCCCACAAAAGCTGCCTCCTCCGAGGTTACAGTCTCTCTCTGGAGGAAGCCTGCCTCTAAAGACTGGTCCATGCAGTGTACAAAGGCCTTACTCCATCTTCTGTTGGAGCAACCCTTCAGTGCTTTCCAGTTGCAGGGCTCCCTAGGTGAGCCTCTCTATGTAATTGGCTGTGGACACAACTGCAACTGCCTCATAGTTCAACATCTTCTACCGAAACCTTCTTCCCTCACTCCTTTCAAGGTGCTATTCTCATGGGCACTCCACAATTAACCCTCTGCCTGCAAATCTCCATCTCAAAGTCTGTATCCCAAGAAACATTTTCTAGGACATTATAGAAAAAAGGGGAGGCCGGATGCGGTGGCTCACGCCTGTAATCCCAGCACTTTCAGAGGCCAAGGTGGGTGGATGACCTGAGGTCAGGAGTTTGAGACCAGCCTGGCCAACATGGTGAAACCCCGTCTCTATTAAAAATACAAAAATTCACCGGGGGTGGGGTGGTGCACGCCTGTAATGCCAGCTACTCGGGAGGCTAAGGCATGAGAATCACTCAAATCTGGGAGATGGAGGTTGCAGTGAGCCAGGATCACACCACTGCACTCCAGACTGGGTGACAGAGCGAGGCTCAAGACAAAAAAAAAAAAAAAAAAGAAAGAAAAGGAAAAGGGAAATATTCCATGTAGAGACATTACCAAGCAAAAAGATGACATTATATATATTGGGAAGAACTGGACAAGCTGGTCTGGCTGACACTAAAGGCGGTGTGTGAGGACAATGTATAGTTAAGTAGATTTTGAAGGTCCTAGAATGCTGCCCTAGTTTGGAATTAATCCCATGATTCAGTGCATTCTCAGTGGCCCAAGGCTGTGAATTCCGGATGTCTGGAGGCAGGACTAAAAGTGATAAAATGCAACCATGAAAGTTTGATTATCTTTAAAATTTACATGAACTCTGCATTTTGTCTACAAGTATTGGCATGTGTCAAATAACGTATGCAGACTCCTGTTTAAAAAGTATAGCCACAGGAAGTGGCCAAACAGTGTATGATTTTTTTTAGTAGAGACATGACATGATAAATATCACTGTTTGGAATGGTCAATGTATCAGCCACACATAAAATGAATGGGGTTGGGACCATTTCATGGGGTTGGTTGAGTGTCAGGACTAATTTGGCAAAGACGAGAAAATCAAGGGAAGGACACAAAAGACATTTCACAGAACTCATTAGAAGGATCTGATAATTTACCAGACAGAATTTTTGTTTAAGGAGAGAAAAGAAAGAACGGTAACTGGGCCCTGGGAAGAATTAAGCCACAGCTGAAACAAAGAGGTAAGGGAAGTGGAACATCTTGTGTTATTTTGGTTCCTTTTTGTCATTTTGAGTTTTGGGTACCTATAAGATCACCTCCATGAAATGTCCTTCAAATACTATTCACTCAAAAATATTTGTGAAATAGGCATGCTGTGAAGGCAGCTGCTGATACAATCATATTAGAGTAGATTCCAGCTTGGCTTTAGACATGTATGAATGAGGCTCAACATAATTCCTTCATAATTCTTTCAGTCACCTTCTTGAGATCACCTCAATTTTCATGTCCCTTTGTGCTTATGGTATTTCATTCCTTTACATTCCTACAAAGACCGAGGGTGCAGGATGAAATAATGCAAAACTTTGTGAACCCAGGTAGCACGCACTATCCACAATTCTCAACGTTTTTTCAGCTCTTTAAAAGAGAGCCTTAAAAAGAGAGACGGGTGGGTATAGAGTGATAGGAGAAATGTATCTGAAAATGTTGGCTCATTCGTTCCACCTCCCCACCTGGCACTGTCTCAACTCACCTGATGCTCATTTCTATTCTACGTACTCCTGCCCTCTTATCACCAGCACTTCTGGGTTGGTCTCTTCAATTAGGGTTCTTCTCTCACCCTCTGCCAGAAATCCCCATTAAGGTTTTAATTGACAAGAGATTCAGTATTAGTATGCAAATACAGTACCCATGTAGGAGTCAGGAGGGGCCTCTCGAAGACTAAATCATCTAAAACAATGACTTAACAATACTAAAAGCAATAGTGCAGCAATACAGGCAGCTTGGAAAATTGAATGGGTTGCTCAGGAGCAAAAATAGCTCATTATATAGTACATTATATAAAAAATAGCTTGCTAACATAGTATATCACATAAAAGCTATAAATCATTCTTGTTTTCTGTTCTTTTTGCATACTTTACACAGCAATAATAATATTGTGCATATAAGTTTGCACTCTCTCTTTCCACATTTTTAATCACTTCATTATCTCTCATCTGGGGAAACGTTTACTCCTTTTTAATATTTGGTAGGAGAAATAAGAATGAATAGCAATATAATTTTTACTTGTCAATTTTTTTAAAAAATAAATATATAGGCCAGTCGTGGGAGTGCACGCCTATAATCCCAGCACTTTGGGAGGCCGAAGTGGGTGGATCACTTGAGGCCAGGCGTTTGATGCCAGAGTGACCAACAACGGTGAAACCGTGCCTCTCCTAAAACTACAAAAATTAGCCAGATGTGGTGGCGCACACCTGTACACTCAGGAGGCTGAGGCACAAGAATCACTTGAACCCGAGAGGCAGAGGCTGCAGTGAGCTAAGATCATGCCATTGCACTCCAGCCCGAGTGACAGAGTGAGACTCTGTCTCAAAACAAAAAAAAAAAAATAAATAAATCAATCTGTTAATAAACACCACCCCCCCCCCGCAAAAAAAAAGAATAAATTGCCAATTGTAAAAATTGGCCTATGGTCCATGATGAAGATGTGTCAGAGACAAAGCTGGCAAAGTCCTGTTCTTAGTGGAGGCTCTTTTTAAGGAGGCAGAGCCAGACACTGAACAAATAAACATGGAAATGTCAGTGACTGATGAGTGATGTGGTGAAAATAAACTAGTGTGGCATGAAGGAGGCTATTGGGATTGAGTCATCTGTGCGGGTCTATCTAGTATATATTTAACCTGAGATCCAAATGGCAAGCTGGAGCCGGCAACACAATGGGGAAAACTTTCAAGAGAAGAAAACAGACTGTGCAAAGTCTCTAAGGCTCAAATCTTGCCTTTTTTGGTGCTTCATCTTTGCTGTTCATAAGACTAATCCAGGGAGACATCATGTACAAATAAATTCTCACTAAGCAATCCAGAATAAGCCAAACAAATCTTTTTAGTAAGAAAGCCAGTTATAGCATGGATCAACAGGAAACAGATTATAGCTCATAATGTACCAAAATGATGTGGGCCAAAAGTGTGTTGCTTTACAATTTATTTAAAATATTTATATTTGTCCTTATTTCAGAAAGAATTTGAGGCATTTTCCAAGGAAGTATAAATTACGTTCAAATAGCATAAATAAACAAAGGAGTGAAAAAGGTAAAGTAAAACAATGTGAAGACAATGTGGGAAAAAGAATGGGGGTATAAATGCCCATGATAATAGGCTAGAGTCTGGCTATGTCAGGGCCATGAGTTTTCCAGAAGCCCATGCAAAAAAAGTGGGGAGGAGGCTATTAGTTGCACAATTCAAAATATCTATGTAAATATTTTTGACAGTATCAAATTATGCAGTAGTTCTCATAAGTGTTTGCTACCAAATGTAATAAACATGTCCCTCAACATTCTTCCTTAGACAAAACTGCCATTTTAATCAGTGTGGTTCTTGTAATAAAGAATCATTTGAGAGGCTTCTTCAATCACTCCACTGTACAACTCAGTGAAAGTAATTCCTCAACAGGCCAGCCTTATGCAGAATAGATATCCAGCTCATTGTTTAACAAAATTTATCCAAAAATATACTTTTTAATAACTTAGAAGTTGATGTAAATGAACCTCATAAATTCTTCCCTGAATATTATTTTTTAAAACTGAACTACTGATGAACCTAGTAATGCTGATCTCTGTGTTCCCTACTAATCTGAAGATTATAGGAGTGGAATGTTGCCAGTTGCGCACAAACTTCAATGTCTTAGCCAAACATTTCATAAAGGTTATAATTAAAATCGAAAGCTGAAACTTTTTGTGAAGCTATGGAAAGTCTGAGAGCTTCCTCAGAGTAGAGTATTTATCATCTGCTTAGCATTGTCACCTACTTAACATTATTGCATATTATATCATTACTATACAATTAAGAGGAAAGATACTAGAGAATGTCTCAATAAATATTTTCAGCAGAATAGAATATTATATACCTAATAGGCTGTAGCTGATTTTAATTACCATTTTATATAATACTAAGATGATTATATTTTTTATACAAAACATATAACAGGAAAAAAATAAAATGACCAAAACAATTCCAACTTTTCTAGAGAGAATTCTTAGAAATAAAAGAAAATTAAAGATAATATCTCAAAAACATACAATTATGATAAATCTTATGAAATTCACTTCATACGAATAGATATATTGTTTCAATGTACAGACAAATAAAATGTCTTCTCATTGCAATCTAGCTTGTCACTATGAATTTAGATCAATATCTCCAAACAGTGAAGGAACAGCAAGAGTTATATGCTCCTATATTCGCTGGGCTATACCTCAAAAGGAATCTTTTTTATATTAAAGGGAAAACTTCCAATCTAAAATTATCAGTATATTTCATGTAGAATACTACATATACCAATGAGATCATTTACATAATTTTAGTAATTTATCTTTAGATGTTTTTATTGTTGCTAAGAACTTCCAGGAACAAAACAACAGAAACTGGTTTATTTAATAAATCTTTTACCTTATCCAGTTCACATACTTAATTTCATGGCAAATTTCTTGAAAATTAATCTCTGAATCTCTGAAAACTAATCTCCAAATCTAAATCATAATTTAAATATGAATTTCTTGCTTCTAATACTACAATGATGAAATGTATTGATGAGTATGAAAATTGAGCAGGCATATAAACAGAAAATCAAGGCAGGCTTTTGTAAAATTGTCAGGATATAATAGTAGGGAATGTCCTAAATATACCAGTAGTTTCTACATACATATGAGTTTTTGTGTTTATTTTTCTCGGTAGATAATATAGTACCCAATAAATATGTACCAATTGGTGTAAATGAAGTCTCCAATACCATGCACCAAAGAACTTAATAGCTATTGAAAAGATATCCAAGTCTGAATTTTCCAGAAAATAAAGTCTCTCATAAACTGCTAAGAATATTCTCAGACTTGTAGTGACAAATGATATTCACACATAAACCATACATTTCAGATTTGACAGGCTTGCCCTGATTTGTTTCATTCATAAATGCATTTGACAACTCTTTAGAAGAACATCTACTGTGTAGCAGACATTTTCTGGTCATGAAGATACAAGCAATTTAAAAGACTGGCAAAATATCCACCTTGAAGGAGTTTATATTCAAGCAGGAATAAACAGAATATAAACTGTAATCAAAGGAATACATCCAACAAGATGATTTTAGATGATGATGTGAAGAAAAACAAAGACAATTATACTACAGAGAAACAGGGGAGTTGGAGTTGTGTGTGCTATTTAAGGGTGATCCAAGTTGCCTCTCTGAGATGATAAGACATATTCTGGATTGTTTTCTAATTATATGATATGTTTCCAAAGTTTGCCAAAGCATATTGTCACTGTGGAGATGCAGGAGCAAGCTAGGCTTCCTCTGCTCCCACTGACGAACACAGACACATACACTTTGCCCTGCCCAGTACTGCTCTTTTTTACACCATCACCAAGATCTTTTCTATAGATACCAGAGCTACAACCTAAAAGAACAGATGCACACTCTGAGTTCTAATCTCAGGATACCAGAAGGCAGCCTTCAGAAGATCTCTCCACCTGGTCTGTCACTGGGCCATTAATATTAATAGAAGAGAAGCAACAGCATCTACTGTGTTGCTGGCCAAAATGTATTGGGTGTCCACCAAATGCCAGTCACAGAATTAGGCTCTTCAAACTGTTTTCACCTCATAAATTCCTCACAGTGTCCCCATTAGGTATTATTTTGCAGATGAAGACTCCAATGTTAACAGAGATTAAATCACTTGCTCAGGGTCAAGCAGACAGATTGCCAAACCTGAGTTATTCCCAAAGATTATCTCCCAGATATAGCTGTGTCATGCAACTTCCTCCCTATTAAAGGCAAATGCACTTGTGTGTGTGTTTGGTGGTGGGGCAGGGGGATTATACATTATACTTTGAGCTTCAGTTCAGTGTGAATTTATTTCTCAGCCCCTCTCTTGAAAGCAAATATTAAAAGAGAAAAAGACGGCTGAAAGCTAATTGTGTATTTAAGTATATAATTAAAACATATCCACTGTACATAAAGGTAACTTAATGGGATGGGGGTTATTTTTCTCTAGATCTTAAAAGAATAAATATTAAGATGCTATTTGCTAACTGGTTCTATTTTCAATGTTTTTTTTTTCCAAATAGGATGAAAGCATACATAAGTCAATGCTTGGTTTACTTCAACAGATATTCGCTGAGCTCCTGCTTTATGGCCCATGCTCCCCTAGACGCTACAGTATCTGTACACTGTGCATCTGTACAGGGCTATTGCACAGATGCACAATGAAGCACGAAGCAAAACACCTGTTTTCCACCCTCAAGACTTTACTATCTACTTTGAGATACAGGGTATGATATAATGTATGAACAAATATCTTTTGTCCGCAGATACCTGGTAATCAAACACCCCTGATGGTAGGTAAGCCCTCTCTATCTCAATAGACTGTGAACTCTAGGAGACACAGAGGAATGGAATAGAAAGAGAAGCCCTACTTAGATCAGTCATATCCATCCACTAAACTCTGGCAGTCAATCAGGGAAGGATGATGCAGCCCCATCACTCTGAAGCCCAAGTGCCTTTAGCATTATTTTATTTCAAAATAAAAATATTCTCAGCTGGGTGCTGTGGGTCACACCAGCAATCCCAGTGCTTTGAGAGGCTGAGGCAAGAGAATTGCTTGAGCACAGGAATTCTAGTCTGTGGTAAGCTATTATCACACCACTGCACCCCGGTCTGGGCAACAGAATAAGATCCTGTCTCTAAAAACAAAAAAAGTCTGTAAGAATAAATTGCCTAGAATAGTACTATGATTATTAGGTCTGTTATCTTTCAAATAAAATTGGGTATAAGTTTTCTACAACAGTGAGTTCTACAGAATTGAACTATACAATATTATGGATAAAATATCTGTAATTCTAACTAATCTCATACTTTTGTTTTATTGAAAAATATACATGTAATATATAAATATTTTAAAACATTGAAATAATTTAGCGCACAAATTAAAGTCACCCTCTGACTACTACTCTCTCTCCTTACGTATGAGTAAACACTGTAAACAACTTGATGTTAATTCCCCAAACAACAAGCACATACACAAATACAAGCACATATAGACATCTTGTTTTGATATATACAGTTGTCCCTCAGATGCAGAAGGGGATTGGTTCCAGGACCTCACTTGAATATCAAACCCACAGATCTCAAGTTCCTTATATAAAATGGCATAGTATTTGCATATAAACTATGCACATCCTCCTGTATGCTTTTAATCACCTCTAGATTACTTATAATATCAAACAGAATGTAAATGCTCTGTAAATAGATATTATACTATATTGTTTAGAGAATAATGACAAAGAAAAAAGTCTGTACATGTTCATTACAGACGCAATTTTTTTTCCAATATTTTCATTCCACAGTTGGTTGAATCCACAGTTGCAGAACCCAAGAATATGGATCAACTATATATATACACATATATATACATCAACTGTATATATATATATATGCACACACACACATATATGTGTATATATATGCACACACACACATATGTGTATATATATACACACACAAATACTTATATGCATACAATACACATATATATACACACAATACATACATCCACACATCCATAACTTTTTATTATAGTTGAGACATAAAAATATATAAATAATAATGTAACAATCATCTATGCATCACTCATAAAACTACTGGAAAATATTACCAAAATAGTTAAACTTCCCCCATCCCTCCAAAACATTATCACTTTCTTTAGCTGTATTATAGTGCTCATCCATTTATTTAGACTTTTATTATATATGTGGGCATCCCTTGTGGGGGAGTGCAGTTCTAATACTTCATTGTTTAGGTCCAAGGCCACATTTTCTGTCCCTTACATAGCTATTAAGACCCTATGCTCAAAATTCAAGAGATGAAGCACACATGCTCAGCAGGTGTGGATTCAGTGTCAAACTCCCAGGCTCATGACCCATTTCCTACTTATGTCTAGCCCATGGATTTCCCTACTGTATTTTAAACTTCTGTACATTTAAAAGGAGGTAATTTCTAAGTGATTTAATCAGGAATTGTTGTCAGTTATCTACTTCATTATGTTGCAAGAGATATAAGCATTCCAAGATTCAGTCCCTTAAAAACATATACACCATTCCATGTCAATATAGGCATTGAGTATATGGATATTTATTTGATTCTTTTTAACAGCTATTTGTGTTCAAAAAGAGGCTATTTTACTATCTGTACATATTTATTGTTCACAACTTCTGACCATCTTGTATAATTTGCAATTAATGTCCTTGTAAATGTTTTCCATGTGTGCAAATATTTCTCTAAAATACATTCCTACAATGAAATTGCTGGTTTAAAGAGTTCTTTTTCACTTTAATATATTTTAACACATTTCGAACCCAAAAGCCTCTTTCAATTTGCAATATTACCAAATTTGAATGAAAGTCCAGAATAAAAAATTGTAGGAAGGGTCCCTGAGACAATCATGTGCGTAAAGGAGTGCATTCATGAAAGCTGGATCACTTTTCCCCAGCAACTTGACAGCCAGGAGTGGAGGCTGCCTAACACAGCAAGTAAATGGAGCAGTTTCTGACTGAAATTTGAGGATAACTTTGCATAATGTCTATAAAAATTATTGTTTAGCAAATGTCTACATTTTCTAAAAAGAAAAAGAAAAGCGACCAAAACAACATCTTTGCCTTAGCAAGAGCACATGTTTCCAGTTTCCGTGATTTGCTTTCAAAATGACATATCAGACATAGTTTTCACATCTCTGAACTCTCAGTAGGCCCACATTTTAATATAATAATGTAACTTTTTTCAGTGAATTGAATAAAGAGTTACATATATGCTTCCTCTTCAAGCTCTGTTAATTCAGATTTCCTAATATTTTGAATACCAAAAATTATTCTTAAATGTTTGGTAGAATATTCAAGAGAATGAATAGCCAAGCCACAGAGTAGGAGAAAATATTTGCAAAAAAATGTATCTGATAAAGGAATGTTATTCAAAACATACAAAGAACTCTTAAAACTCGACAATAAAAAAAAAATCTGATTCAAAAATGTTCCAAAGACCTTAACAAACAGCTCACCAAAGAAGATATACAGATGGCAAATAAGCAGATGAAAAGATGTTCAACATCATATGCCATTAGGGAATTATAAATTAAAACCATGAGATTCCACTACACACCTATCAGAATGGTCAAAATACAGAACACTGACAACACCAAATGTTGGCAAGGATGTGAAGCAACAGAACTCATTCTTTGTTGGTGGAAATTCAAAATGGCACAGTTACTTTGGAAGACAATTTGGCAGTTTCTTACAAAATTAAACCTATTCTTACCATATAGTCCAGCAGTCATGCTACCTGGTATTTACCCAAAGGAATTGAAAACTTATGTCCACAAAAATAAAGAAAAAAGAATAAGAGGAGTGAACAAACCCTTTGAGAAGTATGGGATTATTTAAAGAGGCCAAATCTATGAGTCACTGGCATCCCTGAAAGGGAGGGAGAGAAAACAAGCAATTTTGAAAACATATTTCAGGATATTGTTCATGAAAACTTCCACAACTTTGCTGGAGAGGTCAGTAGTCAAATTCAGGAAATACAGAGAATTCTTGCAAGATTCTAGACAAGAAGATCATCTCCAAGATGCATCATCATCAGATTTTCCAAGGTCAAAATGAAAGAAATAACGTTAAAGGCAGCTGGAGAGAAAAGGCAGTTCACATACAAAGGGAACCTCATCAAGCTAATTGGATCTCTCAGCTGAAACCCTACAAGCCAGAATAAATAGGAGGCCTATATTCAACATTCTTAAAGAAAAAATTATTCAACCAAGAATCCTATATCCAGCCAAACTAAGGTTTTTAAGTGAAGGAAAAATAAGATTCTTTTCAGGTAAGCAAAAGTTGTGGTAATTCATTCCCACCAGACCTGCCTTACAAGAGACCTTGAAAGGAGCACATAATATAGAAAGGAAAGACTGCTACCAGCTAATATAAAAACATATTTAAACACACAGACCAGTGTCACTGTAAAGCAACCACACAAACAAGCCAACATAATAACCAGCTAACAGAAAAATGACAGAATCAAATCCACACATATCAATGCTAACCTTGAATGTAAACAGACTATATGTCCCACTTAAAAGGCATAGAGTGGCAAACTGGATAAAAAAGCAAGACCTAATGGTATACTGTCTTCAAGAGACCCATCTCACGTGTAATGACACTCATAGGCTCAAAATAAAGGGATGGAGGAAAATCTACCAAGCAAATGGAAAACAGAATAAAAGCAGAAGTTACAATTTGAGACAAAACAGATTTCAGACAAAACTAATTTCAGACAAAACAGATTTCAAACCAACGAAGATCAAAAAAGACAAAGAAGGGCATTACATAATTGTAAAGGGTTCAATTCAACAAGAAAACCTAACTATCCTAAATATATATGCACACAACACAGGAGTACCTAGATTCATAAAGCAAGTTCTTAGAGACCTACAAGGAGACACAGGCTCCCACACAATAATAGTGGGAGACTTCAACACTCCACTAACAGTATTAGACAGATCATGAAGGTAGAATATTAACAAAGATATTCAGAACCTAAATTCAATATTGGACCAAATGGATCTGATAGACATTTATAGAAGTTTTCACACCCAAACAACAGAATATACATTTTTCTCATCACCACATGGCACATACTCTAAAATCAGCTACATAATTGAACATAAAACAATCCTCAAAAAATGCAAAATAACCAAAATCATACCAAACACACTCTATGACCACAGCACAATTAAAAAAAAAGCAAGACTATGAAAATCACTCAAAATCATGCAGTTACATGGATAAGTAATGAAATTAAGGCAGTAATCTAGAAGTTCTTTGAAAATAATGAGGACAAACATACAACATACCAGAATCTCTGGGACACAGCTAAGGCAGTATTAAGAGTGAAATTCATAGCACTAAATACCAACATCAAAAAATCCGAAAGATCTGAAATTAACAACCTAACTGCATAACTGAAAGAATTAGAGAAGCAAGAACAAGTCAACCCCAAAGCTAGGAGAAGATGAGAAATAACAAAACTCAGAGCTGAACTGAAGGAAAATGAGTCACAAAAAAACCTTTCAAAAGATCAACCAAACCAGGAGTTGATTTTTTTGAAAAAAATTAATAAAATATATAGGCCACTAGCTAGACTAATGAAGAAGAAAAGAGAGAAGATCCAAACAAACATAATAAGAAATGATGAAGGGAATGTTACTACTGACCCCACAGAAATAAAAACAACCATCAGAAACTATTACACGCAAACTCGAAAACCTAAAAGAGATAGATAAATTTCTGGGCACATACACCCTCACAAGACTGAGCAAGGGAGAAATCGATTCCCTGAACAGACCAATAACAAGCTCCGAAATTGAATCCATAATAAACAGCCTACCAACTAAAAAAAGCCTGGACCCTGATAGAAACACAACCAAATTCTACCAGATATACAAAGAAAAGCTGGTGCCATTCCTACTGAAATATTTCCCAAAAATTGAGGAAGAGAGTCCTCCCCAACCTATTATATGAGGTTAGCATTATCTTGATACTAAAACCTGGAAAAGACACAATAAAAAAATAAAAACTTCAAGCCAATATCCTTGATGAACATCAATGCAAAAATTCTCAACAAAATACCTGCAAATTGAATCCAGCAGCACATCAAAATCTAATCCACCATGATCAAGTAGGCTTCATCCCTAGGATGCAAAGCTGGTTCAACATATGCAAATCAATAAATGTGATTCATCACATAAACAGAACTAAAGACAAAAACCACCTGATTATCTCAATAGACACAGAAAAGGCTTTTGATAAAATTCAATACTCCTTCATGTTAAAAACTCCCAGTAAATCAGGTATTGAAGAAACATACCTCAAAATAATAAGAGCCTAAGAGCCATCTATGAAAAAGGCACAGCCAACATTATACTGACTGGGCAAAATCTGGAAGCATCCACCTCTAAAACTGTCAAATGACAAGGATATCCTCTCTCACCACTTCTATTCAACATAGTATTGGAAGCCCTGGCCAGGGCAATCAGGAAAGAGAAAGAAATAAAATGCATTCAAATAGGAAGAGAGGAAGTCACACTCTGTCTCTTTGCAGATGACATGATTCTATATCTATAAAATGCCATAATCTCAGCCCCAAAGCTCCTTCAACTGATAAACAACTCCAGCAAAGTTGCAGGATACAAAATCAATGTACTAAAGTCACTAGCATTCCTGTACACCAACAACAGCCAAACCAATAATCAAATCAGAAAGGCAACCCCATTCACAATGGCCACAAAAAAACAATAAAATACTTAGGAATACAGCTAACCAGGGAGGAGAAAGATCTCTGCAACAAGCATTACAAAACACTGCTCAAAGAAATCAGAGAAGACACAAACAAATGAAAAAACATCCCATGCTCATGGATAGGAAGAATCAATATAATTAAAATGACTAGACTGCCCAAAGCAATTTATAGATTCAATGCTATTCCTATCAAACTGCCAACAATGTTCTTCATAGAACTAGAAAAAACTATTTTAAAATTCATATGGAACCATAAACAAGCCTGAATAGTCAAGGCAATCCTAAGCAAAAAGAACAAAGCTGGAGACATCACATAACCCAACTTCAAACTATACTGCAAGGGTACAGTAACCAAAACAGCATGGTACTGGTATAAAAACAGGCACATAGACCAGTGGAACAGAATAGAGAGCCCAGAAATAAAGCTACATATCTATGACCATTTTATCTTTGACAAAGCTGACAAAAGCAAGCAATGGGGAAAAAAACTCCCTATTCAACAAATGGTACTGGGATAACTGGCTAGCCCTATACAGATGATTGAAGATGGACTCCTGCCTTACATCATACACAAAAATCAACTCAAGATGGATTAAAGATGTAAATGTAAAACCCAAAATTATAAAAATCCTGGAAGACAACATAGGTAATACCATCGTGGACACAGGAATGGGCAAAGATTTCATAACAAAGACACCAAAAACAATCAGAACAAAAGCAAAACTTGACAAATGAAATCTAATTAAACTTAAGAGCTTCTGCACAGCAAAAGAAAATATCCACAGAGTAAACAGACAACCTACAGAGGGGGGAGAAAATATTTCAAAATTATGCATCTGACAAAGGCCTAATATCCAGCATCTATGAGGAAGTTGAACAAATTTACAAGAGAAAAATAACTCCATTAAAAAGTGGGCAAAGGACATGAACAGACACTTCTCAAAAGAAGACATAAATGTGGCCAACAAACGTATGAAAAAAAAAGCTCAACATCACTGATCATTAGATAAATGCAAATCAAAACCACAGTGAGATACCATCTCACACCAGTCAGAATGGCTATCATTAAAATGTCAAAAAACAACAGATGCTGGTGAGGTTGTGGAGAAAAGGGAACACTTATACACTGTTGGGAGTGTAAATTAGTTCAACCATTGTGGAAAGCAGTGTGGTGATTCTTCAAAGACCTAAGAAGAGAACTACCATTTGACCCAGCAATCCCTTGAGTGGGAATATACCCAGAGGAATAGAAATCATTCTACCATAAAGACACATACACAAGAATGTTCATTGCAGCACTATTCATAATAGCAAAGACATGGAATCAACCTAAATACCTGTAAATGACTGACTGGATTAAAAAAATGTAGTACGTATACACCATGGAATGCTATGCAGCCGTAAGAAAAGAATGAGATCATGTCTTTTGCAGTAACATGAACAGAGCTGGAGGCTATTATCCTTAGCAAACTCAAACAGGAACAGAAAACCAAATACCACATGTTCTCATCTATCAGTGGGAGCTAAATAATAATAACTTATGAACACAAAGAAAGAAACAACAAACACTGGGGTCTACTTGAGAGTGGAGGGTGGGAGGGGGAAGAGGAGCAGAAATGATAACTATTGGGTACTAGGCTTAATATAGGCTGATGAAATAATATTTATAACAGCCCCCCATGAAAGATGTTTACTTATATAATAATCCTTAACAGGTGCCCCCAAACCTAAAATAAAAGTTAAAAACAAAATAAATAAAATTTAAAAAGCTTATGTCCATGTAGAAGCCTGCATATGGATGTGTATAGCAGCTTTATTTATAATTGCCAAAACTTGGAAGGAACTAAAATCTCCTTCATTCAGTAGGGAAATAGATAAACCATGGTATATCCAAACAATGAAATATTATTCAAAACTAAAAAAGAAATAAGCTATCAAGCCATGAAAAGACATGGAGGAACCTTAACTGCAAGTTACTAAGTGAAAGAAGCCAATCTGAAAAGGCTACATATTGTATGATTCCAACTATGTATCATTTGAGAAAAGGCAAAAATATGGAGACAGTAAAAAGATCAGAGGTTGCCAGGATTTATGGGGGAGGGAGAGACAGATAGGCAAAAACACAGAGGATTTTAGGACAGTGAAAATACTCTGTATGACACTATAATGGTTAATATACATCATTGTATATTTGTCCAAACCCATGGAATGTACACCAAGAGTGAACTCTACTGTAAAGTATAGACTTTGGGTAATAAGGATGTGTCAGTGTAGGTTCATCAATTGTAATAAATGTTACACTCTGGTGGAGGATGTTGTGATGGGGGAGGTTGGTGCCTGCATGGGGCAGGTGGCATATGAGACACTTCTGTAGCTTCCTGTCAATTTTGCTGTGAACCTAAATCCTCTCTAACAATATGATCTTTCTAAAAAAAAAAAAAAAGGTAGGGAGATTATTAAAATATGTTTATTTCAATGCAGAGATGTGGGATTCTCAGAAAGTCTCTAATATGGGAAATTAGTATGTAAAATATATCATATTTCCAATCAACTAAGAAAGAATACACATTCAATCAGTGGTATTGAGGCAGTTCTACGTACATATTGAAATAAATAACATATCCTATTTCATTCAATACAATTTCAAAACAATTGATTTCTTTACTAACGTAGGACAATGTTAACATAGATGTGGGGGACAGGGTGGAGCAAGATGTGTTATTCAGGAAGGTGTGCTTTGGTTGTTAAATACAACTGGGCATTGTGGTCAGAAAATGTGGCCTGTACAGTTTTCTAAGTTAATACATTTGTTAGTATTTTCTTTGTGGCTTAAATCATGGTAAATTTTTTTCTAAATACTATGTGTGTATTTTTTAAATGTATAAATTTACTTGATGAAAATGTTTCTGTACCTTGACACATACACCACACACATGTATATAATACACAAAAAATATATATATACCCACTTATATGTATATATGTATAAATACACACATGTATGTATATATGTATATATATGTATGTATGTATAATCAAGCTTCTAAATTGGTTATTCAATTCCTTTTTGTATTAATTACTTGCTCTACCAATTTGATAGGTGTACTCCTGAAAGGAATATTTTAAATTTTCCTACTATGAATATTGATTCTTCCTTGTATTTTTAAGCTTATATAGTTAACTGTCAGGCCTATAAATTGGTTATTCAGTTCCTCCTTATTTTACCAATTTAATGGGTACTTCTAAGGGAAATATTTTAAGTCTGCCTACTATGAATTCTTGTACTTTTTGGCTTTTCCATACATATTTCAAAGCTTTACTTTATGGGCATAAAAGTTTTTAAAGCATATCATGGAGTACTTATATATAATAAATATTTTTAAATCTCTGTAACAAATACAATGTACCTCACTTTAAATTCTATTGTTTCAGATACTAGCAATGCAATATCAATTGTCTCATTATTATTTTATTAGTAAATATTTTTCCATTTTCCTTTGTGTTCACCATTCTGTATCATCTTGTTCCTGGTGTGTCTTTTATACAGATTACACAAAGATTTTTAAGCCAATCTAGGAATCTTTGATTTGATAAAATAATTTAATACATTTATATTTATTAAAATTCCTGCTCTGTCTGGACTTGCTTCTGGTATCTCCTTTTGTTTTCCATTTCTCTTGCTCTCTCATGTGATGTCTTTAATGTGCTATTCTTGACTTGTTAATTTAACTACATATTACTTACTTTTGGTATTATGTTTCTAATTATTTGGAAGCAACACACTTATATTCTAGAGATTACTCTTAAATTTTCAACACATATGTTAATATTTTTCTATCAATATCACAGATCACTACCCATGTTACTCCCCCCCAATAAAAATTACAAAAAGTTTGCTTAACACATATTTTGCTCTTAGATTTTTCACTTATCTTTATCCAATCTATCTGTATATTCAAATTACTTTACCTTCCAATTAACTAATTCTCTAATTTGCTCTGTTCTTTCTATTATGCAACCCTGTCTACTTTATTGAAAGTTAAAAAACTATATTTTGGGCTGGGAACATTTTTCATTAAACTTTATATTTTGAAGTAATTGTAGACTCATATTCAGCTGTTAGAAATAATATAAAGAAATCCCATGTACATTTTATTCATGTTCCTCCGTTGGTAATATTTTGCAAAACTATAGAAGAATATCATAACCGGGGTATTTATATTGACAAAATCAGGATATAGAACATTTTGATCACAATAAGAATCCCTGATGTTGTTACATTGTTTCATTCACTTTCCTCATTTCCCTACTCCATCCCTGACACCCAGAAATCACAAATAAAAATTTTGTCACTATTTTATAAATGTAATCACACAATCATATAATACGTAAACTTTTCACTTGGCTTTTTTCACTCAGCATATTTCTCTGGAAATTCACCTAGATTTTTGCATGCATTAATAGCTTATTTTTTTTAACTGCTGAATAGTATTCCATGTCATGGATGCGCCACATTTGTTTAATGATTCAGCCATATCTGGGTTGTTCCTAGTTTTTTTACTATTGTAAATAATACTTCTAGAAACATCATGTACAAGTGTTTGTGTTAACATAAATCTTCCTTTCTCTGGGATAAATGTTCAGGAATATGAACACTGATATTTGGTAGTTGCATATCTACTTTAAAATAATGTTGGCTCACACCTGTAATCCCAGAACTTTGGGAGGCCGAGACAGGCAGATTGCTTAAGCCCAGGAGTTCCAGACCAGCCTGAGCAACATGGTGAAACCCTGTCTCTACAAAAAATACAAAAATTGGCCTGGCATGGTGGCTCATGCCTGTAATCCCAGCACTTTGAGAGGCCAAGGCAGGCGGATAATGAGGTCAGGAGTTCGAGACTAGCCTAACCAACATGGTGAAACCCCGTCTCTACCAAAAATACAAAGATTAGCTGGGCATGGTGGTGCATGCCTGTAATCCCAGCTACTCGGGAGGCTGAGGCAGAAGGATCGTTTGAACCCAGGAGGCAGAGGTTGCAGTGAGCTGAGATTGTGCCACTGCACTCCAGCCTGGGCGGCAGAGCGAGACTCTGTCTTAAAAAAAAAAAAAAAAATAGCCAAGCATAGAGCATTATGTGCCTGTAGTCCTAGCTACTTGGGAGGCTAAGTTGGGAGGATCTCTTGAGTCCAGGGAGGTAGAAGCTGCAGTGAACCAAGATCATGCCACTGCACTCCAACCTGGGACACAGAGTGAGACCCTGTCAAATAAATAAATAAATAAATAAATAAATGTAAAAATAAAATAGAATAATTTGTCAAAGTGTTTTCCAGAGTGATTGGACCATTTTATATTCTCACCTGCAAAGCACAAGTGATTCAGTCTCTCTTCATCCTCACCATCATTTGGTGGTCTCAGTTTCATTTTAGCCATTCGGATAGGTGTGTAGTGATTTCTCACTGTGGTTTTAATTTGTATTTCTCTAATGGCAAATGGTTTTGAACATCTTTTCATGTGCTTATTTACCGTCAGTATAGACCCTTATGTGAAATGTCTCTTCTTGTCTTTTACCCATTTTCTAATTGCATTTAGATTATTAGAGGGAGTGTTTTGTTTTGTTTATACAAGTAGTCTCCCCTTATCTTGCAGGTATTCATTCCAAGACCCCAAATGGATGCCTGAAACTATATACAGTACCAAACTCTACTTATACACAAATTTCTTCTTTTCCTCTTCACAATTTCATGAAGCTTCATTATTACTGTATATTTTAGCAACCTCAGCCTATGACTTTTTTCTTTCCCTATTAAGGAGAGCACTTTCGCCTTTTCACTTAAGCACGTTAAGGCTTCTCTTTGGCATATCTGAATTGCCAGAATCACTACTTTTGCATTGGGGAGCCATTATTAAGTCAAATAAGGGGTACATGAACTCAAGCACTGAGATACCACAACAGTCAATCTGATAACTGAGACTGCTACTAAGTGACTGACAGGTGGGTGGGTGGAATAGACAGTGTGGGGACGCTGGACAAAGGAATGATTCACACCTCACCCAAATCGAGTGGGACAGGGTTAGACTTAAAAATGCTACTCAGAATGATATGCAATTTAAAACTTATGAATTGTTTATTTCTGGAATTTTCTGTTTTGTATTTTTGGGCCATGGTTGACCATGAGTAACTGAAACCACAGATAAGAGGGGGCTACTACACTGCTGAGTTTGAGAGCTCTGTATTCTATAAATAGATCTCATCCATTTGTTAGATGTGTGCTTTGAAAATATTTTCTCCTAACCGGTAACTTATCTTCTAATCTTTTTAATACAGTCTTTCACAGAGCAAAAGTTTTAAATTTTGCTGAGGTCCAATTTATCAATATGTCCTCCTATAGACTGTGCTTATGGTGTCAAGTCTAAGTGTAACTCTAGATCTCTAAGAACTTTCCTTAGAATTTCCTTGTTTTTAAGTTTGGTTTTTTAAAATTTACATCTATAACTTTTATTGACAAATATTATATTTATGATGTACAATGTGATATTTTGATATATTATACACTATGAAATGACAAAATCATGCTAATTAACATATCTGTTACCTCACATACTTATCATTTTTGTTTGTGGTAAAAATCTAAAATCTACTCCATTAGGCATTTTCAAGTATACAATACATAATTGTTAACTACAGCCACTGTGCTATAAAATAGAGCCCAGAGTTTATTCCTTCTGTCTAACTGAAATCTCATATTGTTTGACCAACATCTTCCAATCTTTCTCCTCACACACTCCACCCTCAACCCCTGATGTGTTAGGCCATTCTTGCATTGCTATAAAGAAATACCTGAAACTGGATAATTTATAAAGAAAAGAGATTTAATTGGCTTATAGTTCTGCAGGCTATACAAGAAGCGTGGCGCTGGCATCTGCTCAGCTTCTGGGACGGCCTCAGGGAGCTTTACTCATGACAGAAGGTGACGTGAGAGCAGGCATGTTTCATGGCAAAAGCAGGATGGGCAGAGGGGCACAGGAGTAGGTGCCACACCACTTAAACAGATCTCATGAGAACTCACTCCTATCGTGAGGCCAGCACCAAGCCATGAGGGATCTGCCACCAGGACCCAAACACTTCCCACCAGGCCCCACCTTCAACACTAGGGATTACATCTCAACATGAGATATGGAGGGGACATCCACACTATATTATCTGGTACCCAGTATTCCATTAATATTCTCTGCTTTTATGAGTTCAGTTTTTTTAGATTTCCCATATATGTGACATCATTAAATCTGTGATATACTTTAAGTTAATTTTTGTACAAGGTGTAAGACTGAGGTCGAGCTTTGGTTTTCTGCCAATGGATATCCAAATGCTCCAGGAGCACTGATAGTTGAAAAAGCTATCCTCCCTCCATTGAACTACTTCTGTACTTTGACAACCCTCATGAACGGGATTGGCACCCTTAGAAGAGTCCCAAGAGAGCTCCTTTGCCCTTTCCATGTGAAGACACACAGAGAAGCCACCATCTACGAATTAGAAAGTGGGCCCTCACCAGACACCAAATCTGCCAGGCACCTTGATCTTGGACTTCCAGCCTCCAGAACTATGAGAAATAAATTTCTATGGTTTATAAGTCACCTAATTTATGGTATTTTCATTATAGCAGCTGGAAGGTACAAAGACAGTTGATTACATTGATTTTCTAATTGGATTATCCTTGCACCTCTGTAAGAAACCTGACTTGGTCATAGTGCATAAGTTTGTTTGTTGTTTTTTTATTTCTGAATTCTGTTTGTTAATTTTGTTAAGGTTTTTTGTGTCTATATTCATAATGTAATGAATTTTATCTGTAGTTTTCCTTTTTTGTACAGTTTTTGTCTGGTTTTGGCAAAAGGGTAAAACTAGCTTCATAAAATAAACTGGGAAGTATTTCCTCCTCTTCTGGAAGACAGTGTATAGAATTAGTATTGATTATTTTTAAAATATTTGATGATAATCTTCATTGAATTGGTTTGGGCTGGAAGATCTTTTCTTGGGGAGTTTTCAAAATGTAAATTCTATTCAATTATATACTTCGTGTTCCATGAATTGTCCAATTTGTATTTTCAAAGACTTTGTCTATTTCAATTAAGTTGTCAATTATGTGCATAGAGTCATCCCTAGTATTCCCTTATTATTCTTTTGATGTCTGCAGTCCATAGTGATCTCCCATTTCATTCCTGTTTTTGAATTGAGATTTCTCTCTTTTTCCTTTGTCAGTCTTGCTAAAGCTTGGTCAATTTTATTAATCTTTCAGAAAATAAACTTCTGCTTATTTCATCTCATTTTCCTCTGGCTTTGTTCACTCAGCATAATTCAGGATTCATTTGTGTTACTGCGTGCATCATTAATTCATGTTTTTATTTAAGAATAGTATTATGTTATATGTATGTATGCAAATTTTTTATCCAATAACATATCAATCCACCTATTTTCAATTTGGGGCTACTAGAAATAAACCTCACTTGCCAAACTTTTTTCCAAAGTGGTTGGACCATTTTGCATTCCCACTATCAGTATATAAAAGTTCTAATTGCTTCAAATCTTCACCAATGCTTATTAAAGTCAGTCTTTTTAACTTCAGACATTCTAATAAATGGGTAGTGGGTTTAGCTATATTTCCCTAATGATATTGAGCAGCTATTCATTCCCTTACTTTGCCACCTATACATCTTCTTATGAAAAGTGTTTATTCAATTATGTTGTTTATTTATTGAATTGTTTTAAGAAAAGTATTGTTTATATATAATAGGCAGGAGTCCTTTTTCAGATATATAGTCTATCTTTGGTTTGCCTTTTCATTTTCTTAACAATTGTCTTTTGAAGAACAAATGTTTAATTTTAAATAAGTCCATTTTATTGATTTTTTTACAGTTTATATATTTCTGTCATATTTAAAAAATATTTTCCAAACCCAAGCTCACAAAAATTATCTCCTACACTCTCTTTGAGAAGAAAAAAGGTTTTACATTTAGGTGATAATCCATTTCAATTTACACCAATACTGCACTGCCTTTTCTTTTACTTATAACTGATTTAATGACTGTTGAAGTCAGGTAGCATATATAATTCAACATATTAATAGTATTGAGTTTTCCTACGCATAAATAAGAATACAACTCTTCATTTATTTAGATATTCTTTAACTTTAAGAGTTTTTATACTTTTTAGTGTAGGGGTCTTACATATCTTTTTAAAATTTAATTCCTAAGTATTTCATATTTTAATACCATTATAAATGGTACTTTTACTATTTTAACTTCTGATGGTTGTTTGCTTGAACATAAATATGTAATTGATTACCTATTACATAAACAGGTAATTGTAAAAGATACCTTGCATCTAAAACCTTAATAAACTTACTTATTATTTATTGTCTCTTTTTTGTAGATACCCTCTAATTTTCTACGTAGACTAAAAGTTGTTAAGATGTCAATTCTGCCTAACAGCACCTATAAATTCAACACAATCTGAATCAAAATTCCAGCAGGTATTTTTATATGAAAATTAACAATGATCCTAAAATTTATATGAAAATGAAAAGGATCTAGAACATATAATTCTTAAACCCCCAAAACAACCCAAATAAAAATGGGCAACATATTTGGACAGACACATCACCAAAGATATACGGAAGGCAAATAATCACAAGAAAAGAAAATTCATTGCATTAGAGATCAGAGAAGTATAAATTAATATAACAATGAGATACCATTACAAACCTATTAGAATGGCTAATGGGTTTCTGGCTAAAAAGACTGACAATACCAAGATTAGGTGAGGATATGGAACAACTGGAACTCCTATACACTGTTCACAGAAATGTAGAATTGTACATCCACTTTAATAGCTAGTTTATTTAAAAATTTAACATATACCTACCATATGGTTCAGTCAATCCACTCCAGGTATTTACATAAGAAAAATGAAAGCACATAGCCATACGGAATACAACTCAGCAATAAAAGGAAATAAAAATTGGTAACATGCTGCAACATGGATGAATATTAAAATAATTAGGTTAATAATTATTAACTTAAAGATGTTAAAGAGGATATACCAAAAAATTTGCATAGTGTGTGATTTCATATACATGAAACTCTAAAAAATGAAACCTAATCCATAGTGACAAAAAGGAGATCAGTCATTGCCTGAAGATGCAGAAGGAGTAAGGAGAAGAGGAGTTACAAACAGGCTTCTAGACAGTAGGAAGGGCATATGAGGAGCCTGTTCCAACTGAGACAATGCATTTTAAGGTACTTTCCAAGAAATTCCAAACAATGTTTTCACTACATATGCTGTGGTTTGAATGTGGCCCCTTCAGAATTCATATGTTGCCAATCTGAAGGGGTTTATAAGTGAGGTCTTTAAGTGATGATTAGACCAAGAAAGCTGCTCCCTCATTAATGGGATTAGAGACCTTTTAAAAGAGGCTTCATACAGTGTTGGGCTAGCTTGCCTTCTGCCTTCTGCCATATGAGGACAAAGTAAGAGGGCCCTCACCAGACCAAATGCCAGCACCATGATCTTGGACTTCCCAGCCTCCAGATCTGTGAGAAATAAAGGCATTGTGTAATAGCAGCAGAAAAACTAAGAAAACACATCATTGAGTCTGTGTCACTGACTATATATAGGTGCAAAGAAGATGCCACCATTTGTAATAAAGAAATTCTGTACACAAAGGAGAAAGTGTCTCCCTCAGCACTCTTTCTTATGTTCCAGCACTCTTATGCATTTATTGTTTAAATATTTTTTTCAGATATTTCAAAATGATTTTGAGAGGGAGAAGAGGAAAATGCATATGCTTAGTTAACCAGAATTGCAAATCGTCTTTACTCAGATTTGTAGCTATTTATTGTATAAGCCATTTCCTCGTATAAACATTGATGAAATTCTGAACTACATTCACATAATTTACTGTTTAAAGAAACTCAATAGGTGAACTATTTTGCAAATACTGATTTCCTAGGTGCTCTTTAAAATTATTTTTAGTAATTTTTCTTTTAAGGTAATTTTAAATTATAGAAAAAGTATAGGAACAATACAAACAATTCCTTATTCCATTCACATAGAGACCACATTCAAATTTTGTCAACTTTCCCAATAATCTCTTTCATAACAGAAGTATTATATCTAGAACCATATTTTGCACTTAGTTGCCATGTCCCTTCAGTCTGAGGCCTCTCTTGACCCTCATGACTTTAACATTTTTGAAAACTCTAGAAAAGTTACTTTGTAGATTTTCTCCATTAGCTTTATAAGATATTTTCTCATTATTCAGTTCAGGTTATACATGATTGTCAGGAAAATCACAAAACAATGCTGTGTTGTTTTAAATGCATCCTATCATGGGCATACAATATTGCTTTATCCCATCACTTGAACGAAGTAGTGTCTGCCAGGTTTCTTTACTGTAAAGTCACTTTTTCCCTTTATAATTTACAAGTATTTTGTAGGAAGATACTTAGAGATTATGTAACATCTTATTGTTTATCCAACTTTTACCCATTAATTTTAGTACTGATTAATGTTTCTTGCCTGAATTATCTTTCAGATGGTTGCCAAGTAGTAATTTTCTAATTCCATCATCCTTCTACTTTTATTAGTTGGCATTCTACTATAAGGTAAAGTTTTCTCTTCTCCCCATGAATTGAGCACATTCCACATTCCATTAGATCCCAGTGAAGTAAAATATTCCTATTTTATTCAGTAAAATAATCTGTTACTATCATTCTTTATTTTGACCCTCAAGTTGTCTTAGGGGTAGGCACATCCTCTGTGTCCTTTGATACATACCTACTATTCTTTGAGCTCTTCCTTACTTTTTGACATATGATACTCCAAACCTTGCTTAGCCCCAAACCTGGAATCAACCATTTCTTCAAGGACACCTGGTTCTACTTAATGGAGAATGGTATTTAGAAACCAAAATGTGGATGCTAGGTGTGCTCATTGCTACCAGGATGTTGTTATTCCCAGGCCCTTCCAGTAGACAGAGTTGGGAAGTAAATGTAGGTATATGCACTTAAGTATATGTAAATACATACAAATCTATGTTTGTTTCTATTACATCTATACCTGTTTCTATTATTGAAAGTCATGAGATCACACCAACACCTCCAATTTCAATCCAACACAACAAGGTTCATTCTAGCTTTCCCTATACTATATCTGTGACTCCTATGTCCATCAGTAAGAAGGCTGACTTGAATATATATTTTTTCAATATATTTAATTATTTTCTGAATACCCTGCCCCCACCTTGTACGTAACAAATCTTCTGACCCTGCCAGGCCACTGCCCACTCAGCCCCTTTCTTTAATTGTGCTCCGATACTTTCCAGGTGAACTCCCAACTTAGCTCTCCTTGTCATATGGGTCTTAGCTGTAGTCTTAGCTGTTCTCTTTGTATGGTTCATGGCTTCTTAATTGAATTATGAAAAAAAAAAAAGGGAGGAAAGCCTATGTTATTTTTGTAGTCTCATATTTCCATTGATCACATTCTCTTAAGAGAGACCCACAAATATTAAAATACTATTTTTTTCTTTTTTTTGTAATGGGGTCTCCCTCTGTTGCCCAGGCTGGAGTGCAATGGCATAATCTTGGCTCACTGCAACCTCCACTTCCTGGGTTCAAGCAATTCTCCTGCCTCAGCCTCCCGAGGATCTGGGATTACAGGTGTGCATCGCCATGCCTGGTTAATTTTTGAATTTTTAGTAGAGATGTGGTTACACTGTGTTGGCCAGGCTGGTCTTTGGTCTCGAACTCCTGACCTCAAGTGATCCAGCTGCCTCAGCCTCCCAACATGCTGGGACTACAGGCATGAACCACCATGCCTGCCCAAAATATTATTTCTTTTTTCAAATTTATTGATGCCATATTGGTATATGTACATATTACTATTTCTAAGGTTATATAGTGATTTATTGAATTGAATTTTGGGTCACTTTATTAAGCTATTTAAAAGCTGCATGAAAATAAAATACATTAAGGCAGAAATGAAAAATAAATGGGCTGGTAATAGAAACATGTTAATTAAAGTAACATTTTAAAAAACTGTTTTGAAGTAAGTCAATGACAACACTTAACTTGGACTCTAGGCAAAATTTTATAAAATGGAACTGCTTTGTCTTCTGCCTCCTCTAAATGCTCTGAGATTATAAAGATTAATGCAAATTTTGATATAGGAAAAGTCTTCATAACTTTGAGCACTGGGGAAGATCACCTGACAATCATTACTCCAAAAAATATATTTACAATATTTAAGTTGAACATATTATAACTACCAAGCTTATACTTTATTACTTCTCTAATAAAAGCATTTTCCTAATCATTTTTATTAAAATGACACTTTTACCTTTATTAACGACAAATTATTTTTAAACATTAAAATATCTTTCTGGAGGGGAATTTTACCTCTGGCCATAAGTGAGTAACTAGTATCCTTCTCATCCCCAAACAACTGCCCTAAACAATCATAAGTCTGCCTAAATTAGACAAAAATATTTCTTTTCACGTATTAAATAACAGGTAGCCCAAGGCTGTGATCCTTATGAGAAGGGGAACAACGAAAGGAGATCTCCGCAGACACTACAGCTCTCTGATAAACGCAAGGGGCATTTTTTAGATATGATCAGGGAGGTCAATAAAGTGAAATAATGGGCTTGCTGAGGGTTGGCAGCAAATTGGAGTTCAGGGTTGCATATATGGCTGGAAGAAGTGCAGTGGGGTACCAGAGAAGAGCAAGCTGGGCAACAGCAAAATATATAAGTGATGCAGGCTTTGACCATAAGTTTGATAAGTCCATTTTATAACATATATGCCAAATCAGTTAATGCAAATTTACACCATGTGAGTAGAAGCACTTTGAGCGGAACAGAGAAGGTGATAGTGATTCCATTCTATTTGGAGTGGGTCATACCATACTTAGAGAAATGTAGTGACTTTTTTTTGCCACATCTTCAGTACACAAATTTAAAAATTCTATGGTGATTTTATGAAGATCCCCACTATTTGGCTTCTTAGTAACTTAAGATTTCACACTCTTGTGAGTGTGATCAGGCCTGAACCAAGATATATAACTGCCCTGAGCACTCTTCCAATCAATAATGGGAGAAACTAAAAAGTTTCTATTTCTTTATATAAAATGTGTGTGTACACAAACACACATGGAATATATATATTCCACTATATATAATATTTATATATATTACAAATATTTATCTTGTAAGATGTAAACCATTACATCTTACAAAAATTAGAAAGTTTGTGAAATATATTTTTCATCTTACACCTTCATATTATCTAATCAGAATATCATTGCCCAGAATTCTAATGCAATGATTTTTAGGCATAGTTTTGTAATGCTCCAAAACATCTTCAATGAAATTTAAAAGTAGTACAAATTTATTCACCTGAGTCAGCTGGAAACAAAATTAATTTCAATTTAAAATAAATTTTGAAACACCATACTGCATGTAACACTTTAATAAGCATCTCAAATCATAAAATATTAGCAATAAACTAAGTAAGAAATAAACTAAGTGAACAAACTAGGTAAATAAGCCCTACAGGTAAAAAAGAGGATACAAGTATTCTCAATATCAATGAATAGGTTACTTTTTGCTATTGTTTTAAAAAACATTCATAGATTATCTTTAAAGTATCTCATACCAATTAAGTTTTCTTAAAACATTCCTAACTTAAACTATCCACAAGGGGGACATATTATCAGATACCGCATATTTTCCAAACTGAAAGAAGCCTGTGTCAGCTACACTGACTCAACACAACAAAGCATAGATGACAAGACATGGAGCGGCCAATTTCAATTTGTGAGTCGTAAAAGGAGATTTTAGCTCAGTTTCTCAAAATGTGGCCCAGAAATTAAAATTGTAGCAAACATTTGTGCTGCTTCTTAATATGTTCAGATTGCTGGGCACCTCCTCTGACCCAAATCAATTCCTGTGAAAACTATTGAGTAAGGTCCTAGAAGAGAATGGACGGTCTCTAGGTCAACAATGTCCATTTCACAGGTGGCACTGGTTTTCTAACATGAAACAAGTAGGCTACACGCTAGTAAAATCTTCCAATTTTGTGAAATACGTATAATTGTACTCTCAAAGTCAAGCTCTATCATGATCAAAATTGTTGCATAAGGAACTGTGTTACATCCAGCTTTTATTAAAAGAGAATTTATTATCCATTTTTCTCCCTTCAATTATTTAAAGTGAACATCAAACCTTAAAAAATGCACTACTCATCACTGCAATCTAAGCTAATGCCAGTGTATGTCATATGTATTCAATAAAATACGAAGTATGGTGGTGCTTGTTTTTTGGTGAGGGGACCTAAAGCTTTTATGAGACACGTTGCTATCACTTAAAATTCTTCAGCGCATAACTTGCTGGTGAGCATTAAAAGGTGGGGGTTAGGGGGCACTTGATAAATATCCATTTGAGTTTATTTTCTAATTCTGCAGAAAGTTTACATATATTCCTAATTTTATTATTATTAAAATCTTGGGGATTTTAAAATAACAAATTAAAACAGTATTTATTAAAAACAATTCATTTATTCTCCCAGGCTAATTGTACTTTATACTCCAGGAGAGTAGAGAGAAAACACACACTCTAAATGTATGTATTTTATGATTCTTTCGATGCAATTAATACACTGCGTTGCAGAAGGTTTTATGCTTCTGCCTTTAAAAAAATTATATAGGATTATGTATAATCAATAATCATTAAACTAAAGGCAAAGAAAAGAAATCTGGTAGTTCCATCAATTTTATTTCGCTCTTGCATGGATTGCCTTTGTTAACATTTTTGGCAGAAAAAAGAATCAAAGCAATTGTAGGACTCTGCACCCCACAATGCGAGCTTCAATTGAAACAATGGTCTTATCGTCTAAGACAGATCAACGTTAAAGTTGGGCAAAAAAACTTAGGAGATCTTGCAAATCTTGTTATGTGAAACCCGTCCTCCCAAAAGACCTATTGGACCACACCTTTGTCCACCGAGCCCTTTTTTTGCAGGGTCATTAACTCGCATTATTTTTTTGTTCTCCACAGTTCTCACTTGCTTCTCTTCAGTCGTTGCTAGGTTTTCCGCGATCTCCAGTGCAGCCCCTTCCACTTGCCGCGATTCTGCCTCTCTTAGACACTGACACGTAACCTCCTCCCCATACCAAGCCCTCACCCCAAACCAAGCTGTTAAGAACAGCTACAACTGCTTCTGGGAGACGTGGGGGGCGGGGGCAAGGCGGGGGCAAGGCGGGGGCAAGGCGGGAGCACCTCGACCCTCCCGCGAACTCTCGCCGCCGGTCAGTGCCCCCTGAACTGGATGGGACCAAGGGAGTCCCTCCGCAAGGGCCTCCACTTCTGACTACGGTCCGCACGCCCCACCCCTGCCCAGCACCCTGGCAACCCGCGGGACGCTTTGCTGGTGCCAGGCTTCAATCTCTTGTTCTCATTTTCTCGTGTCCTCGCGCTCTTCCTTCTACTGTATTTTTGTCTTAAATTCTTTAATGGCGAGAGAGAAAAAAAAAACAAAAAAACAAACCAGCTCAGAGCTATAGTCTTCTTCCACAAATACGTGTGTGCTTTTCAGAACCTTTCTCCGTCCCTTTCTCCTGCTAACACATGTGTGGTCTGCAGTGCAAAGGACTCTCCTTTCGTCCAGTGACCAAATGGCAGTCTCTCAGTTTGCCAATTTCATTCATCACGCCCGCACCGACTGAAGCCTACTCCTCACCAGTTCAGCTGTCTTCCAGTTAATTGTATTAACTGCTAAGCACCTCCTCCACCTTTTCGGGTTCTATTACCGCCCTCATTAAAAAAAAAAAAAAAAAAGAAGGAAAGAAAAGAAAAGAAAAAAGAAAATCCAACACGAACACGCAAGATAGCGTGAATTCAAAAAAGAAAGTGTGCGTGTGCAACACAGTCTGAGTGTGTGCATCCGTATGCGTCGCCTGCCTCAGCCTGCCCGGGTCCTGAACATGTAGCTGAGAGGTGCAGGACAGTCAGAGGGCCAAAACTTCCCCTGCCAGGCTGAGGCTGGGCCCTCCCGAGCTCACCTGTCCGCGTTCAGGTAACTGGCTAAGTGCCCGCCCGGCCGCGTTCCAGGACACCTGGCCGGGACAGAGCGAATGCCAGAGAATCCCAGGGCGCCCTCTCCCGCGCGTTGGTTCTCTAGCCCTCCTTCCCTGGGAGGGGTGGGATTGGGAGTGTACTGTTTTCATTACTGCACCCCTTCCCCTAAAGACAACGGGACTGCCCTCCTCCGCAGCGCCTTACCTCAAACAGGGGACCGATCTTGTTCTTCTCCAGGTAAGCCTGGATCCGGGTTTGCGGATGAGACGCCATGGGGAACAGATGGGACCGCGAAGAGAGTGCAGGGAGAACGCGCGGCTGTGCGCCTCCGCTGGGGACAACCCTCCTTTTACCCGGACTGGGGCCGGGACAGGAGCTCCGGATCCTCGGCTGCCCTGCGTGGCTGGCTCGGCCCCGGCCGCGGGCGTGGGTGGCAGCCCGGGGAGACACGCGCGCGTGGGGCGCTGAGAGCCGGAAGCCTGGGCGCAGCGCCGCCAACTCAGACAACTCCGAGGCGAGGGGAGAACTCATTCATCGCGTTCTCCGCCTCGCGCCCACCCTCGCCGCTCTCCGCAGCGCCCGGCGCAGTGGGGAAATTCGAGGCAGAGGTTCCTTTCTCCTCTGGGCGGCAGCAGCAGGAATCAGGGGGCGGGAGGCAAGCTGTGTCGAGGGGCGCACGCGGGTGGACAGGGGCCGCGGGGCTCGAACTCGCCACCGGTGTGTGTGCGTGCGTGCGTGTGTGTGTCCGTGCGCGCGCGACTGTGTGTACCTCCTTTCCCAGGTGACGGAACAAACAGCCCGGGCTGCTCCCCGAGGCTGCTCGCCCTACCAGCCGCTCCCTAGCGACAGCGCCGCTTAAAAAGCCAATGGTGAAGGTGCTTCTTTCAAAGTGCACATAAATCTGGTGCTTGTTGGCTACTCCTTGGCAGCTACAAATGCAGATCGAAAGGGGATCGTCCCCACCGCCCCTTCTGAGCCTCTCCTCAGCACCTTCTGCCCTGCCTACTCTAGCGCAGGGGTTGAGAAGGGCAGAGTTTTGAGAAGGTGCGTGGGTTTAAGGGTTTGCCGCGAAAAAGAAGTTGCCTTCCTTTTCAAAATCTGGTTTGGCCTGGAGCAAGTCGACGGGTGAACGCAGCCTGAGAACCCAGCTGAAAACTCTCAAAGTGCAGGAGCTCAAAGGCTGCAACCAGCCTTTCAGCATTTGACAGGGAGAAGAGAAATGAGCGAGCCAGCCCTCCCCTCCAAAGTTGGCCTTCCTAATCCACGCCTTGAGTCATGTCTGTATACCTATAACTGCATCTCAGACACCACGCTATCCCACTTCATAATGTTTCCTCTAGATACTGCGTGAGCTGCTCAAATTTAGCCAATACCTTTCTTATTATGCAGGGATTTCCGAGTCGAAGGTTTGCAGATAGCCCAGGCTTCCTCACAGAGCTCTTTCTTGTGAAATACAATACTAAGGTCCCAATGACAATTTCCCTGGCTCCTAACCATGATGTGCTGCCAAAATTAGATTTATTTCTAATAAATATAAATTTTCAGAATCATGGAAACAGTTTTCCTAAAAGCTGACTGCAGCAGTATATATTTTTTTCTTTCTTTCTTCACTGTGTTCTGGATTTCTGTTACTCATAGTTTCTTTATTGGTGTTCATGTTTTCCTTCTGTATTTTAAATATGTGGAAACATGTAATAGATAAGTGTGGAATATCCCAGGAACTATTATTAATTTCATGCATTAAGACATAAGAAATCTGCTAGAATAGCTAGGAGCTTAACCATCCCTGATAACCTGAAATGGACTTGATCCAGAGTGGAAAGATGTCCACATTAATACTTTTACAATCGGACTCATATGATCTGCCTAGGGAGGGTTAAGTTAAATAGCAGTGAGGTGTCCAGGGTTGCCTCGTGCTTTCCACTGTGATTCGAAGGTATATTTACTTATGTATTTTTTAATGTGTCCAGGAGAAATTAAATACACAGAGTGAATACCAACATTTCTATTTGCTAAAAGGTATAGCGTAGAGCCATAAGGAAGGCCATCTATGACCCAGCTAAAAAGCCTACTATTTTTGATACCACATAAGGTACCAAGATGGTACGCTTCCTGAAATCAAGAGTCTTTCTCTTTTAAGAGGCATCAGGAGGATGCTTCTTTAAATGAAATAAAGACACTTATTAAGTCTTCACCATGCTCAGACTATTGCACTTAGGGCTTTGAATAGAAGAGACAAAGCTTCAGCTGGCAAAATGTGTATGTTTTAAAGAGAGAATGAAGCCAAGTACAAAGGTTCACGTCTGTAATCCCAATTATGTGGAAGGATCACTTGAGGCCAGCAGTTCAAGACTGGGCAACATAAAAAGACCCCATTTCTAAAACAAATTTTTTTTTTTAATTAGCTGGGCATAGTGGTGCACACTTATAGTTCCAGCTACTGGGAAAACTGAGACAGCGGGACCCTTGAGCTGCAGTTCGAGGCTGCAGTGAACTATGAGTGCGCCACTGCATCTAGGCTGGGCCATACAACAAGACTCAGTCAAAAGAAAGAAAGGAAGAAAGAGAGCAAGAGACAAAGAAAGAAGAGCAACATGAGGATATGCATACCCATTTATGTATGTTAAAACTCTGAGCATCCCAAAATTGCACACTTAAAATGCAGGGAGTATTTTCAAAGCTTTTCAAGGCCAACATTAAATATCACCTCCTTCATAAAGCACTTCTTGGTTCTATTTATCCCTAATCATGACTTCATTACTACAATAAACATTTATTGCATAGCTTCTCAATGACAGACATTATGTTAAGACTGGGAATTCAAAGGTGAAAGGCTTTGTCTTTGTCCTCAGTTGCTTCGTCTTGTTGAGGCAATCAGCATATATATAAATAATGGCATCAGATGCTGGGCTTGGTGGCTCACACCTGTAATCCCAGCACTTTGGTAGACCAAGACAGAAGGATCACTTGAGCCCAGTAATTTGAGACCAGCCTGGGCAGGATAGCGAGACTTTGTCTCTGTTAACAATAAAATAGTAGTCTCAGCTACTCATGAGGCTGAGGTAGGAGGATCTGTTGAGCCCAGGAGTTTGAGGTTGCAGTAATTGCACCACTGCACTCTAGCCTAAACAAAGCAAGATTCTATTTCTTTTTTAAAAAAGATAGCATGTACAGAGGCACAGAGACACCCAACAGGCTGGTAGTTAAAGATATGTAAAGTATATGTGGAGGAGTATTATTTTCATGTGAGGTTAAAAATGTAAGCAGAGTTCAGCTCATTGAAAGTCCTAAATGCCTTGTTAAGAACAATAGACTTACATCTTGTGGATAATGAGAAGTGACTTGTTAGGCTACAGAATCTGTAACAAATGATGGGGTTATTGTTAGTACTTAAGATATAGGGTTAACGGGGATGGGATGGATTCCAGACATAGTGAAGGACTAATGTTGATTAACTAAATGAAGGATGAGGTTAGAGGAGGAAATCAAAGATGACACTCTGATATCTGACATGAAGCTAAGAGATGACAAATTATTTACCCAAGTCACCCAATGTATCATTGGTAGGGCAAGGTTTTAGTTCAGGTTTTTCTAACTCTAAAGCTGAAGCTATTTCCGCTCTCTACCCTGTAACCTGGAAACTAGTCAAAAATTGAGTTTATAGATATTAGCACCCCTTTGTGGGAACAGCTATGTCTCATGACTTGGCACATAGTAGATACTCCAGAAATAGCAATTAAATGAATGAATTGAATTTTAGAATATCAATTCAGTCCAGCTATGTTCTTTCAGTCTAAACTTTGCCTCTGACTCATGGCATTTATACTCTCTTTTGTTTCCTTTAGTCAATTGCATGCATATTTTGGTCCCTCTTTTAAACTGCAAACTCTCTAAAATCATGAACTGTATCTTAATAATTTTCTTTTACTTTACAGCGTGTAACACAGTATATTTTCGCATAGTAGTTTCTTCATAAAATATCTTTAATTAAGATACTATTACTATATGTTTTAAGATTTGTATTAGGTAGTCCCTTTAAAATTGGCTGAAAGGTAACCATTGTCTTGGATTGAATTTATCAACTTTTTCTGCACATATGCCATGGTACCTTTAGGATCCTTTCGCCGTTTTTGGCTTGGATACAGCATGAAAAGACCATTTTTGGTGAGACTGTTTTGACCTCATTGTGTTATAGAAGTGCCTGTCAGCATAATTTACAGATGTACAGAATCCAATTTATAGAATGCACAAAAGCCATTGTCCAACTCCATTTGTAAGACACCTTGCACAGTTCCTTACACAAATAGGTTTCGGAGAGATGAGGGAACAGTGGTGAAGTCCAGTTGACCCAATTAGGAAGTATTAGCAATGTAATCCATTGAAATTAATTAAATGTTGAAGTCAGAGAGCAGAGATGTTCTATATGGATTTCTTGAATTTAGACTTCTATCCCTGAAGCATACTTATCCTCTTTCTGTTTTGGTTTCACCTTGCCACTTTGTAACAAAAAGGGAAAAATATCTTTCCAAGGAACCCAGCACATATGAATAATCTGGCCATAAAAGGGAGGTGCACATAGAGAGTTTTCTTCATTTTTGCCCGAAATGCCTCCCACAACTAATGCAAATGAGCTCACATACAGCATTTACTATGTACTAGGTATTGATAACAGCACTTTATACACTCCCTCAACTCATTTAATTCTCAAAACAACATCATGAAGTAGGTACTACTATTATTCCCATTTTTTTAGATGAGGAAACTGAGACACTTACCAGGTAAGTAACTTGCCCAAGGTCATAGCTAGTAAGTAGCAGAGTATCTTGAACCCCAGTGATGTATTAAACCCCCACTGTCAAGGTTGCAAGAGTACCAATTCAAGTACAAATCAGTCTGATTCCCTTTGCTTTGGATTAGTTCTGACCAAGCTGTGTTTTGATGACTAGTTTGACTACCCCAGTGTGTGGGTATGGGAAGGGAAGTAGTATGGGTGGCAGATAACAGGGTAACTTTCTGGCTCCATACTAAATGAATATGTTGTCTCTTGTGAGTTTGAATAATAGCTAATCAACCACGTTGGAACTGATTTTTTGTTTCTTTTTTGAGATAGGGTCTCACTCTGTCCCCCAGGCTGGAGTGCAGTGGCACGATTATAGTTCACTGCAGCCTCGACATCCCAGGCTCTTGCAATCCTCCCACCTCAGCCTCCTGAGTAGCTGGGACTATAGGTGCATATCACCAAACCCAGCTAATTTTTGTATTTTTTGTAGATACAGGATTTCACCATATTGCCCAGGCTGGTCTTGAACCCCTGGCCTCAACTGATTGTCCTGCCTAGGCCTCCCAAAGTGCTAGGATTACAGGCATGAGGCTCTGAGCCTTGCCCTGATTCTAACTGTGTGGAAAATATCAACTTACTGGATCTACTAAATTGACAACTCAAATGATGGTGCCAGCTTGTGAAATCCTGCCATTCAGCCTTCTGAAATTACATTTCTATCTCTTTAATTTCTGCCTTTACTCATTAGGTTTTAATATTTATTTTTTAATTTTTTAATATGTGGACTGTATATAAGCAATCTCCATCTGAAAGACTTTATGTAAATGCATTTTATAACATGTTAATTTTTGTTGTTATGAATCATTTAAAGGAAATCTATAGATATCAGACTATGTAGATACCCTTGATGTTAATTGCCCATAGTCTGTTAAACCTGATATGCTTTTTGCTTATAATTTCCAAGAGCGTATTGTCTTGATTTTTCAAGAGTCTTTGTTGGAAGGAAAAAACAAAACCTTGAGCCATGAAAACTGTTATAGGATACTGTAACATGATACTGAATTTATTGGAAAGAAGGAGGAAATAAGAGCAACTAAGCAAACAAAAGACGATGTCATAAGGCAAAACAATTCTACTTGGTGTGCACCCTGGGGAGCCCGACACTCTGCCTAGGACAGGATATACTATTGCTCTAGTCTCACTATCAAGGAATAAGCAACATGGGACCTATTTCTCAAACTCAGATATCTGTAAATGTCAGCTAATGCTTGTTCATAAGGAAGCACATTACAACAACCTCTGCACTAAGGGTTAAAGGTACTTTTAGCAGAATTAGTGGAACCACCATTACCTAGAGGAAATTTAAATTTTAAAAATAAAATAAAATAGAAGGATGACTTAGCTTTCTGCAAAAACACCCTGGAAACTATAATACTCAAAGTAGTCAGCAAAGCTCTTCTTCTAAAGCAGATGTCGTTAGCCCATTACCTATGGATAAGACCCACCCCTCAACCCTCAGATGGTCTCAGTCCTGGGAGAGAGATAATTTTCTGATGTCTAAGGATACGCTAAGTTTCCACAAAGTTCAGGGAAATACACTTACTTATCATATATCTGCCACAAAAGATTTATGATGGGGTCATAAAGACCAGGAACTAAACTTACTAGCTTTGTCTGGGAGGATTAGGAAACCAAATATTCAATGAATGAATGATGAATGAGTGGAGAGATAGAAGAATAAACAAAGAAAGAATGAATGAGTAAAATGCTGGTAACTTATTAGGTAACTCAGAGGCATAATCAAGTTCTCAGTCATTTATACTTAAGTTCCTTTTATATATGCATAATGAAGTATAATTAATTTTGTTTAAAAAAACCTAAGTATTTTTGAAGTACTTAAATATAGTAAATGTTTCAGTAAGATAACAGCATTGATTTGTCTTTATGTCTTTCTCTGAGCCTCTCCTCTTCAATTTGTCCCTTTTCTCTTTCCTTCTCTTCCTTTATTCCTTCCTTCCTGTCTTTTTTAAAGGAAGTTTCACTTACCTTGCAGCCTAAGCCTGAAACATTTGTGCACAATTGTGATGTCTAAAGACAAACTAAGGTTCCTACTGAAGTTGAAAAATGTTTTCTGCTACATTCAGTTTCTAAAACATATTCTAACATTCTTTTGTCTGTAATAGCTTACCCTTGACCCTTCATATTCCTAGGCATATTTTTATATCAAATCATTGTCACCAAACCCAAGATTTTATATACCTTAGGATGGGTATTTTCTACTCTCAACATATATTAACTCATATGATGTGATTTGCCAAAAGTATTATAAAAAGAAAATCATTTTTTCTCCTTTTCAATCATTAGCTTTCATAAAATGACATCACATTAAACATGTGTCTTTAATAAAACAATGACAGTAAGGATATTTCAGGATTCAAACAGGACAAGGTAATATGGTAAATCTTATACATTTCATTGATATTTAATTTCAAAAGTCTCCCTCCAATGATAAATTAAAATTAGGCAGCAATAGAATGGCATCCCATGGAATGAAATATATGATAAAAGTTTTCTAAAGTGTGTTCTCTCTGCTCCCCACAACAAATTATCTTTCTTTACATTTGTTCAGAACTTGTGCTGATATTTAGGTGCCCTTTGACATTTTTAATCTCGCTTGGAGTGTAATTTTCTCTAAGACAGCTGAAATGGCTTTGGTGTGAAACTTGAGATTGAAATACGGGTCAGTTACTTGCTGACAAGTGTGTGACCCATGACTGCCTACAGTTCACTCTGCATTTTACAGATGAGAAAACTGAGGTCAATAGCATTCGATAACATATCAAACTAGTTGATGGAAAAGCCAAAATTCAAATACAAATCAGTCTGATTCCAAAATATATGTTATCTTATTACACAGGGCCAATTTCAATTGTTACTGTTTTGAATACTGTTTAAAACATTATTCATGACGCTTGTTAAAATGTAAAGTAGATTTTATTCAGGACTATTGCAGTAAGTATGGGGACTACTGCTATGGGGTTTTGCAGTAAGGGACAGAGATTGGGCTCAACTCAAAACACAACAAGAAAAAGTGAGACTTCATAGCCAAAATAAAGAGTAGAAGTCATTGGATGAAAAATTATTAAGAGGAAACATTAGGGATAAGCGGGGGATTGTGGCTAAACCAATTTAGCAGAGTTTTTGTTAAAACTGGGCGATGCAAAGGTGGACAAAGCAGCCCAAAAGTTGATGTATAGTTGAGAAGAGTATTAAGAGGAGCCTGACTAAAGTATAGTCAAGGAGAGACTTTTTGTCAGGATCCAGTAACACTTCAATTTCTTTATATTATTGTTGTAATGTTTTTACATTCAAAGCTATTTGCATCTAGAAGCATAGTTAATAATGTTGTTTAATGGACTTGTAAAGCAACTGATCAATCTCATACATTTCAACAACATGAAAAGGTGTTTGCACATTGTAATATACTTTTTGTTACTAATTTCTCACTGACAATTTTTTTAGAATACAAGAAGTGATATTGGAGAATACTTAAAACTTATAGACTCTGGAATATAATGTTTTAACATCTTAAAACCTTTCTGGCTATGGAGACTGCCCCTTCCAGAGCTAGTCAATTTTTTTTTTTTTTTTTTTTGAGACGGAGTCTTGCTCTGTCGCCCAGGCTGGAGTGCAGTGGCGCGATCTCGGCTTACTGCAACCTCTTCCTCCCAGGTTCACGCCATTCTCCTGTCTCAACCTCCCGAGTAGCCGGGACAACAGGCGCCCGCCACCACGCTGGGCTAATTTTTTGTATTTTCAGTATACACAGGGTCTCACCACGTTAGCCAGGATGGTCTCAATCTCCTGACCTCGTGATCCGCCCGCCTCGGCCTCTCAAAGTGCTGGGATTACAGGCGTGAGCCACCACGCTCGGCCTAGTCAATTCTTAGAGACAACAAAGAGCTCAGGAAGCATCGTCTTTGATGTAAAAAATAACCAGTCCAGGGTCACATCTCGTCTATCTGACCGGCACACTCCAGGAGACAATATTCCTCTGCCTCGATCATCCCAGGTTCAGATGCTAGGCTACTAGAGCCTACCCATATAAATTAGGGTCCACTGATGAGTAAACATTACACAAAAGAACACAGAATAGACTTCCATGGATTTGAATCCTGGTTCTAGTACATACCAGCTTTGAATTTTGGCAAGTTCCTCTCTAAGCTTCATTTCTCTCTGACAGAAAATTAAACAATACTAATAGGCCTATACCAAGGAGTTGTTGTGAGGTTTGCTTGAGAATATGTCAACACGTAGCTCGATGCCTACCGAGGAGTAAATGCTCAGTAAATATTACCTATGTCATTGTTGACTACATTGGAAGATATTTCAGAAGTTATTCATATTTCCTCCTCTTCCTTTCCCCCAATTTAAAGGGAAGCAAAGTCTGGCCACAAAAACATTGGTCTGACTCTCTCATTTGTCTTATCTCTAGTCTAAAATAGCTTCCATTTCACCATTCTGCCACTCAAGAAAAACTGGAGATTTAAATGACCAGTTGAATGAAAGGTTATTATTTAATAAGCTGATGGCCTTCAAATGCCAATATCAAAAAAAGGAGAAGAAAAACAGAAAAAACACTAGTTTGAAAGTAATTGTTGACATGATAATACATTTAAAAGTGATGATACATATTTATTTCCAGACTCAAGAAAAAGACATTAACATATCACAAACTTCCTAAGCCTGGTTTAAAGAAATATATTCTTATAATTAAGATCATTTAATACCCAATATTGATGAATTTGATTTTTGATGTCCGTGGATTACATAAAAACAACCAACAAAAGTTTGAGGGTTTTTAATGATGTTTTTTCTCCAGCCCAAACTTCTGTGATCTAAACACCCTTGGTTGTGTGGTAATCCTGTATAAGTTGGTGCATATTCTAGAAAGAATCAGCTTTACACTTTAAAAAGGAACTGACACAAACTTTCATATTGTTAATTCTCAAGACCATACTTCAGGCTCAACCAGTCTCTGCACTCCTGTTGGTTTCTGAAAGAGGAACCAGAGCCCCAGTTTGCTTTCCTTGCTTTCCTGTTGCTCATGGTGACCATTTACTCTTTCTCCCTTTTAACTTTTCTCAGACAGCGGCTATAGAGCAGTGTGTGGTTTGCCACACTCGTTCTTCTTTTACTGCTCCTAAGAAAAGAAGAAACAGCTCTTTTATTTTACTACCTTACAGCAAATCATAAGCAAGAAAATAATCTGGGAGAAACACAGGCTTAAAATGACATCTTACCACTTCTATTCAACATTGTATTAGAGGTTCTAGCCAGGGCAATTAGGCAAGAAAAGGAAATAAAAATCATCCTGATTGCAAAGGAAGAAGTTAAACTATCTCTATTTGCAAATGACATGATCTTGTGTATATATAATCCTAAAAAATCCATCAAAAAAAAACTATTGGAACCAATAAAGGAGTTTAGAAAAGTTGCAGGCTACAAAATAACATGCAAAAAGCAACCATATCTCTATACATCTTCAATGAACAAAAATATCCCATGAAATTAACAAAATGATTCTATTTACAACAGCATCAAAAACAAGTGAAAAACTTAGAAATATATTTAACAAAAGTAGCATGGACTGTAATCCCATGCAGTGGTTTATGACTGTAATCCCAGCAATTTGGGAGGCCAAGGCAGGAGGATTGCTTGAGATCAGGAGTTCAAGACCAGACCAGACAATATGGCAAAACCTTGTCTCTACAAAAAATACAAAAAATTAGCCAGGTGTGGTAGGGCATGCCTGGAGTCCTAGCTACCTGGGAGCAGGGGTGGGGTGGTGGGAGATGAGGAAGGGTGAAGGGGACAGGGCACAGTGCTGAGGTGGGAGTATCGTCTGAGCCTGCAAGGTCAAGGCTGCAGTGAGCCATGTTTGTGTCACCGCACTCCAGCCTGGGCAACAGAGTAACATCTTGTCTCAAAAAAAAAAAAAAAAAAAAGTAGTATAAAACTTATTCTCCGAAAACTACAAAACATTGGTGAAATAAATGAAAGAAGATCTAAATGAAAGATAAAATGTAGCCCTGTGTGGTGGCAGATGCCTGTAGTCCCAGCTAATTGGGAGGCTGGGGCAAGGCAATCACTTAAACGGGGAGGCAGAGACTGCAGTGAGCCGAGATTGTGCCACTGCACTCCAGCCTGGGTGACAGAGCAAGACTCTGTCTCAAAAAAAAGATAAAATGAAAGATATTCTGTGTTCATGAATTGGAAGACTTACTATTGTTAAGATGGCAACGCTCCCCAAGTTGATCTACATATTTAATACAATTCTCTTAAAAATTCCAACTGGATTTTTTTTTGCAGAAATTGGCAAGCTAATCCTGAAATCATATGGAAATGCAAAGACCCAGAATAATCAAAACAATCTTGAACAAAATTGGAAGACTCACACTTCCAATTTCAAAACTTACTACCAAGTTCTACAGCAATTAAAGCAGTGTGGTACTGGCATAGGGACAGGCATATATATCGATGGAATAGAATTGAGAGTCTAGAAATAAAGTCTCACATGTATGGTCAAATGATTTTAGATATGAGTATCAAGACAATTCAATAGAGAAAGAATAATATTTTCATCAAATTGTGCTCAGACAACTGGATATCTACATGTAAAAGAATGAAATTGAACCTGTACCTCACATTAGATACAAAAATTAACTCAAAATGGATCAAAGACTTAAATCTAAGAGCTAAAGCTATAACTCTTTTATAGGAAAAAAGAGGCATACATCATGGTGACATTGGGTTAAATAATGTTTTCTTAGATATAATACCAAAAGAACAAATGACAAAAACATAAATTGGATATCATCAAAATAAACACCTTTTTATGCAAAGAACACCATCAAGAAAGTGAAAAGAAAATCAAAAAATGGGAGAAAATATTTTCAAATCATGTATCTGATAAGGAACTTGTTTCTCCAATATATAAATAATTCTTATCACTCAGTAATAAAAATGACAAATGGCCCAATTAAAAAAGTCAACGTGGCTGAATAGTTACTTCTCCAAAGAAGATATACACATGGCCAATAAACACAGAAATGCATGCCTAACACCATTATCCATTAGGGAAATGCAGATCAAAACCACAATGTTATACCACTTCACACTCACTAGGACAGCGCTACATAATAAAAAAGACAGCACTGGCAAAGTGTCCAAAAACTGGAACTCTCATAAACTGCTGGTGGAACTGCTTTGAAAAAGTCTGGTAGTTTCTCAAAAGGTTAAATGTCGACTGACTGAGTGATCCAGCAATTCCACCCCTAGGTTTATACCCAAGAAAAATGAAAATGCGTGACCACATGAAAACTTATCCATGAGTGTTGATAGCGGCAATATTCATAACAGCCAAAAAGTGAAAACAATCCAAATACCCAAATATCTATCACTTGATAAAAGGCTATATAAAATGTGGTATGTCCATATAATGAAATATTATTTTGTGATTCAAATGAATGTAGTACCAATACATGCTACACCATGGATGAACCTTGAAAACATTATACCAAGTGAAAGAAACCAGTCACAAAAACACCATGTATTGTATGATTCCATTGATATAAAATAACCACAATAGGCAAGTCTGTAGAGACAGAAAGTAGATTAGTGGTTGCCTAGGGCTGGTAGGGAGGCAGTAAAGTGTTGCAGGGTGACAGGTGTGAGGGCAGGACAGTAACAGGGGGAGGAATGGAAATGACCACTAATGGGCTTACAGTTTCTTTTTGGTGTGATGAAAATGTTCTAAAATTTATTTTGCTGAAGGTTGCACAACTCTGTGAAAATACTAAAAGCTATTCAATTGTACACTTTAAATAGGTGACTTGTCTGGTATGTGAAGTATATCTCAACAAAGATGTTATTTTAAGAATTAACAAGGATGGGCATGATGGCCCATACCTATAATCCCAGCAGTTTGGGAGGCCGAGGTGGGAGAATCACTTGATCCCAGGAGTTTGAGACCAGCCTGGGCAACATAGCAAGATTTTGTCTCCACATAAAAGAAAAATTTAGCCAGTTGTAGTGGCACACACCTGCAGTCCCAGCTACTCAGGAGGCTTATATGGAAGGATCACATGAACCCAGGAGGTTGAGGCTCCAGTGAGCCATGATTGTGCCACCGCACTTCAGCTTGGGTGACACAGTGAGACCCTGTCTCAAAAAAAAAGAAAAGAAAAAAAAAGAATTAACAGTAATTGTTAATTTTTGTTGATTCTAAGGTCCTCTTGGATCCTAGATTTTTTTTTTAAACTGTGAAAAAAATATGTTGTTATGAAACACACACACACACAATTATAAAAAGATTTCAAAAAGGAGCTTTCATTTAGTGAGCCACAAAATGGAGCAAAAATGCAAGTTTAAAAGCAAAGGGGAGTTTAATAACTATGCATTAGTTTGGAGCTATGTGCATCTGTGTGGCTTCAGAAAATGAGACACTGGGTGAGGCCAGAAAGAAGCAAAAATGCACTGTGAAGAGAAAGAGAGCTATGTTGAGTTGATTTGAATTTCGGTGAACTAAACAAGATATATAAACACAATTTTGTGTAATTTTTGCCTTAGTTTACTTCCCCCCTGTACTTGGGAAATATTCAGTAAGAACTCCTTCTGTCTTTCTCGCTATGCGTGGGCTCTGTGTTGAGGGTCTGCCTGTGTGCAGAGTGGGAGCTGGGCCAAAGGGAAGCCAATTACATCTGCAACACTGGTGTTGCTTTCATTTTTGAGAGGAGTAATTAAAAGTCCTTTTTGTTTTGTCCTTTCTTCCTTTCTTGAGGTTAAGGATTACATTTTTTAAAAATTCTTTCTGATCCTCTACAGTTCAGCATTAGACTTTGTTGGGGTTCAAAAAACGATAATCCAAAGTATAGCACTTTGGCCTGCTGAGCACTTCCAACTAAAGCAGGGGCCGCCAACCCCCAGGCGACAGACCAGCACCAGTCCATGACCTGTTGGTGATCGCGCCTCACAGGAGGAGGTGAGCAGCAGTAAGCAAGCAAAGCTTCATCTGTATTTATAGCCACTCCCCGTCACTCGCATTACCGCCTGAGCTCTGCCTCCTGTCAGATTAGTGGTGTCATTAGATTCTCATAGGAGCATAAACCCTGTTATGAACTGCACATGCGGAAGGGTCTAGGTTGCAAGGTTCTTATGAGAATCTAATGCCTGATGATCTGTCACTGTCTCCCATCACCCCTAGATGGGACCATCTAGTTGCAGGAAAACAAGCTCAGTGATCCCACTGATTCTACATTATGGTGAGTTGTATACTTATTTTATTATATATTATAATGTAATAATCATAGAAATAAAGTGCACAGTAAGTGTAATGCTCTTGAATTATCCTGAAACCACCCCCTCCCCAGTCCATGGAAAAATTGTCTTCAACAAAACCAGTCCCTGGTCCCAAAAAGGAGAGGGACTACCGATCTAAAGGACATCTGAAGGGCCTCAGAAGCAGTCTCAGGACCAAGGTCACTCTGACCTTCTCCTGCCCTCCTGTCTCTCATCCTTGAGTCTCCCTGGAAGCAAGTCACAGAAACCAGAATTCCTCTTCCCCAAGGCAGGTCATAGAAACTAGAACCCCTATTGCCCAAGTCAACCATGAATACAAGGAATAACCTACAAGGAATACAAGGCTAACCTTCTCACCTCCTACCTTTCTGTCTAGGACCTGGCCATAAAGGAATTCTCTGACCTACCCTTGTCTAATAATAGGTCATAAGACTCCTATTGTAGAGGGTTCTTGCTTCATACCCAGGTGGAGGGAATGCCACTGAGAGGCCAAGAGGAATCTGGACATGCCTTACTGGGTTTTCTCATCTCAGTCTACTGGATCACACCCTTTTTTCCAATGAAGTTTTTATACAGCTATTCATTCTTCATTCAACCTAAGCATAAAAATGGATATTTTTTCTTGTACCTTTGGATCTTCATTCCAAAGGCTTCCATGTCACATAAAACTTTAAGTAAGTCATTTTTGTATGTGCTTTTCTCCTGTTGTCTTTTGTTATAGCAGTGTTGACTGGGACCCTTATGAGGGGTGAAGAAAGATATCACACGCTTTTTACCTCTACAGCTCAATGCTGCAAATATCCTGCAGCTTGTCTTGCTTTTTCCATGAAAGTGAAGCTTTGAGAATTATCCCTGATGATACATGTCTGTGGTACATTGATTTTCACTGCTCTGCATATTCCATTGTGTGATTAGAGCACAACTCATTTATCCATTCTCCTGTTCCAGGTTTTTACTAATGCAAACAATGCTGCAATAAAATTATTGTTCATGTCTGAATTTTTGCATGGCCTAGAATTTCTCTGGGGTATTAATCTGCCAAAGGAATTGTTTGGTCATAAGGATGAACATGTTCAAATTCATCAGGCATTGTCACATTGCTCTTCAAAGCAGTTGTATAAATTTATCATTCTTCCCACAACTTTTGAGGGTTCCTGTTGCTCAAATCCTCATACCAAAGAAAGAACACTCTAGAAGATGTGAGCCTCAGTCCCAATTCTCCCCATCTGTACACTGGTATTAAGTTTCAGCACCTATGTTACTTACAGCAATAAATATCCTAGAGCAGACACAGTGTCAGCTTTGCAGTTTGCTGTCCTGATTTTTAGTTTCTTCTTCATTTCTGGCCGAAGGCAATTTTTCTGCCTTTCTTAGCAGCTCAGCCCTGTATTTATAAGGATGTTAGTTATAATTTATTGAGCAATTCTTGGTGTTGGTAGCTGGAGGGTCTTCAAGTTATCTGTACTGCCAGGCCCTTAAGTCCCTATCAGTGTTTTCAGCAGCTGACCACTCTTTAAACACTCCCCAAATGTTGGATACCATGAAGTAAGTGGAATCAAATTAGCAGCTACGATGAGCTATGAAACTCTTTTCCCAAATATTCATTAGTTACCATTACAGCAGCATGGCATAACAATTAATGGTAAGGACTCTGCAACCAGGTTGTTTGGATCTGAGTCCCAACTCTGTTTGACTTTGGGCAATATACTTCATCTCTCTGGACCTCAGTTTCTTCATATGCAAGATGAGGATGATGACAACAGTACCTATTTGGTAGGGTTGATGTAAAGACTCAATGAGTTACTAGTGATAAAAATGCCTAGAATTGTATCTGACACACAGCGTATGCTATGTAATCAATTGATGCATGAATAAAATCGAATAATGAATATTAGACATACATTTTTGTATGACCTGTATTATATATTATGTGAATATTTTAATAATGATTTTTCCTTCAATCCCCAGCATCAGCGATCTAAGGTTGGTAACATCATAGCACTACTTTTCACGTTTAATGATTCTAATGATAAATCACTTTTACCTAAAAGCATCTCTGTGTCCTTGAATAGAAGCAAAATGGCTGATGTCCATTGCAGAAGATTCTTTCCATTGTGGGAAGAATTCCCTGCTCAAACCAAGCTGTTATACAGCCTGGAAGCAAGAGTATTAGGAATGTAAGAGGGAGAAATGAATAAATATGAGGAAGAAGGACAAGAGAAAATATAGACTTGTTCTTCCTCCTAACCCAGTGGCGTCCAGTTGCCAGTGGCAGAATGCTGCCCAAGGAGCCTCTTCCCTCCCTTACTCCTCCCAGCTCCGCGCTTCAGTCACAGCAACTCTGCGCTCGCCACATGTGCCCCGCTGCTTCCCTAGGTTCAAAGAGGCAATTGGGGCAAAATACTGCAAAAAACTTTCTTTTTGTCTACAGTAGACAATTTCCATATTTGAGGATGTCCAGGCTGTGAGAAACCCATGCCTCAGGGATCTGACCCATCACAATAATGAAATATTGGAAAATAATCCATATGACTGTTTATTCTGCTATTGTGTCATGTATTGTCATTATCCTCTTTCCACCCTTTCAGGCCATACACACCTTAATATTTTGTACTTCACAGGTGTACAACATACTTTATTTAAACTGAAATGAACTTATTAAGGTTCACTACACAGCCCATACAGCAAACTTGATAATGCTTCACAATAATATGAATTTAGATGTAACATGATAAGAAATTAGCTCCCTCCTCAGCCAGCACCCATTCTCAAACCAGGAAGGCCAAGCTCAGTTCTCTTCCTGGGGCTGTGGAGGACGAAGTGATTACCTCATGACTGTTTTGGACTTTCTCATACACAGAGAGATGGGTATTATTCTAATAATATGCAAATTTAACAAATATCATTTTCTTTCTTTTTTCACACCATACCTGGAAAACTGACTAGAAAATTGTGTTTGCAAAAATGGTTTGCAAACTGGGCCGGGTGTGGTGGCTGAACACTAATCCCAGCACTTTGGGAGGACCAGGTGGCAGATCACTTGAGGTCAGGAGTTTGAGACCAGCCTAACCAACATGGCGAAACCCCTTCTCTACTAAAAATCCAAAGCAAAACAAAACAAAACAAAACAAAAAGCCAGGTGTGGTGGTGCACACCTGTAATCCCAGCTACTCAGGAGGCTGAGGCGGGAGACTGTTTTGAGCCCCATAGGAAAAAGTTGCAGTGAGCTGAGATCATGCCATTGCATTCCAGCCTGGGGAACAGAGTGAGACTCTGCCTTGAAAAAAATATGTTTTTTTGCAAACATTGTTAGTCATTTTCCTTGACTAAACTTTTGGACCTCACTTATAGTTTTACAGAGGGGTGGGGAGTGTTACTCTATTTCTTTATGAAGAGAAAAAAGAAAACTCTTACCAAGCAAAACAGAAACCTGTTTTGATTTATACGGTGGACCTATCAACCTCTTTTTCTATAGTTTTTCTGTAACTGCCCCAAAGGTTCTTCTTGCTCACTGCACAAACAAAATCATTTCACAGAGATCATGGCGTTGCAGTAAAGGTAGAGTTTAATTGACGCGAGGCTGGCCATGCCACGTGTATTACTCAAATCAATCTCTTCGAAGGCTTGGAGGTTAGGGGTTTTTCAAAGATAGTTTGGTGAGCAGCAGGCTAGGGTATGAGTGTTGATTGGTCAGGTCAGAGATGAAATCATAGGGAGTAGAAGCTATTCTCTTGCACTGAGTGGGTTTCTGGGTGAGGCCGCAGGACTGATTGGTGGGTCTCAGTGGAGCCACTAGTCATTAAAGGTGCAAAAACCTGAAAAGACATCTCAAAAAGCCAATTTTAAGTTCTACAATAGTGATGTTATCTGCAGGAGTAATTGGGGACGTTGCATATCTTGTGACCTCCTGAATAATGAATGGCTGGCAATCATTTATGTCTACACCTTAGCAGAATTCAGGCCCCTCTAATCCTCCTAGCCCGGTGGTCTCTCACTAGCTTTACAAGGTGGCTGAATTTTGGGGAAAGGCTATTATCACTTAAGCTATAAACTAAACATCTCCCACAGTTAGCTTGACCCACGCCCAGGAATATTCAAGGGTGGCTTGAATGCTAAAGGCAAGATGGGGGTTGGCTAGATCAGATCTCCTCCACTGCCATAGTTTTCTTGCTGTTGTAACTTTTGCAAAGCCAGTTTCATTTCTACCACACAGCATTCAGGATTCAGAAATACTTGGTTTCACTATTATTCTAGGCACACAAGAACCTTGTGAGTCCTGGCCCTTTTATTATTTATTCATTTATTTATTTATTTAGATGGAGTCTCACTCTGTTGCCCAGGCTGGAGTACAGTGGTGCCATCTTGGCTCACAGCAACCTCTGCCTTCACCTCCGGAGTTCAAGCAATTCTCCTGCCCCAGCCTCCCTAGTAGCTGGGATTACAGGCATGAGCCACCTGGCCTGGGATCCTGGCCCTTTTAAATCAAGTATGGGCATATGACTAGTTCTGGCCAGTGGTTTGTGGGAGGATGTGTTGTGTGTCGATTCCAGGGTGGAACACTTAATTGTGGGAGCAAGATCTTTGAATTGTGCTCTTCATCTGCAGTAGTGATTGTAGATGGACAGGCGGAGATAGAACCTCCTTCATCTGCATCCCTGAAAGACTAAAATGGGGGGAGTCCTCACCCACACCCTATAGGTATGCAGATTACATAGAAAAGAAAAAGGTTATTTGGGGCTGTTTTTTTAAGCACAGCATAACTTAGCCTATGCTGTTAATAATCATGCTAGCTCATACATGTGGGAAATACTTTCCCTGTGATGTTGACCTGTCAGAGTGAAAATAATACTCTACATGTGAATCTCAAAACCTGAATTATATTCTCAGGTGTGCTTCTTATTACAGATACAGCCTTGAGCAAGTTAATAATTCATCAAAAAATGTGTTGAGCACCTACTGTGTCCCAGGTGTGTCTTTTGGGCCTTGGTTTTAGCAACTATAGAATTAGAGAATTTGACTAGATTTTTAATTTTGTGATTTTAACATTATTATAGTATTACTTTGTGCTCACTTGGCTTATTTCTTGGGCTCAAGTGTGTTTTCCAATGATGCCTGTGCTCCAGATCTCCTTTTTTTCTAATCTTTTCTTCTGGGAGAAGATAGTGCCTCTTATGCTTATGCTGCAATTAAGCAACTTGTGGAAGAGGCTTATGTGGTGACATTAGGAAAAAAGGTAAGCAGACTGTATCCTTTGAGCCAAATCTGTGTTTTACTGGTATACAACTGTGCTGTGCTATTTATTTATGTATTGTGCATGGCTGTTTTCACTGTATGCTGGCAGAGTTGACTAATTATGAAAGAAGTAGAATTCCCCACAAAGCCAGAAAGAAAGAAAGCAAGGAAGGAGGGAGGGAGGGAGACAGGGAAGGAGGAAGGGAAAGAAGGAAGGAGGGAAGAAGGGAAGGAAGGAAGGGAGGGAGGGAGGGAGACAGGGAAGGGGGAAGGGGAAGAAGGAAGGAAGGAAACAAGGAAGGAGGGAAAGAGAGAAGGAAGAAGAGGAGGGAGGAAGGAAGAAGGAAAGAAGGAAGGAAGGAAAGAGGAAGGAAAGAGGGAAGGAAGGAGGGAGCCTACCTAAAATCTGGCCCTTTACAGAAACGTGCTGACTGCTAGCCTGGAAATATCTCCATGTGTTTACTCTAATTTCTTATTTATCTCTTGTTACCTGTATAAATTTCTAGAACTCCAATGATACTGCTTTTGCTAAGGTGGCCTCAGACCTCCTAACTAAACCTAATAAACCTCCTAACTAAACCTAATAAACCTAACTAAACCTAATAAACATCTTTTAGTCCATTTGATATAGGAGTTAGAAAGAAATTATTTAGGCAGATAGGGTAAAGAAGTCCTCGGTAAGGTTTTCCTTTTAATGAAAAGCAGCCCCAAAATAATTTCTTTTCTAACAAACAGCAGCCTGTAAAATCAAGCTGCAGACATAGATAAGCAAGCTGGAAGCTTGCACAGGTGAATGCTGGCAGCTGTGCCAATGGGAAAAAGCTAACCTGGGGGCCAGGTATGTTCAACATGGGGGCTCCACCTTCCCTTTTCCTTGCCAACCATGTGTACAATAAGGAGAAGACAACATGGCGCCAGCCCGGTAGAAAACACATTTGCATAATAAAAGGATTAGGGTGGGTTGGCCAGCTTCTTCATGAGCTATTACAAAAGAAATAGAATGCCCCACAATCCAGAAAGAAAGAAAGGAAGGAAGGAGGGAAGGAGACAGGGAAGGAGGAAGGGAAATAAGGAAGGAAGGAAAGAAGAAGGGAGGGAGAGAGAGAGAAGGAAGAAGGGAAGGAAGGGAGGGAGGGAAGGAAGAAAGAAAGGAAGGAAGGAAGGAAAAGAGGGAGGGAGGGAGGGAAGAATGGAAGGAAGGAAGGAAAACAGGGAAGGAGGGAAGAAAGGAAGGAAGGAAAGGAAGGGAAGGAAGGAAGGAAGGGAGGGAGGGAGGGAGGGAGGGAGGAAGGGAAAGAAAGAAAGAAAGAAAACGTCACACCTGGTCCAACCAATCTCTGGGCCCTGTGTAAATCAGACACCACCTCCTCAAGCCAGTCTATAAAACCCAGTGCACTCTGCCATGACTGAATTCTCATTTGGGCACCCCTCTCTTTCCCAGGAGAGAGAGCTATTCTCCATTCTCTTTCTTTTGCCTATTAAACCTCTGCCCCTAAAACCATTTCTTGTGTTTCCGTATCCTTGATTCCCCTGGTGTGAGACAGTGAACCTTGGGTATTTACCCCAGACAGTGACGCCTTCACTTTCAAGAAGATATCTCTAAAAGATAAAAGATCAGATTATGGCTAAAAAGAGATGTAAAGTTAATGGACAGTTGATTTTTAATTCTTTTTAATTTTTAAAATAAAATAATTTTAAGACTAATTTCAAATACAGACAAAATATATTTAAATTTGATTTTACTTAATACTTTAAATATAAAATAATTTTAAGATACATTATGTTTTATGATAAAAGAATTTTTTAAATTATAATAGGAAAAAAGAAAAGTCCTGGAGGAGAGAAACAAAGTTTTGATTATGAGGAACTGCTGCAATCTCACTTTGATTCTATTGAAGGGTACAGCAAGGGAGAATGGCAATAAATTATTTAGGAAATATGTGTTCAGGGTAGAGCACAGATAGCATCATACATCAAGGAAAGAAGTTTAAGCTTTATTTTGTAGGCAGCGGGACAGAGTGATGTTTTTCAGCTTAAGGTGACCTGCTCAGACTAGAGTTTTATGGAAATCAATCCTGTAACAACTAATGTCCCTGATATATTTTGTTTGATCTATACACAACACAATACAGCACATTTACATTTCATTTCTTCTAAATAAATTCAGTACTCCATAAAAATTTATTCTATACTTACTTGTGTACTTTTCATATTTTCACTACTCTCAAGTCAATTCCTTGAGGAGAAAGAGATCTAGAAAATATCACTGAGTTTTCTTACATGAAAAAAATTATTATAAAATATACATTGCTTCACTTCACTTTATGCTTACAAGTTTATGACTAGTAGGCTTAACTTTTCCATTGGAAAAAAATCAAGATTATTATATTTTATGACATGAATTTTGTAGCTGCCCAATGGGTTCTTCCTCCCCACTGCACACACAAAATCAACTCACTGAGACTATGGCATTGCGGTAAAAAAAAAAGAGTTTCATTGATGCAAGGCCAGCTGTGCCACACAGGAGATGGAGTTATTACACAAATCGATCTCCCCAAAGGCTTGGAGGTTAGGGGTTTTTCAAAGATAGTCTGGTGGGCAGGGGGCTAGGATAGGGTGCATGCTGATTGGTTGGGTTGGAGATAAAATCAAAGGAATGGAAGCTGTCCTCTTTTGCTGAGTCAGTTCTTGGGTGGGGGCCACAGGGCTGGTTGGTGGGTCTAGGTGGGGCCGTCCAGTTGTCAGAATTGCAAAATTCTGAAAAGATATCTCAAAAGGCCAATCTTAGGTTCTATAACAGTGATGTTATCCACAGGATTAACTGGAGAAAGTGCAAATCTTATGACCTCCAGAATAACGGCTGGTAATTATTGAGAATTTAAGCCCCTCTTATCCTCCTAACTTGGTAGTCTTTCATTTGTTTTATAAGAACAGTTTAGTTTCGGGAAGGGCTATTATCATTTAAACTATAAACTAAATTTCTCACAAAGTTAGCTTGGCCCACATGCAGAAGTGGACAAAGAGAGCCAATCTCTAAGGCTAGAAGCAAGATGGAGTCAGATGTCTCTTTCCATCATAATTTTGCAGAGACAGTCTCAATTTGAGCTAGAAGAATGAATGTTCTTTCTCAACAATAGAGAACATGCTTGATGGTATTCTTTAATATAACTACACTTAAATTTTATTTTCTTATTCATTAAACAGTTAAACAGCTTTATAAGACATGATGAAAGCAGCCATCCCCTAGTTCCTTCTTCACCCCTGATCTGTGATCTCCAGAGGAAATGATGTTCAACTCATTTTTTTCTGGTATTTATTATCAAATTCCTCAACGATAATATAGAATATTGTTTCTTAGTTTTTTCAATATTAGTATCTACTGACTTCATACTATGGAAGATGAGGATTGAGTTCTATAATGTACCCTTTCCTATAGTCACCCACTGTAGTTATTGATCTTTTTTATTAATATTCAATTTGACATTATGATTTGCATATAATAATCCATAGCTGAACCACACACTCATTAATGAAGGAAGCCTTTTTTGTGTAACACTTTTGTTGCTTCACTTTAATCAAGTCCTATTGCTTGTTTAATTCCTTTCTTATGTACCTTCCACTGATTTTTGCCCAAACTCCCACCCATTCATCTAAATAAAACTCCCCACAACCTGTTCATAAACAACAAGCAAATGTGATTGTTTTGTTTCTTAGAACAATCCTTCTAGAGTCCTTGGATACCCTTGCTCTAATTGGGAAAATTTGCTTCCTGGGACAGCTCCTCTTCATTATACTAGGATTTCCTTTCACCATCATCTCAGGAATTCACTTCACTCCACTCTAAAGTCAGATTTCCTGTTTCCCAGAAAACAGTTCATATTTCTTTCTTTATTGGTTTACAAGTTTACTTCAGGTGAGCATCACAGTAGATTACTGACAAAGTGTGCATGAAAGATCAATTTTTTGAGACTTTTGCATCTTTTTAAATGTTTTATTATTATAATCCCACCACTTGACTATTTGATAATACAATGCTAAATTGGAAATAATTCAGAATTTGAAAGGCATAATTCCATCATCTTTTGACAATAGTACTGTAACACCATTCCAATCCCCAGTTTTTTGTTGACAACTTGCTTCCACCCCCTCCTCACCCACCCTCCCCACTCTGCCCTACTTCATCTTTCCATCCCCTACTCCATGTTCTGGAAGCTTTCCAAATAAAATCTCTGTCCCTGGGTTCTGAAATGTCTTGGTAGGGGTAATATCTTTCCTCAATCACTGTGATAGTGTTAGAGTAGGTAGTTAGCCAGACATGAGCAGGACAGGAGAGGGCCCCCCACCTCACCAGGAATGTCAGGTGACTATCAGGTGATAGTCAGGTGGTTATTAAACTCTAAAATAATAAGTGGTAGCGGCCAGCACCAGGAAGAGCTGTCTCCCAATAGACAAAAAACACCTGAAGCTGGTGATCAGCAGCTTCCCATTAAGATCTTAGGAGTTGGGTGATTGGGCTCAAGCATGCGCACTAAGAGGCACAGTAGTAGACTTTAACTGGTATATGACCTTCCTCTAGGAACACTTGACTGGTAAGGGAAAAACACCTCAAGTGAGCATGCGCACAACTTCAGTAAACACACTGCATATGTGGTGCCTCCCAAGTGCTGGCAGGCCACTGCACATGCAGACAGCCCATCCCAAGGGAAGAATCAGAGAGAAGAGACATAAAACCCTGGAAGCATGCCAACATATAAAACCCCACGTCAAGGACTAAATGGCACACTTGGATCTCTCAAGTCACCTCCATGGTCCTCTTCCAAGTATACTTAACTCTCTTTCATTCCTGCTCTAAAACTTTTTAATAAATGTTCACTCCTGCTCTAAAACTTGCCTTGGTCTCACTTTGCTTTATGGTTCTCATATGAATTATTTCCTCTGAAAAGGAAAAAATCAAGTTACTGCAGACAAATATGGATTCATCCCTGCTTACATACTTTGGTGCTGTTGTTACCAAAACACCAGGGGTTTGGTCTAGGTCCTGCTACTTGCCACACAGAAAGCCAAGCCCTAAGATGACAACTATTGACAAGGAAGAAGGCTTTAATCAGGTGCTGCAGCTGAGGAGATGGGAGCTCAGTCTAAATCCATCTCTCTGACCCACTAAAACTAGGGGTTTATATAGAAGGGAAGAAATGTAACAATGTAAGAGAACAGGAACTAGGGAGGGGCAAGGAAACAATAATGTTGAATGACAGGTCCTGGCATCTGATTGTCTGGATGTGGTGATCTGGTGAATTTTAGTTCCTTGATATTTTTTTTTGAGAGGCCTGAAAGTTGTTTCCTGAGGAAGGAACTCAGATAAAACAACTATAAGTTTTAAGTTTTAAGACCAAAAGTGTCAATTCCTATGTTTATCAAGAAGAACTTTCTATGGGACAATTGGGTCAGGTTCACCATGACTGGGATACTGCATGGGCTGGGTTTGTGAGAGCACCAGGTATCCTAAGGGAAACTTTGGAGGGAACCAGCTACCAGATGGTTTGATTAGTCTTTTTTCCTATACCCAGGTTGGACACCTAATTTGCACATCAAGACTGCCATGGACCATGGTGCAATGAAGGTGAAGACTGGAGCACTCATCACCCACGGTGGGATCCCAAGGACTCTCCACTCTACTGAGGGAATACCACCAGTCTACCACTGGTCTGTATCTCCTGCCACGCTGGGGAGGTGGAGCATGAGCACAGGTGTTAGGAAATGAAAGATTGTGAACTATGCCTGGGCAAGATGAAGCCAGAGGAAACTGGTGGAGGTCCGCAATGGTCCTGATGGGCAAATCGATTGTCCAACCTGGATATAGGGATGAAAGACTAATTGAACCATCTAGTAGCTGGTTCCCTCCAAAGTTTCCCTCAGTATAGCTGGTGCTCTCACAAAACCCATCCCACACAGTTTTATCCAAGTCACAGCACCAAAGTATGTTAGCAGTGGTGAATCCATATGAGTCTGCAGCAACTCAATTCTTCCCTAGTCAGAAGAAAGAATTCATCCGCAGAGCATAAGTCAGAGTGAGAGATGAAGGCAATTTTTAGAGCAGGAGCGAAAGTTTATTTAAAAGTTTTAAAGCAGGAAAGAAAGGAAGTAAAGTACACTTGGAAGAGGGCCCACTGGGCAACTCCAGAGTTCAAGTGTGCCATTTAGTCCTTGACTTGGGCTTTTTATATGTTGGCATGCTTGTAGGGTTTTGCATTTCTTCTTTCCTGATTCTTCCTTGGGGTGAGCTGTTTGCATGTACATGCCAGCACTTGGGAGGGGCCCCATGAGTAGTATGTTTACTGGAAGTTGTGTGTATGCTCACTTGAAGTGTTTTCCCCCTTATCAGCCGAGTGTTCCTGGAGGAAGGTTATATGCCAGTTAAACTCCACCATTATGCCTCTTAATGTGCATGCTTGAGCACACTCAACTAACTCCTGAGATCTTATTGGGAAACGGCTGACCACCACCTTCAGGTGTTTTCTATCTATTGGGAGACTGCCTTTCCCCGGTGCCAGCAGCAACCAATTATTATTTTAGAGAAACAGTTTAACAACCACCTGACTAGCACCTGATGGTCACCTGACATTCCTGGTGGGGTTGGGGGCTTCTCCTGCCCTGCTCATGTCTGTCTGGCTGTCCACTCTAATAACAGACACATAGTCCTTTCAGTCTAGGAAAGTACATTCTTTCCTACCTGTTGTGGGACATTTTCTTCTGTTATTTCTTTGATAATTTCCTCAGAAACATTTTTTCAATTCTCATCGTCTAGATTACTACTTAGATGATGTTGAATCCTTTTGCCTAATGCTATATTTTCTTATCTTCACTCTTCTATTTTTCCATCTCTTTGTCTTTTGGGCAGATTGTCTCAACCTAAACTTCCCATCCTCCTGTTGATTTTATGTGTATTTAGGAGATGGGATTTACTATTTGAGAGCATTTTGTTGTCATAAGATTCCTTATTTATTTTGCCTTTTCTTTTGTAAATTGACAAATAAAAATTGTACATATTTATGATATATAGCATGATATTTTGATATATGTATACACTGTGGAATGACTAATCAAGTGAATTAACATATCTATTACCACACATACTTACCATTTTTTGTAGTGAAAGAACATTTAAAATCTACTCTCTTAGCAATTTTCAAGTATACAATACATTCTTATTAATTTTACTCACTGTGTTGTAGAATAGCTCTCTTCTACTTACTTCTGCTAACTGAAACCTTGGATCTGTTGACCAACATCTCCTCAACTCCTTCCTCCTTCAGCTCCTGGTAACCATAATTCTACTCTCTATTTCTTGTTTCTTTTTGAGACAGGGTCTCACTTTGTTGCCCAGGCTGGAGTATAGTGCCCTGATCACAGCTTGCTGCAACCTCAAGCTCCCATGCTCAAGCAAGCTTCCTGCCTCAACTTCCCAAGTAGCTGAGACCACAGGCATGCTCCATGACACCTGAACTCCTGAACTCAAGCGATCCTCCTGCCTCAGCCTTCCAAAGTGCTGGGATTACAGGCATGAGCCCCTGAACCCTGCCTACCCTCTGTTTCTATGTGGTATTTGTCTTTCTAAGCCTGGCCTATTTCGTGTAACATAATTTCCTCCAGATTTATCCATATTGTCTCAAATGACCAGCTTTCTTTCTTTTTTAAGGCTGAATAGTATTCCATTGTGCATACATACTACATTTTATTTATCCATTCATCTGTTGATGGACACTTAGGTTGATTCCATATCTTGGCTATTGTGAATAAGCTGCAATGAATATAGGAGTGCAGATACTGCTTTGACATATTCATTTCATTTTCTTTGGATATGTATCCAGAAGTGGAATTGGGCTGGAATATAGGCAGTTATATTTTTAATATTTTGAGGAAACTCCATATTACTTTCCATAATAGCTGTGCTAATTTACATTCCCACCGCCAATGTATAAGGGCTTCCTTTTCTCCACATCCTCTCCAACACTGGTTATCTCTTGTCTTTTTGATATGTTTTCTCTTCTCTGTAAAGCTATTGGTTGTAGCATTTTACTTTTTCCAAATTTTTTTAATCAAACTTTTGAAATGTATAGCTGAAATGAAAGAATTTTAGCATGAATGCTAATATACACTCAGCACCTATATTCTTGCTTTTTCGTGTATTTACTCCTGAATTAATATATTACTTGTTATATGCTTTTGAAAGTAAACTGCAAACAAGTGCATGCTTCTCCTAGATCTTTCCACATGCTCTGCCATTAATTAGAGTTCAATGTTCAATTTTTTCCTTTTGATGTACAATTAATACACAATTAATTTACATACTCATTTTACTTAGTTCTGAAAAATATATATACTTTTATAACTCAAAGCCTATCATTATAGAACATTACTATCACCCTAGCAAAATCTTTTGTGTCCCTTCTCAATCACCAATCCTGACCACACCCCAAGAAAACTACTGTTCAAATTTTTCTCCATCATTGATTGGCTTTGTCTGTTTTAGAACTTCATAAAACTAAAATACTGTAGTAAATTATGTACAATTTTATGACCAGCTTCCTTTGCTCAATATAATGTTTTTGAGATTTATTCATATTGCTGCATCTCAGTAGTTGGTTCTTTTTATTGCTGCATATTTCATTGAATAAAAATGCCAAAGCTTGTTTATTCATTCTTGTCTCACATCAAAGTATCTGGGGGATGTTTTCCACTTTTGGCTATTAGAAATGAAACAGATTTGAATATTGTTGTACAGGCTTTTTATGCATATATATGCCTTCTTTGAGTAAATACCCAGAAATTATGTTACTGGATCATAGGTTAATATATGTTTAGTTTTAGAAGAAAATGCTACCTCTTTTTTCCAAAATGTTGTCCCATTTTACACTCCCAGCAGTAATGTATGAGATTTCCAGTTGCTGCACATCCTTACCAAAAATTAGCTTTTCTAATTTTAGTCATTGTAATGGGTGTGTAGTGGTGGCTCTATGTAGTTCTAATTTGCATTTCTCTAATGACTAACGATGTTAAACATATTTTTATGTACTTGTTTCATGTACTTGTTGATATGTCTATTCAATTCCTTTCACCATTTTTATGGAGCTGTTTTTTTATTATTGAGTTGCAGGATTTCTTTATATATGCTGCATACTAGGCCTTTGTTATATACATGCTTTGCACTGTACATTGTCTTAAAATCTGTGGCTTGCCTGTTCAATTCATTAGTAGTGTTTTGTTAAGCAGTTTTTAATTTTGATGAAGTGTAACTTATTCATTTTTTATTATGGTTATTGCTTTATGTTTCAGGCCCCAAATTTTGCCTTCTCACAAATCACAAACATTATCCTATGTTTTCCTTCAAAAATTATATGGTTTTATGTATTTTCAATCTCAAAATATTCTCTAATTTTTTTGCTGATTTATTTACTAAAGAAATTTGAGGGATTTGCTATAATGTTAGGGATTTTTCTAGAAGCCACATTGTTATTGATTTCTAATTTAATTATATTATGCTCAGAAAACATATTCTGTATGCTTTCAACACTTTTAAATTTATTGAGACTTGTTGGAGGGTCCAGCATATAATCTATCTCAGTGAACACACTGTATTTACTTGAAAAGATGTATATTCTGCAGTTATTCAGTGTAGTGTTCTATAAAATCATTTAGGTCAAGGTAGTTGATAGTTTGTTCAAATCCATCTACGTCTTCATTAATTTTATTTATCTGGCTCTATCAATTGCTAAAAGAATGTTGTTAAAAATTTTCAACTATGATTTTAGAATCATTTATTTCTCCCTTTGATTAATGAATGTTGTTTCATGAATTTTGAAGCTATTCAGAGACAAAAAAAAACTATTTATGAATATTGTCTTCCTAAATGAACTGATGATTCTTTTGGCATTATGAAATGTGTGCCTTTATTTCCAGTGTTAATTCCTTCCTGAAGATCAGCAGGGTGATATGTTATCATTTACCTAAAACGTGAAGAATTTCCATTAGCATTTCTCAAGGAGATAGTCTACTGGTAAAGAATTCTCTTTTTCTTTTTCTAAAAATGCCTTTATTTTGCCTTCTTCATCTTTGCTGGTTGAGAATTGGTTGTTAGATTTTTTTTTCTGTTCTTTCAGGACTGTAATTATGGTGTATTGCTATATTGTTCACCTTTATAGAATGTGTTGTTTTTCTCTGGATGCTTTCAAGATTTCCTCTTTATTTTTTGGTATTCAGTGCTTTCATTAGGATGAGCCAAAATTTAGTTTTATTTTTAATTTTTCAACTTGAAGTTTGATAATTTTTTAAAAAGCCTATTGAGAGGTAGATTTGACATACAATAAGCATCACGTATTCAAAATGTATATTTGGATCATTTTGTTACATACACACTCAGGAGATCATCACCACAATGAAAGCAATGAACGTATCTATTACCCTAGAATGTTTCCTTCTGCCTTTTAGTAATTCCTCCCACATTCCATCTGATTCACAGGCTCCCACTGATCTCCTTTCTGACACTATACATTTGCATTTCCTAGAATTTTATAGAAATGAACTCATACATTATGTATACTTTTTGTCTAGCTACTTGCACTGAGACTCAATTATTTCAAGAGTCATACATTATTGTGTGTATCAGTAGTTCGTTCCTTTTCATTGCTGAGTAGTATTCTGTTGTATGGATGTACTACAATATATTTATCCACCTGCTGATGGACACTGAGATTGTGTCCACTTTGAGACCACTACAGACAAAGTTGCCATGAACATTCGTATACACTCTTTCTATTTTTCTTGGGTAAATGCCTACAAGTGGAATGGCTGGGCCATATTGTAGAAGTATGTTTAACTGTTTAAGAAATTACCAAACTGCTTCTAAACAGGTTGTACCATTTTACATTCCCAAGAAAAGTGTTTAAGAGTTCCAGTAATTTCATATCCTTACCAGCATTTGGTATGGGCAGTCTTTTTCTTCGCCTTGGTAAGGAAAAAATGAATTTAATAGTACTTAACAGTTCTATATGATTTTATCGCCAATGTAGTTTCATGTATTAAAATTGTTTTGTTTTCTGAGACAGGGTCTCGTATTGTTGCCAAGGCTGGAGTGCAGTGGTGTAATCTTGGCTCACTGCAACATCTGCCTCCCAGGCTCAAGCAATTCTCCCACCTCAGCCTCCCGAGAAGCTGGGACTACAGGTGTGCACACCATGCTTGGCTGATTTTTGTATTTTTTGTAGAGAGAAGGCTTTGCCATGTGGCCCAGGTTAATCTTGAACTCCTAGACTCAAGTGATCCACCTGTCTCAGCCTCCCAAAGTGCTGGGGTTACAGATGTGAGCCACTGTGCCCAGCCTAAAATTGCTTTTAATAACTTTAAAATTTGATCACAAAAATAATGTATTATAGAAAATTTCAAAAATATCAAATGATGCAAAAATACCTGTAATTGTGTCACTTAGTCATAATGCTTGTGAACATTCTAGACTTCTTATTTAGATATACATGTTTTTAAAAAGTGGATTCTAGTTCACACGCTGTTTTATAACCCTACTTTTTTCTTAATACTAAATCATGGACTCTTGAGGTCATGAAATATTATTCCACTATGCCTTATCTTTAGAGGACATAGAGTTTTCTGTCACATGGCAATGCCGTATTTTATAATATCAGGTTCCTGTTTTCAGACATTTAGGTTGTTTCTGGGTTTTCACTTAAAAAATTATGGTAAAATACACATACCATAGTATTTACCATATTAACCATTTTTAAGTATAAAATTCAGTGTTAAGTATATTCACATTGTTGTGTAACCAATCTCCAGAATTTTTTCATCTTGCAAAACTGAAACTCTTTACTTATTGAACAACTCCCCCTGTCGTCCTCTCCCCTGCAACTTAGGAAGACCACTGGGCCCAAATGGGTCACTTCTCCTTCACTGTAGCCTGGAAGTGCTCTCAAGTCAGTAAGCTGGAGCAATCATAGTACTGACCTCATTTCTTTTCTGTTATCATTGCCTGATTTTCAGTGTCTTAAAAAGTGTTGCCTTGCATATTTTATCTAATTTCGGGGGTTGCTTTAAATAAGAGGTAAATCTGGTCTCTATTACTCCATCTTGGCCAGAAGTAGCAGTCACAGCCATTATTTTCCACATATTCTTTTCCCTGATTCTCTTTCCGTTCTTCTTCTGAGACACAACAATATACATATCTAAGACCTTTTGCTATTGTTTCATAGGTCCCTGAAATGCTGATCCTCTTTTTCTTCTATCTTTATCCTTTTCCTTCTGATTAGATAAATTATACTGATTTATCTTCAGGGGTTACTTACCCTTTATTCTGCCATCTCCTTTCTGCTGCTAAACTTGCCCAGTAAATTTGAATTTCAAATATTTTTTCAATTCTAGAATTTCCATTTGGTTCTATCTCTCTTCTAACAATTCCTATCTTTTTATTTATCGTGAGTGGATTTCCCTTCGTTTCATTCAGTGTAGTTGTGCATCCATTCTAAAATCCTATCTACCATTTCCAACATCTTGGTCACTTTGGGGTTCAATCCTTTTTACTGCCTTTTCTTTTGAAAATGGGTCATATTTTCCTGTTTTGCTTTGGTAATTCTGGATGGCATTCTGGACATCATGAATTCTGTAATTTAGAAACTCTGGGTTCTTCTAAATTTCTCCAAAAGGTGTTGAGTTTTTATTTGCAGGGAATTGACTTGGTTTGTCTCAAACTGAACATATGCTGCTTACAGTTTTCTTTATGTATGCATGGATAGGGTGACCATAATTTTTTTTCAAAATTTATGTATGTAGAATTTGGGGATCCCCTCCTTTACTCACACATTTCCAGGATTTTTCCTTCACTTTCCAGTATCTCTCATATATCTGAACTCTGTTCTTTGTTTCTTCAAGCCAGAAAAATGTTTTTTTTTTCTGATGTTTTAGCCACTCAGTATGTTGCCAACTTCTGATTGCCCTTAAGTAAAAAACATTTTTAAAAAGGTAGAGAGGAGAGTCCCTTCTTCCAAATGTCATTTCTCCTGTGGAATCCACCTACTTCTGTTCACTCTCTACTGTTTTCAGGTAGTTGTTTTCCATATATTGTCCAACGATTACAGGTATCATATGATACCTATCAACTACATTAACACATATAAATTATATATTATATGTGCTCAGCCTAGTAGTAAATTCCTTGGGCCCACCCTGGAAGTGGTATCTCTAGTAATTTATTTTTAAAGTTTTCCACTACTCTGCATTCTCTCTCTTTCCTTTGAAAAATTTACCATATTTATTACTTTTGGACCCTCTTTCATATTAAAAACTTGATCCTGAGTTACCCTTTCATTTTCAAAATTAATGCACTAAGAGGCAGATTAGAAGGTCTGCCATGGTGCCTAACCTGTTAAGTAAGTAATAAATGCAGTTCTGCTAAGACTTTCTGATTATTTTGATGGAAGGCCCTCAAATGTGCATACCTAGAAGTCCTTGGGCGGCTGGTCAGTACCTGGTCATGTATTTCCTGATACCATGCTTATACTGAAAATATATTAACTAAGGTGATTGCTAATCACATAGATACAGATCTTTAATGAAGTTCCTTCTTCAAATGTATTGCATATGCTTTGAGTACATATGTTTTTCTCTGTGAATACTTACTGTCGACTAAATTAGATATTTCAGTTTAAATATAAATCCTTCAAGTCCTTAAAAGTTGTTTTAAGTCTTAGGTGATGGCATGATACTCCAATCAGCTTTATTTTCACTGGAACTTCATTTATCCTTGGTAAGAGAGGCTTCTTTCTTATATATATATTCGATGTTACAGTCATACCAAGTGACATCTACTTTGTCACATAGATCTTAGTTTTTCACACTTTCATGACATGACACAGAATATTCTTTCTTCCTAAAATGTCCCTTTCTTTCTCTATTTATTTACTTTCCCTACACTCATCTCCTCTTCTCTGAGTGGTTCTGACTTTTCCAGACAAACTCACTCTGACTCACCCCTTCTGTGCTTACCTCAAATAGTACATTCACCTCCAACAAGTATTTACTTGTTGTTTTGCCTTCTAATATTATATGTATATATATCTCCCTTACTAGCTTGTGAATTCTGTAAAGGCAGGGGCTAACACGTTTTATGAAACTGCTTTACCAACTGACAAAATCTTCAGTTATGACCAAAAAGATCCATACCAGTCACATTCCACATTCAATCTATCTGTGGCAAGAGGCAGATTGCCCCATTTTGAAACTTATACTTTTATTATTATAGAATAGCATTTAGTTGAAAAGTGTGTGTGTGTGTGTGTGTGTGTGTGTGTGTGTGTGTGTGTGTGTAGAGGGGTGCTCCTTATCAACATCTTGGGAAAGTAGTAACTAAAGTTATTTTATATTCAAGTATTTAAAATTCTAAGTTATGATAATTTAGAGGCTCATTCTGTAAACTCAAATGCATTCATTATAGGTAACACAGTGTCTGTTACCCTTTATGCTACAGTGATTTCTGTTGTGAAATTTAATGAGTGAGATGCTTGTTTCTATAATGAATTTGCAAATATGTGTTTCTATTTCGAAAAGTAGTGTATTCATGTGTGCAGGTGTCAGCTGGATAAATATATATAACACCTTTTTAAGTATTATAGATTTTCCTTAATGATGGAGATGGAAAGAGTACTGTAATATGGGGAAGCTTATGCTTCAATTATAAGTGACAAACTCTGGGCCTGTTATATAGAGTAAGCCCAAATCTCTTCCAGATCTTCATGTTACTGAACTATTTGAAGGAGAATCCAGCAGCTGTTGTGTGAATCTGCTGAAGCATTAGAAAAAAAATATTCTCCATGTAAATTTAACTTAAAATTCTATAGAATTCTTTAGGGATTGCGAATAGATACAATAAATCATAGCTATAAGAAACAACAAAATAAAGAAGTGCTCTTATGGCTATCATGACATTGCCCTATGCAACAACTTCAGAGATCTGAAAATACATGCAAGTGTAATTATATGTGTCTGTCTTTATTTTAAATATGTCTAGTGTAAGTTTCATCACACTCAAATAAAATACATCTCCCAAAATTAGATGACACCAATTTCCTGAGAATTCTTACAAATTTACTCACCCAAAAATTGAAGAAAATAAAAATTTAACCTTGAGAATGTTTCCTTAAACCAAATGGAGTCTGGAGAATCAAAGAATAAAGAATAAAGGGTGAAGCAGAATCAAAACAATGTTAGTATAATAAAGGTTTTGCTGGCAAACTTAATAAATTTTATGACAATTTAATAAATTGAAGGCAGGAAGACCAGGATACTTACTGTAAACCTTTTTTCATCTTCAAGTCTGGCCAGGATTACCAAACTTCTTTGATGACTAGAATGAGCCCAGGCACTTAACTATAATAATTCCCCTGGAAACCCTTACTTTAGTTGGCTTGGTGGCCCCTAGTGTAACCAGCAGTGAATCAGTACAGGTCTGTGGCAAACTCAATCCCTGCCTCCTTAGAGGAAAGAACTCGGCTGAGGGGCAGAAGTAGGGTATAAGGTAGAGGGAGAAACTGAGGCAAGTTTTATAGCAGGCGTGAGAGTTTATTTTAAAAGTTTTAGAGCAGGAGCGAAAGGAATCAAAGTGGACTTGGAAGAGGACCAAGCAGGTGACTTGAGAGATCCAAGTGCCCTGTTCAGCCCTGGACTTGGGGTTTTACATTGGCATGGTTCCAGGGTTTGTGTTTCTCCTCCCTTGAGCCTTCCCTTGGGGCAGGTTGTTGCTTAACTGCCACTCGCACAGTGTTGGTCAGCATCTGGGAGGGTGACTGTATGTGTAGTGCATTTACTGAGGTTATGCACATGCTGTCTGCGGGTGATTCACCTTTACTGGTCAAACACTCCCAGAGAAGGTCATACATCCACTATTTTGCCTGTTAGTGTGAATGCTTGAGCCCACTTGCCCAACTCCTGAGATCTTATCAGGAAGCCGCTGATCACCACCTCCAAGTGTTTTCCATCTATTGGGAGACTGCCTTTCCATGGCACTGGCTATGACCAATGATCATTTCAGAGACACAGTTTAACAACTGCCTGACCATCACCTAATGGTCACCTAACATTCCTGGGTGAGGAGCCCTCTTCTGCCCTGCTCATGTCTGACTAGCTACCTACTCCAGAGCCAGGAATCTGATTTTAATTAGTAATCCTGATACAAATTTACTCACCTGAAAAGTGAAGAAAATAAAAACCTAACCATTAGAGAAGTTAAGAAACATTGTGACATGCACCATAATTCTAGATGAAATTTAGTGGATGCCCATCATCTGCTTTTCTTAAGCCAATTTAGTAAGTACAGCTCTCATGACTATCACAAGAATGACATTTTGGACTTTAAAAGTTGAAAGTGGTCATTTATTTTCAGATGTGGAAGGTCCTAGATTTCAGTGCTCCTGGAAGCTCTCAGACTGTGGTCCCATCTTCTAGCCATAATCCATAAAACTAATTAAAATATCTTGTAGATAGACAGAGTGATAGGTGGATGTACAGATAGATAGATAGACATATAAAAGATTACTGGGAGGAAGTGAGGACTCTATTTAAGTGTCAGAAAAGAACTGTAATAAGTGCTGTAGAGAGCTGTAGGTGTCAGGATGGTCAAACAGGTAACAGTGAAGCCTTTAATCCCTTACTCTGACAGTGTAAGGACTAGATCAAAAGGAGAAAGTAGACAGTGGCTTTCCCAGTCTTCCATTTTTCCCCCCATGGAACAGCACCAACAGAGGAAGAGATGTATTGGCACAGGTGGGAGGAGTGGGAGCAGGATCCTTTCACTGCCCAGGAAGTTCTGGAAAAAAGGCTCCTGCCATTTTACAAATCCTGAGAAGGGAGGGCTAGGAGTACAAAAGTACTGAGTCAGAATAGAGAAAAGTTTCTTCAGGGCCTTCCCATAAGTAGGTCTCAACAGAGGTGCCTAATCAGTTTCAGTTGAGTATCCCTGCTGCCCCAAGTAATGTCTTAGAATGGAGACATCTAGGCTAGGAATGCAGGTATGGTAAGGTTATGGTCAGCGGGAGGCAGGGGAAAGGGTGTTAAAAGGAGAGAGGGGAGTTGAACAGGAGCTGAGTCTCTGACTGCAACTCTCTCCAGAGGCTGCAATGCACTGGCTGTGGAGAAAGCCTAGGGTGAGAGGGGCAGCTTGCCCCAATGAGGAAGCCAGGTAAAACCTTTGTCATTGCCCATGGTTAGATCTGAATGATCACACATAAGATTTTGGCCTGGAGGCTGACTCCCAAAATGCCAAAATAAATCATTGGCATTTTCCTCAAATTGAAATGTTCTCTTCTAAGAAATAGATCTGTCTGACCTCATCTAGAAAAAAAATCAAATGATTTAATGAGTCATACAGATCACTTTATAGCCTTGTAGTTAATATTAAGCTAAATGAATCGTTGCCTTATTTGGAAGTAATACTGTTTCAAATATTAATTCACATTCACTCATCTAAATAATAAAAGAATAATAATGCTATACAAATATAGTCAACTGATCTTTAATAAAATTGCAAAAGTACTTCAATGGAAAAAGACAGCCTTTTTAATAATTTGTACTGCTAAAATTCCACATCTATATGCAAAAACTATAAAGCTTCTTGAAGAAAACATAGAAGAAAAACTTTGAAACCTTGTGTATTAGTTTGCTCAGGCTGGCATAACAAAATACCACAAACTTGGTGGCTTAAATAATAGATATTTATTTTCACACAGTTCTGGAGGCTGAAAGTCCAAGATCGAGGTGTTGGCAGATGTGGTTTCTCCTGAGGACTCTCTCTTTGGTTTGTACATGGCTGCCTTCTTGCTGTATTCTCATAGGGTCCTTTCTCAGTGTGCATTCATCTCTGATGTCTCTTCCTTTTCTTATAAGAACACCAGTCACATTGGATTAGTGCCTACCCTAAAGTTCATTAAAACTGGCTATACCAATTGCTAGAGAAGATCAGAGCAACAGATCTTTCATTCATTACTACTGGAAATACAAAACAGTATAGCCACTTTGAAGACCATTTGGCAGTATTTTTTACAAAGTTAAACACAGTCTTATCATATGATCCACCAATTGCACTCTTAGTTATTTACCCAAGTGATTTGAAAACATATCCACACAAAAACCTGCACACAAATGTTTATAGCAACTTATAGCTGCCGAAAACTGGAAGCAACCAAGATATCCTTCAGTAGATGAAAGGATAAACAAATTGTAGCATATCCAAACAAAGGAATACTATCTGATGATAAAAAGAAATGCACTATGGCCTTTCCAACTTGGGCCCAGCAGAATGACTCCCACAAAGAAGGGTGGCTGGAAGAAAAAGGGCCGTTCCCCCATCAACGATGTGGTGACAAGAATACATCATCAACATTCACAAACACATCCATGGAGTGGGCTTGAAGAAGCATGCCCCTCCAGCACTCAAAGAGATCTGGAAATTTGCCATGAAGAAGACATGAACTCCAGATGTGTGCATTGATACCAGGCTTAACAAAGCTGTCTGGGCCAAAGGAATAAAGAATGTCCCATATCCTATCCATGTGTGGTTGTCCGGGAAAAGTAATGTGGATGAAGATTCAGCAAATAAGCTCTATACTTTTGTTACCTATGTACCTGTGTACTGGGATCTTTGGGGTGTTGATTTTCTTCCCAGAAACCTCTGTGGCTGATGGCGCCCTTGCCTGAGTTCTTGTCCTGTGTTCAGGAAGAATGAGGTATGCAGACAAATGAAGGGTAAACAGGATGAAGATAAGCTTTATTAAGTGTTACAACAACTCGGAGGAGACATGCAGTGGGTAGCTCATCTCTGTAGGCAGGTCATCCGTCCAAGGTTCAGTTCTCAGCAGAGAGGAGGCCCTGGAGAGGGTGGCTCCTGTCCACAGGTAAGTCATTCGGACATCTCTGCAGGTCTCTGAAACTCTCAGCAGAGAGTAGCTCGTCTCTGCAGGTCTCTGAAGTTCTCAGCAGAGACAGTAGCTCCTCTCTACTGGTCTCTGAAGCTCTCAGCAGGTAAGGTAGCTCCTCCCTACCATCAGGTCATCTCTGTAGCTCTCAGCGAGAGGGTACTCCTCTTTGCATCTGGTTCTACTGTCATCTCTCTGCTGTCCTCTCCTCCGGCCATTGTCCTCTGCCCTGGACCTCAGAGGGGAGGAAGTGCCTGCCAATTGGTCCCTGGGCAGCCATCGGGAGCCCAGAAGAGGCACCATGAGTCCCCACTCAGGTCCACGGGACTGGCAGCCTAGCCCGCAGCCTGCAGGCCCTCCCTGGCCTGAAGGTGGGGCTTTACTGGGGACCTGCCCCCTTCATCCCAGGACTCTGTCTGCCTCCCTCTGCCAGTCAAGGCCCTGTGGCTCAGCCCAAGCCCTGCTAGGAGATTGGAGCAGGCACCAGAAGTGGAGAGAGGCCAGACAGTGGGAGCAGACACCCCTGAACCTGCAGGGATGGCGGGGCATCCTTCCTGGGGCCATTGAGAGTGCCGGCTGCAGAGACGCCCGGCTCCTCCGCCTGGGAGGGTGGCCGCAGCAGCACCGGGAGCGGGGCAGATCCTGCCTGCTGCTGCCCCTCCCATGAGAACACAGGGAGGCTCGGAGCCGTGGCTGCAGTTTGGGTGGTTGTAGCCCGCCCAGGAGGATGGGACTCCTGCCTGCTCCATAGAGCAAGACACCTGGGTCTGCAGCTGTGTTTCGGGTGGCTGCAGCGTCACCCGGGGAGCTCTCATCCCAACTCAGAAGGGGCGGGGCTCCCACCGGCTCCATGGAGTGTCCAGCCCCAGCCCCGCCTCTCTCCTGCAGCCAGAATGATGGCAGTGGTCACTTCCATTACGGGTAACCACTTTCAATAATCTACAGTTAGTGTGGATGAGAACTAACTGCTGATCCTCAAATACATCAAATAAAGTTCTAAAATTACCTTAAAAAAAAAAGTGCACCATCAAGCCACACAAAGACTTGAATGAGTTGAAATATATTTTACTAAATAAAAGAAGCCAGTCTGAAAAGTTTACATACTTTGTGACTTCAACTGTATGATATGCTGGAAAAGATAAAAATATAGAGACAGTTAATAGATCAGTAGTTGGGTTGGATTAAGGGTTGGCAGGGTAGAATAGGTGAAAAACAGGATGTGTGTAAGGCAGTAAAACTATTTATTGTGGTGAATACATGATGCTCTGCATTTGCTAAAACCCATAGAACTTAGCTCAAATAATGAATCTTAATGCATTCAAATTTTCGTTTTTTTCTTTTTTCCCCCGAGACAAAGTCTTACTCTGTCACCCAGGCTGGAGTGCAGTGGTATGATCTCGGCTCACTGCAACCTCTGCCTCCCTGGTTCAAGTGATTCTCCTGCCTCAGCATCCTGAGTAGCTGAGATTACAGGTGCCCACCACCGCGCCCAGCTGATTTTTCTATTTTTAGTAGAGACAGGGTTTCACCATGTTGGCCAGGCTGATCTCGAACTCCTGACCTCATGATCTGCCCGCCTCAGCCTCCTAATGTGCTGGGATTACAGGCGTGAGCCACCATGCCCAGCCACATGCAATTTTTAATGAAATATTTTAGAAGGTTTAGGGATCACGGGATAAAATGCAGAACATGACAAAATAATCTAACTGCATTACATGTATATGAAACAACTTCCCTGATGGAGACAGGGTAAACTTTCTGACCTAAGTAGCTGGAAACAGGGTGTCAGACCAAAGGCAAACGAACCTCTAGGAAAGCATTTTACTCTAGTTGATCACGTTATTTCCCACAGAGATACAGGTTATCAATTCTACAACATGTATAGATACTTGAACAGGTATATCACCAAAAAAAGATACAGCAAAGACAGTTACACACTTGAAACAATGTTCAACATCACCAGCTGTGAGAGAAATAAACCATATCACACACAATAGAATGGCTAAAATAAAAGTTACTCACCATACCAAGTGCTGGTGAGAATACAGAGCAACTGGAACTCTCATATATTGCAGGTGGGAATGCAAAATAGTACAACTACTCCAGAAAACAGTTTGACAGTTTTTTAATAATATTAAATATAGACTTACCTTATGACCCAGAATTCCCACTCTTTGACATTTACTAGAGGAGTGAAACATTATGTCCATATAAAAACCTACATGGAAATATTCATAGCAGCTCTATTACAATTACCAAGAACTAGAAACAGCTCAAACACACTTCATTGGGTGAATGGATAAACCAACCGTGGTCCATCCATACAGTGGAATACCATTCAGCAATTAAAAAATGGGGAATTTTAAAATACAATTTTAATTAGTGTAAATTTAACTCTAAAAACTGACATTTGATTTAATTATTGGAAAAATGTTAAGGTATGTTTGGAACAAGTTGGATATGTAAATCTTCTTTCAACTGTACATCTTATAAAATCTAAATACAGATTAAGTGTAGCTGATAAAATTTAACTTTCAAATTGAGATGCACTGTAAGTGTAAAATTATACACTAAATTTTGAAGACAGTTTAAAGCAAGAGTATAAAATATCTTTTTTTCACCATTTTATGTGGATTATATTTTGAAATGACAATGTTTAAATTCATTTGGAAAAATTAAAATATTAAAATTTTAAAAAATGACATGAACAGTGTAAGTTGTAATGTAGCAAATATAAAGATGCAAGGAAGAATGAATAATAATGGAAATCACAGAATGCTAAAAAGCTTTGGGAAATACAGGAGACGAGAAAAGGATTTAAATGAGAAGATGATTCTGACTACTCAATCACCGCGATGAAGTTGGTGCTGAACTGATTAGGCTCTGAGGTTCTACTCACCAAATATTAAACCATTTTATCTTTTAACAAATTGGCCTGTGTAGATCATTGAGATTAGCATCTTTTTAAAACTAATGAAAGGGAATAATCTGAATGTTTCTGTATGCTCATTCAATAATTGCAAGGGGGCCGGGCGCGTTGGCTCACGCCTGTAATCCCAACACTTTGGGAGGCTGAGGCGGGCAGATCACGAGGTCAGGAGATGGAAAACATCCTGGTTAACACGGTGAAACCCCATCTCTACTAAAAAAATACAAAAAATTAGCCGGGCATGGTGGCGGGCGCCTGTAGTCCCAGCTACTCGGGAGGCTGAGGCAGGAGAATGGCATGAACCCGGGAGGCAGAGCTTGCAGTGAGCCGAGATCGCAACACTGCACTCCAGCCTGAGCAACAGAGGGAGACCCGGTCTCAGAAAAAAAAAAAAAAATTGCAAGGTCTCTTCAGAAGTTTTATTAGTTGAGATAATCAATTAATATTTTAAAGGCATAAAACCAATACTTAAGGTGAATCCTTTGTTTTACATTGGTGGGTTCAATTTCTTTAATGTAAGAGAAAGAAAGAAATTAAGGTTACTACAATAAAAGTCTTAATACCATATTTGCATTTTCATTATATGAAATGTTATTTCTCATATGAAATGCAAATTCATATCATGAAAATGCAAATATGGTATGAAGATTTTTATTGTAGTAACCTTAATTTTATCTATATGTTCATCCCATTATCTCTTTATTTTCCTAGAAAGAGGCATTTGTGCTATTTGATAGGAGAATACACAATAGTGCAATACTGAAATCTCTTTTCGTGTATTACTTAAGTCAGAATGACATTCTGATAACTCAATTATTACGGGCATTCTTTTCCAGTGTATACAGTGTATCCAATGAGATTCCACATTCAAGTCAAATAATAAAACGTGTGTTTTGGTCTATTTCTATAACAATAAGATAATAATTCTTTCAGATCTTTTTTTTAAATCAATGATTAAATCTATCTTACTTTTTCAGGTTCTGATAAAAGACATTCTGTGTCCCAGTCAATAGTGCTGGGAAAAAAGGACCGAAGAGAGTCCAAGTAGTGGATTCAGTATTTATTAGCCTTGTTTTCTCTATAACAAAATGATGCTTCTGCCTTACTTTCTCTTCAATGCCTCCTAGATCAGAACAAGGTTGAGGAGGGAGTAATACATATGAGGGAGCCTTAGAATGATTTATTTATGAGCATGTAATGTGACCCTGCCATTCTTGTGATTATATACGCCACATAAAAAATTTACTGGTTGTTTTTATTTTCCCCTGTAGAAAAGAGAGAGCCAAAGAGGCAAGCTCCAAGGATTACATGGCCAAAATATACTATTTTTTCTTTCATTCATTGAATATTGATAATAAGTTGCAATCTGATTTTATGAGAACATGTAAGTATTGCTAAAATAAATGAAAGAATTTGTGCATTATGAGCGTTTTAAATTTTAATGCTGCTTGTTAAAGGTTGATGATTCATTGGGTTTCTAAAACTAAACTTCTAAAATTTAGTTAAATTAATTAAATAACAATGAAAAGGGAGATGACAGAAAAATAATATTCACAAATGTTTTATTGTTATTATTGTAACTGTAATAGCTTCGTTGACTGCACATGGCAAGTCAATATGCTGAGACACGGGATTGCAGCAGAGAAAGAGGATCAATCATAGGGCTGCCAAATGAGGAGATGGGAGAGAACCTCAGATTTGTCTCCCCCAAGAGTTTGAGGCTAGGGTTGTTAAGGGTTTTGGAGTAGGCCGAAGTGTGAAGATCCTTGATTGATCAAAGAGTGCAGGTGAAGTTGTGGGACAGGGAGTTGAAGAAACTATATTTACTGGAATTCAGAATCTTAAAAACACCTTAAGCAACTCTTAAACAAAAGCCTTATTATTCTAATGTCAGAAATCATATCTATTATAGGAAGAATGAGGATGCAAATGTTAAATATCTAGTGCTACATGACTTCTGTGGTCAAGGTGCACCCTGTGAAGTCAAGGTGCACCCTGATTAATGATCAATTATAGCTATATTTCTGTCCAGAATTCTTGTTAACCCTGTGAGGACAGCTTCCTCATTCTTTTGGAGACATACACACACACACACACACACACACACACACACACACACACACACACGGCAATGATACATGAGAGTACAAAATGAGCACAAAAGGAGAGTACAAATATCAGACCCTGCAATATCTGGACTCTAAACGACTTGTAAAAACTTCTCGTCTCCGATTAAACCAGATTGTTCTGCTTACTATTCTCCAGAATTCTCACCTCTGTACTTTTACTCAAATTATTTGCTGCAGTTAAATACCATCCTCCTCCCTCACCCCAACCTGAAATCCACAAATCTTTCAAGCCTGGATCAAGTGGCAACTTCCCTAACTACACAACTCTCTCTCCCTCTCCTGCCTCTGCACTCATGCCTCATAATCACTGGTGCACACTAATGCAACACCCCAGACAGTGCCCATTCTGATTGGTTAGCTATACTTTTCTTTCTTGTTGGTTAGCTACACTTTCTCACACTATACCAAATGTAACTTTTAACATTTTCCTTGTGTGATTCATTTTTAATTCAATGAATATTCACTGAGCCTTTGCTCTGGACACTGAGGATAAAATGGAATAAAAAATCAGACATAGGGCATGATAGCTCATATCTGTAATCCTAGCACTTTGAGAGGCCAAAGTGGGCAGATAGCTTGAGCCCAGCAGTTCAAGAGCAGCCTGGGCAACACAGCAAAACCCTGTCTCTACAAAAAAATAAAAAAGTTAGCCAGGCATGGTGGCACACACCTGTAGTCCCAGCTACTCAGGAGGCTGAAGAGGGAGGATCACCTAAGCCCAGGAGGTCGAGACTGCAGTGAGCTGTGATAATGTCACTGCACTCCAGCCTGGGCCAAAGAGTGAGACCCTGTCTCAAAAATATAAAAAATAAAAAAATAAAAATCAATCCAGTTTTTTCCCTCATACAGCTTACAGTCTAGCAAGCTTTCGTTCACATCATTTGACTATGATTCTATTCCAATAATATGCTTTGGATAATTATATTTATACATGTATTGATCTTATGTCTGTAATTATATTTCAGGCAGTTATAGTACAATCTCAACTTTTGCATCAGACATAATGCCCAGAATAGGACTTACAAAACACAGAGTTAAAGAAAACTGGAAGAACAATTACAGAACCATGAAAAAATAGTTGAATTATAAAGTAGGAAATTGACAGGGAGAAGATTGAAGGGTCAAGCCTAAAGTCACAGGGTGAGATATTCTGAGTAAGTGTTTATTGATTTGATGAACTTGAAGAGACCTCTGTTCAAAATCTCATGAGAATCTTTGCCAAATTATTTCCCTCATTTGCTAGTTTATATTTTCCATGTCATTGGTGGTTTATTTAGTAACAGATTTCAGAAACAAATTTTTGATGAATCTCCCTATTTTTACACATGGAAAAATAAGCCATAAAATATCATGAAATATCAGCTGAATATAGACAAGCAATAGCAGCAGCACCAGCAAAACTATACCTAAACTATAACTTGTTTTTTTATGGTGCAGTGAGCAGAGTTATAGTTTACACTGAAGATCAGAGACACACTTGATTAATCAAAACATAGAATCATGAAACAGAATAGAAGCCAGAAACAGACGCACACAAGTAAAGTCATCTGATTTTTGAAGCATAGCACCCTCTAAGTTATAAAAATCATGTTTTTAGTTAGTTTAGGATTTCTAGCCTAGGCAAGATGTCATAGACTTCATTTCTCTCTACTCCTCCCAGCTAAGTATGACTACAAATGCTGGAAATAATACACTAGGCAACCAAAGGCAGGATTCTGAAAGGCAGTAAGAGGAAGGAGAACTGAATTGTGACCCCAGGAATGGAGGAACAACAGAGCTGCAAGGCATTTACATCTCCTGACCGCACCCCAACAGAAGAAAGTAACCTGTATTTTCTGACACACAACCTAGCAACAGAAGAGACAGCTCAGGTAGTTTCATTCCTCCCCTAAATCAAATGGGAGTCTCTCCAACAAAACCGGGAAAACTAGTCAAGCCCTGTGTCACTGGCAAATGAAATTCATTAGGAGCCTGGCGAATGAGAGTGGCCAGTGGGAGGACTCATTCCCTGACAGGCCTGGTTCTCTCTCACTCTCGCTGAGAGATTCTGGGTCAGTGGGGTGTCACCTGCAAGAAGAACCCCACCACAAGAAGTGTCCCAGCCCCAGGAGCCTCTTTGTTCCAAGGGACTCAAAACTCCCATTCCCAATCCAGACTCAGTAGGAGGCCCTGAAAGAAGATATCTATCACAACAAACACCTGGCCCAGCAAACAACTTCATCATCAAGGGCCTAACACTTCCTTCTCCCATAAAAAGACACCAGGCATCTGGCCTGAGGCAACTCATTTTGTCCTACCAGGCAACACCAGCAGGGGCAAGTGGGGGCCCTAGTGGTACCAAAAGAACACCACAAAGGCTCTGAAAATTAAAGTGTCATTGGAACCATAGCCTACAAAATTAGACTAGGACCTGCATGCTAAACCCAAACAAGATGACTGCCTGCTAGAAGAAAATATTTAAGGCCAGGCGCAGTGGCTCATGCCTGTAATCCCAGCACTTTGGGAGGCCAAGGAGGGCGGATCATGAGGTCAGGATATCGAGACCATCCTGGCTAACGTGGTGAAACCCCGTCTCTATTAAAAATACAAAAAATTAGCTGGGCGTACTGGCTGGAGCCTGTAGTCCCAGCTACTTGGGAGGCTGAGGCAGGAGAATGGCGTGAACCTGGGAGGCGGAGCTTGCAGTGAGCCGAGATTGTACCACTGCACTCCAGCCTGGGCAACAGAGCGAGACTCCATCTCAAAAAGAAAAAAAAAGTATATATATATATACTATATATATATATATATAATGTATGTATATATAATATATATGTAATGTGTGTGTATATAATATATATATAATGTGTGTGTATATATACATTAAATATATATATATATTTAAACAGGATCCCGAATCTTCTAACATAACCAAAATGTCAAAGATACAATAAAAAAATCTCAACTTGAATAAGTAAAACTGTCAATGATGTAAATGTTGAGAAGAGTCAGATGTTGGAATTATCTGACCAAGGATTTTATTTATTTATTTATTTTGAGATGGAGTCTCACTCTGTCACCCAAGCTGGAGTTCAGTGGCGCACTCTCAGCTCACTGCAACCTCCCCCTCCTGGGTTCAAGCAATCCTCCTCCCTCAGCCTCCCAAGTAGCGGAGATTACAAGCATGTGCCACCACGCGGGCTGATTTTTATATTTTTAGTAGAGATAGGGTTTCACCATATTGGCCAGGCTGATCTCGAACTCCTGACTTCAACTAATCAGCCCACCTCGGCCTCTCAAAGTGCTGGGATTACAGGCATGAGCCACCGTGCCTGGCCTGACCAAAGCAGCCATCATAAAATCTCAGTGAAATAAAAGAAGTAAAAACAGAAACAAATGGAAATTATAGAAAAAAATAACAAATTAATAAAAAAACTTATTGGATGGGTTCTATAGCAGAGGAGAGATGACAAAGGATAAAGCCAATAAAGTTGAGGGCAGATCACTAGAATTTACTCCATAAGAACAACAGTGAGAAAATAGACTGAAGAACCAACCAACCAGAACCTTACAACCTGTAGGACAATAACGAAATTTCCTGCAGGACAATAACGAAATTACAACCTGTAGGACAATAACGAAATTTCCCACGTCTGTATCATCAAAGTCTCAGAATGAAAGAAAAAACGGAGTGAGGCTAAAAGAGTATTTGAGAATAAAATGACTGAACTTTGCCCAAATTTGGTGAATTAAACAAAACTACAGATTCCAGAAGCTGAATGAACCTTAATCAGGATAAACCCAAAGATTTCAAACAAAGATACATTGGAAAAAATTAAACAGAAGGAAGTGGCACATTTTTCAAGTTCTGGAAAAAAAGAACTGTAAACCACAAAATCTATATCCAATGAAACTGTCTTTCAGGAATGTAGGGGAAATAAAGACATTCTCAGAAAAAGGAAAACTAAAAGAGCTTTTGCTTGTAGACCTACCTTAAAAGGTGGCCCTAAATGAAGTTCTTCATACAGAAGGAAAGTGATAAAAAAGGAAATCTGGAGAATCTGGAAAGAAAGAACAATGAAAAGAACAGAAACATGGGTACATACTATATACTATCCCTTTCAAGAGTTATAGAAATCATGTTTAATGATTGAAACAAAAATTTTAACAGCATCTGATACTCAAGACAATGATATTTAAAAGTGAGGAAGGGAAATAGAAGTAAGGTTTCCATGCACTTAAAGTGGAAAATGTTCATCCAAGTTGACTGTGGTAAGTCACTAATGCATATTGTAATGCCCAAAGCAACCACTAGAAAAATTATACAAAGAGATGGTCTGAAAAACACTATAAATAAATAAAGGTGGAATTCTAAAACATGTTTAAGTAATTCACAAAATGGCAAAAAAAGATAAAGAAGTGAGAACCAGAATGAACAAATAGAAAACAAATAATAAAATGACAGACTTCAGCTCTAACATCTTAATAATTAACTTAAATGTAAATGATCTAAATATACCAATTAAAAGACAGAAATTGGCAGGATATATAATAAAATATGACCCAAGGATATGCACTTTACAAGAAACTCACTTTAAATTAAATGACACGGGTAGATTTAAAGTAAAGGGCTGGAAAGAATATACCATGCAAATATTAACTGAACAGAAGGAGAAGTGTCTATATCAATAGCATATTAAGTAGAAATTAGAACAAGGACAATTACCAGAGATAAAGAAAAATATCACATAATGATAAAAATATAAATTCACCATGAAGACATAAGAATCCTAAATGTGTACACATCTAACAACAGAGCTTCAAAATGCAGGAAACAAAATTGACAAAGCAGAAAAGAGAAATAGACAAAATCACAATTAAAATTAGGGGCCAATTATCCATCTTAGCAACTGATAAAACTACAAGGTGGAATGTAGGCACAATTATAGGAGCTCTGAACCAAAAGAATTCAATTCATATTTATAGAAGAATGCTCAATCCAACAAACACAGAATATAGATTTTCTCAAGTGTCCATAGAGCATTCGCCAAGACAGACCCTATCTTAGGCCATAAAGCAAAGCTCCACGAATTCAAGATTGAAATCAAACAGTGTTCTCTGGTCCTAATGGAATCAAACTAGAAATCACTAAGACACAATAGGAAAATCTCTGAACACAGTTGTATTAGTCCTTTCTCACATTGCTGCAAAGAAATAGCTGAGTCTGGGTAATTTATAAAGAAAAGAGGTTTAATTGGCTCACAGATCTGAAGTTTATACAGGAAGCATATACAGAACCAGCTTCAGCTTCTGCTTCTGGGGAGGCCTCAGGAAACTTACAATCAGGGCAGAAGGGGAAGTGGGCACATCTTACATGGTGCTAGAGTGGGAGCAAGAGGTGGGGGGAGGTGCCACATACTTTTAAATGACCAGCTCTCATAGGAATTCACTCGCTATCATGAGAACTGCACCAAGAGCAAAATCTGCCCCATGATCCAATCACCTCCCACCAGGCCCCCCCGCCTCCAACATACAGGATAACAATTTGGCATGAGATTTGGGAGGGGACACAGATCCAAACCATATCAACACTAAAATTAAACAACATGCTTCTAAATAATCTATAGGTCAAAGAGTAAGTCTCAAAGAAAATTTTACAATGTAGACCTGATCAAAAATAACAATACAACATATCAAAATATTGAGGATGCAGCTAAAACAGTCCTGAGGGGAAAATTTATGGCATGAAATCAGTACATTCGATATTAGAAAAACCTCAAATCAATAATCTAAGTTTGTACCTCAAGAAACTAGAAAAACAAAGAGCAAACTAAGCCCAAAACAAGTACAAGCTAGGGAATAATAAAGGCAAGAATAACAATTAATAATGTTGAAAATTGAAAGTAAAAGAAAAAAACCTGTTTTAAAAGTTCCTCAAAAAAATCAACAAGATTTATAAACCTCACGCAAGATTTACAAAAATAAAGAGAGAAGACACAAATCATCAATATCAGGAATAAACCGGGAGTATCACTGCAGATCCTAAAATTATTATACGAATTGTAAAGTAATATTACAAACAGTTTTACAATTGCAAATCTGACAATTTAGTAGAAATAGACCATTCCTCAAAAACTATGAACTGCTTGTGGTAGTCCTAAAACTAAGGCCTAATATGTTGGCCTTAACATCTGCTGAAATTGGGAGGGCCCTGAGTGACCTACTTGCAATTTCCCCTCTGCATTCTGATCCTGTGGATAAGGTCCTCTAACCAAACAACTCTTCTTATTAAAAGGACCAGGCATTGTACCTGTTTATCCCTGAGTTGCAGGTTTCCGTTTCCTGCCAGGCCACAGATTGTTCAAATGAGTCAATCACATCTTCTTGTGGGAACCAAGAAGTGCCTCATCCTCTTGAAATTATAAAGCCTGCCTTCCACGGCCCCTGGTTGTTCACTCTGTTCCTGAGTTCTATCCTGAGTCTCTGTGTGGCATGTGATATCCCCGTCCCACAGGCTGTGAGTATGTGTGACTAATGAACTGTTGTCAATCTCATCTTTCCAGTGTTGGGTGTTGTGTGGTTGGCCATCCCCATAACACTGGGGGGGGGAAATCTCCCTTTACCAATGGGGCAAATGGGAAGTGATGAAAACATTACCAAATCTCAACCAAAATGAAATAATCTATATATTCCCATAACCATGAAATAAGTTAAAATAATAATTTAAAAGCTCCCAAAAAAGAAAATCACAGGCCCAGATGGTTTCAATGGAGAATACTACCAAACATTTAATGAAGAATTAGCATCAGTTTTACACAATCTCTTCCAAAGAACAAAAGAAGACATGCTTCCCAATTTATTTTATGAGACTAGTATTACCTTGACACCAAAAATACAGAACTATCATGAGAGAAAGAAACTACAGGTAAATATATCTCATGAACTTAATCACAAAACCCTCAACAAAATTTTAGCAAACTAAGTCCAGCAATGTATTAAAAGAATAATATAACATAACGAAGTGGACTTTTTCCACATGTGCAAGGTTAACTCCACATTGAAAAATCAATCCATGTAATCCACTACAGCAATAGGCTAAAGAAGAAAAAAATTTTTTGGAGTTTTCTTAAGATTTATATAAATTATATTTAGTCATAATGCATGAGAATAACGCATCTTGGCAGACATCTTGGCTGATATATGTGGGAATTGGTGTTCTACTTGATTTATACCATACTTAATTCCATTTGGTAGATAATTACACATTTTATTTGCAGGTAATATCTGTTGCATAATTAAATTATTTTATTTGCATTTTATTTATTTATTTAATTTCAGATAGTGTCTTTTTTTAAATTTTTATTATACTTTAAGTTGTAGGGCACATGTGCACAACATGCAGGTTTGTTATATATGTATACATGCACCATGTTGGTGTGCTGCACCCATTAACTCATCATTTACATTAGGTATATCTCCTAATGCTATCCCTCCCCCCAATTGTGAATGGGAGTTCACTCATGATTTGGCTGTTTGTCTGCTATTGGTGTATAAGGATGCCTATGATTTTTGCACATTGATTTTGTATCCTAAGACTTTGCTGAAGTTGCTTGTCAGCTTAAGGAGATTTTGGGCTGAGACAATGGGGTTTTCTAAATATACAATCATGTCATCTGCAAACAGGGACAATTTGACTTCCTCTTTTCCTAATTGAATACCGTTTATTTCTTTCTCCTACCTGATTGCCCTGGCCAGAACTTCCAACACAATGTTGAATAGGAGTGGTGAGAGAAGGCATCCCTGTCTTGTGCCAGTTTTCAAAGGGAATGCTTCCAGTTTTTGCCCATTCAGTATGATATTGGCTGTGGGTTTGTCATAAATAGCACTTATTATTTTGAGATATGTCCCATGAATACCGAATTTATTGAGAGTTTTTAGTATGCAGCACTGTTGAATTTTGTCAAAGGCCTTTTCTGCATCTATTGAGATAATCATGTGGTTTTTGTCTTTGATTCTGTTTATATGCTGGATTACGTTTATTGATTTGCGTATGTTGAACCAGCCTTGCATCCCAGGGCTGAAGCACACCTGATCATGGTGGATAAGCTTTTTGATGTGCTGCTGGCTTCAGTTTGCCAGTATTTTATTGAGGATTTTTGCATCAATGTTCATCAGGGATATTGGTCTAAAATTCTCTTTTTTTGTTGTGTCTCTGCCAGGCTTTGGTATCAGGATGATGCTGGCCTCATAAAATGAGTTAGGGAGGATTCCCTCTTTTTCTATTGATTGGAATGGTTTCAGAAGGAATGGTACCAGCTCCTCCTTGTACCTCTGGTAGAATTTGGCTGTGAATCCGTCTGGTCCTAGACTTTTTTTTTTGGTTGGTAGGCTATTAATTATTGCCTCAATTTCAGAGCCTGTTATTGGTCTATTCAGGAATTCAACTTCTTCCTGGTTTAGTCTTGGGAGGGTGTATGTGTCAAGGAATTTATCCATTTCTTCTAGGTTTTCTAGTTTATTTGCATAGAGGTGTTTATAGTATTCTCGGATGGTGGTTTGTATTTCTGTGGGATCGGTGGTGATATCCCCTTTATCATTTTTTATTGCATCTATTTGATTCTTCTCTCTTTTCTTCTTTATTAGTCTTGCTAGTGGTCTATCAATTTTGTTGATCCTTTTAAAAAACCAGCTCCTGGATTCATTAATTTTTTGAAGGGTTTTTTGTGTCTCTATTTCCTTCAGTTCTGCTCTGATCTTAGTTATTTCTTGCCTTCTGCTAGCTTTTGAATGTGTTTGCTCTTGCTTCTCTAGTTCTTTTAATTGTGATGTTAGTGTGTCAATTTTAGATCTTTCCTGCTTTCTCTTGTGGGCATTTAGTGCCATAAATTTCCCTCTACACGCTGCTTTAAATGTGTCCCAGAGATTCTGGTATGTTGTATCTTTGTTCTCATTGGTTTCAAAGAACATCTTTATTTCTGCCTTCATTTCGTTATGTACCCAGTAGTCATTCAGGAGCAGGTTGTTCAGTTTCCATGTAGTTGAGCAGTTCTGAGTGAGTTTCTTAATCCTGAGTTCTAGTTTGATTGCACTGTGGTCTGAGAGACAGTTTGTTATAATTTCTGATCTTTTACATTTGCTGAGGAGTGCTTTACTTCCAACTATGTGATCAATCTTGGAACAAGTGTGATGTGGTGCTGAGAAGAATGTATATTCTGTTGATTTGGGGTGCAGAGTTCTGTAGATGTCTGTTAGGTCCACTTGGTGCAGAGCGGAGTTCAATTCCTGGATATCCTTGTTAACTTTCTGCCTTATTGATGTGTCTAATGTTGACAGTGGGGTGTTAAAGTCTCCCATTATTATTGTGTGGGAGTCTAAGTCTCTTTGTAGGTCTCTAAGGACTTGCTTTATGAATCGGGTTGCTGCTGTATTGGGTGCATATATGTTTAGGATAGTTAGCACTTCTCGTTGAATTGATCCCTTTACCGTTATGTAATGGCCTTCTTTGTCTCTTTTGATCTTTGTTGGTTTAAAGTCTGTTTTATCAGAGACTAGGATTGCAACCCCTGCCTTTTTTTGTTTTCCATTTGCTTGGTAGATCTTCCTCTATCCTTTTATTTTGAGCCTATGTGTGTCTCTGCATGTGAGATGGGTCTCCTGAATATAGCACACTGGTGGGTCTTGACTCTTTATCCAATTTGCCAGTCTGTGTCTTTTAACTGGAGCATTTAGCCCATTTACATTTAAAGTTAATATTGTTATGTGTGAATTTGATCCTGTCATTATGATGTTAGCTGGTTATTTTGCTCTTTAGTTGATGCAGTTTCTTCCTAGCCTCGATGGTCTTTACAATTTGGCATGATTTTGCAGTGGCTGGTACCGGTTTTTCCTTTCCATGTTTAGTGCTTCCTTCAGGAGCTCTTGTAGGGCAGGTCTGGTGGTGACAAAATCTCTCAGCATTTGCTTGTCTATAAAGATTTTATTTCTCCTTCACTTATGAAGCTTAGTTTGGCTGGATATGAAATTCTGGGTTGAAAATTCTTTTCTTTAAGAATGTTGAATATTGGCCCCCACTCTCTTCTGGCTTGTAGAGTTTCTGCCAAGGGATCAGCTGTTAATCTGATGGGCTTCCCTTTGTGGGTAACCGAACCTTTCTCTCTGGCTGCCCTTAACATTTTTTCCTTCATTTCAACTTTGGTGAATCTGACAATTATGTGTCTTGGAGTTGCTCTTCTTGAGGAGTATCTTTGTGGCATTCTCTGTATTTCCTGAATTTGAATGTTGGCCTGTCTTGCTAGGTTGGGGAAGTTCTCCTGGATAATATGCTGCAGAGTGTTTTCCATCTTGATTCCGTTCTCCCCATCACTTTCAGGTACAGCAATCAGACGTAGATTTGGTCTTTTCACATAGTCCCATATTTCTTGGAGGCTTTGTAGTTTCTTTTTAGTCTTTTTTCTCTAAACTTCTCTTCTCGCTTGATTTCATTCATTTGATCTTCCATCACTGATACCCTTTCTTCCAGTTGATCGAATCAGCTACTGAAGCTTGTGCATTCGTCACATAGTTCTCATGCCATGTTTTTCAGCTCCATCAGGTCATTTAAGGACTTCTCTACATTGGTTATTCTAGTTAGCCATTCATCTAATCTTTTTTCAAGGTTTTTAGCTTCTTTGCAATGGGTTCGAACTTCTTCCTTTAGCTTGGAGGAGTTTGATCTTCTGAAGCCTTCTTCTCTCAACTCGTCAAAGTCATTCTCCATCCAGCTTTGTTCCATTGCTGGCGAGGAGCTGTGTTCCTTTGGAGGGGGAGAGGTGCTCTGATTTTTAGAATTTTCAGCTTTTCTGCTTTGTTTTTTCCCCATCTTTGTGGTTTTATCTACCTTTGGTCTTTTATGATGGTGATGTACAGATGGGGTTTTGGTGTGGATGTCCTTACTGTTTGTTAGTTTTCCTTCTAACAGTCAGGACTCTCAGCTGCAGGTCTGTTGGACTTTGCTGGAGGTCCACTCCAGACCCTGTTTGCCTGGGTATCAGCAGCGGAGGCTGCAGAACAACTAATATTGCTGAACAGCAAATGTTGCTGCCTGATCATTCCTCTGGAAGCTTCGTCTCAGAGGGGTACCTGGCCGTGTGAGGTGTCTGTCTGCCCCTACTGGAGGGTGCCTCCCAGTTAGGCTACTCGGGGGTCAGGGACCCACTTGAGGGGGCGTCTGTCCATTCTCAGATCTCAAACTCCATGCTGGGAGAACCACTGCTCTCTTCAAAGCTGTCAGACAAGGACATTTAAGTCTGCAGAGGTTTCTGCTGCCATTTGTTCGGCTATGCCCTGCCCCCAGAGGTCGAGTCTACAAAGGCAGGCAGGCCTCCTTGAGCTGCAGTGGGCTCCACCAAGTTCGAGCTTCCTGGCCGCTTTGTTTACCTATTCAAGCCTCAGCAATGGCGGACACCCCTCCCCCAGCCTCACTGCCACCTTGCAGATTGATCTCAGACTGCTGTGCTAGCAATGAGCGAGGCTCCATGGGTGTGGGACCCTCTGAGCCAGGCACAGGATATAATATCCTGGTGTGCCGTTTGCTAAGACTGTTGGAAAAGCACGGTATTAGGGTGGGAGGGACCTGATTTTCCAGGTGCCATCCTTCACTGCTTCCCTTGGCTAGGAAAGGGAATTCCCTGACCCCTTGTGCTTCCAAGGTGAGGCAATGCCTTGCCCTGCTTCAGCTCTCGCTCAGTGGTCTGCACCCACTGTCCTGCCCCCACTGTCCTACAAGCCCCAGTGAGATGAACTCAGTACCTCAGCTGGAAATGCAGAAATCATCTGTCTTCTGTGTCGCTCATGCTGGGAGCTGTAGACTGGAGCTATTCCTATTTGGCCATCTTGGAACCACCCCAAGAAGAAAATTTTTATGATACTATCAGTTGATGTAGAAAAGCATTAACAAAAGTCAACCTTCATGACAAAAACTCTCAGCAAACTAGATATAGAGAGTAACTACCATCACAAAAACCCTACAGCTAGCATCAGACTTAATAGTAAAGCACTGATTGCTTTTCTCTTAAGAACAGGAACAAGACAAAAATATTTGATATCACCATCAGGAATCAAGCAAGGAGTATCACAGAAAGATCCTAAAGCTATTATAAGAATAATATGGGACTGCCACAAACAGCTTTTCACTTCAAAATCTGGCAATTGAGTAGAAATGGATGATTCTATTCACCATAGTGCTCTAAGTTTTAGACAGTGCAATAAAGTAAGAAAAACAAATAAAAGGCATTCCAATTGGAAAGAAAGAAAGAAAATTGTCCCTATTTGAAGATGACATCATTGGCTATATAGAATACTCTAAGAAATCTACAAATAAAGACATAGGGCTAATAAGTGAGTTCAGTAATGCTGCATGATACAAGATTAACACACAAACATTAAACACTTCTCTATATAGTAAAAATGAACATGCAGAAACTGTCATGAAAAGCATAAAATTACTTACAATCACTTCAAAGAAAATGAGATACTTAGGTATACACTTAAGAAAACATGTATTAGATCTGTATGCTGAAAATTACAAAATCCTGATGAAAGAAATAAAAGACCTAAATGAACAGAGATACAAATCATGTTCATGGAATAGAAGACTCAATGTAGTTAAGGCATCTATTCTCCCTAAATGAGTTTCTAGGTTTAATGTAATTGCTATAAAAATTCCAGCAGGGTTTTTTGTAGACATGGACAAGTTATTATAAAATTTAGTGATGCATGGTGGCATGAGCCTGTAATCCCAGTTACTTAGGATGCTGAACTGGGAGGATCATTGGAGCCCCAAAGTTTGAGAGCAGCCTGGGCAACATAACAAGACTCAATTGCAAAAAAAAAAAAAGGAGAAAATTTGTATGGCAAAATATAGACTCAACAATAGCTAAGATAATCTTGAAAAATAATAAAATGGGCAAAGTCCCTATCCTGGATATAAAGTCTTACTATATAGCTATGGTAAACAAGACAGAGTGATATTGTTGAAGGAATAGACCCATAGATCAATAGAACAGAAAGGAGAACCCAGAAATAAATCCATACAAATATGCACAACTGAGTTTTGGCAAAATTGCACAAACAGTTCAATGGAGGAAGGATTTAAAAAAGAACTTTGACCAAAACTTCACACTTTATACAAAAGTCAACTCAAAATAGGTCATGAATTTAAGTATAAAATATAAGAGTATCTTGGGAAAAAGGGAGAAAATCCTCAGAATCTAGAGCAAGACAAAGAATTCAAAGACAAAGGGAAACATAATAAATTAGACTTTATAAAAATGTAAAGCTTTTGCTTGACAAAAGACCTTGTTAAGAGGATGAAAAGACAAACCACAGACTGAAAGAAACTGCTTGTAAACCACATATCCTGCAAAAGACTAGTATATAGAACATAGAAAAGATTCTAAAAACTCAACAGTAAGAAAATAATCAACTAAGAAATAGGCAAAAGTCATGAAAAGAAAACAATTCTCCCAAATGATGTATAGATGGTAAATAAGATGTTCAATATCAACAGCCATCAAGGAATTGCAAATTAAAACCACAATAAGATATCACTACATACCTATAAGAATGGGTAAAATTAAAAATGGTGGTAACATCAAACGCTGGTGATGATCCAGAGGAACTGGATCACACCTACATTGCTTATCAGAATGGAAAATGCCACAGCCACTCTGGCAAATAGCTTGACAATTATAATATGATCCAGCAATTGCACTTCTGGGCATCTACCCCACAGAAATGAAAACTTATGTTCTCATAAATAATAAATACTTGTACATGAATGCTCATAACAGCTTTATTCATAATAGCCAAAAGCTGGAATCAACTCAGAAGTCCTTCAGCACTTGAATGGTTAAGCGAACTCTACTCTAAGTATCTCATGGGTAATACTACTCAGAAATAAAAAGTAATTCCTGATACAAACAACTTTGGTGAATTTCTGGGGAATTATCCTAAGTGAAAAATGCCAAACCTAAAATGTTGCATATTGTATGGTTCTGTTTATGTAACATTTTTGAGATGACAAAAATTGGAAATGTAGAACACATTAGTGATGGAGCAGGGTACTAATTTCAAAATATTGGAATATGAGAAATCTTTACCCCTAAAACTATGAACAAAATAACTTTAAATAGCTCTTCATATAATTTACACAGCTTAGTCATATCCATTGTATCATCTGATTCTTATTGGCCCTTTGAGATAATGCTATTATTAATTCAGTTTTATAGATGAGAAAACTTAGGCACGGAAAGATGAAAAGGCTGGACCGTCACAGCATTGTCAGTGAGTGGCCCAGTCAGTACTCTAAAACAACTCTTCTGGTTCCACATTCTATCCACTGTATCTCAATAACTTAATCACTTCTTGATGATTCAGAAAGACTTTCAGATCTTACATTGTGCCAGGCTCATCAATAATCACATTACTCATCATGAATAATATTATAGATGGAGAGGCTGTAAGAGACTTAGTTTGGATTTGTAGTGACACTTTTTTGATGTCAACGTTCCCTTTGTCAATAAGACAGAGAATTAAAGTAAAACTTCTTTGAGCTTCCTGCCAGTTCAAATAAATAGGATTTTCCTAACTTTAAACCTTTATATGAAAAAGCTACCCAAATAAAACATACTATTGTAAAAGAATGAACAATTTTTTAAAGAAAAGGAAAGAAACATTACTGACCAATTATGTATGAAGGGATGCAGACTGACTGTGCAAAAATATTCTTATTCCTGTTCATTTGTATACTTGAACCTTTGAGTCAAAGGTGCTAATTTAATAAAAATGCACAATAATCAGTGAGTCCTCTTTGGATGTTATACATTCTGATAAAGGGTAATGAGCTTTTCACTATACTAACCACTATTAGGATGTTATACTATATAACATTCAGTCAAAATATTACAAACAAATGTCATCTAAATTTAACCCTGAGCCAGATGACATGATTTGATTTCACCCTTGATTGCTTTAGCTAGCAGAGATATCATAGTTTTGGAGAAACAAAACTCGAATTATGGCATTGAAAAGAAAATGACCACTATCAGCAACAATCTGAGTTATTTCACATTTGAATGGAATTCACACCTATTGACATCCAATAGAATAAAAAGTATAAAAATACTTTTATTGATTTGCGTATATTGAACCAGCCTTGCATCCCAGGGATGAAGCACACTTGATCATGGTGGATAAGCTTTTTGATGTGCTGCTGGATTCGGTTTGCCAGTATTTTATTGAGGATTTTTGCATCAATGTTCATCAAGGATATTGGTCTAAAATTCTCTTTTTTGGTTGTGTCTCTGCCCGGCTTTGGTATCAGGATGATGCTGTCCTCATAAAATGAGTTAGGGAGGATTCCCTCTTTTTCTATTGATTGGAATGGTTTCAGAAGGAATGGTACCAGTTCCTCCTTGTACCTCTGGTAGAATTCGGCTGTGAATCCATCTGGTCCTGGACTCTTTTTGGTTGGTAAGCTATTGATTATTGCCACAATTTCAGAGCCTGTTATTGGTCTATTCAGAGATTCAACTTCTTCCTGGTTTAGTCTTGGGAGGGTGTATGTGTCGAGGAATTTATCCATTTCTTCTAGATTTTCTAGTTTATTTGCATAGAGGTGTTTGTAGTATTCTCTGATGGTAGTTTGTATTTCTGTGGGATCAGTGGTGATATCCCCTTTATCATTTTTTATTGCGTCTATTTGATTCTTCTCTCTTTTCTTCTTTATTAGTCTTGCTAGTGGTCTATCAATTTTGTTGATCCGTTCAAAAAACCAGCTCCTGGATTCATTAATTTTTTGAAGGGTTTTTTGTGTCTCTATTTCCTTCAGTTCTGCTCTGATTTTAATTATTTCTTGTCTTCTGCTAGCTTTTGAATGTGTTTGCTCTTGCTTTTCTAGTTCTTTTAATTGTGATGTTAGGGTGTCAATTTTGGATCTTTCCTGCTTTCTCTTGTGGGCACTTAGTGCTATAAATTTCCTTCTACACACTGCTTTGAATGTGTCCCAGAGATTCTGGTATGTTGTGTCTTTGTCCTCGTTGGTTTCAAAGAACATCTTTATTTCTGCCTTCATTTCGTTATGTACCCAGTAGTCATTCAGGAGCAGGTTGTTCAGTTTCCACGTAGTTGAGTGGTTTTGAGTGAGTTTCTTAATCCTGAGTTCTAGTTTGATTGCACTGTGGTCTGAGAGACAGTTTGTTATAATTTCTGATCTTTTACATTTGCTGAGGAGAGCTTTACTTCCAACTATGTGGTCAATTTTGGAATAGGTGTGGTGTGGTGCTGAAAAAAAATGTATATTCTGTTGATTTGGGGTGGAGAGTTCTGTAGATGTCTATTAGGTCCGCTTGGTGCAGAGCTGAGTTCAATTCCTGGGTATCCTTGTTAATTTTCTGTCTGGTTGATCTGTCTAATGTTGACAGTGGGGTGTTAAAATCTCCCATTATTATTGTGTGGGAGTCTTTTTTGAAATATGTTAGTAAACTGTGTATTAGCTAAAAGATAAAAGCAACATGGTCTCCTTTATTAGAAAATTTCTGTGGACTTAAAACTGAACAGTGGTGTCATAAACTAGAAGTTTCAGTTCAACATATCAAAACCAAACTTCTTTCTATTCTACAAAATAGAAGTCAGTGCAACTATGTTTATTTTTGCTTACTGAAACCCAGCTCCTTCCAGAGGCATCTGAAGCTATTAGGTCTAAATAACATCTTTGCCTTTCAAGGGGCATTCAACCTCTTGAACTGAATAGATTTGAGCAGAGTAATAAAATAGGGTCCATGCCTGAGTTTACCAAATTAAAGTAGCTTTACTTGGCTACATTAGTACTTCATGTACTCATGAAGCAAAACAATTTTAAATTTCATAAAAGTTTCAGGGGTTTCATTGCCATTGAAACCACAGATTTTGAATCTCAATCTTTTTTCTATAAATGCCAAGTTAATCTACTCATCTCAATCACACCTTCTTCATAAATACTCACCCACCTTCCTGCCCTCTGCCCTGAGCTTTGTCTTCAATCTTTTCCTCAGCTCTACCAGCTCAACACCAGATCAACTTTAATAAAAATGAACTGCATTTTTTGCAGTTTATGTGCCAAGCACCATATTCACTTATTTTATTTAATTCTCAAAAGAATCAGATAAAGTACGTATTGCAATTTTCAATATTTTGCTGATTAGCTAACAAAGCCAGTAGAGGTAAAGTGACTTTCCCAAAATCACGTGGAGAGCTTCATGTCTAGATTGGAACCCAGGAATATTTGTTCTTCAAACTTTGTTCTTAATTTCTGTCTCCTGAGCACAAGAATCTGTTCATTCATTGGTGTCTGGCAGGTATTCTAGTTTCCCTAGGTGTAGGGTCTGGTCTTTCAACTTCTTTTTTCACTGAGGTCTTTCTAGGAATTAGAGCCCTGCTACCTACTGCCAGATACCCCTAACAATGACTGCCCCCTTCCGGAACCACCCTACATGTCCATTTATAGAAACAGGGGCTTGTGGACCTCTGTGAAAGGCCAGAACCATATGGGTTCCTTGTAAATGAATCAGCACTGAGCTTTAGGGATTTGCATAAAGATTAAATATTCTTATTTTCCTTAGGTATACAAATTCAATCCCTAAATTTTTATTTAAGAATTATAGTTAGCTTAGTGAGTAGTTTCAGACACCATTGCTTTTTAGCAATTGCCTTAACTTGCTATTTGTTATATTGGATTACTTTTTAAAAAGTTGTCATATATGATTATTGCTGAAACATTAACATTCCTCTCTGGAATACCCAGGTGGAAAACTGGCTTCTTGATGATATTGTGTTCTACTCAGTCTCCTCATACTGTTCCAGCAGATCTGTCTTTTGAAATCTGCTCCTTCATCCTGTTCATTCATATTCTTTTAGCAGGAAAATCTGATCTGTTTTTTTATTAATATCCCAAGTCCAATTTAAAAAAATTCATAACTAGTATCAGGGCATATATTTTTGTTCATGTCTGTAAACAAGTAGCTTAACTGTTCAAGCTCAGAGACTATGTAATATTGCCTATTGAGCCTAAAATGAAATTTTTTTGTAAACGCAACAGCACCTACTTTAAGGATCAACATATAGCAAGGTTTTGGAATTGAGTCATAATGATTCATAATTGAATGCATGCTCTGTCAAATATCTTTTACTGCTCTGGGAATTTTAAAAACAGATATTATTTCAGGTGATGCCTCACATAAAATCACATGCATAATTTCAGATGAAAATATTTTTTAAATAATTGTATGTAATGGAATCTCATTGAAAAACTCAGAAGTTTTAATAATTACATATATTTAAAAAACAGTTTAATTTAAGCTATTATCTCTAATTAAAAAGAATAGGTAATAGTTACTTAAAAATAAAACAAAACAGAAAGATTACTGAAAAAAAAACAACAACAACACTAGACTAGGTGGTTAACCTCACAAATTTCCCAACTGTAAGAAAATCAACCAAAAAGCCTTAATGGTTTTGTAACATTTTTCCAAATTCACATGGCCATGATTCCTCTCACTGTATATCAGAAATAAATTATTTTATTGGAGGTTATTGAATGAGTACTCTACTTTTCTTTCCATATTTTAAGGCTTGTTTTGCTCTGGCTTTACTTGGGGGCAGCTGTAAACTACATTACAGATTTTGAAAACCAGTGGATTAAATCACCAATGATTGCTCAACAGGGAAGCCTCTCCCCACTCTCTCAGGGTACTCCTATATGGTGACTACCAGCACATGGAGCAAAGTATTGGATTTGCTTCTGTTGACTACTGTGTTTCCAACATCATTATTTTATGAAACTGATGATTTGTATCACCACTATGAAATGCTGGCATAAAACTCTAAACTCTGTTGAGCCTACATTACATCTTATTGCATATAACAGAGGGATTGGCACTGTGACGGAGGACCATGGCAGGAATCAAAACTTGTGTGTTTCAAGATGTTCTTCCAGTGACTATGTGAAACTAACAGTTCCAAAGTCTTACTATCGGTAAGTGAACTTCTGTTAAATTTGGAGCGCATGTCCCTATCTTTAAAATTATTCTGAAAAAAAAAAAAAAAAAAAAAAGAAATGATGTGATTGTGTTTTACCTAGGTAATCCTAGAACTAGAAATGTATTATGTTGTGTGTATGTGTGTTCCAAGGATGCATATTGAAATGCATATCCAAGGATAACCACTAAAAAGCATGCAGTGTAGACCTAAAAACTTAAAAGAGAAAAAAAAGCCATAATAAGAAATATTTGACTAATACAAAAGAAGTTGGGAAACGGGAAAAAAAGAACATCACATAAAGAACAGATGGAACTAGTAGAAAACAAATAGTAAGGTAATAGAATTAAACCTACTGCAGCAGTAACTAATTTAAGTGTAAATAGACTAAACACTCAAAAGACGAAAATTACCACACTGGAAAGAAAAAAACAAAAAACAAAAAACCAATATCCAACTATGCATTTTAAATACAAAGACACAGATGGTTAAAAGTAAACACATCACACAGCACTGGCATGAGGATGGGCAAGAAGGGGAACTTGAGGAGATCGTAATATTCAGAAAAAACAGTTCTGAGGAGTAAGAGAGGGAATTTTCAAGAAACAAACAGAAGATTTCCACTTAATTGAAGGCCAGTTTGAACTTGGAGTTCACAAATTTTCAGAACTCAAGTCTTTAATAATAAGCCCAGTAGAAAAAAATATTATTATAAAGAAAAAGTGGCCAGGCACGGTGGCTCACGCCTGTAATCTCCGCACTTTGGGAGGCCAAGGCGGGCAGATCACCTGAGGTCAGGAGTTCGAGGAGAGCCTGGCCAACATGGTGAAACCCTCATCTCTACTAAAAATACAAAAATAAGCTGGGTAAGTGGTGTGCGCCTGTAATTCCAGTTACTTGAGAGGCTGAGGCAGAGTTGCTTGAACCCAGGAGGCGGAGGTTGCAGTGAGCTGAGATCTGCCACTGCACTCCAGGCTGGGCGACAGAGTGACTCTGAACAAAAAAAAGAAAGAGAGAGAGAGAAAGAAAGAGAAGAAAGAAGGAAGGAAGGAAGGAAAAAAAGAAAGAAAGAAAGAAAGAAAGAAAGAAAGGGAAAGAAAGAAAGAAATGGCAAAGTTAAGACAGCAAAAATATTTTTGCTAAAAATCTAAAAGTGGAAGCTCAGGCTTCTAACTGATATAGAAGAACTTCTCCCAAATTCTCTCAATCCCAAAATGCTGTTCAAATATTTTATGATTTAAATGCAGAAACATTTCTGATCACATCTTCACACAATACAACTTGTTTTTGTTTTTTTGTGGTTTTTTTTTTGTGGGGGGGAGGTGGAGTCTCATTTTGTCACCCAGGCTGGAGTGCAATGGTGTGATCTCGGCTCACTGCAACCTCAGCCTCCTGGGTTCAAGTGATTCTCATGCTGCAGCCTCCCAAGTAGCTGGGATTACAGGCGCATGCCACCAGCCCAGCTAATTTTTGTATTTTTAGTAGAGTCAGGGTCTCGCTGTTGCCCAGGCTGGTCTTGAACTCCTGACCTCAGATGATCCACCTGCCTCAGCCTCACAAAGTGCTGGGATTACAGGCTGTAAGCCACTGCGCCCAGCCCAACTGTTCTTAATGTAACTGTCTACATGAGAAAACGTAAAACAATGAGCAATTTATTCAATCTAGTTTTATAACTGCCACATCATTAAACACATAAAAGGGTTTTGCAGTTGCTTGATAATAAGAAATTTATACTTTCCTAGAGATAAAACCATTATCTGGATTTACATTCAGTTTTCCATTCTTCATTTTGTAAACAATAAAATATAATTGAATTATATTTCAGAAAATAGTTTAGTCTCGACTGCATTTTAAAACCTTCCAGCTAAAAGACATCATAAATTTTATAGTTTATACATGTAAGTTGCTAGAATTTATCCACATATCATATATTAATTAAATGATCATAGTCACATGGATTTTTGTATTGGTTGGAGGGAATAATACTGTTATATTTTCTAAAAGCTTTACATTCCTCAAATGAAGTGAGAAATTAGATAACTAAATCATTGTTTCTAGGAGCTTCAGATACATCTTACATGGAGAAGTAACGAAGAGAACATACTGAAAACTATCTCTATGTCAGACACTCTCTGTGTGCCATTTACTGAAAACCCTGACTCACCATCAGCTCAATTTAGGCTAATACCAAAAATTGACCTTGACCTAGGCTTTCTGTCATAAGAAAATGCCAAACACTCCTTCACTTCAGAGCATTTAAGAATGTTGCTTCTTTTTGTGTTTGAAAATGGCTTTTGACAGCAAAGTCAAAAGAACAGCTATAAGCACTATTTGTACATAGAGACTGTCTTCTGATTGGTGGCTAATGTACTTAGAGACTACCTTTTTAATTTTATCAGTTCTCAGTGCTGAACACAGTACAAATGGTAATAGTACACTAATTTCTGACTCTATAGTTTAGGATTATCTCCCTGAATTTGTTTTCTAGAACCCCATAGCTATGCCTCATTGATTGCTTTTCTCCCTAAGATTCAGTCTCATCATCTATGAAATAGAAAAGTAATGCTGATTTCACAGAAAATTGCAAAGATTAAATATATTACTATATCTAAAATGCCAAGTGTAGATCAGAACTTGGCACACAGAAAAGAATCATTAAAAAGCAAATGATTTATTTGTTAAAAAATTGTTAGGAATATCTATATCACTTCTGGCTCCCAAATATTAAACTCTCCACTCCAACTCTTTGTCTCTATCCACCCTGTCTCCCTCAGTTTCTCCTTGGGATCCCATTCCTTCCTGAAGTGAACCTCTAGAATCCTTTCCCTAGGACTGAAAAATAAGGAACTGCTTAACATATATAAATGAAATTGAATAAAACATCCAAAGCAAATATTCAGCAGTAAAAGAAGGGCCTTCTTGTCACAGCTGATAATCTGAAAGAGCAGCTCCAAGTGCCCTGGGAAAAGCTGCATTTGTGGGATTAGGGTCTGATATGGTTTGGCTGTGTCCCCACCCAAGTCTCATCTTGAATTGTAGTTCCCATAATCCCCATGTGTCCTGGGAGGGACCCGGTGGGAAGTAATTGAATCACAGGGATGGGTTTTCCTATGCTGTTCTCATGATAGTGAATAAGTCTCACAAGATCTGATGGTTTGATAAAGGACAGTTCCCCTGCACAAGCTCTCTTGCCTGATGCCAGGTAAGCTGTGATTTCTTCCTTCTTTACCTTCTGCCATGATTGTGAGGCCTCCCCAGCCATATGGAACTGAGTCCATTAAACCTCTTTTTCTTTATAAATTACTCAATCTCAGGTATTTCTTCATAGCAGTATGAAAATGGACTAATACAGTGTCCAGAGCACAACATAGTGATGGGTGCTTCTGGAGCTGCCAAATGAGGAAAGCAACTCTGACCCTCCAAGGCCTTACAATGTAGTAGTGTTATGGGATGTATGTACCAATACATTTAAGGGAAGAGCATATAGTAGTGCTATGAAGAGTCTCAAACACAAAGCCATGGGAATTCAGAAGAGAAAATGACTGAAGGGAATTAGGAAGGCTTTGTGGAGATCGTGTCATCAACATGGTATTATTTTAGGCAGAGAGCATGGGAAACACATAATGCCTAAGGGAATGAGGGTGGGAAAGCATAGAGCACGTGCATCAAAAGACAGTCGACTTTGGTATCAGCATAGGATTTCTATAGAGGAGCAGTAGGAGATTAACCAAGGTAAAGCCAGTTAAGGATTAGAGAATGAAGGCCTTGAATGTCAGCATAAGTACTTTGATTAACTCAAAAGGAAAACAGAGAGCCATGGAAAATTTTTTACATAAGGACTACCAAGTGATCTTATGTGTTTTAGGAAAATCTTTTTGATAGCAATGTTTAAGTTTTAAAAAGGAAAATGACTCCAAATTGGAGATTTTAATAACTTAGGCAGAAACCACGAAGAGATTACACATGGAACAATGACAGGAGATAGAAAAGACATGGCTGAGACTTGGAGCTACATCTGTATCTGTTTTTGTACAGGTGGAGTTTGACTTGTTAAAGAGAAAAGTAAAGGAAGCAATTGGACTGAACATGAGGAAAGAATCATCTTGGAAATTGATTTGAATGTTTTCACTTAGGCAAAAGTTGAAGCTAAATACCTGGAAAGATTGGTGACAAAGTAATTTCAAAAAAGAAGCCACTCCACAGGGTCCTATGCCATAAATATCAGGATCAATGAAGACAAAGGCTGAAGTGGGATCAGGACAGTAGGGGTCACCTCAGAATGGGGAAAACCAGATTGCTATGGCAACATGGGACCCTCTCTGAGGACCTTGGGTTGAGCTTCATTTGGTTTCCATGGTGGTGCCATGCTCTGTGTCTCGGACTTTCATGAAGGTCATGGTGTTCTTTGCAATTTGATTCCCAGCTCAGAGGAACTCTGAGCATTTCACAAACTGAGTAACAGTAATCAGTGTTGCTGCCCTTCACCCTCTTTCTAAGAAGAGAAGGCATAAGAAAGAGACCACCTCCTCACAAAGCGGCAAGGCTGAAGGAAAGTAACATCAGGCTGAACTCACAAAAGGAACATCCACTGAACTGTCAGAAGACAAAATTACAACAAATTTAGTTATAAATCTAACTGGCTTCTATTTGCAATTCATGAATCGGGGTAGCCTTCATTCTACAAAATAGAATGAGAACTCCCACTGGGCAATTTCAGAACAGTGAGTTTGGAAGGTGGGAACAAGGAAACTAACAAAAGAAAAAAAGCTGATTGGTAAACGTCAAGTTACTTCAGGTTACTTTATGGTAAGGGTTTAAGCAGAGGGGACTTCCTTATTACACCTATTCAGGTAAACTGGGGTCTCCTGTTTCCAGAAAAAAATTGATGTGTTTAGGGATCAATTTGATTCCTTGAAGTTTCCATTTGATTATGTGGCATTTAACGTGAGTGACTCCATTTTGCTTCAGTTTGGTCTGTTGAGGCCTAGTGCAGGAGCTCAGTCCAAATGCCATGAATAAAATGAAACATAGGTTCAAAGTATTTATGGAAAAAGTTCTACTTGGCAATATCTTTAGGTGAAAACCAAGTGCTATTTCTTTTGTTCACCAGTTAGAGGTAAGTACATACTATGTGAGTTTAACAATGATTTTAAAATAAATTCAAATTAACATGTGCATATATACAACAAATAAAGCGATTTTCCAGCAATGGATGCCCAAGGAAAGATTCTTAGTTATGATACATTTTGGTTTTAAATTTGGTAAGTGTATTTTCAAACATTTCAAACATAAATTCAGTGTTTGAATTATATACAAAATATAATCACCACAGCTTTTTCTTGAGACAGGGTCTCACTCTGTTGCCCAGGCCAAAGTGCAGTGATGCATTCATAACTCACTGCAGCCTCAGACACCTGAGCTCAAGTGATCCTTCCATTTCGGCCTCACAAGTAGCTGGGACTGCAGGCACACACATCCATGCCCAGATAATTTTTTAAATTTTTTGTAGAGACAGGTTCTCGCTATGTTGCCCAGGCTGATCTTGAACTCCTAGATTCAAGTGATCCTCCTGCCCCCCAAATTGTTGGGATCACAAGGGCTAGCCACTACACCCAGCCCAGTTTTTTTTTTCTGTTTTTTAAAGAAATCATTTTGTGAACCAATTAAATCAGATTTGTAATGCCTTAATAGAGAAAAATTACCTTTTAAAAAAATTCAAAAAGAAACAAACAGGCCTTCCAGTTTGCTAAATGTCTGACTCTGGATATGAAATTGAGAAGATAACAACAGCTAGAATATACAAACCATTGAATTACAGCATTACCAAATATTTTTAATAAAGTCGACATTCCCTTTCCCTTCCTAAAAATTTCTGAATGCTTATCTACTTTTTTTCTGAATAAATATAGTTTTTGGAAATGTAGTATCCTGAAAGATCAACTTTTATTTGCATATCACAGAAGATACAAGAACTAGACACTTTTTGCAGAGCATGATGCTAAAAACCCATGCTTGCTCAACTATTTCAACAACAGATACTTATGTAATGCCTTATGGTTTTAAGCACTTTCATGTAAACTCTTATTTGACCCTTATATTAATCTTATATGCCAGTTCCTGTTGCAGATCTCTTCTAAAGATGAGAAAACTAAGATTCAAACACTCGTCCATGATTACAAAGCTCCAAAATATAATAGTTGAGATTTGGATTCAGTTTTTCTATTAACTCTAGTGCTCTTCAGGGAGAGTGACTGTTATGATGGAAATTTTTTGAGAAATTCCAATCTGTCTTATGGAGCAGACATCAGTTCATATTGCATTCTTTACTTTGAAAAATGGAGAGATGTGCACCTGAAGTCGAATACATCTTAATAAAGAGAAATACAATATCTTTCTACAGCTAAATTTGAATGCACAGACCCGTTATTAGTCTTGAACCATGAAGAAACATATTCTTTTGTCATCATTATCTTGCACACTGTAATTAGGATGGAGAATTCATTTATTTGTAAATTCCATGCTACATGAATCAGTACTAAGGCTTTTCTGTATTGTGTAAGTGGATAACTAGAACATGAAGTGATAGATGCTGTAGGTGACTTGTGTATAAAGCAATAAAAGCATACAGGCACAGAAACAGAATATTCTGTTATGGAGACGAGGAAGAAAATTCAGGAAAGCCTATGGAATAGCTTGGCCTACACGCTCCAAAATAAACAAATAAAACCATCACTACTACAGACAATGTGCCTGAATCTGAAGCTGTGGCCCTCCTTTTCACTCTGCACTGAAGTGTCTGAAGGGAAAAATAAACAATGCCTAGCTATGCTGCATTTTTTCAGAGAATCCTGAGAAACAGAAGATTTTGTGTGAAATATTATCCACAAAGTATTTTAAATGGAAGGGACCTGGGCTCCGTCACCCAGGAAACTAAACTGTCCTAGCAGCACTCTTCATACAATCCTAGGCCATTACCCTAGAGAAGGAACAAAGGAAGCAAACACACTCTGTTTTCAAAGCCATAACTTGCCTTTTGAGGCTTCCCTAGCTAGGTTCCACTAGAGCAGAATTTGGTGTCACTTGTATGAGACAGGTGACTAAAAACCAGGGTTTAGAAAATAATTGTCTCTTGCTCATGGCCAAGATAAATCACAGTTCAATTCAAACCCATTTCTACTAATGAAATCTTTATTTATTTACTTATTTTTGTTCTCATTTTTCCATTCAGCCAGTAAACATGAACTATTTCATAGTTCAAACAGGCTAATAAATTTAGGCAGAACTGGGTGATGGCTTTCATAAATGAAGGAAGGCATGAATAAATAAATACATAAAGTGGTCTTTTCTGAACCCCGCAGTTACACTTCATAAGAATGAAAATCTAAAGTGGCCAGAGTTGCACTCTCCAACTAGTCTCAGGGGACCAGCAGCATTGTTTTGAGACACAGAAAACATTTTCTTGTCACTTCAGAAATGAGAGGAATCAAAACTTGCCTGTGGTTCAGGGCCCACATTTATTCCACTAAAGTAAACACGCAGCAATCAAGGCACCATCTGCAGGCAACATGACCATCCTGGGAAGTGGCCATGCAACTGCAGGCAGCTGTCTCTGATCTCTGGACTCAATCCCTTTGCTGGAGGATTTCCCTATGAAGCATAACATGTTTTGCATGGATTTAAATCAGCATTTCAAGTCCAAACTTGATTTCAAGTCCAAATGATTTTTAATAGACTTTTGTAAATGACATGGGAAATGGTTGCATCTGAGTATGGTAGAAGACTATAGAGGTTAGAAAGAAGTGGGAACGGAAATTATGGGGCAGAGAAATCTTTGGGGGTTTAAATGAGAGCAAAAGTCTTCAAAAGGGAAAAAGCCATAGGGAGAGATGGGAGGAAATACAGTAATGATGAGAAAATGAAACTAAGATCCCCTCGTGCTCACAACATAGAAATCGGCAACATTCTGTGGTATGTTAAAGTATTGGATGGATACTGCTGAAATCGATTAGAAACTGAATAGCTGTGTGTCTCAGGGGTCAGCGCCCTGGAGATCAGAGCCCAATACAACACAGGTAGATAACAGAAAGCCTGCAAAAGTTTAATAGAAAGCTGATCCTCATTTTCAGGAACCCCAAATGATTGACAGGGCACCACAAAACCAAAAATCTTACTTCAAGGAAAAGGAGGAACAAAGAAAACACTATATAAACTTTGCTGAATTAATATTAAATGGCATATTGTGTTGATTATTTTTCTTTCTAGGTTTCTCTGCTTATGGCATTGATACTTGTATATGGGGCATATGCAATACCTGGTCATAGTGTAACACCACGAAATCTTGGCTTTTGAACTCCAACCAGGAAGGAGAGCAGTTAGGCAAAGCATGTAAAAGACAAAATATTCCACAGTTATTGAATGAATGTATCTTTAGGAATTATAAAAAATAAATCAGATAAATCAGATAATCAGATAAATCAGAAATCCCTATATCCAACCAGTTGCCAATCTATTCCAATTCTCCTTTCAAGATGAATTTGCTTATTTTTTCTTCTTTTCACTTCTATATTTACTTCCCCAATTCAGGCTTTCACGCCTTCTGTCTTGAATTGTTACTTCTAGCTAATGAAGCGTGGTCTTACATTGAGCCTATATCTTATTGCCAAATGAATGTTTCTAAAGTTCTGATCTCATGTTCTCTTGCTCAAGACTTACTTTGTGTGTGCATTTCAATTGTGACAGAATAAAACTCAAATTCTTTATTGTCTACTTTTAAAACAGACCAATATGCCTATACACCATGCAGTTAATGTCCAATAAACATTTTTATTTAAAAAGAAGAAAAAATGAAAAAGCAACATGCCTTCCAGTCTACTTGTAGCAAATGAACCTGCTAGACTGAATTTGCTAGATTCAAACCAGCTTTGCTCATTGCCGTATTGCTGGTGCGCCATTGCTAACCCTCATCAGACTTTGCATCTTCTTTGGCTTGCATTTCACCCTTTGGATTTGATTGTAGATTCTGCTTTTCTTAGCTCCGCCCTCATCATTTCCCAATAGAGCTCTTATAAATATTCTATTCTTTGGATTTGTCATTTTACAGAGTCACTTTTTCTATTCTGTGTTCATTTCTAAAGTTCTTACTGCATGGGGCTAGTTTTATAAGTGAAACTAAAAAAGAAAAAAAAAGTAATGATTACAACTGAACCAATATAACTCAATTGACATAAAGAGTTACCATCTGTTAAATGCTCACTGTGCTGCTGGGCTGTGTTTTATATACTTTATGGTATTTTTTTCCTTGCCAGCACCATTGGATTTCCAATATTCTTTCATTTCTCTGATGAAGGAAGTTAAGATCAGGCAGCTTAGTAAATGAAAGAGAAAATATTCAAACCTTCTGAATGCAAAACCCCATGCTCTTAACTAATCCTTATCTGTATTTGTCTGTATAATTATTTTCTAAGTCCAAATGTGGAAAGATGTTTTATAATTGTGGAATCATCTTTAGAAAAGAGGTTAAGTGAGGATGGTGCTTCATTGGTTTGAATTACCCCCCTCTGTACTAATAAATGGTTATAAAGTTCCCGGTATATTATTGAATGATTTTTATTGGGAAAAGTATTTCATGATTACTGTTTCGTGGAGAAAATAATTCTTGGATAAAAACCAGAGTTTAGAAAATAATTGTTCTCCAAAAATCAACGCTTTTGCAATCCTAGCTTTAGGGCCTGAAAAACAGATGTCTGAGATCTCCAAAGACTTCAAAATAACTAGTGCTGTAAAAGGCAGATGAAAAATGAAAATGTATTATATAAAGTTTTGTGTCTGGTATGAAAATGGTTGATAAGAATCAACTGCTTTTGAATATGGATAGTCACAATACTAGCTTAAATGGACTTTAACACACCAACCTTGAGAGCTGATAGAAATTGGAATTTATTTTCATTATTAAATTCCTAATTGACAGTATAAAAATGGAGGCAGAGTAAGGCATCAAAGATAAATCAAGGTTTATGCAATAATATTTCATGTTGGCTAAGTTTCTCATTTGAGTTTTCATTCACATTACCATATAACTAATAACAACGAAAAGTTGCACAGCATAGGAAAGAAATATTGTCAGCTGTTCCCTTTGTTTACTAATTACCAAAGTAGATGAAATGGGCTTTAATTGCAACTGGAAGGATTAAGTTAAAATGATCAAGAATAAGAGAAAAGAAGTCTATTAAATTAAATATAAGGAAAAATTTCCATAATAGATAAAATATATTTAACTTTATATATATAGTATATTTAAAACATTTCCATGGAAATGTTTTGAAACAGGTCATAATTTTGGTAATCGTGATTCTTTTAGATAAAATTGAAAATTCTGAAGTTAGACATTCACTGAATTTGGTGGCCAAGGACGTTTCTTGACCCAGATTCTCACTTCACTTTACTAAAATCCTCTCCTTTTTTCTTGTGAGAACCCATCTTAAAGGTGGCAGATGGGGGCTGTGTGCCATCTATCTTACAAGATGAGAGGACCTGGAAAATATGACATCTCCTTTAAGTGGTTTTCTTTGAGCACTTTCTCTTTCAGGTATTATTTTTAAAAGGAAAAATATAAAATACTAAATACATTTTTATTATCGTTGAAAAAACAAGCTTCATGCAGCTGTAATTTGAATTGAAATTAAAAAGCTATAAATAGACCCCCAAATGGGGACAATAACTTTATTCTGATATCAAATTTTGGAGCTTTACCATTACATTTTCTCACCTACCTTTACTTACACTGTTTGAATAATACCTGAATAGATTACCACGCTAAATAACTGAATAGGTTTGGGAGAAAAGGCTACCATTGAGAAACAGAATTATGTACTCATCTTCTAGCAGTATGAAAGCCAAGGAAAAATCACTCCCTGCAAAGAAAACCTGCCCTATGTTCCCAGTCGGTTATGTGTATTATTAATGTCATGATGCCATTATCCTCTAGAGGGTAACATTTGGTTGCTATTTGCATTGTTATTATTTAGCCTTTATACAGCACAGTCATCTTTTCTTAGTTTAAAAGGTCAATTGTGATCTGAGGTTTTTCCAGGTTTCCTTTTCTTATCTTTTGTTGAATTCAGTGAGACATTTGTTTGGTTTGCTGTAGTCTGAAAGATTCCATGCTGAGAGGAAAACTGAACACTAAGGATGCTTCAAGGATACATGTCTTGTTGTCTTGCTGTTTTATATGTTGAAAATACGTGCTTTGGCCAGGGGCCATGACACACACCTGTAATTCCAGCACTTTGAGAGGCTGAGGCAGGCAGATCACTTGAGGCCAGGAGTTCAAGACCAGCCTGGCCAAAATGTTGAAATCCCATCCCTACTAAAAATACAAAAATTAGCCCAGCATGGTGGTCTGTGCCTGTAATTCCAGCTACTCGGGAGGCTGAGGCATGAGAATCCCTTGAACCCCGGAGGTGCAGGTTGCAGTGAGCCGAGATCATGCCACTGCACTCCAGCCTAGATGACAGAGCGAGACTCAGTCTCAAAAAAGAAAGAAAGAAAGAAAAGGAAATACATGTCTTCGTCTATTCAGGACATGGCTCTCCCCTTTAGCGACTCACCACCAGCCTCTTCAGATTGCTGTTCTAAGGAGAGAGGAGAAACAGGTAGAATGTGTTCACCCTAGGTTTTGCGTTTGGCTGCGGTCAAGGGGGCTTGCTTCTCTTGAGTAGTTACAATAGTTTGTTGCTGACATTCATACACTGTTTAATAACTAATCTTTAAAGGACATGCACCTAAGTGGCTTAAGTTCTCAATGTGAATGTAGTCATGATTGTATCAGTTCATACCACACTTTGTCCTGCTGCCTTAATCACATCCAGTTATGCAATCGAAGGACTGGGTAATGTTTTAGGAATTCTCGCCAAAAGTGACAGGGGTCTGGTCCCAGTATTATGGCTTTTCATGGCTACACAGAATTCTTGTGCCCTGTGTGTGCAACAAATTGTAGGATGATTTATCTTCTCTTTCTACACACACCCAGCTCTCCCTTCACCACCTCCTGGTCCATTTGGCTTCCACTCTAGCTGCATGCTGAGAATGGCGTCTGATCCTGAATCCGAGCCCAGAAAAACACATTCATTCCAGCTGATCCAGTGAATGCCAAACTGACCCCATTTAGTATTCTTAAATAAGGTGCCACTTCTTTATCCACAAACTTGTTTGTGTCTCCATAGACCTCTGAGTCACCGTGACTCTTGCCCGGCCATGTCCACCTTACCACATGAGGCAGCTCATCTTTTAAGACAGGAAGTCGGCCACAGGGCAGAGATCATTGTCTGGCTTCAGCCATAACTCAGTGTTCCTGTCTGGATCAACTGAGAAATATTTTTTCCTCCAAATTCTAACAAGAGTTTTAAAATCAGCTAATTAACACCAAGACCTCTATCCCTGCCATCCTTCACCACTGTCGTTAGCTCAAACTTTGCAGTTTTTCTTCTATTTCTGCATTACCATTCTAGTCTCTGGGTTCCCAAACCCATCTTTGTGCTTTTGAGTCTCTCGTCATTTATTTCCATTGTTCCCACCTTACCCTTTCAAGCCCTTCACTCCATATTCAGAAGATCTTTCCTTAAGTAGAACCCACCTCTTCCTCAGGACTCTGCCTCATCTTACCTCTTCGCCTCTACACATCTTCATCCTGGAAACAAGTGCCTATATTTCTAACACTCTCTATTCTTATTTCTAGACAATCTTCTTCTCCCTTCCCCAGGGGATTTTAGGCTGATTATCACATCTGATTCTTGCATCCTCCCTATTGCTGGGATTTGCTTACTTACTTTTTGGTTTCCAGTTGGAAGAAAATTGCCAGCATCCTTTGAAAATTCTCACATATGGCTTAAAGCTTTGACCCCACCCCTATTTCCACCACCATCTTGGATGACCTATCTATCCATGTAAGGATTCAGTAACATCACATCCTCAAAGCTACTTGCTGTTTGCCATTGTTTTCGGCCACCCACTCCCATGGCTTCACCCTAAACTTTGCCATCCCCAAGAAATGTCCCCTTCCTGACACTTTAAAGCTTAACATCCCACTTCTTGGCCACCTTCTCTGTTTATGCTTGTTTCTTATTCCTCTTGCTCTCTCTCCAACTCAATCTTCTCTCATTGAAATTGTTCACTCCTGGATATCTCCTATTTCTCCCATGATATCAGCAACTCTCTGCCTTCCATCCTTTTCTATTTAGCCTAGATCCCTTCTTGCAATTGCCATCAATTCGATTTTTCCTGTAAAACTTTAATCTTAGATGAAACCAACCATCAGGCTTTTCTCATTAGATACCCCAACTCTTAAATCTTGCTAAAGAAACTCACAACATAAAATGGATAGCCTTCTACCTCTGGGCTCTCATTATGCACTGAAAACATAGTTAGAAGCTGCTTCACCACATAAGTTCCATATGTTAGTTTAAAAAACAAACTCATTTTATTAAAAATTGGCTAAGCTTAAAGAATTTGTTGTTGGCATTCTATTTGTTGACTTTAACAAGTACTGTTGGTGAGCCTTTTTAAAACCATAATTGTATGTTTTTGTGTATTTAAAAATAAAGAAATAACATACTGTATCTGGCATAGTATCTCCTAGACAAGGGATGGTAAATACACTTCTTTTGCATGCCAATTTCAATTATTTGAAGGGCCAGAGACTCATTTTTACTGGCTACTTCTATTAGTCCATTTTCATGCTGCTGATAAAGACATACCTGAGACTGGGTAATTTTTAAAGAAAAAAAGGTTTAACGGACTCATAGTTCCACGTGGTTAGTAAGGCCTCACAATCATGGCAGAAGGTGAAAGGCACTTCTTACATGGCAGCGGCCAGAGAGAAAATGAGAACCAAGTGAAAGGGGTTTTCCCTTATAAAACCAACAGATCTCATGAGACTTATTCACTACCACAAGAATAGTATGGGGAAAACTACCCCCATGATTCAGTGAATTCCCACCAGGTCCCTCCCACAACATGTGGGAATTATGGGAGCTACAATTCAAGATGAGATTTGGGTGAGGACACAGCCAAACTATATCACTACTGGACATAAGGTGCAAAATTTGGTTAACAATATTTAGATATAAAGGGTTAAGTAAGGCAGATACTTCACTGCTTGGAATAGCTTTTTAAATAGTACCTGCTGACATGCATTCAACCTTTAGGTTTCAGTTTAAACAGGACTTCTTCAACGGCTGCCCACCTCCAGGCTTGATTAGATGTTCTTGCTGTATGTTCCTATCAGGGCTGTTAAACAGCCTTTCTTCCCCAATAGACTATAAACTCCCCTAAGAGACCTGCCTGTCATGCCCACCATGGTATCCTATGCTTAGGAGAGTGTTGGCACCAAACAAGTGCTTCATAAATATTTGCTGAGTAAATGAACGGTGTGGTCCCAACCTGCATGTCCACACCTGTTCTCTGCATATTCTTCCTGTTCTAGCCAAACTAGGTCACTTGCTGTTCCCCTAAAGGCTCCACGTTTCCCAACTTTCAGAGTTGTAGACTTACAGTAGATTGAACTGCTCTCCTGGAACACAAACTCAACATACCCATTTTGAGGATGTATCCTCCAATGTCCATTTCCAATTCTACTCTCTCCAGGAGGCGGTTCCTAATCTTCTTTTTCCATTTGGAACTCCTGAACATTTAGTCACTTCCTTGTATGTATTTTTTGAACTGGAAGAAACCTGGCATTTCATTTGGTCCAACTCTAATTCAACATATGAAAAAACAGTCTTACAGCATGTAGGACCCTCCCCAAGCTGATTCTACTCAGTTGAGGACCTGAGCTTAGAAATAATCTCCTGTGTTCTTTCCACTGCACAAATGCCACCTTCCTAAAGTAGATGGTCCACCTTACCACTATTAGCCAAGAGTTCTAATTCATCTGATGGATGCATGGGTATCTAATACGTGTAAGTGATCACAGTAGGGATTCTCACAATTTAAAAAATGCTTTCCAACTTTTAGGAAACAATTACGTATGCTCCCTCAATATAATTTTTTGGTAAATTGAGATATTCGTATGTCAACATCTCATTTCATATATCAGAAATTTTCACAATAAAATGCATCTGTACTAATGAGTATAACATTTGAAGAGTATTTCTTACCTTCATGCAAGCTGAATATATTCACCCAGATTCTAGATTTTCTTTTTTAAAGAAGCACTTTAAAGCCAAATACATCATGGTGATATTAATCTCCAAAGAGAAGCTTTTATGAGCCCTTCAGCTAGAATCTAGAATTGCAATTATTTTCTAAACTAAACTACAGCTTTCAGCTTTTATGGTTGAAACATTTGTCAAAGGTTGAAGAGGCGCTTGTGCTGCAGTAGATTTTGTCCATGACCTCCACAGTGCTCTGCTCATTCCCATTGCCATCCCGCTGCCTGATCTTTTGGTTTAACTATTAATATGTGTTGTGGTCCCCATGCCCATTATTAGTAAAGACTGATTTGGGGCCTTTCATAAAAGAGAACATAGTAACAATAGTCAATGTAGCATTGCTCTAGCAAAGCCCTGTTTTTTTTAAAAATATATAATTTCTGGCCATCTTAGCACACACCCTGCCTGTTCTTCCTTACTAGCTCTATTTTGCGGAATCATACTCATCTTTCAAGGCCCAGCCAAGTTCATGGCCAGCTCGAGAGTTCTTACATCTGTCAGCAGTGATTACTCCATCTGCTGGATCCTAGAGACAGATAGACCTTTGGATCAAGAGCAGCATGAATACACATAAATATTTGGAGACTGGTGGAATCTGCTTTTGCTGATACCTAGTTTGCTGAAATAGTAAGTGGAAAAAATAGAAGAAAATCTACTAATGCTGTATAACCAGCATTCCAAGATGAGAATGGTTGATAATCTGGAAATTTCTAATAATTATGAAGTTGGCAACTAGCTGATATTAGATAAAAGTATGAGCTAAGAAAACGTAAAAACTAAATTTTGTAAAAACACCAGATACACAAGCAGGCTAACACAAGGATAAAGTAACACAAGGATGAGGGTTATTTTCCCAGAAGTTGACAGAAATGAAATTATCATGGAAAAAGGGGAAAGGAGATATATCAGAGAAAATTAGCATGTATTAAATGCTACTGTGTGTAAGGAATTATGTTAAGAACTTTATGTCATTTTATTTAATTCATACAACCATAGGTGAAAGAGGGTGACTTGGCCGGAGTATCTGGCTAGCTGTCATTTGTGCCAACTATTTTTGTTATAGATATGTATGTTTATTGTGTCCACTACTCCCCACTGGCTGCATGAAGATGCAAAATGCACTACTTTTCTAGAAAACCAACAGAGACTATGTGGGAATTGGAGTGATGTGCAGGGCTTTTGCTATATGTTTGAACAAGTAGAGCAGTCACAACACAAGATTGTCACCCTGCTGAAGAAGAATTGTTGGAATAATTTCACAAGCTTTTCGTTTAGTATTGATAGTAATAGTAACTAGCCTTTATTGCTTTATAATACCAACACTATTATTAAGCCAGTGTAAGCATAAAAGTAAATCAAAATTTATTTCTAATAGTAAATATAAAGTTCTGGAATTAAAACCTATCAAATGAAATACCAAGTAAGGCTATGCAGAACACATAGTTTTATTTGATGTGATTATAACTCCAAAACCCCAGAACATTTTATATGAAATAGTGGTTTAGGATAAATGGACACTGAGCACATGTTAGAAGTATGTGGATGTCAGAGACTTCAATAGGTCATTACATTCGTCTTCTTGTTTGGGGGAAGAGCTTATTTAAACTTATCCCAATAAACCTTTTCTCTGGGTTCTTTAGAGTCTCTAGAAAAAAGAAAGAAAGGAAAGAAAGAAAGAAAATGAAAGAAGAAAAGGAAGGAAGGAAGGGAATGAAAAGAAAGAAAGAAAAAGAGAGAGAGAAAGAAAGGGAGGGAGGGAGGAAGGAAGGGAGGAAGGGAGGAAAGAAGGAAGGAAGGAAGGAAGAAAAGAAGGAAAGAAGATGTGTTTCCTTAGCAAAGCATTGATATACTTGATAAAGACTTAGAAATGGAAAATTTTCTATCATTTGGGCAAGAATTCACTTTTTGGGGCTGTTTCCAATCCCCATAATATTTTATTACTTGCTATGCATCTTTAGCACTTTGTCATCCTCTGCCATTTGGAGGCGAAACCATGCAGAACCACATGGATTGCAGAACCCAGCAGCTCAGAGAGCTTGCTAAGCCCAGTGTATTCTACTGTTGGCCTTTGCTGGCTCTATACACCCTACCCCTCCCAGCAGCATGAAGTGACGATGTTGCCTCGGCCCAGTGCTAGAACCAGTCTGGTTGCAGGTGAGCAGGGGACCACAATATCATGTATTGCCCCAAGACGTGTCTTCACGCTGGCTAATCTGGGTCCCAGCTCCAGTTCACTAAGTCTAGAATTGTATGTTTCCTATGGCCTCTGTAACAAATTATCACAAACTTGGTGGCTTAAAACAACAGAAATTTATTCTCTGACAGTTCTGGAGGACCGAAGTCCAAAATCAAAGTGCTAGCAGGGACTCCCTTCCTCAGAAGTCTGTAGGGGAGAATCTTTCTTTGTCTCCTCCAGTCTCCAGTGGCTGCAGACCTTCCTTGACTAGCAGTTGCAAAACTCTGATCTCTGCTTCTTTGTCTCTTTATTCTTTCCAGCTTTGTTGAGGTGTAGTTGGCAAAAGTATATATTTAAGGTAGAAAGCATGATGTTTTAATACATGTATACATTGTGAAGTGATTACCACAATCAAGCCAATTAACATATTCATGACCTCATATACTTGTTTTTTTAAATGGTAAGAACACTTAAAATCTACTCACTTGGCACATTTCATGTATACAATACACTGTTATTAACTACAGTTACCATGTTGTACATTAAATTTTCAGAACTTACCTATCTTATGACTGAAACTTTGTACCCTTTGACTGAAAGCCCATTTTCCCCATCCCCTTCCCACAGCCCCTGGCAACCACCCTTCTATTCTCTGTTTCTGAATTTGATTTCTTTAGATTCCACATACAAGTGAGATTATGCAGTATTTGTCTGTCACTGATTTATTTCACTTAGCATAAAGTCTTCCAGGTTCGTTCATGTTGACTGTCTTCACATGGCCTCCTCTATGTCTCAAATCTCCTTTAGCCTTTTACTTATAATATAATAATCATTTCTTAAAAGAAGATATACAAATGGCCAGTAAACATATCAAAAAATATTGCAAATCACTAATCATTATAATACTTATAAGGGCATCTGTCATTGGATTTAGGTTCCATCCAGATAATCCAGGACAGTCTCATCTCAAAATCTTGAACTTAATTACATCTTCAAAGATCCTTTTCTGAGGTAATATTCATATCTTCCAGGTGTTAGTGCAAGGACATATCTCTTGGGGGCTATTGTTCAACCCACTATAAGGATATTGTTTCAGCTGTGATTTCTTATGCCTGGAACTTGTTCCACTTACCTTCAGAGTTTGGTTAAGACTTTTGGGACTTCATCTCTGATACCACCCATCCCAACCACAAGTTTTTCTCCAACTATAAGATGATAGGGTGGCATTGTTGCAGGGGTTTTAAAAGCAGAAGGCCTATATTCAAATAAAAATTTTACCACTTCATTCATTCATTCATTCATTCATTCATACGTATTTACACCTACTTATTGCCAGGCACTGTCCTAGGCATTGACAATAGAGCATTATAGAAACAGGCCAAGTCTGTCTTCTTAAAGGTAACATTTGAAAGAAGGAGAGGACAGGCAATAAATAAATGCAGTATATCATATGATTTCAGGTACTGACAAGGTAAGGGGCACACAGGTATCACAAGGTAAGGGGCACAGAGAGCCATGGCTGGGGACGGAGTTGAAAAGGAGGGCTTCTCCTAGGTGGTAATGTTTGAGCAGACTTGAGCAAAGTGTCATACTAAACCACGAGAATATCTGGGGAAGTACCTAACTGGAAGAGGAAAGAGTAATAACACCCTGGGACAAGAAAGACCTTGATGAGTTTGGTGCATTTGACAGTAGGCAAGAAGACCAGTTATAACACCCATGTTCATAACAACATTATTTGTAATGGCCAAAATGTGGAAGCAACCCAAATGTGCATCGACAGATAAGTGAATGCACAAAATGTGGTGTTATTCTTACAGTGGACTATTATTCAGCCTTAAAAAGGAAAGAAAATCTGACCCATGCTCAACATGGATGAACCCTGAAGTCACTGTGCTAAATGAAATAAGCCAACCACAAGAAGTCAAGTACTGTGTGATTCCATTTAAATGACGTAATTTGAGTGATGGGGCTGAAAGGAGGGAGGAATAGGGAGTTGTTTAATGAGTATGTACTGTTAGTTTTGTGAGATGAAAAGAGTTCTGAAGATTGGTTACACAATAGTGTGAATGTACTTAACACCACTGAACTGCACACTTAAAAACGGTTAAGATGGTAAATTTTATGGTACGTATATTTTACCACAACTACAACTAAAATTTTAAAAAACACAGTTGTTAAATCTCTGCAAGCCTCAGTTTCTCCACTGTAGAATGAAGATAGCAATAGTAAATAGATCATACATTTGCTGTAAGAAGGAACAGGGTCATCCAAGTAAGAGGTATCCACATGGCTTGTAAAAACTGCTCCTCCCAACGTAAGTGTTCTATTATCACCATTGCTGTTGTTCTTGCTGTTCTCCTCATCAGCAGTTCTCTCAGACACTATCTCTTTACTCTGCTTTATATTGTTTAAAGCGCTAATCAGCTGGGTGCAGTGCCTCATGCCTGTAATCCCAGCACTTTGGGAGGCCGAGACAGGTGGATCACCTGAGGTCAGAAGTTCAAGACCAGCCTGGCCAACATAGTGAAACCCTGTCTCTACTAAAAATACTGGGCGTGGTGGTGCATGCCTGTAATCCCAGCTACTCATGAGGCTGAGGCAGGAGAATCGCTTGAACCCAGAAGGCGGAGGTTGCAGTGAGCTGAAATCACACCATTGCACTCCAGCCTGGGTGACAAGAGCAAGGCTCCATCTTAAAAATGAATAAATAAATGAAGTGCTAATCTTCTATGAAGTATTTTATATACCATAAAGTTTATTATTTCATTTGCTATCTCCCTCATGAGAGCAATAATTCCTGTTTTAATTTATCACCATGGCCCCAGGGCTGAGAACAGTGCTGGCACATAGTAGGTGCTAATATGCCAGTACATACCACTTGAACAAATCAATTCTATTATTGTTATTGTTAGTATTATATGAGAGTTGGGTATATTCCAGCACAACAAGTTAAGGACTCTGAAGTACAAGAGATAATGCTGATGAGCCCAGATGACCCCTATGGAAGTTTCTTCAAGCAGTTGAAAATGAGAGTCTTTCCCTAGGATGGTCACAAAATAGCTTCAGAGGTGATCTGACCATCCAATGTAACTTTATTGTTATATTCACAGATATTCTTAGAAGAAATTTACTCCTGCCCCCTTTTGCCCAGCCATCTGTGTTTTAAAATAGGTTTCATTATTTTTCGGTATGGTGGGGACAAAAGATCAGGAAACAACTGCCATTGAAAAGATGTTTGTTATGTACTCGCAGAGCCCAAGAGAAAGGGGCATGCCACACATAAAGGGCCCAACAAGTAAGCACCAGGTCAGGCAGGAGGCCAAGGGAGACATGGGAAATGTGGACAGGAAGCTTGATTGTGGTTTCCATGGAGGGGAAATGGTGAGGTATGGTAAGCAGGCTTAAGATTAGCCAGTTTGTTTAGAGCAATCGGGCAAGAGAAAGAAATAAAGAGCATCCAGATTGGAAAAGAGGAAGTCGAACTATCACTCTTTGCCTATGATATGATTGTATAGCTAGAAAACCCTAAAGACTCATCCAAAAGGCTCCTAGATTTGATGAACAAATTTAGTAAAGTCTCAGGTTACAAAATCAACGTACACAAATCAGTAGCTCTGTTATACACCAACAAAGACCAATCTGAGCATCAAATCAAGAACTCAATCCCTTTTACATCAGCTGGAAATAAAATAAAATACCTAGTAATATATACTTAACCAAGGAGGCAAAAGATGTCTACAAGGAAAACTACAAAACACTACTGAAAGAAATAATAAGTGACACAAAAAAATGGAAACACATCCCATGCTTATGGATGGGAAGAATCAATATTGTGAAAACGACCATCCTACCCAAGCAATCTATAGATTCAGTGCAATTCCCATAAAAATACCATCATCATTTTCCACAGAATGAGAAAAACATCCTAAAATTCATATGGAACCAAAAAAGAGCCCACATACCCAAAGCAATTCTAAGAAAAGAGAACAAATCTGGAAGCATCACATTACTGGACTTCAAATTATACTACAAGGCCATATTAACCAAAACAGCATGGTACTGGTATAAAAATATGCACTTAGACCATTGGAACAGAATAGAGAACCCACAAATACTAAATACCACAAAAGCTAAATACTTACAGTCAACTGATCTTCAAGAAAGTATACAAAAACATGAATTGGGCAAAGGACACCCCTATTCAATAAATGGTGCTGGGAAAATTGGCAAGCCATATGTAGGAGAATGAAACTGGATACCCTTTTCTCACCTTATACAAAAATCAGCTCAAGATGGATTGTACACTTATACCTAAGACCTGAAACCATAAAAATTCTAGAAGACAACACTGGAGAAACTCTTCCGAACATTGACTTAGGCAAAGACATCATGACTAAGACCCCAAAAGCAAATGCATCCAAAACAAAAATAAATAAATGGGACTCACTTAAACTAACAAGCTTCTACACAGCAAAAGAAATAATCAGCAGAGTAAAGAGATAACCCAGAGTGGGAGAAAATATTCACGAACTATGCATCTGACAACGGACTAGTAGCCAGAATCTACAAGGAGCTCAAGTCAGCAAGAAAAAAAAAATCTCATCAAAAAGTGGGCAAAGGATATGAATAATCATTTCTTAAAAGAAGATATACAAATGGCCAGTAAACATATCAAAAAATGTTCAAAATCACTAATCATCAGGGAAACGCAAATTAAAACCACAATGAAATATCAAGATATCATCTTACTCCTGCAAGAATGGCCGTAATTAGAAAGTCAAAAAACAATAGATGTTGGTGTGGATCTGGTGCAAAGAGAACATTTTACACTGCTAGGGGGAATTTAAATTAGTATGACCACTATGCAAAACAGTACAGAGTTTCCTTAAAGAACTAAAAATATCTAGGCTATCCCACTACTGGGTATCTACCCAAAGGAAAAGGAGTCATTATGTGAAAAAGGCACATGCACACACATGCTTATAGCAGCACAATTTGCAATTACAAGAATATGGAAACAGCCTAAGAGTCCACCGAATAATGAGAGGATAAAGAAAATGTGGTATATATACACCATGGAATACTACTCAGTCATAAAAAGGAAAAAAAAATGTCTTTTGCAGCAACTTGGATGAAACCGGAGGCCATTATTCTAAGTAACTCGGGAATGGAAAACCAAATACTGTACGTTCTCACTTTTAAGTGGGAGCTAAGCTATGAAGATGCAACAACAAACTGAGTGATATAATGGACTGTGGGGTGTGAGGTGGGGGTGATTGGAAAGGGGGTGATGGATAAAAGACAACATATTGGGTACAGCGTACACTGCTCAGGTGACAGGTGCACTAAAATCTCAGAATTCACTACGAAAGAACTCATTCAATAGTTTTGTATACCCCCAAAACTATTAAAATGTAAAATAAATTAATTATTTTTAAAAAAGATTAGACAGTTTGAATAATTTCAGTGGGCTCTGGAGCAGAGGGACTGCCCCCTGTCATTTGGTAAGTGGCCCTGAGTAGGGCATCTGGACAGTGGCCTGGAGTGTGAGAGCCCAATAGAGGAGGTAGCCAGGAGTGTGGGCTCTGGATTGGTTGATTTCCATATGAAAATCACACTTGGGAGTGAGCTGTTTACTATCTCTATGGATAAGGTAGCCCTGGGAGTCCCTCCAAGATCAGCAATGGCCAGATGTCAAAGCATCAGAATACACAAAATAAAAGCCACGGTTAATACAACTCCCCCAGGCGCCACCACACTCTGCCGGAATCAGAAACATTTCTTTTGCCAATCATAGGATTGGTCCTGACTTTTATAAAGAAAATACATCTCCTAGCTACTGCCTTTTATGAAGAAAATACATCTCCTTGCTAATACCACCTCCTTCCTACTGGCACGCCGTTTTCCACTGTGTCCATATTTAACATAATGATAATTATGATTTTGTAAAGAGAGATGTGATTCAACTGTGACATTTCAGAAAATGCCACTCCCATGACTATTGGCAGGCGTTACACTCAAGGCTCTGTTTTTTAAGTTTTTTCAAAGAATAGACTTTTTCCCAATCTATTCTCACTGATGCATGTCCATATACATGTTCATGTAAACAGATATTTCAGATCACTCTTCACTCTGCCTTTTCTCTAAAGGCAAAGTTGGCCTCACTTGTGATCCAGGGCAATCTGCTGCCTTGGACTTGGGCATCCAATAAGTGCCTGGTTTATGTCACCAACTTGGATGAAATGGTCCGGAGTAAAATGAAACTTAATCACAGTCCTTTCCCTTTTCCCCTCTGGTTGAGGACTAAAATAACAGTGGGCTAAAATCATGCTTGAAAAGTATGCTTCAAAAGATGCTTGAAATGTATCCTAGAAGCTCTAGAAAAGCCACAGGCAATGCCTCTTGCTTGTCTTTGCTGATTTATAGTGTCAGATGTGCAAACACTGAGTAATGGCTTTTGATCATCTCCTTTTACTCAGAATGGCACAAGACATTCTTTTAAGATTTCAGCTTTAAAGCTGAAGTTCAAAGCCACTGATATTTATTTTTTAATTTATGCAGCAATTACTATACTGTTAATAATGATCTAGTTAACAAGTTCTTCTACCTCTGAATTTTAACTTTATCCCAAAAGGAATGGTCAGGAAATAAGTTCAGAATTACACACTCCATTCATTGCTTAAATGTGAATTCAAAATAAATATGCGAAAGACTTTTACTCTGCTTATTAAGAATATTTTTATTATATGTACAATAGTGGGTGCAATTTAAATATAAAAGCCTGCATCATTTCAATCATCTGCTTTTCTTTTCTATTTATTTATTTATTTATTTATTTATTTTTTTGAGACAGAGTCTTGCTCTGTTGTCCAAGCTGGAGTGCAATGGCACAATCTTGGCTTACTGCAACCTCCGCCTCCTGGGTTCAAGCAGTTCTCCTTCCTCAGCCTCCTGAGTAGCTGGGATTACAGGCATGCGCCACCACACCCAGCTAATTTTTTTTTTTTTTTTTGTATTTTTGGAAGAGATGAGATTTCACCATGTTGGCCAGGCTGGTCTTGAACTCCTGACCTCAGGTGATCCACCCACCTCAGCCTCCCAAAGTGCTGGGATTATAGGCATGAGCCACCGTGCCTAGCCTGCTTTTCTATTCTTGAAGGATGCCTCATATAAAACATGAAACTCATGTTTGGATTGTCGCTCTGCCAAATATGCATTGAAACCCTTAAACCCATTTTCCCACAAAATAATGGCCTCTACCAACGTTAACATCACATGGAAATCTACAGTTGTGTAATACATCTCCAAGGACCAAAGTCAAATACAACCGGGCAGGAAAAGAAATCTAAGATGTAAATATTTACATACCTTTATCATGAAAAGCATTTTAGGTAAAATAGCTACATGAAAAAAATATCTAAGTATTTTCATTCTTAACCGAGAAATCAATCTTCATTGATCCCTATCTGTAAGGTTAAAAAAAAAAATCCTTTACAATGCCTTCCACTCAGACTACAGCTCCAGTTCTCTCCTTTTCAGGCAACTTTATAAGAAAAGTGATCTATAGTTGCTTTGCCTTCCTCTTCTCCAGCTCAATTTATAACCTACGGTAACCCGGCCTCTGGACCAAGTATCTTGTGTAAAGATAACAACTTTCCTGTTTGAGTTTTTAAAGACCAGAAAATTTGCAGAAGAGAAAATACACTGATTAGCATGTCAATGCAAGATAAAGGAGGTAATTAAGATTGGCACATAAATACACTGGTGCTACTCTCTTGGCCATCTGTTGTTTATGCCTGCTCAGAATCCATTCCTGCTTCTGGTAATACCACCCTGATTTTTTTCGAGAAACTTCTGACAGCCCCATGGTTAACTGGGCGATAGTGTAATCCAGGTCTGGCCAATAAGATACAGCTTGGCTCTAGTGATGATTGCTTAAGGGAAAAATCACATGACTCAAGCTAGACCAATTAAAGCAATGCAGAGATTTTGCCACAAGTCTTGGGACATTCTCTTTCATTGCAGTTGGTGTATGAAATGTAAGTTTAGGATGCTGGTTATGAATTTGCTACAAAAACAGAAGGTAGGAAAGTCAAGAGATGAGAAATGTCTAATGACATCATTTTAACCAAAGGAGCTGATCTTGCCCAGGAGATCCACCGACAGCATCTTATAGCTTTGTTACATACTTTTTACCTTTTGTTCTGGTTGTTAAAGCCAGTCAGACTTTGGTTTCTAGCTATCATTTATACTGAAAGAACTGGATGAACAGAGATATCATCCAGTGTTGAGCAATAGACACTCTAGTGGGATTGTTAACTGTTATTTTTTTAAGTTTTTAATCTTACAAAATGTAAAACTTTTGCATCTAAAAATTAGAGAAAATACAAAAAAAAGAAAAAAAAAAGCAATACAAGGGTCAAATGTGCTTTTTACTTCTCAGTCTACTAACAATCACTGCATCATTATACATTTCCCACTTTGAACTCTACTTTGTTGACTTCCATGACCACACAATTTCATGGATCTCCTCCCAACCACTTCCAATACTTCTTCTGGATTTCATTTACAGCTTCTTTTCATTTGCTTAATTTTAGTGTTCCAGAACATTATCCTCAGCACTCTAGTCTTTTAACTCCATGTGCTTTTTGTGGGTGGCCTTAATTATTCATGTACATTTCCTAGATCTCCAGTCCCCATTTTTTACTTAAAGTTCAGACAGGATTTTCCTATAGGGTAGGTCTATTGGCTCCCTCCATCTGGATGTGCTCAAATTCAACATGCCCCAAAGGGCATCTATTGTCTTTTCTTCCTAGACTACAACTTCCTCTGCCATCCCTTTTTAATCGAACCAATTGTCCAAGCTAAAAACTTTGGCAGCATCCTGATTTTTTTCCTATAATTCACTTCCCCACATCCTATGGATTAACAAATTTTGTTAATTTACCTCCTAAATATTTCTTAAAAATCCTCCTCCTCTTTTTTCTGATACTCTTTTAAGAATTCTATTACTTCTCTTCTAGACCAGCAATTCCCAAACCCAAGTGTGCAAAAAGAATCACCTAGAAAGTTTGTTAAAAATAAAATCTCTAATTATAATTTTTCAAGAGACTGTGATGGACTTGGTCTGAGAGATAGATTTGGTCTGAGAATCCCATTTTGAGAACACTATTTGGATTATTGCAACAGCCTTCTAACTGTGCTGCTGTGGATGTTAACTATTCTGATAATTTGTTCACCTGCTTGAAACTTTGTTCATCTGCCCACAAAGATAAATTACAAACTCCTTAATATGGCATACCATGCTTTCAAACTGCAGCTCCAATCCCATCTCTCTACCCCTTAAGTAAGCTATCTGAAGAAAATGTCTCTGGAGAATAGGTCTTTTCTTCTACCTTTAATTCAGTTCAACTTCATAAGAACACAATGTGTTATTACCTAACGAACATTATAAAGTCCTTCTAGCTGCCAAGCTCAGTGTTAAATTCTTATCTATATTATCTTATTTAATTGATGCTACAGCCCTATGAAGTAGGCAGCATTGTTATTACAATTTTACAGCTCAGAGGATCTGAGGCTCAATAACTTGTCTGTGGTCACACAGCTATTAAGTCCTTGGAGTGGACTTTAAATCAGAGTATGGACATCTTGCTACAGGCTTGCCACTGCCTCTGAACTATGAGCTCCTCAGGAGCCCAACTGTCAGGCAGGGCCAACTGTCAGACAGGGTCCAACATCAAGCCTTCTATACAGTGGTTGCCTAACTAACTTTGGCTAGTTAGGATAGCTTTGGTTAGGATAACTAACGGTTATCCTAACTTTCCAGTCGATGTTTTATATAATTCAAATAAGTTTTTCAGGAAATAATACGCACTGGAGTCTCAGAAAGATGGGAGGGTGGGAAGGAGATGAGGGATGAGAAATTACTTCATGAGGGATGAGAAATTACTAAATGTGATTTCATTTTCAGGAAGATATTTTCCTTATTAATAAAGCTACCTTTAAAACTTCCACTTTGAAAGGCATTTAAAACTCATTCTATATTTTCAATTGATCTTCATTGACATAATTATAGATTCACATGCAGATATAAGAAATAATACAGAAAGATCCTGTATACCCTTTGTCTAGTTTCCCCAAAGGGTAACGTCTTGCAAAACTATAGGACAGTTTCACAACCAGAATGCAGTACTGACATGAATACCATCAAGATACAGAACATTTCCATCCCCACAAGAATCAGTTCTGTTTCTCTTATGTAGCCACACCCACTTCTCTCCTGTCTCCTTCTCCGTAATCTGTTCTCAATTTCTATAATTTTGCCATTTCAAGAATGTTATGTAAAAGGAAGCAGACAGCATGAAACCTTTTGCAACTTTTTTTCTGAGTTCTTTACATGTTCTATGATGCTAATAATTTATGGAGTAAATAGTTTCAACTATTTTCTCCCAGTCTATAACTTATCTTCATTGTCTTCACATAGGCTTTAAAATGGAAAAAGTTTTAAATTTTTAATAAAGTCCAATTTACCAACTTTGCCTTTTATGGATCATGGTCTTTGTGTAAAGTCTAAGAACTCTGCCTAGCCCTAGCTTCTGAAGAATTTTAAAATATTTTTTCCTAAAAGTTTTGTAATAGTATGTTTGTTTTATGTCTAAGTCCATGATCCTTTTTTTTTGGTTTTTGTTTGTTTGTTTGTTTGTTTGTTTGTTTTTGAGACAGAGTTTCACTCTGTCACCCAGGTTGGAGTGCAGTGGCACGATCTCAGCTCACTCCAACCTCGCCATCCTGCGTTCAAGTGATTCTTCTGCCTCAGCCTCCTGAGTAGTTGGGATTACAGGCGCCCGCCACCACACCCAGCAAATTTTTGTATTTTTAATAGAGACGGGGTTTCACCATGCTGGCCAGGATGGTCTCAAACTCCTGACCTCATGATCTGCCTGCCTAGGCCTCCCAAAGTGCTGGGATTACAGGCGTGAGCCACCGCGCCCAGCCCATGATCCATTTGGAGCTAATTTTTGTATAAGGAGAAATCTTTGTATAAGGAGCACTACTTCACTACTGCATGTAATAAAACTGCACTGTAGCCCCTAAATCTATTTTTAAAAAAGTTTTTCAAAGATCATGTCTAAAATCCTCTAATATACTTTGGCTGTGCTCCCATCCAAATCTCATCTTGAATTCCCACATGTTGTGGGAGGGACCTGGTGGGAGGTAATCATGGGGGCAGGTCTTTCCTGTGCTGTTCTTGTGATAGTGAGTAAGTCTCATGAGATGTGATGGTTTTATAAGGAAGTTTCCCTGCACAAGCTCTCTCTTTGCCTGCCACCATCCATATAAGATGTGACTTGCTCCTCCTTGCCTTCTGCCATGATTGTGAGGCCTCCCCAACCACATGGAAGTGTAAGTCCTTTCATTAAACCTCTTTCTTTTGTAAATTGCCAAGTCTCAGATATGTCTTTATCAGCAGAGTGAAAACAAACTAATACAGCCATTTTTTATATCATCATACAGCCTATTTTTTTCCTCTGTATTCACTTACAGCTTCCAGATCCCTCATTGCTAAAGTTAGGTAACATCCTAATGTCTAATCTCTAGGGTAAACATTTTTAAGTGAATCAACATGTGGGCAGTTAAGAGCAGCAGCAGTTTTTAGCAGACCTAACATTTCCTGGCAATCAATTCCTGCATGTCCTTAGTCATTCTCTGACCATTATTTATATCCTCACTTGTCTTCATCCCTCTGAATTAAAGTGCCCTAAACAGAACACTCTCTTATATCATGTGATGATCACTGCCTTCTTTCTCGGAGCACACAGCTCTGGAATAATTTATTTTATCACTTTCTGGCAAAGAGTTCACAGGCCTCTTCTGAATGAGAGCAACATAGTGAGTCAAGGGCAGCGAGTCTAAGAAGCCTCTGACTTGATGAATATCTAGAGAGTCTTGTACTGAAACTTCCTCCCATATATTCACTTTGATTAATAGCAAATGGGTCCACATTTCGATCTGGAAATGTCCTATCTCAAGGAATCTTGAGGCTGACCCTAGGTGAGACAAATACCTTTCCAGACCTGGAGGTCCATATCATCAACTGGCTTCGAGAAATCAATGAGCTGTTTATACCACTGCATTCAGATCATCTTAAAATGCCCAACCAGTGTCAGGCTAGAAAACTCCACACTTAGCATATATCTTTTTAATACTTTTTGTGAAGAAAAATCAGTCTTTTACCTTCAAGTTGTCTAACTCATGACACCCTGGTCATGGCCATCAAGCCTTACAAATTTAGTCCAGAAATCATGGTAAATTGGAGCCAAGTTTTGACATAATAAAGTGTCTTCTAATCCAATATGTCATCATATTAGAAGGCTGAAGTGATTAAAAAGGAGAGGAAACATTTCCATTTTTCTATGGAATATGCTTTTTATGGCCTCTAATACCCTGAACCTAGATGAATGGTGAGAGAATAAAACTTACAGTATCACAATCTGCTTTTAATTCTATTTCACTGTTACTGTTCATTTATGCAAGTATTTGTCACTTCTTCCTTTAAGCCCAAATGGCACCTCCATCAGGTAAATACCCCACCATCTGTCAACGTGCTTACCATTTTTTTCTTCATGTTATGCAGTTTCTAGCATAGTTTTCCCATATTGTGCTTTGATGAATATTTGTATTCCAAGGAAATGATAACAAATCTTCCATAAAACATGTCCTATATTCTAGTGTGTTTGGGAAACATTGCATACCATCATTGTCCTCCAAAGTCACCATGGTTATTAGTACATTAGCAGGTTGGAAAAGTCCTATAATAGAGAAACCTGCTTGATTCTGTGTTTCTTAAACTCATTTTCACCACAAAATACTTGTATGGGGTATGTGTGTGTGTGTGTATGTGTGTGTGTATCTCACTGAATAACAACTCTGGAACATAAATGTCTGGAATGCTGTTCTGAAATAAATAAGCTACACCTGCTGATTCTATTTTCTCACTCATATTACTGTATTAAATCTGCAATCTCGAAGTATACCAGCAATCTCCAAAAAGTAAAACCAGTTATTGATTTTGGTTTCCTCCAATTATTATTTGATTTGACTTTTTTGAAGTAGCCTGCACAATCAACAATGTATACATTCTTCAAACTCCCCACTTGGATTTCATAATTTTTATCATTATTATCAACTATTTATCTCATTTTTTGAATGCTCATCATGTCCAGTGTCCTGACTTCTTAGCCTGGCATTCCAGATCCAGCTGTATTTTCTATCCATGTCTCTTTCTAAGCACATCCACTGATCTTTATCATCTGTCCGGACTGAGCCACTCACCATCCCACCAAAATATCTGGTGCTTTTTCATCTCAGTGCATGTATTCATCCTGTTTTTGTTAACAAGGTTGCTGTTCCCTTCTTCTGTTGCTTAATCTTACTCATCTGGAATGCTGACGACCTTTCCTGACCCAGGCTTCTCTCATCATTTTTGTAGTTTTTTTTTTTGAATCAATGTTTTCCTCATTTAGACTGTAAATTTCATAAAGGTAATGACTATACATGTGTTCCTAAATACTAAATATCCATCTTAGTTCAGTGCATGACAAGTAATCTGTAGATGTTCCATAAAGAGATGTTGGATTGAATCTAAATTTTTTGAATTCTATAGTCCGTGTTTCTCATTGCCTTCTCTCTCATTTTGCATTAGTGTCCACTGCTTTGTCTTGGTAGTTGCCATTTTGGATTGTGTACTGCATTAATCATCTTAAATATACCACCCTCTATAACCCTAGAGTTTGGGAATTATGTGCATTTGTATACCGTTAGCAACTAGGATAGTGGCTGATACATAATAAGTACTAAATAAACCTTGATAGGTTGGCTAGTTAATTCAGGGGACAGTGTAAGTCTCTTTTCTCTCGTGAAGTATGCCGTGGCCCATATTAAGCTTCTCTCTCATTCCTTCCTAGCAGTTACTGTCCCTCCAGCTCATATTTGTAGAATTTGTTTCATACGTGTGTCAAGTTTCTTCTATCGAGCTTGTGAATGCTTGAAGGGTGAAAATCTGTGTTTAACGGTTTTTGTCCTCCAAATAGGTAAGAACATAATAGGAATTAAGTTTAAATGGAAAGAAGCTGAATTGGTCATACTACATTTCACTTTATTATTATTAACATTTATCATACATGGTTACTATTCCAATCTTTCATGCAGACAAAAATAAACAATATAAAATACATAATGCACTTTGATAATTTTAACCATACATAAAATATGGAGTAATGGAAGCTATGTTACATGGATATTTTACAAAGGAAAAAAAGATGACTTTTATAATAACACATCCAGATGAAATTTATCATTAAATTTTGGATTTCATATGATGTTAAGTATGGATATATTCAAAACAATTACTATTTATAGAACCAATTTGATATTTTGTCATTTAAAATAATGAATACTATGTAAATGAGTACTTATAAAAATATTTTTAGGCAAAAAGCTCTGTTCTACTCATTTACTTGCCAGTTACAAAAATATATATTCATCTGAAACTCTAATAAATTTGCTTGAGGCATTAGATATTCAAATTCAAATGTATATTTTCTAAAGCGTCTTACCAATTTAGTGTTCTTGGCTACATACAGTATATTTGTATATATGATATTAGGTTTGTGTTACAAATAATGCCATTTTAAGCAAAAGACACAGATGATCAATAACACACAGAGACACCACGAAGGTTTTCAAATCAAACATGTCCACACATATACCAGCCCCAACGGCTGTGCCTTGCACAAAGTGAATTCTCAAAAACATTTTTCGGATGAATGCTTGATCAGATAGCATTTATCCTGTTATTCGCACCTAAAATTAACTCTCCAAAGCTATTTCTAGTAGAAATGCAATTTTAAAATTTAACAATTTTGTTCTAAATTAGTTATTTCTCAATGGCAGAGCCAGGTCAGTTGATTCCAGATTGAACAGCAAAGTAGTGTCAGTGATCAAAAGACCAGGTACATTTACACATGGTTGGACAGCTCTGATGCTTATGGTAAGACATTCATTCAATACATTGAACAACTCGATTTGTCGTACATTCATACAAAACAAAACAATCTTATTAATTTTTATAACATTATCACAAACACTAGTAAATATAATAATATATATAGGCATATACATACACATATATATCTCATTTAGTAGACTTAGTAGACTTCAGGTATCTCTTCTCAGTGAGAGGAGCAAGCTATCCTGAGTGAAGCAGGCCTTGTGTCTACATAACAATTGCTCAATGATGCACAGACCACACTTTAACAGTCTTCCATGTATGACCAGCAGATTGTTGGCAGTATGAATGCTGACATCACTGTTAATGCCAAGCCTTTGAAGCAGTAACATTTTTGTGAAACCAAAGACTAACTGTAATGACTAGTATGGAGTTGTAGCACCTAGGAAGATAATGGTCAATATTTGTTCAATGGAATATCCTGGGGCCATTTTTGGTACAGACCCCTCTTGTAATTTTCCCCCACCTGTTCTGCTTCATGCAGGGTGAAACTTTGCTGAGGCTCATCACTAAAAGTTCAAACATTCGATAGAAGACAGATTATTTTTCTCAATCAAAATTCAGATCACTTTAAGTCATTTCAAAGCTTGGCCCTAGTACTTAAGCAGGACAACCGACAATTCATTTAGCAAATTGGTTAGTATATATATGTGTTAATGAAATTACTGCTATGAGAGAGTTCTTAAGTGACAATTTAGTAAGATAATTCACATAACAATGTCTTTAAAAATTAAACATAGTTTCCAAAAATTCACAAGCAATTTAGTCAAATATTAAAGGTTAGTTTCAATACCACTAGTGCATAAAGTCTAAAAACGACCTTTAAAGTAAAATGTAAAGTAAAAGTGACCTTAAAGTAAGACTATTCATTTTAAATTTCAATATTATGGCTTATCAGAAGTATAAGTGAATAAAAATATACCCACTGCTCTGCATTAAATCATGCTACACAGGAAAAGATCTACTTGAACTAACAAAATAATTCTTTAGTATTTTAAATGCAAAGGTATTAGTTTCAAAACAGAGTCATTTACTCTCAATTGAACACTTCCAAATCAATAAATACTAATTTTGTCTATAAAATGTACAAGCCCAAAGGACTGAAAATAGTTTGTTTTGTTAAATTAATTAACATTACCCTTAGGCTTTGTTTACCCATTCATTTTTTTGGCTCTCAAAGTTAGTATCAAGGTCAATTTCATTTCATTCTGAATGTAATGATCCCAAAATTTAAATTAATAGACTCAGAACCAATGTCATTTCAATGTCTTATATATTATAGTATCATAAAAAGTTTACCTAATTTTAAATTGATTTAAAATTTGCTGCAAGAAGAGTGGCCAATGAATGCACAGTGAATCCAAGTCACCAGAAGAATGTGTTTTAAAGAGATAGAAAACAGTATGAGACTTCAGATTTGCGAATTGATAAAATAAAGCTTATACTATAAATTCAATATTATATATCCAATATAAGTAAAACTAGCACAGAAATTCTCTCCCCATTTTCTCTCTTTAAATAGGAATGGAAATACATGTAAAATTCTAATCTTCTCAAATTTTTCATACTTTAATATCACATTAAATTTTGTAATATTTGGAATTAATATTAGAAAAAATTATAGGAGATAATAGAATGCTTAAGAAGTATTGACTATGAATTTTTAGTTCACAATTATTTTTGAGTCAGTCTCTAAGTTAAGATCCAAACTTTCTATGCATGACCTTCCTTTTTAGGTTGGGGGGGCGGTGGGAGTTGTCCATGCTCAGAACCTGGAAGAAGTTAGCACGTTTTAGCAGTATTTGAAGGTGCACTGGTTATAGAGGAGCATGTAGCATTAAGGTAAACACATCCTAAAACCTCAAGGCCATTTAATGCCCAATGTCACATGGAGGTACATATGGCATTGAAAAAATTGTCATTATTCATTCATCCGTTAGGTCTGTTTTTTACTCTTACCACTGTGTTGGAATTATAATAAAGTTTTATGTGATGTACTATCTAAAACTGTTATGTTTGATGAGGAGGAACATGATACAAAATAGTTTTTCAGATTGCAACACTGTTGAGTTACCTCAAAATGTGCATCCAGAGTTGTAAAATGTCCAGGAAATACTATAATTTTCATATAATTAAAGCATTTTACATATTTCCATTCACCGATTTTTAATACAAGATGTATAATTTAATGACAACACATGCCGCATAACTCCAAATTTACTTACAAATCATTGTAATATTACAATAGTTCTTATATTGATTAGGAAAAGTAGCATAATGCATTAAGAAGGCAGACTTCCTGGGTTCAAATTTTGGTTCTACCCCTTGTCAATCATGTGACTTTGTGCAAGTCACTGGGTTATTCTTTGCTTTGGTTCCTCAACTCTAAAAATGGGCGCGATAAAAAGAGTACCATGTCACGTCATTATTATGAGGATTAAGTGAAGCAATAACAACAGAATACAGGCAAAGCATTTGGAGGTATTACTGGGCATGTAGTAATCCCTTAATAAGTGTTAGCTACAATTTTTATTACGATCAGAAGTTAGAGTGACTGATGTTAATATAAACCATTACTAATTTTTGAGCATTTAGTAAGTACCAAGCATGATAGACAACACACTTATGTTTAACCCTAAAAATAATATGAAGCACATTCTATTATGAAGAAAGTAGATCCTTAAAAATATAAAATATGTTAGCTTATAAATACCACAATATAGCTGATAATTTGCCCCATGAAATATGGCAAAGTACAACTGAAATCATTTTAATGACCCTTGCATGCCTCTAATGAGGATTACTGCTTCCAGGATGGTGATGAGAAAACAGTCATGACAATATGAAAGGACTTGCTAGCTAATCAGCTGTGTTCTCTCATTAGCCCTACGAATGTTAAATCCTTGAAGGTTATTTATGTAAAGATATCTTTATTAAATTCAAAATGTTCAACTTTTTCTTGAAAACTCTGATGTTAGGTTCCTTGTTTTTCATTGTATATGGACTTCTCACAAAAGTCTCTAGAGCTTCTGTGCTAAATAACAATTATTATTACTTTACCTAGTAGTATACACATATTGCCTACACATGTAACATGGTATTTTTGTTATTCAATACATAATGGTTAATGATAAAGGTTTTAATAATAGTTTGAAAACCATGATCAAATTTCATAAATTAAAATTTAATAATGGGCCGGGAGCAGCGGCTCACACCTGTAATCCTAGCACTTTGGGAGGCTGAGGTGGGCGGATCACTTGATGTCAGGAGTTCAAGACCAGCCTGGCCAACATGGTGAAAACACGTCTTTACTAAAAGTACAAAAATTAGCCGAGCATGGTGGTGCACACCTGTAGTCCCAGCTCTTGGGAGGCTGAAGCAAGAGAATGGCTTCAACCCAGGAGGTGGAGGTTGCAGTGAGCCAATATTGCACCACCGCACTCCGGTCTGGGTAACAGAGTGAGACTCAGTTTCTAAAAATAAAAAAAAAATTAATAATAGTTTGCACATACTTTAGATAGGAAAAGCATTTCACATACTAAATTAGCGTAAACCCATATAATTATCACAATCATGAGTGTTTTGCTTGAAAATTATGGATTTAAAATAAATATTACTGTATTTGCTATGCTAAAATCAATGTTATTGCATCAATTTAGAAATGATAAACATTACATATACTTTAGAATAAGGATAGAATACACCTTGTGCATCCATAAATTACAAAGTCCCCTAATGGTCCTTTTAAAGTACAAATAAAGGCTTATTTTCATATCTTATACATATATCTTAACAGAAAAATTCTCATGATGGTGTATTCTTTGAAGAGTCTGACCTCTCATATGAGAGCCTTCATAAAATTAAGAGTTTTAGGTATCTAACTTAAAGGTTTAGTTTTAAAATAGGCTTACAATCCCCTTCTTCATCCTGGTTCCCCTCCCTGATCCCCAGGGCCATTGTGGCACAGCACCCAGTATTCATGGCCCAAGGAAGCCATGCCCATTGCAGACACCAAAAATAGCATTGATTTGCTAGAGCTGTCCACAAGAATAAAGGATGCCCAAAGGCAGCTAGAAGAAAGTGAGTCCTGCTGGAGGCCTTAGTCAGCTTTCTTCTCCTCTAATAAGAAATAAGCCCTTAGGAGAAAGAGTAAAGCATGCTTTTCCACCTTTTACACATTAATGACTTTCTCTCTTGCAAATGGGGGACTGAAAATATATACCACACAGTCTATATTGTCCTTAACATTTCTCATGATGATTTGCAAGATGTCGCCAGGTTTCTTCAATAATGGCCTTCTTCAAGAGGAACTCTCCATTATTACATGTGTCTACTTGGAAAAGATGAAAACAAACATAATAAAACAATTTTAATGAATGGGAGAGGAGGCATGGTGGTTAATTTTTAAATCTCTAATATTTTTTTCTTTATGTCCCAGGGATGGATTTTACTCTAAAAGTGAATACTTAATGTCAATACAGAGAGACATCAGTTCGTGAAGCTGAACTGTCTGATTGAACTTCTACCCATTTCCAGCATAAATATCCAAGTATAAACTGAACACTACTTGTTTGCAATGGGAAGAAAGATTTACAGAAAAAAAAAAAAAAAAAGCATTGATTTATCTTCAGTGGAGAATGTTTAGCCAGCATGTAGTTTGTCTAGTCCAGCATTCAGGAGCTTCTGCCTGCCTGGTTTCTCGGGAATTCTTTTCATTCTTCTCCAGCTGGGGGAGGTGGCTCGCACAGCTTGTACAGCCTAGAAAAGGCATGGTAAAGTTTGACAGTGACTTAGTGCATTACCATTACATGAGGTGTCTTTATTGGTAGAACAAATACATTGATGATAATTTCTTGTTTCGTGAGTCATGATCGGATTGTCTATTTCACTAAAAATAACATATGAATTAGCAAACTCCAAAAATTAGATTCTATGATTTAGAAAACACCAGTGCCCCTCTGCATATCTTGATGGCTGTGGATGAAGCAATCCTGAATTTTTTACACCTGCTGCTTTTTCTCCAGTGCCAACTGCCCAGGCTGTTCACCACACTTGTGGTAAAACCTACTCTCTGGATTCCAGGAAATGATATTATTATGATAATTACCATCATGTCTATCATGATTATTTTGTAGCAAGATGGCACCTATCTCATAGGGGTCTACTGATTTTCTGACTTGTTTTAGAAATGTGCTTCATTTTGTACTATCCCCAGAGTGCAGGCAGTTGGCTGTGGATAGGCTGACATGGCAAGATTCCTGAGACCTAAATCTCAAAGGCACAATTGGCTAGAGTTTCCTAAGGATAAATTACCCAGCTCTGCCCAGGGCCCACTCACCCGACTGTGGGCTCTCCAAGTGGGTCAAGGATCCACTTAAACCATGGAGATGCCTGGAAATGCTTCCCATTGCAGCCCAGGTCTAGTTGTTCAAGACTATGCAGCATTCAAGGAAAACTCAGGGGGTTTAACTAGGGTCACACAAGTTCTGGTGCTCCACATTCTCCTGAGTGGTTAAATGATAACAGCAGAACCAAAGTAAAAGGGAACATAATAGCTGCTTGATAGCCCTAGTGATCTCAAGGCCATATGCATTACTTACAGCATATCCTGAGAGATTGATTGGCTGAACTAAAATGCTGGATTGGACTATGCCTGTTCTCTAAACAGCACCCATGGCCACACTGGTCCCACTGCAGAGCTTGGACTAATGATGTCAAAATATAAGGTGCAGATTTCCACTTGGCATCTTTTCATAAAAGCACTACAACCCAGGACTAGCTGTGGTGATTCAATCCCTTTTACCGACTAAATTGAAAACTGCTTCAATGTTGTTGATCAATTTAGCAAATTATAAATTTCCTCTCCCTTTGACATTTAATCCCATGCTAATTATAGATCAAAGGAGAAGAATGAGCAAGATTTAATATTGAGTTACAACTCCTGGTTAACAAAATGAGCTTTCCTAGTATGAGAACATGTAGAAGAAGCTATTGACTTTGGAGGTTTGCAAAACGTATTTCAAGTCCGGAAGGGGGTTGATGCGCTACATGTTATCTCCATGCAAGAAGAGAATACTGAAATAAAGACATCTCACATCAGAAGAAGCTTATTTCATCCTTCCCAGAGAAAAGAATACATTCAATTGACCCGATGTACTTCAAAGGTTCTTTGGCAGCTGAAGAATATGGTGTTACCTCAAATTGCATTCCCAGGGCTGGGATAATGAAAGAATAAGAAGGCTCTTTTTCTTCTTAATTTCCTTCCTCTTATTTCCCTGACAGTGCTGCCTAATGATTGAAAAGGCACAATGGGCTTAGTCACGTAGGACAGGAATGGGAAGATGGGTGGCGAATGTCCTGCCCCATGAGATCTGGGCTGAGCCATCACATTCCATTACCTTGCTCAGCACGTTTCCACGTAATGTAACTAATAGCACTGGGTAGACGAGTCTTTGAAATGTCTGCCTTGCAAATTGAAGAAAAGGCTACTCCCTGTGATCACCTAATGAAATAATAGCTCTGGGTATTGTGGAACTGGGCAGATTCAGCTTCTGTGAGGCTTCTTGGAAGTGACTCAGGGTTATTTGAGTTCAAACACATTTGTAATGGAAATTGCAGAGCTTTGGGAATTTAGAACAGGCAGATGAAGTTTCTAAGTGAAATGTAATAGGTAAGAGTTGGACTCTCATCCTGCACTGAAGCATTTATCTTTTGGCAGATAAATTGTTGGGCAGTGTGAGGCCTTGGTCTGCCCATCATTTGGGGCCCTTTTGTATACTCATTCCACTCACATCAGTGGCCCTGCACGAAAAAGGTTTGGTTTTGGCCTTCTTTCTCCTATTCTTGTTTGAGCTTAGGCAGCCCAAATTTCCTGACTAAATGCAAATCTGCCAAGAGCAGAACTTTCCAACTTCATGCTATAGATGGTGCCTTTCACCTTTCTACATAGCAACAATAAAAGTTATGTGAAAGGAGACCACAAAGTAAATGCCTCTTTCAAGGTTAAAGCATCAATCATACTCTGTCCCAAGGCAATTCTCCCCATCTCACAAATGAGAAAACTGAGTCTCAGGAAAAAACTCCTGACTAAATAAGGTCACATAGCCATTTTTTTTTTCATTTTTTTCTTTCTTTTTTCTTTTTTTTTTTTTTAAAAAGAGACAAGGTCTCACTCTGTCTCCCAGGCTGGAGTGCAGTGGTACGACCATAGCTCACTGCAGCCTCAACCTCCTAGGCTCAAGCTATCTTTCCATCTGTCTCCTGAGTAGGTGGGACCACAGGCCGACAGCCCAGCTTATTTATTTATTTATTTATTTAGAGACGGAGTCTCGCTCTGTCGTCCAGGCTGGAGTGCAGTGGCGCAGTCTCGGCTTACTGCAACCTCCACCTCCTGGGTTCAGGAGATTCTCCAGTCTCAGCCTCCCGAGTAGCTGGGACTACAGGAGCATGCCACCATGCCCAGCTAATTTTTAAAATATTTTTAGTAGAGATGGGGTTTCACCATGTTAGCCAGGATGGTCTTGATCTCCTGACCACATGATCCGCCTGCCTTGGCCTCCCAAAGTGCTGGGATTGCAGGCGTGAGCCACTGCACCCGGCCATTTTTTATTTTTTATTTTATGTAAAGACAGGGTCTTGCTTTGTTGCCCAGGCTGGTCTTGAACTCCCAGTTCAAGCAATCCTCTCACCTCAGCCTCCCAAAGTGCAGGGATTACACATATGAGCCACCATGCTCGGCCAATTTTTTTCACTTTTAACCACCATAGAATGCCCCCTCCTGATTAAGCAACTAAAGAAAATCAGGTTTTCATAGCACAAGAGTTCCAGATTTTGTGACATAACAAAAACTTTATTTTGTGAATAAAGCCAGTGTGCTGGATGTGCAATCCGACATCTGGAATGTAATATTTGGTTCCTGAGGAAGAGGGGCTTATTGCCCTGCAGAGCCAATGTATGAAACTGGGAGGGGGAAGGTCCTTTGTACTCCCTCCTCACATACCCATTCTATCCTATCACAATACCCATTCACTTGATTCTCTAAATTTATTTTGTCTTTGTATTCTACTAGGCTGCAAGCTCTTGTGTGCATGAAGTGTTTCTCATCCATCTTAATACCCCAATGCCAAAAGCAGTTCTGGACACATCTTTTAGACACAGATTGCTAAAGGGGAGAATGCAAAATGCACTGGAGCCAAGGGTGTCCAAGAAACATCCCTCCCCAGAGCAGGCTTTACCTACCTCAGAATTATTAAACTCTGATACTCTGCTTTCTAGCTTTCTGATTTCCTAAATTATTATATTCACTCTCCCAGTAGTGTGACTATGGCTGATTGCTCCTTTTTGAATGCCAGAACAACCATCTCCAGTCCATAGCTCACTTTAGATTCTGTAGCCCCGCTTCCTGCTTTCTCTTCAGTGCTGACATCCCCTGAGGGTGTCCTGACCTCCTCTCATCTCTCTTACCCATACATTGTGGTAACGAAATTGATTTCTGTGTCTTCACCTACCTCCTAAATATCGAAGACTCATAGGACTATAGTGCCACCTATTCTTTTCTCCTTGGCTTTTGACCAGTGTATTCCACTGTCCACAATGTCCTCTCCAGGGATGAGGATTGATGCTCAATCTCAGTACTACCAAGCTGAGCTCCCCATCTCCTCCCTGTGCGTGTGCTTCCCTTCTGCACCCACTGTCTCAGAGGAAAGAACCACCAGCACCTCATTATCCAAGCCAAAGATTTGGTGGTCATCCTAGAATCTTCCTTTTCCCTAAACTCCTTTATCCAATTCGTGTCCAAAGACTATTGATTCTGTCTTCTAAACATCTCTCTAACCCATCCTCTCATCTTGGCCTCAATACTACCATAATTTTTTTTAAGCTCCTGCTTCAGTCTTAGCTGTCCTCAAATGGGCCATCCTGATGTTGCCAGAGATAAATTCCAAAATTCAAATCATCCAGATAAGAAGATTGCTTATGCATGCCTCCCTATTGTCTTCAAGTTAAAATCAAAACTCTTCTGTACTCCTACAAGTCTCTCTGATCTGGCTCTGGCCTATATCTCCAGTCTCACTTCACATCATACTTGAATCACATTCAACCACCAGTCATTGAGGTCTAGGCATAGTTCTCAAAACATCACTTCTTCTGTGGTCCTTGGTACTATTGCATCCCCAGTATGGGACATGCATTACAATGCTGACAGGCCCAGGAGTATTCTGTGACCTCTTCTCTCTGTCCTTAGGCTGCATTATGTCCCTTCTCTGTGTTCTCATGACAATCTATGCCTATTTCCATCACACACTGTGTACTATTTTCATTCTATTCCATTGTTACTCTCCTACACTTCAACAACTGGTGGAGGACACTATGTCTTTAGTCCTCTAGCTTTTAGCAAGGGGCCTGACACCTACAGACACACAGCAGAAATTCAATATATATCGCTCTGAGTAAATTTTTTAAAACATCAAGAGGATGGTAAGAGGAAAACCCTGATAAGGATGGGTTGAGGATTTGAATCAAATAGTATCTCAGACAGAGATAGCAAACTTCAGCTCCATGAAGATGTTTCCAGAAATATTATCCCAGCGTTGCTCATGGATGGCCTTACCTTGACTGCCAAATGTGTTCTTCAACTACACTGTCTTTGGGGCTGGAGTCCAGGTTCTCAGCTGGGAGAGATCCCAGCCCCTCTGTGCTCCTTGGCATTCTCTCTGCACCCTCCACAGGGTGATTCCTGTTTTCTACCTTTCCTTGTAATTATGCCTTCTTCACCTCATCTTTTTAACTGAAAACTGTGTGAGGGCCAGGGCTATTTCTAATTCAGATTTATACTCTCCTTGGGGCATAGCAGAGTGCTTTGCATTTCTGAGGTCCTCAATAAATATTTGCAGAATGAATGAAAGAATAAATAAAATAAATTTTAAAAATTACTCTTGCTTTCTCTCTCAGGCCAATTACTCCCTTGTAGATAATGTCAACTTTATGGCTGGCTCATTTTATTGCGTTTCGTTTCGAGTGTTTTTAACATCACCCAATAAAGAAAAAAAAAAGCAAATTCATTGGTTTCTTTTCTTGTGTTCAGCTTGCACATTGGTTTATTGATCAGGGTGCTGAAGTCTGATCCCCACCCCACTGTTTATTAGTGTTTATAGGTCTAGCTAAGAACACCTTGCTGAGCCATGGTCTTGTTTTCTTATTGGAATTTTAACACTTCACTGGGTCTATTATCCAAATATACCATGCCTCCCAAGGTGCTGGATGGAGAATGCATATGTAAAAATAATCCTTTAGCAATATAAAGCCTTAGATTCTAACCTAATCAACTGTGAAAGACGACATTAACAAAACTTCAGGATTAAATAGAGTTAGGAGTCAGCACTAAAAATAAGTGCAATTAGAACATGAGTGCTCCAACCATTTTCAGGGGGAAAGTTTGTTTTCCCTTTGAAAGCACTTTCACTACCCACATGGTTTTTCAGAATGAAATATTACTTCACAAATGCTGCAGCCATCATTCCCACTCTGGTAACTGCTCTGTGAAGAGAAATAGTGTTTTGTCTGTGGCAGTGTTTGGAAGAACCTATTTTTTGTTAAAATACAAATGTGTAAAAGCAATCAAATGTAAAAGAAATTATTTAGCTTTTCCCCCCTTCAAGATAGATGGTTGCCTACCCTCATCACCACGGAAATCAAAACCAGAGCATTTCTCTGATGGCTATTATTTATGTTCATTTATTTTAAAGTCAATGGGAGTCCTTTCTTATGATGCTGTGTGAACTGTAAATATTTGAGATAACAAACAAAAATCTCAATCATTCATTTCTTCATTCAGACATTCTTGAAATCTGTTCAGATATTTGATGTTTACTATGATGAGTAATAAATAAAATCCAAAGAAATATGTCTGCCTCCAGAAAACTCATATTCAGGTTGGGCAAAGGAACATGTGACAATATATTGCAACAAGATATGATAAAGTTTATCATAGGTCAATATGACAAGATGCTAAGGGAGTACAGAGAGGAAGGAAACTCAAGCAAGACTCCAAGGAGAAAATGACATCTAAGCTAGGTTTTGCAGTGAAATAGGAGTTTCCCATACAAACACATATGGGAAAGGCAATCATGCTAGAAGGAACAGCATGTACAGTCACAGAAGTATAAATGAAAATGGGATTTTGGTTGTTTGGCACAGCTGGATTTCAAATTTTAGTAGTGCCTGTGTGAGCTTTTCTTTTTGAATTCATGATAGAACTTGCAAAATAGAATAATATCCATTTATTTCTGAGAGCATTTATGTGTAATCACACTTAGCCACTGGGTGTTTCAAGGGCAATCTCCGTAATTACAATCAGTGCGACACGGGGCACATCCTAGATCAGTTGCATTAGCGGAGGGACACTGCCGGGGAAAATGCTGGCAAATCTTTCGGGCAAGGGCAGAGCAGGGGATGCACTTACCTTGGTGCAGACTGTGGAGTCCGGTCTCTGACTCCCAAATTCTTCGCTGTGTTCTGAACTCTTGCTCCCTGAAAGTCAGGAAAATCACTTTTATCCCTACAGTGTGTTAGTAATAATTTAACATACCATTAACATTTGTGTGTAGGATACTTATTCAAACAATGTCTTTAACATCAAGGGAGATTAGCTAAGAGAAAGACAGACATCGCTGTCTGAGCATTTTCAAAATTTTTAATAAAAATGTGCTGTTATGTTGCTTTGTCTTTATTCCTAGAAGCGATCAATACTTCAGATGTTGAAAACAGGCCAGGCACAGTGGCTCATGCCTGTAATTCCAGTACTTTGAGGGGCCAACGTGGAAGGGTTACTAAAGCCTGGGAGTTCAAGACCAGCCTGGGAAACATAGTGAGACTGTCTCTACAAAAAATAGAAAAATTAGCCTGGCATGGTGGCACGCAATTGTGGTCCTAGCTACTCGAAAGGCTAAAGTGGGAGGATTGCTTGAGCCTAGGAGATTGAGGCTGCAGTGAGCCATATTTGTGCCACTGCACTCCAGCCTGGGAGACAGAATGAGACCCTCTCTCACAAAAAAAGAAAAATAATAAAAATAAATAAAAATTTTAAAAAGATGTTGAAAATAGTAAATGAGCAGACTATAAATACCTGCTCTGTGTTACCACCTTTCTGGAACAGAAATCACAGTTTTATCACACCTGTGCACTTGTTTTTCTCTTACGTGAATCATTAAGTTTACTAGTATTTAGCAAAAAAATATTTTCTTAACTAATTCTAAAGCAATTTTTGGACAAGCTATGTCCATGCGGATCTATGAAATCTAGTAATTCTACCTCAGAGTTTATAATAAAATCTACTTTGGCAATGAAAAATTCTTCACAGTCTGTCAAGTTCATGAATGAAGTTATAATCACTTTAGTTCCTCATGAAAATTACTTACTACATAGGACCAAAGACCAGAGTTTGGGGTTTGGAAAAGGTTGAGGAGAGTTGTTCAAAAACTCTGAAACTCTCTCTCCAGCTACTACATTCTGAACTAAGGAAAGAAACAAGATAAAAAGAAGGAAAAAAAGGACGTAAAATAGGAAAACAAATAGGGAAGGGGGTGCGGCATCAAAAAGAAAGGTGGGAAGAAATTTAGGAATTGCAATTAAGGACTTAAGAAAAACTATTTTGGCTAATCCAAAAGCAGTTATCTCAATTGACTGTTCATAGGCAGTTACAGATCAAGTGAACTCATTATTCTGCTCTTTCCCCACTTTTCACCACTGCACTTAACCAGTCTTTGAAAGCAAAAACAAAAACAAAACAAAGAAAACTTTTTATTTTGAAGTAATTTTACAGTTAGAGAAAAATACAGACAGAACTGAGACTTCACATACTCCATGTGGCTTCCCCTAACGTTAACCCTTCACTTAACCACAGTGTGATTACTAAAACCAAGAATTAACATTGGTACAATATTATTAACTAAACTGCACATCTTATTCAAATTTCTCCATTTTCTCCCACTAAGGTTTCTTTTCTGTTCCAAGATCCAACCTAGGATCCCATATTGCCTTTCGCTTACCTGTCTCCTTACTCCCCTCCAATCTGTGACAGTTCCTGAGGTCCTTCCTGCCATTCATGCATGACCTTAACACTCTTGATAAGTATTGGTCATTACTTTGCAGAATGTCTCAGTTTGGGTGTGTCTGATGTTTGCTCATGATTAGATGCAGGAAATGCATTTTGGGCAAGAAAATCACAGAAGTGATGTCATGCCCTTCTCAGTGCATCCTATCAGGGGATACAGGATATTGGCATATCTTATCACTGCTGACATTAACTTTGATCACTTTGGTGTCTGCCAGATTTTGGCACTGTAAAGTTACTCATTGCTTTTTTTTTTCGTAGTTAATAAATATATTTAGGGATATACTATGAGACTATGCAATATCCTGTTTCTCTTCAAACTTTCACTCACTGATTTTAGCCTCTGTTGGTGTACCTTGTCTACGACAATAATATTGTTTTGTTTATGGACTGGAATTCTGTTAAAAAGAGTAATCTCTTCTCCCCAAATTATTTATTTATTCAAGTATATATTTAAATCAGTGTGGACTCATAATTATTTTATTCCATGAGATATAATCTAATACTTATATACATTTTTTTTTTTTTTTTTTTTTTTGCTAAAATTGTTTCAGTTTTGGCCACTGGGAGCTCTTTCTGGTTGTTTCTTGTGCCTTTTTAATATGCTGCCATCATTGTTTAGTACTCCTTTATTTTCTGGCACTTCAAGATGTTCCAGACTTGTCTTCCTTGTCTCATCTGGTAATTTACCAATTCTCCAAGGGGCCCTGGCTATTTTTATTGGAGAATGGTATTTAGAAGCCAAGAGTTGGACACTGAGTGTGCTCTTTACTACTGGGAGAATAACTGCAACTAGGCATTTCCAGCAGGCAGGGCTAATTTACAAATACAAACATACTCATACATCTATATTCATTTCTACATCTATCCATATTTGTATGTGTCTGTGTGTGTATTTATCAGTTCATACTGATACATGTGATTTCAATCCAGTAGCATAGGGTTCATTCCAGATTCCAGCCTTCTTCCTTTCCTTATTTGTAACTTTTTTCTCAGACAGTGAGAAATCAGCCTCTCATTATTTACAATATCTTATTTGTTCATTCTTAGTAACACGTAAATTAGTTTTAGAATTCCCAAATCATACCCTACGAAAAATAGATTTACTAACTAGTGTGAAGTATTTGTGTACAATGCTTTTTGTCTACAGTCTTATAATATTTCCATTAAGTAATTCCATTAAGGAAAATGTTTGCTTTCTTAAAAGGTTTCAAATAAAGCTGAGCTTGTCATGCTGAAGACATCTATTGGCACATTTCACTTTAAATTCATCTATATTGTTCATAAACTCAACACTCCAGCTACTTGCGTTTTTACACTCTGGCTTATATTGCCATTGCTCCCTCTACTTAAATACTCTTCCTGCCCCCTTCCCTTCCTGTCTGCATCATATTTATCTTCCAAGTTCCAAATCAAATATCATCTTAGTTAATAATTGATTGGTCACTCACCATATCAGGTACTGTTTTAAGTGCATTAAGTATATTTACTTAATCCTCACAACAACACTATGAAACAAGTACTATTATTATTCTTGTTTTAATACTGAGGAAACTAAGTACCAAAGAGGCTAAGAATATTTCCCTGAATCACCCAGATAGCCAACACTGAAGTTGGAACTCAAACTGTGGCTGCTTGGCTCAAGAGTCTGTTCTCTTTTATTCACAATAGCAAAGTCATGGAATCAACCTAAGTGCCCATCAACAGTGGGCTGGATAAAAAACATGTGGTACATATACACCATGGAATATTATATGCCATAAAAAGGATAAAATCATGTTCTTTGCAGCAGCCTGAATGCAGCTGGAGGCCGTTATCCTAAGTGAATTAACACTTGAATAGAAAATCAAATATTGCATGCTCTCACTTTTAAGTGGGGACGAAACAATGAGTACACATGGACATAAAGATGGAAACAACAGATACTGTGGACTCCAAAAGGGGAGAGGAAGGAAGGGGGATAGGATTAAAAAATTACCTATTGGGTATTATGTTTACTGTTTGGGTGATGGGTTCAAAGGAAGCCCAAACCCCAGCATTATGCAACGTATCCATGTAACAAACCTGCACACGTACCCCTTAAATCTAAAACAAAACAAAAACTTGTTCTGTGCTTTTAATCGCTACCATAAATTCATCTTCTGCATGAAGCCCTTCGCCAGCTATCCTAGTTAGAATGACATCATTGAACAAATATCTTTTGGCATTTACTTTGTACTAGGTACTATTTTGGGAAACTGTGATACAAAAATGAGTAAGACTTATCCCAGCCAGGGAGGGGCTCAGTCTACTCATTTGCTCCCTGTTCTGAGTCTTGATACACTGAGATTGGTTACCCTGGAGAAACTTGCTTGCTTGTGCCCGTGGCATGGTGATTTCTCTTTGGATGTGTCCACCATGAGATAAGGCAAGGAGCATGTCAACTTCATGTCTTTGTTCTTTGTGTCCAGTGTGATGCTTTGATACTGAAGGTAAGGGGTCAGGATACTTTGGAATCCCAGTTTTTATTAAAAAGGTTGAGAAGACATTTCTTTCTAGGCTGCCGACAAAGAACACTAGGAATATAGAATTATGGCATAGAAAACTTTAAATTTATAATGTAAATGACAGTTTCTACTGCAAGCCTTTTATTAATCAAATCAGCTGGTTACATAAAGTGCTGCCCAAGGTTGTTACAATCATTAGCAAAACATCGTGAAAACATAGTACCCTTCTCTTCTGTCTTTTATCTTTCCTTCAAACTCAAGCAGTGAATTAAAATAACAACTCTACGAAAAGTATATACACAAAATCTGCAGAGGAAAACAATATTGAAATTATAAATAAGAACAATAAATCATGCCAAAAAGTTTCTTATTCCCAAAAAAATTAATAAATCTTAGTTTTTTCATTATATTATTCATTTATATATTATAAAACTTTAATAGATAGTAAATATTATTCTTTAATATATCATAATACAAATTCGATAATGCAATAATGCAAACACTTCAATATATACTGAAGATGACAAATATCTAACCACTTGGTCTCTAAAAAGCTGAGTCTAAATGGTTAAGTAATTGTCCCTGAGGCTGAAAGGTAAAAAGGAGAGAAAATCCAGGCTAGACCTTTGATTCAGACTTGCATTCTAACTGCTCAAATCATAGGTAGGTAAGAGTTGGCTTGTGGATTGGCCCTCAGCCACAAATCTCACTGTCTGCTACTGCTGAATACTGGAAGGAGAATCCGGGACAGGGGACTGTTGAATAAATCTCTGGGGCCACCAGTCTGCCCAGTTTCCTTAAAGAGGGTCCCAGGCTCTATGATCTTTCACAAAGAAGTTAAACCTTATTTCTTTGCCTCTCATAGCCATTGGGACGTCACAACTTGGGGCAGAGGAACAAATAACAAAGGAAGAAAGCTACCTATTCCATATGTATTCATTTTTAAAAAAAAATTCAGGGGAAGAACAAGTGATATATACTGACAAAATAGTGCGGTTTATATATCAACAGGAATTTTATAAGGAACCCATGACTTTTGAGTTTTAAAATTATACTATACGTACATAATACACATCAATATAGTAATACTATATAAATATAATTTACATTGTATTTTAAAGAGCTTTACACCAGTTAAGTGAGTCATCGGGGCCTGCATAATATCAATATTACTTTTTCTCTATTTTCTATATTTCCACTTTTAGTTTTAAGAAGTTAACATATTTGATATAATTATGACTATTCAAATCTATACAGTAGAAATGGATATGTCACCAATTCATAACTACCTCCTTAGTGGAATATTCTAAAAGAAAGTAAATTCCAGTCTCTTTTGCTTGTTATAAGCTATAATTTTGAGGTGGCGCTTCCCAAGTCTTCCTACAAACCTACTCTAATAAGCAACATAATCAAACAGAAAGGCAATTAATTTCTTTCTGTATTTCTTAGCAACCTAAATCTCAACTCTGATATGGATAATCATAAGTTTACCTGGATCTACTTTTTAAAACATAATTTGTATATATATCCAAAAAGTCCTTCCTAAACCTGCTGGCAAATCACATCTGTGTTTACCCTTTCCAGCTGGCCCACAGTATGTTACATGCTTCTTAGCTCTAAACTTTACTTAACAACTCTCTCTTGGACCTTCTAAGATCTTGGTTTTCAATCTTCAGCTCCTGAGCCCTAACCAGAAGTACCAATGTATATGCTCTCTCTGTGCCTGATCTTCACATTGCAGACACCAGCTTGATGTTGGCCTCTTCAGTTGACTTTTTCATGGGCTTTGTTGGCATTCTGCAATGCAGTCTTGGGAGCAAGCCCAGAGGGATTTATATGTTTGCCTGCGAGTTAGACACTAAGCTTCCAATAAACAAAGGAGTCATAATTACAAAGCATATCTTAAAAAATAAATCACTCACTGGGCAACTCAAACCAAGTCAGCAAGTAGAGAAATTTGTTAAATCAATTTCTTGTGGTAGCCCAAAGAAAAGGTGGTAGAATAAAATATAAAATTTGTCTTTTGATTTCTTTTGTCTTTCTGTGGGTTAAGTATCTTTTCTGCTAGATTAAGCACATTTTCATAATTAGTAAATTGGAGCTTAGTGCATTTTTAAAAATAACTTTAAGGGGTAAAAACTAAACCGCCACACTTAGAATACTATTGGGCTACTGTATAGAATAAAGTTCATTCTATTTATAAGAGAGTATATTCTCCCTATAAGTACTCCAGTGACCCAAAGACAGTCCAAAGACTGCTATTTATCCCCTAAAGGAAAATTTGAGGTAAGTGCTTTATCCTCAGAAAAACGTACACACTGAGTATGGCATGAAGGTCCCTTGGCAGTCACCAGGAGCCAGCAGGACCCTCAATTCTTTCCTCTTCTTCCTTGCTGCTGTGCCTCTCCGCCCCAAGCTTTACCACTAACAATTGCCAAAAAATGCCATATGTCCTTTTACTTGTTCCTTACATAAACGCCAAATTCACTGCTGCCTTATTCCACTTAGTCAAGTCCCCTTCTGCCTGCAGATTTCTGCGTAGACTTCCCTTTTTCCAGAGTTGTCTAAGATTCTTGCAGAACCTCAGACCGGTGCCTGCAGCATCTTCTCCCTGGGAGCATTTCTCATTCATGAGTTACGTCTGAGCCTAGTAAACTGTCCATCACATCCAGGCACCTGTCAGACCTCTGATAAATGAACAAAGGAATCTTCAAGTCCAGGGCCTACAAAACAACTCTTCCCAAGTCTGCATGAGACCTACCTGCTTCCGCATCACATCTGTAGCCTGCATGATGTAACGAGGTGGCAGTCCGTGGCTTCTGGCCAGAATGATGGCTTGCTCCAGCGTCACGCTCAGGGTGCACCTGTGGGCCAAGGCAAGGGCAAGTCAGACCCCATGGTTCCTGATACACCCTTTGAGATGATGTGGATTACTAATCACAAAATCAGAAAGCACCAGCCAAAATAAAAGCAGCTAGACAATGAACCGCTGATTTTTCTACATAAAATACCAGTTTAAAAATAGATTATAAAGGTACATTACTGGGGTCAGAAATTAAGTATTTAAATTTAAAACAAACCCATGATGAACTGTTTATAAGAGCACTTATCTACAGAAAATTAAATAACCAGAATTAGAACAAGTTTTATTACTAAATATTATTCTTTAATGATATTTCATGTAATTTAGAAGAAATGACTAAAGAATATTTATCATTAACTTCTACATATTGATAGTTAATAGATTTATACTGATTTGTGCACAAATATAGTAGAAGAATAAATGGTGAAATTACTATTTACTGAGGTCAGAATTGATTTTTTTTAAATGTGTTTATTGGACTCAATCTAAAAGAGTATTTGTAAAAGTTCCAAAAGGAACTCATAACTAGTTATATAGAAATGTGATACCCAGAGTAGCCCTGAGAAAAGTGTTCTAACCAGCATTTAGTGACTGGTGAGCCTCTGTTCTTTTCCTTCTCTCTCTCTCTCTCTCATTTTTTTTTTGTTTGTTTTTTGTTTTTTTGAGATGGAGTCTTGCTCTTTTGCCAGGCTGGAGTGCAGTGGCACATCCTCAGCTCACTGCAACCTCTGCCTCCCAGGTTCAAGCAATTCTCCTGCCTCAGTCTCCCAAGTAGCAGTAGCTGGGATTACAGGTGCATGCCACCACACCCAGCTAATTTTTGTATTTTTAGTAGATATGGGGTTTCACCATGTTGGCCAGGATGGTCTCAATCTCCTGACCTCGTGATCCACCAGTCTTGGCCTCCCAAGTGCTCGGATTACACTGTGCCTGGCTGTTCTTTTCCCTTTCTTTAAGGCATTCTTTTATGTTCTTCCACATTGATCTCTACAGTACCCCTGAAAGCCTATGTTTATTTGTTAACATTTTCAGGTGCTGGTCTCTGAATTGTTCTTTTAAAAGTTCTTTTGCATACATTAAAAAGAACATTTAAAAAAAGTTCTTTTGCATACATTTCATAAAAATTGTCAATTTTAGATGCTTCTCCTAAAATTGTATTAATGGATTTTGTTTTATTTGTTTTTTCCAACATATTTGTATTTTAATTAGCCTTTTCCTTATTTTGCATTTACCTCCCTGTAGTTTGTTGTTTTATTTGTGTATTTTCCTAGATCTGTCTAGTATTTTTCCCTGCAAATAAAAGTAAGTTCTACAATGCAATTGTTTCTATGGGAGAAAAATCTAACTCATTGGCTATGTGGCTGTAACACAGAAGTTCTTGGTTATGAGGCTCTAACACAGAAGTCCAATGCATTTGGTAAGTTTTGATACTGATAATTAAGAAAAAGAGGAGAGAGGGATTTAAAACATTCTTGTTGTAATATTAGAACCTCACAAAGTGCAACTGTGTGATTACACATAACTGCATTCTAAGGAGAAATATGTAAGTTCTACTGGCTGTTAAATGACTTGAGAGGCAGCTTTCTCATTACAGAGAATTCATTATTATTATGAACACATGTTCAAGTTTCATCATTAAGTTTTAGTTGTACATGATGTTCACAAACTTTTAGTGTGTGAGTCCGATAACAATGCATATTGTTTTACATGTACATGCAAGCTGCAGAACAGCCTATGCCAAAGAAGGCCAAGCAGTAATAACTAACAATTCATGTTTAAAAAATCAGTTTTCGGCTGGGCACGGTGGCTCATGCCTGTAATCCCAGCACTTTGGGAGGCCGAGTCGGGCGGATCACAAGGTCAGAAGATTGAGACCATCCTGGTTAACATGGTGAAACCTCGTCTCTACTAAAAAAAAAAAAAAAAAAAAAAACAGCCAGGTGGTGGTGGTGGGTGCCTGTAGTCCCAGCTACTTGGGAGGCTGAGGCAGGAGAAGGGCGTGAACTCAGGAGGCGGAGCTTGCAGTGAGCAGAGATCGCACCACTGCATTCAAGCCTGGGCGACAGCGAGACTCTGTCTCAAAAAAAAGAAAAAAAAATCAGTTTTCTACAAAGCATTTAACTGCCAGCTTACTCAACAGACCATAACCTTTTTCTCCTCATTAAGGTCTCCTCCACTGCGATTTTAAATCTTTATTGATCCTAACATTTTAATCAATAATGTTCATTACACCAGCTGAATGAAGCCAAGGGGAGGAAAAAAAAATCTTTATCTGTTTCTAATCATGCTGAAATATGTCTGTGCTTTACTGATAAAGCGGAACTTGCTCTATCTCTCGTGTACTCACTTATAAACAAGACTTACACACTGTGAAGGGTTTTTAACAGACAGCCTACAATTATTATTCATTTTCTTAATCCTTTTAAACTGATCTCTTTCTCCCTACCTCAAGTTGTAGTAAGCAGCAGTACAGCAGCAAATTACCCGCCAGAGATTTTAAAAGATTTTACTGCAATCAGGAAGCGAATGTGCCCAGGAACATGCTCTCTGAAAGGATACCTCCAAGTGTGATTTGCAACCAATCACACAATACCTAAGAGAAAAATCCACCTTCAAATGGATATGTGTATTTTCTTTCCCCAGCATTTCCAAAACAGATGGCTGCACCTTTATTTGTCTTTTCATGCTAACCATTATGTATCTTCCAATTAGGACTCAAAATTAATTTGAAATTTTAAAAAAGTAAAAAGTGTTAAAAAGAGGCAATCACATAAAGGTGGGAAATATTGCCTGTAATTTGATTCATGGTTGATGGGTCCAACCAAGGCCTTGTCTTTCCACTCACAGCATCACAGAATTCTATTTTCCTAAACTAAGCATGCGAAAGAAAGCCTCTCAGGAAGGCTGCCACTTTTCTGTCGGTATACCATTATTTGCCCCACAGCTTTTCATCTTCTCCCAACTATCTCAATTTGAATGTCAAGTGGAAAAAATCAGCATCTGCAAGAAACATTCGGATGCTGGCATTCTCTGATGGACTCCAGGTCCAGAAAGTGGCACACAGTTTTTCAGTGGTACATAAATATATACTCAGAGTCAGGTTTACGAGAGCTCATTTGATTTTACAGGCACTTTCTGATGACCAGAGAGATTGATATGCTAGCCCTGGGCAAAAGAAAGAAAGGAGCATATTAAAGGCCAGGAACCCTCATTCAATAGGAGGTTTCTCTTTTTTTGGAGATAGGGTCTCACTCTGTTGCCCAGGCTGGAATGCAGTGGTGCCATCTCAACTCGCTGCAGCTTCGACTTCCTGGGCTCAGGTGATCCTCCCTCCTCAGCCTTCCAAGTAGCTGGGACTACAGGAATACACCACCACATGCAGCCAACTTTTGTATTTTTTGTGGAGATGGGTTCTCACTATTTTGCCCAGGCTTGTCTTGAACTCCTTGTCTCAAGCGATTCACCTGCTTCAGCCTCCCAAAGTACTGGAATTACAGGTGTGAGCCACCATGCCCAGCCCAATATGGAGTTTCTTACCTGATGCCCCAATCTTCTTTCTAACATGGACTCTGTTTTACAATTAAATTAAAATGTGAATAAATCTATATTTTTACCCCACCTGGAACATATAGGCCTTCAATTTTTCAGCTCCTTCTACTACAACATCACTTAAAAAATATTCACACAATTCTTTCCCTAGAAGCCACAAAATAACAAAATAAATGTCACAGAGTAGTATTTGTCCTTCATAAAAAGGCAACTGTAACATAGGCAATGAAGAAAGTTTGTCCTTAATTTTAGTAATAAGATATTCCAAGTAATGGCTCTGCTTAGAGTATACATGTGAGGAAGCACACTTGATAAGGTAGCAAAGTTATACAGAAATGTTTAATTTCCCCATAGGAAGAAAAAGGAAAAGGTCAATATATCTGTGCTTATAATTAATAAATCTCCTTGACATATTTTGTACTGAGAGTAGATCCCAAATCACTCAGATATTTAGCACAGTTTTAATATGATAAATGTAACCTGCAGCTAACGGGTCCCATTTAATTTGAAGGACACTTTGATTTGGCAATGCTAAGGAAGATGTGTTAAAATATACTTTATTGCATGATTCTTTCTTTCATGTATTCTTTTGCCAAACATTTTTTGACTGTCTACTTTGTACCTACAAATACCATAAGTTGCTGGCAGGAGTGGATTTACTGTGGAGCTACAAAAGCTTGAGTTTCAAGGCCCCTTACTTGTACGAATCCCTTTCCAGGTTCTGGGAGGGGCCTTAGCACTGTGTTCACATAGTCACATACCTTTACAAATGTGCAAAAGCAAAGTGTTTTAACTGCAAATGATATGGCTGCTGTCTTCTTTACATCCCAGTTTCCTTCTGTCATGTTGGGTAGTGTTCAATTCGCTGTGGTTATTTTTGAAACTGAGCTAAAGAAAGTTGAGTTGGGATGCAGTCAGGCTAGGTTTGCTGGGATGTATTTATTGGACAATAATTACTTTCATTTATGGCTGGGTTATTGTAGTATCCTGTGTAGAAATGGCATCCAGAGTATTCCTACTGCCCATTGTACACAGTCATCCAATGCTGGAAAAGAGATGCAGGGCCAGAGGTCATGATGTAATATGTCCATATCCTGAGGCCCCCAGAATGGGAAATATATATGTTTTGGAGGACAAAAGGGTTGGAACTGTATACAGCCAGAAACTACTCTGTGGCATATTCTCTCAAATTTATGGTTCATATGCTAAAGAAACTTAGAGAAGTTTTTTCTTTTTTTGCATTTGACAATTTAAAAATGTATAAGACATTAGTAATAACTCATTTTGATGTTGGAAAGCTTTTATCAACTCTTAATAATTTAAATTTGATCATCCATGCTAGAGAAAAGACAAAATAATTGTTCTATTCTCTCTATAGAAAATTATATTGCAAAGTTGTTATAATTTGAAGAGGCAAAGAGTATGTTACAAAAATTGTGGAGAAAAAATATACAGAAGTGGGGCAGTTCATAAAGTAACAAAAATTATTTTGTGGATTTTATAATGCTTGTGTTACTTATCAGATTTTAAACATTGCAATTTATTTTTCTTACATTCTGAATATTAACTTTCATTCCTATTTTGTTTTGTAATTTTCTAAATTCTTTCTGACTTTATTTTACTTAACTTCAGACCCCCAAATCTCCATTACTCCAGTGTGTAGGAGATGCAACAGTGAACAAAGCCAAGTCCCATCTCTTTTGATGATCAAATTTTAGTGAGAGGACAAAGAAAATAAAGAAGCAAATGGATAATATCAGGTGGGAATGAATTACCCATAAAAATAAATTTTGTGGCAGATTAGAAAGTGGAATGGTACTAGCGAAGGGTGTAATGGCAGAAGGAGGTACTGTTTTGGGGAAGACCATTTCAAGGAGAGTTAAGTGCAAAGGCCCTGAGGTTAATGCTGGTTCAGTCTGCTCATGAACAAGTGTGGAGCTCAATATGCTGGTGCACACAGGGAGAAGGAGATGAGGGTGGGGAAACAGCCTGGGCTCAAACATGCAGAGCCTTGGGCATCAGAGTTTAGGAGTCAGTGGGTTTAGTTACTTCTTTGGTTGACATGAAAAAATTTCTATATTTATATTACATGATATCAAAGAACAATTTGTTAAGTAAATTACCAAAGCAATTTACTAAATACCCAACCATAACAGTTTATCAACACTGTATTCAAAGCATCTTCAGTTGCTTTCCAGTGGCAACATTTTCAAAGGCAAACTCTTCATCCTCTCCCACTTTCCACCTCATTGTCCCAGTATCCTACTTACTCCCCACAACCCACAACTTCTTTCCGCTTTCAGTCAGCATCTTAGTGCCATTGTACAAACCCCTCCCCCAATCCCGTGTCCATTTTTACTCTGTCTTTCACTACTTTCAAACTATCTTGGAACCTCTTTCTGAATGCAAAATGGCAGCTGACAACAGAAGGGTTTGAAGACAATCTTATGGAGCTGTACCCAGGTTACTTCGACTCTCAGGCTGCATCTCCTCTGCGAATTGAGGAAAGCAGGTGTACTGACCTCATAAAGTGCAGCAAGAATGACCTGAAGTGATGAGTGTGATACCTGGCCATGGTAAGTCTGTGTAGAGGAGCCTCCTCTTTATGGGCAGTACATTATTTGGAAAAACTTAAGGAACACAAGTAAATCCCAGTTTCTCAAATCTCATCATATTTCAACTATTTAAAAGGTTTATAGTTTTATAGTCCTTTTTATTCTAAAGAGATGCTCATTAAAGTAAACCTGGAGTAAATTATGATGTTATAAGATTATAATAATTACATGAAGCTAAAGACAAATGTATGCCAATATTTGTTTTATAAACTGAGTTCAGTTAAAGTAGAGTCCACCTGACTATAATTTGGGCATTTGCTGATAACATTCTTTGTGATTTTTTTTTCAGGTGTTTGTCCCAGTTGATCTTAGACATCAGATCTTGAGTTTATTTTATACAGCAAACTGCAGAACTAAAGGAAGGTCAGGAAAAGCATGTGAACTGGTCTCCTCTTTCCCAACTATATTTCTAGATGCCAGAGGTGTGTCTCCCGTCCCCTCCTCAACTAAGTCTCAGAAGAGAGACAAAGCTTCGTTTCCTAAATTGGCTTACATGCAAAATATTGTATTTCAACCATTTCTAACTTAGGTTCATTACACTATATTTAGTTCACTTTTTAAGATATCAGTTCTTACCTAAAGTGGATAATGTTTACATGTTAACCCTCCCCTTTAAGATGACTCAACATTTCTATAATAAATTAGATGGAAGAGTCTCTCGAAAACTACGGGCCTCCTACATTTGGTCATTTACCATGATTGCAGACAAAAACAACCATTTTATTCTAAAATCACTTCTATATTTCAAAACCTCCAGAAGCCTACTACTGCCTCATTTAATATTGATTCAAACTGTACTGAGCAAGGAAGCCAATCTCTCAAGGACTGAAATGCATTTTATTGAGCACTTGGGGAGATGTAACACCCCTTTTGGGCCACAAGGGTGATTCAGTAACTCACAATGAAATGACATGGGAAACCAGAACAATTCGAGGTTTATGGTTCTGAGCTCTGTTTTCCTACTGTGGATTTATTTGCTAGCTCTCAGCATGCCCACTGTCAGGAACACTGATATTTTGCTTGGTAGCCAATCATTATATTGCTATTTCCTGAGGGCAACCCCAAACGTTTGTATTACTAGTAGAGGAGGGTTACTCAGACCCTAACACATTAAATAAAACACATGAAAATCTAGGGTGATGATCTCTGAATTTGTAGTCATGTCAATTTGCCATAAATTGACATTATGTAGATGTTGCAGTAAAAAAATTTTTTAAAGTAATTACAAATGGGAAATGTAAACTTTAGTAGGGGGTGCTTTTTATTTCCCCACATTTTTAAAATCGAGGGTGGGATTAAACATTAATTTGAAAACTTCTATAGTTCTCAATAATGCTACCTACAAAGGTACCACTAAAAATTATCCCTGAAAGAAAAATACACTGAAATCACTGAATTTAGGGATACATGTTTAGACTTTGAAAGTTACTTGAGCGGCAATTTTTAACTCTTTTGTACAGTAATAACATAACTGAATCACTTGGATAAATATGATCTTGTTTTGTGTTAGTGCAGTTTTATAATTAGCAGAAGAATTTCCTGTTAGTAAACTATGATATTTGGCAAACACACTACAGGCATGTGTCAGGGTTTTCTGAGTTGAAGGGATCATGGTCCAAACAATAGTTTGATCAGCTGTAGAAAGCGTGTACTAGCCACAACCCCTTGAAACTCATTTTGATTCACCTGCATTCTTATCGAGGTTAGTTTGATTTTGTACTAAATATAAAGGGAAATCAATATTTGTTAACAAATTTGAAATCAGTAAGTTTTTCCCCAATGTAGAATTGGGGAAATCAGATCACAATCTGATTTCGTTTTTTAGTTTGGACTTCCACGTACATTACCTCATTTTCACTGTTCTTTATAACTATGAGGCTACTTTTAGTCACGGAAACAAGAAGGATTCAATTCCCCTGGGGAAAATGCATGCTTCAGAGATTATGTATATAAGGACAGTCTGAGAAACCTACTAGTGTGATAATATTCTTCACATGAATTATGATGTCTTTATATAGCTATAGATTTATATTTAGAATCTTACAGATTTAGTTCTTAGAACATAAAATCATTTCCCCTACTTTATGAGGGTTCTCCTTTTTCCTTCTTTAATTAAAAGCCAGGTCATTATCTTTCTTCAAATGACTATAGCAAACAAGTTATTAGTAATCCAATCAGATGTGGTTGTCTGTGATACTTTACTAAGCTGAAGTTACCTGGGCAGCATTCAAATTTTAGAAAGGAATAATGACTATCTATTTCAACCCCAAGAGAACTAAGTAAATGCAATAAGCTGGAACATAGCACAGAGCAGCTACTCCTCCTATTTGTACACTACTCTTTTTATAAGCAGAAGCTTCCTTTTTTTTTTTTTTTTTTTTAATGAGTCCAGGTCTTGCTCTGTCGCTAAGGCTGGAGTGCAATGGCAGGATCATGGCTCACTGCAGCAAACTCTTGAGCTTAAGTGATCCTCCTGCCTTAGGCTCCTGAGTATCTGGGACTACAGGTGCCTGCCATTAATTTTTTAAATTTTTTGTAGAGGTAGGGTCTTGCTATGTTGTCCAGGCTGATTTCAAACCTCCTGGGCTCAAGTGATCCTCCTACCTTAGCCTCGCAAAGTGCTGGGATTACAGGTGTGAGCCACTATGCCCAGCTCAGAAGTTTCTTTTGACAGATACAAGACACTGCTGATCATGTGATTTTATGCACTCCAAAGCAACATCTGAACACCCATCCTGGAAAGCCTGAGGCAGATTAGTTTCAGCAATCTTTGAACTAAAGATACATTTCTACATGTTGGAAGAATGTAAATGATTCTGCTCAGTTTCCAAATGCTTTTTACCTCTTCCTCTGCTTTTCTCGTGGTCCCATTTTATTCAGCTATTAAAAAACAAGCATCTGCATGAAACAGATGTGTTAGAAATTCACTGACCCTGATACGAGAGAAGTTAAAAGAAATGAGACATAGAAGTTATTTAATTTCTTACAAATTTCTGTACCATGATTTTTTTTTCAGTGGCCTCAACCTTCCCATTTTTTAAAACCTTGCCAGAGTGGGTGTGGTCAGGATTAAAATTATTGCTTTCCAAAAATCTTTGTTTCTTGATTTACGACTTATTTCACGTCTAGAGTAAGAAATGTTATAAACCTCCAAGTTATCAAATTAAACTCATCCATTACAAGAGATTAATGCATGTGTACAGTTCAGTGTGTTAATGTATCCACTACAGCACATTTCATGCCTATTAATTTCATATTTTATACTATCTCTCAAATATCTCCTCTCTAGCTGCACTAATATCATCTCCTGCCTAGATTGGTGCAACCTCACTCTAACCTTTCCTGTCTGGCCTCTTTCCATTGGTCTTCCTCCATAGTGAAGGTGACCTTTTTAAAATGCAGATATAAATACAAACACAGGAATGGCTTCCTATTTCTTCACATGAAATACAAGATCTTCACAATATGGTCCCTGTTTTCCTCACTTCTACTCCATACTTAAATGATTTTGTAGTTTTCTGCAATCATCAACTATTATAGTTCCCATATTTGTATGATCTCATATGCCCTGGTTGAAGTCACACACAGTATCTCTTACCCCACTGTTTCATACTCATCTGGAAGGTGTAGGGATTAAGAACATGGGCAAGAGAGATAATTTCCTGAGTTGGACCCTGGCTTTGCTAATAACTGTGTGACCTTGGGCAAGTTACTAAAGCTCCTCAAACTCTGTTTCCTCCTCTGTAAATCAAATTTAATAATAATATACAACACACAGTGTTGTTTTCAGGATTGTATGAAATAATTCATGCCTAATACTTAGTATGAAGTATAGCGTGTCATTTATTCTCAATAAATGTTCAAAATTTTCATTACTATTACCACCACCACCACCACTAGGCTGTACTGGTGTCTATATTGACTGTAGCTTTTCTAGACCCTAGCATACTTCCTAGGACTCAGTAAGCATTCAATACATACTTATTTTAAAAAGTACATGAATTCCTAATGTGTGCCAATGATATTATATCCATGCCCCTAAAAGACTAGATTTATTTATTTATACTCTGTGCTTTCCACGTATTTGCTCAAGAAGTGTTCACTAATTAAATATATTCTGGGAAGTGATCAATGCATTATGGAGATAACAAATATTAGCAAAAAGAAATCACAGATTCTCTTATGGCTTCTAAATGGGATATGATTCTTCTTTCATAACCAGTGCCTTGCATTTCCCTTTCTCTGGATTTTAACAATTGCTCCTACCACATCTGCTGGTTAACGACTCTGTTTGAATTATAGTAATACTTGAAATATATATATATTATACCATACTGATTAGTCTTATAGTAATTATATTATTAATTGTTATATCATCAAAATTGTCCATTTATTTATCAATATTTTCCTAACTCAGAAGAACATTTTTGAAACCTCAAGAGAATTGTCAAAATGACAAGTATATATTCTTCCTCTCCACTGTAGTTTGAAAAGTATGTATGCTCTCCTTTGGGTCACTTAAAACCCAATCCTTGGACTATATTTTCCTGTTTTCATTTTCATTATTAAAAAGAACTGACGCTACATACTACAGCTGTCTGGCTTCCCAATGCGGCTCCACTGTCAAGACATCAGACTCTAAGAGCAATGAGGCAGGCATCCTGGGGTCTCCCAGGCTGGGGTAGCAAAGTGCTTGACACATAGCAGTGCTCCACAGTTTTTCTTGCTCAACAAATAAATGGATGAACAAATAGATGAATAAATGTCTAATTCTTTTTAAATCCTAAACATTTGTCTTCTGCCATACGCTCTTGGGTTTTGATACTAGGAAATAAAACCCTGTCCTTGAATTCAAGGGTAGCTCTTCTGCTGCTCTTGAATGCCTTTTTCAAAGCTCTAATAGCACCCAGCACTTTGTATTCTATTTCTTACAGATCAGAAGAGGTAACTTTTATATTTTTCATAGTCTTCCCTATCATTCTCTCTGGTGACCCATTACTGTGATTTTTAATAGCTCTTACAGGGGTTATCCTATTTTTAGTAGGTACAATCTCATTTAAAACAGATGTGCTTCATATTTCTAGCTCTGCGAGAAGATGGATTCGCTATCAAAAGCACAGATTTAGACTGAACATTCTGAGTAGTCAGGAATGCTAGAACTGTACTAGCTGTTTTCACATACACTGCTCTTTTAATCCTCAAGCCATCTTTGTGAGAAAGAAATCATTATTCCCATTTCACTGATAAGTCCCTGAGAGACTAGGTGATATAATCACTCACTCCCTTGCACAGCGAGTAAACAACAGGATTCGAAACCCATTTTTGGATTCAAAATCTAGGACTCTTTCTACTCTACCAAATTCGAATCACGTAGATTAATATATTTAGAGAATTCCAGCTCCCAACATCCATAATTCAACAATCACAAGCTTGGTCTCAGCATTTATATTTTAAATGCATTGTTTAGGTAGAGATCAATTCAGTCGGTCCAAATTACTTCACTGTGAATGTAGACTTCATCATACTAAAATGAGTTCATGATTAAAAAGAAACTAGGTTTGAAGCATGCTAAGTAAGTATATTGATTGTAAAGTGATCAAGTAGTAAAAATAAATTGAAGGGAGAATGTGTTCCTTCTTGACTAAAGATTTGCATTTTTCTGCATAAAATGCACCGTTCTGTGTAAAGTGTGTTCATTCCTGTAATGATCACATTTATTCTGGCTTCTAATTACTTTTACAGAGCACAACTGTGAAAAGTCTATTGACAGCTAGAATGAAGCACCTGATTGAAGAAACTAATTCTCTAAGGTTTTGCAGTTATATTTTCCCTGATCCCTTTCATTACCTTCCATGGAGGAAGAATTGTACATCTGAGGACTAATGCAGTCTGTTAAATAGTGATCAATCCCCATGTTGCTGGTACGGTTCTACATAGGCAGAGACTCTGCAAAATAAATACGGAAAAGCCTGCAGCTGACCTATTGACTTTCCCACCTTATTCACCCTGAGCAAGGCTTTGGTGACAAGCGAAAGTCTTGAGAAAATTGCTACAAGTCAGTGAGAATGTGAAAAACCCAAACACTTAAGTTATTATTTTCCTGTAGGACAGAAGCAGCTTTTAAATGAAACACATAAATACTTTTATGTGGAGAAAAAAAGGACAGACTATTTGTTTCAGCAACAAGTTCTCTTATCTAAATTATTAAATATTGATACTCTCTTTTTAGGAAACTTTGAATGACAGGATAACAACTGCAATTCAAAAGCCAGTAGTTACTCAGGCAAGTTTTTAGTATAATTTATAGAAATAACCTCCCAATATTTATTGATACTTTCAATATTATTGATCATTTGACTCTTGTTAAAAGGACAGCCCTGGTGAAATCTTCCTATGACCATACTGGGTTTCTATGATTCATAGCCCGAGAGCTGGAAGACAAGGGTTTCCGAGTAGCTTAAAAGAAAGCAGAGGGGGCCGGGCGTGGTGGCTCATGCCTGTAATCCCAGCACTTTGGGAGGCCGAGGCGGGCGGATCACGAGGTCAGGAGATCAAGACCATCCTGGCTAACACGGTGAAACCCCGTCTCTACTAAAAAATACAAAAAATTAGCCGGGTGTGGTGGCAGGCGCCTGTAGTCCCAGCTACTCGGGAGGCTGAGGCAGAATGGTGTAAACCCGGGAGACGGAGCTTGCAGTGAGCCGAGATCACGCCATTGCACTCCAGCCTGGGCAACAGAGCTAGACTTCGTCTCAAAAAAAAAAAAAGAAAGAAAGAAAGAAGAAAGAAAAACGAAAAGAAAGCAGAGGGAAAGCAGGCAGAAAGTAGCCCTGTGGAAAACAACTGAACAGAATGCAGCAGAGATGGGTAACAGCTGGGTAAGATCTGATCCTGGCCGCAGACACAGAACTTGATCGAATACTCCACTCACTCCATCTATCTTATGGCAAAAAAGCAATCAAATTGAAGGGATGCATTTTCAGCGCTGCACAGGGAATTAGCCATGAAATTCTCATTAAAGATAATGGGACTTTCTATTACCACTTTCAGTACATTCTCTGAAAGTTCTCAGCATTTATCTTTAAACTAAGCTTAAAAATCAACTGCCAAGCAAAAACATTCCACATCCCTCATTACTTTCTATGCAAGCCCAGTAAGGTATGTTTTTCTTTGACACAGTTTCATTGTGGAGATTAGCATAGAGGTGATTGGGGACCTTCTGGGGTTGGGTAATGAGCATTTAGGCACTTGGAGAAGTATTTGCCATGCCAGGAATGTATATGACTATGAAACAGCAGTGTGTTAGGACCTTAAATACTGCAGCCACCAGGTTTGAATCTGCTTCTCCACATTTTAGATTCTTCAGCCTGGATTTAACTCACCAATTTATTTCATTTCTATTTTGGTGGGTGGGGCGGGGGGAATTTAACTGAATAGGTTGGGTACCTATCCCAGCTACCCGAAGTTCCTTAACATTCTTATTCGCTCTCTAGATCTCAAATTTGACTTTTGTCCTTACTCCTCATAGGTTCTCTGATGACATAAATACTGTAAAGCGATGTCTAGTATGTGGTTTTCATCCATATCTCTAGTTCTTTGACACTGGACCATAATTGTTTTCTCTTTGGCCTGTTTATCTGAGACACTGAACAGAACTTTGTGCATTTGACACCTTTGAGTGGATCCTTCTGTTTTACCCTGAGGCTCCTCATCAGGGTGCACAGAGGACGGGGATGTGAGGCACCAGGGAATATTAATACTCTATATGTGCTGCCTGGGGATCTTTCTTCTTTTCTCAACTTCTATAGTTGGCAGCTGATTATTCTTTTCTCACATTTCCATGCCTGCTCCTGGAATACCTGCTCCTAAAACCCAAAGTGTGTTCCCTAAAAATTCTTAGTAATGTTTTAAACCCAGCTCAAATATATCTCTGTAAAGCCTTCTCTGCCATGATCCCCCTTTCTCTCTCTGTACTAATCACCTCCACATTTGTTTTTCCATAGCCTCCTGATGGCTGTCCTTGTCAACTGTGAACCCATCAAAGGACATCTAAAATTCAACATGGGACAGTGTAACAGATTAATTCAACACCCTCTCCACAATCCCCTCAAAGATGAATGCATATTTTCTTCCTGTAGCAGCCCTCCATCCTGATTTATTTCCAAGCTGGTGAGTCGGAATCATCGATACTCCTCTGTGATGGTTGACTCAGGGTGTCAATTTGGCTGGATTCAGAGATACGCAGACAGCTGGTAAAGCACTAATTCTTTTCAGTGCTTCAGTAGGCACTGAGCCCATTCTGCTGAGAGGGAAAACCATGTAGTGTGGCATTTGATTAGAATGATTGAGCTGTCCCAGGGGTGTCTGTGAGGGTGTTTCTGAAGGAGACTGGCATATGAGTCCATGGACTGAGTGGGGAAGATTCACCCTCAATGTGAGTGGGCACTGTGCTGTTGGCTGGGGACCCACGTGGAACAAAAAGGAAGAGGAAGGGTAAATTTTATGCTTTATCTCCAAGGAGTGTGACTGGTAGTTGGACCAGGAGTTTCACAGCATTGGCTTCCTTGGTTCTCAGACCTTCTGACTTGCACTGAGCCACACTACTGGCTTCCCTGGTTCTCCAGCTTGCAGACACCCTACCTGGGACTTAGCCTCCACAGTGCAGTGAACCAAATCCCCTAGTAAGTCCCTTCTTCGTCTCTCTGTCTCTCTCTGTCCTATCAGTTCTGTCCCTTGGCAGAACTGTGACTGAACATTCTCCCTCTCCCCTATTCTTTAATTCTCACCAATCACCAAGTCCTGTTGACTGCCATTTAATACCTTTCACATCCAGCCTTTCCCTTCTAACCTCCGTGCCAGTGCTTCGGTGCTAGGTCTCATCTTCTCTTGCTGTAATACTGTAAAATCCTGCTGTCTCCCTGCCTCCGTCCTTGTCCCATTACAGACCATGATAGTAATCTTTATTTTCGTTGATATTTTAAAAAATATCTAATCGTGTTATTCTTTAGCTGAAAACCCTTCATTGGCTTCCTAAGTCCTCCAGGAGAGAGTCACAAATCCTTCACCCAGCAGCCAGAGCCTTCCACTCTCCAATTCTGTCCAGTCGCTACCCTTTCCTCTCAGCGCTGCTTCGCTCTCATTTGACCACCCAGCAAGAGCACAGGATTTCCTGTGTCCTCCAGCCATGTAATTACTTCTCCACTTTCATTGCCTGGTGAGTGCTGGTTATGCTTTAAAAATATGTGCTACCTGGCTGGGGGCAGTGGCTCACCCCTGTAATCCCAGCACTTTGGGAGGCCGAGGTGGGTGGATCACGAGTTCAGGAGTTCAAGACCAGTCTGGCCACGATGGTGAAACCCTGTTTCTATGAAAAATACAAAAAATAGGCAGGGTGGTGGGCGCCTGTAATCCCAGCTACTTGGGAGGCTGAGGAAGAGAATTGCTTGAACCCAGGAAGTGGAGGTTGCAGTGAGCTGAGATCATGCCACTGCACTTCAGCCTGGGTGACAGAGCGAGACTCCATCTCAAAAAAAAAAAAAAAAATAGGTGTTACCTTACTCCCTTCCTGGGTATTTAAATCTCACCCCTCTATACTCTTCCTGAATATGTTAGAAGACCTGGTGCCAGTTTACGATCAACATCACAAAGGCATGAATGCTGCTTCCTTCCTTCAGCCCTATGATGGTTAATACTGAATGTCAACTTGATTGGACTGAAGGATGCAAAGTATTATTCCTGGGTGTGTTTGTGAGGGTGTTGCCAAAAGAGATTAACATTTGAGTCAGTGGACTGGGAAAGGCAGATCTACCCTCAATATGGGTGGGCCCCATCCAATCAGCTGCCAGCACAGCCAGAATAAATAAAAGCAGGCAGAAGAACGTGGAGAGATTAGACTGGCTTAGCCCCCCACACTACATCTTTCTCTCATGCTGGATGCTTCCTACCGTCAAACATTGGACTCCAAGTTCTTCAGCTTTGGGACTTGAACTGGCTTCCTTGCTCCTCAGCTTGCAGACGGCCTATTGTGGGACCTCACCTAGTCATGTGAGTCAATACTCCTTAATAAACTCCCCTTTATATATACATGTACCCTATTAGTTCTGTCCCTCTAGAGAACCCTAATACAAACACCCTCCACACTACCTGCTCTCCTGCTCTCTTAACATGCAGAAAAAAGAGAATCATTTACATCGGTGAGATACTCATATTTCTTCCCTCCTCTGGAAGATGGAAAATTTATCTTACGTCACTTATTAGAGTAGTTAAAAAACCCCTAACCTCAGAGATCTCAGTAATATATTCCAGAAAATGACTGGAATTTTTATTTATAATATAATTTGGTAGACTTAGTAAAGACAATAACTTCAGTTTATTTGAAACAAATACAAAGAACTATGCTCCGTTTAATCGTTTTTAAAGTAGATACTGTATTTATCCCTATATCTATGCAAATAAAATGTAGTAATGTAAATACATTTTATTCATATGCTCAAATAGTAAAATTAGGTTTGGCAGATACAGATGAAATATAACTAATATTCATGTATTCATATGTTTGACATATTAGGACCTAGGTTTTTCCTATTCTAATAATGAAAGGCAGTCACATCCTCTCCTTTTATATGCACCAAAAGCAAGACCTGTTTGGCCAATATCACGTGATTCCTAGATGTCAGAACTAGAAAACACTGCAGTAAGATGTCACCCTTTCATATACTGTTTTATTAATCCTTGCTCACCATACATCTAATTTTAAGAAAATTATGTACATTTTAAAATAAAATGATTCAAGATACTAATTTATTAGGGTACATATTAATCAAGCAAAAAAAAAGAGACAATGATATCACATGCAAATATGACCACCTTTTTAAGGATAAAGAACTTTTATTACAGATAATGGAAAAAAGTAATACAATGAAACCTTCTCATATTTACAATATTTGATTTCTTCCTATAATTTTAACAATTTACCTGTATTATTTATCTAGTTGACTAAATTAGAATAAATTTTAATGTTTATTTGCCTATTTTACAATTCAGTAAAATTTCAAATTCTGTACTTATTTATAATGAAGGGAACATCTGAGAGTAATTAAGATTTATCTTTATGAAAAGATAGTGGTACCAATTTATCATGAGTAGGATATATTTTGTCTTTCTGCCAGGCCCCTGTTATTGTAGTATTTTCTTTTTTCCATTCCAAAGGGAAATTAAAGCATATATTTTATAACTTCTTTTGGGGACTATATAATATCCTTGGGTCATAAGCTAGAAAAAATATTTCTTCTGATCTATTTAGCCATCTCTCTAGTGATATAAAATTCAGGTGTCTCTTCTAATCTTGTTACTGGGTCTTTCAAAACTTTTTTGCACAAAAAGTAAATAAATACATTTGAAAGCTTTATTGGCTTATTGAAGTTATTTTTTCTGTCCCATACATAGAATCTAACCTACATATAGAAATCCCCAGAGTAAACCTATTCCTTTTACTTAATACGTCTTCATTGTGCAGTAGAGAAAAGATGCAGCTTCATCGTCTGCCCTATGGGAACTCTTTGATTACCTAAGACAGGTTACCTTGAATGGTCTACTTTAAAAAGATTCTGCATTACCTAATCTGGGCCTATTTGTCAATTTGTCCTTTGATGTCAGGGTAATGACAGAATAAAGTATTACAAAGAAAGAGTCCTTTAAAAGTTCCAACAAAAGTGGGTTTTTAAATTGTTAATTGATAGTTACCTGAATAAGATTTTTTACATTGCTTATATGAAGTGAGAGTCATTATACTGTTCATCTTCATTTGAAATAAAAACTGTTCCATTAACCATATTGGTAATACAAATTTCTTGTTAGTTGTTTTTATATTTTCCCTTATAAATTTCACTTTTTTCACAAAGGCTTATAATCATATTTTAGGTCCTGTGTTCTAGTTAGAAGACGGTTTACATTAGTTTCTGTTAGTGGGAGAAGGCTCGGTAGAGCCTTGGTAATTCAACCCCAGTCTGCAGCATTGTTAAATGTGAAAATATACCTCAATTTCCAAATCATCAACAAATAAGTGCATTTTGGGGAAAAAACTTTACATATGTTAAAGCTAACTTCTACTACATATTCAAGTAGCCTAACACTGGATTACATGGACAGTAGCTAGCTTGATGGTCATCACTATTATGTGTTTTACCAATGGTAATGGGCTGGTCTTGCCAGACTTTCTCTCACACCTGTGTGGGGCTCTGCACACAGGATATTTATGATGCCACCTGGAACTGGGTGCTGGTGACCCCCCCATGTCAATGCAGCAAGGCCTTCTTGATGGTGCCACTAACAACCCCCACCAGATGATGGACCACAGGGTATGCTAGTAAAAAATCCAGGACCCTGTTTCCTGGAAGAGATTCACCCTCATAACAAAGCATGAAGATAAAAGGTAACTCATATATACAGATCTCCAGTGTTTTGATTTGAAGACATCACACACTATTCAGAGCATGAGGCCTGCACTCAAGTCACCCACCTTCCCACATGGCCAGACCAAGACTCTGACACCACTGATAACCTATTATTTAAAAATATAGAGTGAAGAGAATATGAAGACAAAAACTCTCTGGAACAAGTCATTACAGGGGAAAACTGTGATTCCAGATTTCTCACCTTCACTAGAAATTTCTTACACATATCCTTTATTCTTTCAGGCAAACTCTGCAAATTTCTACTCACTTGTTCCTACTGGCTAAGGAGGCAGAAATTAATGTGGAGGGAGGAAAATGGCATTTTTGTTTTTGGACTCAGTCAGACTCATGCTTCGGGCTTTATAACGTTTGCTGTATACTGATTTATATTGGTTAAAGAAAAACAGTCAGCTATTAAGCAAGGTGGGAATAAAGAACCAGAACAAATTAAAACACCACATTGAATGGAAGGATGCTGCAATAAGAAATAAAAGAAATTTAGAAATCCCGGTAGCAAGCTTTTTGATTGCCTGCCACAATAACTGGCATGGGTACAAAAGCAAATTTGAAAAGCCACAGTGCTGACTCAATATCTTAAAAAGATTCAATTTGGCAAAAAGTAACTCTGCCTACAAAGCAGGTATATAAATATAAATAGCACAAGTCTTAGTAGAGAAACAAATTCAAAAGATATCAAATACTTTTATTTGTTCATCAAAAAAGGACAAATTAAAGAACAAAGGAAATATAATTGTACTTCTTATAATTGTATAAGAAGTACAACATATAAATGGATTCTAATACCTTCTGCAGACACGGCAAGGGTGAAAGTGCCTCACAACTATCTATTCCACTGGTGTATTGTACATAAGGACAACTCTTTTGGGAACTTGAACAATATATTAACCAAGAAGGTTTAAACTCTTTGACACACTGATTTTATCTAAGCGTTTGGCTTTTTTCTTTTAGATTAATGGAAAATAAAACTGAAATTTGAACAGTAACATATAGAAAGATGCCTCTCTGTAGTTTATTATATACAATTGAGAAAGAAGATAAATCACTAAACTAATAGTTCAGTTAACTGTGGTATAAAACTGGTTGACATATTATGCAGCAAAAAAAATGAGAATAAGAAAGTCTATGTGCTCATTTTATATGTATATATGTAGCATATATATAGCATATATATAATATAGCATATATATAGCATATATATAGCATATATATAATATAGCATATATATAGCATATATATTATGTATATATAGCATAGATTATATATATATATTGTATATATATAATCTGCCACAAGTGTAAGGCAGATTATTAAACTATATGCTCTGGTCCAAATGTGTCCTTCCAAATACATACATTGAAACTTGACCACCAATGTGGTAATATTAAGAGATGGGGCCTTTAGGAGGTTGTATTAGTCCCTTCTCACACTGCTATGAGGAAATACCTGAGACTGGGTGATTTATAAAAGACAGAGGTTTAACTGACTCACAGTTCCACATTGCTGGGGAGGGCTTAGAAAACTTACAATCATGGCAGGAGGCAAAAGAGAAGCAGGCACCTTTTGCATAGGGAAGCAGAACAAAGTCAGTGCAAGCAGGGGAAATGCCAGATACTTATAAAACCATCAGATCTCATGAAAACTCACTCACTATCATGAGAACAGCATGGGGGAAACTGCCCCCATGATCTAATTACCTCCACCTGGTCCTGCCCTTGACATGTGGGGTTTATGGGGATTATAATTTGAGGTGAGATTTGGGTGGGGACACAGAGCCAAACCATATCAGAGGTGATTTAGTCATGAGAGTGGGGGTCTTGTGAATGGATTAACACCCTTATAAAATAGGTTTGGGGAGCTCTTCCCTCCCTTTTGCTCTTCTGTAATGTGAGAATATAGGGCTCAAGGTACCATCTTGGAAGCAGAAACCAGGACTCTCACCAGACACCGAATCTGCCAGTACTTTGATCTTGAACTTCTCCAGAATTTTCTCATAGTCTCCAGAACTATGAGAAAATACATTTCTGCTCTTTATAAATTACTCAGTGTGTTAGTCTGTTCTTGCATGGCTATAAAGAAATACTTGAGACTAGGTAATTTATAAAGAAAAGAGCTTTAATTGGCACATGGTCCTGTAGGCTGCATGGGAAACGTGGTTTCTGCCTCTGGGGAGAACTCAGGAAACTTACAATCATGGTGGAAGGTGAAGGGGAAGCAGGCACCTCTTACACGGCTGGAGCAGGAGGAAGAGAGAGTTGGGTGGGGAGGTGCCATACATCTTTAAACAAGCAGATCTCATGAAAACTGGGGATGGTGCTAAATCATTCATGGAGGATCCACCCCCACGATCCAATCACCTCCCACCAGGCCCCACCTTCAACATCGCGGTTTACATTTCAACATGAGATTTGGATGGGGACACAGATCCAAACCCTATCACTCAGTATCACATATTTTCTTAAAGCAGCACAAATAAAGGAAGACTATATATATATATATATATATAGTGTCTTCATTTTATTAAATATATAAAAAATATATAATTCATATATATAATATATAAAGCTATGTTCAGATGTGTGTTGTTGATAGAAGTTACTAGAGATAATGCAAAATGAAAATGAAAAAGGATGTCAGAATAGAATGTTTTTCTATATATTTAACTACCTTTTAATCGTATTTATACGATTAAAAAGCAAAAATTAAATTATACTATATTAATTAAAAGGCAAAATCTGATCAACTCAAAAGAGTCCAGCCTACTCCTCTGCCACCATTTAATAGCAATAATGACATTAAACATAAGCGAATGGTTGAACAGAGTACAGACAAGGAAGTCCCTCAGGAGACTTGTCATTCACACAAAAGAGTACTCTAGAAAAGATAATTTACTAAAAACAAAACCAGGCTAAATGCTTTGGGAAGATTTTAATAATTCATCCTGAATTCTATTCCTACTAATCTCATATTCACTGTTGTATGTAGCTCTGCCATCTGATTCAGATTGGCATTAAAACATCTAGACATTAATGTTAATTAAATCTGCCTTTTCGTTCCAAAAAGCCACATTCTTCCCTTTAATATCAAACACATACAATATAATTCAATAGTTTTAAAAAACATTTTAGATCCTATTTCTGTCCAGTGAAATCAGAAAAGGCAGGAAATCGACTATCTAATGTAGATACCACATTGTTGACTTTTTTCATCTTGATTTTAAAAGTAAATGATAAAAATGGCTTGTGTAATATTTATTCTGATTCACGCTGTGAATTTCTCCCCTCTGTCAGAACCTGAGGGTAAACCTCCGTGTTTAATGTTGCTTGCAGGTGTGGATCTGGCTTGGGTTCCTCTCTAGCTGTCTAAATTAGAATTACTAAAGGACTATTTTAGGAACAGCCTTCTGTGGCGTTTTGGATCCTAATATAAATTAACACATTTCTTATCATCATGAAAAATCTAAGCATAGCCTTCACTGAAAAATTAAAGAGTATTTTACATTCCCCATTTTATTCTGCATAATGGAAAAATAAAACTATACAATTTTCAAATAGTTTTGACCTTAAATTCAGCCCGTTATGGGGCATTGGTGCCTACACCTTGGTAAATGTCTCGTGAAGTGAATTAACTAAAGCTATATTTATTTTGAATTGTAGAAATCAAGAAAGTTAAAGTATTTTAAAATGTCAATGTCCCTTGTAATTCTAACACACTAATCAATGCATATAGTAAGTAATAGCTGTGGAACATCAAACTATTTCTCTTATACAATACCAGTCTAATTCTAAAATTGCTCGTGAAACATCTGAGAGAATAATTTGGACAACTTAGTCATGGTCTCTAGGGTTAAATGGCAGATTTAACTGAATTACCTTTCAGTAAATTAATGTGGAGTTAAGAGTAGGTGCTTATAGTTTCAAAGTCTGAAGGACCCCCTTGGTTCCAGTGTATCCAGACCTCTGATAACTATGATCTTGTACCAGGGTAAGAGAAGAGGACAAATACTCAAGGCAATGACGCTTTGTTGAGGCCACAATGGACTCCTTGTTGTTGCTTGAACACACTGGGCACTTTCCCACTTGAGGACACTCAAGCTGCTGGTCCCTATGGTCTCAATGCTCTTTCTCTGAGATATCTGCATGACCCACTCCTTCATATTTTTTTTTTTTTTGAGACACAGTCTCGCTCTGTTGCCCAGGCTGAAGTGCAGTGACATGATCTCCGCTCACTGCAACCTCCGCCTCCCAGATTCAAGCAATTCTCCTGCCTCAGCCTCCCGAGTAGCTGGGACTACAGGCACTTGCCACCATGCCCGGCTAATTTTTGTATTTTTTTTTTTTTTAGTAGAGATGAGGTTTCACCATGTTGATGAGTTTGCTCTCGAACTCCTGACCTCCTCAAGTGATCCACCCACCTGAGCCTCCCGCAGTGCCAGGATTATAGGCATGAGCCACTGCGCCCGGCCACTCCTTCATTTTATACCAGTATCTTATGAAATCCTCCATCACAAATCTCCCCATCTGATTCAGGTTGGCATTAAAATATCTAGATATTAATGCTAATTCAATCTGCCTATCTTTTCTCTACCCTATCTTCCTTTATTCCTTTGAATTCTGTTCTTTTTTGGATTTATTCCACCTGCCACATTACATATTTATTTGTTTACTTTATCAACCATTTCCCCCCAATGCAGTACGTACTATATGAAAGTAGGGAATTTATTTTCTCAATGCTGTATCCCCAGCAACTAGAACAGTGCTGGCACATGATTGGTGCTCAATGCATATTTATTGAATGAATGAATAATGAATGAATGAATAGGAACAGACCATATGAACATAAGCTTATCAGAAGGAAGATATTATTTCTTTGCTAGCAAAAAAACTTTCAAAGCTTTGATCCATTCAGATATAGATGATATTTTCAATTAAGCTTTTAATAAGCTTGCAATAGAGAGCAAAGTACACAGCAATGAAAATTAAAGTGAAAAATTCTGCATATTTTGCCAACCACAAAAAATTAATGTTCTTTTAAGAGAAATACTCTTGCCATTTTTCATAAGCACATTCATGCTGCATAGGGCCTGAAAACTAGAATGTGGCCATCTCAAGTCAAAATGGAGTTTCCCAGATGGAGAGGCTGCTGCCTCCAATGACCTTTCTTTCTTTTCTGCCTCTATAACCTGATCCATGAAAACCCAATTCATACATAACTTCCTCCATGAAGAGTTCCCATATCTAACCATCTCAAAATCCATTCTCCCTCTGAATCCTACTCTTTAGCTGTAACTTTCCTAGGCCATTTATGTTTTCTTGTTCTTGAGTTGTGTGGGTTGTATGTGTGTGTACTTTTATCATGATGTTATTTTTGTTAATATTTTTGAAATTTTTTTTGCTTGCTCTTCATCCTTTATGTCTCTGACATGAACACTTTATGATATTGCACAGCCAACAGCACTGACTGCAATCCTTTGCATGGATTCAGTGCCAAGTAAATTTGAATAAATAAGTAAACACCATCCTCAAAATCAAACCGACCTAATGTAGGTGACGGGTTGATGGGTGCAGCAAACCACCATGGCACATGTATACCTATGTAACAAAACTGCATGTTCTGTGCATGTACCCCAGAACTTAAAGTATGATAAAAATAAATAAATAGAAGAAGAGACTGTCTCATGACAGACTAGCTCCCTACTTAGGTTAAAACAAGGACTAAAATTCTCTTCTATTATTTCCATTTACTTGATTCTATTTCCTTGTGGCAATGGAGAGGCGAAAGCATATGATTATGAAGAGGGACTTGACTCAGGGATTCCCACTCACACTTTTGAGTCTAAGTCTGATGTATCTACAGGAATTTTTATGCCTATCATCTTGGCTGCCTCAGACAGACCACAGTTGCCTAAGATAAACCACCTGAAAAGAACCCATCAAATATTTCCCCTTACATTTTCTGGAATAGCACATTGTGTGAGCTCCTGGACCATAATTTCACCCGTAGTTAGAAAGCAGTTGCAACTCCAAGCAGCATCTAGCTCACAACACTTGGGTTGTAAGGATTGGAACCACTGAATAGTGGAATGTCTATCAAAGGCAGTGAGAAAACCAGTTTTGTTGAGCTAGTTGAGTCAGCTCCTACTAATTTCTCTAGTGAATAAAATGAATGCACATTTTTCCTAAAATGCAAGTATGTTAATATAAATGCAACTATGATAAGATTTTGAGCCACAATGATATAAACGTGGGATTGCCTTCATGTGTATGACTAAATAGTCACTGAAAATACAAGAATTAAAACCAGAAAACGTCCAAAATCTTATTCCAAATACACCTGAGTCTTCGAATGTTTCCAGTTTTAATTTTGTGGAGCCAAAATGTAAACAAAAACCATCAAATAAAGTGTGATCTAACAAAGAGGCAAGCAAGGCGGGAGGGTCACATACCGATGCACACCGCTGCTGCACATGATGATGTGGCAGGCGCCCAGCCTGTTGCACAGCTCCGAGGAAACTGACAGCAGTCCAACCCCAGAGGCACTGCAAGCTGTGTTTGCACAGGCAGCTGTGCGCTTGGATCTGATAAACGAGGCTACCAGTCGGTAAAGTTCATCCAAAGCGTTGAGAGGCCTCATTAGCTGCAGAAAAAAAGTGATGAACGTCAAGTTCAACATGTTTAGTAAAATCCTTTTAGATGGGTTGGTATAGCTGTTAAAGAATAGTCTAAAATTTTATTTCGTTTTGGTGGTAATGGAATTAGAGACTACAAATATTTATAATTACTCATATGTCTCTGACATGAACACTTTATGACATTATACAGCCAATAGCACTAACTGCAATCCTTTGCATGGATTCAGTGCCAAGTAAATTTGAATAAATAAGTAAACACCATCCTCAAAATCAAACTGACCTAATGTAGGTGATGGCTTGATGGGTGCAGCAAACCACCATGGCACATGTATACCTATGTAACAAAACTGCATGTTCTGTGCATGTACCCCAGAACTTAAAGTATGATAAAAATAAATAAATGAATAAATAAATAAATAAATAAAATAGAAGAAGAGACTGTCTCATGACAGACTAGCTCCCTACTTAGATTAAAACTACTTAGATTAATTTTTCTGCAGAACTACAGCAGAAAATTAAATAAGGGAGATATTTAAATTAAAAAGCACCAATAAATATAATCATCTGTTTTTACCTTATCTACATAGGCAGCTTTGGATGTTGAGTTTGGTGGTGAATTTGACTTGTCCAAGTAGAATGCCCTGTAAGAATCCAAGAAATAAATTATCATTTGTTGTTAGGAAAAGACATAATATGCATGAAGATGTTCAAGAATCACTGACTTTCTTTTAAAAACAAGTGAATAAACAAAAGCATTGAACATTAGAAGGTTGGGGTTGCACAAATGTCAAAAGGTTTCCATTTTTAAAAGATGGATAAAATTACCACCGGGTCTATTACAAATTGTGTGGTCTTGGAGAAATCACTTGTCTATGCTTAGTTTTCTCATTTATAATTTGAGGAAAGCATTAGCTTCTACTTTATAAGACTGCCAAGATTAAATGAGTTAATGCAGATAAAATATGTAGAACAGTGCACAGCACAGAATAAGTGCTTAATATTTATAATGATCAATATTATTAAAAAGTTGAAGAAATACATTTTTGTGACTATTGAAGAACGTTATCCAACTTTCATTTATTGTGAGAAAGATTATGGAACGAAGGCTCATAAAAACCTAACTTTAAACAACACTGAGGCGATTCTTTCCAGCACCAAGTTATGCTCCGATTAGAAGTGAAACTCTCTCTAAGGGTTCAATGGCTCTTTTTTATTACCAGGATACAATATGGTAATGACTATTTCAACACACAAAGTGGAATCCTAGTGGCCTAATACACTTTGTGCAAAAAACAAAGGACACACTGCAAAGGATACGATCTCATTCTATTTTATGGCTGTATAGTATTTCATGCCATTTTGTGTATTAAAATAGCCATTTTAATATGCAAAGTGGAATCCTAGTGGCCTGCAATAATTACAGCAATTTCCAAATAATTATTGCTGTGTTTGCTTTGCTTGTGGCTCGATACTAAACAGAAATTTTAAGGGAATCATCTATGGAGATAAAATAGTTATATTTTATTTGATCTAGTATCTATTTTTTTTAGTGATGGTAAAATGTATACAGTATAATACAAAATTTAGCATTTTAACCATTCTTTTAATTTATTTTAGATTCAGAGGGTATACATACATGTTTTTTACATGGATATATTACATAATGGTGGGATTTGGGCTTCTACTGTACCCATCACTCAAATAGTGACCATTGTACCCAATAGGTAAGTTTTCAACCCTCATCCCCTTCCTACCTCTCCACAAGTGGGAAGAGGTGGGAAGGGGGTTGTGAAAACTGTCTATTGCTTTTCAACCCTCAGTGTCTATTGCTTCTATCTCTGTGTAAGTGGGAACATATGGTATTAAATTTTCTGTTTCTGAGTTATTTCACTTAGGATAATGCCTCCAGCTCCATCCATGTTGCTACAAGGGACATAATCTCATTGTTTTTTACAGCTGCATATTACGCCGTTTTGAACATTCTCAAGCATACAGTTCAATGGCATTAAATACATTCAAATTCACCATCTAGTATCTATTTTTGATGAGGTGACAAACTTCACATTTCTAGAATGTGACATTTTAATGTCGGTGGAACAAAATAAGTCCCATGATATTAGAGTGAGTTGTCATATTAGATATTCAAATAAAAGCTGATTATATGGTTGCTTCAGAGCATCTGTAGGACTTCAAAGTGTTGGTAAATTATTATCAAATTCACAGTATAATTGGGCAAAATCAGTGAGCGACAACGCTACACCCTGTGTGGGTTTTTTGAGTCCCACTGAACATATGTGTTCACACCCACACACAGTGATATTCCCATTACTAGCAATAGTGTTTTGTCTTTTTAAAATAAAGTAACATGGATTATTCAAGCTTTACACTTTAAATTATGAATGCTTTAGCTCTAAAGACTAACTTCCAAAATGACAATTATGCTCATCTTTATTGAGAAGCAGTTCCTTCTTGTCTAAAATACATATTGAATCCTCCTCAAAAAGTTTTGTAAACAACTCAGCATCCAAGATTGGCTGTTACTCATTATAACTCTCTTTGCATTCCTAAGAGATTTCCAGGTACCATCTGCAGTTCCCTCAGCCTAAGAACATAACACTGATGGGAGTGTGGGGGCTACAGCAACCCCAGGCAGCAACCCACCAGACTGGGTCATGGTGACATGAGCCACTGCAAAGTGGAACATCCATCAAGTGCCATGAAATACAGTTCTAACTAGCTGAGTGAATTAGTGTCTATTAAAAGCACTAGATCAAGAGCAAAATAAAAGACTGAGGGATTATTTCCATGATGAAAATCAAAGGTCTCCTTTGAGACATCATTTTAAAATTTTCAAGATTTTCCCCAGTATCTGAAAGAGATATAATCCGAGAGGAGTGCTGTCATCATAAAAGGAAATGAGCTTGAATTGTGTGAGGTACATGCAATGGGGCAGGAGCTGGGACAGAGTGAAAGAGCAAGTTAGGCCAGAGAGGTAGACCCCAGGACCTTACAGGCCCTGATAAGGTTTTACCCTAAGCAAGTTGGGAGCCATAGAGGTAAATGGCCATGGAACTTGCCTCATTGCCAGAAGACTGGACGTTTTAAATATTATTGCTATGTCCAACAATTCATGTTCTACTGAAAGGTCTGTGTGTCCTTTCACTTCAATTGTACAGGTACTTATGTAGGATTAAACTGTGAAAACCCACTTATGCACCATGCTTTAACAAGTCCGAGCATTTTGTTCTTTTGCTTCACCTTTTAAATAAATAAAATACTACAAATACAGTGGAAGCCTCCTGTTCACCTATTCTTATTTCATTTCTGCCACTAAAATGTAAACTCCCCACTAGAATGCAAATCCTCTAGTAGCTATGGATTTTATTTATTTTTATTCATTTCTGCATCTCTAGCACCTGTAATAGTATGTGGAACATAGTATGATCTTAATAAATATTTGTAAATAAATAATAACTTGACATTTTTGTTTCTTTAGGGATGGCTGATATGGTTTGGCTGTGTCCCCACCCAAGTCTCACTGAATTGTTATAATCCTCACGTGTCAAGGGTGGGGCCAGATGGAGATAATTGAATCATGGGGGTTGTTTCCCCCATACTGTTCTCCTGGTAGTGAGTAAGTCTCACAAGATCTGATGGTTTTGTATATGAGAGTTCCCCTGCACAAGCTCTCTTGCCTGCCTCCATGTAAGATGTGACCTTGCTCTTCATTTGCCTTCAGCCATGATTGTGAGGCCTCCCCAGCCACGTGGAACTATGAGTCCATTAAACCTTTTTCCTTTATAAATTACCCAGTCTCAAGTATGTCTTTATTAGCAACATGAGAACAGACTAATACAATGGCATTCCTTTGGGCATCCAAAATAGACTTTGCAAGGCTGTTTCGATCTATTAAATCTTCTGGGGAAAATTCATTTTAATGGTCCATTTTGTTGGCTGTCTTTCTTACTGCTAGGTTTCCTCATGTACTTTGGAATTATGTTTTGTAAGTTCATTTGAAGTGGGATGGTTTTTAAATTATTTTTATTTAGTTTTTTTGATATAGCTCCATCCTCTCTCTCTCTCATCATCCTCTTAAAAATGGTTTTGTGCCCAGGATCACACATTTGTAAGCAGTTGCATATCTGATCTATGACATTGTTTTGACATCTGGATTATCACCAGTCATGTCCCCGAACTAGTGAGTGATTTGGTTGAGTTTGGTTCAGTAGTTCAGGGCCATGCCTAAAACAACTTCCTCTTCCCATCTTAAACACCAAGCATCACAAAAGCTAGTCTCAAGCAACAGTGATCAGCAGATTTTTCATACTTTCATACTTCATTCAGAAGTGGAGTCCTCTACTACCTGGTTTCAAATGGTGAGGCTAGCTCTGGATTTCCACCTAGTGTACAATAACATTCATGTCCTATTGCTCTGCAAACGCTGTCCCAGCCCCCTCTGTCCACCTCCAGAGTCCAGCAGGCCAGAGGCCTCAGTGTAGCCCACAACCTATCACTTGCATTTCATTTCCATTCTTGGGCCACAGAGATAACAAACTGTTTTTGAGCCCAGCTGTGATTTTTGCATTTCCTATCCTCATATTTTATCTAGCATTTGTTACATGCTTGGAACAGAGGCGGCATCTCAAAGCTGGAACCCACAGAAGTACCTCGATCAGATGTCCTCATGCCTTTTCTCAAGTAAACTTGGTAGAAAAAGCAATGTGGTAAAAAATAGTATACAAGTCACAGTCAAATTATTTAGCCTGTCATAGTGTCAGTTTTCTTATTTTCAAAATGGATATTAGAATTGCCTGACATAGCATGATGTTGAAGATTAAATTAATGCATATGAAATGATCATTAGTGTGATAAGCATATAGGACTCATTCAATAGACAATAATAACTATAACTCAAGTACACACAGTGGGAAGCATCATTGGACAATTTTTAGCCATGATAAGGCATAATATTAAGGCCAAAGCCTTGCTGCTTTCCGTGGAGGTAATCTAAAATATTTTATGACACATGTTAAGAAATAAAAATTAAGTAGATATTTGGAATCTATGTAATTTCATGATCAGTGTGCAAGTAGAATTTAGGCCTAAAAAGAAAAGAATGTTTTTCAGGGTAAAGGAAAGAAGACTGTCATTTAAATGGCTTAACTAGGTGCAGCTCTTCTAAACCTTGAATTATCCGGGAAGAAAACTATTCTGTAAAAGCAGCCCATAGCTCATCAGTACCACCTAAGGGAAGCATTGCTACAGAAACAGCTGGTTGCATGGAGCACTCTGTTCTTTCTGAAAAAGATGTTCCTTAAAAAAAAAAAAAAAGTTGTCATTGATTCAGCCAGTTAAGAGCTGTTTAGATCATGTTGATCTGATTCTGCTACATTCACTTAAATTGACTTGATACAAGTCTTCAACTATTCAATGGTGTAAATGTTTAAAGGAAAAAAATAAGTTACAGAAATAACTTTTAAAGGTCTAAAATGTAGCCCACATCAAGTGAAACTTTATTTAGCAACAATCTGCCTTTTTAAAACTGCTATAGGCTGGGCACGGTGGCTCACACCTGTAATCCCAGCACTTTGGGAGGCTGAGGTGGGTGGATCACGAGGTCAGGAGTTTGAAACCAACCTGACCAACATGGTGAAACCCTGTCTCTACTAAAAATACAAAAATTAGCTAGGCGTGGTGGCGAGTGCCTGTAATCCCAGCTACTCAGGAGGCTGAGGCAGGAGAATTGCTTGAACCCAGGAGGCAGAGTTGCAGTGAGCTGAGATCACACCATTGCACTCCAGCCTGGGCAACAGAGCAAGACTCCATCTAAAAAAACAAAACAAAACAAAAAAACCCTGCTATATAGCAGAACTAAGATAGAAAAACGTCCAGTGTTTCTTAAGCTTTTTTTACACATTTTTAAAAACATTTAAAATACTCTTAAAAGACAAACATTTACTGAAAATTTAGAATTAGATATATTGGCTCATCCAGACTTCTGCTAGCAGTTAAGATTTGTTAATCCATGGTAATGGAAAGCAACAAAATATTATAAAGCATATCTATGCACGGATGAAGTCCAGAGAAATAACCAGAAAATAAAGCCACTTTGATACTCCTATGTAATATAAATAGTCAATAATTTTTAAATTCAATTATTTTTTAAAATAAGAATTTATACTTGAGGCTACAACTAATTTCAGGTATTTCTCATCAGAAAAAATTGTTCAGATATTTTACCAATCATAATGTTTACAGGTATCTGAAGAACTTCAGTATCTTTCAGAATTTGACAAACTGTGGACAGGACATAAATATCCAAAGCACTTTCCTTAATTAAAAAAGTCTTGCAATGCTCCTTAATCAAATTTTATGGGAAAAGTTAATGGCAAAATTTGATGCATGCCAAAACTAACCATATTTTATTATGCTTCTGAGGTTAGTAAGAATGACATCATGGTCCTTTGTCTGAGTATAGAAAATCTTATTAAGACATTTTGAAAGTATGGCTACTATTTTATATGGGCTGCAGAGTACGTTTCCTTTCATGCTGGCATACAGCAGGCCTCACTGTCATAACTTCGTCAGTTAACTCTGCCATGTAAAATAAATATATTATGACACTATTTCTTTCATTTAGTCCCTATAGGATAAAATACCAATGAGAGAGGTGGTAAAATGTAAGTTATAGTAAGCAGTGGTATAAATATATCCAGTCAAAAAACTACAATGAAACAAATCTTGGCATTTATTGCATACCATCTAATCAAGAAGACAAATACACAGGTATTTGTAATGCAAGACAGGGAAGTGATAGGTGAAATTAAAGGTATAAAGAGTCATTGGGTCTACAGAAGGAAGGCCACATAAGAATATGGCATAGGAGTTAGACTTTGACGCGTGGGTAGAATTCTGACAGGTCAAACTGGGAAAGCTGTATTTCAAGTGGAAGCAATGCCCTAAACAACAGAGCAGGTACAGAATGAGTGGAGTCAATGTGACTGAAGACTGGGTTCATGTAAGGTAGAGAGAGAGAGAAGGCTGGCTAAGTAGGCTGAATCCACATTATAAGGAAATTAAATATCAAACCAAAGATTTGTAATTAACTTGGTAAGCAGTGAAGAAGCACTACAAAATTAACACTTAGCTATCAGCAGAAAAAGGAAAAACAAAAGGATGAACGAGAGGAAATACATGACTCATCAAATATGAAAATTGAGAGAACTGAATGCTGCGAGAGACCCTAAAAAGGAAAGAATCATTCAGCATTCAAAACAAGACTGTGGTAATATAAATAGGGAACTGATGTTTGCCGTGAGACAGAGTAAAGGAGTCTGAGGAATGCTGAGATTGGTTTAGACAGTTATGTAAGTTAACATACTAATTTAAGAATCAGGAAAGTGCTTTATCAAATGGGTAAGTAATGAGAATCCTAGCTCAATAGGGTTAAGCTGGTGCTCCAGGGATGCTCACTTTTTCACACAAGGAAAGATAATGCAATTGACTTATTTAAAATATTTAAACCAATTAATTTTGTCATAGGAAATATACAGAGGTTAAATCAGTGACAAAAATGGCATTCTTCTCATCTGGCAAACTTTTTCCCCCCTTTTCTTGGCATGATGGAGGATATCCAATTCTTAAGAGAGATGATTAAGGCCTAAGAGCCTCGTGCTTTGTAAATAAGAATGAACTATACTATTCAGCCCAGATTTCTGCTATACTCTTGCTTCTTCTCCAGACCATTGCTTATGAGATATTCTCCATATTTATAATCATTTACAGAAAGTTCTCACTTGGTCAGACAGATATATACTTCTCCTGATATTGCTTCCTATCCCAAAATATTCTGAACGGTATTAGGTTGCTTTTATGCATTTTACAAGTATTTTGGATTTGGTCAAGTGTTCTGCATTTCAGAAAAGAATGGTAACAGTGTTTAATCAATTACAGATATCATTTATAGACATGATTAGATATGTCATTATAATGGTACAGCAGTTGACTACAGGTGTGACTGGGTATCTCTATGAGTTTCACTGTTAAACTGAACTTGACTACTACAGCACCTAAATTAGGAAAATATAAATCTATAAAAAATTCTCATGAAGAGACACTGATCTCTTGTATAAATGAAAATCACCAGACAGGTTCAACCTGCGACCACACGCGATGATGAGTGGAAAGGTGGGAGAATATTAATTTGCACCTCTATCCCACCTACCTTCCCCATGCCCGTAAGCATCAGCATTGGCTTCTCTGGTATGCATTTTACTTAAAGTTACGTGAAGAGAAATTCTGAATAATGAGATAATCTTCTATTTGCCTGGATGTCTTTTGGCCTGACAAAAATGGAGCACCTAGGGTCACAGTTGTCGTTGAACTGCCTATTACCAATTAACAGCTTCATTTGTACTTGAGTGTTTAAAAAACCTGCTAGAATATTAACAAGACAAGACAATAAATGTGACTATAGAAAGTAAGACTTTACCATATTTTTTAAAAAAGCATTTCCCTGACTTCTTTTATCCCCTGAAAATGTAATGATGTTGTGAGAGGTAGTGGAGACACACCTCTCTACTCTTCACTGCTGTCAATACTCTCACTCTTCTCCTTTTTGAGAAGCCTCCATTAGTGACCTGACTAGGTTGAAATCCTATTCTCTGCTTTCCAAATGCTCCGTCACTCCACTTTGATTTTTGCTCTCTCTTTTATGATTCTGCTAAGGTGACATTCCTTCTCCTGCTCCTGCGATATGTACATATCACTGTGGATGCCACCTACTGTTAAAATACTGCATATACACATATTTTCGAATGGCAACACAATGTCCTGCCATTAGGGAATATTATCTCCATGGAAATGGACAGGAAAAGAAGCAAATCCTTTCAAAACATCTCATTATACCTAGGAAAAACATTAAAGTCAAGTCATATACAAAAACATTAAAGTCAAGCCAATTATTTCAAAATAATTCTATTTAATTTGATAATTGTGTTTCAAGATAATTCTGCATTTTCATACCAAAGAATAACTTTTTAGGTTTAAAATCATAAAATTCTTACAATGACACTATGAATAGCAAGTTCATGGGTTGGATCTTTTTCCACCATGTCCTTTCTCTGTATACCCTATTTAACTCCAATCTATCTCTAAAAATACCTTTGTAAAGCATAAATACAATCATTTCATTACCTTGCTTTAATATCATTTAAATTTCTCCGGTGCCAAAAGCCTCACATTTTAGCCAAGCATTCAAGGGCCTTCCTAATTATTTACCAACAAACTTCCCATTCCATCTCTCAACACCGTGCCTTGCCATGTCCTTACTTGATCTCCCCCAACACACCATCCACATGCAAGTTTTCCCACCTTTTTGCATATGGTTCTCTCCTGCCTGGAATTCCCTCTCACCTCCTTCTGCTTGGCAAAACTCTACTGATTCTTCAAAACTTAGCTCAAATGTGACATCTTGAGAACTTCTCCACTGAAACAAATTTATCCAGCTCTATTATACTGAGTTGCACTCATCCTGTTCCTTGTGCTAAATTATGCACTCTCAGTGGGCAGAGACCCATTTTTTAAATTTGTAATCCCATAATGCAAGGCAATGAGTGCCTGAAACATGGCATGTACCTAATACTTCTTAATGTAGTATTGAACTGAATCGAACTTTATTTCATGAGAGCTAGAAAGGGTTGAAGTTACTATACTTACACTATGAAACTATATATATACATAAAATCTAACAGAGGAAAATGTATTACAGAGTTTAATTTTAAAGACAGATTAAATCATTATGTACATTTTTAAGAGGATTCTTTATATGCAGGAGGAATTACTCTTAAGCTTATAAATATTAGCTACAACTCCATTAACATTGAAACATAATACTTAAAGGAAAGCATTTAACAATCATCAGAACTTAAAATTAGAGAGTGAGTATGCTTACCAATCTCTCCTTCAGTGAGAGACAACTATAGTCGAGAGAAAAATATTCTCAGGGTCCCTTGCAAGTCACACAATAAGTGTGATGACAATAGCACCGTTTTACCTATAAATTACTCTAGCAAGAAATGACACAGCAAAATTCTTGTTCAGTTCTAAGAAAAGACTAAACATGGTTGCATGCTATTATACTGAGATTTTAAGTGCTTAACTCTTAGCTTGTATACTTTTGCACTAGAATCAATAAGAGGCTGAGCTTTCCTTTATTTGGCAAAATTCAAGATCCTTAAGTACAGTAAGTCACTCAACATTGCTTATTATTATTATTCATTCTTCCAGACTCATCTTCCACATCACCTCCTCACTCAAACTTTGTCTGTATCTTTCAAGTCAGTAGTTTTTCCCTATACCCCAGCACCTGGCACATCCCTTAACTTCAGTATCTGCTGCTTCAGTATCTGCTGTGACGTAAGGATTTGTTTACATTTTTATTTCCCCACTAAACCATAAGTACCTTGAAAACAGAGACATTGTACAGTTTCTCTTTTATCCCAACACACAGCACCAGGTACACAGGGAGTGGTCAACATATTTTGGTTGAATAAATAAATGCATAATTAATTTCCAAAATTTATTGATGAATAATAGCTCCAAACGATTTCCAAGGACAATGTATCTTCTTTCAAGTAAGATTTCATATCAAAAAATACTGAAAATTATCCATCATGGATGGTAGCTGTTGCTCAAGAAAAAAACCTGCCAAGCATAATAAATTTTCTCCATCACAAAACATACATCCCTTTTCACTATTTATCTTATAAATTGTAGTTATAATAGGAAAAAGATAGCTGACTGAGAAAGACAAACCAGGTCTCTACCCTATTTTAAACTTCCAAAGTGCTTAATTCAAATCAACTGAAGCAGTATGGAATTGTCACCATCTTCTAAGATATTAAGGCAGACAATTCAGGAATGAGTCTCATCTTATAAATAGCTGTAGACATCTGCTACAGAGGGAAGGCCAGGAAAAATGGAATATGGCTAGAATTATACAGACATTAGAAAGATGTCACTAGCAGTATTTAGAGACATTGTGAATACCGTAAGAGAAATATATCAAATAATTGAAGCTTCCTCTTGATACCCGTTTGGTAACTTCACTCCTCAGATGAACAGACCGATCAAAGGTGAATCTTAAGGGAATAGCTGGAATTGAACATACTCTGCATGAGGACATGGACTTTGTCATGTTTATCGCCTTAAGCTCAATACCTAGGAAACTAACCTACAGAGAGCAGTTGCTCAGTAAATATTGTTAATGAATCAAAAGTAAATAATTTAAAGACAAAATGAAAATTAATAATGAATAACAAGGGACAATCTCATGCAATATTGAGTCTTCCCTGCAAAGAAATGTAAGCTTGACCAAGTTCATTCTAGTGAAGAAATAAATATTCATTCACTCCCTGCCCCTTCTAGACATAGTCCAATAACTCCTCTCCTTTTCCATTCAAATTTCTCCTGAAGAAGTCCAATCTGCTAATCCCACTTCCAAATCTTCAACCCACTCTCCTCAGCGGACTGTCATCCTACGAGAACCATTCCCTCTAAGGACACCAATGACTGCATTGGTCCAATCCAGTGGATACTTTCTAGATATCATGTCCTGAATCTCTTCTTAAATGTAGCACCCACTCCTTCAAATTCTCTATTCCCTTGCCCTTTTGACTTTGCCCTGGCGCCTTGTTGGTGCTCACCTACTTTCCCTGCTTTACCTACTCTGTGTCCTCTTCACTGCCTATCCCATAAGCATCTGTTTTCTTAGGTTCTGCTTGCCTCACTATTCACACTTTGAAACTTTTCCCAGGCCATCTTGTTTTCCTCCTAGGGACCCAAATCTGTAAACTCATAACTCTGAACTCCAGATTTGTGTATTCACTTATTCGTTCATAAACAAATAATTCATAAATCAGGCAGCACCAAGTGCTAGGGATAAAAAGGTAAAAATAAGACAATATTCATCTGTAAAGAACCAATGGTGTGGTTTAGAAAAGAGGAAAATAAAGATATAATTATAATCCAGTGCAGTGAGTGATCTACAAAGGTTTAGCAGAGTGCTGGAAAAACACACTAGGACAAGGATGTATTAGAGAGGCAAAGTGAATGAAGAGTCTTTAAGACATAAGGAGAATCTTAAGGGTGAGAAAAGGAATGTCCCATTTTGATCATAGAATTTAAGTCTGGAAAGGTATTTAATTCCCTGAAAAGAGGGGGAGGTATGAACAATAGAAATAGCAGTTGGGAGATTACTCAGCAGATATGAATAGTAATTGAATGAAGGAAACAATTGATGAAAGAAGAAAACAGAGGAGGAGAAAATAGACAAAAGGTGGGAAGAGGAGAAATAGAGACAATCTTATTTATCATTGATTCTGCCAGCAGTGAGGAGGTAAATGATATGAGACTCAAGAGATTTTTTTTCACTTGTTCTTATTGTTGATAAACTATGTAAAATCTGTCTAACCTTCCTGAAACCCTGTGGCATTCAACAATAGAAACAGAATAACAAAAAATACTAATCCCACATTATGAATTCTGGACATAAGGATGTGTTCTTAATACTTTCAGTCAATTATTTCAACAAATATATTTTGAGCATCTATTAAGGTACAAAGCAATATTCTGTAGAGCAGCAGACAAGAGACAAAGCTCCTTCCTGCAGGAAATATGCATCTAGTACTCAGGAGTCAGGGGCGTGTCCTTCTTTGCCTGGCAAGTGTTGGATGAACCCAACTTGTGCAGCCTTTCCTTTATGGGAAAACAGAAACTGCTAACACTGGCTCTTTCTGCACCTGCTTTTCTACTATAGGGTGACCCCTTCCCCAGTGTTGTTTTCAATGACATTTTTTCACCTGGGCATAAAGCAAACTTGTTCTCCCTCTTTCAGAATCTGCTCTCAGCTCAATTTCCAATTTCCTTCCCTGTTTAAAGAACACACACAGATATATAATAGGCCAAAGCTACATCTCTCAGCAGCATTAAAAAAAAAATCCCAACCTATGTCCCCTAGCTCATTGTCACTCAAAATACAGCTTGCAGCCTTCAGTAAAGAAATTGTAAGTGAGAATTTAGAAATTAGATTTCTAAAAAAGTCTAAAATTGAATTTAAAAACTAGATTTGGTCAATGCAAACTGTGTAACAATTTATACTGCCCTGACACACAAACATTCAAAAGCCTTTGTCTTATTCACCAGAGGAGAGACTAGAGCAACAAGTCACATGCGGTTGCACCATCATCATGCACAGTAGAGCCACATCACAAGAAGTAATGTTTGTTAATTATAAACCAAAAGTGTATAAAAACTGAAAAAAAAACTTAAGTAGCCATCTTTATTTAAAATCTGTCATCTCTGCAATATTTTAATTTTTAATCAGACTTTTAAAAATGATAGTTTAACATTATTAACTAAATTAGAGAAATAAAATTGATGTTTTTATATGTAATTTATTGATTGCAATACAACTTCACTGGGATTTTATGGAGAAATTGCTTTGAAATCTCTTCCTTCCTTACTGTAAGCATATCTCTATGAGATTTGTTTTCTTCTACCAAGAGCGTTATTAAAGCAAACACAAAAGTTTAAATGTCAACTTTTCCCTGTAAACTATGTTGTCATTCCAACCTGGATTAGATATATTACCAAGCAAGAAACTAGCTATTAGTTTCTCATATTAAAAACTTTAAATATTGGCATATGCAGTGTTTATTAAAATACATGGAAAGAGCTTCCACACAGCAAAAGAAATGATCATCAGAGCAGACAACCTGCAGAATGGAAGAAAAATTTTGCAATCTATCCAACTGCCAAAGGTCTAATATCCAGAGTCTACAAATTTAAAAGAAAAAAAAAACAAGCAACCCCATTTAAAAATGGGCAAAGGACATGAACAGATAGTTCTCAAAAGAAGACATACATACGGACAACAAGCCTATGAAAAAAAGCTCAACATCACTGATCATTAGATAAATGCAAATCAAAACCACAATGAGATACCATCTCATACCAGTCAAAATGGCAATTAAAAAGTCAAAAAATAACAGATGCTGACGAGGTTGCAGAGAAAAAGGAAACACTTTTACACTGTTGGTGAGAGTGTAAACTAGTTCAACCATTGCGGAAGACAGTATGGCAATTCCTCATAGACCTAGAGGCAGAAATACCATTTGACCCAGCAATCCCATTACTGGGTATACACCCAAAGGTATTATAAAGATGCATGCACATATATGTTCATTGCAGCACTATTCACAATAGCAAAGACATGGAATCAACTGAAATGTCCATCAGTGATAGACTGGATAAAGAAAATTTGGTATATATAAACCATGGAATACTATGCAGCCATAAAGAGGAATGAGATCATGTCCTTTGCAGGGACATGGATGACGTTGGAAGCCATTAGCCTCAGCAAACTAATGCCAGAACAGAAAACCAAACACTGCATGTTCTCACTTGTAAGTGGAAGCTAAACGCTGAGAACACATAGAGCAAGGGGGTGGGGGGAACAACACACATTGGAGCCTGTTGTATGGTGTTGTGGGAGGGAGAACAGCAGGAAGAATAGCTAATGGATCCTGGGCTTAATACCTAGGTGATGGGATGATCTGTACAGTAAACCACCATGGCACACATTTACCTATGTAACAAACCTGCATATCCTGCACATGTATCCCAGAACTTAAAATAAAAGTTGAAGGAAAAAAAAGTACATGGAAAGATGTTGAGTTTGGGGAATTACTATTTCATTTACAACTTCTTTAAGAGACAGGGCCTTACTGTGTCATTCAGGCTGGAGTGCAATGATGCAATCATAGCTCGCTATAACCTCAAACTCCTGGGCTCAGGTGATCCTCGCACCTCACCTACCTGAGTAGTTGGGACTATAGGCATGTGCCCCCATGGGGCTAATTTTTAAAACATTTTGTAGAGATGAGGGGTGAGGGTCTCTCTATGTTGCCCAGGCAGGTCTCAAACTCCTGCCCTCAAGTGATCCTATTGCCTTAGTCTCCCAAAGCTCTGGGATTACAGGTGTGAGCCACCGCATCTGGCCACAACTTTTACTTTTGATTGCAAAATAACAGAAATGACTTAATAGCAATTCTTTATTAACTGCCTACAGAATCTGGTAGCATTCAAGGCATAGTAAAACAGACCTGACTGTGATACTTTTCAAATAGTTTTCAATTACACACTGCATAAAAAGTTCCTACTTCAAATACTCCCATTGGAGGTACTTGTAGGCCTTTTGTATCATTGTTCTCAGCAGATCTGGGCAATTATCTTTTCTGTCTTTGGGCTAAATCCAGGACTGGAAGCACAGCTGAAGCTGTACATTCTTCTGGATAGTTTTTTTTTTTTTTTTAAACAATTGTCTCTATCTTTATAATGTTTACTAGTGTGAAATCAAATGCAGTATCTACATTATTCTCAGGAACATGTCTGCATGCAAACAAGGCTCTTCCAGTTGCATTTTGCATAGCTATTTCATGCAAGTTACTTCTACGTCTTTTCTACTCAGTGGGGCCTGTTGCCTCAACACCAAGCACCCTGGAGAAACTCTTGATGTTAATTTTGTTCTCTGAATAAGTTGCTCTGCAGAAAAACTCACGAAAGCTACCTTCCATGAAACCCATCTTCAGATACAAATCTCTGTGGTTAGCCATTCTATAGGTTAGGCAAATACTGAGGATGATACATACCTCTTCTCAGCTAATGCTCGTGACAGTCTGTGAAGCATCACTAGCCTGAATGGACAGATTAGAAAACAGGCTTGAAAATATTAATATCAAGCCTGTTGGGGGCAATTTCTTAATATTTTCAAGCTAGTCAATGGAAGGGTGGGGGTTGGAATCCAAGTTTGGCCAACTCTCCATCTTCCAGTATATTAATGCAGCAATTCCACATCATTAACTTTCTGTGTCTTCTCACTCACCCCACTGCAGAAATTTCATATTTACCCAAAACAAACTGAAAACTTTCTCCCCATAACCTAAATGTCATTTGGTCTATTAAGCATATTTCTATATTTTTTTCATACCTGGCTCAGAAGATATGCAATGAATGTCATATTAGATCTACTGAAAATACTTCTCCTTAAGACTAGAAAGGGATTTGTTCCTCTGTCATCTCTCATTGTGTTTTCTGAATGCATCTAATTTTACATCTGAGTTCACTGATATCTCAAGTACATGAAGTTCAAAGTTTACAGAAACTGAAGCACATCCCAGACTTTTTTCAAATATTAATGTGTACACAATCTCCCAAGTTCTGGGGTTATGAATTAATGTGTATACAATCTCACAAAGTTCTGGGATTTCCTTTACAATCATATGAAATATATTATGAATGGAATAGAACTATAGGCTTTCAATTCTGCTTGATTGAAATGTCTTAATATTTAAATAGACAAAAGAAAATATACTAAGCTCTGCTTTACTCTATGAAAACATTTTATATTTAAACATATATATTTATCATTATACAGTTAAAATTATATGTTACCATATATAATCTTATGTACTATATATTTTGATACTTTTTTGGAATTTGATACAAAGAATATGGCTGGTAATGCATTTTGATGGCATTTAAAATTGATACAGATGAATCCTTCTTCCCTGACCATGTGAAATATTGCATGAGAAACATTCACTATGAGAGCAGGAACACTTTAGTGGGCCTGATTCACAGTCTCACACCAGAAATACTTTCTTTTGTTTTCAAGTAACAGTAAGACTCCAACTATTTCAGTTCCTTCTGCCTTTTTCTTCCACTCCATCTCCATTTGTATCTACTTAGGGTTCCCATTATCACTTGCCTGAAATATTTTATGTTTCCTAACCCTTATCTCTGGCTCATCTTCTCCTCATCCCTAATTTGTCCTCAATGGTACCACTGGGTGCACAGTTGAATATGCATCCTCTCCGACCCCGGCCTGCCCCACTTAGAAGTCACAAGCCAGCTGCCTCACTTACAGGCTTCTGCTGAAGCGTCTCGGCTGGCATCTGAGGTCCTCTGTGGCCAGCTCCTGCCCCTCAATCCCCCAACTTCACTTTCAGCCCCTTCCCACATATTATAGTCCCACAATGCCTTGGATTGTATTGTTTTCTCTCTCTGAAACAGCTTCTCCACTGCTCTCCACCTGGCCCACCGGTAGTCATCTGTCAGAACTGCCCCCAGTCCCCGGACTCCTTAGTGTTTCCTAAATGCTCCTGTTCTGTGCTCCTCGGGCATCTCAGGCATCCTGTTACACCAGCCATGGCGTTCGGTAGAGTATTTCAAAATAACCTGTTGGTTTCATTGACTCTTCCTTTTAAAATTCTCAAGAGCATATTGTCCGGTTCATCTCTGTATCCTCAGTGCTGTGCACATTCCTGCGCTTGCATACAGGTGCACAATATTGTTAAGCCATAAAGAATAGTTCACAAAACAGAATGGAAGGAGCTAGGAAGACCCGTCTGCTAAGTCATCATGATGTGAGTCAAAAACCTGCCTCTGTTTATATCTTGTGTCCTGGTTTGGTTGCTCTGGCTTTTGAGCATTTACATACATACAAACATTTATTAATAATCATCTATTAGTAGCTGCTTTGTCAACAAGCAACAAACAAAAACAACAAAAAAGACAAGGTGAAAGGAGAAACAGACACAAAAAGTATATAAAGCATAATGGGGTAAGTGTTACGATAGAATCATGGAATAGGATTATTTTTAAAAGACTGATATAGGGGAGTAGGAAGACCTCAGTGGGGAAAGTGGTGGCAAATTTAGGGGCATGTGAGAAAAGATGGGTAGGAATTGGCCAAGGAAAGTGAAATGGATGTCATTCTAACTAAAATTATGAAAAGCCAAGCCAAGCCAAAATGTGTTGATTCTTTTCCTAAGTGACTGACAGAATTTCAGAAACTTGAATCTACATAACAGAAAACTGTGCCCCTACTTGAAGTTTGGTGTGGGGGGGAGGTGGGGCAGCATTTAACCAGGCAGCTAATTTTATAAATCTAAAGATCTATTCTTTACACAAATCATGAGTTTCAGTAAATCCATATTAATTTCTTCTAAGTTAAAATTATGGCTTTTCTATCAAAAGCTCTGGCTGCAAGCTAAATTTCCTGACAGGTGCAGGGATAAAGCTTTGAAAGTATAATTTTTAATCACTCATTCACCTGCATGGTACATCCACAAAACAAAAGAAGTCTGAAATGTCAGCAAAAAGGAGCTGAGCAAAAGCAATAGGAAAAAAATCACTGAAGGAGCTTGACTAAGATGCCTTGAATATATTTTTAAGATGGATTGTCCTTGTGATCAGATAGAAAAGTCAACAGAGTTAAAAATAAAAATCAATCTTGCTTCCATAAGCACTGACAATTTTTCCTCACTGAGTATATTTCCCTAACTATCTTTTTGGGGTATGCTTATTTTTCCTTTGACACTTCCAACTTTCATTTATTTCCAAAGGAAATTCAGAGCACAAATACTTTGATCTTCCCTTTGCTTTGGTGAAAACAATAGCTTGTATTAGCTTTGAGACAGAGGAAGTTCTCTTCAAAGAATTCTTTTTGAAGATGATTTCATCTGCTCCTACTTGTCAGCCAGAATATCTATTCATCCTTAAAAATATTATCACAACGAAGGACTTATCACAAAAATAAAAAACCCATAGCTAAACAATTATAATCTCATTTGTTGCCCTTACCTAAAAATTGCATTAAAAATTTCTAACATGAAAGTAAAATAGATATTAGTTATAATTACAACTTCTTAAGGTCAAATGAATTAGTCTGAATTAAAATAAGAATAAGTCCAGTCCAGGTAAGTTACATAATACTACATGCATAAATGTACGTGCAGTTATATCACATTCTCAGTAAAGCAATGGTGGCAAGGTTTCATAGAATTATACTATTTTTCAAATTAAGAAGATATATATTGCTTTCAAAGTGTCACTACAATTTCAACTTTATCTGATCTTGCCTCATGTGAAATTTATGAACCTTGGCTATGCTGATGAATTTTCTTGAGATGTCTCCAACAGAGTCAGCATCTGCACCTTTCAAATGGCCTGGAATTTTTTGGATATAAAACAAAGTAGGCTGGATACTGGAATAAATTCAATAAAATGATAATACCACAGAAAAGATGGCCAATGTGTTATGACTAATCTGGTTTCCAATTCAATTCAACTATTTTTATGGTACTAACTTTGTACCAAGCACAGTGAGGAACTAGGACATGGTTGCCTTCAATATGTATTGAGGAAGTCAGACAAATAACCAACAAGTCCAATTAAAACACATGAAATCAAAGAGGTTATTAGGTTTTAAAGAAGAGAGTGATTGATTAATTCCAGCTGAAGCTATAACTAAAGGCATTCTGCAAGAAGATACATTTGAAATCAGTCGTAAATAATCACACTATTTGAGCAAATAGAAATGGAGCTGAAGCATGTCCTGGGTGAAGGCTGGGTTAAAAGGAGTTGAGGAAGAGCTGGATGCAAAGAAGGTAAAAGAAAATATGTTGATTCTGGTCACAAGTATGTTCCAGGTCCCTCTTCCTCTTGAATTCCAGCTTCCATAACTTTACAATTTCTCCTTTCCCCTTTAGGATTTTCCCTCCATGCTGTTCCCTCTGCTAGAAAATATCCCTTCTCCCCCAAATACTATAACCTTAACTCCTCTTTCAGATCTCAGATTAAAGATTGGTTCCTCTAATTCATTCCTGAAACCTTCAAACATCACCACATCCCCAATGGCTTAAGATTGATTATCTTCTTGTACTCATGCATAGCACTTTACACTTTCCCTACATAATTTGTCTCACATATTGCTATAAATTATTAGTTAAAATTTTGTTTAATATTTATCATAACCTACAGACAAAATGTTCTTGGTAAGCAGCAATTTAACTCTCGTGAGGCTCTTGGGCGCGAGGTGCTGTCCTTGGTACTTGATAGGAGCACAGTATTTGTTGAATACATGCAAGTACCCGCAGTTCTTTAGTTATACTTTGTGCAAGAATTTGGCATTTGAATATAACATATTTTGTAAATGGTAGATCTTTCATAAATTTCATGTGTAGGAAAGACATCCACAAAACTTTCAAGCATTATAAACTAATTCAAATTCTTTGTAGATTTACTTGTTTTCTCCTGCCAGGGGAGAATCACTTCTCAAATAAAACAAAACATACAACTATGACAACTCTGATTTCCAAGTCTGCACACAGAAATGAATTGAATATGAATATACACATTTGATTTACAGCTAGTCCTAAAGAAAGCAAAATATGAAGGCATCTTAAGATATTAAAAAATGAAATTCTGCTAAAAGAGAGAACAAAAATAAAACTGCTATAGAGGAGATAAATATGCATCTGGAATGTTTCTCGTTAATTTAAAAAGAAATCACATCACGTAATATCTCTAATAGCTGTAGCTCTATAAATAAAAACAATTTAAGGACAAAGGCATTCTTTACATGCTAATTAATATTCTCTTTCTCCCTCTCTCTTTCTCTCTCTCTTGTTCTCGCTCTCAGATTTTAAGCTATACTCTTGTGGTTTCAGGTAGTTTCCAAGATCCTTATGAATAGAACACAAAATCTTCTATTTCTATATACTGTTTGTTGTCAGACAAGGGATGTGACACACAGCTGAGGGCTCAGGGAAGAAAGAGAAAGGGATGGGGAGATGTGCCAACACTCAGAGACAGGGCATGGAAGCTGAAGTCCCACTGTCCCTTCACTTTCTCATGCTGTTCCTCAGCTGTACTTAAAGACATGAAATGGCAGTAAGTCCATGGCATTCTTCATATTCATCGCATTTCAGGAGAGCATAGCTACCGATTTTTTTTTCCTGCAGAAGTAGTGAGAAGTGACACATTTCACAGATACACTATCATAAGAACAGTGAAAACACACTTCTGGCCAGACATTTCTCAGTTGAAAAAATTGTGCAAAATACATGGTTCTCAGATTAGTATTTGTGTAGCACTTCTTGTTAACATGAATAAAATATCTATCTTCCTTCTACTTATTACATAAAATATATTTGGCTTTTAAAACTTTCTTTAAAGAAAATGTGCCATTCTTTATCGATGAAGGCACACCACCAGAGAATACTTGCTTTGAAAAAGTTTCTTCTTTCCTTTCAGTAAAGATGATGAATTTACATTCATATATGCCAAATCATAAGCCCCCAAAATTCAGTATAAAGTTGTCACTTCATGCAAAAATAATCTCAGTAGCTAACATATAACTTGTTTCTCTTTTTGATTTTTATCTCATTTTACTATTTTATACTGAAAATAATATTCTAAACATAATAATCTAAACCCTTCAAATCTGAAAGGAATACTTTGACACGAAGAACACTGTTCACATTTACATTTTATCTGTAAATGTAAGTGCAGTTGTCCTTTTACCATGCATTAATGCTTCCTGCCAATAAGCTGAATACATTAAAATGAATGGGTTTGGTAAAGATATATTACCTTTAAGTGGGGCAGGGAAAAATGAGGCTGATAGGGATGATAGCTCATGGCCAGAGAGACTAAAAAGGAAAGACTTAGGTAAGAGAGAAAAGAGAAAACAAAACAGGGTGAGAATGGTGAATGGAGGGATAAAAATGCCCCATCCACTGAATTTCTTTGTCAGAATTCCAGAGTTAAACACTTTACATGCTGTTACTCTTCAATAAATAGAAAGAAATCAATCAACTGACTTGGCCCAGGAGGAGGTTATATTGTGGAAACAGCTGTTAAGCATTTCTGCTAGCTCAGTTTATTCACTGGGGTCAAAAAGTAAACCAGGTTTTCTCCAGGCAACTAGGATGAAGGCTATAATGCATGTGGCAAAGGCTCTCCAGGTGCCTGTCTCTGTTCGTGTTTCCACAGGAGACCAGGGAAAAATGGTCAGGCCAGCCATGTGGCCTTGGCCGGCTTCACTACTGCCTTGTGCAAACTTTAACTATTTTCATGACTACTGATAATCGATGCATGAAATACAAAGGGACAGCAATAACTCAATAAAACCCTTCAGTGGCCTCTCCATTCTGTTTACAATAAAATAGCAGCTTCCTACAATGGCCTACATACAGCCCTACATGACTGGGGCTCTGTCCATCCCTCTCAACACACACCCTTCTACTCAATGTGCTGGACTCCCACTGGCCTTCTCTGTCTTCCTCAAACATGACAAGCTTATTCCTATGACTTGAGTGCATCCATTCACTGGCTCTGGAAAGACCTTACCCAAGATTTTAGAAAAGCTGTCTCCTTATGATTCAGGCTAATGTTCAAATATCACCTAGTATTTAAGTCATCCTTAACTACCTCCTCTGAATTACTAACCTCCTAGTAGATCAGCTTGTTTTATATTTTCTTCACTGCATTTTCCACCATCTAAAAGACTTTGTTTATGGACTTGTTTACTTGTTCATTTTCTGTCTTTCTCATTCTCACAAGAATGAAGATCTCCTGAACATCGACTGGATAAATAAATACCTGATGGAACTGAATCAGGGCAGTTGGGGGGCAACTGATAATACCTGACACCAAAGGTTAGTAACACAGAATTTGTTCTCACCGTCTACTGTTCACTCCATTGACTCAGATGGCCTAATATAGTATAAACAATATGGATAATAAAGAGAAAATGTCTTTGATTTAAATTCTGATTTTCCCACTGATTATCTGGGTAACCTTAAATTCCCCTTAAAATGGAAATAATAATATGGAATTCACTGGGTTTTCAAACAATCCATATAACTCACCTAACATTGTGACTGACTCTTAATATGTTCTTAAAATTTGGTAGGTATTGTGGTTATCTTTTTCTTTTAAGTAGAAAATGACTTCCACCTCTTTGCTGTTCTGGAACAGCATGTCTGTTCCACGTCTGTTCCATCTCCAGTTATGGAGTTTGTTCCACATCTCTGGAACAAACTCCATAATTGTAGTGAAATTCATTGACTTTGCTTGTCCAGCATTCTGACCCTCACTCTTGGTGACAGTCCCTTGGTGTTATCTAGGGCCAGGCCCACCCAGGAATGGGTGCGTGGCCTGGGTCTGGCTGATTGCCTCCCCAGGTCCTTCACTGGGGCTCTCAGAAAGGAATGGTGGTTTCACCTTCTCCTCTTCTTCTGAGAATAGAACACTCGTTTGTAGGAACCATCTTTACCCAAAAAGGAAGGCCACACAGAGGAAAGAAACACCAGCAGATGGAGAGAGAAATGGTATCTTGAGGACCTGTAATCCCCCTGGATAGAGCTGTGCCTGAAGTGGCCACAGCCTGGATATCTCTGTTAGACGAGCCAAGTCAGTATTTTACTTATGCCAGTTTGAGTTTGGTTTCTGAAACTTATAATCTAAAGCATGCTTTCTAAGACAATGATAAAGAGTTTGTTGTAAGTTAAAAAAAAAAAAAAGTCATCTTCTGAGGTCCAACTAGTAAGTAAACACATTACTTTCCAGAATGAAATGGTTTGAAGTGAAAGTGTGAAAAAGGCACTCGGTTATTAAGGAAAGACTGACACCTCAGGGTGACTTTTTAACACAGGCAGTAAGAGCCCCTATAAAGAATTGGTCAGTGTGGGCTTGTGGCCCGTAAAACCAAGAGCAGATTGCCCAAAAGCAATTTAGGACTATTTGTGGTTACAGATTAACAGGAAAAATAAAGGAAGAAATCAACACCTTACCCAAGAAGCAAGCAAAATGAGAAGGCATTATTGAAAGTCAAAAGGAAGATAATTGTCTTCCTGTGCAAAGGAAATCTAATACACAACAAGGAGGATATACAGCAGGTAGTTCTGACAAAGGCACCTAATTTGTACTGGAGATTGTACATTTAAAAATGCTTTCTCCAAGAAAGAGACGTTAAAATGTTTTCTTAGGAGAACAGGGTATCATGTAATTAATGCTCATGTTATTTTCTTAATAAAGTATCATTATTAAAAACCTCTTGTCAGCTATCTGTTTTATATGAGTATATATTACATTTCTGTTTTTTAATAAAAGATCCACAGGAGTGTGACTGGTGTGTCACATTCCCATTTTTCCCTGCTAGTTATACCTAAAAGCTTTAATGCACTACACATATATTTGTGGAGAGATTCTTAGGCAAAATACTTTGATAAACACAATGGGTGATACCAAGATAAACGTAGTACATGTATCAAAGAGCTTATACTAGAATAAAAAGATAAGAAATCTGTACACGTAGCTGTATCATTTTCGAGGAACACTGAATTCTGTAATAACCATAAATAAAGCACATTTAAAGACTAGTAGAATGATCTGATATTCATTTTGGCCAAGGGCAATGGTTCTGAAATTTGAATGTGCATAAGAATCACCCACCAAGTTTATTAAAACAAAGGCTGCTGGGCTCATCCAAGAGCTTTTAGCAAGTCTGCAGATGATACAGATGACGCTGGTCTCAGGATCATATTTTAAGAACCACTTTAGGGGATTTGTTTCCAATTTGGGGTGCACAGTAGAATCTCCTAAGAAGCTTTCTAAAATTCTAGTGCTCAGGTTTTATTCCAGTCCAATACTAAAAGAAAAATATTTTACAAAGGGAACTATACTAGAACTGGACATTGATTTACACCAAGAGTAGTTTTATAAACAGTTGGAAGCAGATACTAAGTGAGAGGTGAAAAGTCATGGAAGAAGGCAAGTACAGCACATGATTAGAAATGAGGGTCAGGCAAGGTGTCTCATGCCTGTAATCCCAGCACTTCTGGAGGCCAAGGTGGGCAGATCACCTGAGGTCAGGGGTTCAAGACCAATCTGGCCAACATGGTGAAACTCCGTCTCTACCAAAAAATACAAAAATTAGCTGGACATGGTGGCATGCCTATAGTCCCAGCTACTGGGGAGGCTGGGACAGGAGAATAGCTTGAACCTGGGAGGCAGAGGTTGTAGTGAGCCAAGATTGCACCACTGCACTGCACTCCAGCCTGGGTGACAGAGTGAGACTCTGTCTCCAAAAAAAAAAAAAAAGAGGAGAACACATCATTGCTGATGCATCCATAGACAGTAGACAAAAGCAATCTTGGGCCAAGTCATGAAAGATCCCAACTGCCATGCTGAGGAGTTTGTGACTTTTTTAGGAGGTGGGAATAAGACATCACTAAAGTGCTTTGAGCAGGACAGTGACACAGTGTGAATCGTGGCTTAAAATTATTATTTGGAAGCAAAATTCTCAGTAAATTCAAACAACTCTGGCTCTTCCCAACAAGGAGATTAAATTGCTACAGCAATGATGTAGACCCATTTTCTTAAACTGGAGTCAAGAGTTATATTCTCAGATCTACAAGTTCTCTACAAATGCTTTAATTTTGTATTTTGTTTAAAACTAACGCAAGAATAAATTTTTAACTTTGATTTTTTTTCTCTGTCACCCAGGCTGGAGTGCTGCGCTGTATGATCACAGTTCACTGCAGCCTTGACCTCCACAGCTCAAGGCATCCACCCACCTCAGCCTCTGGAATAACTGGGCTATCACACCTGGCTATTAAAAAAAAAATGTAGAGACAGGGTCTCCCTATTTGCCCAAGCTGGTCTTGAACTCCTGGGCTGAAGTGATCCTTCTACCTCAGCCTCCCAAAGTGCTGGGATTATAGGCATAAATCACTGCATCCAGCCACAGAAGAATATATTTTGTCAGATATCAAGGCAAAATTTCTCTTGTGATGACAATTGACAATTGAAAGATTTTTGCAAGATTGGACTTAAACTTCTTAAATCAATGTTTCTTAGTCAGTAGACATACTTTTTAAGAAGTCAAGATTAACTCCCCATCCCCCTTTCTTCCCTTTAAAAATCCACTCCTAACTGCTGCTAATCAAAGTGTTTATTCAGGGCAACTTGAATCCATGCTCCTAGGTTGCAATCCTCAAGCTTGGCCCAAATAAACTCTCTACTTATATTAATTTTGCTTTCGTTTCTTCCTTTTAGGTCGACATATTTGGCATAACTTGGCAGATTTCAGAGTGACTCCCCCGGACCAACTGGTGTTTTTCTCTGAAAGCAGGGCTTGGTACCAGCACAAACATTCCATCTTCAGAAGTCCTATTGGGTGTTTCAGGTGAGTTCACCTGAATTCAGACCTCCCAGTCTTTGGTCAAAGGTCTATACTTTATTTGGGCTGTTTTTCAAACCCTCTCTCTTTCCTTTACGAATGAGGGCTTCAGTCTCTGTCTTTAGACAGATGATTCAGGCAAAGAGCTCTGCAGAGAACTGCCTCCTTCAGCCTGTCTCAGGACCAGGGTCTTCAGGTCAAAGTTTTCCTGCCCCTGTCTACAGCAGAGGTTTGGGTAAGGATTGCCAGTTAGGCACCAGTGGCCTGGTTTTACACAGCATGCTTTAAAACATTGCAGATACTTTCCTATTTTTGAAATTTGGGCTTCATTTTTCATCTGTGACCAACTCCTATTAAACATCAGCTGAATTTATATATAACACTATGGACATCTTCTTGTAAATATCTAGGAAAGTGGACCCACCTAACATGGAATAGTCAAACAATAAACCTTGCCAAAACTGGGGATCTTTTGAAATACCTAAAATAATTTATTTTTGTGCACAATAAGAAAAAGCTGGTTTTGGAACCAGATAATTAAAGACCTACTTCCAATGGTACTGAAAAAAAAACTTCTAAAAGAAATCCTGAGACAATTGCCTCCATTCAGGAGGTAAACAGTACATACCCATCACCACCACCACAGGGAATTCCCTAGGTGTTTGACTCCCTCCCTGAAACTCCTCTTGTGACATAGTGACTCCAGTCCTGGAGTCGCTGTGAGCAACTTCTGGTTCTGGGGAATGCCTGGTTCTCAAACTATTCTTTGCTCAACTAAAAAACCCGTCCGTGAAAACACCGAGGGGATGGGGGATAAAAAAGAGAAACTTAAGTAAATAAATAAATGAATAAAAACACCACCCAATGAACAAGATGGGTCTCCAAAATACACCTTTGTTGCCTAGCTGACAATTGCTTAGGTCGATATAACAGGTAATTAAAAGACTAATAGTCTAAAATGGGGAAATGAATGAAAATAAAACTACTGAGATTATAAACATGTAGATCCGACCATTTTCTTTAAACCAAGACTAATTATTGATGCTGATGTTGAAATGCTAACATCCAGGGAATGAGCTGAGGCAGCACTCCTGCTGAGATTACATCTGAATCAAGTTAAAATCCTCTAAATGCTCAAACAGGCTGCTTTGAATACCCAGCAAGATTTAAAAACCAAAAAAAAAAAAAGGCAAAAGTAAGAAAGCCTTGCACTCTGTGGTCTAGTGGCTATGATTTTGTGCTTTTACCACCAGGGCCTGGGTTTTATTCCTGATTAGGGAATTAGCTCCTTTTGGTTTAATATTTTTGTGACTTTTGACTTTGCTACTCAGGAGAGTGCCTTTGGTAAAAAAAAAAAAAAAAAAAAAAAAAAGGTTTGGCTGGGCTCAGTGGCTCACACCTGTAATCCCAGAATTTTGGGAGGCCGAGGCGGGCAGATCACCTGAGGTTGGGAGTTTGAGACCAGCCTGACCAACATGGAGAAACCCCGCCTCTACTAAAAATACAAAATTAGCCTGGCGTGGTGGCACATGCCTGTAATCCCAGCTACTCGGGAGGCTGAGGCAGGAGAATCATTTGAACCCAGGAGGTGGAGGTTGAGGTGAGCCAAGATCGTGCCACTGCACTCCTGCCTGGGCAACAAAAGTGAAAATCCGTCTCAAAAAAAAAAAAAAAAGAAAAAAAGAAAGAAAAAAAAGCCAGATTACCAGCTGTTTTTCTTGGCTATAATCTGATAATAAAAGATTTATTAAAATGTATTTTTTAAAAGGATGCTATGGTCAGAAGTCAGCTTGACTAAAAGCTGATATTCAAGTACACACACACACAAACACATTATATACATATATTAATATATATAGTGTGTGTGTATATATATGTGTGTGTGTGTGTGTGTGTATATATATATATATAATACATATTAAGGCCTTTCTGCTTTCTCTCTTTGGATCCTGTTTTGGGGACTACTATTTTCCTGTGGATGGAAATCCTTCATTAATTATCTGCTTGTTCCCTCTGCTTACTTTCTTTCTTAAAAATTGTTCTATTGTTTACTTCTATTCTTCCTGACTCCTTTTTCCTCTTTGCCATCTTAGGTACCACATAAAATGATCTGGGAGAGATATCTAATGACTCAGACTGTTTAAGAAACACAGAAAAAGGTGCCACTGACCCCTTTTTTGGGTCATCTGTCTTCCTGTAAAGTCTAGAGAGTCATGGACAGATTCGTCTGAGGTCTCATACCCTACCGCCGTCTTTTGTACTGTGTTACCTGATCTCGTTGGCTTTCAGGACTACCAGAGATTACTTTGTACTAAGTGAGAACTTGACCTTGGTGTATGTGATGACTGGAGAGTCACTGGCAGAACTGCAGTTTTGGAGGTGGCTGAGGGCTATTGTTTACAATAAATGGTTATTGCTACAGGACACTACTCATTTCCTTGGGAGTTTAGATGAGACAGGTGAGGTTTAAACCTTGGAGAAATGTCTTTGTAGCACAGTGCACTGTAGAAGCATTGCTTGGCCTGGTCCCATGGTGTTTCCCTTTCTTTGTGAGGGGAGAATCCAGGATTCAGTGCAAAATTAGAATGCTTGATTTAAAAAAATCTAATTGCTCTGCCTTCCAACTGTGCCTGCTTTTCACGTATTTAAATTATTCAGCTTTAAAAACTGCAAATACTTTGTTGACCCTGTTCCTTAATGGGCTCCACCTTAAGCCCATTTGGAAAACAGACACTAAATTAAAAGCTACCTATCTGAATGAAATTGGCCTCCTTATGAAATTCTATGGTAAATTTCTATGATTTTGTGTTACTTGAAATTCATTTTTAACCTTCCTCTAACATACCCAAATTCATTCTTTAAAAATATTACATTTTCTATCTTTGATTTGAGATGCAAATTTGCTACCCTGTTTCTCTAAAATTCAGTAAGGGCTTCAGCCACATGAAACAGATAAACTTTAACCTTTTCCATTTACAAAGACACAGTTTGAATACAACTGTCCTTTTAAACTAGAGAGTTTTATCTGACTCATGGCTAAAGTTTTAAAACTAAACCTATAAGATCTTTATGACTGCCTGTATTTTTGTGTATACATGTGTACACATCTTTTTTTTGTATGTTGTCTATAACACCAAACTGGCTTGTACATAAGTGTACCCATAAATAAAATAACTAGACCAAATGCTTTTCAAATTCACACGATTTTAGTAATCTTTGGTAAATATAGTTTAAAAATTGTTGGTAAAATAAAATAGGAAGAGCTTCATAATTTGGACATTTTTGTCTGTGTTTGCTGGTCAGACAAGTTTATACTATCTCTGCTAGATATTTTAAGGTCATAAAACTGTAGCTTGTATGATATTTTTAAATATTTGCTTAATTTGTCTGTGAGCTTATGTCTTTGGATTTGAGCATGTAGATCTGGGATCCAGACAGATGGCCACAGTGAGGTCTGGGGACAAGTCCTCAGAGCCTAGACCACCAACTAAAATGCAAAATAAAGCTTAACATGGCCTCTTTCTCCCTGGCCCAGCTTTTCCTCCTGGCCATGCTGGGAGGGGTCCGATCCTCCAATCATACTCTTCACAGCTCTCTCCTCTGTTCTGAGCTCTGTACTTGGTGTGGAAATTCAGGAACCAGGTGGGCCATTCTCTTCATTGCCATCTTTGGATGCCATGTAAATATTAGGGACCTAGGACAACTGGGGAAGACATTATAGAGGGTACCTGTTTCATAATTTCCTAATTCTTTTCAGTAATTTAAAAGTCTTAAGATTGTGTTATGTTAAATTAAGTAATAGCTAATCATAAAATGTCTGAGTCATTCTAAGTAAGTTAAAATACTGAAACATTAATTGTTAAACATAAATTCACATTTATATACTTTAATATCATATTTCTATATGGCATAGTAAAACTAAATATATTTAGATCTGTTAGTAAACAGAAATTGAGAAAACCTCTTTCTAAGGAATTATAAAATGGTTTTCATCAAAAAATACTAGTATAAAATAGTTCAAAATTACTTACTTTTTAGGTTTTTCACTGAAAATTAGTGACTAGGTTAAAACTGTGATATGGTTTGGCTGTGTCCCAACCTAAATCTGGAATTCTAGCTCCCATAATCCCCACATGTTGTGGGAGGGACCAAGTGGGAGGTAATTGAATTATGGGGGTGAGTCTTTCCCATGCTGTCCTCATGATATTGAATAAATCTCAAGAGATTTGATGGTTTTCTAAATGGGGGTTCCCCTGCACATGCTCTCTCACTTGCCTGCTGCCATGTAAGATGCGACTTGCTCCTCCTTGCCTTCCACCATGATTGTGAGGCTTCCCCAGCCATATGGAACTGTGAGTCAATTAAATCTCATTCCTTTATAATTACCCAGTCCTGGGTATGTCTTTATTAGCAGTATGAGAACAAACTAATGCAAACTGTAATCAGTATGTGTAACTAAAACTACCAGATATAAGAGAAACATGTCTATATACAGAACATATAAAGAAAATATGATGTAAAGAAAGTTGAAAAGATAGAGTAATTTTTTTTTTTACTTGAGAGAGAACTTTATATGGTCACAATAAGGGAGAAGGGAAAGTAAAGTTTTGTCCTATGGTAAAATGTAGGATACCACTGATGTTTTAAGCAAGCTGTAGAAGGTTTGCGGAAGATGGATCTTGTGAAAGAAATTTTGTGTGTGATCAAGTTGGCTGAAATTAAAAGGGATTATTTAGTTTTTCTAAAAACTTAACATTAATATTAAAAGCACACTGATGCAGGGTCAGGATCTGGGGCGTGCTATTAGAATAACAGGGTTTTCTTAGAGCATTGTTCTGCTCTCTAATAGAAAATTTTAGGCCAGGCATGGTGGCTCACGCTTGTAATCCCAACACTTTAGGAGGCTGAGGTGGGCAGATCACGAGGTCAGGAGTTTGAGACCAGCCTGGCCAACACAGTGAAACCCCATCTCTACTAAAAATACAAAAATTAGCCGGGCGTGGTGGCAAGTGCCTGTAGTCCCAGCTACTTGGTAGGCTGAGGCAGGAGAATCATTTGAATCCAGGAGGTGGAGGTTGCAGTGAGCCAAGACTATGCCATTGCACTCTAGCCTGGGCAACAAAGGGAGACTCTGTCCCCCCCCCCCCAAAAAAAAAGAAAGAAAGAAAGAAAAGAAAAGAAAATTTTAAAAGGTTATAAAAGGTTTATGAAAATCTTATCTTGTGTGGTCAAAGCTGATTAAGATTGGATGGATTTGTTTATAAGGTTTTATTAAAATAACTTTACCATTAATAATACACTGATGCAAAGGTAGAACTTGGTATTTTCTTTTGAATAGGATTTTTACACAATATTAATGAGATAATAAAAATCTTTTGTTTACCTTTTGAGTAAACTGTCAAAAAAGAGAAAGATTCTGTTGGTCTCATACTGTCTTTATTAGGTATTTTGATTTTTTGAAAAACTAAGTCTTCTCTCTATCAAAGAATAAAGATTTTTGCCTTTTGAAATCTTGGAATTATCATTTTGGCTAAATGAATCTCATGTTATAGTTACTTATGATCCTATTTTGAACAAATGTTTTAAACCTTTAATATTTGACATACTTCCTCAAATCACATTTCAAATTCTAAAACTGTGTTTCCCAAAGTAACCCCTGTAAGTCCAAGACAGACATATTAGGCTTATTTGGTATATTACATTCATACAGGAAGTACTATCAAATAAGAAATGGTGTTTAGCATTCTTTGGGTATATTTATATAAATGTGTTAGTAATATGTGTCCTAAAATTATATGAGCTTTCTAAAATACTGGTTTGCCTTGATATATGTTATCAGTGATAATTATGCTTATTATGTTAAATTATTATAGGCCACAGACATAAACAAATTTACTTTTCAATTATATATATAACTATGATCATTTTAAGTCATTTGCACAGTTAATTACTTAATTCTGATGCATCTTCTAAAAGATCTCTACAAGCAAGTAAAATTCTAAAGTGTTGTGTCTTCAAAGAAGTTCATGCAAGGATGGAAAAGACTGATGTGAATATAGGTTTCTGATTACTTGGAGATCATACCATTGGACTAAGAAAAAACTTCCAGGATCCTAACTGAAGAGCTGATATGTTCATGAGAATTGCTAACCCAACATCAAGTGGAACAAGAATTAATTCCATGAGACTAAACTAATAGAGGACTAAAATAATTTTTTATGATTTTTTTGTTTGAGACATTGCTGATGCTTTTTATGTTTTATTTTCTAGAGTCAAGAAAACTATTTTTTTTTTCTTTGTGAGCCATTTACAGCTTATAGCAATTGGGTGAAGTATACTTTTGTGAGTAAAGCCAAAACAATTGACTTTCTCTGTATCACATTTCTCCAAAATTTGGGAACTATTTGTGAGTACTCTTAATTTCTAGCAATGTAGTTGTTTATATAAATTCAACAAAAATCTGTATTCTTTTTTAAGATACATAATTAGATATACTGGTTCTTTTACTGAAACTTTGACTGGAATGGCATAGTTTCAGATATAATCAGACTGCTTTGAGGAATTGATGTGGACTTTATAGAGCCAATTAAAAAAACCCTTGGAAAGACTGGTCTGGCACTTTGTCTGCACAATTCCTTTATAAGGTTTCTGTCCTCATGGTAACTAAAGAATGTCACTTTCTGACAGGACCAGGAACTCAGGTTATTTTGGGATCTCAAGAAGAGCAGAGTTCACCCATTTTTTACAAGTACTGCAGACAGTCTGAGGGCAAATCCTTGGATTGGCTGGCCTTGGGGCTTTTAAAAGCTGAATCTAAAGCTACTGTGGAAGTCCTGGTAAAGCCAACTTAAAAGAGACTATATGGCCATTCACTATTCTTCTTGCACTTTATGCAAATAAGTAGGCAAAGCATCATAACACTAAAACTTATTTTGCAAATAAATTGGTTCAACTAAGATTTGTCTTTGGTAAAAATGGAGAACTGGATAAAGAAAAAATGTTTCAGAAAAAAACTATAGTACGCCTGTTATTAGATTCTAGTCTTGTCCATTGTTTTTGAGTTTTATTATTTGCCTACAATTTGGATTAAATCTTGAATTACTTCCCAGCTATGAGTCTCTAAAGAAGAACCTGGATTTAATTTTCTTCATGATATTTTTAGTTGACTGCCTAATGGAATAGTTCTGTCTTTGTTGCTGTTCTGGCATTTAAATTTTATTTTTAGTTATAATCCTTACATGGATTATATTTCCACTATCTCTTGTTGTTTTTCTTCTTCTGATGAAACTAAATTGATGATACTCTGAAGTCTAGCTACGATTCAACAAGCAACAGCAGCCATAAATCAATGACTTTAACAGAACTACTTGGGAATGAGCCTTCCTGATGATGGACACCTTGAAACTCAAATTTTGATCATCAATGCTGTTAAGAAGAAAGATTTTTGATCAAAAGGGGGAAACGAGAGAAGAAAATAACTTTCATCTGAGGAATGCAAGCTATTTTAATTAACAGGCCCAGAGAGACATTAAAATGAAACAGCAATTACATCCTCCTAGTCCCTTTGCGCTATGTATTTATCTCTTGAAACTGCTGGCTATCACCATAAGTAGCTGTAACTTAACATAAAGATGCCACACTGGATGCTACAACCCACACCCTAGAGCTTAACAATGCATAGCCAACCACTTGTCAATGTTATTTCTGTAAATCAGTGAGAATGCCTGACAAACAACTTTGTATCAGCTCACTCCTTGTCTCCCATTTTTTCCTTTAAAAATCTATTTGTAATTGCTGCTAATTTGAGTGAATATTCAGAGCAATTTGAATCTATGCTCCTGGCTTGCAATTCTCAAGCTTGGCCCAAATAAACTCTCTACTTATACTAATTTTGCCTCAGGTTCTTCCTTTTAAGTTGACAGGACAAAAAATTAAAAATGTCAAAATAGTATTTTTGATTTATTAAGGCTCAAGATAGAACAAAAATATTTTTTCTTTTAAAAATAAAAGCCTTAATTTGTTAAGTTTTTGAAAGTGATCTGTCAACAGGGTAATTCATAAGATAAGAAGGAGATATGTGTGTGTGAATATATATATGTATATATATTCACACACACATACACTAATAATTTGTTGACAAATAAAGCTTTTGAATTATAATACATTTCCTTTCACTTACTGTGGTTAATTTTCCCTGTCATTTATCATTGTACCAGTAACACTATTTTTGGGGGGGAAAAAGACAGTAAAATGCAAGCATTAAGGGACACATTTGAAAGTAAATATTTTTCCAATACCAAGCACATGATCAATCATATCTTCCATGCTGAACACATATTCTTCTCTCTGTGTGGGGGTGCCAGCTATTTGGTGGTACACAGAGAAACCTATTTTACCCTTAATCCAATAAATCTCATAGGGGACACCACTATAACATATGTCAGTGATTTTCTTTCTTGGAAATGGTCTACTATATATTTAACCCCTTCTCTTTATCGCTTCAGAAATTTTTAAATTTGCATAAAAATGTCAACACACTTTTACTTAATTATTTTTGCTGGGAAAAAGTATAGCAAATTAGAATATTTAAAATATTAAACCCTAAATCCGAGGAATTTATATCAAAAGAAATGTCATTAATAATCTAATATGATAAATAGCATCAAAAGTCCTATTAATATATTTCTATCAAAATATAGACACTCATTATTTTTCAGTTGGATTGTTACATACCTGAGCTTCTGGTTGTACTGTTTGACCTTTTCCAGTGAGGCTGCATTTATCTGAGCTTGAAATTCTTCCACAGAAACATTGTCTCTGTAATAATATCCTTCCATGCTCTCCAGTGCTGTGTAAACAAGTAAACATATTTTACAAGCAACTTTATAACTCCATTTCTCCACGTGTAGTATAATTTTATTGATTATTAGTAAATTTAGCAAATAGGACCAATTATCAACATATATGCAAAAAAACTATGTTAGGTCCAAAAAATGAATGAAAACTGTTCTGCTCTCAAAATAAATACCAAACATTTGGTGATTTTTCTGTCCAATGGGCAAAGAAAATTTCTGGTTTAACTGTCCTCTATTTTTAAAACATTTTGTATATGTTGTGGGAGCCCAAAATATGCCGCTCCAAAATATAACTGTAGGAGACCAGAATATATCACCCCAAAATATGCCTCATTGGCATAAGGATTATTTTGATCTGGTTATTTTGAGAAACTGCGCACAGACACAGGAGAAACTCTGAAAACCGAGTAGAAGTTTCCCTTTGATAAGGAAAATTTACATCCATAAAGGAAACCTCTACTTGTAACAGTGTCTCCCCCTCTGTACTAGGAAGAGAAGGAAGATGATCACAGATAGTTTTATCTGCACAACAAATCTTACCCTTTTTTTTATGGTGCTTTCCTGGTCACCTCCCCCTAACTGGGCCTTCCCTAGACCCTTCTTCTCAGTAGAAAATGGTTATATTTAAGCCTAAGTTCAAAACTACCTCTTTCAGATTTAGTCACTATTCCTTAGGTATCTCTCATGTATACATGAAGTATACCTGTTATTAAACTTCTGTTTGTTTTTCTCTTGTTAACTTGTCTTTTGCTATGGGGACCATCCCAACGAAGAACTATGAAAGGTAGAGAGAAAATTATTTTTCCTCCCCTACAACATTCTTTGTGAAGCTAAACTCACACTTCCAATGTATTTGATATTTATACACACACGTCTATTACACATGACACATATACGTACATATTCGCAACATATGTATGAGAGGCAGAACTGTGCATTAATGTATGTCAGAGGCCTGGCACAGTGGCTCATGCCTATAATTCCAGCACTTTGAGAGCCAAGGCTGGTGGATCATTTGAGGTCAGAAGTTCAAAACTAGCCTAGGCAACATAGCGAGACCCTGTCTCTAAAAAAACAAAGTTAAAAAATTAGCCTGGCATGGTGGCATGCACCCGTAGTCCTAGTTACTCAGGAGGCTGAAGTGGGAAGATAACTTGAGCCCAGGATTTTGAAGCTGCAGTAAGCTAGGATCGTGCCACTGGACTCCAGTCTGGGGGACAGAGTAAGACTCTGTCTTCTAAAACAACAGTAACAACAACAAAAACATGTCAGAGTAAAAAAATGGAAATTTTCACTCCCCATGCATATTCACATTCTTGTATAACCTTAATTAAGAAATATTAATGTAATAAAAAGTATAAATTGAAATCTTAGAAAATCACCTCTACTCAAATTGTCAATTTAGTTATAATATCTCACTAATTTTAAATGTATTTTGAAAAGCATATAAATTTCCTTTTTAATAACATTTTTGATTCAGTATTTTTCCTTTAACCTTTATGAGGTATCATTTAAAAAATTTTGGAGAGGAAATAAATCACAGGACAAGGGCCCAGAAATACAAGATTTCCTGTGGAAAGGTTGCCAGTAACAGGAATGGCTATGGATCCAAGTTGGAAATGTAAATTATTTTCCCTTGAAATGCATCACTACTTATGAGCCTCAATTTTTAATAAACAATTTCAAAATTCAAAACAATCTTCTTTCAAGACTGCTAAATGCACTAGTTTCTAAACTAAATCACGAGATTTCTTTAAAGTGAAAGAAACTATCACCATTTTGAGGGGGGGAATAGGAAACTGACTGCTAATTTTAGCTGTGCTATAGTTTTATTAAACTAGTCAGAATTCCAGAACACTGAAGAAAACAATAAAATTTTAAAGATCCATGTCAAATTTGCAGATTTTTTTTTAAATGGAAATTTAAAAAATTGGTTTATAGTTGAGAAAAGCAATTGTGGAAGATTAGGGAGAAAACATACTACATTTACTTCAATACAGAAAATGAAATTTGTGTGCTTGTTTCACAAATTTTTAATTTGTTTATTTCTTATGGCTTCTGGGAAGGAGCCCAGGAAACTTTACCTTTAAAATATGACACTTTGGTATACTGATTACTTTAAATTAAAGGCTTCTGCAAGTCAGCAGATATTGGATGAGGCTTTTCTCTGATATGCCCTATCTACCTTAAGACTAGACCTGCAAAAGAAAACACAATTGCTTTCCCTACCCTCCCTGGAAATCTCATTATCTATCCTAGAAAAGAAGACTGTGGAATGTAACCCACCTAGAAGGACTTTTCCCACAAGATAATGTCTATTTCTCCAGCTCATTCAAATTCCAAGACAATCATTTACAAGTTAATTTCTGTCTCCTGGGCCCATTCATTCTCCCTAATAAACATTTTACTACCTCCTACATTCCCCACCTCTCCCATCGCCTATGAAGAAGGGTATATAAGTATCTGCACCTCACTGAATTACTGGGTAATCACTCTCCCATGATTTTGCCCCGTGCACATTAAATAAATTTTGTATGCTTTGTTTCCTTATTAATCTGCCTATTGCAAGTTCATTTTCAGCAACCCTTCAAAGGGAAAAGGACAGGCTTTCTCTCTCAGAGCCTACATCTTCGTTAATTAGAATAGTTGTAACTGGCTCAACAAAATTCTGGTCCTGAATACACACAGGAAATAAAAGAAACTCTCCCTGATAAAATAATCCTTAAATACATGCCATGTTCACAAGCTGCTATTTGTGAAAGGTAAATATCCCAGGAGGATTCAGTCTGTCAATAGTCATAATTCAAGATAAATTACTCTTACCAGCTGGAAAGCTGATGTATTAGAGTAAAGTTCCAGTTTCTGCTGTGTGACTTTGGTCAAGTTAATTAATATCTGAGATTCTCAGGTTCTGCATTTTTGACTTGCAACATAAAAGTACCTACTAATTATGGTTAATGAGAAAGAATTTAATTAAATAATAGTATTAAGACAGCTCATGAGTATTCTTACTTATTGAATGAGTTTTATTTACTAGGCAACATGCCAAATGCTGTACAGGTATTACCTAATTTAATTCCAATGAGATACTGATTATGCAGAGTGTGCTTAGCCAAACACAAAGTTTGTAGGACTAAGAGAAGGGTCCATGCAAAAACACTTTGATTTGTGACTTAAAACCAGAAAGACAGGAAGGAGAACAGTGGGATGGCACAGCAGTGGAACTGTGAGGGGAGAGGGCTTGGGGGAAGCCACCTGGGAACTAATTTTTGTAAAGATCTTGATGGTTCAACTTTGGCCAGAATGGCCAGTCCTGTCCCAAATTTTATATAAGAACAAGTATATAAACATAATTTAATATAATTTTAATGAATACTTCTACAATCTCATAAATTTCTATTTTCATTACATTTTTGACAATATTATTCCAAATTAACAAGGCAGTTAAAATTCACAATCACATAAAATTTTTTAAAAATTGGAAAAGTGCCTAACAATTTTGCCAAGAGTCTTAGTAAGAATTCTGTGTCACATGTATAGGGTTGTGGGGAATGAACAAAAAAAGATGAGTTTTATATTTAAAAACTAAAATTTGTATGACAGAGAAAAGATGACAACATTCCCTATTTTAGCTAAACAACTTGTTTATTTATTGTTATAAAAAACCCAGAATGACATTCTACCAAATTAAATAACATGTTAATTTCAAACATGTTAAATTTGGCATTTCCTTGTCTAATTTCCTTAGTTCTCATCCATAAAATAATATATTTCTCAAAAGCAGTATCAACATACTTGGTTGAATATTTAGTTTATTTACTTCTACTACTTTTCAAGTAGAGGAAGAAAAACATTCCATTAAATTTAGGTAGTCAGCAAAAAAGGAAAACCTAATGAATGTTACAGAAAATTAAAGATTAAATTATTCTTAGACTGAAGCGGGCTACATTTCCACTTACTCAAAATACCTTTCAAGGCTTTCCCAAGAAAGGGATTAATCAGGAAAAACATAGAATCTCTGAAGAATAATTTTAAGAACAGTGTCAGTCTGCTAACATTCTCTTTTGATAGCACACTTGTTTGGTTAAATAAGACGCAGCACATGCACTGCTAGAATTCCCCAGAAATGGTCACCATGGGTCCTAATTCCTCAGAATTGGTCCCAGTTATTGGGAGAGAAGCAAGATTTGTTGATCCCATTATGACATGTGAGAATGGCCGTGTGATACATAATAATGTTTTGTGGTTCTAAATGTCTTGAAATGGAGTCATTTATGACAAGTCACTCAGCCCACAGTGAAACTGCTGACCCTTCAAAGTGATAAGCACATGTATGGTGGACTGAGGTGATAAGATGACACCTCCCATGGCCAGGCACCTCAGAGACACCACAGGAAAGTGAAGCTAAAGGGGCTGAGATGATGACTACGGACACACTCCTGTGGAGAGCCATAAAAACAGCAAGAAACTGACAATAGTTGAGATGCCTGCAGAAGCTTTGCCAGGAGAACTCTGAGGCCTCCTCGCCATTGGTAGTGGCTGCTAGAAGCTCTGCCAGGAGATGAGCAGGGACCCCCATCCCCTTGCTGGTCAGTGTTTCCAGGGAAATCCAGGCCTTCCTTGTGCCTCAGTCAGCCTGCGGGCCTCCTGAGCTACTCACCATGGTTTGTTCCCCCTCTCTTTTATGTCTGCCTGTGTGCATTGAGTATATTTGCATGATTGTTGGTGTGTGAAATCCTTGCAATAAACTATGAATTTGAAAGCATTTAATTGGCCATTGAGTCGTCGTGAAACCGCCCATCCTCCTCCAATAGGAGCTGGCACAACTAGGCTGATTGGAACCGTGCTGTCTGAAGAGAGGTGGGCTTACACCTTCCCACAGACTCCTAACATTTTGGAAATCTCCATCCTGGAAATGATTTCTTCTTTTGTAAAAAAGCTATATTGTTTCAATTATAAATATTGTGTAAAACCCAAATGGAAAACTAAAAGATTTATCTTTTTTTTTTTTTTTTTTTTTTGAGAGGGAGTCTCGCTCTGTCGCCCAGGCTGGAGTGCAGTGGCGTGATCTCGACTCACTGCAAGCTCTGCCTTCCGGGACACCATTCTCCTGCCTCAGCCTCCCCAGTAGCTGGGACTACAGATGCCCGCCACCACGCCTGGCTAATTTTTTGTATTTTTAGTAGAGACGGGGTTTCATCGTGTTAGCCAGGATGGCTACGATTTTCTGACCTCGTGATCCACCCACCTCAGCCTCCCAAAGTGCTGGGATTACAGGCGTGAGCCACCACGCCTGGCCAAGATTTATCTTTTAAAGAGCCTTAAGAAGAGTTTAGGAGAAAAAAAAAATTGAATAAAGGGCACTTAGAAAATGACAATGTTTATAACAAAACGTTCCCTTTCATTTAAAAGAGAAAGCACTCAAGTTTCTATGTGATTTGTATTATTCTCAGAGCAAAGAAAGATACCTTGTCAAGAGGTAAGACTTAGGGGTGGTTGGTTTGGGTGGCAGCTTTTTTTTGTTTTTCATAGGAGGTTAAAAAAACGAGAATACTCAAGAGCATGCTGGCAGAGAAAAGACCAGCATCACATATCCTATTTGGTTTAAGGCAAACTACCATCAGGAGACCCAGGAAATAGGTATTTAACAACACTTTACAAGGAAGGGATGCTATACTTCAGGACACTTTATATTCACTATATATATTCGAAGACCTGTATATGATGCCACATTCCTGAGAGGTAGAATACCCGGGTCCAGGAACCAAGGGTGAAAGCAGAAATGACCGTGCTTAACATCTGTCGAGGTTTGTATGTGCCCACAAAAAGATATGACAAAGTCCTAACCCCTTGGGGCCTACAAATGTGGCCTTATTTTTGGTTTTGTTTGTTTTGAGATAGGGTCCCACTCTGTTGCCCAGGTTGGTGTGCAGTAGTGCTATCATAATTCACTACAGCCTCGGCCTCTTAGACTCAAGTGATCCTTCCACCTCAGTCTCCTGAATACGTAGGACTACAGGTGTGTGCCACCAGAACCAGCTAATTTTTTTTTTTAAGAGATGAGGTCTCACTATGTTGCCCAGGCTGGTCTCAAGTTCCTGCGCTCAAGTGATCCTTCCATCTTGGCCTCAGAAAGTTCTGGGATTACAAGTGTGAGCCATCACATTCAGCCCTGACCTTATTTTGAAATAGGGTTTTTGGAGATGTAGCCAAATTAAAATGAGGTCCTACTGAATTATGATAGGCCCAAATCCAATGATTGGTGCCCCTATAAGAAGAGGGCAATTTGTATGTAGAAACACAGAGACAGACACACACAGAGGGAAGAAGACCGTGTGAGGATAGGGGCAGAGATTGTAGTTATGCTGCCACAAACCAAGGAATGCCAAGGACTGCTGGAAGACACCAAAGGCCAAAAGAGGAAGGAGGAGGCATGGCCTGACAACATCCTGATTTCCAACTTCTGACCTTCAGAACCGTGGCAGAATACATTTCTGTTGTTTTAAGCCACCGAGCTTGTGGTAACTTGCTAGGGCAGCACTGGGAAATGAACGCATCATTTCCAATGACTCACTTGGGTAATGTGAGCTTCCAATCCCTGAAACACTTGGTCTGTGGGTTTCCAAGGCACCCACAGCCAAGAAGATCAATCGCCACCTCGGCAAAGCTGCTCCACCCTAATCATCAGAAGCAGGTAGGGCTATTGTTACACAATGGGAGCCAGAAGGAATACATTTGGCACCCAGGTATCTACTGGGGTCCCTCTTAGTACTTCCTTGCACAAATTTGATGATAAATGGACAACTGCAGCAATCCTGGTCTGAGAAGGGTAGAGTAATCAGAGGATCAAGCCCCTCAGGGATGAAGGTATTGGTCATGCCACAGATTAGCCACAGAGACCAGCAGAGGTTCAGACAGAGGGTGAGGCTAATCTACAATGGATAGCAGAAGAGGGAAAATGAGACTCTCTGGCAGCTGTAGACAAGCTGGGGCTGCAAGGGCTATAGCGAATCCTTTTAATTTTTCTCTCCTAAATTATCCCCTCCCTCATCCAGAAAGGAGGCCCAGGGGAGTCCTGGAAAAGCCTCTCCCAGTCCCTACACAAAGACATGGGTCTGACAGGTGCAAAGCATGGACTACAGAGGATGCTCAAAGAGCCACTGGCTCAGATCCTCTCTCAGAAATGATGGGCTCATTGCCCGGCTGCTGTGATAGCCGCAGCAGACATCTCTCAGCTGTTCACTCTCCAGCCTTTGCTGGAGAAAACTATCCCACTAGGATCACACCTCCTCCTAAGGACAGCCTGCATCCTAACAACCTAACATGCAGAAATATTTTACGTTGTTCCTGGACCCTTTGCTTCAGCTCCCCAGAATCTAGACATGCTGAACATTTGTAAGATGAATTAGTCTAATTAAATAAAGATTGGCTGGATAATTGCACGCGTTTCATAATCCACACAGACCTAGAGTGGTTTCTCACTTTTGGTGCACTCCAGAATCACCTGGAAAGCTTCTAAAATATCCTGGTATTTGGGCTCCACTTCTCAGAGATTCTGCCTTAATTGATTTTGCATGGGGCAGAGCCTGGGTATTCTCTAAAACCTTTCCAAGATCGTTAATGTGCAGCTAAGTACTGAAAACCACTGACAGATCAGGAAATTTAGTCAGTGGGGAGCGTGTAGAGAAGGGGCCCTGAATATTTATCCTCTTTGTACTCTCATTTTCTGCCAACTTATAGTCGCTTGCTTTATCTTACCAAGGGCTGAGGGATCCCAACAGCATTCCCTGTCCTGTAGGAAGCACTTAGGAATACCAGCCAGAAGATTGTTTTAGTGTGATTGGCACATTCTAGCAGTTTGGTTGGTTATGCTTTGCACTTACTTTCCCGTCCAGCTGTTTCTGTGTTCCTTACCTTGAAAATCTGTATCACTTTTGTCTGCCTAGGTTCCTGTTCTTCTGCAGTTCTTGCCTTCAGCAATACACATTGGCCGCCAACCCTGCTCACTTCCAACTCTGAAATTCCTGATCTAATAGCTGGTCCCATCTCTGCAGGATGCCCCATCAACTATTGTGCCCTCCTTTTCCCAGTGATCCATGGAGGCAAGGAAAATGAGAAAGGCGTGACGCATTTGCTTCCTGTTCTACTCTGAGTATACGGTACCACAGACAACTTTAGGAGGGTTGACTTTAGTAAATTTCCTAGGAAAATTTCAAATTCATCCATTTCTTCTATTTTTTTATTTGCTAGCAAAGAGTCATGTATATACAAAACTAAAATGCTTTAAATAAACTTTCATTCCAGGAAGAGATGACATTTGGAATCTCTTTCATTTACCACTGCCTTCAATTACCAGATGGTAATCTCTACTCAAACTAGGTCTGATTTTCCTGTAGTTCTCTCAATCTATGAATACTAAGCTACTAATGATTCCTCATGGGAGTTTTATAAAGGCAGAAGAACTTCTGCACCCCCCTTAAATAAACAACTTTATCACTGACAGATTTTTAATGGTACAGAATGTTTTCCATCTTGTTTACCTATCTGTGACCTCAACTGCAGAAGTATTTCTACTGTTACTTATTCAAATCATTTTTCATATTTTGCTGCTGTGAGCATACCAAAACCTAATGTTTGCTATAGCTTTTCTTTAAATTACATTTTAAAAGCTATAGTATATTCACTGAAATAATACATATTTAGGGATTATTTTTAAATTGGCTTTTGCCAAAGTTATAAAATAGAGGTTGCTTGCAAAATAATTTTTTGCCTATGTGTACATTTGCTGTTGGATATGATTATTCAGCTATTTATGGCTGATGTGTCATAGATGCAATAATTTTTTTAAAGATGCTTAGTGCCATCTGTCATCTCAGTAATAATTTCAAAGACAAAATTTTTAAGAAGAGAGAAATAAAGGAAAAGAGAGAAATAAAGGAAAAGAGTCTTTAACAATTGTAAGTCCTGGCTAAACCCTGTAAAAGTTAACATTCCAGACCAACGTCCATCCCTATCTTCTCAAACTATCTATCCCTGTAATGGCTATTTATCTATTTATTTATTGAAGCAGAGTCTCACCCTATTGCCCAGGCTGGAGTGCAGTGGCACGATCTTGGCTCACTGCAACTTCTGCCTCCCAGGTTCAAGCAATTCTTGTGCCTCAGCCTCCCGAGTAGCTGGGATTACAGGCGCATACCAACACACCTGGCTAATTTTTGTATTTTTAGTAGACACAGGTTTCCACCATGTTGCCTGGGCTTGTCTCTAACTCCTGACCTCAGGTGATTCACCTGCCTCAGCCTCCCAAAGTGCTAGGATTACATGTGTGAGCCACCGCAACTAGCCCAACATATTTTAGATTAAATTATTCTTCTAACTTTTCTCCAAAGGTCCATTTTTGCCCATTGCTTCTTTTTTTCTTCTTCTTCCTTTTCATTATAGAATCTGGATTACCTACACTGACCCTGTCTATAAATCACAGTCCTCCAAAGAGAAATGAAAATACCTTCTAGTAACTCCTAAAATCATCTCTTCACTGCAATCTTCATCTGTTAAAATGTATTCCTGCCAAGTATGTTTGAGGTACTCCCAGTTTTTAAACTATGGTAATTGAATTCAGGGTTTTAAAATAATATGCACGTGGTATGTATTAGTCTGTTTTCATGCTGCTGATAAAGACATATCCAAGACTGGGCAATTTACAAAAGAAAGAGGTCTAATGGACTTACAGTTCCCCATGGCTGGGGAGGCCTCACAATCATAGTGGAAGGTGAAAGGCAAGTCTCACATGGTGGCAGATAAGAGGAGAGGGCTTGTGCATGGAAACTTCCATTTTTAAAGCCATCAGATCTCATGAGACTTATTCACTATCACAAGAACAGCATGGGAAAGACCCACCCCCATTATTCAATTACCTCCCACCAGGTCCCTCCCACAACACACGGGAATTCAAGATGAGATTTGGGTGGGGACACAGCCAAACCATATCATGGTATAATGCAAAATTTTCATTTAGTAGTGAATTTAGATTTCATATGCCTGTCCATTCTTTAGTTATATAGATAGATAGATTTTATTCCCTCTACTCTTCTCATTTTTTATTAGAGCATTGAAATTCCACAGCAAAACCAATGTAGTTCTTGAAAACTCAAAAGAAGAAAAAAATAAAATTCCCTATGGTATCGTTCAGAGAAACTGATACAATCTTGTGACATGACACACATTTTTTTTAGAATGTGGAGGGAAATAATAGACTAGAGGACACGCCACAATAATCAAGACTTCTGATCTTTTTTAGGTAGCATTTTATGACCCCAAAATAAGAAAGATTCAAGACCTTCCCTCAGAAACAGAGTTCACTACAAGAATTTTCTTGCTCATGCTAACCTTAATTTATTCTACTGCAGATGTTGATAGTCACTCTTGGAAAAAACAAAATGACAAAGGAATATATATTTTCTAACCAAAAAGAAAAGTTGACATAAAGAATTTTAAAAGCATCAATTTAACCACCCATTGATACTGAAAACATTTAACATACATATATGTAGGTATAGACATACATGTGTGATATAATTGAGACTAAAGTATAAATTCTGTTTAATAATCTGCATGCATATATTAACTTTTTCTATCTCATAAAATATTTTAACCATGAAACTGTAATGATTTTACCATAATTTAACTTACTTAAGCAGTTTATTTAACCCAAATTATTTTATCTTTATCTACACCACTCATGTCTTATTTCTCCACTATAAATAATGCTGCAACTGTATTTGGTAAATATTTAAATCATGCATTATTTCCTTAATAAACATTCCCAGAAGCAAATATATTAGCTAAATAATATTTTCAAATTAATTTAAAAATCCCAACTGTTAAAATCACATTTATAAAAGCATTAATAAAGATAAAATAATTTAAGTATAGCAGCCATCAAAAGAAAAACAGTTTACCTTGTGCAAAAAGAACAGGATGAATTTTAAACCCTCCTCCATTTTTCAGCCGTTGAGGAAGTTGTTCAAAATGATAACTATCAATGTAGAAGTAAACTTTCAGAGCTTGCCGACTTCCTTCTGCTTGATATGTAAGAGGAACATCTAAAATGATATTTAATAGTATATTACTTCCTAAAATAAGGATATGCTAGATGGTACTTTTGTTAACTTTCAGAAAGAATCCTGAGAATTACTCGACACCAATATATTAAACGTGATCATGTTTATCAAGTTGGGATTCGACATACAGTGCTATTCAGTGAAAGTATTAAATCAGTTCTCATTAGTTAAAGCAATGGATGTGTTACTATATTATAAAAATTCCATAATAGGAAACTTTGTTACACTTTGACATATCAGATGTCTCACTTAACTAAATGAGGTGTTTAGCTACACATGGTTTGGAATCAAAATCTCCCAGGGCAGCTGCTTCATTCACATTTTAGTCAGAATGAGTCCTTGGGGTATACTTCTTAAGTAGTGTGCAAGAAATTGAGTACATAGCAACCACTATGAAAATTAGCATGGGTTCTGCAAGCTCTATTCCCTGAGCACCAGATCGGAAATATATTATCCTTTGTTGATGCCCCACAGTCATTAAAAATTGTCCCAAGTCTTGTAGCTATTTTCAAAGATCCTAAATTTAATTACTTAAAAAAAACCAATCAACTTGAAAACTAAATTTCAGTCGGAGTATTTCACAATGCTACCATAAATCCTCTCCATTTTATGATACTTATCCATGACAAATATTTCTGTCTCATTAGAAAAGAATGTAAAATCATCCTAAAAGGCTGAATAGTCATAATAACCAGTTAAAAATTAAGGACAAACAAATGTAATCGGCATTTAATACATGTTCCTCACTCAGTATTTATAACTTCTGACCTGCTTCTTGAAATAAAACTGTATATAAAAGTAGAGTTCAAGGTTAAATGGCATTTATGATCACAGATTCCAGGCTCCTTATTAAATCTATCTATTTAATTCTGCATACCAATATGGGAAACATGACATTAACATCTATTTATCTCCTTTATGCCATATAAAGTACTTATTTTATTTTTGTTACTATTTTTTAAATGAAGACATGAAGCATTCGATTTAGAAAAGAGAATGAACAGGTTTCTCACCCAAAGGGTTGAAAATTAATAGCATTTGAATAATTGGGAAAATCTTTTTTTTCTGATTTCTAAAATAAAGACTAAAAGAACTATGGACACTAAAGAAAATACAGATTTATACCTACTAAATATCCGTATCCTCTAGTTCCCCTTTTCACACACTGTCTCACATATATATTTTAATTTGTGTTAAATTCCATACCCTTCATCTTTGGCATCAATATAGGCAACCTCTATGCTAACAAATGGATAATGTTATTGAAAGAAAAATAGTGATAATGATACAACAGTTGGAGTTTCATATTATAGAACATAGAACAAATAAAGATGTTATATTAGGAATCAAGGAACTAAAACTTAATGAAAATTATAAAGTATATTAATTTAAAGTGAAGTTCAAACTAAGAGCACTAAAACTCCTGGGATCAAGTGATCCTCCAGCCTTGGCCTCCCAAAGTGTTGAGATTACAGGCATAAGCCACCACACCCAGCCCATTACCAGTCCTCTCAACATCATACTGCAAGTCCTAGCTATTGCAATAAAACAAGACAAGAGAAAAGAAACTATAATGATTGGGAAAGGAAAATATCAACAAAAAAATGCTCCTGGAACTAATAAGCAATTATAGCCAGGTTTCAGGATACAGGTTAATATAAAAAAGTCAATTCCTTTCTTATATACCAGCAGTGAACAAGTGGAATTTGAAATTAACAACATAATACCATTTATATTAGCACCTCTCCAAAATAAAATACTTAGGTATAACTCTAATAAAATATTACAAGATCTATATAAGGAAAACTAAAAAACTGATGAAAAAAATTTTTAAGAACTCAGTAAATGGAAAGACATTTTATGTTCATGGATAGGAAGACTCACTATTGTCAAGGTGTCATTTCTTCCCAGCTTGATGAACAATGTCAGTGAAACACCAAGTAAAATCCCAACAGGTTATTTCTTGGATATTGACAAACTAATTCTAAAGTTTATATGAAAAGGCAAAAGACCCAAAATAGCCAACATAACATAGAAAAAGAAGAACAAAGTTGGAAGACTGATACTCCTTTAATTTAAGACTTACTATAAAACTACAGTAATGAAGACAGCATGGTATTGGCCAAAGAGCAGACAAATAGATGAATGAAATACAACAGAGAGCTCAGAAGCAGTCCAACATATATATAGTCAACTGATCTCTGACAAAGGAGCAAAGATAATACAATGGAGCAAAGATAAGTCTTTTCAACAAATGTTTCTGGAAGAACTGGGCATCTACATGCAAAAACATAAATCTAGATACTCACATTATATCCTTCACAAAAATTAACCCAAAATGAAGTATAGACTTAAATATAAAATGAAAAACCATACAATTCCTGCCAGATTATGTAAGAGAAAACTTAGATGACCTTGGAAATACTGATGACTTTCAGAAAGAACACCAAAGGCACAATCCATGAAAGAAATAATAAGCTATATCCCATCAAATGTAAAACTTCTGTTCTGCAAAAGACATTGTCAAGAGAATGAGAAAAGAAGCAACAGACTGGGAGAAAATATTTGCAAAAGACACATCTGATAAAAACTGTCTTCCAAAATACACAGATAACTCTTCAAACTCAACAATAAGAAAACAAACAATCAAAGTGTGTTAATCCATAAAAATGTCTGAGTGAGTAATTTATAAAGAAAAGAGGTTTAATTGGTTCATCGTTCTGCAGGCTGTACAGGAAGCAAGATGCTCACATCTGCTCAGCTTCTGAGGAGGCCTCAGGAAACTTATAACCATGGCAGAAGACGAAAGGGGTAGCAGGCACATCATATGGCAAGAGCAAGAGAGCAAGCTGGGACATGCTACACACTTTTAAACAACCAGATCTCATGAGAACTCATTATCATGAAGACAGTACCAAGGGGAAGGCACAACATCATTCATGAGAAATCCACCCCCATGATCCAATCACCTCCACCAGGCCCCATCTCCAACACCGGGGATTACAATTAAGCATGAGATTTGGGTAAGGACACACATCCAAACTATATCACCAATTTTAAAAATAGGCTAAAGACCTCAACAGACAACTCTTTCAAGAAGATATAGAGATGGCAAATAATCATATGAAATGATGCTCTTATCATTTGTTATCAGGGAAATGCAAATTAAAACCGTACTGAGCTACCACTATACACTCATAGAGGGGCCAAAATCCAGAACACTGACAACACCAAATGCTGACAAGGATGTGGAGTGATAGGAGCACTCATTCATCACTGGAGGGAAAAATGCAGATTTTCCACAAAATAAATTTCATGATATAAAATTTAATCCTTTAGCTAGTTTAGTCCTCTCTCACTAATTAAATAATATGATATGGGAGTACCTTGTAGTTTCCTTATCACTAAAGTGGTTAAATTGCCCATTTATGCCTTTGTATTTCTCACCAGTCTCCATGCACATAGCCACTCTGGAAAACAGTTTGGCACTTTCTTGCCAAACTAAGAAGCTCTTAACATACGATCCAGGAATCATGGTCCTTGGTATCTACCCAAAAGAGCTGAAAACTTATATCCACAGAAAAACCTGCACATGTGTGTTTATAGCCACTCTTCATAATTGCCAAAACTTAAAAGCAACCAAGATGTCCTTTGAATGGATAAACTGTGGTACATCCAGCCAATGGAATTTTCTTCTGTGCTAAAAAGAAATGAACTATCAAGCCATGAAAAGACATGAAGGAAGCTTAAATGCATATTCCTAAGTGAGAGAAGACAATCTGAAAAGCTACCTACTGTACGATCCCAACTATATGATGTTCTGAAAAAGGCAAAACTATGGAGAAAGTAGAGAAAATCAGTGGATGCCAGGGGTTGGGTGCAGAGTGGGAGGGAGGAGGAATGAACAGGCAATCCATATGGGATTTTAGGGCAGTAAAAATACTCTGTATGATACTATAATGGTGGATACATGTCATTACACATTTGTCCAGATCCAGGGAATGTAGAGCTCCAAGAGTGAATCCTAATGTAAACTATGAACTTTGAGTGATTTTGATGTGCTAATATAGGTTCATTGATTTTAAGAAATGTGCCTCTATCGTGAGGGCTATTGATAGTTGGGGAGGCTGTACGTGTGTAGGGACAGGGGTATGGAAAATCTCTGTACCTTCCTCTCAATTTTGCTATGAACCTAAAACTGCCCTAAAAATATAAAGGCTTTTTAAAAAGTGCATAATACTCATGTGGAGTTGAAAATTGTTGCCTTTTATTTGTGGAAATTTATTAGCTATAAAAAACAAACTTGATAATTAGGACTATATAATATTTAAAAGTTTCAAAAAATTGCAAGAGGAAAAGGTCTCTGGTAGCATCCTATAGAGGGATTCATCCCACACAGGAGTTTCAACAGCGCCATCCCATCCTTGTAAACATAGCCTCTAATCATTGAATGGGCCCGTGAGTTTCAAAATAAGTCTTTGACTAAGAAGCTGTTAGTTCCCTCTGCCTTGGTTGGTCTTCCCTGACTTTCTGCAGGGTTGGGTCTTTCTTATGCTTCAGATCTCAGATAAAAGCTACTTCTGCAGAGAATCCTCCACCAGTCACCCCTTGAAGGGCTGCCTCGCCTTTTTTCTTTATGCATCTGCTTATTTCCTTCATAGGATTTATCAGTTTTATTTTTATATTCATTTCTTATTGATCGTTGATTATTCATTCCTCATTCATTATTGATTCCTAATTCCTTATTCCCAACTAGGCTGTCAGCTCCATGAAGACAGGAACCATGCATGTCTCATCCATGATGGCACCCACACCTCCAGGCACAATGCCTGGCCCATATAAGGATAGTGGGGACTCAAACATATTCATTCTCCTAATAATGAACTACTATAAAATGACCCATATGACCATTGAAAAGGAGAAGACCTGCTGTCATTACATTATTCTCCTAAACTGATGCAGATTTTCCACAAAATAAATTTAATCATAGACAAACTTACCATTTAGCTAGTTTATTACTCCTTCACATTGTGTGAAGCACCTCGTATTTCCCTTATTATGAAGTGGTCAAATTGCCCATTTACTTCCTTGTATCTCTCATTAGTGTCTAAGTTCCATGCCAAAAAAGCCTTGTTTAATTTGCACACCATGATATCCCTAGAACTTGGTTCAGTACTTAGCATGTTATATATATTTAATAATTATTTCTTCAATGAAAATGAACGGTCTTTAATCAAGATATTTGACTTCTACTTGCTTGGCATGCCATAATTCTTCAGAATCTCATTATTCTTTTCATGCAAAAGTGAGATTATAGGCGATGCTATAAATATAGCTTTTGAGAAGAATGCAAAGTAATAAAGTAAGAAGGATGAATTCAAATACTTACTGAATACTAGTATAGCCATATGTAATGCTAGAGTCTTTCAAACACATTATCTTACTTAAGTCCCTCAACCCTGTGAGTTAGGGAAAGCTATAGTTCTCATGCTTAAAGATAAGAATGAAGCCAAGATTCGGACCTGGATTTCTTGACTTCAAAGCCAATGGTGTCTTTACACCTTCATGCTTCCCCATCTCTGTGCTTAGTCCTCCCTCAAAGGCATGCAGCCAACTAGTCTCCATCCCAGTGATACAGGATTAGTGAATCTGACTTCTCCGCATCTAAGTAACAGAAAGATCAAACTACATGCAATGCATAATAAAGCTTCATTTTCTTACACCACTTAAATAAGATGTGATGACCTCTGAATACAGAATAATTCTCTTATTTCCTGCATCAACTTAAAATAAGAATTATATTCCTATCTTCGCTGTTTTTAGTGTTCAATAGTGCAGCATTGGAACCAGCCCCTCACTAGAGAACTATTTTCAGAAGTTGAGGTTACGCTTTGAAGAGACACATTAAAATGTATTGCCAAATATATTCAGAATGCCCGTATCTGTTATAGTGACATCTATATTTACATACTATTATTGCTTACATGGTCTCAATTATTTTTTATATTTAGTGTGTGTTCCATAGTTAAATCTTTCACAGTAGATATGCAGTAAGGAAGTATTTAATCAAGCTTATGATATTGGTTCTTCTCCTACTTGTTCAACAGACTATTTGCCAATAATGTCATAGGAGAACCATGGAAAACAGTACTCCTATGAACTTACAGTTCCTCAGGCAAAACTTTAAACAACATATCAGGTTATATCACAAAAATAGAGTTCTCTCTGCCTTCAGCAAAACTATGCCCACATTATTCAAGTAAATGGAAATATATCCTATTCTATAGATATCCACAGAAAACCACACAATTTGTTCAAATAATATTATCCTTATCAAATAATACCCTCTGCCAGAAAAATTCTTGAATAAATATAACCTAAATTTCTAACTTCGTGCTTCTTGTTCTCTTCCTCATTCATCAGAGGAAATGAAACTTTAATAATATTCTGTTCTATTTTCATAAATTAAACAGCATTGACATTGCTTTATTTTTAAATAATCTCCACAGCTACCCTCCAGGCCAAGTCACCATCCTCTCCCACCTGGGAGAGGTAGCTTTCTAACCGATCACTGGGCTTCTGCCCTTGGTCCTAGAATAGTCTATTTAACACAGCAGTCAGAGACAGCCTTTTAATATGGAACGCACATCCCGTAATTCATCAGTTCAATGTCATGGTTAGGAAGCAAAGCTCTTTCAACAGCTGGCATGCCCTTCATAGTCTGGCCTCCTTGCTGTTTCCATCTCTTTTTCTGTTCCCCTCACTTGCTCCACTCCACCTATGCAGGCCAACTTCCTATCCTGAGAGCATGCCATGTCTGCTCCCAGCCTCAGAGTCCAGTGAGCCTGGGACACTGCTCCTCCGATATCTCCATTACTCCCTCAACCTTTTCAGGGCCTGCTCTCCTTTTAGGTAAAGATTCCTCGCTACCCCATTCATTATCTGCAACCTTCCATCTGCCCCTTCATTGGTATCCTTTGCTCTCTTTTGTTTCCCTATATATCTTTCACATAATTGCCTTCTAATTTATTATAAAATTATTTTGCCTATTATTTATCTCTCCTCACCTTAACTTAAGCCCCATAAGAGATATCTATCTGTTTAGTTCTCTACTGAATCCAACACCAAGAATAGTCTTGGCAAGAAGTAGGCATTTAAGGAGCTTTTGATACATGAATAAATGAATGATTATCATCTTAAGTCAGATCATGAATCAAATGAAAATGTATGGAGTCCTTATTTATTGTACTGGACATTAGGAATGTGAGAAATAAAACCTGAAGAAGCTTACACCTTCTAGCCTAATACACACGATACTCATACTTTTGAAAAAACAAGAGACATATAAAAATAATAACAAACTACTGAAGATTTCTTAGACTGATAGATATATTTTAACTATATTTATGGGAATGTGGAAATAGTAGATAATGATAACTTGCAGAAAGTAAAAGATATGGACATTAAACCATACATATTGCTACTTATCTGAATATATAACTTTTAAAATACTGCCTTTGTCAGATTAGTGATGGAAAATTTCTAAATCAAAAGGATACATTTCAATCATTCAGTTCATAAAATACTTATCAGATATATTAATACCAAAGTTATATCATATATAATTATTTGATGCCAAATAAATTTTGTAAATACCTAATTACTTACTTGCAACCAGGGGTTCCTCTTCTGATGGTTTAAAGTAAAAGGAAACCTTTTCCAAATCAAATAGTGCAACCAGTGTATCTTCTAACATGGCTTGTTCATCTGTCTACAAAGAAAGAAAAACAATATATAATACAAGATGATATAAAGCAATATAACGTAACATGACATAATGTAAATTCAGACCAAAACAACTTTGCTGTGTTTTATTTATATACAGGTACAAAACAAAATTATAAAGACTTCTCTAATAATTTACTGCCCAAAATGAAATGAACAAATCTCTTAAAGTTACAAGTTTCTTTTATGGTTTTATATTTTCCCTTTTCTCTATTGTTTAAATGGTTATGTTATACACACATTTTTCAGTCTATTATGTAGCTGGATTCTAATCATATTGATTTCATTTATTATTTACAGAACACAAAAAGCATGCTATTTGCATCTAAACTTCTAAAATCTTATAACATCTGAAAAGCAAAAATGTTGTTTTATTTAAAAGACAAACTACATAATAGCTATCCTATTTTATAATGAGATAACTTATTCATATTCATTTGCTATATTTAGTAACTGTGATTAAAATCAATTTTAATGTGTGATTATTTGGCTTCCAACGAGCTTGGGAGCAAGAATCATTTTCACCTCACTTGTCTTTATGGCGTCTTAGTCTAGAATCTTGTGAGTAACAGATCTGGTTTGTTTTAATCATTCGTCTCATTCTTATAGCATATAGTTTTATAGCTAAGGCAAGTAAGGCCCAGACATTAAAAAAGTTAGTGTGTGTCTCAGTGATGTCATCTTTCTGGTACTAGCTTCTAGCCTTCCTATTAGGAGTTTAATGCATTATTTACAGGGTCTTTTAATAGTTTTATCATGAAAATATAATTAACTTTGTCATACATAGCTTATCTTCTAAAGGTAATATTTGTTTCCTTAAGAATGTCAATGGTCAGGCACGGTGGCTCACACCTGTAACCCCAGCACTTTGGGAGGCCGAGGCAGGAGGATCACTTGAGCCCAGGAATTCAAGACCAGCTTGGGCAACATAGTGAGACACTATCTCTCAAAAAATCAAAAAATTATCTGGGTATGGTGGCATGCACCTATGTAACCTCCCAGTTACTTGGGAGGCTGAAGTGGGAAGATCACTTGAGCCCATGAGGTTGAGGCTGCAGTGAGCCAAGATTGCACTGCTACACTCCAGCCTGGGCGACAGAGCAAGACCCCATCTCTTAAAAAAAATAAAATGTCAATGATCCTTTTAAACAGTTAGTTTAACATGTTGTATACAGCATTTGTAAAAGTTGCTGTAGGCCAGGCATGGTGGCTCACGCCTGTAAGCCCAACAGTTTGCGGGGCTGAGATGGGTGGATCACCTGAGGTCAGGAGTTCAAGACCAGCCTGACAAAAATGGTGAAACCCTGTCTCTACTAAAAATACAAAAATTAGCTGAGCATCGTGGTGCACACCTGTAATCCCAGCTACTCGGGAGGCTGAGACAGGAGAATAACTTGAACCTGGGAGCCAGAGGTCGCAGTGAGCCGAGATTGCGCCACTGCACTCCAGCCTGGGTGACAGAGTGAGACTCTGTCTCAAAAAAAAAAAAAAAAAAGTTGCTGTAAGCTCGTAGCCAAATCTGGGGGCAGCATCAGTAGAAGATGAAGGAGGTGGTAAAGAATTTCCATTCTGTGAAAAAGAATCAGTGGAGGTAGCCCCAGACCCCAAAGGAGGGCAGCGTGGAGACACAAAGAGGTTGGAAGAACTGTCACCTTTGTACCTTGGTGTGATGTTTAATATAGTGCACAGTACACAGTAAGTACTGGAAAAATGTTTATTAAACCATTATCTTAAAAAAATCCTTTTGAAGCAGCAAAAAAATGTCATGACCTTAGAAAGAAAGGACAGGACTGAAGAATCAGTGCATTTTTCGGTAGACAGAAATTCACAAAGCAAGAAATGTTCCAGACAGTGTGGCCTTTGAGAGCTACAGCACAAGCCATGGTGTTCCAGCAAACATTGCCAAAGCCAGGCCCAAGTGACCACTGGCTGTGCCTCGCACTCAGGGGCACACAGACCACCAGAGCGCTGCTCCTAGAGCCATTCACATTCCTGGGTGGATGTTTTCTTTCTGCCTTTGTGACAGAAGCAGAAAGACTATGGGTTTCTTGAATTTTTCTTTCCTTAGCAACCTCTCTATTTTGTTTTTAAAATCAATTCCTTAAATAAATTTAAGGGTTTCACAAGACCAGTTGAAAAAAAAACCACACCGCTTCATTGAGATATAACTCACATACTGTAAAATTCACCCATTTAAAATGTATAGCTCAGGGGTTTTACTATATTCACAGAGCTGTCCAGCTAGCACCATTGTCTAACTTTAGAATATTTTTATCAACCCCCAAAGATACCCAATACCCAATAGTATTCACTCCTCATTTTCCTGCCCCCAACCATCAGCTGTAGGCAACCACTAGTCTACTTTCTGCCTCTAAAATGTACCTAGTTAGTACATTTCACCATAATGGAATCAAACTATATGAGGTCTTTTGTGACTGGCTTATTTCACTTAGTATAATGCTTTCAGTGTTTATCCATGTTGTAGCATGTATCAGTACTCCATTCCATTTTATTGCTGAATAATATTCCATTATATGGACACATCACATTTTGTTTATCCATTCATCAGTTGATGGACATATAAGTTGTTTCCATTTTTTAGCTACTATGAATAATCTTGCTAGGAATGTTTGCATACAAGATTTTGTGTGAATGTAAGTTTTCATTTATTTTAGATATTACCTAGAAATCCTATTTCTAGGTAATATAGAAACTCTGTGGTTCATATTTTGAAGAACTGCCAAACCAGTTTCCAAAATGGCTGTGCCACTTCCCACGAGCAACTTAGGAGGGTGACAAAATTTCTCCACATCCTCCCCAAAACTTGTTACTATCTGCCTTTTGTATTATAGCCATCCATATCACACGCATTGTGGTATTTCACTGTGGTTTTGAGTTGCATTTCTCTAATGGCTAATGATGCTGATCATCTTTTCATGTGCTTTTTGGACATTTTTATATCTTTGGAGAAATATCTATTCAAATCCTTTGTCTACTTTTTAATTGGTTATTTGTCATTTTACTGTTGAATTTTAAGGGTTCTTTATATATTCTGCATATGTCACTCATCAAATATATGATTTGTAAATGTTTTCTCATATTCTTTGAGATTTCCAATAAAATTAAGTTTAAAGTAAAAGCACCGGCACTTGATTAGACAATGGCAGTTTAAAAGTAAGGAAAATAGAATAGAAATAAAGCCTTACTCATTTACACATTCATTCAACAGATAATTGATGCCTACCATGTGTTAAAAAGTAGGCTTCCTATCATAGTAATTCACACACACACACACACACACACACACACACAATTTGTTTTTAAGCTCAAACATGTTACTTGGTAGCTACATTTTCTATGTGTACTTTAACAGATGAAATATGCTCTCATGTTTAAAATCACAGTTCTATTCAGTGATCACCTAACATTTATATATTAAAGTGAACACATTTGCTTTTAAACATGATGATATCTATCCAAACCACAGGAAGTATACGTGAAAAAACTCTTAAGTTCACCACAGTTTTATTTTTCAAATATTTCACGATGCTTTCATCATATCCACTATGGAAACCCAATGCATAAACATAGAATATTCTACAGTAATTAAGGCAATGTTCTTCGATTTAACAGGACAAACATGCATACAAAGAAAAGAACTAAAATTATTTAACGTATGCAAATTTTAAACAGATTGTCAGGCAGTATGGTATTTGAGCTCTCCAAGCTTGGCTCTCAAGCCTGCTCCAGGACATCCATCTCAATAGGAGCTTTGGTTTCACAGCAGCCTGTGTCCTTGGACTGGGAATAAGGAACAGCAGCAGAAAGACCCTTTTTCTTCTGATGACCTTCTCCAGTCAGCATGTAGGGATACAAGAATTAGTAACAGATGGAGGCTTTCTCAGCTTTTAGCAGCCACAGAGAAGAGATACAAATCAGGAAAGAAGGAATACATTCTACATACTTATTAAAATTTGAAGGACCACAGAAAAATGTATATTTTTAAAGTAGCTGAATGCATGCACATTCATAGAGATAACCAGCGGGAAAGAAATAACTACTTCTTATTTCAAAACATGTTACAGTGCAGGTTACAGTTGACACAGACAGTGGGAGTCATGTGATTTCCTTACCAAGTTTGGTGACAGAAGTGACTGAAAGTGAAAAAGAACACCTGCATTCGCTATCTGGTCCAGCCACCTCCTGCTGGCTTCCCACGTTTCCATCTCATTTTCCTTGCTGTTGTCAAACATCTGGTTCAAGGCCGCCATGAGCTGCTCAGAGAAGGCACAGACAGTGGCCACAAGAGTCTGGCAGAAAACCATGTCTCTACGGAGCTGTGTCTCACTATCTGTGATCAAAGAGAACATAGAGAATGCTTTGAAAAATGTTGCAGATGGTGAAAACCAATGCGTTAAGCATCTACATTCACTAGCATTTCATCTTTTCACTAAACTCACGCATGTGAAAAATGTGAATTTGAGCTCTATAAATGACCACACACATTCTAGCAAATATGCTTTACAGAAAACACTAAACACCAAAAAATGTTAGAAATATTAAAATATTTTTTCCTAATCAATATTGTGACTCTATTCTAGAATCATTAAATTGTTTGATAAAATCTGAGGGAGAAAAATAAGGCTTCATTTATTTATATTTTCTATACCTGATGGGACACAATTTGCATTTGCTGCAATGACATTTTCCTAAACAAAACTCAAAGTCCAATTCGTCAGTTTTTGTTGGCAAATTAGATACAATATTATTAATATAATTTTAAAAATTAACAACTAAACCTACTCAAATATTAATGTGAAATACACATGGGGAAAAAGAGTATACGATGTTCAATTGTTTGCAATTATAAGCAAATCTGTCTCTCCTGAATGGAGTTATTAAATTTCATGAGCTATAAGTATGTTCTAATATATAAGAATATGAATTCCTATAATTCTTTCAAATAAGTAATATATTTATAGTTTTAGTATGAATTGATTTGTATATGTTTACCAGGATTCTTATCCTGCAATTGACTGGAGTTTTGGTTAACCCACTGATATGGTTAGGCTTTATGTCCCCACCCAAATCTCATCTTGAATTGTAATCCCCAGGTGTTGAGGAAGAGACCTGGTGGAAAGTGATTGGATTATGGGGGTGGTTTCTCCCATGCTGTTCTTGTGATAGTGAGTGAATTTTCACAAGATCCGATGGTTTTATACATGGCAGTTTTTCCTGTGTTCTGACACACACGCTCTCTGCTCTCTCTTGCCTGCCACCATGTAAGACATGCCTCCTTCCCCTTCTGCCTTCTCCCATTCTAAGTTTTCTGAGGCCTTCCTGGCTATGCATAACTGTGAGTCAATTAAACTTCTTTCCTTTATAAAGTACCCACAATCTCAGGTTTTTCTTTATAGCAGTGAGAAAATAGACCAATACACCCACTTTGAAGATATGTTTCCACTGTGAAATTCTGAACTAGAGATTTTTCAAACGGAAAGAAGCTAACACACAGAGTTCATTTCTTCAGGTGGTTGGATATATACAAACTACAGAAACACAAAGCTACACATTCCACATATTGGAAAATCACTTCCACTAAAAGTGGAAACAACAAAGGGAAAAATAACCTCCTCTCAAATGTGTACTAAATATTTCAAGGGTTCATAGACTCTTCTAGAATAAAGAAGCATTGTCAATATTAGTGTATAACACAGAGATAAGTGCTGACTTTATTCAGTGGTGAGCTCCTGTTTTATTGACAAAAAAGGCATAATTTTTAAGATTTACCAAGAACATTGAACATCTGTTTTTAATAACCATCAAAGGCATGTGTACACATAATTTAGTTTCTATGATACTCGGTTTCACTGTAAAACCTACTCTTGAAAATTTTATTAGAAAGATAATTAAATATTTAAAATATTTAATTTTGTATCTGAATATTCATTTATTAGGCTCAACTATAGAAACATGCTGCTTTGGTAGGTTAAAATGGTGGAATGTGGCCATTCCATATGGCTCAATTTACTAATTTAACCAACAACATGTGCCCCATGCTACTAGATAGGAAAGGGCATTTATAGATAACTATAAAATCTTTAAACTGGAAATGAACTTTGTCCAATCCTCAAGAAAAAAAACTAAACACCTATTTTGTTGTGCACAATTTCTATCACAGTAGACATTGAACAAATGTTTACTAAGTCAATGATTAAAATAAAGAGCCAGTGGCACTAAAAATAAATAAAAAAGTGAAATGAAAAGACATGAGTTCATTCTCTGGTTTCTTGAAATATCTGGATTTAATTTTACTTAAGAGGCTAATTCAGATAGCTTGTTAGCTCCAGTGTGCACCTAGCGTACTGAGGTTCACGACAGAAACTAAATAAGTAAAATAAATTGCCCTACATCTTTGTTGAAAATTATTACTTTTTCATATGTTCTATAGTGAAGCAGAAAATCTGGGTGAATTTTTAAAAATACTTCAGTAGATTTGGCAGAAATACTCCCACCCATACCTTGAAAATGATTTAATAAAAATCTAATTGGAAAGAAATTATGGATATTGAGTGAAAAGCAAAAATCTAGAAAAAGAAGGATCTGCACTGTAAGCTTTCACAAAAATCACCAGGATTAATAACTTTGCCACTGGTAGAAATAATTATTTCCAAGTTTCTTTTGTGAAAAAGTTCTTTTCTATTTTTATCCTAAAAAGAATACTTAGATGTTTATTCTATACTCTGCTACTATATACTATTTGCATTTAAGCCAAAATAAGATTTTTCCTTCAACCTCTTTATCAAATCAGAACTGATTGCAATTAACAGTCAACTTTTCAGTGTGCAAAACCAAAACCTGTTGATAACTTGTAGTTATTTTCATTCACCAATTCAAATGTTTAACACTGAATGAATACCCTACAGGAATTGACAGCTGCAACAACTACTAGAGGATCCAAGCTGGGGCCTCAGCCATATTGAATAAAAATTCATATTTCATGAGATAATTTTCTGTTGCCACCTTCCTATTTTCAACAGAGAGTAGATGAATTGTTCGCACAGATTCAAAATGTACATATTATGTCAAGAGCTTTTCAAGTTAACTTTTTACAAACCATCATCTCACAGTGAATAACAAAGTTAGAAAACAGTGGCATAAGCGGGACCTTGTGACCTATCCCCTATTTATATTTACAGCTTCTCAACATACCACTTCCCTCCGTTCACTCCACACTACAGCAACAATGTTCACAGAATTATTGGGAGAGCACATTAAAACAACATATCTGAAAGCAGTCAGAAGCGTGGGGTACACAGGCCTGTCCTCTTTGAGCCACACAGTACCGCTCAGCAGTCCTCAAATACCAAATACCCTATGGCCTACACTGGGCCTATACCTTTCTTCCAGATGCATTGCATGCCCTTGTCCTTCTCCTCTGCCTAGCAAACTTTAAATCAATCTTTAAGAGTCAATTCATCAAACTATTGAAACTCATTGAAAGATTATCTCCCCTTGTGAAATTCCCCTCTCCCCAGGGAAGTACTGGGGCTCTTCTTCTGGTCACCATAGACCTGGGGGTATCCTTCTACTGGAGGGCTAATTATATAGCACAGTGGGCATTCATTTGTGAGTCTGTGTTCCCAAGCAACCATCAGTACATCAAGGCCAGAGAAGCGGCATGTGACTTAGGCTCACACTCCTTAGAGGCATATCATCTGCTTTCAACCACCCATTCTAAGCCATATTTTAGGTATCAGATCCCCATGTGGAAAATGGGGTTCATTCCTCCTTCTTAGGTCTACAGTAAAGATAAATGAGATAAAAAGTATTTAAAGCACTTAACAAAGTAAAGTGGTGTAGCATTATCATTGTGATTCTTCTTTTTGTTTAGCATCTAGCACCGTGCCTGGCACTGAGTAGGTGCTCAGCTTTATTGCTCATGGAGAAGGAGCAATTTGTTACATAAATACAACAAAATCTACTAACTCTCAGCAAAAATATCCAGGTCTTTTTCTTTCAATTATGCAACCATTCAAAATTTACAAGTATCCATCCTTTACCAAAGGTATTTTTGCGTTTTTTGTGTTTTTGTTTTGTTTTGTTTTGTTTTTTAAGAGAGAGCATCTTGCTCTGTCACCCAGGCTGGAGTACAGTGGCACGATCATAGCTCACTGCAGGTTCAAACTCCCAGGCTCAAGAGATCCTCCTACCTTGGCCTCCCAAATAGCTGGGACTGCAGGTGTGTGCCATCACATCTGGCTAATTTTTAATTTTTTTTTTTTTTTTTTTGCAGAGGCAGGGCCTCACTATGATATCCAGGCTGGTCTCAAACTCCTAACCTCAAATAATCCTCCATCCTCAGCCTCCCAAAGTGCTGGGATTATAAACATGGACCAGGGCACACTGCCTTCATTTCCTATTTTTTATGAATAAGAAAGAACTACAGCAAAAATCACATCTGCTTTCAGCTACTAGCAAAAGAAGAAAAACAGAGATTTTGAGGGTTTTTTTTTTTTTTTGCTTACTATTGTTGTAGAGTAAGATTTTTATTATTTATTTTTATCATAGAGTAATATTTTTCTTATAGTGAGAGTACACTCAAAAGAAATGGTTTTTGTACCTATCAAAGGCTTCAGTTTCATTTCAGTATTTAAGCACCTATTTAAACTCATCTTCTAACACATGTTTTAAATTACACTATTTAGTCTTGGCTGTTTAGAAGTTTAAGATCTGTAATTAGCTAGCTGGTCTAAAAAGAATGAGATGGTTTCTAGACACACAAAAGCAATCTCAGAAATTATGCTAGCACAGAGATTGCAGGGAAAATAAAGCAAAACAAACAACAAAAAAGGAGATTAGAGAAAGAGAAAGGTAGAAATAAAAGGAGGTTAAGAATATTTAAAAGACACAGTCTACCCTTTTCAAATAAACATAATTTCACAGCCAAAAATATAAAGTATTTTGGCTACTGTTTTGGTGTCATCCTATATAGAAGAGGGGAGAGAGGGTGAGCAAATAAAGCAGGAAAATAAAGAATCATAAGAGGAATAGAAAAATAAAATTGAAATCAAAATAAAAATCTACCAGAGCATCCATTTGAGCATTAATGAATAAAACGAAGCATCCCAGAATCACCTCCGGAATTGGCAAACCTAAGTTTGAATTTCAAAACTGCCACCTACTATTTATTCATTTATTCAATAAGGCATCAATATGCCTAACCTTCTAGATGCTCCAACGTCAGTGTTGACTGTATACTATGTGCTGGTTATTATTAATCTGCCAGAATGTCAATTTCTTCACCTTTAAAACTGTGGAAACAATAATATTCTCACATGGTGGGTTGTGGGGACCCAGTGAATTCCAAGAAAATGAGGTCCATGAATTGTGTTATTAGTAAAGCTCAGAAACTCTCAGATATTTTTGTCATTATTATTACTCAGTCAAAAAGCAAGGCAAAACCTTTTTTCATTACGGCAAAAAACCAATGGACAAATAAAAAAGCCTTGTTGGTTAACTTGGTCCATTCATAATTTAAAATTTCCAAGTGTGGTACTTTGGAAAAGTGGTCACAAATTCTTTCCCTGCCTGTATCCACACTCTTGTAATGTAATTTTGAGACCCTTTCCTTCAAAAGTAGAATCTATGTCTCTACCCCTTAAGTCTGGCCTTGCCAGTTACATGCTGGGGCCAGTAGAAGGTGGCAAGCTCTTCGACATTCCCACTGTCTTCCTGGAACCCTGCAAATCCACCATGTGAACAAGAACAGGCTAGCCTCATAGATGATGAGAGACAGGCAGTCCAGGCAGCCCTGTTACCTCAGCTAACAGCCAGCCAAATGTTACATATGTGAGCAAGGCCACCCTAGATCACCTGTGCCTAGACAACCCACCACCTGACTGCAGACATATGTGCAAACCCAGCCAAGATCAATAAAACCTGGCACAGACCACCAGAAATGCCCAGATGACACTAGACAGGTAAGCAATAAGAAATGGTCATTGTTTTATGCCAGAAAGTTTGGGGAATTTTTTTTTAACACAACAAAAGCTAACTGCTATCACAAGTAATCATTCAGGTTATATTTTTTAGGAACAAATCCCTATCAACATCTAGTTAATGTAATAGAATTTCTGTGTATACACATACACATACTTTATGGGAAATAGATTAAAATAATAAAAGTAACTCATTCAACATATCTATATATCTCCGAATCTAGAGAAAGAGACGCACAGCAGGCTAACATCAAACTGTTCACTGTAATTAAACGGTATGTAGTTGAGTTTTCCCAGTCTTTACGATCTATTTCCTTGTAAATGCATTTTGAATGAAAACCTTGTTGAAATATTTCATACATTTTTCCTTTTTTCATTCATATAATTTTTCATTCATTTTTGCCACAAATATTTGTTGAATATCTATATGCCAGCCACTATTTTAGGCATTTGCTGATGAACAAAACAGACATAGTGCCTGCCTTTATGACATTTACAGTCTATCATCTGCAATTTAGAATCTCATCAAATATTTAATTGTCCTTTAGTGTCATTTTCCATTACCAATATTTTTTGAGCTCCCACTAAGTGCACGGTAAAAGTGTTTTAATGTAAGATTTGTAAAATGTTTACATACATTCATTCTTGCTCATAAACAAAATTTAGACATGATTAACTTTAGCAAAACCTACTCCCTTTCTCCTGTTTAATAATATTTTGTTTAAATCTATATTCATATATGTTTTCATGGTTTTGCTTATAAGAGAATACAAGTGTGTGTGTATATATATATGTATATATATATATTTGCATTTTTATTAAAATGATGTGAGTACTTTTTCTAATCTTTCCAAAGGTTTGGAGAAGGTAGGGATCATATTTCTATTTTGTAAACGGTTGAAGGCGTTGTCCTCAAATTTCAAGGCCTTTATGATTCTGGGCCACAATCACTTAAATAGTAAAAAAAAATAAAATGCAAAATGTTACCTGAATATTCAAGAAGAGCCAGGAGTAGCCTACACTTTACCTCTGCAGAGAAAGAAAACACATCAGTTAATTGTTCACTCTTTCTGTCACAAATACCAAATTTTAACTGTGTAGTCAAAATTAGTACGATCTTATTGTACTAGGTTCATGCAAAAGTAATTGTGGTTTTGCCATTACTTTCAATGGATGGCAAAAACAGCAATTACTTTTGCACCAACCTAATATTAGATAATAAAAATCAATTCACTTGACATGCTACTCTTGCCTGTTTGCCTACACAAATTCTATCCATTGTTCAAGATCCTGAAATGTCTCTGAATTATATCAGTCAATGAAACACCATTCAAATCCTGGCAGCTTTTTAGGTCATCCTTAGCTGTTTTAGCCTGCTTGGTGTTCTGCAAGCTACAACTGTTGTAATCACTAGCAATAAACTGTCAAACAATATTTATGCTACTGTTATTTAAACTTTCAAAGTTTACACATGTGTGTATATATATACACACACGTATATATGTATATATATATTACACACATATATATACACACACCTACGTGTGTGTATATATATACTCTTCTTCTAACTCCAACCCACACAGGGTCAATCACAGATGTTTGATAAATGTGTATGAATTTCATACGAATTGCTATGTGTCCAATGAGTTACATGTCCATTTGTTTCCAACTAATAAATAATTATAGTTTATATGCAATAGGTAAATTTAAAAACTTACAAAGTTCCTGCTAAATGCCCAAGATTATGGGGAAAAAAAAGATTAAGTTATATCCTATTCTAGACAGATTCACAGTAGAGTCAGAAAGACAGAATTGACTGAAAAGAAATGCAGGAAATACTTCAAAGGGCACCACATTTTACAAGTGAGACTGAAAGCAGAAAAGGATTTCAGAGGCAGCAAAGTACAATAAGCTAAGAGTCAGAAGACTGCTGTTATATACTAGCTTTGTGGCTTTAGAAAATTGCTAAATTACTTTGAGTCTCAACTCATTCATAAATGAAGATAACATCTGCCTTAACTATTTTACAGGTCTGTGTAAAATATAAGTGAGAATATGTGTGAAAAGTCTTTGAAAATTGTTTAAAATCCTATATACAAGTGAAGACTGTTATTATTGTAATCTGAATCTGGCCAAAGTTGGTATAGAATTCTAAATGAGACTAGAAAATATTTCATAAAACTTTAAATTATCACTGTCAAGAAAAGAGATACATATTCTAAGATTGAGAGATTTTGCTAGCAAAGGAATATAGTAGAGAATGAATAACAATTATCTAACAATCTAGCATACAGAGATTTTATTATATCATTAAGAGACTGAGATTGGGATATGATTAGAAAGCCCCACTGAAAAATGGCTTCTAACAGATCAATGTGTTTAGTCTTACCTAATAGAAAATCACCGCGAGACTCTGTGACACAGTAGTGAAATTATGAACACGATATTTTAGGAAGATGAATCTCGTAATGGTTTTAAGAATCATAAAAAGATAGGGAGAGGGAGGTTAGCCAGAAAAATCATTGTAATTACTGAAGTGTGATGAAAAAGGGAAAAACTGAAGAGACACTCTTTAGAATATTGGGACAAATGCAGGGAAAAAACTTTTTAAAATATAGGTTGCTAAAAAAAATATGAGATTTAGAATAAAGCATTTTTCTTTTTAGGGAACAGAAAGTTGAAAATGTGTTCACTAATAAACATCTGAATTTAAGGTGATGGTGGGCTACTCAAATAAAAATCTCTTCATTCAGCTGATAATATGAGGCCATAACTTACCTCAGAGGTTAAGCAGGAGATAGGCATCGTCTTAGGGACACCATATAATTAATCTGTCCTCACTTAATTCACTATCTTCTCTGCTCTCTTCTACACACAGTTTAATCTGCTATGAATGGGTGAGTATATAATGATACAATTTTTGAATAGCACTGCAACAGTTCTAAATAAAGATCATAGAATTATGATACCTTGATATCACCTGTGGTATATAACAGATGGGGTATTTTGAAATCGGAGACTAGGAAAAACATTAGAAATGGGGTCATCCCAGCTGCTTATATAAACCAAAAAATTCTGGCCTGGTAGCGCCAGGTTAAGTTAAGTTCCAAGATCTAACCTTTCATTAAGTCATTCACTATATAAAGACAGTCTAGGAAGCAGAATGAAAATGACTTAAGTTGAATAGGATAAATTCATGCTGAACTAGCGAAGTTACTCAGAGTGCCTCCACATAACAAGCAACTGATTTCAATGATCCTAATGCTTTTTTAACTCCTAACAGGACCGGACATCACACAGGATTACCAGGAAATGGCAGCATGCCCTCTCGCTTGCATAGTCCATTGAGATGAAGCAAAATGTAATCATTTTTAAAGACTCACTTAACATGGTGACAATCACAGCTCTTACCCAAACAGCTCACTGAAACTCACTGAAATTTGCAACCAGAGATGCAACTTAAATTCTACAGAGAGCCCTCCCCACACCATTGACTATAAGACTCTCAGCCCATCCAACCACACTCAACTAGCCATTGGACTCCCATGACCAAGAGTGGCACCCAAATTCACAACACATATCAATCAATCCATCAATCAGTATGTATATAGTTATCATTCCTATAGCTGCTTATTGTGACATGAGTTACAGAGAATACAAAAGCAGGTCTTGAAATGAAAATGTAAGATTCTTAAAATGAGTACTTTTTGAAAAATTAAACTTTTTATCCTGCATTAGAAATATATTTTTTTAAACTTTTAAGTTCAAGGGTACATGTGCAGGTTTCTAATATAGGTACACTTGTGTCATGGGGGTTTGTTGTACAGATTATTTCATCACCCAGGTATTAAGCCTAATACCCATTAAGTATTTTTTCTGATCCTCTCCCTCCTCCTACCCTTCACCTTCTGATAGGCCCCAGTATGTGTTGTTCCTCTCTTTGTGTCCATGTGTTCTCATCATTTAGCTTCCACTTATAAATGAGAACATGTGGTATTTGGTTTTCTCTTCCTGTGTTAGTTTGCTAAGGATAATGGACTCCAGCTCCATTCATGTTTCTGCAAAGGACATTAGCTCATTCTTTTTTATGGCTGCATAGTATTCCCTGGAATACAGGTACCACATTTTCTTTATCCAGTCTACCACTGATGGGCATTTGAGCTGATTTCATGTCTTTGGTATTGTGAGCAGTCCTGCAACAAACATACGTGTGCACATATCTTTATGATAGAATGATTTATATTCCTTTGTTTATATGATGAACCACATTTGTTGATTTGAGTATGTTGAACCAACTTTGCATCCCAAGGATAAAGACTACTTGATCATGGTAGGTAAGCTTTTTGATGTGATGCTGGATTTGGTTTGCCAGGATTTTGTTGAAGATTTCTGCATGGATGTTCATAAAGAATACTGGCCTGAAGTTTTCTTTTTGTTGTTGTATCTCTGCCAGTTTTTGGTATCAGGATAGTGCTGGCCTCCTAGAATAAGTTAGGGAGGAGTCCCTCCTCCTCAATTCTTTGAAATAGTTTTGATAGAAACTGTACCAGCTCTTCTGTGTACATCTGGTAGAATTTGGCTGTTAATCCCTCTGGTTCCAGGCTTTTTTTTGGTTGGCAGGCTATTTATTACTGATTCAACTTTGGAGCTTGTTATGGAGGTCTGTTCAGGGATTCAATTTCTTTCTGGTTCAGTCTTGGGAGGGTGCATGTGTCCAGGAATTTATCCATTTCTTTTAGATTTTGTAGTTTATGTGCATAGAGGAGTCCATAGTTATGACATTTATGTGTAAATGCACATAACATGATAGTTATGTGTATTTCTGTGGGGTCAGTGGTAATATCTCCTTTGTCATTTCTAATGTGTTTGTTTGGATCTTCTCTCTTTTCTTTTTTACTAGCCCAGCTAGTGGTCTATCTACTTTATTAATTTTTTCAAAAATCAACTCCTAGATTCATTGATCTTTTAAATGGTTTTTTGTATCTCAATCTCTTTCAGTTCAGCTCTGATTTTAGTTATTTCTTGTCCTCTGGCACCTTTGGGTTTGATTTTCTCTTGCTTCTATAGTTCTTTTGGTTGTGGTGTTAGGTTTATAAATCAAGATCTTTCTAACTTTTGGATATGGGCATTTAGTGTGACAAATTTTCCTCTTAACATTGCCTTAGCTGTGTCCCAGAGAGTCTGGTATGTTTTACCTTTGCCCTCATTAATTTCCCAGATTTATAAAGCAAGTTCTTAGAGACCTTCAGAGAGTCTTAGACTCCCACACAATAGTAGTTGGAGACTTCAACAACCCACTGTCAGTATTAGACAGATCATCAAGGCAGAAGATTAACAAAGATATTCAGGACCTGAACTCAGCACTGATCAAATGGTCCTGATAGACATCTACAGATATCTCTATCCCAATACAACAGAATATACATTCTTCCCATCACCACATGGCACATACACTAAAATCGATGACATAATCAGACATAAAACACTTCTCAGCAAATGCAAAAGAAGTGAAATCATAACAACCACTCTCTCAGACAATAGAACAATCAAATGAGAAATAAAGATTAAGAAATTCACTCAAAACCATACAATTACATGGATATTGAATAACCTGCCCTTGAATAACTTTTGGATAAATAGTAAAATTAACGCAGAAGCCAAGAAGTTCTTTGAATCTAATGAGAGCATTAGAAATTTCTATCTGAAAGATAAAATTGTTCAAAACAAAAAAGAGGGGGAGATGATTTAAGGATTTCTCCATTCCTAGCCAATATGCATTTACCTTAAAACAAATATAAAATCTCAAAGATGATGAGAACAACTGCAGAATTATAGTTTCTAGTAGTGTCATAATACTGGCATCTATTCAGCAGAAATGTCTTTTACTCAGTAAAGTATATACTTAAATTTCTAAAACATAATAGTTTTTCAAAAATGCATTTAACATTTATGCTATTCATATTTTGGGGAATTTTAAATTCAGACTTTTCATTAAATATTATGTTATACAGTATCACAGATAAACATTACATTAGGCCATAAAATAAAAATATAGCCAAGAAAACCAGCTGTCAAATACACGATTTTATCGCAAGATAGAATCACTATGATTTATTTGGGGAAGTATTCCATATCTGTACAAATTTCCTTTCTACTAATCTCTAAACGTAAGTTGTTATATTTGAGTATAAGTCTATGCAGAAGACCTAGTAATCACAGAACATTTAAGCCATCTCTGTCATTTAATAAATGTGGAAGTTGAAGCCTAAAAGAGTTAAGTGACTAACTCAGACTCCATTTGATATAAGGGGTTGTCTTTTGTCAGCAAAATTTACAGCTCTCTTTAATTTACCCCACTTAAGGTAATAACTGCAGTTACACTGTAATTCTGTTAAATACCATTGAATACTATTGACCACAACCAACTGACATACAAATGACTGAAGAATAAAAATGTAAACACAGGAATAGTATTTATTGTGTGGGTTTCTCGACCTTAGCACTATTAACATTTTGGATCAGAGAATTCTTCCTTGTAAGGAACTGTCTCGTACATTCTAGAATGTTCAGCAGCATCCCTGGCCTCTATCTAGAGGTCAGTAGCACACCCACAATTGTGACAACCAAAAATACCTCCAGATGTTGCCAACCACTGTTCTAATCACTGGGAAGAAAATTTCTGAGTTATATATTTTTAAAACTAGATGAATTCTCATTTTATCTTTTTCACCATAATCATTTTTGAAACTCTCAGAGTTTTCACTTAATCACACTGATTCTAAACAACATGCAATCTATCTCAATGAAGTCGTCTCAAAGTTATATATCTCCAATTTACAGGTTTTACCAATTATAGAATGTCATGTAAATAATGTTATGGTAGTTAATAGCAATCAACTTAGACAAACACTTCTGATATAAAAACTTAAAAATTAATGATGCAACCTATGTGATTATTTTGATTCTCATACAGCTTCACAACTGATTTTTTTTTTGTGGATAAACTTTTGCTTCATGCCTTTTTGTAAATCCTTCAGAATTTGTTTATGATATTGTCTCCTTTTATAGAGTCTTAAATTCTCTTCACGTTCTATTTGTCTTCATAACTTTGAGCCCTTATTTTATTCACTGAGAATATTCTCCATGATGTTTATAACCTTGGGACACAAGACCCTATAATCTTATTCCTTCTTGCCCTCTTCCTCCCTCACCATTTTCAGTACTTTTATTTTCTTCACAAAAGGAAACACTGCAAAAAATAATCAGGCATTACCAAACTTTTGGTTTTAGTGGGTTTTAAATTGATTATTGCTAATATCATGCAATGTTCTTTGCTTTTCATGCTGACCTTCAACAAATTTCCTGATGTTCTGAGCAAGAGTCCGGACGCTGCTGGGAAGATTCCAAGGATCTTGCTTGATATGAAGCCGTAGCCTTTTTGGACAACTCAGCTTTGGTTCCATTTCCTGTTGAAATTCTAAATAAACACAGAAAATCTCTCTTAAGTCTCAACTAATTCCTAAACAATGAAGCCTTTAGGTTTCAAAACCTTCTTCTGTCACTGTTGTCCTAGACTATTGACATGGTGGTCATTTCTTTTGCCACACCATCAGAAAATCCGTTAAATCTAAAAAGTCAAACCTTAATGTTATTTTCTTATAAATGTTTAAACGAAGCAAATTTAGATGCAAACTCTACTTTCATTATCCCAAACTAGTTACTTGTGAGAGTGGCAGCTCCATCCTTTCCATTCATCAACTCTCATTCCCCACACCCTTTCCTCACCACTGAGAAACAGCCAAGAAGACACTACGCTTGGTTTCAGCAAAATCAACTTCATGTTTATGTATCTCCAATTAACTTATTTTTGCTCAGCCTGGCCCCTATAGGCATTAAACATTTTAAACTTTCAAAGAAACAGACATGTAAAAATTCCTATGCTGACTTTTTAACGTATTCAAAAATTATCAGAATAGAAGTAGTGTTTGGTGAATTATGAAACATGAGTAACTGGAATTGTTCCTCTTATGCAATCTGCTTGCTTCATGACTATATTGTCTACCACCTTGTTTTTCTCAATTGCTTCTACTAGTTAATTTTTCAAGGCTTACCTTGCAATCCTCGGCCCGGAGTGAGATACTTGGTTTGGTCAAAGGCCCTCACAACAGCCTGCCCTTTTAGGAGATTGGTAATTGAATCCACCTATCAATAGTAGAGATTTCCGAGTTACGTATTTCTCATAGTACATGATACGTATTTCTAAAAGTAAATCTTATAAAATATTTTTTCTTAAAGCAACAATTATTTTTGAAACCCCATGATGCTTGTGAAATCGATCTTTACATAAAATATTGAAATAAATGCACCTGATAACATTTGCAATGACATTTCTTACTATCTTACCATATATTAACACAAAATATAAATTTACTATATAAGTTATTGGAATCCTTTTCAAAGTGGTAAAATCTTCTACTACAAATTTTGGTTATGGCTATAAATTTTGTTAATGTAAAACAACAAAATTAGCATCCAAGGCAATATCTTGTGCTTTTTAAAATTAGAAATAATATTGAGCAAGAAATATCAAAAAGCTTTCTGAAAACAAAAAACAAAAAAAAAATACTAAAAAGGGTAACTCCTATGTGTATAACAGTAATTTTCCCAGGACTGTAAAATACTTGATATTCACAAAAATCCTTTAGGTTAGTTGGCTGAAGGAATGTTTATTCCTAGTTTAAATGTCAGAAATTGAGGTAAAGGAGGTGGAAGGACAGATTGAGGCCTTTCTGTTCTAACTCTGAGCTCCTTTTACTGCATCTGAAAAAGGGACTCCTCACAGTTTAGTTGTGGAACAAAAGCCCCACAAATGCCCGATTGTACCTGGCTGAAAAGATGCTCAAGGCAACTATGTATCTTGTCCTGTTTATCATGAGATATGCGAACACTTAAGGGAAGTTCATCACCTAGATGTCAAAACAAAAACAAAACCAAAAACAAAAATCACTCATCTTATGTTTAACGTACCAAAATATTTTAATATTAAATAAAATGTAAAAATTAAACACAAGCTGTTATTCCATGCACAGTTCTCATGTTCAGAGAAAGAGTTCCAAAAGATTTAATAGCTCCTGGGATGTTACTATTTCTTCTGAAGGCAGAGTGCCTCCCAGAAAGGACACTTGTTAAAGATTCCTTCAAATGATGTTCCTCCAGGGGTTGAAGAGTTGACATAAACTGCATAATCAAAAATTAAGATTTTCCCTAATTGGAATGAAAGGTCTTTGTTCTTAACACACACACAAGATAATATATTTATAAGATAATTATATCAATCTGTTTCTCTCATTACCCTCAATCCTCAACATCCACATATAAAGCTAGCTTAGGTGAACCTGCTGTCTTAAATGCTTCAAACTCCACACCTGCCCATCCCCATCAACCATGCCTAATACTTTCAGTATATTTCCTGTGTACCTATAATCCTTCATAGAACCATACAGAGATAATGGAGCATATCTGAAGATTACAATTAGTTTGCTTATTTCATTGCTTTTTAACTCACTCCCTTTAAAATGGGATTGGGAAATAGACTATCAAGCTCATAAAACTGAAATGCAGTATGTGTGGCCACAGAGAGTGACTGATAAAAGGTAAAAATAAAAATTCATATGGATCTAAGAAATTAAAACCTTAAAGTTATCTCCTATAGGACTAATATCAAAAAGCCCACAGGCCTTCACCAACGAACACACCTGAGTCCATTTCATCACTGTGGAAATACGAGCTGCACTGGCTGCTGCATATGCTGGTGAAGGAGGCGATGGAATTCCTATTGCTGTTGCAGTCACTGAAAACAACAGGTTTCATGTTACTGTAAGAGTGCATCTGCCCAGGTGTCCCTGCAATTTCTTATGACATAAACTTATATCAGTTATATTTATTAGTATGTTTCAGAGAAAACTATGAGAAAGATAAACTTGTTCAACTCAGTCTATCTTACTTTTTAAAGACGGCATATTTTCTGTCTTTTTTTTTTTTTTTTGGAGACGGAGTTTCGCTCTGTCTCCCAGACTGGAGTGCAGTGGCGCGATCTCGGCTCACTGCAAGCGCCGCCTGCAGGGTTCACGCCATTCTCCTGCCTCACCCTCCCGAGTAGCTGGGACTACAGGCGCCCGCCACCACACCAGGCTAATTTTTTGTATTTTTAGTAGAGACAGGGTTTCACCATGTTAGCCAGGATGGTCTCCATCTCCTGACCTTGTGATCCACCCGCCTCGGCCTCCCAAAGTGCTGGGATTACAGGCGTGAGCCACCGCGCCCGGCCAAAAATGGCATATTTTTGATTCAATTATATTTCAAATTTTCTTGTATCATATAATCTAATCCTAAATGATTTTTTAAGGGCAGTTAGCTATAAAACTAGGAGTCATGCCAAACTTAAAATTCTTTATAATCTGTTTCATGATACATGCCAGTAATTAGATAACTTGCTAATAGAGACAAAATACTGTTCTGTGATTTCTGTCCCTTTCTGGTAGCTTAAATCATAACTTATTGGTTACACTCTGAGCTTCCTTAGGGAGGATAGGAAACTTGTCTGTCTCCACCTCAGAGCTTTTAGCACAGGGAAGTGCTTGATAATGATGAATGTCCAAGGAAAGAAAGGTTCAATATGTTTGTGTGTGAACAGGGACAAATTTCAGAAATAGTGCAGGAGATAAAATATTTTCTTTCCTCTCAGAATAAGTAAAAAGGACGTCCTTAACTTTAAATTTACATTTAAAATTTCTATCTTAGCCTAGAGGGAAACTGTCAGGGTAATTTTAATTATCTGATAACTAGAACTTGAGGTAAGAAAGTATTTTTAGACATGTAATTTCCCACTGGGAAAAACTCTACAGATTCCTATTAAAGAGCAGGTTGGGATGCTTAGAAGTGAAAAGTAAATGAAGTGATAAAAGTGGTTAATCTGTCTGATCTATTATTAAATCTCTAGAATAACTCTTATGTGTTCATTAAGATCCTTTTTGGAAACATAGAAATTGGAATAGTAGAGTGGTTAAGAGACAAACTGGGAAGCCAGACCACCTGGTCTCATAGGTAAATGATATCAGCCCTCTGGGCTTCAGCTTCCTGATATGTAAAATGGAATTCCTATCAGAACCTGCCACCGAGGCTTGCGGTGAGGATTATGTAAAATCTTCCTCTTTCCCCCATGTGTTTGATAAAAGTATATTTTTAATGTTAGCTCCTAGTTTGTAGCTAGTTATACTCTGATGAGAACTTTGATTACTATTTAATCAATATCTTTTCATTGCAAAACGCTGCATAATAAATGAGTGAAGAAGATAGTTTCTGCTTTCAATTAATATAAATGAAAAATCTGCTGAAGTTGTATACACAGCTTATATGGCTGGTTATGACAGTCCTCAGTGAGGTATCAGGTGATACGTGGATTCAAGGAACAAAAAGTAGTTTGAATTAAGGAAGTTCATGTGAGGAGACATCATTTGGAAGTCTAGTAGGAAGACAATAACAGAGTTTGGAGGGAAAGTATTTTGGGTTGAACTAGGTCTCCCAACAAAATTCATTTGTTTGAAAAGTGATCCCTAGTACCTCAGAATGTGACCTTATTTGGAGATAGGGTCTTTACAAAGCTAATCAAGTTAAAATGAGGTCATTAGGGCGTGACCTTAAGCCACCCTATAAAATGTCCTCATAAGAAGGGAAACTTTGGACACAAGACACATATGGAGGGAAGATGACGTGCAGAGACACAGGGAGAAGATGGCCGTTTACGCATCAAGGAGCCACGCCTGGCACGGATCCTTCCTCCACAGCCTTCAGAAGGAGCCAACACAGCCCACACCTTGGTTTCAGATTTTTGGCCTCCAGAACTGTGTGACAATAAATTTCTGTTTTTTAAGCTGCCCAGTTTGTAGTAATCTGTTACAGCAGCCCTACAAAACTAATACAGAAGGTATCCAAGAGAGTAAAAACCACAAGCCTTGTCTCCGAGGTAGGCAAGGAACATTAGTCCAATTAGGTTGGAACATAGACAATGAAAAGAAAAGAGAGAAAAAAGGGCCAAAAGAACTCCTATTCACTACCCAATAAACCAGTGACAGAAACAGATAGTTGAAAACAATGTTAATCCTGTATAGGCACAATTTTCTTACCAGCTATCTGTGTTACACAATCCATATACAGAACAACTCTCCCAAATTAGGCTCACACAACCAGCGAAAAAATGCTTTTTCCAAGCTACTCATATTAGAAAAGGGAAGGATTTGAAATATTACATTGTCCCACTATGCTTTGTCTGAGGTCGGTAGTAACAGGTGATTATTGTGAAAGACCAATTAAAAGAAAAACAATCAAAAACTTTTTTCAAGATCTTTTCGGAAAATCCAGCATCATATTTGACTTTGTTAAGAAAATGAGTTTGAGGAATTAGTGAATTACCTGTAAGAGTCTCTGTTGCTGATCGTGTCATGACCAGAATCTTCCTGTTCATCTCCTGCTACATTAAAACATACCCGTTTGCTGTTTCTTTCTCCCTTCTCATTGTCACTGTCTGTTGGTATTATGCCCTCTGATGTCTTACGTTCTAATTTAGGAGAATATGTTATTGAAGACAGAAGGCTGCAATGTAATATTAAAAAAAAAATGCACATTTTCAAACTGTCTGCTATATATAACTACCTTATTTGCTGAATACAATAGGCTTACAAATATTTCTAGAGTGCTTCAATGTTTCATATCAAGTAAATATGCTATTGCATAAAAAGCATGTCATTCAAAGTTCTCTTGTTCTTCACAAAATAAGTCATACAAACAACATACAATTTAGACCAGAAAGCTTCATTGAAATACAGGTTGTGCCATGTATGACTATAGCTAAAACAAAGCTGTGATAGTTTTGTTTGACACTTGTGAAATGGAGATAATGAGAATAACTGGCTTCCATGACTGCTGTGAGAATGAATATTCCTGGTGCATAATGGGTGTCACCTCTAGCCCCTGGCCATTAGCACAACCATCACCACCTTATGAAAATACTTGGTAATCAGCCGGGTGTTGTGGCTCATGCCTGTAATCCCAGCACTTTGGGAGGCCGAGGCAGGCGGATCACCTAAGGTCGGAAGTTCGAGACCAGCCTGACCAACTTGGAGAAACCCCGTCTCTACTAAAAAATACAAAATTAGCCGGGCGTGGTGGCGCATGCTTGTAATCCAACTACTCGGGAGGCTAAGGCAGGAGAATTGCTTGAACCCAGGAGGCGGAGGTTGTGGTGAGCCGAGATCATGCCATTGTACTCCAGCCTGGGCAACAAGAGCGAAACTCCAACTCAAAAAAAAAAAAAACAAGAAAGAAAAGAAAAGAAAGAAAAGAAAAAAAGAAAATACTCAGTAATCTTTAAAGTGCTAGCCAAATATTAAACCCAAACTATAAATGGGCCTTAATGTCCTCACTGGCTCATATTCAGTATTAAAAACCCACCTACCCTCTATCTATGCCTTGGGTTTTGCCCAGGCATTCCCTATTTGGCAGGGAGAATATTGGATTGCCTATCCGTCTCCCTGCTCGTACAAACAGGAGTCTTGGCCTTGGGGATTACAAGACACTAAACAGAGTTACATACAATGTGAGGATGGGGTAATTACAATCTCATCTGCAAGCCAGCCAGGATGAAATGTCCCAAATCTGCCCACAGAAAGAGCTCCTCCACCTGGCTCCAGGCTAAAATGCCGCAGTCAGACTGAACTGTGTGAAACCTGCTGAGGACTTTGAGTAGCTGCTGACTCCAACACTCTAGGCTTGAACATTTGGCTGTGGCATGTTTCTGTTACAACTAACTCAAAATTAGGCAAAAATGGAATTGAACTTTATTATCAAACAGCATGCTAAAAAACTTGCAAAATGAATTAAACCATGTCTAAACAAAGGACCCATATAGGGCTTCTCAAGCCAACAGCCATCTTCGCATTTACTAAATACCTGTGATTTTCAGTTCCAATCAGTAGCACATATCTTGATTTTCATTTTTCCATAGCAATGTAATGTTTGTTATTTCAAGACGGTGACGATATCTTATACCTCTTACGCATATTCCATAATGTCAAACCCAATGCTGTGCGTTGAATAAATACCTGTTAAGTGATTTCACTAAACACATTTATTATACCATGCACTGTTCTTGGTGCTGTGGATATAGTAGTTTATAAAACACACAAAAGGGCCGGGCGCGGTGGCTCATGCCTGTAATCCCAGCACTTTGGGAGGCTGAGGCGGGTGGATCACGTGAGGTCAGGAGTTCGAGACCAGCCTGGCCAACATGGTGAAATCCCGTCTCTACTAAAAATACAAAAATTAGCTGGGTGTGGTGGTGGAAGCCTGTAGTCCAAGCTACTCAGGAGACTGAGGCAGGAGAATCGCTTGAACCCTGGAGATGGAGGTTGCAGTGAGCAGAGATCACACCACTGCACTCCAGCCTGGGCAACAGAGTGAGACTGTCTCAAAAACCAACCAAACAAACAACAACAACAACAAAAACAAAATACAAAAGCCTCTGCCTTCTTGGAGCTCAAATTCTACTGAGAGAAGACAAGTAAAAACAAGTAAACTTTCTAGTATATCAAATGGCAGCAAATGGTAAGGAGAAAAAGAAAGCAGGGAAGGAAGCGTGAAGCTGCCATTTCAAACAGTGGTGCAGTCAGGTCAGGTCTCACAGCGAGGTGAGATTTGAACAATATTTTGACATTTTATAGTTTTTAGACACCAGTGAAAAATTGAAGGAGCTATGTTACATTGCTTGAGGCCCTGTGAACATTTTTAATAACCAAAAGCTATGGATGATTTTAAACACAGTTTTTCTCTTTGGAAAGATACTTTTATGTCCTGTAAGACACATTGTCTATTTATTCACCCTCTCCACCCAAAAGATTAAAACATTAGACTAACTCCAATTATCCAAGCTCCATGCTGCACAGACAGATGAACTCTGAATACCAAAGAGGGAAAAAACGCAGGAGTTCTCATTTTGCCAAGAGGCCTCTGTGCTTATGTATCTTTTAAATTAGAAGTCATGGGGCTAAGCATAATTTTTTTCAAAGTTACATGAATTGTATTCAGATATTTGCTTTTTATTTAAAACAGCTGCAATCATGCTTGCATTGACCCCGTGGGAACAAGTGTTAGGCTTACAAACAAATGATAGAAAAACTGTATTTTTAACACCATGTTTTGCATAAAATTTCTAGATTCTGAAAAGCAACAAGGCATCAAACCATAATATTTGTGCTTGCAGAAATCCCTTCACTTTCATTGGTATAAAATATTAAGTTACCTACTAGAGGTCCATTAATTAAAACCTTCAGCAGCATGCAATTCCAGGTGAATCTTCTCCTTGTGCCATTGATAAGAAAGATTTTTGTATACAGTATGTTGCAATGACCTGTGTGTTTTTAAACATCATCATCATTGCTAACATCTGTTCAGCTTTCATGACAGTCACGATGCTAAGTCCTTAACAGGTATGAATTCATTTAATCTCTAAAAGCACCTTATGAAGTAGGTATTATTATTTTCCCCATTTTAGAGGTGGGGTAGGCAAGACATATTGTTACATACATATCCTATGCAAATTAAGCAGGATTTCCTCTCCCTGCATCTAACTTGCACACTCTGGAGGGAGTAGGGTGCATCCCGGTGTTTCATAACTCAACTCACAGAAGTACTGTGAGAATGAAATAAGCCAATGTATGTAATAATGTAATCTTGCCTGGCAAATAAGCATCTATAAAAAAGTTGGTTTTTATGGTGTGCCCCTCTTGTTGTACATTTAGTAGCAAAATGCTTGGGGAAACCTCAGTGATTACTCTACCACCACCACCACCACCACCATTCCTATCTGTAACCCCCGGGTTACTAACTGTCTTAAAGTGTGGTTTGTTCACCACTCAATCCTGAGGCGTCTGGCACCTGCAAAATGAAGTCTGTTCTCAAATTCCCTATGTTTACCAGTCCCCTTTCCTCCCTGTGAGAATACACAAATCCTCTATTTAAAAACCCTGTCAAAGGTTTTGGACATTAATTATTTTTCCTTTTACTTATTTCTTATACCTAAGTGTCATTACCCAGTAAATAACCCATTGCAGGGCAAAAGTCTTTAACTTTCCAAAGTGAAACTGGAATCACAAATCCTTGATTAAATTCATTACATCATCTTACCTCATGTTACTAGACAGCAAATTCATCTCTAATTCCATCTTTGGCTCTGAAGCTAAGTAGGAGGATTTAGTGAAATGCCTATGTGTTAAAGGAAATTTCATTTCTAAGAGAGGTATTCCCAGGTGACAGAACAACCAGACTTTATGATAAGACAAGCTCAACCCCAGGACCTTTCACAGGGATGAATAACTTCTAGAAAAGCTAACACTGAGGTGCTATCAGGCAGTTTCTCTTAAAACTTGGCAACACATCCGAGATCTGCTTCTTCACTTGCAAAGACATCTCTGACCAGGAACAATTACTATAGGGTGAGAAAATTGTTCAGATACTAGATTTTTAAATAATGTGTTAACCTCGACTGCATGGCAGCATCTCTGAATATTAAAGGCAAGGGGGAATCCAGGCACTTAAAATAATTGTGCTGTTTTACAGGGATTATATTGCACACTAAGTTGTGTGGAACCTATTTATACTTAGAATTACATGATGTGGTGTACCCAAAGAAGACCAAGGTGGTTTCTCCAATCATTTGCTCACTGTGTGCCACTTTTCTAATAAACACACTCAGTTGGGTAGAGGTTTTTAGAATAACAGGGTGGGGAAATCTTCAGTGAAAAACAACCATTTTAAGTAGTTTTAGTTAATAAAAAATAACTAGTCTGAAACTAGTGTCTTAAATATAAATATTTTAAACCAAGTAAAAGGAGCTCCTTGGGTTTACATCTTTTTCCTAAAAATATTTCTACATTACCTGAACCTTAAAAAAAAAAAGTCAATAAATTAACAAAGACAAAGTCTGGAGGATTGTGAGGCAGTGCTAGATCGTCAATGCGTTAAAGATTAGTCCCTGAGCAGTGTCAGCTGAGGCACATCAATAATCTTGCCATTGACAAGACTCATCCCAAAATGGCAATAACAACTCTTGGAACTGGAAGTATGGGATTGGTCCAGATGTTTTCTTAAAATCCCTTTGAGGCCTAGGAGCTATGATTCAATGCCACTATTTATTGCCTTATTAATAAAAATTCTATATACTTCATAAATACCTCTGGGAGACAATAACTGGTTTCTAAAATATATCATGCAATAAAATCTCATTTATTAAATGAAGTAAAATATCATATCCTAAAATATAAACTGCTGTCACAAGGATTCCAACACAATTCAAAAATGTCATGCAATTGCTTAAAAAAATACTCTCCTTTTCTCTTAGCAATCTTGAACTGTTTAATTCATCTGTAAATGGGAAAAGTCACAGTATAATATACAAAACTAGCATATTAGAAATAGAAAAACAAAATCTTAATTCTAAATCACTCATAAAACTTCAGAAAATTAGCAAAGTAAATACTAAATATTGAGGATAATTTTTAAAATATGATGCATCTAATGTGATTTTGATCTCTAAATTTCAAAAATGTGTAAAATGAGAGATCGTGTCAATTATGACTTCATCCGTATAATGTCTAATTACAACAAAGGCTTGGAATAAGTTCTAAATATTTTGTGTCAAAACTGAATTATCCATGAAGTACAGGATGATAGGTGTGTGTGTGAAGTTAAAAGAGTTCACATCCGTAGCCATTTAAATCAACAACTTCACGAAGAGAGTACAATAAAAAGAAGATAACAGTATTTCTATTATTTTCAGAATCTGCCAATTTGGGATATATTCAATAATTTCCATCCCTTGAATGGATGAGCAAGCACTATATTAGGCAGTGTGCTGATTACTTTCTATATTAATTTGTATAATTTTCATGACCACAAACTTGTAATTCATTATTATTACTCAGTCACTTCTGTAGATGAGAAACTGAGCTACCTCAAACCCCATGCTGTTCTGACTATACAGAGCTGTCTGGACTAGATGTGAAGCATCGTCCTATACCATGATATGACAAACCATCCTACCAAGCTCAGGCAATTCTCCAACCATCATATTCTTACATAAGAATTAGAACTGATTTATTTGGAAAAGTGCTCATTAACTGCCTCCACTTTCTCTTGGTTAAAAATACTGGCACAGGTATTTGGGTTATTGCTTAGCAGGCCGTGAATTCAATCAGAACAGAAAAAAAAATTTGTCCTAGAGATACATAATTTTGCATTTACTCATTTAACAAGTATGTTAAGCATTTATTATACTTTATGTCTTTTATAAATATCTATTGAGTTCATATTCACCAAAATTTGCACCCTGAACTACAAAGAATACAAGGAAATCCTCATACAAAACTGGTATTCTTTCAAATATATCTTTCAAGGTAATATTTTTACACTGAGACTCATTTAGTATCCTTGTATAAGACAGAATTTTGTCATTCTCTTCCCTAGTATTAAATGCTTACTTAAAATATATACCTATATGTATTTTTTCCATTAAAAAACATTTTTAAGGTTTTGGAATGAAGAGGATCTATATAATCAGCACAAATCTCCTAAATTTCCAATAACTAAAGAGAGAATGATTGAATTTTTCTAAGCCACATTTTTATGGCTATTTTATTTGGCAAACTTAAAAGTGTAGTACAAAACACTTACTCATCTATTTGACAAACACACATCTCCACCTCTTTCAGTGCAGTCTGAAGTTTGCCCAGCAGTTTCTGATAGATGTCTTGGGTTTCCAAGTCTTCTTCTTTTAGCAGATACCTGAGACCATGGCCATCCTGCTGTCCCAGAGACAGACCTGAAGGGGCCGCCATGGTTGTGATGGTGTGCTGAATGTACACCATAGGGCTCAGTTTCCCTGAGGAATTAAAGTCATTCCTTAGTAATATGTATCACCTTTAACTTGCGATAACAACCCAGTCCAATTAATTTCATTTATTTTTTAATTGACAGATAAAATTATATGTATTACATGTACAACCTGATGTTTTGACGTATATATGCATTATGCAATGACTAAATCTAGGTAATTAACATATGTATTACTTCACATAGTTATCATGTTGGTGCTGAGAGCACTTTATACCCACTCTCTTAGGATTTATCAAGAAAACAATACGTTAACTATACTCACCATGTTATACAATAGATCTCTTGAACTTATTCCTCTTATCTGATTGAAATTTTATATCCTTTGACCTTCATCTTCTCAATCCCCCACCCAACCACCCCAGGCCCTGCTACTCACCATTCTACTCTCTACTTCTATGAGATCAACTTTTTTATATTCCTCATATAAATGAGATCATATAGTATTTGTCTTTCTGTGTCTGGCTTATTTCACTTTAACATAATATCTTCCAGGTTCATTTATGTTGTCACAAATGACAGGATTTACTTCTTTTTATGGCTGAGTGGTATTCCATTGTGTTTATATACCCCATTTTCTTTATCCAGTTAAATTAAATTCGAGATTCCATAAAATAAAATGCTGATCCAATGCTGAATTAATTCAGAAATTAGAGCCCGTGGGGAGCTGTAATTAAAAACTAGAGGATAGTTTGATCCCTTGTCCTACTGTGATGGTACAGAATGGCACTGTGCATTGCTGCACCTGTTCCTCAGGTATTGTCCTCAAAGTTTCAGGGCCATTTCAGATCAGCAGCTTTCACAGCAAGATGAGCTGTGCCTATCATATGCATAAGGAAAGCAAGAGCAATCATCCTTCTTAGAAGAAAAATAACAAAAATGCCTAACTCCATTTTCATTCAGTATACACTTAGGCATAATTATCCAAATGATTACAGCAAGAAATCCTTCCTTTATAAAAGTTCATGCTTGTTTGCACACCAGGTATCTATTGAATTTCAGGGATGCATGAATAGCTATGATTGCCTAAATTGCTTTTCATGATTTGATAAAGTTGCAAAAGCTAGCATACCTTGCTCCGAAGATTTGTTTTCTTTATCATGAGAATTATGCTTCCTACTATCCAACTGAACACCAAATGCACTTCCCAAAGAGGTTGATGTTTTGGGATAAGAAACTTCCATCACGTTGACATGGCAGTTGGTAGGGCAGAAATCACTGCTGTGCAGTGGGGAGATTTTAGATTTGGCCTGTTTAAAAGTAGGCCAGGCCCTATTCTTCAGTACACGAGAAAACTGCAAATTAAAGAAAACATAAAAAGCAGTTGAACACACAGTAATAACTCAGGCATCTTTTTTTCACTTGCATCATTCACAACAAAATCAAAGGCAAATTAAATCATGTCAACTGGAATGAGTGAAATAAATTATATGTTGTTAGAAATTCCATTGTGATTTCAAAACTGAAGCATTCTTAATAAAGCCAAGCAATATAAGCAGCAAATGCATATGATTCCTTTGAAACTGTGATTGCAACTTAGGTGTTAAAAGAAATGAATTTCTGTGGCCAGCACAATATACTTGGACTCAAATCCACAGGCTCCCAGCAGCTGAAAGAGCCTGACAGGGCAAGTGGCATCCCAGGACACCAGGAGAGAATGGAGATCTTCCAAACAAGGCAAAATGGCAAAACAGGGTAGCTGCCAGGTCAAGGGTGGAGGAAGATGGGATGTCCCAAACACAAGCATAAAGCTAATCCAAAGCACCAGTCTGTGTACAGGTCAGACAGTAGGGTGTGGAGGCTGAGGCCCAGAATGGCAGGACAAATCTGTTTCCCATGCCTCCTGCTAATCATTGAGTCAGGATCAAACTGAAGACTAGTGTGCACTCTGCCTTTGTGGTTTGAGAATAAAGTGATACTCACATGATTTATATGACTTCCAAGGTAGCCACTCCACTGCTTCAAACCTTGCCATGGGTTTCCATTCAAATGCATCTACTCCTCGCCAAGGTCTCCAAAGCAGCCCAAGTCGGATCCTCACCTAGCTTCTCTATCTCAAGCTTTCTTCCCCTTGCTCCCTAAGCTCCTTCTGGCCCTCACTTAGTTCGTCTCACACACTATCTACTCACTCTGACCCTTTCTACAGGCTGTTCGGTGGGCCTAGAATGTTCTCCTTCCTTCATTGCCGAACTGTTTCCTTTGCAACTTCAATTTCTATCAAATCATCAGGAGGCCTTCCCTGACTCCTAGTCTAGGTTCAATTTCCCTGACTACTGCTAAGTTCCAGCACACTGTAACCTTCCTATTATATAGGTATAAATAATTGTCTTATTTCTAGCTCCCCTGGCAGATGGTAAACCCCATGAGGCTAATACATAGGTCTGTTCTGTGTACCATCAGTAAGAGTCTCATAGAGTTAGACTGAACTGTAGTCTCAAAAGCAAAGGGTTCAGAGTCACTAGCTACCGTGTTTTAGTTACAGCTGTCCCAATAACTGATATGATGTTAGGCAAGTCAGTGTCTTTTTTGCATTCTTCGTAACAAAATGGACATGGATTAAATAATGTCTATATTCTCTTCTCCCTTGAAAACTATAACCATGATCCTATCTATTTACTCTACTAGTAGAGTAATAATTTTGGCATGAATAAGAATAAAAATTAAGACTATGACTGGTCATTATCTAACTTTTCTAGATTAAATTCAAGAATAAATATCAAAATTGACATTGCATAAATATAAGCTCACCATTAGAACACGGACTCTCTTATATGTATATGTGTAGATTATATATATATGTGATATATATACATACGCATGTATAATGTGTGTATTAAACTATGTCTTCAATTCACATGTCAGAAGCTATGTAGTTCAGCCCTGTGCCAGCGCACAGTAGGAATCTAAATGGAACTGAATTGAAATGCAGGAAATTATTAACAAAATGATGAGCAATTTTAATAATAATGGATAGTGAAAATTTATCCTAAACATTTTTTAAAGAAAGGAATTTAGAGAAATCCTAACCTATCCCATCACTTTACTAATAAAGAAACGGTGATTTGGAGGCTTATATGGGACATAGAGTTTAAGGCTAGATGCAAAAAACTTTCAGTCAAAAGTTCTTTCCCACTGTTATTGCAGGATAAAAGTCTCACAAGGCACCCATGGCACAAATAAAGGCACTGAAATCAATGTTATCAGGTAACAGCATCCACCATAATAGGAAGTTATGCTTCTCTTGCCTTCTTCCATTTTAAACAATTATCCATCCATTCAAAAGCAAGAAGAGGGGCATATATATGCCTCTGTGCTCAATGCTGGAGATATAGCCCTTGCCCTCCTGGAGTTCATGGTCTAGTAGGCACCACAGGAAAAACAATGCAATAGTATTGCTATATACAACAATTGTTTATTGCAATTACTAGGTTGGAGCAAAAGTGACTGCAGTTTTTGCCATTAAAAGTAACGGCAATGTGCCATATATATAATACATGTGCCATATATATAATACAGTAATGCATTGCTTAACAACGGGGATGTATTCTGAAAAATACATCAATAGGTGCATCTATCTGAACATAGAAAAAGTAGAGCCAAAATGTAGTAGTATAATCTTACGGGACCACCATTTTATATATATACACATATATATGTATATATATATGTGTGTGTATATATATATCCTTATATATATATATCCATATATATATATATATATCCATATATATATATGGTCTGTCATTTACTGAAATGTTATGCAGTGCATGACTGTATATATACAATTATATAATGCACGTAAAAGCCAGATAGTTAGAAATTTTGGTACAAGCTGAAAAGGAAGTGAATAGGGTGATATCAAGAAGTGTTAATGGAGTAATCAGGGAGAGCTGGCAGAAGATTCTCTTGCTAGGGGGACTGGCTTTCCAACTTGTAGCTCAATACAAATGCCTGTGAATACAGGATGTCCCCCTGCCCACAGGCTAGGAAGGGCTGTGTACTGTGTCTAAGGGTGCCTGAACTGTTCCAAAGGGTAAGAATCAGACAGGGGCCCTCTCTGCTAAGAGCATTTCTTGAGAAGGAAGGTCCTCAGGAATGCAGTGCTGTCTTCCATCCCGGGATATTCCTAAGAAAGGAGGAGGCAGCAGGAGGAACCCCATAGTCACAGGTACTGGAAATGTGCTGCTTACACTGTGAAGATCAAAACTGTGCTCCCAGACAGCATGCCGTGCTGTGAAATTGTAAGACCTTTCTGAAGCTTGAACCTAAAATATGGAAGGTACAGTTCTTGAATTGATGGTGATTCATGCATGAGAACATCCTGATTGTGCAAATGGCCCTGTAAACATCAACCTGCCTATCTTTTTAGCAACATCAAAGGAAACACTGAACTCATTAATCTGCTTTGGAGAAACTCCCAGGGAAAGGTTAACAAAACAAAAAGGTCTTTTCCCCAAATAAAAACTGCAATTTTGCAATAAAGAAATGCACAGGGTGGGTGTGGAGAGAGGTGTATTGGGAGGGACAGGACTTTAGATCTACTATGGATACCACAAGCCCAAACTTACTGCCACCTTTATTCATTTACCCAACAATGACTTGTGGAAGGCTCTCTGTGCATCAGGTACTGCCCTCAGCATGCTGGGGAACGTCAGTAAACAAAACAAAGATTCCTGCCTTCCGGGAGGTTACATTCCAGTGAGAGGAGAGGTCAACAGTGAATACAGTAAGTCAATTATGTAATGTTGATAGATGGTAAATGTAACTGAAAACAAAATTGAGCAGTGTAAGAGGGTTGGAAGTTTCAGAGGTGAACTGAAGAATGGATTACCAGTTGTAACCAGAATGATCAGAACAGGCCTTACTGAAGCTGGCATTTAAGCAGTCTGGAAGGAGTGGAAAGTTAGAAATGTGAGCATCTGGAAAGGGGTCATTTTTGGCAGAGGGAAGAGCCAGTGCAAAGCCACAGGGCTGGTGTGTCCAAGGAACATCAAGAAAACCAGTGTGACCAGAGCGGCAGTGAGAGGGAGGCAGAGGAGGCAGGATTGGAGAAGCAATGCAGGAAGGGAGGGCACAGATCCTGAAGGCCATTGAAAGGATTTGGCTTTGACCATGAGTGAAGTGTACAGCCACTCAGGACAACTGCGGGTTGGTCGGGAGCAGCAAAGAGACCACTTACAGGAGAGATGGCAGTGGCTCACCCAAGGCCACCAGCAGTAGAGGTAGGGAGGAAAGGCTGCATGTTTGAAGGTAAAGCCACAAGAATGGTGTGAGAGAAAGGGAAGTGAAGAGTGTATTCGAGGTTTTAGGCTGAGCAATGGGGAGGATGGGCATAAGCCCGAGATAGAGAAGACAGCAGAAAAGGCAAACTGCAGGGGCACTGGGGTGGGGCAGGGGAAGGATCAAGAGCTGATCTGGAACATGTGAAGCGTGAGATATGGATTAAACCCAGTTGCAGAGGTCAAACAGGCCAGGACCCTGAATGAGATCGCCAGAGGATTGAAAATGGAGAGAGAAAAGGAGAAGACGGAGTCCTGAGCCCTGGAGCTTTACCAAGGAATGGGGAGGGAAGAAAAGGTGGAGCCAGCATAGGATACCACAAAGGAGCCCCCACAAGAAAGGACAAAAACCAGGCATATGTGGGGTCACGGAGAACCGCCAAGTAGAGGTTTACAGTCAACTGCATCAGATCCCACTAAGACAAGGAATGCTATCAGGATAGTCAATAGACTTTGGCAAAATACAGCCATTTCAGTTACACAGAGGGAAGAAGAGGCCCACTGGAGTGTGTTGAGGGTAATGAAGGTGAGAAAACAGGTATAGACAGCCTTTTCCAGGAGAAAGATCAAAGAAAGGGAACAGTGTGGGGTAGGGGAGGGCTATTTCTTTTTAATGTAGGTGATATAAAACATATTTGTACACTGACACGAATAAACAATTTCTGAAGATGGAACTTCAGGTTTTTAATGCATTGGTAGCTAATTCGTGAATTGTTGACTATAGCAGCACATTTTAATCCAACTATAGTCACTTAACTAAATGAAATAATACAATGGTAAGCTATTATTTTGCAGATAGCTTCCTATTTCAATTAAGCATAAAATCTTTTTGGCATGGGGTTATAGAAGTTTTGTATTGTACCCTTTTGAGGGAAGGGGACACGGGGAAGATTTTTTCCTGCAATTTTCCCAGTCCATATATCAGTGTGAGAATTACATGGCATTAATAAGTAAGGAGGGACTTCAGACATTCAAAGGAAGACTTCCAGTTCCTGCAGGTAATATTTTTGTGTAAACAGGAACTATCTCTTGAATATATGTTAAATATTTCTATCTAGGAAGTACTCCCAATACCCAAAATAAGCCCAATTATGGAATTATTCTAAAGCAGAAGAAAGAATGTAAAACAAAGAAGCGTTTCCAGGACAATTTAGAGAAAGTGTTCCTCCCAACAGGTCATAATTTTACTTCTGAATTGTCCCCAAATCCTGCTCCACAGAGAAAAACATCTCGCTTAGGATTCATCCAGGTCATCAGTAAGGTCTGACCAGGTTTCACACATGTGCCAAAAAACATCTGTGGCCTGTACAACCAGCCAGGAAATCTATTATAATTGCAGCAGTCTTACTACAGAAACTATAGCAATCAACTGGTTTCTATTTTTAAAACCTAAAACTTTCAGAGTCAAAATAAGGTAAAGCCAGCATCTTTGAGATTTTAGTTTCTATGGATACATTTTATTTCACAAAAAGAAGAGTGTTAAAGCCTTCATCAGGAAGAAAAATATGTTGCTAATAATAGTTTTAAAGTATATGTGTGAAAATTAAAAATCTATATTCGCAAATGCTATGGGTTCTGTTGACATGCATTTGATACATAAATGGAGCTAATCTTACATGACCTATTAGGGCTACCATCTTAGACACCTAAATCTTATTCAAATTGAAAAGATCCTTGCAATATTTTCTTGCTAACCTTGCTTCTCTATCTAATGAGAAAATCAGTTATTTTAAATATGTTTATGGCCAAATGGTATGATGACAAGGAGAGCTTTTAAAGCACATAGGCCCTAGGTGACTACATATCTCTTTTTTATTTCTAAATTAAATTAAACACAAGTGAGACTACATTCCATAGGAACCTAGTCTGTTAGTTACCACCTACGTGACCTTAAGCAAATTCTTAATCTCCCGAAGAAAGAGGCAGGATGAGAGAAGAGTCCATACACATGGCTGTTTTGAGACTCAACTAACAATAATGTACATAAAAGAGCTTTCCATAATTCGGTGACATTATTTTTATCATCTAACATCATTGCCCATTAGCCTGCCCATCTGCGCCTTAAAAGCTTCTAGGATCTCAGTTACCTATGAGTAAATGGAACATACTTCTCACCTTCCAGGGTGACTATTGAGGATCTCCAACATTTATTTAAGCCTGTGTTCTCTTGGTCCTTATTCTTGAAGCAGCTGCATCAATTTGCTACCTAATATACCCTGATCCTAAGATTATGTTTGTTTATATAGTTTACCATTTTCCATGTATACTTCTTTAAGCTACTTCCACTTTTTTGTTGTGTGAAAGAATGAAGAGAGGAAAGCAGGAAGAAAGCGAAAGAGAAATGTCCCAGGCACGGTGACCAGTTTGACACCCAGAATCTGCCTGAACCTGTATCACACCTTCTTGTACAGATCCATTTCTAAAGTAGAACAACTCTCTTTTTCAAAATTTCTTCGAAAGGAGAATACTGATTTGCATTTGTTTAGCATTTTTGTTTGCATTTGTTTAGACCTTTTACTTCAATTTTACTTCAAAGCACGGTCATGTTTTATAGAGAAAGGAGAAGTAAGAAAAGAATCTTCTGTCCTTCAACTCCAACAAGGTACATTCATGGAATCTTCCCCAAACTCAAATAGGTGAACTGAACTCAGCAGTCATGAAAAGCAGATTAACAAATGTGGCAGGTAACCAGCAACCCTGAATATTAGTTTTCTTCATGTGAGTAACTTTTTAAAAGATACAATAGTAATGCAAACTCAACTCAACAACCCAAACATTACAGGAATTGTTTAAAGGAAAAAATCATGATCTCTTTTCCCTTGACTCATTTAGTTTAGGTAACCAATGTTGTGAGTCCCTTGGGTATTAATTTACACACATCCCTATTCTCATGCAGCCAAATATAGACATATATGGGCTTATTTTAATTACCATATCAAGAACATAAAACACATATACTTAACACATATTCATATACATTGAGATAAAGAATATTATCTAGTACGGCTGCACCAAATTTTAAGCAACCAACTTCATTTGGATGGAAATAATTTAATCAATTAGTCTTTTATTGGTATAAATAGAAACAATTTTTAAACTTGTTTTAGCATGTGTTTTGGAGATGAATTCCCATTAATTCTACCTTTAAAATACGTCCCCAGATTCATCTAATGTTTTTTGTCTCCTTCATCTTCAATGTAGTCCAAGCCATCAACATCACTCAACTGGGCCATTGCAACAGCTTCCTACCAGTCTCTATTTCTCCATTTCTGCCCCCTTGCAATCCATTCCTACAAAAGCATGATCTTTCAAAAGCCTAAATCAGATGAAGTCATCCCCCTGCTTAAAACCTTCCAACTGGTTTTCATTAATATAAGAATAAAATCCAAACTCCTTCCCAAGTCCCAAAATGTACAGGAGCTGCCACAGCTTTTCACAGTTGGCCCCACCTAAGCCTCTGACCTTAAGCCCGGCCACCAACCTCTGGCCACCCTGGCCTTCTTTCTGCTTTGGGGCCTCAGTACCAGCTGTTCCTTCTCCCTGGAGGCTTCTCTCTCCAATTGAAAGGGAGAGTTCTACTTGTCATGCAGACAAGTTCTACTTGTCAAGCCTTCTCAAAGGGGCTTTCTCTAGCCACAGAGTCAAAAGGATCAACCTGGCACTTAAACCACACTTCCCTATTTTGATTTCCTCATAATTCTTCTCAATATTTGATTCCCCTCACTTTGCAGGGATTTATTTACTTACTTGCTGTCTCTCCCACTTGAATGTGAGCACCATGAGAGGAGAGAAATTGTCTCCTTCCCTGCTATATTCCTGGAACCTAGAACAGTACTTGGCACGTAGAGGGTGCCTAATAAATATATGTCAAATGAATGACTTAATCAATTAATTTTTAAAAGCCCACAGTCTATGTACTTTCTGATTGAGAGTTTTCATTCTCTTAGTTGGGAGAAAAGAAAAGAAGAACTATAGTATAATTTTACATTTTGACTTCAGAATTAGGTGGTCTGCATTCAATGCCCAGCTCTATCTTTTACTAGAAAATAATTTAATTCTTTAGGCCTCAGTTACTATATTTTGAAGATGTGGGACAGTAATATAACTTACAAGTTTGCAAAGATCAAATGAGGTCATGGATGTTAAGCCATTTCAAAAACTCTAAAATGTTATATAATGTTATCATCTCAGTAAAATGGTACCTAACAAATATGTAAAGAAAATATCAAAAATTGATTTAAATTTGACATTCAAATAATAATTTCAACAATAATTGTGTATAAAATCAATAGAACCCTTACCTTTTTATAACTGGATATTCTCTGACATATGTGTTCAATTCTTTCACTGCAAAGGGCACTGAATTTACTCTGAAGGTCAGTAGGAATCACTTCATTTAGAGAATTTAGGCTGGTACAGTTTTGTACAAAATGCTCATCACCTTTAGCCAGGGCTTCAAGAATCTGCAATGACAAACACACACGCACACCCACACACACGCACAAACACACATACAGACACACACATAGAAAAACAAAACGAAACAAGAAGAAAAACTTCAAAAGTAGGCATATCAAATTTTCGTTAAGTTAACAATACAGGGCAACTTTCCTATTTTGTTCTCTGGGTAGCTGCCAGGGAATTTCTACCTTCAGTCAGGAGGCGCTGTCAGTGAAGTGATCTGACTTATCTGTTTGAAATTTCAGGTTTTCCTTCTGCTAACTATAGGAGCCTCCTTGGTGAGGTAACTGGACTTCAAAGACTCCCTCCTGGATAAATCAGTACATTCTGCTGTGGGACACTTCTATATTTTAGTCAGAGTCACTCAGAACATTTTTTTTCTCAATTTGGTAGAACAAAAAAACATAAAGGAATCCAATATCATTCTTACTTGTTTCTTAGAGTCTGGCAAGTGCAAAAAGAATATATTTGACAACTGCTTGCTGAAGAAATGAATAAATGAAAAGTTATTTCAGTAAGGTAGAAATTAATGTTACTTGCAGCATCTGAGCTCTTGCTGATAAAAGCATTAGATAAAAGTATTTATGTGATGTTTTCAATTAGCAAGTTCTTTTGACTATTTGAATCAATTGTAATAATACGTGTTGATGGGGAAGGTGTACCATCAATCACTAAGAATTTCCAATGACCTGAGAATTAATTATGTGAGAGATATATATATCTATATATATACATATATATGTAGCATTTCTGATTAATCAGACATTGCAAGAATTGATTATACCCATAATCAATATTTTATAATATTCTGTGAAACATAAAATGTATATATGTTCTGGTTATCTGAGCTCCCTCACCACCTCCACTTCCCTTTTATGCAGACTATGGAGTATGAGTTTTTATTTAATCACTAGTCTAGAACTTAGAGTTAACTTTATCATTAGCAGGGTGACCTTGGCTACATTTCTTTCTTGACTGTTTTTTCTTCATGTGTAAAATCCAAGTGATATTTGCAATACTAGTTCATATGCTGTCATATATAGAATAATCCATGTAATTCTGCAAACTTGAAATAGCTGGAAAATGAGAAAATAATTATAATAACCTGGTTCCAAACTTTTACATGGATCCCATTAATACTATAATGTAGACGGGAAGAGACTGCATTTTAAAAATATATATTTTAGATATCAGTAGATATATAGAGAGGTACAACATCATCAGAATGATGAGATTTTTAAAAAGCTAACTTTCAGAATATAAAACCAAAAGATAAAATAATCACTTTTAAAATAGTTCATTTAGATGTCTATATTACTTCCTCCCACTAAAATTTTAAAAATACATGTTAGAAATGCTACATCTATCTCAACTATTCATATTTTAAACAACAATTCAAACAGAGACATAAAGGTAGGAAAGCTACATCTCATTTTTCTTACTTGTGATATCTGAATTCTCATAGAATATAGAGCAGTATGCAACACTAAATCCAACACCTGTGGAGGATACAGTAGGAGTCTGATGGATTTACCTTGTAGGCAGGCCATGAAAACCCAGCAGTTGCCTCTTTACCATGTATTTTATTAATTTGGATAAGGGCTCCCTTCCTTCCTCTCCATCTTGTTTCAGCCTAAAGACCTCTGCAAAGGTGATGTCCTTTCCAAATGAGAATTACATAAATATCAGAGGATCTATTCATAAACTGATCTCTACAGTTCCCGAAATTTTATGAAATAAACATGGCACTTGCCAAATTTGAAATTTCTTATAATGTATTTCACGACTTTGAATACTCTTCAGAGGATTATGTACATTTACAAAAAAGTAGCATCTGTCATGAAAACCATCTAAATTGGATTCACAATAATGAATTCACAGACACAGCAAACTTAAATGCTGTGAAGTCTTCGCCATATCAATGAACACCTGCCTAAGCAAGGGTTTCATCTAACTTAACACTGTGCTCCAAAAGGATCAATAAAAGGAAGTTGTATGCATACCAAATAGTGGAGGAGGGGGAGAAAAATAAGAAATTGAATGAGGCTGGGCACAGCGGCTCACGCCTGCAATCCCAGCACTTTGGAATGCCAAAGTAGCTGGATCACTTGAGGTCAGGAGTTTGAGACCAGCCTGGGCAACATGGTGAAACCTCGTCTCTACTAAAAATACAAAAATTAGCTGGGCATGGTGGTGCATGCCTGTAATCCCAGCTACTTGGGAGACTGAGGCATGAGAATTGCTTGAACCCGGGAGGCAGATGTTGCAGTGAGCCGAGATCACGCCACTGCACTCTCACCTGGGTGACAGAGTGATATTCTGTCTCAAGAAAAAAAAAAAAGAAGTTTGAATGAGCTGACAGCTGCAACATGTATAGCTATTTTTATTTTTTTAAGTGAAGGAGAGGGAGGATTTCAGTTCCTTTATTTAGAACAAAAAATCTTATTTCTTCAGCATCGCTCCTACCTTGGCAGTTAAGCTGAAGAAACCTTTGGGCTCAATCATCTTTTCCACCACATTGCACTTGATGCCAGCTGTGCTGTCGTACTCATACACGACACCATATTCCAGGTGGACATTGTCCACTGTCAGACTCACATGCTCCTTCTTCCCATCAATGATGGCCATAGTGTTGAATTTGTCAATAACCTCTGGAACAAAGACAACTGTAACTCAGTAAATTCATGAAGGGTTTGTTAATCTCCTCAAATAATTTTGTGTCTCTTTAAATAATTTTTAAAGAGTTCTTTAAGGGATGGTTAAATCTGATGTGTTAAATGAAGCATCTATTCTTGTTAACATTTTAAAAAATAACATTTCGAGAAAAGCATATGCTTGAGTGATCCAAACCTCAGCACTCTAACATGACTAGTCTTATCTTTGCATATCTACTTCAATCTGTGGACCATATGTCTACCTATTTATATCAGTATAAATACTGTACCTAAATTTTTTTTATTAAAGACATGTATGACTTAAAGTCAGGATTTCTAAAACTGCCTCGAATGTTGTATGAATATTTTCTTAAAGCAGGAAAAAAAATCCATAAAGAAGGCCATATTGAAGAAGCAGAAAGGAGATGCAAGAATCATTTTATTTTGGCAGACAGGGTGCCTGCAGTTTCCCAAACAGCAACTTACAGAGAGGGCTCATTGAGAAAATTTCTTATTGTTCACTATAATAAAATTTCCATCTAAAATGTCTGCCTATAGTTTTTTAGCCTACATATGGTACATCAGCTGGTGAAAAATACCTAAAATCTCAAGTAAGAAACTCCTGGGAAACCTAATAGTAATTAAATAAACAAAACTAGAATATTAGTTTACTTAGAACGACAAAGCCCAAAAATAGCATAAACAGTAAATATTAAATAGGCAAAAGTAGAATATTGATTTATCTTAAAGTAACTAAGTCCTAGAATAGCTATAAATCAATTTCCAGAGCATTATAGCAACCAATCTACCTTGCAATGTGGCACCAAGGTTGATTTATTCCAAATTAGGAATACAAACTTCAGAATAAGGTCCTGAGATTTGTCCTGTTTTGGATAAATATTATGTATTACCATAACAACCTTATTGCTCCAATGAGTTGAGATGTTTCTGATATTACCCATGATTTGGGTAGCATCCAACCAAGTGGCCTTCCAGGAGTTCAGAGAAAATAGCTTTTCCTAAGTACCCCCCATACGATCAGTGTGTATAGGGAATATACAGTAAGAAATACAGGCTAGGCGCCATGGCTCATGCCTGTAATCCCAACAGTCAGGGAGGCCAAATGAGAGGATCACTTAAGCTCAAGAGTTTGAAACCAGCCTGGGCAACACGGCAAGACCTTGTCTCTATCAAAAATTAAAAAAATTAGCTGGGCATGGTGGCATGTGCATGTAGTCCCAGCTACTGGAAGGGGTAGGGAACTGATGGCGGATCACTTCAGCCCAGAAATTAGAGGTTGCAGTAAACTATAATAGTACCACTACACTACCGCACTCTAGCCTGGGTGACAAAGAAAGACTCTGAAAAAAAAAAAAATGGAAAGGAAAGGAAAGGAAGGGAAGAAAGAAAGATATACATACATATATATATATATATATATATACATACACATATATACACACACACATATACACACACACACATATACACACACACATATACACACACACATACACACACACACATATGTATGTATGTATGTATGTATGTATGTATTTGGCCCCGTTCCTGAAAAAAAGCTTTTAAATCCTTGTGATTTACTGAGTGATAGAGGTGACAGGAATGTCTTTTGTTATTTATAACAAGCCCCTTTAGAACATAACTGAGTTTATGTGAATGAGGTGGCACTTGGTGAGCCCACAGCTAGCGTCAGGATGGGGGCTGGTTGTCAGGGGAACCAACCATGCGATTAGGGGGTAGGAGCTTTCAGACCCACCCCTGGACCTCTGGGGAGGGGAGAGAGGCTAGAGTTCAAGTTTAGTCACCAATGGCTGATGATTTAATGAATCACGTCTAAGGAATGGAACCTCCATAAAAATCCCTAAATAACAGGAATTGGAGAGCTTCTGAGTGAGTGAACACACCCACGTGTCTGGAGGGTGGCACACCCCAACCCCTCACAGAGCTTCCCACTACACAGCTCGGTGCTCAGCACTCTTCCAGACATCGCCCTATTTATCTCTTCATCAGGCTTTTCACTTCTTATCCTTTATAATAAACCAGTGATTGTAAGTTTCTGGGTTCCCTGAGCTGTTCTAGCAAATAACTGAACCCAAGGAAGGGATGTGGGAACCCGCTGAATATATAGCCAGTTGGTCAGAAATACAGGTGAAAGCCTGGGACATGTGACAGGCGCCTGAAATGGGGGCGACCTTGTGGGGCTGATCCCCTAACCTGTGTGTCTGTGCTAACACCTGGCTTTACAACTAAATTGAATTGTAGGACACCCAGTTGGTGTTAGGAGATTTGGGGAATTGGTTGGTATGGGGGAAAACCCCACACACACAGGATGTCAGAAGGGTTTTGAATGAAAACACCTCAGAATAGGGAATTATTCTCCAGCTGTGCTGGTTGGGAGGAACCTAATAGTGTAACAAAGATATCCAGAGACATCCACCAATAATATGAGTGGAAAGACACCAAGAAAATATAAGAGGTGATTCATGGGCTTCTGTGAAAACGTTTTGAAACAATAATTTAAGGTATTTGTCAATTGCAGACATAAATGTAATTGCCTCAGTCGCCCTTGGCAAAGAAGCCACTGAACAGAGCCATTTGCTGGTTTACTCCATTGAGGAAACAGAAATGATAACCGTCCTTATCAAAAGATCTCTCTCTCCCTCTCTCTCTGTTTCTCTCTCATTTTCACACTACTAGTTTGCTCCTTTCCTTACTGTCAATGTTAGAATACAGTAAAAGTAAAAAAGAATCTTCTAGAGCAGGGCTTCTCGAATTTTAATATGCATACAAATCAAATCTAGTTAAAATGAGAATTCTGACTTAGTAGATCTGGGGTACAGCTGAGATTCTGTATTTCAGTCTAGCTCTCAGGTGATGTTGATACTGCTGCTCTGTGAGGCACACTGGAGGCCAGGTCTAAACAACATTGAAACTCCAAACAAGGAAACACATTATAACCTGGGTTTGAATCCTCACTCTACTACTTAACTAGTTTGAGCAAGTCCCTTAACCTATACAGGCTTTAGTGTTTTCTCCACTCAAAAAAGCATGATGATACTCATTTCCATTTTAGGAGATTTTCTTTTTTGATGACTAAGTGAGATAGTCCATAAAAACACTTCATAAAATGCCTAACAAATAGAATTTGCCAGCTACTAGCTATTATTACTTATGCATTTGACAGACATCTGTTTGGTGATAACGACTTAAGAATGTGGCTTCGACATGTACAGGACCTTCAATATTTGGGAGTAGGCACATGCACAGTGGAAAAGAATACTATAAGCACATGAAGAAGAAAACAAGAAACCTACCTTCTACTTTACAGTCAAAAGCATCCCCTGCTTCATCTCCAGGGGGCTTGGAGTGAGATTTTTGAAGGTCTTCTTGAGCACTCTCAATGCTATTATAAACCCATTGTATGGAATCTTGCTGGAAATGAGGGGGGAAAGAAACCTCAGAGGTATTAGTGCTTCCTAAAATACATGCCCATTTGGAGACTTGGCCTTATTTATTCCTCTAGATTCTTTAAAATTAGTAAAATTTGAAAGAGAGATACAATTAACATCAGAAACTAATAAAAACTCAAGGACAATTATATTGTTTAACAAACACACTTTCCTTCTTTTTTTTTTTTTTGAGATGAAGTTTCCCTCTTGTTGCCCAGGCTGGAGTGCAATGGTGCAATCTCGACTCACCACAACCTCCGCCTCCCTGATTCAAGCGATTCTCCTGCCTCAACCAACTGAGTAGCTGGTATTACAGGCATGCACTACCATACCTGGCTAATTTTGTATTTTTAGTAAAGACAGGGTTTCTCCACGTTGGTCAGGCTGGTCTCGAACTCCCGACCTCAGGTGATCTGCCTGCCTCGGCCTCCCAAAGTGCTGGGATTACAGGCGGGAGCTACTGCACCTGGCCTAACAAACTGACTTTTTAAAGCTTCACGTTTTATCTTCTAAGATATGTTCCAAAGATGTATGTTTTTAAATAGGATATATTCCCAAATATCTTACTTAAATGCTTCAAGTATATCATAAGTAAGTTATAAATCACATTATAAAATAATCAAATGTGGCTGGGCATGGTGACTCACACTTATAATCTCGCACTTTGGGAGGCTGAGGTGGGAGGATCGCTTGAGCCCAGAAGTTCAAGACCAACCTGAGCAACGTAGTGAGACCCCATCTCTTTTTAATAAGACAACAAAATAAAACAATTGTGAGAGGGACAGTTGTCTGATGAATCAATTATCTATAATTGTACAAATCATTTACATGTTCCCCTAATAGTCAGATATATTCTAATACATTTACTGCTATTTTAGAATCAAACAAATATGAAAATTGGAAGGACATCATTCATCTCATTGGTCTCCCAAGTAATGTAACTATCTTTTAATCCCTCCAAATAAAAAACATCCTATTTTTAAGGGCGATTTCCTTAAAAATTATCCTATATTTTAACAGCAGTTCCAGTCTTATTTAGAGAAATGAGAGAGATGAGATGACTACCAAACAAATGCTTCAAGGGTTGCATTACTTTAAGGGTTACAGATTTTCTAGATAAGATGTTAAATCAAATTAAACTGCATTATTGAAGTATGATACAATATGTATTACCTATTTTTTGTATTAGCTTCTCAAGTGTGTCTAATTAATACATTGCTACAAATCATTAAAATGCTAATTAACATTTGATCATTCCATTACATCTTGGTGCCCTGTTGTGGCCACCAATGAGCCACACCGCTTAGTTTCCCACATTGACCCTGGGCTTGGCCACGTGATTTGGTTTGTCCAAAGGGATACTAGCAAGTACAATCTAAGTAGAACGTTTATCACTTGTAATGTTCCCTCTTAAAATTCAGACACACACTGAAAAGAAAACCCTGTTAGAGACTGGAAAGAGAGGCCATGCAAAGGTGCTCTGGAGGGTGACCTGCCACATGGAAACAGAGGCCACGAACAGGGGAAGCAAAAGTCGGATCCCAGCAGAATGCAGGCACATCAGTAACCTCACAGGAACCACCCCACGGCCGCCCCATAGAATCAAGACAAATAGTCAATTATCATCGTTTTAAGCCGCTAAGTTTTGCAGTGGTCTATTTTGTGGCAATGGATATCTGGGAGAGCATGTTAGTGGATTTTTCTGCCCATTTATTGCTTTTCTTTAATTATTTCACTGATCAACACCTCTATAAGAGGGTAGGCAGGGAAAATAAAAAGAAATGAAACTCAAATTGATTTCTCTGCTTATTAACATTCTGGTAGAAGAGAAAAGATTTGATCATTTCAGAGGAGACTTTAAACATTCATTCAATAATACAGTTCAACAAATATTTATCAAGCTTCTATCAACCAGAGTAACCTTTGAGCCTATGTATAACTTCCAATTTGCTATGCTAGGTCTGACCTTCTCATTAAGTAAAACTGATCAGTTATTTTCATGTAGATTCAGTATTTTGCAGGCCATCAGCCCTGGCTTATGAGAAAATGGCCATTCATCTTCCAGGTTTGGACATAGTCGCATCCTCAAATCCAATCCAGAAATGAGTACTTCATTATGCATGACAGGAAAATACAAGGCTTCTCCTGTAAAGTTCTGCCTGCATCTAGCTAATTACATTGCAGGAGTTTTCTCTTATATGCCAATACTCACATTTTCTTCATAATAGCTTTGCTTATGAATTATGATTCTAATTTTAGTTTTTTGTGGCACTTGTAGATCAAAGGATAGTGTTCTACAATTTTAGATAACGCCGAGAACATTTTGGTATTTTCTTTTAAGACCTAAATGCAGTTACCTAAATACATTTTGGTATTTTCCTTTAAGAGCTAAATCCAGTTACCTAAATAAATATACCTCAAAATCAATCAGGGACCTTATAAAACCCACAATTTTTGCTTTTTCACAGAAGTCTTCTAATAAAGAATATAGGTATTTATAGTTCATACATACAGACACAGACACAATGATCATTACATATTCTAAAGCAATCACAAGGGCCAAGAAAACAGTTCAAACCTTTGGATTTCAATTTGATAGAACTTGTATCTCAATGAAAATGAAAATACCCCAGATCACTTTTTAAACAGATGGCAGTACTGTAATAATAAAATGTAACCATTTAAACACAATCAATTATAATTAATTATGCAGATAAAGCAATCATTATGAGATTTATAATGCTGTGTTTAATTTTAAACTTAAAATTGGAAACCACAAACATCTCTGGCACTATCCCACCTCACCCCTTAGGTCTTTATGCAAGTAGTCACTCAGATCCAGATTATCTGAAGGGCCACTTACCTTCATTGGCCGCCTGTACTTCCTGCAGGCTGTAACGTGTGCAATGACACTGGCATGTGTCTCTTTGCTGACATTGATTCCATTCACCTTGATAATGCACTGTCCAGGGTGAAGACCAGCTGCTGCAGCCACAGTTCCTATAAATACAAATGAGAAAATAACCGAAAACAAATTTCAGGAATAAGATTCATTTGTATGATATACACAATTATGGAAGCAATTTTAAAATATGATCAAAGTCTAGCTAGTATAATCTTGATAAACTTGGTTCTGAGAGCAATGCCCACTCAACACTTTTCTGCTTTTTAACTTAACTTTCAAACTGTGATCAATAGAATATTTCTCACCTCCCTAAGAATTAGTTTGAAGGGATGTTGCAAAGTGACCTTTATAATACTAATCAGTTCTTTTTCCTTCCAAATGTCTAGTCAGTCTTTCTAAATATGCATATATAATGGCAAAATGAGAAGACCAGAAACATATGCCTTACTTATCTTCCTTTATTCTACAACATTTCTAAATATTCAAATAGTATTCACTTTTGTTTTTTAAAATGACAACAATTTAACATGCACATAAAAAAGAAAATCCTTAAGAGAAAAATCAGGGCAATGAGCAACTATGATTGTACTGGTTTTTCCAAGAAAAATAAGAGTTTGACATATATACAAAAAGTCAGAAAGACGGGAATTTGTAGAGAACAGAATTAATGAGATAGCATCACTCATCCTGTCATTATGTTTGCATTGATATAGATTTAAATATGAAAGTAACATATCCTAACCAGTGAGCTAAGATTTCTCACAACCTTCCAATTATTGTTATTTGATAGTGTGATCAAATCAATATTAATAAAATACCATTAATAAATACATGTAATGAATACAATGCAAATAATTAATACAAATGATTATAAACTTGTAAATATATTAGAAGAGACTTCTTTTGTGACCAATGTCTCTCATAAAGAAATTATTAAACATCTTTGAGAAAATAATTTACATTCAAGAATATATCTTTGCATTTCTTCTTAATCCCCATAAAATTCACTCCTAGAAATGTTAAGTGGCTTTCTGCATTGAATTGAGTCTTAGGGGAAAATGGAAAATTATCAGCAGAAAGAACAGCCTGAAAAATGGCCTTGCTTCAAGAAATCACCTGGCCACTTGGAAGCATCCAAGCTGTTCTGTTTGTGTGAGCTTAGAATGGGAGCGGATGGAAGAGACAGGATTGGAGAGTTGAATAGAGCCAACTGTGAAGTCCTTGCCTTGACTAAGAGTCTCAACCTTGCTATAAATGGAAGACTCCGAGGGCTTCCTGTCTGAATGGCTGAATTTGTCTGTAACGTAGGAACAAGTTCATCTTGGGATATAGGAAGCAATTTTGAGGAGCAAAAAAAACTGATCAAGGACACATTTTTTAAAATGCTGAGTAGTAATACGGGCCCAGTAGAAGACAGTCAATTGGGAGACACTAATTCAATAACCATGACAGTTTTTCCTAGCTACAAGGGAAAAAGAGAGAAGATGTGGTTAGGTTGATCCAAGGCTGAAGTGCAGTAGCTAGAATGCAGCTGAGGGTGGGGGGCAGGGGAGCCTGGGGATGCTGGCAAGCGTGACTGCAATGACCCACACAAGAAATCTCTTTTTCTTGTGGCAAAATTACAGTGCCAAAAAATAACAAAATATCTTTTCATTTCATACACATCTGAGAGAGAAGGCACTTGAGCATTTCTGTCTTTTACTCTTCAGAAGCAAAAAGCACAGAAACCAGACGTAGGCCAACCCCACCACTAAGCTCCAAAGATAGAACCTTGCTCTTTAAATGACATTGTAATAAGGGAAGAGGTACAGCTTGATTCACTCAGGCTTTAAGCTATTTTATAGCACTATTAATGTGAATTACTCCTTTTTGTCTTCATGAAAATGCAGAAGATATTTGGTGCCTCAATATCCCATTTTATTTGACAATATTTAATGAGTTATTGGGAAGGTTTTAACTGTCTATCCATCTATATGTTTTAGAAATCTGAGAGAAAAGACAGCTTTCTGAAATCAGATGTTTTTATCATACATACAATAATGAAAGTAATGTTATAATATAATAAAGGTCTAGCTAGTATGTCCTTGATAAATTTGATTCTGATAAAAATGCCCTCTTAAAATTTTCTTGCCAAATTTTTGGGTGATCACATCAAGATACTTTACATTCTTTAGTAATAAAAAGCATGTATGTCTCTTGTTAGATAAACACATGACTTCTTATGCTAATAGTGACACTTCTTGCTATAGGCGCAAGTTACTTACTATGTTTAGCAATGTGGGATCTGACAGTTATTTCCTTCAATTATTGCTAGTGTCAATTTAAAATTTAAAAAATACATATGATAACAAGAGATGTCAATAATCAAACAAAAAAGAATAAGTGTAAACACAACTTTTTAGTCACTAAAATTATTGAATTTAAAATGCATCTTATGATGAGATTTAACCACGGTTTATAAAAGTACCTGAAGGAAGTATATAGCAATAGGTTATAAAGTCCACCGATCAACTTTAAACCTAAAAACTCACAACTTTGGATTACTGACAAAGAAATACAATTACTTGAAATCAAGAAAAATACAAATAGAAAATCTTAAATTTATTATATTCTTTGGATAAACTGAAGCATGCAGAAAAGTGAGATTTAGGCATAATTCTTACATCAATTTTTTAACAATGATAAATACGGCTTAGAATTGTTTTTTTTTAATGTTTCTGGAATGTGCTACCATTGCATTAATACAGTGAAAATATAATTGAGAATCATCACAGCATGGTTCTGCCTGTTTTAAACACATTCCTGTTCCATCGGGCACATCCCAAACCTGCTGGAAAGCTGTTTCCTGCAAGACGAATTTCCTACCTCTTCCTACAGCATGCACAACAGAAGGGCCAAATCCCCGGATCTGGAAGCCAAGTCCATCAGCTGAATCTGGAATTTTCACTGTCCTAAATCAATCAGAAAATAAGGTAAGATGAAGCGTAAGAATCAAAACTGGTTGAAATAATCGTCGTGTACAGCTTTACACCTCTCAATAAATACATATTGAGGATCTACAGTGTGAAAGATGTTGGGCTAGAAATCCTTGGAGACAAACATGGTCCCCAACCTCATGCAATACAGTGTTTCTAAACTGAACACAGTCATTACACAGTAAAGCCTGAAAAAGGAACACTGGAGTGTAGTGGCTTGATTACTACTCACTGCAGCCTCAATCTCTCTGTCCCAGTGATCCTCGCATCTCAGCCTCCCAAGTGGCTGGGACTACAGGCACAAGGTGACACCATGCTTGGTTATTTTACCTTATTTTTTTCATAAACACTGGGTTTCCTACATTGCTCAAGCTCATCTTAAATTACTGAACTCAAGTGATCCTCCTACCTCAGTCTCCCAAAGTGCTGGGATTACAGGTGTGAGCCACCATACCTGCTTAAACCTAGCCTTGAATCTTCAAGTAGTCAGTTTGTAGGTGGATAACTTAGATAAGCTCCTTAACTACTCTGACACAGAAAATTTCACAGAAAGATAACATTGTTAAAAGTTATTTTGCAGGGTATCTGTGGCAATTAAAAAGAAATAACCTTGGTAAGCTGCCCTGTACTGTGCTATGAGCTATACAGGTACTTAATAAAACAGAAACTTTTCTCCTTAGTTTACTGTTACAAAGAAAAAAATGAGGGACCTACGAAATTCTTTATAAAAATTAATGTAACAGAAATACAGAGTTAATACATTTCTACCTATTGGGAGCTTTATCAAAGAACAACAAAGAGCTAGTTATAAAGAACAGATCTGTCAAACGTGGTATCAAAATATTTTAAGAAAATGATTCACTTTAGTATTTATGCAATGAAGGTTTAAAAGAATAATACATCAGAAGGCAAACCTGAATAAGAGAAGAAATCATTCCAATGAATCTACATTAAAAAAAGAAAAAAGATTATGAAGAGATGGGAAACTTGAGCAAGCTGTCACGGCAAACCAGTCAGGGGTGTCCAATTTGGCACTCATAAATAAGATACTCCACTGAAGAAAGCCAGAAATCAGATAGCAACAATGAAAAGCAGAGAGTGCAAGATGCGAGGGAACATCATAACAACACGAGTATGATATCGCAGCCGGGAACAAAAACAAATGAATACAACGCAATAAATTGTGATAGATAGCCCTTGACACCCAAGAAACAAAAGTGTTTCCCAAAAGATGAGTTAATCATAAAGCAAATGTCAGCAGCACTTCAAGGGCATATTAAACAGAGTCTGAAGGTAGATACAGCAGGACTTATCTGCAGTTTATGAAATTGCTGTGGGAGAGTTCGAGCAAAACTAAGGGCTCAAACACTTCAGAAAGCCATAGGCTACACTTAGGCCTAAGGCAGAGAGGCTGGCACTGCAATCTCAAATATAACCTAGGCAGGCATTCAGGGATAGAAATGAAGATTTTCTGCTCTCGGAAAACTTGAAAGTATTATTATAAATTAGGTTATACACTATGAAGTTATCTGTATGTATGTGGGATCGAGGTCACAGAATTAATGTATCCTTTATCCTTAATTAAATAGTTTTTGGTGTACAGGGCTGTATTCATTTCCTTTGAATAACACATAGTTATCAGTGTTTGTCAAAGTTTCACTTGAAAATGAAAGATAACTGACCAAAGAAAGAAAAAGGGAATGAATACATATTTTGGTGAGCCTGAAACAAAATCAGAAGAAGTTCATGCTTCTATATACTATGAATGACAGTTCACTTCTGCTGAAACAACATAGAACTTTCAGGCCATGGTGAATTATTGTTGCTTTTGGATTTTGAGTAATTCACAGTGGCCTCTCAATCTTACTGAGCAAGGTTTTTCTATCCTTCTAACACTGCTATGGAAGGTTGACTCTAATCTTTAAGAGAATTATTTTTCCTTAATCAAAATTGTACAAAACACCATGACATGCATTTTGGTCCAAATGTTGGAACCCCCTTAGTAAAATGATCTTTAGAAAACATGTTTCCCTGGTGAGAACATTATATTCCCTATTAAAAAAGAATTACGTTTATACAAGACGGATGTTCTATTTCCTACAGAAAATAAGTGTACTAAATTATCTGCTACAAAGTCTTTTGAAAAATCCCTTGATGCTATCAAGTATGAAATACAGCTAGAATCAAAAGAAAATTCTTTTGCATTTATCTATCATATTTTTCCCTTTTCCTCAAAATGAGATACTACTTAAATTCCAAGAAGCTATTGTAAGAAAATATGACAGTGATTTATAGAACTCATACATTAGAATAAGGACATAAAGGAAAAGTCATTTATTTCAAACAAGTTTTTTAAAAATGAGTATGCCATCTTCAAAAAATGAGTATGCTATACAATGTAAAATATGCTCTTGATATAATGAAGTAGCAATGAAACATAATAAAATGAGAAGACAACAGCATCATATATAACATCACTGGGTACTTACTATGTACTGGATACTTCACTAAGTTCTTTACAAACCTAGTTTTATTCAACATTCTTTGCAGTTCCATGGCACAGGTATTCTTATCCCCATTTTATGGATGAGGACGTGAAGTTATACACTTAGCTAGCAAGTAGTGGAAGAGAGGCTTGAACCTGGAATCTAGAGTTCTAGACACAGCGCAACGAACCCTAAGAAGAGTCAGAAGACACAGATTGCTATTCTGCTCATCTAGCAACTAAGTCTACGACTGAAGATTTGCTCCTATTTATTCAGTTTTGAAGTTGATGACCTCAAAGTCTCTAACTGTTGGAATGTCTCTGATCAGTAGATCAGTATTTGTAGGGTTAAATCAGGGGGCCCTAGGGAGGACCTAATGATTGCTTTGAATACTACTCCCTTATTCCTTTCCAGTCTGTCTTCTTCCTTTTAAATGCCCTCAAAGTGTCAGGAGGTGGGCAAGCAGGACAGTCTTCTCCTAGACAGAGTTGAATAAAGGGAGAGGAACAGACCATAATTAGGTTTAGAGGGAAGACATTGCTGTGCTTCTTTCCTGCCCTCTAGCCTCGTCTTCCTACATTAGTAAAAAGTGAGTGTCAGGCTCACTCTTTCAGACCTCTTGGTAAACTATTGGTAGAAGCTAAAGCATCTACTTTAATGAATTCGCACTGCCTTGAAGGGACTCACTAGGGAGAACCCAGCCCACTGCACTGCACTTTGACTCTTAAGATACTTAACACTGCAGAAGTACATCCAGCTATTCCTGAATATATATAACATATAAACATATTACATATAAATATGTATTTTTACATATTAAAATATATTTAAGGCAGGGAAGAATACTGCATGTACTTTTAATAGGTAGTTAAAATTTAAAAAATCTTATTTTTGAAGTGCTAAATTTCATTTGCTTTAAAACTAATGAAGTTGCTTATCATGATTGACAAATGATAAAAGTAAAATTTAAACAATAATTTTGATATATTATGCTAAGTAGTTTGTACAAATTATCTCAATTAATTAATTGGTTAAACAATTCAAGGTAAATATGATAAGGAAATACTAAACCATTGATGGAAATGATATGCAAAAGAAAAGCCCATGTCTTGCAAGTATATGCATGATATGTTATTAAAAAGTAGCATACAGAGCATGCTCTCATTTTGTGGGTACCTGATTGTGTATATGTGTACCAATACTTTAAAAACTTTAGTTAATACTTAATTTCAAAGGAATAACAATGGCTATTTATGGGTGATATTGCAAGAAAAAAAGTCTCCCTTTAGAAACATTTGTATTCTCTACATTTTCTATAATAAACATAACTTTTTTTCTAATCATAGGTAGATAGTTAATAGAATTTTTTAAAGAAATGGACAAATTACTAAGCACATGCAAGTATGGATTATCTTTCAGTCTTTTTTGCATCTCTTATGAGTGTTGAATTATAAATGGTATCTGGTATCTAATCATCTGATAGCACCAGAAATTCTTATAGCCGAACATGGAGAAACACAGTTCTTTATTCTCAAATGTTCTACTAGTTTTCTTCACTCATAGTAAAACCCAATTCAACCCAGACCAGGAAAATGTGGGCAGCAAAAGAAAAGCATTGTTTCCACTAAAACTACATGATTCAAGTAACAAGTATGTCAGCATCACAAGCGATGTAGCTTCTCCCATCATCTGTAAACCAGTATTAGTGATACTGGTGAGGTTCAAGCGTTCCAAGCAATGAGATGCTTAATTCTAAGCATTTACTTAGTTATCTTTTCTGTGTTACTTATCTATGGATAACTTTTAAAAAATCACACATAAATCATACAACTTACTCTCTTGGCTTTGTGCTCACAAGAACTCTTAGAGGTTTTCTGCTGTTTAAACACGATTTCAGGAAGCAATCCACTTCATTGAAAGGTCTCATAAAAACTAGGTCACCATTAATAGCAAAAATCTTTTTCCCGACTTCCATGCCAGCCATCTAAGACAGAAATTACAAAAAATAAGTCAAAGTATATTTTAATAAGAAATTTTGAGTTTTTCACAAAATTAGAATATGAAAAGTTTCAGAGCTTATAGATATTGACATTTTAACACACCTGCTGTGTTTTTATACAAATTCACAAAGCAGAACTGTAGATAACACAGTTATCATTCTCTTTGGCCTAGTTTTAAATTTGAACACAGAACTTTACCAAAATTATCCCCATTTCCCTCCCTGACTTAACATCCTACTCCCCTCTTCTGTTATATTTTACTGTTCTTTAGCTTATTTCATCCTTTTAACTATAATCAAATCCAAAGTTAATTTTTTTTACTGTGTTTTCCACCTATAGCCAATTAACTCAGAAAGTGTCAACTTCTGTATCTACATCAATGACACCCAAATATGCATATCTAGCCTGACATAGCTCAAGCGGCTCCAGTGCAGGAGACAGAGGGAGCCTGGAATTCAAAGAAGAGAGCTCCAACCAGCATAGAGCTGTCAACAGTGCAAGCTGCTGAAAAGAGGACAAGGAAGATATTATCCCTCCACGCCAACCAGCATGCACTTCTCAACCAGCCTTACTGCCTATAAACTACTGCTGTTTTGACTGTCAGCTAAATGATGAAAGCCTGAGAGAGGGCATTTTATTAGTGGCATAGTCAGATGCAGCTGTGCTCTAAGACCATCCTCTGAAAATGCCTGGGAGAAACTATTTCCTTCTCATAGACAATTACTAAAAATGGTCATTCGTTGGCCAGGTCCACTAAACAGTGCATACGTTGATCAGAGTTATTTTGTTTGAAATTAGCGTGCTGTACAGAAAGCTTTGTCTTGCATGAACCTGTGTTTTGATAAAACAGAGACCTTGGGCATTAGCAGATAGGAGGATGGGTGACAGTTTACCACTAACTTTAAACAGGTTCAAAGGTAAATACCATATTTTGTTAATTTTCATATCCATTAAAGATCTAAATATTGAGAAGTTTGCTTGAGGATTAAGTATCTTCCAACCAGGGGCACCAAGGTGAAGATACTTTAAACTAGATATACTTGGGCTACAGCACTGAAAAGTAGGGCCTATAAGGGTGGGGGATTTTGTGTCTTGTTTGTTGCTGTATTCCCAGAGCCTGGAACACTGCTGAGTATATGACAGGCACTAAATAAATACTTCTAAATGAATGAATGAATGAATGATCAGAAGTTTTTTTTGTTTGAAAGGCTGGTAAAGTTGCTGGGTGCAGTGTCTCATGCCTGTAATCCCAGAACTTTGGGAGGCTGAGGTGGGCAGATCACTTAAGGTCAGGAGTTTGAGACCAGCCTGGCCAACCTGGTAAAACCTGTCTCTATTAAAAAAAAAAAAAATCAGCTGGGCCTGGTGGCACGGGCCTGTAATCCCAGCTACTCTGGAGGCTGAGGCAGGAGAATCACTTGAACCCGGAAGGCAGAGGTTGCAGTGAGCCGAGATCATGCCACTGGACTCTAGCCTGGGCAACAGAGGGAGACTTTGTCTCAAAAAGGCTGATGAAGTGAGAGAACATCAGGAGCATTAATCCAATGAGAAAATAGTTAAAGCATGTCCTTTGGTGATGAAAGTTATACTCATATAAAACACTATCAACGGTGATGGGAAAACAGAAGACACGGCTCTTGACAGAAAGGAAGAACCATCTGCCGTGCATAATACAGTGCTACCCTATGCAGTCTCCACGGGGCTCCAGGTTGGAGTCTGTGATTAGTGAAGCTCCAGGGACAAAGAATGAGCCACTTGGCCTCCCAGAAGGTCAAGAAGTTCACAGTTGAAGGACTCTAGAACAGGGGTCCCCAATCCCAGGCTGCGGACCAGTATGGGTCCAAGGCCTGACAGGAACCAGACACACAAAAGGAGGTGAGAGGCGGGCGAGTGAGCACAAACCCTGAGCTCCACCTCCTGTCAAGTCAGCCGTGGCATTACATTCTCATAGGAGCACGAACCCAATTGTGAACCGAGCATGCGGGGGATCTATGTTGACCATACCTTATGACACTCTAATGCCTGATGATCTGAGGTGGTACAGTTTCATCCCAAAACCATCCCCCACCCTCTGCCTGTGGAAAAATTGTCTTCCACAAAACCAGTCCCTGGTACCAAGAAGGTTGGGGACGGCTGCTATAGAATACCCACCACCTCCCGGCCCCTATTATCCCTGAGTGGCCAGACAGGACTCAGCTGCTGCTAATCCCAAAGGTATTCAGTAGAACCTGTGAGTAAGATTATCCAGAGACATTATGTTCGATAAAGATAATTTCAAGGCTGATTATCTTTAAAGGCAGATTTCAGTTTGTTTAGAATTTCTCTATTTTTATGTCATGATAACAAATTTAAATTAAAACGCTAATTTACATTACCTCAGCATTAGATCCCTTTTCTACCAACTTTATTATTGGAACTTTATTTTTGTCTTCTAGCCCAAAGCCATAGCTGCCTTCATTGGATTTAATCTGAAATGCAAAATATTAACATTATTGATAAAGCAACTATGAAAAAAATTACAAGTCAAACAGAACGAAGTAATGTGCATCACCGTCAAACATGTTTAACGCAGTCTTCTGCTAGTGTCTAATCAAGAAGAAAACTTATATAACATATCAATAAACTTACCAATAATGACTTAGCTATAACATTTTCCACAACTTTTAAGTCATGTTTCATAAGTCGATGTTTCATATTTGATCCCTCCATTTCCTCATCCGAAAAAAAACGGAAAAGTAGGGGTTCATCTTTGAATTCGCTTTTTTCAAGGACTACAGAAAAAGACAGATGCAAATTATTTCAGCTAATTCAAAAATCGCACTCATTTTCAATAGCAGTGACATTTACAAATTAATACCTACACCCATAACCTCAACTTTATACTCCTAGGACTAGTTACATTCACAAGTAGCCCCGGGTTTTGTTTTTTTTTCTCTTTCTTTCTATAATTTCGAGCCAATGTCTCCTTTCAATTACTTTTACCCACAGGATTTTGAATTTTTTAAAACAAATAGTATTTCTTCTAAGGCTAACTTTTTAAAATTTAACCAAGCCCTTCGCTTTCCAGATTAAAATCCAAATTTAAATAAAAGATTATAATGAATCCAAAAATGCGTGTCTCCAAAACATAGAAATTTATGGTGTTTTCAATTTGTAGTAAACACTTTAAGCATGTTTTTAACATCCCACACAATTATGGGAAAATTCAAATGGGTTAAGTGTTGCCTTCTGTGTGTGAACAACTCCCATTGTGTTCACTTTTGTCCCAATACTTCAAACCAGAAATATGCCTTCTGGGTGAAATGTGATTTTAGTTTCCACAAATTCCTGTTTCTTTTCTGTTTAAAAGCAATATTCTCAAATAACCTTATTTCTAGAAAGGTCTGTTTCTTCCCCCTTATCTGAACATTAGCATTTCCCCCCAAATCCCCTAAGATTCTTGGAATGCACTGATGAAATAAAGTTTATGTTTTGTTAGTATTTTAAAAAATATGGCTAAATACTGATATGAAGAATTTGTATTCAGTGAGATCCTGACAGCTGTCAAAATACTTTACAAAAAAAAAGTTCTCTATTTCTTATTTCTCTGTCCTTAATACCTTGAAGGTTGATTCATTAAGCCAGAGACTAAAAGAAAGTGATCCCAGGGCACAGCAGAAAAAGTTAGGTTTTGTGATGAGACAGGCCTGAGTTTAAATTCCAGGTCTGGAAATGAGATAAGAAAGTTACTTAATCCCTCTGAGTTTCAGTTTCCTCATCTGTAAAGTGGGGGCAATAAAACCTTCTACATATTGTTGCTTAAAACCAAAATGAGGTAATAAATATAAATAACTTGGCATATAGTAAGCAGTCAAAAGGGATAGCTATTTGGTTTCATTATTTTTTCAGAGCTCCAACAAATAATTGTTGACTGGATGAATGGCTTTATTGATCTTTGGTTGAAAGACTGGATGGCAACTTGAGTTAACAAACGAAACTATCAACCACAAATTTCAAAAACAACGGAAGCCATAATTAGCAACAGAAGTGAGAATCTATTTTATTGTTACTATTTTAAATTTTTGTAGAGACGGGTTCTTGCTATGTTGTCCAGGCTGGTCTCGAACTCCAAGGCTCAAGCAATACCTCCCACCTTGGCCTCTCGAAGTGCTGGGATTACAGGCATGAGCCACTGCGCCTAGCTCAGAACCTATTTTAGATTGACTTAATGATCTAAGCAGTTTCCCAAAGTTCACACAATATTTCTGCTACAGCTGTTTCCCTCCACCAAATTGTCTTTTAAAAGGAGCATGATAGGGCATCAATAAAGCCAGGCATGAGCTACACTGTTCATGCTTTACTGTCAGACTTTGGTATGAAAAACTTTTGATGTAACTCAACATTTTATAATAAATGCTTAGATAAAATTACTGTGTGTTGGTGCTTTACTTTAAAGAAAAAAAATTGAAACTTTTGAAGGTTTTCAGCTTTATATTACAGGTTTAATCCCCTAACATGATGTAATTTCTTCCGTTCATAGTTTGTTCTTCAAGGACCAATATTTCTCCACGACAACTCACAGAGTGATCTGGAGATAGGGAAACAGGATGGAATTTCCCCCAAAAAAATGATAACCAAGGATCTTCTCAAAATCACCGTAACCTTTGCTGTACTTCCTTCTTCATAAAAATGTAAAGATATTCTGAAAAAGTAACTGACAAATAGGCATAAGTGCTATCAAATATATGTTTATAAGCATATTATATTAATAATTAAAAAGAGGCCAGGCATAGTGGCTCACGCCTATAATCCCAGCACTTTGGGAGGCTGGGGCAGGCAAATTACTTGAGGTCAGGAGTTCGAGATCAGCCTAGCTTGGTGAAACTCCATCTCTACCAAGAAAAGCAAAAGTTAGTTAGACGTGGTGGCATGCACTTGTAGTCCCAGCTACTCCGGAGGCTGAGGTGGGAGAATCGCTTCAACCCACGAGGCAAAGGTTGTGGTGAGCTGAGATCATGCCACTGCACTCTAGCCTGGGTGACAGAGTGAGACCCTGTCTCAAAAAATAAATAAATAAATAAAAAGAGAGAGACTACTGTTTGGGTTTATGGATTCTATATGATGTTACAAACAGGAAAAGCTTGCTATCATTACCCTGATAAATCTAAGAACTTTATTTAAAAATTCTTGTTTGATGACTTACTTGAAGTCATCCCAGGGCACAGCAGAAAGAGGTTTTGTGGTGACTTACTTGAAATCATCAGACAAGAAAAAAAAATTAACATTTAATGATTAAAAATAATTTTTTTCTAGAGATCTATAATTTTGTTCTCTGAGGTAATTTTAAAAACATTTTTCTTAAAAATAACAGTAAATAGTCAACCACATATGCTGTCATTTATTCATTCTAATATATACTGGCATTCAAAATAAAACCATAAGTCTAATCTGAAATAGTCTCAAAGAGGTTTATGAGCTTAAAAACAAGACAAAACAGAAAAACTTCTAGCTCAAGCCATTGTTCTTCTAGAATCAGCATAGGCTAGAAAAATAGGATAGTAGTCATGGCAATTGGTAGGTAACAGCAATTAGACATAGGAATGGCACCAGCAGTAAAACTGAATGCAGTTGTGGTGACCCAACCTGAACCCATGGCAAGACCCAGACAGTCTTGCTGGCTCATCCCTAAATGACCTCACTGCAGCACTGGGTGTTGCAGTATCCTAAGAACCAAAGTGATGAAATACATCTGTAAGCTCCCAGGGTAAAAAATCCCTACCATGGTGCATAAATCCATTGTCACAGAGTCCAACGCCAAATATCATTGCCTCTTCTCTGGTGCGGCAATCTCCCTGTTAACCAAAAAAGCACTGTGGGAGTTAATAGGCAACTAAAGGCTTTGTGGCAGCTTTGCTCCATTTAACATTCCCAGCACCAAATTCAGACAAAGCTTCGCTTATAAAGCATGCATTGCTTTATAAGACAGAATGCATCTAATTGTTACAAAACATTCAGTTGATTATGAAAACATTTTCTTTTGGCATTAAGTAAAACAAAGATTTAATATTTCTTGAGAAACAAACATACTTCATTGTACACAAAACTATGTAACAAAAATTTATTGCTACCATAAATGATGCCTGTTATTTCTTAGATTAGATTTCTTAGATTTTATATTCCAATTATGCAACAGGGAAATATCCTGTAAATTGACAACACTCTAATTAAACAATCATTATGTATGACCTCAGTCACTAACTATTCCCTTCCACCAAATGGCATTGCCCTGTGAGGACCCCTGAAGAAACCTATTAATCTACGATGACTTGTAAGACCTTACAAGTAAATCGTTTGGCTGAGCTAGCAAATACAAGCTTCTCTTTCATTATTTTGCCAAAAAAAAATCAGATCATTTAACTGAATCCAACAAAAGCGCCCAAAGCAACCTTTTTCTTTTGGTTTTCATTTAGAAAACACCTATTTTATGCCTTTAAGTATGGATCCATGGATATGAACATGCGTGTGTATGCGTGTGTGTGTGTGTGTGTGTGTGTGTGTGTGACCTTAGAGTTGTATTGTTACAGTTCAAGCAGCTTTTTTCTCACATATTATCTCATTTTTCCCCAGTCCTATCTTTTAGCACTTAGGTATGTTACCAAATCTACTCTCTCCTCTCTGGCTTCTATTCCATTTCTACTGTCAATACCTTCATATGGTGTTTCTTCTTCTCCCTTCTAAATTACCATAATTTTTTCTGGACTCTTTCTAACAATTAAACTATTTTTTTTTTAAGATGGAGTCTCACTCTGTTGCTCAGGCTGGAATGCAGTGGCTTGATCTCAGCTCACTGCAACGTCCGCCTCCCCGGTTCAAGCGATTCTCCCACCTCAGCCTCCCGAGTAGCTGAGACTGCAGGCGCATGCCACCACACCCGGCTAATTTTTGTATTTTTAGTAGAGACGGGCTTTCATCATGTTGGCCAGGCTGGTCTTGAACTCCTAACCTCAGGTGATCCACTCGCCTCAACCTCCCAAAGTGCTGGGATTACAGGCGTGAACCACTGTGCCTGGCCAGAATTAAACTTTCTTACACAGAAACTCGGTTCCAAAACTAAACAGACTGTTCTTTTAGAATCATAATGTATCAAAATTCTCTGTTGGGCTTTTAAAACTTTCCATATCTTGGTTTTATGCTATCTCTCCAGCTTCACTCTCCAAAGCTCAATATCATACCTCTTGCTGTAGGCAACTTGGCCTCCCTGCTGTTGCCTGAAGTCTGTGCTCGTTCTTCTCCTGCTTTCACTCATGTAATTGTTCATAGCTGCAATGCCCTTCTCTTTACCCTCCACTCACTCACCTTCTACCTGTCTATAAAGGAGCAAAATAAGGGTCCTACCTCATGCTGTGACAAATCCAACCCTCACTAATCCTCCTAAGAACTACTAAACACATAATCTGTAACTTCAGACTCTGCATCTGGCCCTCTTCAAAAATCGAGCTGTTTTGTAATTTTTATGCATTCATTCAAAAGATACTTATTTTTTTCTACATATTGTGCCAAGTGATAGAAAAAATATATTAAACCACTCAAGCACAAAATAATTCCCTGCTCTGAGGTAATGCAAATCTAGGGTAGGATTTGGTCATTAAAAGGTAAGTACTTTACTAATAACCAATTTAATCCATATTCCCAATGAGGCAGATATACCTGGGGATCTGGGACCACAGAAGGTGACCCTGAGCCTAGGCTAGAGGATCTGGCGAGGCTTCTTGGGGGAGATGACGCTGCAGCAGAGCTTTAGAGGGTACATGAAAATTAGCCCAATTGACCAACATCACTTCAAGGCAGAAATCATGATTGCTTCCTGCTTTGTTTGTGTATTCTATCATCAAAGCACTTGCTTGAACATTAAGCTTACAAGAAAAGCTTGTTTAATAATCACTGACATTTGATTGCTTTATTTGATTGATTATTCAAATGAAACACTGGCCAGACTAATATTATTGAACATAATGGTGTAAAAAACATAGCCTAACATGTTCTGGGTTTCCTATGCTTTTTTAAAATCCTCCTTGTGCCATATGCACCTGGTAAGCATTTAGAAAAAGCACAGTAAGACCTCATGGATGTGAAGAAGCAAGGCATTATTTAATTATGAACTATGAGTGATCCATACCCAAATCACAATGTACAGGAATTGAATGATGTTTTAAAGGTATATTACTGCACATGCCAAATAAGAATTTAACTTTGTGAAATAGGGTATTTTATTACAAACCATTATACTATAATAGAAGCAGCACAACAACAGTGAATGAAAAATGTATTCAGAAGAACACAACACTCATTTTGTCTTCCAAGATGACATCGCACAATATATTGCAGAATAAGAGAAAAACTATAGGCTCTAGAATATACTCCAATCATAGTAGAGCCAGTTTTTTTACTCTGTGTTCTAAAACCGTCCAAATCAATTCAGTGTCTCGGTCCATACTGGACATTCAATATTATCACTTCAGAGTCTTGGTAGAAAGAGACCCTTACATGAAAAACAAAAAACAAACAAACAAACAAACAAACAAAAACCTCTTCTTCATGTTAGATTAAGAACTTTAACTTGTTGTTCTCTTATCCTTCCATTACTATTTCTGCCTTTTCCAAGGCAGCCTATGTGGTCCTAATCAGAAGTTAAGCAATCAGAGTTGATTATGTTGATACTTACATTAGGATGTTTTACAATATCAGAATCATAAAGTTTCGGTGATAGAAAAGAGACAGCATGTACAGCTATTGCAGTAAGCAGTAAACAGTTGTAAAAACTAAAATCTATAGAGATTGAGTGACTTGTCTAAGTTCATATAACTAGTTACTAGCAGAGCTGGCATCAGACACTAGGTTGTGAGTCCCAGCCAATGCAATTTCTATTCTGTACAATTTCTGCAGACATTGTCATAATAAACCACGAAGAAAAACTGAAGAAAAAAAAATTGTGGCTGGGCGTGGTAGCTCACACCTGTAATCCGAGCCCTTTGGGAGGCTGAGGCAGGTGGATCACTTGAGGTCAGAGGTTCGAGCTGCCTGGCCAACACAGTGAAACCCTGTCTCTACTGAAAATACAAAAATTAGCCAGGTGTAGCGGTACACACCTGTAATCCCAGCTACTTGAGAAGCTGAGGCAGGAGAATTACTTGAACCCCAGAGGCGAAAGTTGCAGTGAGCCGAGATTGAGCCACTGCACTCCAGCCCAGGCAACCAAGTGAGACTCGTCTAAAAAAAAAAAAGGCAACTTGGCCATTTTTGAGCACCTTAATATATTCTTCTAATGTTAACCCTTGGAAAGTAAAAGTGCCAAAAAAAAAAAGTTGACACCTGATTTCCTGAGCTAGAACTTTAAAGGTTTACTCAGCATCAGTTTTTGCTTCAGATAAATTTTCTTTAAGTTTCTCATGTAATCAACACATCATACAAGTTCACATGAATTCTAGAACTGTATAATTTCTATGTGAAAGTCCAACTCCAATAATGAACATAGAAATCAATTCGAATGACACACATTGCCCACAGTGTTATGAAAGGCTCTGATGCTAGAAAAGCCACTGAAAATATAAATTGATGTTTTATCTAAAGGTAATTGTTTAGTTTCATCTAAAAACTTCTAAATGTAATAAATGTAAGTGCTATGAAATATAAAAATAGGTGTTCTTGAACAGCCTAAAAATAATATTAACTAATATAAATTATCAAAATATGTGTGTACAGATGAACCAAATGTGGATTAAGTATTAACAACTGAAACAAAAAATAAACATTTTATGACAAACTATCAACTATTATCTACTTGAAACAAAGAAAGCAAGCCACCCTTAAGAAAAAGTAAAGGTGTGTATGAAATTGACTCACATAGCTAAACATAGTGACTTGCATTTCAACCAAGCAATATCCCCTCCCCCAAAATAGTAAGTTCAGTTACAGTGGGTATCAGTTTTCTTCATCTTTTCTTTAATCAGTGAAACACATTTTATCATTTACTAGTTGATCTAGTATGATAAAACATTTAAATATTTGAATACCAATACTTAAACTTTTGAATATTGGCATAATTTATGGTTGAATGTCTCTTATGATGGACAGGATGCCCTAATTTGTTTTACTTATAAGCGAATGACATTTTCTCAATTCTAGCAGTCAGCATCTAAATCTTGAGAAGCAGGTCAACAATAACAACAATAAATTCCTTTCTTTTTTAAAATGGACACAGGCAGACATTAAAGTTCATTATCAAAACACAATTATTTTCTAAAAAGGAAAAAGGCACAGGGAGATTAGAATAACTTGCTAGCATTAATAAACAGATACTTTAAAACAAAGTGTAAAAAACATAAAAATATTTTAGTAAATGAGCATAGCTATTCTTCAGATTCTCAAATTAGTGTTTTTTGATGGATCATCTGATATTTTAAAAATAGGAACATCTTCCTTTTGAGAAACAGGATAACACAAAAGTGAAGTTTGAGGACTCTAAAATCGATCATCTAGGTTCAAATCCTAACTCTGCTTCCTATTAGTTGTATGTACTTCTTTTTTTAAATGCCTGCTACAGATGAAAAAGAATAAAGGTCCTAATTCACACACTCAGAGTTTAAAGCAGCAGCAAGTGAAACTCAGCAACTTCTATTTGTCTATTTACCTGTGCAATTAACCAGTCTATCAGTTTGTTGGCCATGACCACAGATTTGTAGGTCCTTAAATGGTAATCTTTATCTCTATAAAGGAAAAAATAAAAACAAACAAAGAAAAAACAAAAATTAAGCAAGAGGATAGGTAAGCACAAGAAAATATTTTCATTTAGTATCAATATGCAACAGAAAAGTTTACCACTATAACCTGAGTTAGTTGCCCAAATTACATGCAAATAAGAGAAGTTTATTACGCATGTAGAACACCTGAAAAATCCTCCACCAGCTTATACCAAGGGAAGAGACTCACAATGTTACCAAAACAGGACATCTCTTCTTTCACATTGTCTTATATCCAAATAGATTATTACTGCTATATTAGCTGGAAATATAGTAAGTCCACACTTAACATTGTGGATAGGTTCTTGGAAACTGTGACTTTAAGTGAAATGAAATACTGGATGCTGTCGGAACTTAACTCTTATTTATATCAATTAGCCTATGGCAAAATTGGTTTCATTATATGTCATTTCACTTAAAGTTGCAGGTTCCAGGAACCTATTGATGACATTAAGTGAGAACTTACTGTACATCGTATTAATAAAATAATAAAATAGAATTTCTTTAAATCACAATAATTATACTAAAAATCTCAAAATCTGTAGAGTAAAGAAACGCCTTTTATTCCTGCTCCTGAATGCTCCAGGAAGGCTGGATTTGCACTACAGTATTATTCTCACAGCTCTGCTCTAGTGGAAAACAAGCAGGTATGTCCTGAAGTAGACACACTGAGAACCTGTTATTCTTTTTGCCTGATTAGATCATGGACATAGTGATACTACATCCCCAGAGAACCAAGAGGATCAACTGGCTCTCCACCTCAGACTCTCCGTTCAGTAGATTTCCCAGAACTGAGAAACCATTCAAAGTTCTGTTAGATACCAACCAAATTTCATGATCAGAACTGAATACCCAAGGGCAGAAACCTATAATTCATTTATTTTCCAGACCTGGATCATAAAAAAATGAAAAAGTGGCAGTCTTTATAAAATGTCAAAAATTCTAAACTGCAAAAGACTTGAAGTGACTAATAATTACTAGCTATATTCATTGTTCTTTAAATCTATCTCCATGTTTCTGACACCTCATCACCCATTTCATCTTGTTTTCCATAAGCATCGTAAGAAGAAAAAGCGTAGTCTATTACAGACCACATGCAAGTCTACGGCTCTTCATGCTAAGTAACTTTTCTTTTTATAAGCTGAGTTCACACATATTAAAAGCCTGACTATCATACATTCCTTCTGTTTTATGGTTTTTTCCCATAAATTCTCTCTTGACAACTCAAAAACAATTGTCATTTTTAGCCAAAGAAAAATTCCTTATCAGCTCTTACAGATGCAGCTTTCTTGATAAGAAATCTCATATGACTAAAATATATTTTCAGAACACATTTTTGCCCATATAAAACCTACATATACACAGGTTACATGGTACATTAAACATTATTGTTTTATCTTAGTTTAGCAGAAAAGAATATTTAAGTACCCAATTGCTATTAAGTACTTAATATCAAGTTATCCAAAATATTTATGGGTATCTGTGAAAGAATTATGGCAGAGTCAACAAATATTTATTCTTTTTCATCTTTTTCCACTTTGTGAAGTCTACTTGTGAAAGTAAATAGGGCACTTTCAGGATTGTGGGTAAGATCCTGGTTTCTCCTCCAGGACCTGCAACAGCGTATTCTCTTTGCAGTATAAGTGGGCATTCCAATATACTTAGCAATATCTGCAATCTTTATTTTTTTAAGCTTCACATTTTCTTGGAATTACAAACCAAAGTGAAAAATAGAAACACTAAACATTTGGATTTTATAGCCAAGATTGAAAAGCATTTTTATTTATTTTGAAAACGGTACAGGCATATTTTGTTGCGGACTATGATTTAGTCAGTAAATTCCAAATAATATCTGACCATTTCAAATTAGTTTAACATTCTATCAGTTAAGGTATATCAGTGTATATTGCAAAAGTACAATTTCCTGAAGATCTACTCTGTTAGTAATCATAATACAAACCTCAAAGTTTTCTATTGCCTTTCTAAAGAGATAAACTAAAAATTAATCCTGATTCCTCTTTTAAAACAAGTGTGCCTCTTCAGAAGGAAAAACATGATAAAGAATAAAATTATAAAATTATACTTATTAACTTCAAAATAATTCTTAATTTCCAAGTACAAAATCTTTTCTTGGGAAAAAAGATTATGAGAAGAAAAATTATAAAATAAAATACATATTCAATATTTGATTATACAATTTAATGTAGAAAGTTAATATACAAGGAATAATAATGGTAAATATGTAAACAGTATTTCCAAATCCTCTCCCAATCAATCAACTATAATTTATTAAATATTAACTGAAAGTGGATTATTTCAAGTGTATAATTTACTATGAACTAATGGCAAAATAATTTTAGAAATCATAATAAAGAGTGGAAAACACTATATAATTAGAATCTTAAGAAAATGTAGGGATATTTTACAATAAATTATTCCTTAAAATAATATTTTAAAGTAAAGTGAAAAAAACCAAAATAAGCCAACAAGTTCTGGCTGAATAATATTTACCTAAAACATAGTACAAATATTTCCATTTAAGTTTCCCAGAACTTAAAAACCAGACTCACCTTATCACTGGAGTAAAAAGGCTATGAAGACGACAATATAATCTTACACCCTACGTAAAATAGAGATATATCAAAAACAAGTGAGATCACCCAAGGGACATTTCAATGAAATTTTGAAGTAACAAATTAATTCACTGTCAATATTTTAGAATCATCACAAAATCTAAACCAATTTAAAAATTATTCAAATATCATGATATATCATAAAAATAATATGATTTAAATCATTAAAGAATAGGATTAAAATTGTGCTATAAATTCCTCATATATGACATACACATATACAAAGATTTTTCTAAATTATGTTTCTTAAAATATAAAATTTCTAACATAAATTAAACAAAATATACCAACACAGTAATACATCTATAATACTTGTTCATCATATATCAACAAAGTATTAACTGTACAAAAAACTGACATTACAGTTATTTTACACATTTGTATTTTTTTTAATTCAAGTATTTTGACGACATGTTGCTACATGTAAAAGGGTTTTCCATGGATATAACCTGGTGAGTGATGCAGCAGTACTACTACCATTTAGAATTAGGTAAGAGAATGAGAAAACAATTGAACGTTAGAATTCTTGAAATACCAAAAATAAATAAAGAGGCTTGCTTGTATATATAGTCGAAGAATTTTCTAAACTAGAAAAATCTTTTATGTTTCTCAACTACCTTTTATCTTCTGAAGAATGACAACATGCATTCTACTATTGGAGAGGTTGTGGGAGAGGTCGTTACCTTTGAAATCACGTCCTGCATCTCATTTCTTGGATAAAATGTTCCATCATCATAGCGAAATCTATATAACATCTGTTCTGGTTTGAATTGATGTTTATCAGTAACTAAGAACATAGAAATACTATATTAAAATAACGATACTCTAAAAGGTGGCAGATAAACAGCAAATAAATTTATTAAATACTTATTCCCAAATACTAAAACTTTTAGTTTTACAAAAAGCATTTGCTTTTCTAACACAGCAATACCAATTGAGTATTTTAATAGCAAGATTCATGATAATATTTTATTTAAAATATTACAATTTCCATATAACGATTTGAGAAATAAACTGACATTTGCAACATTCAGCTAGCATAATATATGTATTTATATATGTACATGAGTATATAGTATGTATAAAGGTATACATAATGTGTACATTTATATAAATATATGATTTTGTGTTTTCTATTTCTTCACAATGCTACAAAGCTGAGCAAAAAGTGCCCCTCAAAGAGCAGATCCTCAAACTAGTGCATTGTGCTTTGATTCTCGGTCTTGGAAATGAATTTTACCACGTATCTGTTTTATCACACTGTGATCAGGCCAAGACCACACATACACCAATCTTGACCATTTATCCTGTGTTTGGACCTCCAGAGTAGCTTAAATCAATCTAGTATCTAACTGATGCCAAAATTGTAACTGTTCTTACATTAAGAATTGCTTTTTTACATGTCAGTTAATTTTTTTTCTTATTGGAAAACAAGACTGTTCATTCTTTATTACCATCCTCAAGATAAGACTCTCATATTAATAAAGACTCCTATTCCCAGGACCTGATGCCTTCACTGATGAATTCTACCAAATATTTAAAGAAGAATTAATGCCAATCCTTCTCAGACTGTTCCAAAAATAAAAGATAAAGGAACACTTCCAAAACTTATTTTACAAGGCCAGATATGAATACTACAAGAAAAGAAAATTACAGACCAATATCACTGATGAATATGGATGCCAAAATCCTAAACAAAATACTATCAAATCAAGTTCAATATCACAATAAAATGATCATATACCATGATCAAGTGGGATTTATCCTTGAGAACTAAGGGTGGTTCAACATATGCAAATGAATAATTATGACGCATCACATTAACAGAATAAAAGACAAAAATCATATGATGATCTCAATAGAAGCAGAAAAAGCATTAGTCAAAATTCAACATCCTTTCATAATGAAAGCTCTCAACAAATTTGGCATAGACAAAATGCACCTCAACATAATAAAGATCATATATGACAAGCCCACAGCTAACATAATACTCAATGGTCAAAAGCTGAAAGCTTTTTCTCTAGAATAAGACAAAGATGCCTACTTTCTCTACTTCTGTTCAACATAGTACAAGAAGTCCTAGCCAGAGCAATTAGGAGAGAAAAAGAAATAAAAGACATTCAATTGGAAAGAAGTAAAATTGTCTCTATTTGTAGATGGCATGAACTTATATATAGAAAACCATATAACTTCCACCAAAAACTAATTCAGTAAACTTGCAGGATACAAAGTCAACATTAAAAAAATCAGTAGTGTCTCCATATACTAACAATGTGCTATGGAAAAAAGAAATTTTAAAAATGATCGCATTTAAAAAGAATAAAAAAATAAGATGTAACACTTAGGAATAACACAAGAAGGTGAACGATCTGTACACTGAAAACTATAAACCATGAAAGAAATAATAAACTATAAACTATGAAAGAAATTAAAGAAAACACAAATAAATGGTAAGAAATCCCACGTTCATGGAAGGGAAGAATTAATATTGTTAAAATGTCCCTGCTACTCAAAGCTGTCTACAGATTCAATGTGATTTCTATCAAGATTCCAAAGGCATTTTTCGCAGAAATAGAAAAAATAATCCCAAAATCTGTGTAGAAGCACAAAAGACCCACAATAGCCAAAGCAACCTTGAACAAAAGGAACAAAGCTGAAGGCATGACATTACTGACTTCAGACTCTACTACAAAGCCACACTGATAAAAACAGCACGGTACTGGATAAAAGCAGACATATAGACCAATGGAACAGAATAGAGATCAGATCCCAGAAATAAATTCACGGATTTATGGTCATTGCTCTTCCACAAAGGTGCCAAGAACACACAATGGAGGAAGATAGTCTCTTCAATAAATGATGTTGGGAAAACTGGATATCTACATGCAAAATAATTAAATGGGACCCTTTATCTCACACCACATATAAAAATAAACTCAAATAGACTAAAGATTTAAACATATGATGTAACACTATAAAACTACTGGAAGAAAAGATTAGGGAACAGCTACTTGACATTTGTCTTGGCAATAATGTTTGGAGAGGACCCCAAAAGTACAGGCAACAAAAGCAAAAATAGACAAATAAAAATAGACAAATGCAATTGCATCAAAATTAAAAAGTGTATGCACAGCAACTGAAAGAATCAATAAAATTAAAAGACAATCTATGGAATAAGAAAAATATTTACAAACCATATATTCAGTAGGAGGCAAATATTCAAAACATATAAGAAATTAATTCAATGCAACACCAAAAATACAAATAACCCAATTAAAAATGGGTGAAGAACCTAAATAAATACTTCTCAAAAAAAAAGAAATAAAGATGGCTAACAGGCATATGAAAAGTTGTTCAACATCTCTAATCGTCAGGGAAATGCAAATCAAAACTATAATCAGATATAATCTCACACCTCTTAGGATGGCTATTATCAAAAAGACAGAAGTGTTGGTGAGGATGTGGAGAAAAGGAAACCCTTGTACACTGTTGGTGGAGATGTAAATTCATATAGCCATTTTGGAAAACAGTATGAAAGTTCCTCAAAAAGCTAAAAATAGAACTACCATATGATCCAGCAATTTTACTTCTGGGTGTGTAATTCAAAGGAAATAAAATCAATATGTCAAAGAGATATCTGTACCCCCATGTTCACTGCAGCATTACTCACAATAGCAAGATAAGAAATCAGCCTAAGTTTCCACGGATGGATGAATGGATACGTACAGAAAATATGATATAATGTATTCCGTACTTGAAAATTGCTAAGAGAGTAGATCTGAAATGTTCTCACCACAAAAAAGTGATAACTATGTGAAGCGATTAATACACTAATTAGCTTGATTGTGGTGATCATTTCACAATTTACACATATTTCAAAACATGTTGTATACCATAAATATTTGTCAATTATACCTCCATAAAGCTGGAGGGAAGGGGAGGAAATCTCCTACTAAGTCTCTACGCTTTCTCTTTTTCAGGCTAAGTTGTTTTATACACAGTCTAATAAAAAATGTCTGTTTTAGAAAGTAAAAACCTCAGAGTAAAAGTCAAAGAGTTTATATTTAAATATTTTCTTTACAGGGAATGCAACATTTGTAGAAGAGATAATTTGCTGCAAAGAGCTATATTTTTATGATTAGATGAAAGACTTTGACCTTTATTTTTTTGCTAGAAATGTTGAAAGAGGAAAGAAAGTTGTCAGAATTCTCATTAACTACATTTGATGCATCCAGAAGAAAGTCAAAAGACTTGTTAATACACATAAACACACACATACATATGTGAAGTTTCAGCTCTTTTACCCCAGCCTATTTAAACGTTCTACATGGCTTATGACCAAAAATTGTTTTTTTTAAAAAAGATAGACAATACAGCTTTTTGGTATCTTTTCCCCAAGCCAAGTCATACGTTAAAAAGCCTGTATGAAAGAAATATAAAATCAAGAGAAATAACGTGAAACTCTACAACTTGTTTTAAGATGAGAATTTTTGTCTCCTATGCAATCTACCTATTCCCATTTTTATACCTTAATAATCATTGAAATAGATTGTCTTGATATTCCAAAACTCAAGAAGTTGAGCCCAAAGGTTTTTGCCACAATGAAACAAGTGGTAGTCTAACCTATTCGACAGGGAGAGCTTAGCTGTAAGGCAAATGCTTCTGCCTTTGATAATGAACCTTGGGTTAATCTGCAACTCTTAGCTGTTGCCTTAGAAAAACGCTGAACTGTTCTGCATTCAAATTTGCTCTCCCAATTTATCTAGCATAGAAAATGGGTGTATAAACTACAGTTCGGGTCCTCTAGTGAAGAAAGCTGCTTAATGCAATCTTTTAAATAACTGTGTGAGAGAACCAGGAACATAGAGCAAATGTTTAACAACTGGCTCTCTAGGTGGTGAAGGTAGGGGGTGTAGAGGAGAAGTTCTGATTTGTAGCATTTGCCCATTTCTGTTGTATAAATATTCCCACTCTGGCCAATTTCAAGTTTCCAACCTAAAGTCACTGAACATGGAGTTAAACGTGCGGTGGCACTCATTACACAGTATTTCCACCATACACAAGCAATAGATACAAATAACCTCGACAGCATAGATAACAGTAAAACATTGTAAAATAATGAGAAGGTGATACATTTTAAGAATGTTTTACAGATCCAACATGGTGGCTCATGCCTGTAATCCCAGCACTTTGGGAGGTTGAGGTGGAAGGACTGCTTGAGCCCAGGAGTTCAAGACCAACCTGGTCAACATAACAAGACCTCATTTCTACAAATTAAAAAAACACACACACAAATTAGCTGGGCATGGTGGCGTGCACCTGTGGTCCCAACTACTCACAAGGCTAAGGTAGGAGGATCGCTTGAGCCCAGGAGGTTGAAGCTACAGTGAGCCATGATCGCACCACTGGCTGGGTACTCTAGCCCGGGCAACAGAGCAAGACCCTGCCCCCCAACCCCCCAAAAGAGTGTTTTACCCTTTTTGCAACATAATTTATGCACTTACATGTTTATATAATTGAATTAATAATAATTGTGTTTAAAAACTAATCAGCCTACAAAATGTATTTAATTATCAGCTCTCAGGAGCTTGTATGAGCCAACTTCAGCACACCATGGGATATAACAAATATTAATAAGATATGAGGTCTCTGAATTCTCACATAAGCATTCCTACTACAAAAAGTAGCACTAGACAACATGCATATTGTCAGCATACCACAGAGAAAGCATACGCTGCTTTCTCTCAACCTAGAGGTCCTCAACGCTAGAGTTCCTGCTATAGCAAGGCTTTGCTGATGGTGAAGTTCTCAATCATATTTGCAATGTCAATAATAGCAATAATAGCCAACTTCTTTTTTGCTTGCTCTGTTTAAAACAGATGGTTCATTCAACTTTATTTTAGGAATTCTATTTTCACCAAAATGCAGCTGGAACCTCATACTAATGATACTAGCATATTTGGCTCATACCTCTTCATTCTAATAGAATTATTCTATTAATGTGAAATTGCATAATATGTTCTCTCACCCCTAGTTTGTATGTCAACATGAACCAGCAACCTTTATTTCTTGGTAGTTTAAGTCTGTCTTTTTACTCTGTCCATCAAGAAACCCAGCTGCTCTCATACTTCCTTCTAGAAAGGCAGAAATACGCTAGGATAGGATGGGATAAGTCATTTTTGCAGGAAATATTGGGAAGAAAAACTAGCTGGTTTTCCACTAGTTAACACTAGCTACTGTAACAAACCTCCCTAATATAGTGACTTGTGTTGTAGAAGCTAATTTTTCACTGAGGTAAAATCCAATCAGTGGCGGAGGATGAGTGATGGTGCTCTCCTCATGCAGGGTCTAGGGTCTGACAGAGGCTCAGCCATCCTTAATGCATGGCTCCCAGGGTCACCTTGTGTTTTGTGTTTTTTCAATAGCCTGTACACTTCCCTTGTGCATCACTTTTGTGTACATGTCCTTGGCTGCAACTCAGTTTCACAGCCTCCCCTTGACTGCAAGGAAAACTAAGAAATGCAATGTATGCACACCCACGAAAAACAAAAGCTAAACCAATTTGGTAAACAACTACTCAATTTCTGCCACTGAGGCACAGTTCCCAGGTCAATATAAGATCTATGCGATCCTATTAAAGACAGGGTAATTATTATATATGCTTGTTAGCATTTTATGGTGTTAGTATATAATAGTCATAATGTTATTTTTACTTTTAAGTTTTTAAACGATGCTTTTAGCCTACCAGATGCTAAAAGCAGCCATATAATGCTTTTAGACGTTTTAATGATGCTAATGAAACGAGCGCAAAATCATATACAATTTATAAGTATCATCTGTTCACTCAAAATATAATTATTCATTCATTCAGCAAATATTTATTGAGCACCTGTATGGGATGGGAATGCCAGGCATTTGCTATATAATAACAAATGAGGCTCTTGTTTGGATGGTGCTTATATTTTTATTGGAGGCCAGGGAAGGGATAGGGAGATAAAGAGGTAATAAACAAAGACACAAGTAAAACAACATAATAATTTCAGAGTGATAAATACATGAAGAAAGATTTCAAAGTAAAAAAAAAAATAGGACATTGGAATCACAGGACAGGATGGGCTTCTAAAAGTCAAAGGGTCATGGAAGACATGAGTAATGAATACAAAGATTTTTGTCTTTTCATTCACAGCTCTGTCTCTACCACTTAGAAAGGCTCCTGGCGTATATTAGGGATTAATAAATAACTGTTGAATGAGAAGAGCAAAAGCTAAGGTCCTAAACAGGAAGTCATCTTGGAGTGTTGAAGAAAGAGACAGATGGTCAGGGTGGCCACAGTGCAACAAGTTAGGTACAATGCGAGGTGTCAGGCTCTGAGAGGAAGTCAGGGGCCTTATCTCATCGGATGTTATAGGTCATGGTAAGAAGTTTAGGGCATGTAATAGGTCTGAACTTTTCTTTAAGTTTGATTGTAAGCAATTAGATGGTTATAAACAGAAGGATGCTTTGATCATATCCCCGTTTTGAAAGGTCTCTTTAGCTGTGACCCGGAGAGTGTACTACAGGAGTGGAGAACAAAAGTGGAAGCAAAGGAGGAGATGACGGTGACTAGAAAAAAGGTAAGGATGCTGAAAGGGACAGAATTCATTGTTTAGGGTCTTAATTTGGTGGTAGAGCTCATAGGGCTTGATGGCATGAGGGAGAGAAAGGAATTAAAGATGATTCCTAGCTGGGTGGATGGTGGTACCATCATGTAGGCAACACCCAGTGTGATAAGAAAAGATGGGAAATATCTGGTTTGTTTGCACAGCATCTAAGAAAGGAAATGAACATCAAAATACCATAGCCAAACATCCATATTTATTAATAATTCCCTGGCTTTTTCTCCTCCCCCACAATTTACCATAGAAATTCTTTAAACCTTTGTCCTGAGTCCCATTAACACTGCTTTCTTGGTTTTTGTCTGTTTGTTCATTGTCAGTGTTCCCAGGAGTCTAGTACTCCCTTGAAATGATTCCAAATGTGTTTCTCACCTTATTTCTATCCTGAGCTTCACCCCAAATTCTCAACCGCTTGCTGGCCACTCCCCACTGGCTGGCCTACACAGTCCACAGCAAAGCCTGCATCTTCTCTTTCAACCCTGATCCTCCTGCTGAATTAGCTATCTCAGTCATTCAGAGAAGAAGGCTCAGAATACTTTAATCTCTCTCTTCATTCTTCATCACCCACATCCAAAGAGCTATAAAATATAGTATTTTAGCTTTGCCAGCATCTCCCCATGGGTTTTTTCATGCCCATGGAGGCAGACCTGCTAAAGCCCTTGTCCCGCCACTCCTGTGTGCAGCAGGGCCCCCTGAGGGGCCTAGTGCTCGCAGTCTTGAACCTCTCCACTTCAGGCTCCATGCTGCTGCACCTCACAGCTGTGGACCTGAGTTCTGATCGTGGCTCTGCTTAAAAGCATTCATCAGCTCCTGGCCCCCTTCGGAATAAGCCCACATGCCACAGCAGGAGACTTCATATGTTCTGGAATCCAGGCTCTGCCTGCCTTTTTGCCACACCTCCCCTCGCCAGTATGTTCATCCATGGACCCACGTGAGGCTCTGTGCTGGTGCCCAAAGAAGCCACCACAAACTCACCCGCCACTGTGCCGGAGTGCTGTTATTTCCTCCGGGTGGAATGCCCTTCTGCCCTGCGTTCCCTGGCAGAGTTCTATTCATTCTGCAATGCCCAGCATCACTTGTCATGTCCCGTCCTCCATGAAGCACTCCCAAATACTCTAATTACTATAGAACTAACCATCCCTTCCTCCACAATCCCACTTCTCTATTTTCTTACACTTGCCTGTATTGAAGCTCTTCATTTTAAGGTTAACAAATATAGCCCTATAAACCCACACTCCCTGAGACACTGTTCTACACGTATTAGGTACTGAAAATGTTGTTAAAAACAACAAGCATCCTATAATGTGGGGAATTGTAAACTAAACTGATAAATGGGATTAAGATACATATGGCGAATAAATGTATTAAATAAGTAATTAATAATAAAGTAATTACCATGGTGAATGATTCCATTTTCTAATAATGCTTGTCCCAAGTGCACGCCTTCCTCAGGCCTGTGAATCTCTCCAATTTCCAACAGCCATGACACAAATTCGCTGCAACAGAAAGCCAGTGAAAAAGCTAAACGGTTAATTTTTTCCCCAGCAAGTCTTTCTATACCATCCAGTCATGAAGCAATGATGAAAGGAATCTCAAAATATAAAGGAATATTTGCAACACATTTCAACAGATTATTTTTTCACATATGTAAGGCCTACAGCCATTTAAGTTGAACTCTATTCTAGAAAACCCATGTCTGTACATTCAGACATTACTAAACTATACTTAGTTTTAAACTATTCAACTTGTTGAGGCCTCTAATAAACACAAAGTGAAAATTTTAGAGTAGCTTTAATTAAAAGGTTACCATTAACATAAAGGCAAATGTGGGACTAAAGGATTGCAACAGATCCTAAAGATAGCTAAAGTCAGAACTGAATAGAGTAGTAATAACTTAATAAAAAGAGCTAAACTGTCTTTAATATGGTTCCCAGGCACAGAGAACCAGTGAGTTTAAAGATCCAGGAAGGAAGAACAAAACAAAACCACATGTACCATGTGGTAGGTAGGATTCTACAGAAATCTTCTCACTGCCCTCCCACCACACCAAGATTCCCTCCCCTTGGTTTTTCAATTAAATTCTAATCTAGGTATTGCTCTGAAGGGAGTTTTGCATATGTAATTAAAACTCCAAGTCAGTAGACTTTAAAATATGTAAATTATCCCAGTGGGCCTGATTCAGGGAGTGGAACCCTTTGAAGCAGAGTTTTCTCAGGCTAGTGGCATGAGAGGAAGTCAGAGAAATTAAAAGCATTAGAGGGATTCAATGTGCCACTGCCAGCTCTGAAGATGGAGAGGACCTGGTACCAAGACATGCAGCCTGCAGAAGCTGAGAGCAACCTTTGGCTGACAGCAAGGAAACAAGGACTTCATTCTTGCAGCCTCAATGAGGAGGTGATTCCTGACAACCACCTGAATAAGCTTGGCACTGAACTTTTCCCCAGAGCCTCAATCTAAGAGCCCCGTCTGGCCAGCACCTTGATTTTGGGGTCGTGAAACCCTAAGCAGAGAACCCACTTGAGCTCTCCTGGACTTCTGACTGGTGTTGTTTTAAGCTGCTAAGTATATGTTCATTTGTTATACAGCAATAGAAAACTACTGTACACCAAAAGACATAGAAAAGTTCTACTACATTGTTTTGAAAATGTTAAATTACTTGGTAAATTCATTATTGTATCTCATCTGTCATCCATAAGGAATACTCCAGCACAGAACCATCCATCAGAACTGTCTACCACACACTGCTGTGGCTGTGAAGGCCACAGTGGATTATAGGTTACATCTGTCACCACTGCAGGGCAGCCCCAGGCATCATAGATAATAAGGATGATGTTTTGTATCACTTACGCGAGCCTCAGCTATGTAGCGATTTAAAAAAAAAAAGGTCACATGGTATCATTAAGAGAACACTAAATACAGAGACATTTTACAAATAAAAAATATTATATTGCTCATGTTTTAAAAGTCTAACATTTGAACTTTTATATAAACTATTGAATTTGTTGTAGACTAGTTTTCTTTTTTTGGCTAGAGAAACAAAGCTATGGACTGCATCAGGAAATTATTTCTTCATTAATTTCAAAAACAAAAGCAAGAAAAATGGCTAATGTCAAATAATTGAGGGACATAAAATTCTAAAAATGGGTTGTCTAGACTACAAAAATACTTTAAGGCAGAAAAAGTTGTTAAATTTTTTTTTATTCTTTTATTAAATAAGAACCATTCAAAACCATTCGTTTTCTATTGCTGCATAACAAATTCAAAAGGAAAATATAAGAAAAGGTGAAACAAAGTGTAGCAGTTAATATCATGTACTTTGCCATAAGACAACGGGGACTCAAATCCTGTTTCTGTTTCCACTACGTGCGTGACCATGAGTTCATGAATTTAGCTCTTTAAACTCCAGCTTCATCATTAACACAGAGATGATATTAAGAATGTCGGGCCGGGCAAAGTGGCTCATGCCTATAATCCCAGCATTTTGGGAGGTGGAGGCAGATGGATCATTTGAGGTCAGGAGTTGGAGACTAGCCTGGCCAATATGGTGAAACTCTGTCTCTACTAAAAATTTTTAAAATCAGCCAGGTGTGGTGGCATGCACCTGTAATCCCAGCCACTAGGGAGGCTGAGACAGGAGAATCACTTGAACCCGGGAGGCAGAGTTTGCAGTGAGCTGAGATCGTGCCACTGCACTCCAGCCTGGGCGACAGAGTGAGACTCCATCTCAAAAAAAAAAAAAAAAAAAAAAAAAAAGAATGTCAATGTCATAGTGCAACCAAAGGATTAAATGAGATGACAGATGTCAGGAACTCAGCACGGGGCCTGGCACATAGTGAGATTTACTAACTCAGTGGTTGACAAGTGGGTTGAGATGGTTGTTATGTAACTAAGGCATAATTCTCTAGTCTGATGGCACTAGATTCCTGAAAACGTCAAATTACAATGAGGGAAAGAGCCAATTTAAACATTGCTATAAATTGGAAATATTTTTAAGAGTGAGAGGTCAAGAATAAAGGAACCCAATGAGTGGCTTTATCATTGGGCCTACTCAGGGAATGAGGAAATTCCATCGACACTCTGCTAAAGGACAAGGATCCACTCAGAAATGATCTCAAACTTGCGCTGTAAGCGGCATTAGTGTGCTGTTATGGAAAAGGCCGCAGTAATCTAACATTTACTGAGTCTCTCCTACCTATCAGGTGCTCTGGGAGAAGCTTCATATAGCATCACAATGAACTTGCACTATTCCCATATGACACAGTGTAAGTGAAGGGTTAGCAAAACCTATTCTTCTTCAATAAGAACAAACTTGACCCTGGGCTAACTTTCTATAATAGCTATGCTCCCCTAGACACCTGAAGAAGGCAGGGTGTCAACTGCTAAACTAGGCAGCATTGCAATGGTAAAAATGACCCCTGGTGGCTAATTTGCATACCTATTAAAACCTACTGGGAAGCCATAACTTGAAGTCACTCTCTTGCAAATGGGCATATCCCAGTGAGGACCCTGAAAGTTATGCCCATGGGGTGGGTACAAGAGATACTGTCGTTTTGCTGCACAGGGCTTCTTTGCCAAGATAAACTCACATCTTCTCTTTCCCTTGCACAAGAGCTACTACCAGCTAAGAGGTACCTACAAGCAACAGTATAGCTCACTGGCAGATGTGTAGCCTGGTGGGAGGATCACTCTTAGTGAAGAAGAAAGCCAGATGCTGCTCTGCAGGCAGAGGGTTTCCTGGCCTATAGATTTCTGAGTTGGGGGTTGGGGAGCGTATTCGCCCTTTTTCATACTGCTGTAAAGAACTTCCCTGAGACTGGGTGTATTAGTCCATTCCCACACTACTATAAGTAAGTACCCAAGACTGGGTAATTTATAAAGAAAAGAAGTTTAATTGATGCACAGTTCTGCATGGCTGGGAAAGCTCCAGGAAACTTACAATCATGGCAGAAGGGGATGCAGGCACACCTTACACGGCAGCAGGTGAGAGAAGGCGAGTGAAGGAGGAAGAGCCCCTTATAAAACCATCAGATGTCATGAGAACTCACTCACCATCATGAGACCAGCAAGGTGGAAGCCACCCCCGTGATCCCATCACTTCCCACTAGTTGCCTCCCCTGACACGTGGGGATTACAATTTGGATTATAACTCAAGATGAGATTTGGGTGGGGACACAGCCAAACCATATGAGGGAGGCAGAGGTAGCCTATGATTATGTTGTGTGTTCCCATCGCTGGTTAAAAAGGCATCCCAGTGAGCACTGTAGGTAAACTCTACCATCATCTCCATGTTTTCAAAGCAAATGGAAACTTAGCTATCCCAAATCACACAACAAATTGGTGGTACTACTAGGAAGTGAATAGATAAGTTTGATTGCAGTCTAGACTGTAAACTATGACTCCAGTCTACTTTATAAACTTGGGCATTGGTATTCACTAACCATATGAAATTGTTAAGCTCCCTGATCCAGAGTTTCTGTATCTTTAAAAAAGTATAATGGTATTTAACTCCTACCTAAGTATGTATTCCAGCATTAGAAATAATGTATAGGAAGAAGCCAGCAGAGTGTGGCCTAAAAAGAGCTACCTGAAGGCAGCTAACCTTCCTTCTGGCCCTGCACTAATTAAACCAGTCAGGGAATCCCACTTAATGTTGTCCAAAGGAACCAAACAACACTCAGTCACTCTGTTCTACTCCAAAAACCAAAGTGACCTCTCTGCCTATTGCTCGCTGCCTGTCTCTTCACATGACCCACATTTTCAGACTCTTTACCTACACCCTTTATCCTGAGCCCAGCTGCCTAAATTCTAAATTAACTGGTAGTTCAGACTGTCTCTTATCTTCCCTGTCTTTCTGATTCTGACTTTCAGGCCCATGTGTATACATGTCTGTGCCCAACCAGTCATCCTGTCCCCTGCAGGGAAACCTACCTGCCTGCCACTCCTGCCTGGCCCCAACCTCCCTTTCCCCCGGGATCATGACATATCAGAAATCTCAGAAGTCATGAATGAATGGACGGATGCCTTAAGTTTCCTGGTCATGATCCTGGCTCTCTGTCCATTCCTTCATCCTGCTACCGCCCAGGAAATGGCAACTGTAAAGAAGTTTTCAAAAGTGCCTAAGGGAATATTTTTAAAGGAAAACTAATTGAAGGAAAGTTAACAGGTGAGACAATGAGAATGTAAAAGGAAGTCATGCACCCAAACTCCCAACCCTACCTTCCAAGAAAGCATTTAGGGAACGTAGTCAGTTTTCTTTTTCTGTCTTTGATCAGATTTCCTTGTCTGCACATCATTTTATAAAGTTTCTCACCCTGTTCAGAGATCATGACCCAGGTATCTTGCTCCATTCCTAATTTTAAACCTATCAAAAATGAGAGAAAGGAGAGGTAACTGAAAATTCTCTTCATTCATTCAATTATGGCTTCATTAAGCAAGCATTTGTTGCAGGTCTACCATGTGCTGGGGGTTGTGGATACAGATCTCTGTATAATAGTGCCCTGGTGTTCAAGAAGCTCAGGGGCTAGGGAGACCTGCAAGGCAAGATCCCCAGGGTATATGTCACCTTTGTGCAAATTGTGCCCCAAAGGCATAAAGCTTTAGCCAGGGGAGTAAGAAGAGCAGCTGAGTCTCAGCTTCCATTGAGCCCTGGACCAGGCACCCTTGCTCAGGGTTAGATCCGCAGAACTGGACAGAGTAGCCCTAGAGACAGTTCTGGTAGAAAAAAAATAATGCAATATAATAGAGGCATACTCAGCCTACCTCACCTCTCCCTGAGAAATGTTAAGAAAGGTTTCACAGAAGGGACCTGTCTTGAATGCACAGGTGTGAATGGAGATTTCTAGAGAAAGCAGAGCTAACTCATTTGAAGCAACTTGGAGGACCGGAGCCATAGGTTTTAAGAGAAAAGATAGGAGATGAGCTGGTAGGACAGCCAAGATCCTTGCTCAACCTGCAGTTTCAATTTATTTCATTCCTTAGGTATTGGGCATGCAGCTAAGTGTTTTAACCAGTGGGAGGAGAAAGGTAGGGTAGTGCAGGAAAGAAAGTTGTGTTGCTTTGGAAACAAAGCTCAGAGGACAGTGCGGGGAACAAACTGAAGAGGGGAAGATTTTAAAAGAGTGACACTGTTAGGAGAAACCTCAAAAGTTCAAACAAGTTCAACCCACTGCAAATAAGGGTAGGGCCATAGGGCAAAGAGGATGAAGTTGAGAAATAGTTAGGAGGCACTATTGATAAGATATTGGTTAAATGTGGGCATGGAAGAAAGAGAAGAAATCAGATGCCTTCCGGGCTTCTGATGAGAGTGACTGAATGGAAGCAGGGAGGTGTATTGGGCAAAGGCATCCAAGTAACCAGGAGTCCGGTGGGCACCAAGTATGCCTAGTGTGGACATTCAGGTGGGAGTCCAGGACTCAGGTGAGAACACGAGCATGCTCAGGGGAGAGGGCAAGGCTGGACATAAAGTTGAACAAATCGGCAGTGTAAAAGTGGGAGTTAATCTGATGGAATAGATAACCCAGGCAAGGAATCTAGTTAGAGAAAAACAGTGCCAAGCTAAAATCCTACGAACACTGGCACTTAATCAGGACTGATGACAAACTGTTGCAGAAGAAGGAGCAACATTGTATTATTTTTAGTCGTCTAGCTGCAAAATTTCCTACCAGACTTTTATTTTTGACAATGCTAGAGCCATTATCATTTGTCTTTATTCATAAATAATCCCTTAATACTGCAGTCTAATAAAGATAAATATAAAGATAAAGATCATAAGCAGTTTTAGAGAATGGGCTTCTTCTCTTGTTTGGGGGTTTTTATTTTGTTTTGTTTTTTTCTCTTGGGTGCTTAAAAAAAGGTTCAACTTGATTGAAAGTTTGATTCACCTTTTAACTATTTGTTTGCTATTCGAATTGACTGCTACATTCAACAAAACTTAGTCAGTCATATATTCATAAACTTTGTTTTAAAATTTTCTATCTGGTTCTTCATCCAAGATCAACCAAAGGAGTATTTGAAAATGTTTTGGAAATTCTACAAGTATGTACCATGAATATTTCAATCAAGGTAGCAACGTTGCATATTCTTCAGGGGAAAACATCTGAAGATGGAAGAAAGAGTTCTTTGTGTTCTGAAATTTCATTACCAATGAGGTGTTTTATTCTTGGGTCTCCAGAAGTAATCAACAGTGTCATGCTTCTTAATTAAGAAATCAATTGTTAATTAGTAGAAATACAAGCATTTCTATTTCTGAGCTGAATTATAGAAATATGCCTTTTTGCAGATAAACTTCACACAAGTGAATATAGCCAGGCCAAATTCCTTTTGCAAATTTTTCTAAAAGCATAAAACAAATTGGAGCTAGGCCTCCTCATATGAACAAGCAACTAATTGGGTTACATTATACTATATTCAAAGACCTAACAATTTTTAAAAGTTTGTATAAATCCAAAGTGCTTTAATCTATAATTAGGAAGCTAACATATTGGGTCTAAGAAATTTTAGTGTTCTGTTAAGTATACTGAGAACAATTGGAGGCTTTACAACACTGCATTATGTTATTGAAGCTTGTCACTTAAAGAAAAATTTGGCAATGCTGCTTTAGAAATAGCAAGAATAAAATGCAAAGAAAATTGAACAAATTTTCTATTTAAAAAAATTATTTAAAAGACACTACCAGCCATAACATAATTATTTTGCTAACTATATAAGTATTACATAACAATTTTCTAAGTATCAAATAAGTCTTTTAGTATGAGGCTCACATCACATAGTATTAGGTTGGTGGAGAAGTAATTGCTTTCAATGTCAAAACCGCAATAACTTTTGCACCAACCTAATAAATCAAGTGACCATCATATACCTTTCCATTTTCTCATGTTTTCCCATTATCTGCTCCTATGCTAAGTTAGAATCTTCACAAAGTGTAACAGCGCCCAATTCATACACCCACCTTTCCGCCGTTCTCTTTCTTTCAAAATAGCTTCAAACCATTCATGCTTCTCTTCAGGTGTTTTTGCCATACAAACAAACCATTTATTTTTTGCTGTGTTATGTATCTTCCATCCATTAACAACAATGTGTCCACTGCTATGGAAATCAGCTGTAAATTAATGGGTAAAGGCAAATGAACAAAATGTAATACACAATATTATTATATCCACACTATCATTCAATACACAAAAGTTCCAAAACCACTGAATTGTTCAACATCTCTTTGCTTTACATATGTATATTGAAAAACATAAACATTTAAAAACTTTAAGAATGCTTTCATATTGGATGCTGTCAGTGCTCAATAATGGACATTTCTAGCTCAGAGTGTTAATACATTACATGAAACTAAACACTACAAACTAATTAACACTTACATGCCCTATGCACAAAAATATTGTCAAAGTTTCTAAAGCAATAAAAGAATAACATGCAAGGTGTTTTCTTCTCAAACATTCAAGATGTCTTCTTTATTTTATCTTTCAAGTATTTCTTTGAAATAGCATTCTAGGTTTCAGAGACAGTCTATGCCCCATGGAAAAATTGTCTATTATTTAATGAACTGCACACTAAGGATTGACCAATGGAACACACAAAGAGTGCAATTACCTAAAATTGCAATAAATGGAAACATACAAATGCCAAAGCATTATCATCGTAGATGGTCAAGACATACACTCTTTAAAGCCACTTCATTCCATTTAAGTCACATAAATAGAAACTTATAAAAAATTTTTTGAAGATAAATTGACATTTAATTGTCTTTTTTGATACCTCACTATAATTTTAGGTAAACTGTCATGCTGGGTTTGAAAATGTCAACAGCAAACCCTATACAGTAGCTGTCTGCCTAACAGCAGGTAGAGAATAGTGACATAACTTGCAAACAACCTTTACTGGCATGACAGTCCCTGCAAAGCAAAGATCCCAAGATGGAAAAACCTACGACAGAGGCCTGAGTCAGCACCTGTACCAATTAAAGTGACCCTTTTCATGTGTCTCTCCTGAAAGTCATTCAGCAGCAAAGGCCAGTGTTGAGGAGGTAAGCCACAAGAAAGTTAAAGGTGGTTTAGAAAATGACTTTGTGGCACTTTGCTTGTTTTGTTCTTTTTTTTCTCAGATGATCTATTTTATTAAGTTTTTGAGTAGAAACAGATGTGCTTGGCACTCATTCTCCCAAAATCTGGTTTCCATAGTCTTTTTCGTTAGCTCCAAAATCACTACACATTATATGAGGTCAGACTAATAATACCACAAATCCATTATCAAATGATGCTGTTCAGTTGTGGAGTCTTTAAAGCTTCCAGATTACTTTTGAGTCAAAATAGAATGACATTAGACATTAGTCTGTATTTTATATAGGTGCCATAATCCATGAATAATCAAAAATGACTTCTGATAATATAGAGATTTAAACTGGCCGATACCTCCCTCCCAAAAAATTACATGCAATTTTTAAAAAGATTTTTTGTACTTTTATTACCTTTATGTGTTTAATTCATGTTCCCATCCTACACAAAGTAAGAGAACTTCATAATTCATGTCAGATAAGTATTCATGGGCATTAGTAGGAAAATAAGAATATTACTTCATAATTACAGTGCAGTCCCTCCTTAATATCTATAAAAATAACCAACTGAGAAATTACAATAAACTGGGGGGAAAAATTCAGAAATTCTCAAATTCTACATGTTTAAAACTCTTCCCCCAACCCTAACCACTTGTAACCTAACAAGACCAGAATCACACATAAGCCCAAGCTTTTTTCAGGCTGTCTTCTCTCCGTTCAAGTCAGGCCATGATTAGCTAAGTGAACCTTGCATCTGCAGCTTAAAAGATCCCACATGGCCACTCATGTTATTATACCTTTAACCATTACTCTGGATAAAGAAAACCAGAGTAGCCAAATGCAGCCTACAGTCATAAACACTGGACTTACTCTAAAATGAACACAGTGTAGCCCTCCCACAGAGCACAGGGAACACAAATTCATGTGCCAAAATCATCCGAGTCATGCTTCTGCCACCACACAAGTGTACCCCGGGGCCAGCCATCTCTATAACAGGGAGTTTTCCTTCCTTTCTTTCCTGGATTGAGTCTGGTCACTGGCCTCTTCACACCCTGCTGGCCCTCCCTCAAATATTTTTCATCAGGCCACTTCTTAGCTCAAAAGCCACCCATTGGGTGTCTCACCACTGAATCAAGTCAAAACTACATGTAGACTTTGCTTTAAAGATTCTTCCCAAAATAACTCAACTCTGTCTAAACACTCGTTCTATTTTCCACTATGTTCTAATGTGTTCCCACCATGCTTTTCTTGTCTGCTGCTCTCCTGGCTGTCCTGTGAATACTTATATATTCCCCAGACTGAGTTTCTCATCAAGCTACCCCACTCTCCTCTCTGCCTCACAGATTCTTACTCCTCTTGAAAGTGGACCCATCTCCTCCATGAAGCCTGGCCTGACCAATTGAGCCTGTGCATACAAATTTCTTTTGGAAAGCACATAATTCAACTCAGAATCAGATAAGTGAGCATGTGATTGATCACACGTGGCTATTGTTTCAATGTACAGAAACCAAGATCATTAGCTGACTGTCAAATCTACTAATATGGTTTGGGTCTGTGTTCCTGCACAAATCTCATGTCAAATTGTAATCCCCAAAGTTGGAGGTGGAGCCTGGTGGGAGGAGATTGGATAACGGGGAAGAATTTCCCCTTTGGTGCTGTTCTCATGAGAGTGAGTGAGTTATCGTGAGATCTGGTTGTTTAAAATGTATAGAATCTCACCCACCCCTCTCTCATGCTCCAGCCAGGAAGACATGTCAGCTTCTCCTTCACCTTCCACCATGATTTTAAGTATCCCGGGGCCTCCCCAGCCACATGAACTAAACAGCCCACAGAACTGTCATCCAATTAAACCTCTTTTCTTTATAAATTACCCAGTCTCGGCTAGTGATAGCAGTGCAAGAATGGACTAATACCTCCACTGTCTCAAATAACAGCTTAATTGCTGCACTAGTGTTTTAAAAGAACAGCTTGTGTCAAATAATTTTAAATGAAGAAATAATGTTCCTTTTTAAAGTTTATATGCTAGCTAATTTCTATCACACCAATTTTAAAAATAAGTAATTGTAAACATATATATATACACACATACATAAACACACATATACAATTGAATATACATACCACAGGCCTCAAAATGTAGTATACATACTTCATAATAGCATCAAAATTACCAAATATTATACAAAATAAGCAATTGCTTCTCATTTTTTAAAAAAGATACAGTGACATATAATAGCTTCACAATTTTAATCATAGCACATTGTTCAATATCTTCATACATCAAAATAAAAATTAAACTTATGCCTAAAGAACACCCTCACTAAAGTCATTAAAAAGTCCAACATTGCTTTGTGCTTAGTCAGAATTTTGTTTAAAAAATTTAAATGGAAAAATAATTTATTAAATGGCAAACGCAGGAATTTCCAAGTTTCAATGGATCTAAAATGTTAATTTTATAGGAAGAATAGATTTTAAATTGCCATTCTTTAAATGTGGAATATCCAAATTCAACAGTCTTTAGTCACTGATTTCTTCCAAAAACAGAAAAATCCAAGGGACAGACCTGAACAAGTCACTAATTACTTGAAGCTATACAGTTTGCAAATTCCTTGCTCTTATTTCAGTACAGTTTCATATAATGAGATGGGATTTTTCCAAAACTGATACACTGTAAATCTCAGTGGATGTGCCAGTATTCTTTCAACAAATTTGCATTTCAATAAGATGGAAAATATCCAAGTATTATAAACAGGCTAAGAAACAGAAGAAATTGCCAGACTATATTACTGAAAACATCAAGAAACTGATGTCTAAATAATGTATTCAATCCTTTTCCTGGAGATCAACACTGTGGATGCATAAATTTCTAAGGGAAACTTTAAAACTTATAATTTGCTCATAAATATTTAACATTGAGAAAAATTTTTTGAATAAATCTTTGATTTTTATCAAATAATAGAAGAAAAATTTCCAGCATCCCAAATAGCATATGATATTATTTTTGGCAAAAAAAAAAAAGATTCTAATTGACTTTTCCTTTTAAAAATCTAAAAAGTAGTTCATCCCTTGACCTTTCTGAACTCCCAAATATACTCCCTTAAATTAATAACATTGAAAATGTATTAGAAAAAAAAACTATTACATTCTTATATTCTTTTCAACATTGTTAAGCCATTGTTACGTTTTAACTAAGAACATACTCAATCCAGCTTATGCAACAATACTACAGTTGTGAAAGTAACTGGTTTATCTAGTCAGTCGACTGGTATGCAATGATAAATGCTATTTTTGGTGATAAGGCATGAAGATAAAGATGACGATCATTGAGATAATACAGGTACTTGATTTAAGTGAAAAAGGATACAAAATTATAAAGTTCACATTTTCAAGCATTTTTAAATCTATGCATTAAAAGGAAAATTGCAGGAAATAGTTTTTATATAGTCTTATGTGTTTGTCTTTGTATGACATTATTATCTACTGTTTTTTGCCTTTCTATTTTTCTGCAATGTCCAAAGTTTCTTTAATAAGCACAATTTAATTTTATAAAAAAATGTATTCAACATATTAGAATAGTTTAAAATATTTATATCTAAAGGGAGAGCTAAAATTTTTTAATTGACTTACTTTTAAAGAACACCTTAAGAATAAAAATTTTTCATCTTATCCAATTCGAATTTGACGAATATATTGAAATCTATGGTATGCCCAACACTGAACTACAGACCACATTTTCTAAAGGTCAACGTTCTTGCCCTCTGTCCAACCATAGAAATAAACTAGTGCATAAGAGAGAATACTAATGATCTGATACTACTTTCCGAATGGCTTTCCAGTCATGCACTATAAAAATTACCATGAAAATTAATTCTAGGAAGTTCAATAGCTTTCCTACTATTGCCTTTAAGCTGAATTTTCTTTATAGCATCATGATCAAACTAGTAGTCCCAGAAAGAATCTTCAAAGAATAACTTAGATTCACTGAGAGTTGAAATCTGAAGAATGGTTGAATGGAAATTTGGCCACAAATGCAAAGGTCAACATCTGCCTTGAATATAGGAATTAATTAATAACATGGACAGACTTAAATAAATATATATACAAATTTTTGCACTTTTGCACATCATACCATCATTTAAATTTCTTTCTATACTAAGATATAACTATGATATAAACCAAGTCATTAAGTATTATGAATAAAATTACAATAATATTATTTATCAAAAGATTTGAGATGTTTACATGTTGGCTGAAAACTTTTGTCTCATCCCAAGTGCAATTATTTTTTCTGCAAGTTTTGAGCTATATCAATGCAATTAGTCATCTGATAGAGCTTCTTCCTTAGAAAACTATTTTATTATACATAGAGTATAGAAAAATACTCAGGATTTGTATAATTCAAATAGAAGAAAAACTTTTCCATTCCATTTTCCATCACAAGTTCTAAGTGCCAGGCCCAGTGTTGCATGCCTGTAGTCCCAGCTACTGAGGCTGAGTTGAGAGAATCATGGGTTCAAGTCCAGCCTAGGCAAGATAATGAGACTCCTCACCACCACCCCATCTCAATTTAAAAAAAGGAAAAAGTTCTAATCATGCTTAAAAAAATACATATATATATATATATCAATTCATCCATTTTATTATTTATAACTAAATATGGTATAGGTGCTTGTTTTTTCTTTTGGCAATGACAGATGAGCCTGATAGTATCTGTTTATCCCTCATTTAACTTATCCAAGGCCAAGTATGGGGAGTACTTGGCATAGGGACATTAATCAGCTCTGCTGAGATCCATCTGCATCAGAGCTTCATGTGTAAAGTAAAAAATATAGCAGACTTAAAACCTGAGCTCATCAAAAAGAAATGAAGATGCTATGCTGGAAATGACCAAGGAAACAACAAAGGAAGAAAGTTCATGCAGCACCCAGATCATTTCTGGGTGCAACCAAACCCAACCTCCATACGCTGATGCCTTGTTCCTTCACTGCTCTCCACTTGGTCCTTCTCTATGTCACAAAACATGTACATGGAAGCCCAGCAAATTTAACTCTAGCTCCAGCTCTGTCCTAGTCAGCTTGGTAAACATGGACAAGTTAGTTCTCAAACCTGGACTCATTTCGATCATCTGAAATGCTATTGGGGTACATTAATTGATCACCAAGATCCTACCCATCTTCAAAATTTCTATTATTCAATTTCCAAGTCTGAGACCCCCCAGGAACCTAGTAGATATAGCCATGAGAAAACTAAATTGTACTTGCAGGAAACTAGGGTATGGTATCCAGTTGCAGGCTGAAAATTCTTTAAGTGACCTTGTAGTGACCAGGTACAGCCAAATTCCTGCTACATGCTGCTTATATATATTCAAGAAAAAGTAAAGAGGGGGAAAGCCCCAGTTGAATAATACAAGATGTAATAAATGTTTTCATCTTACTTTAAAGAAAATCAAGCCTGCGAATTTGTGTCAAGAGGTTCCATCGGACAACTAATTTATGACAACTAAATATCCTGCAATTTTGTGTCTTTCTTCTAATTCATACACAACAAGGTCTTAGGCCCTGCCTTCCACAATGCTTTTGCCCTCAGGAACTGGGGACCTGTAGGCTGGAATCTTACTAGCATCAACAAAACTTTCAGGTGGAATTGAATCCAAGAACCATCTGTGCAATTCAAGTCACCCTTCATAGGATCTCATTCCCTTACAATCTGGCCCAGATACACTGGAAGACAGCATTTTATGGCCATGCCTCCAAAGGTCCTGGGCTCTTACATCTCTTTATCTAGTTCTCCAGCTGCCCAAAAGCACAGTAATCATAGTAATCACTATCACAACTCAGTCAGACCACCAATGCAGATGGCACTAATAGTGGCACTGACATCACGGGTAGTGAAGGGAGAAAGTGGGACATAAGGGGTGGATATTCAATCTCTCAGGAAATAAGGCCAGGGACTCTATGCCCATGGGAAAGCCAAAAGTGGAAGAAAATAAAGGAAGCGCCTAAGCAACAGTGGAGAGATGGTCCCATTATGGGTAATCAGGTCCAATAAAGAACAGAGTAGAAGTTTTTAGTGTTCTTCTTTTACTATCTGACTTCCTCCCAACTCAGGTTCAAAGTTGGGCGTTTGGGTAGTCTCTTGAACATGCAGGTTACAGAGGCAAGACAGCTCTTAGCATGTTAGATGGATAACATTTCTAAATGTCACTATATAGTCTTCTTAGAAAGCACAGAATAAATTACTGCTACCTTGTAAAAAATAATGTGTACATCCTGCTATGGAAAGATAGCCGACTAGGTCCCACATGTTAGCACGGGAGTATCTGCAACTGCATTACAGTCTGTAGCATAGAAAGGGATTTGAAATGAGATATCTACCTCTGCCAACTGTCTGGCAACTCCACACCACCCCACAGTTAGCCACTGAGGAACCTCTCTACTGGATGAACACAATAGCATGGCTCCAAAGCTGAGTGCTCAGTCTCGGGCACCACTTGAGTTTTGCTCATTGCATTCCTTTTTCCCTTACCTACAGCAATCACAGTTCATTATTTTAAGTACCTGACAATTTATTCGGATGCTAACAATGGTATTGAGAAATTGCCTACAGGTGAGCATTTGAAATTCTGTGCTTCTGACAGATTATAAATATTCTTCTCCCCTCTGGGACCCCAGAGTGACAATGAAGGTATGTGAGAGGTGGAGGGAGCTGATCTGTGTCCCAATCCCACATGTATAACGAATATCACTAAAATTTAGCAACAGTTAGTATACTGCATTTCATCTTGTCTTTTCTCGTAGAAGCATATTTTTTAAATTCTAACTAAAATCACTGGGGAAAAATGGAATTCACTTTACTAAGTATTTATTTTAGAGACAACTTTTTTTTTTCAAATAGAAAGTACAATTTATTTTAACTTTACTTAATGTTTGTGACTAATCATGATTTCATAAATTAGCTTATTAAATCCCACACTTTCAAATCTATGAAGCAAAAAGTTACTACCTTTGAGTAATAAGATATTTAAAACAAGAACTTAAAATTACACAAACCACCTCCATTCACAATTTGCTTACAAGAAAATTGACAACCTGTCTATATGAAAAACAACTACATAGCTAAGACAAATCTATAGTTTGCTATATTCTACAGTGAATATATTATAGGAACAAAACATCATTGATATGCTTATAAAACAGTATAACTAAAGAAAATTCATTCATTAACTCTTTTCTGCACAGTGCTCTCTGTTTCAGTCCCGTGAATGCCATGGGACACTACTCGGCTATTTCTCTGTATCTGTGTTTCATGTTAGTGTGTTTTGGCTATATATAATTTTCCACTTTCACAGTAGTCCTCCCCTCCCTTGTCTCACCTTTCTCTTTTCTCTACCCAACCACTTTACCTAACAAAGTATTTCTAAGCTCTAATACATGTCAGGTGAATTATCCAAGTGAGAAATCTGTCTTACAAAGGAGTTTTCTATTTACTATTGGCATCCCATTTAAAATCTACAAATCACTTACCGGTGCCATCATCCACATTCTCCACTTCCATCACCTCCGTGTTGATCCGGCCACGAAAAAGGTACCGATGTCCATCTGTAGATGCCTTGCTGTTCTTCAACCGTCTTAAGATGGAATTAAATCACAAAGACTTTGTTACTAAACAATGTAAAACAATGTCAAAACTATATTTTAGGCAATTCTTTGAAAAAAGACACCAATTCAATCGACAATATCAAACATTAGACTCCTGGAGATCTTTCCATTTGTCTTCCCATTCATAACAGCACTGGTTGCTTTAATGAAGTATGCAACTTGCATACTAATTTTTAAAAATAAATTCAAGTTTTAAGCTAAGGATAGTACACAGGTGGGAGAGTGAGTATGTGCTTTTGCTCAATATAAGACATTAGCGGTGCCCAATCAGACTCTGACAGACACTAACAACTGGCCATTTTAAAATTTCATTTGAGTTTCTTTCACCTTCATGACTCATTTTTCAGTAACTAACTGGTAATTTCCAGTTATTACTTATGATCCCTCTTCAAAGAATTGGCTGTGCTGGAGGTTCTTAAGCTCAGTGATATCCAGCTATAAAAATATTTCTCCTATCATATTTTTATAATATAATCACTGTATACTTGTTGAACAAGTCTCTTAATACCTTTGCAATCCTTCATGAAGGCCTTATTTATTTCTAAAATACCCAAAACATTTCAAAACTGTGTGTATATTACATCTAGTGCCAGCTTTTAATCTTAAAAAGTATGTAACACAAAGTCAAAAATCCAGCTTTACAGATGACCATTTCTAACAATGAATTAGGAAGTCATATATGTTTGTATTTGAATCATTAAGCACACAGGAAAAATATTTTTTCAATGTTTTTCTTTCATTAAATTAAACAGGAAAAATTCTAAGAAATGATTCAAGGGGATTAAAAAATACCTAGTCACTCAAGAGATTTCCATTGACCTAGACTATTCAATGGGACTCAGTGACAAAATCTGGCTAATAATTTAATATAGTCAAATAATGATTAATGTGTTGTGTTATGTAGACACACCTAACACAAGTTAAGATGTAGCTGTACACAAACTGCAACGCCCCCTCTTCCTATCGTGTGCAGTTAGATACCTGCCCTGGTGTGGATAGGGTAGGCCAGGGACATATCTTCAGATGCTATCACACTCTCTGGGCTCCTTCCTTGGAAAAAAATTGCATATTCCTGACTTAGCTGTCCTCAAGCCTCATCCAAACTTAGTAGTCCTTCATCTCTATAAAGAAAACTAAGCAAATCGATTCATTAGTCTGACTGGACAGTTTGTCAGCCCCAGACCTTCATCACCCTGCACTCCCCATGTTCATTTTGAAAGCAACCTCTAAATGTTCTTCATTAGTAAGCATAAATCAATGCTATAAATTAGGAATTCATCCCAGGTAGCTATGAAAATTGGCCTCACAGGAGGTTGACTATAGAGAGGAATGCAGATCAGACTAATATGCAGGTAACTAATATGCAGGTATTATTTCCAGCTGGAAAATAATATCATGGTGTTTTGAAAAACAGAATTTCTTGTAAGTTGGTACATCTAACTTAAAACCAATCATATTGAAAAGACTTAATATCCTTAACAGTTTTAGTCACAGGCAAAATAATCATGGATTATATATAAGAATCCATCACTTAGTTCTATTTTCAATATATCCATTTTTTATGATCTTACTGTGAACTCTGTATGGGTTTTGTATATTTCTCTTAGGCTGCAGATATTAATACTCAACACAAAATTCCAGTAAGTGTTTGATCAATTCTATAATTCTTAGCTCAGATAGATTTTGATCTCTTCAGAAAATGACTCTACTGAAGCTTAAAGACTGAAAAGCCTATAGTTTGAAAATAATTATGCTGCATATTATAATATTGCAAATTTAAATGTCTTGATTCCATTATTTAATTCCTAATTAATTATGTGTTGCAATGGTCACCAGGACACATATACAAGAATGTATACAATAGTAGAAAAATTCAGGACAACCCTAAAGCCCATTGATAAGAGGATGAATAATTAAATTGTGATGCATTCAACTAATGAAATATTATGCAGCAGGTAAAATGAATAAATTTTTGCTACACACAAAATGGATATATATTTTTAGAAACTACGTTGAATACAAATTATAAATTGCAAGAAACTAAAAACGCTATGATACTATTTTTTAAAACTCCTAAACAAGCCAAACTAAGCAATATCATGTTATACGTATCAAATACTACATCACAACTTTTTTTAAAACTAGTTTCTCCTGAGATTAATAATATTAGAAATATCCAGAGCAAGGATGCCTAATCTAGCACTCTGTTATTTAAAGAATGTAATTCTAGAATTAAATTCATCAAGTCTCTAGTTCATATAATTACAACATTATGGAAGTTTGTAAAAGGCTCCCTTTACTCATATTTTCTGAAAGATCTCTATATCTTAGAAAGCATATGCTGAGGTGAAGTTCATAAAGGAGTGAAGTATTCTAAGTGAAGGGAACAGATGGTTTGCTCAAGCAGCTTCTCCAGTCCTGGAAGGGAATGGACATGTTGAACTATTTTGTTATTTCCATTTCTAACCACTCTGTATTTGATCCACATAATACATTCATTAAGGGCATTTGCTAAATAGCAGGATTTTAATTTTGTTAAACTTTTCCTGTGTTTAATGTGCAATTCCAGTCATAAGACCATATAATATCATGATTTGTCCACTAATGTTAATTTTGCAAAAGATTTGGGTCTTGATGGCAGGCATAGATAAAGATGGGATCAATTTTAATGAAAAAAGATTTCATTCTCAAATGGGGACCTTTAATAATTGCACTAAAACACCTTGATTCACATTACAGTTTCTTAACGAGTAACACACAAGTAAAATAACAACCTCTCCTACATCTTCCAAAAGCCAATTTCTATCAATCTCAATCTTGCTATCAAACACAGAGAACCTAGAAGAGCATAATAAAAGATTCATTTTCACATGTGGTAAAAAGGAATTTTAAAAAACTCATTAGAATAGAGATGTCAACAATTTAATTATTTTTTGGCTCTAATCCTAATCTGTTCCCTCTCATGAAGATACATGTTGTATTCCTATGTTTTCTCGGCTTATATAATTGCATTTTTGAATTAGTGTCTCTTACTAGGGAATTCTAATACTACAATCCACATGGCAGAATTACCATATATCATCATCATAGCTACCAAATGTTTTCTAACTTGCTCTGGGCATCTTGATAACTGATTTAAGAAGACTCATTATAAGAGACGAAGAATAACTCTCCCTTAAGTCTGTCTTATAAATCAATCGGTTTTGTGTCTCTAATTCTCACTCTACCAGAAAATATTTGACTATAGTTTTCTAAATGCTGAACCTGGAATAAACAGTCATTTAAAATCCTGTACTTTCAACTACTGCTTTACCTTTAAATTGAATGAACCCATTGGTACCATTTCACTAAAACAAATGTGTCCTACATATGGTTAGGGTGAAGTATGTAAAGGCTCAGGAAACTTCTCAATTAAATGTCACTCTACTATTTTGCTTAAAATCAACATGCAAAAAAATTTTCCCAAGAGTTTAAGAAAACATCCCATAAAGTAAGAACATTCTCAAGAAAAAAGTATATTCATGCTTTAAAACAAATAGTATTATATCAATAACATTAAACACAAATTATTTACATTAATGATGGCTAAGCTCTACAGGGGACTAGTTTGTGTTCCATTCACTCATTCATTGATTCTGTGTTTCTTAGCTGTCTATCACAGGTCTGCTCCAATTTCCAGAGAAATTGCATTGAAGGAGCAGTAAGGCCCCTGTTCTCATGAACCTTGCAGTCTAATCTAGTAAAGGTGGCAGGAAGTAAACAAACAAATAATGAAAGAAATAGCAAGTGACAAGTGCTTTCCCGATATTGACAGTGACTGGGAGGCCACATTAGATGGGATGGTCAGGGAAGACACTACAGAGGGAGTGATTTTTAAGTGAGATCTGAAAGCCACAGAGAATCTGGCCATGGAAATCTCAAAGGACAGGGCACACTGGGAAGGGAAACAGCCAGTACAAAGGCCCTAAGAAGGGAGCACATGTGGCATAATCAAGGGATGGGAGAAAGAGAAGGCTAAAGGAAGGAGGGAGGTATTGTGTTTGGAGAAATGGGATGTGATGATGTGAGAGGCAGGCAGGAGCTGGACCAGGCAGAATTTTGTAAACTAGGGTAAGGAGTGTGAATTTTATTCTAGGTGGGGCCAAGCACGGTGGCTCACGCCTATAGTCCCAGCACTTCGGGAGGCTGAGATGGGAGGATTCTTGTGGCCCAGAGTTCAAAACCAGCCTGGGAAACACAGTGAGACCTTGTCTGTACTGAAAAACAAAATCAACTGGGTGTGGCAGCATGCGCCTATAGTGCCAATTACTTGGGAGCCTGAGGCAGGAAAATTGCTTGAGCCCAGAAGTTCAAGGTTGTAGAGAGCTATGATCATACCATTGCACTCTATCCTGCCTGGTCAACAGAGCAAGACCCTGTCTCAAAACAAAACAAACAAACAAAAAGAACTTTATTCTAGGAAGCCAATGAGGGCTTTGAGCAAGGTGACAACATGAACTGATTTGTTTTATAAAAGGTGCTCTGGTTTCTGTGGAGAGCATAAATTGTGGAGGCGTAAGAAAAGATATGGTGGGTCAGTTAGGAGACAACTGTTGTCACCAAAGAGGGATCCTGGTGGCCTGGAGCAGAGTAGTAATGATGATGGAGAGATGTGGAGAGATGTTTGTAAGTTTTCAATGCAGATGCAGGAAGATTTTCTAATGGATTGGATGTGGGATGTTGAGGGAAAAACAGGAACCAAGGCTAACTCGTAATTTTTGGAATTGAGAAAACAATAGAAAGGGAAAGCTGGGAGAGGAGTGGCTTTAGGAAGGGGAACCCAGAATCCCATTTCTTCCATGCTGTGGTTGAGACTCCTCATGGCCATCACAACAGGCAGGATGTAGGAGTCCAGAATGTTGGGCTAAGGATAGAGATTTGAGAGCAACTGACACAGATGTGGGACATGAGTGATGGGACTGGATAAAATCAGCTGGGAAGAGTCTATGAATATGAAGAGGGAAAACGAGTCATATGCAGAGCCCCACAGCACTCCAATATCCAGCCAAGAGAGTGGGGTATAATAACATTAAAGAGAAGAGAGTGTTTTGGGAAGGTAGGATTGCTCAGCTAAGTTACAGGCTGCTACAAAAACAAACAAAACCTTAAAGAGCAGAAAAGTGACCACTGGAGTAAGAAGCACAGTAGTGCTTCTTACGGAGATTCTGATGGGAGTAGCTCAGTGGAGGTGAGTGAACAAAGATCTTGCTGAATGTTGCTCATGCCAGAATAGCAAGTGAGAAAGTAGAAAAAGTGACAACATAAAACTCCTGCAAGAAAGTCTGCTATGAAGGGTGACAGTGTGACACAAGATAAAGGACTTTTAAAATTTGAGATAAGAGATCTTCGACAATGTTTGGAGTCAGAATAACTGAAGTGACAATACCAGAGGAATACAGCTAGGAGGATAGAGGATGATATTCAGAGTAAAATGCCTGAAATGGAGATTTCAATTTTATGACTGTTGGTATTGACAAGGTAAAAGTATGGCCCTAGGACAGGAGACTCAAGTGTAATGGCAGAAAGACTCATTGCAGGTGAAGAGAAAGTGGGCTTTCAGGTCCAAAATTCTGGATAGATCATCCATGTGAGTTTTGAACACCCCCAAAATGGCAACAGGAGTAAGGTAGAAAGAAAATGATGCAAGAGCTAGAGAAATCACTAAATTCATGTGTGACAGTGAGATATTACGTGTTCTATAAAGGGGAGATGAGGGAAAGGTAGTGGAGAGGAAAGACTCATGGCATGAACTTCACATGTGCTGGGATTCTTGAAGGAAGAGGGGGAAATGATTGGGAAACAAGATTAGGAAGCAAAGAAGACACACCACCCTCTCCTCCAGGGCCTGAGATATGTGGGTTAGGAACAAACTGCACCTCTCCTCAAGAGGGCTCTGAGGACCCAGCATCATCAGATGACAGTGACATTTCAGTTTAGGTTTTACAAGAAGGTGAAGTGAACAACCAGTGAGCAGACTGAATATATGTGAAGAAATGCACTGATGGATGATGGGCTCTGGGAAGCACAGAGAGAAAGGTAGAAACTGTGAGCTGGATAGATGAGTTCTGGGAAGCACAGAGGGAAAGGTAGAAACTGTGACCACTTCTGAAGTGTGTCCTGCTTAAGATCTTACCTGTGTTTTCTTTTGCAGTACACCAAAAGATTATCGAAAAGAAAAAACACCCGTTCTTGAATATTTCCCGAAGAAATTTTCAGTAAGACTCCACACATTAGCATTTCAGTGCAGGTGTCAGTGATGTTGGACCCCTAAGTCAGGAGAAATGCAATTAATGTCTGCTTACTTGGTTGACACTTCTGTAAATAATTATTTTTCTACTTACAATTATGGTTGTTTTTATTTTAAGAAGCAATCTATGCACAGGCTAAAGTGCAAGCAGTAGAGATAGTTATACACTGATTGGAGGGCCCCTAACCCCCCAGTTTCCCCCGATCAGTCTGAGCAGACAGAACCACTGTTAAGAGATTCTGTGTCTCCTTCCAGGTGTGTTGTGTACATACACAAGCGTATAGAATACATGTCACCTATGTCATGTTGAAAGGAGATGACTTCAAATTAATTCATAATGTTAACAATTATAATTTCTCTTTCTTTGTTCTCTTTTTCCTCAGTATGTGGGAAAAACAGCCTCCACAGGCACAAAGTACATGAAATTGTCTAAATTTTTAGCAGGTCTCAATTTATATATCCACCCCTAGGATGGAGAAAAGAAAAGAAATAAAAAGAGAAAAATTATTTAAAGGGAGCAACTTTCCACAGAGCCTTTCACCCTATTTATTAGAAGTTGGCAAAGGCACTCTAGCTAATTAAATAAGTGTTTATAGCATGCCCATCAAGATTATACAACTAGTGACAAAGGCACTGGCCACTAGAACTGAAGAGGAGCCACAAGATGGGAGGAGCCTGGGCCCTGAATCATCAACAGAGGAAAGCTGCCCCCTGAGTTGGACACAAGCATCGGACTGTGCTGGGAGATGCACAGAAATGTCTATTTTGAGCCATTATAAATATTATAGTCTATTTGTTTCTACAACCTAATCTATCATAACTAATGCACTGAGTTGGACCAAAAAAAGAAAAAAATGAAAAAGGACGTTTTCCATAAAGACCTATATGTGTGCTCTGCAAGAGACTTTCAGTTTCAATTATATCAAGATTCTTTAAATCTGGAGTAAATTTCTAATTTTTGTTTAACTCAATGCTTCTAGTTTTAATGTTTCATATTTAAAATTTAGAACATTAATTTTAAATTTCATATTTCCACAATAATCACTGATAATAGTTTCTCTGGTCAATTGTAAAAATTTAAATTAAAATGACAACTAACACCTACAACGACAACTCAAACTTCCAAAATGGGGAATTATTCAGAAAGTTTTTTTATATTAATTTGATTATCTTTATATTGCAAATTTTAGACATTTTCCTTTATTATTTCTTCTTTTTTTTTTGAAATGGAGTTTCGCTCTTCTTGCCCAGCCTGGAGTGCAATGGCACGATATTGGCTCACCACAACCTCCGCCTCCTGGAAAGCGATTCTCCTGCCTCAGCCTCCCGAGTAGCTAGGATTACAGGCATGCCACCATGCCCAGCTAATTTTATATTTTTAGACGAGACGGGGTTTCTCCATGTTGGTCAGGCAGGTCTCAAACTCCCGACCTCAGGTGATCCACCCACCTCAGGCTCCCAGAGTGCTGGGATTACAGGCATAAGCCACCACACCTGGCTGTTCCTTTATTATTTCTTTTCATCCTGAAAGTGGATATACAAATGAAGATTTGGAAAAAAAAAAATTACAGAATTTCATGTACTTTATCATGTGTTCATTAAGCAAAGTGGTTTTAATTTATAGCAATTTCACAAAATGTACAGAATAGCCCTCCCTTAGACCATTTCTTATGATGACCCATATAAGCCAACCCTGGATGATAAGTTGTTGCATTATGAAAGGGTTACTGCAGATATCATCTTAATTTTCACATTAAATAAATCTCCCGAGTACCTCAAATTAACATATGCAGATATTAGTAGATGCATTCTTAACAAAACATTTCCTGACTTGTTGATAATTATCTTTCTTAATAAATGCAAGGAGTATTTTATATAAAATTGAGCTATTATGACATCGTTATCTTACAACTGATTGAAAGTGCTGCTACAATCAATCAAACCACTAGGTCTTTTTCCTCCATCCTGTTCGTTCGTTTGACTTTTTGAATCACCTGTCCAAATTGATACAAGAAACTCTCAAGCCCCTTGCTAATATACAGACCTATTCTATCTAAGGCATTATTATAAGTCCCCATCAGCTCCTCACTCCTGATCAAAAAAGAGTACGATTGACTGACCTCTTTAAGGTCAACATTTCTTTTCATAAGCAACCCAAATCATCAGTTTAGTCAATTATTAATCAAATTTTTAGTAAACAAGGACAAGCACAACCACTGACAGCTTCTAGAATTCATGGTTATGCCGCAAAGAGTATCTCACAATATACACATAACTTCGGTCAGATTGTGTTTTACTGAATCTGAGATGCTTCTGTCACTGAGATGATGTACCTTTAACACTTAAAGCAGGCTTCAAGAATTAGTGCAATATCACCTTTCACCATCTTCTACCACAGTAATCTACCATCATGGCATGAAATATCTTCCTTGAGTAATTAAATAATTCCCTAAGAATTGTTAATGTACTAAAGGATTCTATGTCAAAATGTGCAGATTTGTCTAAAAATATTATCCTAACACAGCAGCTTACAGCATTTTCCTTTATACTGCATTTATCTTTTAAACTCTGAAGAACACCCACCATGCCGCTGATTTCCCATGATTTAAATCTGTGCATTATCTCTAGGATAATGGCAGGCAAAAATCATTAAGAACTGTTTAACCACATATATGTATGAACGGACTGCAGAGAGAAATTACAATCTTGGAAAAGATGAAAGGTGACAGGAGGCCTTGAAACATCCCCACTCGTATACAATGCATCAGCAGACAAAGATCTAACCGAGCTAGATCCATTCGCAGTGGAAGAAAAGAAAATTGACAAGACTGGCAACTAGAATGTGCTTCAAAGAGAATAGTTTTGATATCAAAGGAGTCTCTTAAAAAATTGATGAAGCATTTGAACATTCTTACAAAGATAAATCTTTAAAAATTACTATGAAAACAAACATAAGATAAAGAATATTATATTGTCTTATCATAAAATGTTTGACCCTCCCCAAAAAAGACTCAGGATTTGATTTGCTCTTTTTGAGGTTAAAACTATTAACTAAAATTATAATCTGATTTCTGTGACCTACAAAACAAATAACATAAATTTTCATTTTACTAAGATAAAGTCCCATCAAACCTTCCCCCCTTCCACTTCATTGAAATTCTGTGCCTCTTTTAAACTGGATTCATTTTCAGTGGTCTTTTTCCAGAACCACTTATCCTCAAATAACAAAGACTATATGACTATATATAAATCAATTCTATCTCAAGGTAGGAGATGAATTTGTATCTGCCAAATCACCTCGTACAGAGGACAAAAAGAAACAAGTCCCAGCACTAAGCTCTGGAAGACTCACATCCATGAAATAACAAGAAACATGACTTGAAGTCAATACACTGTCAGGCACAAACTCAATCAAATGGAAGCAGCAAACAGATTCCAAAACCAGCAAGACATAATTTTTAAATGGTCCCGTAGCACTGTATTTTTCCATGTAAAAAGGTAGTAAAGAAATGTCCAATTTCTTTCTGTGTCTCTTTACTTTCTAAAACACAATGCTTATCTTGAATCTCATTTATCCCAACACCTTCATATATTAATAATTCCTTCTCTTATCTTTTATCGTAATAGTGTTTTCCATATTTGAGAGATCAATTCCAAACAAGCGTATCAAGGACTTAAAGCTGAATTAATGACAACGTAATGTTTATTGATACTCCCTTTTCAAAATACTTCAGTATAGCTCCAAAGGCTACAGTTATCATTACAACATAATCAATCAGCCAACACACAGACAGAGAATGATCCTGTTCTATGAAATGAATCAGTGACTCTGATTAAACAGCTAATAAACTTCTCTTCCAAGGCATATTAATCAGTGCTCCACAATTACCTTCAGTAGACTATCTTGTAGAATGTTCTGAATGTTGCATAACTTATATGACCGAGATATAATAAATTATACTAATAAAAGGCATAACTTCAAAAATGAACAAATAAAACATACACTATAGATTTTCTGTGGTGGCAGTTACCACATAAATGCTGACAAAAACCTAATTTCGATAATCAACTTACTTTTAAAAGACAAGCAGGAAAACAAACTTAATCCAAAGAATTTGCCAAATTTGTATCTGAGTGGATATAATAGCACGTAGTAAGGAATATAAGCTTTAGAATCAAGCTGCCTGTTTTCAGCTAAATGTTTTCAGCTAAATGTTGTCACCTGTTAGTTATAAGAACTCGTGTACGTTAAATAGCCTTCATTTTTAAAATCTGTTCAATGGAGAGTACAGCATCTCAGCCAACTGTGGAGATGATTATAACTCATTGTATGTGATTATAACGCATACAATGGAGAATCAGTATTTCCCCAAAAAGAAACTGGAGGACTGGCAGTCAAGATCCTCTGCCCTTCCCTTAGCAAATTTACCCAAGCAAGATTAGTTGAATCTTGGATTTTGATCTTCAGTCTTGAGTGTAGTCATATAAAGACGGAAAAAATTATTTGAGCTTATTCACTTTAGCTAGGGCATGGATGAGACTGTCAAATAGTTTCAGCTGCCTAGACACCCTTCTCAGGTCTGACACTGTAGCTTTTGTATTGACTCTGCAAGCTACCCAATCTTTTAAACTAATTTTTCTTTTAGTTTCTGTTGCTTAGAACCATATAACCCTAAGTACTATACTACCTTCAGTAGATAGGTGCATATATTAGACAAACGAGGGGAATTTTTTAAAGCTTTAAAATACCACTTCATATTTGCATAGCATTTTACAGTATTCAAAGCACTTTTACTTATTTCATTTGACTTCTGCAATAATCTGCACTCTGTGTAGGAGAGGTATTATATATCATCCCCAAACAAAGGGTTAGAGTCCAGACTAAAAACCAGCTCTGCTCAAAAGCCACCCTTTTCTCACTGTCATATGTTTTGCAAACAAGAAATTTCAATTGCTTGTTTACCTAAATTCAACATTCAGGAATGTAAATAATTTAGTAGAACAAAATACTAGATAGGCACATTGTGCCTAAGAGATTTTATTGTTTAAAACAAAAGCTTTCATTTGATTAACAGTGAAGCAAGTCCCCAGATAATTAAGTGAGAGAATAATCCACCCATAATAGAAACAATGCAAATTCACGGTGTATCAGACTTGGATTCCATCAAATAGAATTTTAGTTACTGAAAGAACAATGTCCTCCCTAAGGAGGCCCTGAAGGTGGTCTGCAGGAGGCTGTGGAAGGAGCTGGAGAGGGAGCTGTTTCCTAGCATAAGCCCAAGACTCCTAACCTCAAAAACTTGTCAGGGAACTCTGCATTCTGTAACTGTCATGCCACCCTACGTCTGAACTTCTCCCTGTCCTAACGCTAAGGTAGCCTCTCCACAGACACACAAAGCTTCTGCAGGCTGAGCAAGGATCACCATCAGCAAGTCAAAGACAGCTCTTTAACTCATTACAGCTTCCTCCCAGGGCCTGAATTCAGCCTGTGTGACTCTGCGTCCTTACAGAGGGTCCTATGAGACTAGCAATTTCTCCTGAACTCCCCAGAAGGGACCAGGCCTGAAAACCAAGTTCCCCAGCTCGATGGGGTGGTGGGCTGGGACAGGCAATGGAGTTCTTATCACAAATTGCCAAACCCACTGACTGGGCCCTGCTCCAAGCTGCACTCCCTCAAAGTCCCAAAACTCCCAATCTCTGTATGGCTGTCTTTCGCAATCATTGTCAATTCCTACTCAAGTAGAATTTATGTTGCCACTTCTTCTTAGAACCACTTTCTTGGAACCCAACTTTCGTATTATCTCCCCTGTGCCTCCTGGAACTCTGACTGTAGAGTTTAAAAACAACAGCTATTTAACTTACCCAAGTTCTTATACCTAACAAGTGGCAAAATTCCTCTCTAATTTCTCTGAATACACAACAGAATTCCTTAACTCCATCCAGTTTTCTCTGTCTCAATGCCCCATTTTCTCTTGCACTCAGAATTTTGTAAAACCACGAAAGCTGGTGAAATCAGGCACCCTCGGTTGTGGGCTACATATGATATAGTTCCACCTACATTCATTCTTCCTTTGAGTAACCGGTGTATACTGTATAAACAATATCAATAACTTTTAAGGAATCTCTCATTTCTGCAGTACACTCAATTTTTAGGATATACACCAGGATGAAACAAAATTATGACAGATTCCATTTCCCTAGAGTGCCGAAAAAAATCTCTGAAGTTTTTGTTTTAGTAAAAGTCCTGGCACATTTCACTGACAAATTCTGCAATTTAAAGCAAGTTCGGTTTTTCTTCCAGTGTTTGAGTGACAACAGAACTCCAAAAGCAAACTTGAGTCCATTTTTCTCATCACAGCACGACAATAGCTCCCCAGGAAAGAAATTATCATCATGAATCAACTGTAAAACACACAACCATTTTAGCCGCCGGAAAGAGGCAGCATTCATGCTGAATATGAGGGCACTCCGGACACTTGAAATGGAAAGAGTTGGACAAAGAAGCAGCTAGGTCAACCCCAGTTAGCATTTTAAAAGATTCACAGGAGACAAGGGACAAACGGAAGAATTCTTTAAGTCAATGTTTGAGGTTTCTTTGCATATCTGGGTGAACATAATTTTAGGTCCAAATGAAAAATAACATATCAAAGGTAAGAAAAAATTCATCTAAAGCCTTAAAGATAAAAGCAATCCACTTGGTTTTATGTGATACAGTATTTGGCTAGGAGCATTTTCAATCTTTCCTACACTTAAAAATTATCTTAATTGCTTACTTTATAACAAGAAAAAATTTAACCTAGTCCAAAGCTTATACTCATATAAATTAAGGCAATGTAATGACAGAATTTTAGTTCATTCTTTGCATAGTGGTAAAGTAACATAGGACTCCAACCGCATGAAATAACTGGGAATCAAAGTTACCATTAGCTGAAAACATTTTACAGAGTTTGAACTATACTCTTTTTTTGGCATAAAAAAATTTCCTTAGTGACTCAGGAAGCCATAACATTTTCATCTTGAATAAACCTTAAAAATAAGATCATAGCCAGTTCCTTCAGTTTATAAATGAAGAAATCAAAACAAAGAAGTTAAGTGAACACCTAATTTAGAGTCTGAAAGTAATATCACGGCACACCTACTGAACTTTCCTTCCCTTCTTCACTCTCCCAGGATTCAGGCTATGTACTTATGGCCAAAGTTAAGAGAGGAACAGGATCATCATGATGCATAAATGCTAAAATATTAAAGCTTATAGCCCACATAGTATCTATTGGCTCCATTACAAACTTCTTGGGTCAAGGTTAACTCAATTAACCACCACCTTAAAGATACTTTAAAATAATGATGAAAGTGAGCACTTTTCAGAATTGACAATAGTCCTCAAGTAATATCTGAGAAAATGACCATTTATGGTTCCATCTAACGCCAGTAATTCTGCACAAGGCCTTGAACATAAAACTATCTTAAGCTCAATTGTCAAAGTGAATGTACCTCCCAGCCTTCAATGTGAGACTGCCATTCCTCTAAAACTTCTAACTTTTCCATCTGTCTCTTGGCCTCGTTTATGTTGGAACAGACAGCTTTCATGGCTTGGAGGGCTTCCATCACTGCTGCATAGTCACTGTGTTTCCGTGGAGTCCGCTTCAGCAACTCCTGTTTATACACAAAAAAACAAATCGCCCTTTGATCTTCAGCTTTCTGGTACAGCAGGTTCAGACTGACCAGGAAATGGAAACTGCAAAGATCGTGAGAGCCACTTCCATAAGTGACATCACAAATTCCTCTAAGATTAAGATCAAAAACAAAAGTTTGAATCAATGAGTAAGTGTAACCCAAATGCACATTTTTGCAGTCCCTTTAATTTTTCCTCAAACTTACTTCGTTTTTAAAAATTAAGTTAGGTTCCTCCTTTCGAATGGTCAAATACCTTATTGGGAGCATAAATTTTTATGTTTTTAATAATTTGACTTTTGTTCTAACAGAAGCACATCTTTATATGTTAATTTCATTTTTCTAGAGTCTTTAACAGAATAACAAATCTTGAAGTATGTCATAATTTCAAAAATAATTTAGAAATCCTATTTTCTAATATTTTTGAGAAACTATAAAACTATGTCATAAACAAAGTAAAATTTTAAAATAATGTCTTATACTACAACAAGGTAATTTAAAAATTCTACAATACTCCATCATTAAAGGAGCTATTTATTCTGTTTTCCCCAATTACTCAGGCTTATTCTATGTGACGAATGAACTGCCATATACCCCTCAATAGCTTCCTTTTTTGTTTTTGGTATTTAGGGGATTTGAAGGGTCTTTTTATTTATATTTTTCCCATTTATCAAAACTAGAATAATCTTTAATCTCTTAAACATATTGAAAGCCCTTGTTAGTTGTTTAAAAGCACAAAATTAAACATCTTCACCCACTGTCTAGACAGTTGGGACCACATTGCTTTTTAATTAGTCATGTGTTTCCTTACTATGGTTGCCATCATCACGTAACTGACACAATTACAAAAATCCTGAGGCAAGTCTTGAAAAGAATTTTCTAAATTCTCAACAAACAGTGGGAAAATATGCAGTTGTTATATTCTTTTGAGTTCTGTTATTGTTGAAAACTCTGCCATAAACTTGGACCCTAAATTCATTATGTTCACACCTTGTTCTGCAGAGCTAACACCAGAGGAATACATATTATATCACTCCCAAGACAAGGTTTAAAAGTTATGCTGGATCACAAATCCATAAATGAGACATGCAGGCTTCTCTAGAAACTCTAAAGAGTAGAGGCACCACAGGTGCCTCTATGTCAAGTGGTCAAGTCAGTCTGCAGGCCATAATTTGGAGTCCAATTACCTAAGGAGTTGAATATGAATTTACATAATGTGAAATAGTGAGAGAAAACCATCACTCACAATCCCTTGGCCATTACTTGCTAAGAACCCAATGTTGATTGACCAACTCAATAATTTCAAGCTCCACAAATAACATCAATGTATCTTTTCCTAACACTACAGCCTAATCCATATAATATCTTTTCTGAATAAATAAAACCACCCTAAATCAAAGAAAATCCCAGCAGAATTTTTCAGCTGATGGCACAACAGAGACAAATATCAATGCCAATGTATCTACTACCTGAGTTAACAGTTTTTTCATGTTGCTCTGTGGAGACAATCTACCAGAAAAGGGAAAGGTCATCCATCCACTGCTTGAAGGGGCTCTAAACTGACCTTCTGGCTAAGAAAGGATGCATCCACGATGCTTTCTTTTGGGAGGTCAGTTCAAATACCTGAGTTCATCCCTAATCAGAAATGAGTAATTTAGAATAACCACTTTGTCATGATGTAACCTTTTAATCTCCCTACCCCTTCTTAAATCCCCTGGGATTCCAAAATCAGGGTCAGGAATAACTGCAGTTATGAGTACACATGCAAACTGAGTCAAGTCAGAGGTCTGTAGGGATTCTCAGAAAGAAAGGAGACACATTTGCAACAATACTCCCTCTGCAGAACTGGGGACTCCTGTGTCAGCCTCTCTGTGGCTTTTTATGGCTTAAGCAAGCAATGCTAGACTCTTATTTCTTTAATAAGGAACAAATATTTTCAAATAAAATTTACACAGATACCCAATTTATGGAATTGACAAGAGTTGTATTAAACTATATTTTTAGTTCAAATTCAACATTTATTTCTTAAAAAGCAAATCAATAAAAATACTAGTTAATATGCCTCCAGCATTTCTGAGTATTTTGTGAAGTTTAGATGCCAAGTAGTAATTTATATATTAAAATAAATCAGAATCAAATAGATATGAATTATAATGGCTAATACTTATAAAGCACAGACTATGCTAATTGATTTATATAAAATAGTTAACTTAATCATCATTATATAATCCTATATATATGCATATATATGTATTCAGAATACACATGCATACATACATACATACACACATTCCCATAGGTCTGTGCTATAATTTCATCATCATCATAATCATCATCTCTATTTCATAAATGAAAAACCAAGGCATTAAGAAGTTCGATTACATGCCCTGTAAGCACAATACTTGGGATTTAAACTCAGAGTTCATGTGCTTAACCACTATCCCAGGCTGCCCATCCTGATGTTATGGTTCCAAAAAACGCAGTTTCAAAAATTGCTATCTTGACCTATTCATAGGTCCCTTGCAGTCAGGGCAGTAGTTGGCACCTTACAGTATATTTTTCATAATAAAAATTGTGGTTGCTATAATGAGGCAACAAACCTACAACCATTAGTAGGATGTTTTACATCTTCTAAAGGCAATGTTTTCTTAGCAATCTCATTCCACATTCTATCATTTATTGTCTCATGTGACCCACACTATTCCCTTGAATAATAATTTTAAATCCTAGTTATGCAATTATATAATTTTGACCTTAATTTCATTAGCATCACAAAGTCATCAAAGTTTAAGGAAATCAAAAATATACCAGCAGTGGATTTATTTAAAATAAAAGGCCCTGCAAAATGCTATATAAACTAGTCATAATGAACTTAATGGGATCTATCTTGAAGCTAATGCATTTCCTCTAAATGAAACTTAAACAAGTATGTTTTATACAAAGAGCACCAAAAGCTCTTTCAGTGGCTTTTCCACTGAACATCTGTTTCCTACACTATATATAAATTTGTGGCAAAATGGCCACTTTTTTTCAATACTTATGGTCTACGCTTCCTTTAGAATATCAGACTCGTTAAAATAATTTTTTAAAAAGATCATCAGCAAAATATGTAGGTACAAGAAAATGGCTACAATGAGGTAGCACATAAAATACCTTCAAAATAAGAGGGTACTTGCATATTCTTTGTATTGGTGTTACTAAATATCCTTCCAAGGGAACATCTGTGTTCTTCCGTCCTCCAAGCAGCATGCAGTTCTGGGGTGAAAATAATCAAAATTAATTACATCTTTAATAATCTCACGCTGTGAAAATTTCTTCCACCACAAAATGCTAAAAACTAGTGAAAGCATATGTCTTCATATACTTTCTTTCTCTAAGAAGAGCATATTCAGTCACAAACACTCACAGAGAGACAAAGAGAAACACTAGTTACAGAACTGTGTTTTGAATCTGTAACTTAAAAATTAATGCACCTATATTCTCCTGAGTATGAAGTCTGAGGAAAAAGAGATGGGAAAGAGATGGAGAGATGAATGAATGGATGGATTAATGGATGGATAAGTGGTGGATAAACAGATGGTTGACACATAAATAGATAGATTGATTTTGCTTATAAAGAAAGGTATATTATGTTGTAGAAGGGCAAGTATCAAGACAGTTGGGTTCTAACTCAGGCTCTGCAACTGACAAGTGATACAACTTGGGTTGATTTCAGAATTCTAGTTTTCCTCTCCATAAATAGGACAGGTTTTAAGCAAGTGATCTCTGAGTCGCTTTTTTGCTATCACACTGCACCAAAGACACTGGGCAGCTAGTGTCAGAGAAGGAGGTCAGATAGGATTTCCACAGAGGCAAGATGAATGAGGAAATCTCAAAATCAGGAATCAGAGTGGGGTGAAACTGAAGCAGCTTTCAATGATGATAAAGTGGTGGTCAAGAGAAAACTGACTCTGATAAAAAAAAGCCTTTACCTTCATAAACAACATGCAATGAAACAGACTTGAAACTTGCCCAAACCTTCTTTCTGCAGTGCCTACAACAGACAAACTATTTAATAAATATCTAACAGAGGGAAGAGAGAGCCCCTCAAATATCAAACTAAGTTAGCAACTTTCATACTACAATTTTTAAAATACTGTTTCAGGTTCACTGAGAGGAGAGGCTGAGTGTTGATCAGTAAAGGATGCAAAAGGAAGACTGATAGTAGCAGAACAATTTTCTGCTGTTCTGAGCAACTGCATATCAGCCTCAATATGTGTGTCCAAGTCAGCAAAATCAGCACTCTGAATGTAACTTCACCCAGACACCTCAGAAGGCATAGCAGCAAATGCATGCTCTTACGCAAGCATGCTCTTTGGGGGTTTCACTCCCTACTGCAATCGGGTTATCAAAATATTCTTTCAAACTATATATGGTATTTTCCCCCAGAGGAATCCTATGAAACACAACTATCTACATCTCATTATATTTCCAGTGATATTTCCATTCCAGTATGTTAGCATCTCTGTAAAGCAGCCATCCCCTCACCTACCTCTGGACTGAAGTGTCCTAAAATCACTCAGGGCTGTCTAGCCCACTTTTATTGCCTTGTGTATTAGTACTGTATAGATTGTGAATTCAATTCATAATACCACAGGTTGGCTACCGCTTTAGACTGGCTGACGAGAGCCAGCTCCTTATACATACATGAAGAATATGTTTCCTGACCAGGCACAGTGGCTCACACCTGTAGTCTCAGCACTTTGGGAGGCTGAGGTAAGAGGATCGCTTGAGCTCAGGAGATTGTAGAAAAATGAAAGCACATCAGGAACCAAGAGGAAACATTAAGCTTACCAACATGTGTGTAACTTGGAGTCACTGAAGAAGAAAACAAAGGGTCAGATGAATATTTCTAAAATAATGGCTAAAACTTCCCAGATTTGATGAAAAATTAATCTATAGATTCAAACAGCTCAACTATAAATAAGAAATGTACAATCATCCCCACACATAAACACATCATTGAACTACTGAAAGAAAAACACAAAGAGAAAATCTAGAAAGCAGCAAAAAAGAGAAAAATGACCCATCATATAAAGTATAACAACCATACAATTATAGCATATGCCTTATCATCAGAAACAATGGAAGCCATAAGGTAGTAGAATGACATTTTCAAAGCGCTGACTGAGAAAAAAATCTACCAGTCAAAAAGTTCTACGTCCAAGTAAAACTATCCTTCAAAAATGAAGGCAAAATAAAGACATTCGCAGATTTAAAAAAAATAAAAAAAAGACTGAGCAAAGTTATTGCTAGTAGAAATGAGTTACAAGAAGAAAAAGTACTAAGGGCTGAAAAACCTAATATCAGAGTCAAATACACAGCAAGAAATAAGAGCACCAGAGATGGTAAATGTGTACATAACTATAAAAGACTGTAGAAAAATATAGAAAGCAATAATTGTAACACTGTGTTGTGAAGTTTATAACATATATAATGTAATATATATGGCAATAATAGCACAGTAGAGGAGAGATTAAACGGAACATTTTCCATTTCTACTCAGGAAATATTGTAGCCAAATGTCCCCTACTTTTAACTGGAATTAGGTCAGCATTAACCTAATATGGATTTGATATGTTAAGATGCATATTGTAGTTCCTGAGCAATCACCAAAAACACTCCTAATAATATAGTTTAAAAATTGAGAGGAATCAAAATGGTACATAAAAAATGCTTGATTGACACAAAAGTAGGTGGTAAAACAGGAACAGAGAAACAAACAAAAAAGACATGTAGGAAAAAGTAATAAAATGGCACATGTAAATACCATCATATCAATAATTACATTAAAAACAAACAAACTGAGGACCCCAGAGACTGTCAGACTGGACAAAAAGCAGACCCAACAATATGCCATCTGCTAGAGACATTTTAAAGATCATAAATAGCTTGTAAGTAAAATGACAGAAAAAGATATACAAATAGTAAGAGAGCTATCATAGCTATAATATTATTAGGAAAAATAGACTTTAACAAAAGAAATGCCACAAGGACAAAGAAGACCATTTCATGATGATAAATAGAAATATGAATATAACAATTATGAATGCGTGCATATCTAACAGAGTCCCAAAATACAGCAAACAAAAATGGACAGAGTTAAAGGGTAAAATAGATAATTTAATTATACATGGAGATTTCAATATCTCATTCTCAATAATTGAATTGTTAAACAATATGAATAATATGAATAGTAATTCATAGCATTGTCAATGTATGTAATTCATAGCATTGTCTATATATGAATATTATTCACATCATATCATATGAACTAGAAATATAATAAAAGTTATTAAACATAAGAAAGAACATCTACCAAAAAAATCAATAGCAAACATCATACTTAATGCGGAAGGACTAAATGTTTTCCTACTGAGATCAGAAACACGGCACGGGTGCCCACTCTTACCACTTTTATTCAACACTATACTGAAGGTTCTAGCCAGTGCAATAAGGCAAGAAAAAAAATAAGTTATCCACAATGGAAAAGAAGAAGTAAAATCATCTTTATTATCAGATAATTGATCCTATATGCAAAATACCCTAACAAGCTACAAAAGAACTACTTACCAAATACATAAATTTAGATCACAGGACACAAGATCAATAAACAAAAGCCAGTTAAATTTCCATATATTAGCAATGAATAATTTTAAAATGACATAAGATAATTTCAATCACAATAGCATCAAAAGTGGAAAAACAAAGGAAAAAAAAGTAAGTACAAGACCTGAATACAGATTTCTTACATATGACAAAAAAAGCACGATCATAACAGAGAAAAATGTAATAAATTAGACTTCATCAAAATTTAAAACTTCTGATTTTAAAAAGATGATACTTTAAAAATGAACAGACAAACAACACTGAGAGGAAATAATTGCATATTATATACCTGATATAGGACTTATATCTGAAATAACAAACATTTACAGCTCAATATACAATAAACATCCCAATTTTTAAATGGGTAAAAGATTTGAATAAACATTTCACTAAAGGAGACATGAAGAGTTAATAAGCACATGAAAGCATGCTTAATGTAATTAGTCACTGGCAAAATACAAATTTAAACCACCGTGAGATAGCACTACACACCCACTAGCATGGCTATAATCAGAAAAACTGAAAATGCCAAGTGTTGGCAAAGATATAGAGAAACTGGAATCCTCATGCATTGCCAGTAAATATGCCACAGCCACAGTGACAAATAGTTTGGCAGTTTCTTAATTAGTTAAACATGAGCTTATCATACAACACAGGCATCAATTCCACGTTTAATGTCTACACAAAAGAATAAAAACTTTATGTCCATTCAAAGACTTGAACATAAATGCTGATAACAGCATTATTTATAGGAGCCCAAACTGGAACCAGACCCAATTTTCATTAACTGGTAAATAGATAAACAAAATACAGCATATCCATACAGTGGAACAGTATTTTGCAATTAAAATGAAAGAAAATGGATACATTCTATAGCAAGAATGAACTTTGAAAACATTTTACTAAGTTAAAGAAGTCAGGCACAAAAGATTGCATTGTATGATTCCACTTATATAAAATATCCAGAAAAGGCATTCTATAGGGATGAAAACAAATCAGTGTATGCCTGGTGCTAACGGTGGGCACAGAGATAGGCTGTAAAGGGACATGAAGGTCTTTCTGAGGTGACAAAAATGATCTAAAACTGAATTTGGGGGATGGCTGTGCAACTCCACACTCTGCTAAATATCACTGAATCACACAATTATAATCTGCTCCTCACTAGCGATTAGTTTGCCCGTGACAGCCAAAATATGCATTTGTTTGTGCTAACCTAAAGAAATTAAACACATATTCTTGTTGTTTTTATGAAAACAAAATAAGAAATGTATGTAGGAGAAAGGTTAAATTTTACACTTATTTTCTACCACATCCACGATTTTCTTCCTTCCTGTTACTGCCCTACTTACAGCTCTCTCAGCAGAAGTAAAGGACGCCCTAGGGAACTGGGGCTATAAAGCAGTGATGAACTCTGGCAGAAGCTCCTCTCTCGCTAGGAACCTGTGGGGTCTCACAGATAATTCATAATCAACCACGAGGGGGCATTAGCAGTACTTCCCCAAACACAAGCTGATCCCAGCTCTCACGTTTATTTTCATCAAAGGACTCTTGCTTCCTCGCCTGGGGATGCTAACAGAGGTATCCCACAGATTTTTACACCATATTGATGCTATTCCTTGGCTCTCACTGGATCTAGCAACACATATCAACATACAGTAACACATAAATATACACTTACCAAAAGAAATGTCCGGATTGTTCTTATTTTGTTGAGTTCAAGAAGTAATTTTTGTGCCTTCTCATGGTTACTACAATATTCATCATAGATACGAAACTTGTCTTTCTGTGAATTCATGTAAGAATAAATTAGTCATTTTCTTCACCATTCTGCAATTTTAACCTATGTGATATGCGTAAAGAAACTTCACTGAGTGTTTACTACGTTTTAAGAGCTATACTGCGTGTATACAGCTATATATAAGTTTTGTTTATTTTCCCTGGCCCATGAAGAACAGCCTAAAAAGGGAGATAGGCGTATATCAGTTATACTCCATTGTGATGAATTCAAGTAGACAAATGAACCAAAGGGTGGCAAAGCACAGAAAAGAGAGGGCTGAGCTTTGCCATGAGGATTCAGTTACAGCTTAAAAAGAGGAAGAAATTACATACATATTCTTGCTGTTATTTATGAAAACTGAATAAGGAATGCATGTAGAAGAAAGATCAATCAATCTGAGCAAGGTCCAGTATATGAATCCATGATTCCTAGGCAGGGAGACGGAATAAAGTCATTTAGATGAAGGCAAAAGGAAGTGCCAGATCATATAGAAATAGAGAAACACAGGACCCTGCAGTTCATATACACCAGTCTAGACAGTTGTGCTTAAGAGAGACACTGACAACCTGAAGAATATCTAGCAACAAGCAACTAAGAGAATGAGAGACCCTGAGGACACCACATCTGAGAGGCTGTTTCAGAGAGTCATATTTGTAGGTATAGAAAAGTCAGGAAATCATGCATACTTTCAAACAGCGTTATGTTGTAAAGGACTGACAGTCCTATGTAGCTCCAAATATAAAACTAGGATCTTTAGGTGGATGTCGCAAGGCAGTGGTGGATGTCGCAAGGGCAGTGATGGGCAGATTTGGGATCAACACAGAGATTTTCTAACAGTTAGAGCTGTCACTAAAGTAGGAACAAAATAAACAGCCTTCATAGATAAATAGGAGATATTCTTTTAAAACAAGAGGATTTGTACCATCATGATCTCTAAGCTCCCTTCTATTTGTAAGATTTTCTCAAAGTGCCTTATCACCAAAAGAGTACCAATAAAAGAAAGACACAAAAAATTTACTGATCAAATGTTAGAACAAAAGTGCGCCCATTGAAATTTTGAAGGCATGCATTTAGAAACATTAAGTGCTACTTTATATAACCAGCAGAAAATGTATTGAATCACTTATCTCAAGAAATGATATGAGCCAGAAAAAAAATAAACTTCAGAAATAGTTTAGCTAAATTCAGGGATGACAGATTCATAAGGTGTTACTAAGGAAATGGATGTCAGGGTGCAAGATTCCCAGGCACAGCCCTGGACTGAGATAGCAACTACTCCAGCTGGCAGAAGATTCTGATTCTTTTGATTCTTTCGTGAAATAAAGCAGGCTTAAGTGAGCGGACACAAACACCCGTGGCTTCCAGCTGTGCCCAAGAAAAACACAGCTTGATCTTCCTATACCCAATGAGACTCTCCTTTTAATATAATTATTTTTATGAAATATTTTCTGACTATAAAAAGAACACAGAGTCTGCTCATTACATAAAGACAGATTTTGAAACTACTATCAAAACCTTTCTAAAAGACTAGATGGAAAATTAAAAATATACAAAATTTTATTTCTATCACTAAATACGCTTGCACATTTTTAAACAAAACATTAATTGTCTAGCATTTTGATAAATACATGGATTCATATTGGTATTCTCAAAATTAGCATCAGCGTAACGGTATACATAGCAGCATACTTTTTTTTTTTTTTTTTTTGGTGTGAATGCCCTTTAGTTCTGAAAACAATTTTCATTACACAGTTGTCTTTTTATTTTGCAAATTAATTGCATAAATAATTTCAGGCATCATTTATAAAGAGATGAAAATGATCATACAGGCACAGGATGTGTAATTTGAAACAACTGAGTACTGGCTGGTTATTGCATCTGCACTGCTCAGTACAATCTTCTGAGAAACCATCCTTGGGGAAAATTCCTGCTACTGGGTTTATTCAACTCCAGGTTTGTCACAAGTTGATTAACAAGGGAACATTCTGACTAATAAAAGGCTCATCGTGCCATTATAGGAATGAGGATTTTCTGTCTCAAAAGAAAAATGCTCTATGTTTGAGAGAAACATAAAAATTCATTCATTATGAACAGCCTGAATATTCATTAGAATTCAAAGCTACAGAGGATGCGAAGAACTAACTTGTCGGGGAAAAGAAAAGGCTGTTTATTCTTCAGTAAAATGGATGATGTGAGGCACTCTCCCCTTTTCTGGCTCTAAGTGGAAGATCTCATTGGCCTTAAAAGACCTTAAACTTTTGGTGTCAGATTTTACTTCTAATACTGAATTCACACATACCACTATGCCAAGAGCTAAATCTCAAAATCTAGGGGAAAAGAACTTTTAAAATAAAAAGAAATTTATCCTACAAAGTGAAGAAAGCAGGTTCCCACTTCTTGTTGAGCATTAGGTTCGGGGTGTAAGCATTCTTCCACGACTTTTAAGAATTCTTTATGTACTGCAAGGATGTCTTCAATGTTTGAGAACAACATCTGTAAACAAACAAATGTGTAAGTAAGCTCAGTAGTGAAGCAATTTTTTTAAGTCTATGATAACATAGTATTCTCTCTCCAACCTGAAAACCGCACATCCATGCCTTCCTCCCACCTTGCCGGCAGAGCCTCAATTTTGTCTGGACTTCCCCTCCACGCCGCCGACACAACTCTGGGAACCAGAAGCCCATGGCTGGCTCTCCGGGCAAGGCCTCGGTTGCCCAATCCAAGCCAGGTATCCCACTCCCTTCTCAAAGCTGGGCTGCATGGAAACCAGCAGAGTTGCCGGCAGGCTTTTCTGGAAAGGGCATCTATGCTCCTAAGAAGGGCATACCAGAATGGACAGTCCTCTTTTCCCTCTGGAAGGTGCCACATGTAGAAGTAAAAGCTGGGACAGCTCTGCAGCTACAGGAAGAGCCAGCTTGAGCACAAAGCTGATAACCTGGGTGGCAGTGATTAGCTGGAGAGGATGTAGCGACCTTGCTGGCCTCTCTGGGTCACAGGTGCTAAACCTTCTCCTCTGCCTGGAGTCCCTGATATGTGAGCCAAAGTGTCTTCAATTCAATTTCAGTAAGAGGATTCTTTAGCTTACAACCAAAAGCAAGCTAACTACAATACTCTCCTGGGAGGAAAATTTTAAAGTTAGTTATTTTACTCATGGGGAAATAGAGTCAGAAGAACCTTTAAAAATCCTTAGAATGTTTTCTATTTCCAGCAAAATAAAACAGTAAGTTAGCATCATAAATATCAGGAATAGTACATACAATTTAAATGACTAATCATTATAGTATAATTAATTTTCATTTACCATCCTTTTTTTTCAAGACTGTTCACAGTTTTCCTTCCTTGCAGTTTAAAAGAAACGATTATATGTCTGTTTCTGAATTAAGGATATTATGTGGAGTGAACCATTGAAATATTTTGTTCTTCAGTGATCACAGAGACTGGAAGTCACGTTTGCCCACACCCTGCCTTCCTGAGCCACCTCTAACAATCCTCTTACACGGCTCAGCTCCCTCCTTCTCCAAAACATTGAGGTTCTTAGCCTCCAATTCATTTTATTTATTTATTTATTTATTTATTTATTTATTTTGAGACAGAGTCTCACTCCTGTTGCCCAGGCTGGAGTGCAACGGCGCCATCTCAGCTCACCAACACCTCCGCTTCCTGGGTTCAAGCAATTCTCCTGCCTCAGCCTCCAGAGTAGCTAGGATTACACGCATGTGCTACCATGGCTGGCTAATTTTGTATTTTTAGTAGATACGGGGTTTCTCCATGTTGGTCAGGCTGGTCTCGAACTCCTGACCTTGGGTGATCCTCCCACCTCGGCCTCCCAAAGTGCTGGGATTACAGGCATAAGCCACCACACCTCCAATTTATTTTCCTTCCTCTGTTTAAATGTTCCCAAGGCCTTGGTTGAAAAAAAAACACAACTCTATGACTTCTCTGCCATTCTCTCAATCTTCCATCTCTTTTCCTAAGCCCTATTTCTCCTTTTTAAAATTATTACCAATACAACTGACTGGAACAGCAACTTGTAGTGGAACTGCCGATCAACTGAAGGGCTGTGAAGTACCATGGCACCAGCAAAATTTATCTATAGGAAACTCATGCTCAGGTTGAAGGCCAGTTGTACCTCCTCACCTTCACTGTTTCTTCTGTCACATTTTTGTCAACTTTTGATGCTGCACACTGGTTCATTCTGTGTAAGAATGCCTGCATGAAACAAGAAGACATTATGAAGGTAACATTAGGTTAATAAAATGACTGGGTGTTGAGTAGAATTAAACTAATTTCTTTACAACAAACCAAAGTGTAAAACTCCATTTGTTGAGTATAATAGTTTTGTTGTAACACAGAAACCCTTGTGCATTGCTGTTCCTCTCTGGGAATTATACTTCCATTACCATGTTGGGGTAGAGCCAGAAATCATCAAGTATATGTAAGTTAAATTTATCCACCAGGATCTCAAAGTTGTGAAGTAAGCATTTAGAGTCAGATGTTTCCTAAACTTCTAAGACTTGCAAAGCACAAGACCAAAATTTAATGGAAAATGGCATTTCTAATAAAACAACAAAAGGGCCAGAGATTCTGAAGTGATCCTCTTCGAAATTAGAGATAGATAAATAGATAGAAGATAGGTAGGTAGGTTGAGTGATTGATAAAATAGATGATAGATAGATAGATAGATAGATAGATAGATAGATAGATAGATAGATAGCTATCCCTGCCACTATGTCCCAGGAAGACATTTCAAGAAGGAATGAAAGAATTTCCTTTCCCCTCTATCGCCCACCCCCAGCCTTTTAAGAAGCCAGAATTTAAATTTCTGGGTTCAGGTCCGGGCTCTCCATACCTCTATGGTAGGCAAATAAGCCCTTTAGTAATTCAAAGATTTGGACTCTTCTCAGTGGTCATTAAGTTTTGACCAATGGCTAAACAGGCTATTATTTTCACAAATTAAAAAAGAGTAGAATAATTTCATTATATTGAGCCTTGAAAAAGAAAGTTTAGGGGAGAAAAAGGAGAAGAGAATTTCCATCTAGCAAATTTCATTTATGTCCTCAAGACACCATCCATTATCACCCTCAGGACATGGCTAATAAGAGTATAAAATGGTACAACATTTCAGAGGGCAAATTGACAGTATATCTCAAATTTTTAAATGGGTGTTTCCAGCCAGTATGGTGGCTCATGTCTATACTCCTAGCGCTTTGGGAGTCCCAGGCAGGATCCCTTAAGGCCAGGAGTTTGAGGTCAGCCTCGGCAACATAGCAAGACCTTGTCTTTACAAAGATTTTTAAAGTTTGCTGGGCGTGGTGGCACACACCTGTAGTCCTAGTTACTTAAGAGGCTGAGGTGGGAGGATCACTTGAGCCCAGAAGTTTGAGGCTGCAGGGAGCCATAGTCACACGCACCACTATACTCCAGTCTGGGTGACAGAGTAAGATCCTATCTCAAAAGATAAAGATAAAAATAAATGGGCATTTTCTTGAACCCAGAAATACTACTTCTAGGACTTTATTCTAAGAAAAATATTCAAACAAGGGGATTCATTGTATTGATTACCAAAATGGAAAAATTGGAAACAATCTAAATGACCATCAATAAAAGAATCACTAAGCATATTATGATATATTCAAATTATAGACTACTATAGCAAAAGTGCAATCATAAATGGAATGTGATGAAAACTATATATACACATACATGTGTATACGAGATGTCTATAAAATACTGTCTGGTGAAAAAATTTATTAAGTGGCATACTTGCTACATACATACATATAGGCAGATGCATAAGAATATATACAGATATACAAATGGATAATATCGGTGTGTGCTAATGTTGAGAAAAATGTAGGCGGCATTTACCAAAACGCAATGGGTAGTTCCTTTTAGGTAATAGGAAATTGACCTTTGTACACTTTCTAATTTTTGTAATATTTAGCTATAAGCATGTTATAACTTATATCAAAAGAGGAACAAGACTATTTAAAATAAAACTAATGAGCCACAAGATCTCACTCCTAGCATGACCTTCAGAACCACATTTATTCCTGATTCAACCAGTTCATGTTTCAGATTCTGTAACTACAATGTCAGATCAGAAGGAATAGCCTCAACTCTTCAACATCAGCTGAAATAAATAAAATGAACATGTATTGGATATCAATCTAATTTGTCTATTGGGAACAAGTGATACAATTTTTGAACTCTTATCTAAAGTTAAGGATAATTGGTGAAAAAATTAGAATTTTCTAACTTTTTAAGTACTCATTTTATTAGTATTATTCTGTTTAATTTTTTGCTTTAGTTTTGTTTTTCTTGAATATTTTCCACATACTCATCGCAAAAATGTTCTTTAATCTCATTCCATTTACTCTTAAAATAACATGGTGGTTTATTTGCCTAGTTTACATAGTTTACATTTCATATTGACCACATAGTAAACAGGTAACCTCTCGTGCAAGCAAAGCTTAAACTTCACCTCTACATTTATAAACCTTTTCTTCATAAACTGAACTCAGTCACATTCTGAAATGGATAAATTAAAGTGAGGAAGTAGTAACAATGCATCAAAATATGAGTTAGAATGGAACATATAAACTAAGAAAGTAAACCATGTCTTTATCTGACTTTTTATCTTCTTATCCTCCGTGACAATATGGAACTTTTTGTTTAATTGTATATGAAAGGAAATCTGGAACTTGTTAGCATTTCTGACCAAGCATTTCTTTTTCCCAAGGTCCTCATTTTATACAACAGTGAAGGCAGATTTTAGATGTTTGCTGAGAACGCAAAATCATGAAAACGATTTGACATTTTTTATGAGAGGTTTAAATCTTCCTTCCTAAAGCTAGGAATAAATAGGTAATCTCAAAATCATCCTTTAACAACCAGCATCTATAGTGTCCTTTCAGACTCTGTTGTCATATTTAATCCTTCTTATATCAATCAAGGAAGCATTAGTAGCCTAGTCACAAAAATACATGAAGGATTCTACACATTGTTTTATCTCTGCATTCATTCCCACTTGTCCAAAATTTCATCAGAATCAGATAATCTTCATCTTGACACACATATATTTGAAATCAAGCAGTGGAAAATAGCTTTTTTATGCTAGTGGGTTTCAAACATTTTCTTGTGTTTAAGACTTGGAGAGTTACTTCCAAATGCAGATTCCTATCCCCAGAGGTCTGACTCAGCAGATTAATTTAGGACCCAGAAATCTACATTTTGAGCAGGACCTCTATGTGATTCTGATGTAGTTGGTCCAGAGATCATCTTCTGATGAACAATTCTTTATGTTTATTCTTTTAAAGACTAAAACAAAAAGCAGACTTTGAGAAATAAATGAGTCTTAACAGGAAAATCAAGTTTACTTATTTCACTTTGACTTTCAATTCAATGTTAAACAGTGGTTGTTTCTATACAACACCCTCTCACCCAACCACTTGGGGATGCTGGCACCCCGCAGAGGACGCGCCTCCCACCCATGAAAATCACAATCAAGGCTGCATATAACAGGTCGCAATAATCTCTGAAGGGTAGGGAGATGCAGACACTACACAGGTGAGTCAAAGACAGGCTAAGTTGCATTCAGAGGAAGTGAGGCTCTCGCATATGCCGCCCCCCCGCACCCCGAGGATCTTTCATGTGTGTGAACATGTGCTCCACTCACCAGCATTCCCCTAACAATGGCTCCACAAAAAATATTCCTAGATATCACTCTAGTTATGGGCTTTTTCCCAGAGTACTCTTTATTTTCTCTTTAACTTGCTCCATATTATCTTGTATTTTTGGTAAATGCATATGATAAATATTATCCACTAATTAAAGTTTAATAAAGCTAAAAATGTCACAAATTTGCTATCAAGAATCAAAAGGAAGAAACTCATTAAGATGAAATAAGATGACAGCAATCTCCTTTATCTGTGTCTGCCCATTTATGCTGTTGCTAGTTCAAAAGTAAAGCAAAGCTCACCATGGGCTTCATTCTCAGAATGCATTTTCTTATTTTATAATTTCAACATACAAAATGATCTCTTTCAACATATTTTTGCCCTTCCCACTCTTTTCATTAGTCCAGGCACACATAGTAGATCGTTCTCAAAAGTCCGGCAGATTTTAACAATTTATACTTTTAATTCTAGATACCCAATGCCAATCTGAATTTTGTATCATACAGCACTAAACCTTATTACTCCAACAAATATTCTACATTCAAAATTCTGAATGTAGACTATTTAGCAGCACCCTGTCACCTTAAAGATTTGGCTATTTAATATGGTTACAGATAGGTAAATTGTATATATAAAGGCAAAATAGGAAAAATTTAAGACAGACTCCACTGTTGCAGGAAAAAAGACTGTACTAATTTCATGAAAATAAATGAGAAAAAAACAATAAGGGTAAATATTTTCCTTTTACCCTTTAACTTAAAACAATAATATCACATCACAATTCTTTGGAAGATAAGGGCTTCGTTTGGTCCTAATAAAGGAAAGAAGTTTGTCATTTGGGTTTGCATGAACACCTGGTTGGTAGTGGCATCACTGGAATGGAGAAGACTGAAAGTGAAGAAGGTTTTGGGGTGGGAGAATCAGAGTTTGTTCTGGACCTGTTGGGTCTCAGATTTCTATTGGGCACCAGTGTGGAAATCATGAGCAGGGAGTTAGCCATTCCAATCTGAGGTTCTAAGGGAGGGATCAGGGCTTACAGTAAAAAGTTGATTGTCACTGGCACAAAGACGTAACTTAGGGAAAGCATATATAGAGAGAAAAAATGACCAGCCCCAGTCCATTGGAGACAGTGTAGAGATGGGGAAGACAAAAGGCACGAGGACAGAATCATTTTATCTATTTGTTTACTGTCCGTCTCCCACATTTGGATGGGAGCTTCATGAATGCAGAGCCTACCTGCTTTGTTCACTGGGATATCCCCAGCACCTACAGCAATATCTGGCACTTGGTAAGTGCTCAATAAACTTCTGCAAAGACTGACGACTTTTGTTCTTAACTCAATGGTTTTCATTTATGAAGACCACCAGACTGCACTGCATTAATTTCCCTAGTGTATTAGCTTCCCAAATATTCATTAGCAACTTGGAATACAGGATAGCACATACTCTTTTCCTCTTCTATCACCATATGACATGGTTTATCAGTCTTGACATTATTGACATTTGGAGCTGGATTAAACCTTTGTTTAAAATAAACCTTTGTAGTGAAGGACTGTCCGGTGCTCACAGGATGTTTAGTAATCTCTTTCCCACTCGGATACAATGAACAATAATTATAAAATGATGTTACTTTGTTCCTACAGAATATGAGCAGCATCTTTTCATCTTTGAAATAGATCGTCGTTTTTCCTAAACTTCCATGACAACATTCAATCCACACAAAACTCCAAAAACTGACAGAATAATAAATCATTTGTTAGTAGTCCAGCAGTATCTAAGACTCAGCCTCGTGGGCACTGATCACTCTACAAATCATTAAAATATCCCACACCTGGATTACTCAAATAAATGCCTAAAGAGATTGCAGTGATTCCCAAACAGCATGTCTAAATCCTCAGTGAAAGCCTCTTGATTGTTGCTGTTTCCTTGTGATTCAGAAACAAAAGGATTTTTTCTGTCAGTTATTGAGAGTCTTTTAATATCTGCCTAATTTCCCACCAAAAGATGTTTTACTCTTTTTCAGACCAATTATTAATTCAAAATGAACATCACTATCATCTCAGAGCTTAGGTGAAGATAATTTTTCATTATACCATCCAAATCAAAAAATAAAAATAAAAACCTCCCTTGGCTGGAACTTGACCAAGATGTGAAGATAATTACCACATTGTTATAGTGTATTCTATTTGACCTCAATATAACAAAAAATAAACATGAAAGAACTGTGTTCTTCAGGAATTTTCAGGGGAAAGAATTCATCATTTGTCAGCATATGATTGGTACGTTACATACAAGGCACAGAGTTTTGAAGATATTTAATACTTGGGTGACAGGAAAGTCAAGAGTAAAACTGGACAGAAGATGAAGCAGAAATCAGGACCATTATTGATAGAATTACAATTAGGCGTAAAATTACTAAAATTAAAGGTGAAAGTTACAAAATTTATTGAGATGACTGCAGTGAAATACTATAATAAATGCCATCTTTTCTTAAGTCTGTTTTTTGTGAATTTCTTAAATGTTTAATTTTTTTGTTGCATTTAACTTCTAGTTTGTTTCTGCAGTCTTGATTCCCACAAACTCATCTCACAGCTCAGCCTATAAAATTATTATTTTAACAGGATATTTAGCTTTCATTGGCCTAAGGCAATGAGTTGGTCTAAAGCAGAGGTCAAAAACAGTAGAGGTAGGTTTTAACACAGCACTATGTGGTTAAAACATTGATTCAATTGCTAACATTTAAAAAAATAAGAGTATTCATTAAAAAGTCAATAATTACAGCCTCTCTTCAAACACTTGGAGAAAATTAACACAGGGCCTATCTACCTGAATAATAGTAAGTTAGAGCTGAAGAAGCCACATGTTCCCTTCATTTTGCCACAGTCACCACTACTCCCTATCATCATGTACACCAAAGCTGAATGTTAATTGCCATGTATTCTAATAGTAATGTTGTTTTTTTTTAATACAAAGCCCATTTTACTCATTTTTTTTGACTTCGGAATCTTTCTAGCCGTAGCCATTTCCATTTCCAGCCACAGTCTTAAGGTTTTGTCAAGGTCCTTTTGACTCATAACTTTTTAATACTGATCATTCCAGAGTTCTAAGTTTTAAAATAGCATTTGATCTTGAAGTGTTTGGGTGAAAATGTACTCCCATGATCAGAGAAAAAAAAGCTAAAACAAAAATACTTAAAAATAAACCTAAGAAAATTGGTGCATGTTTTACTTAACTCTTAGTTCCCCAAGGAATCTAAAATTAAGCGAGATATTTACTCTTAGAAGTGATATCTTTTGTTAGAGATAGCTCTGGCAGGCATGTATACAGCTAGTTTTCTCAAGGATTGAAACAACTCCATGTTCTTTATTTAAAATTTGTTTTAATAAAGTAACTTTCTGGCAATAAATTCTTATTGGTGTATTCATTCCAAGTATCATTTGATTAATGAAGATCTTGTGTTCCTTGTATTGTTTTGGGTCATTGATGTCTCTTTCCTGAATGGTCAGGGATACACCAAACCCTAGGGAGAAATCAGTTTCAAAAAGAACGAAGATTAGGAAATGTATGATGTTTATAGTGGGCTGTTTGGAAGCCTTCAAAATTAACCCACCACCTTCCTCCCCTACACACCTAGAAATACGCACTCAAACACATACAGATACAGGATGTCTCCTCAGGGTGGAGTTCAGCTCTGTGGTGAGCATTTATGAGAGGCCAGCTGCTTTTAAGTCTCAGTTTCCTCACCCATTAAATCAGGTTAATAATCATATGTGCCTCACAGAGAGGTGGAGAAGATTACATGCAGGTAATGATAGCCCTTTGCAAAGTGCTAGCACACAAATAGGGCCCAATAAATGTTATCTGATATTTCTGCCACTGCGCCTATTATCACTATCCACTATTACTACATCCACAGCCTAGTCTACTTCACATTACTTCTACTGTGGTTATGATTATTACTAACACTAGAGAGAACAGAACTAAAGGGTAAGTTAAGGGCCCCTTCTCCTCCTCTCTGCTCCTATATTAACAGTAAATCAATCCAACAGACTCTACTTTCTGGAGAAGTCCTTGATATCAGAACAAGTATTATAATTCAAGGTATCGAGGCAAAAATTCTGTTTATTTTTTAACTATTGGATCTTCCACAATGTAGTGGATCTTTTCTGCTCAAATCCCAGGCTAACTCCCAGTTGTTTGGTATACATGTCAATCTCTCTAATCATACATTTATCTTCCACCCATTGCAGAAATTTGGAGATTCACAAAGAGTAGAAGACAGAAAAAGTTTATTGAGGATCAAACTCTAAGGTGCTAATAGCGATTGTTGTCTATGTCCTCAATCCTTGAAAGAACTTAGAGCACGAGGTATTAATAAAAATGGAACAATGCAAGTGAAGTTTGGTCAGACCACAGCTTTAATTTCAATGAGATATCACAAGATCAGGGCATGGACCAGAAGCACACAGGCTGGAAGTAAAATGACAGGCTGATCTGACAAGACCTCTACAGAAAAGCCAGGTTCAGAAAAGAAGACTGTTCCTCTGGAAGCTGCCTTCTTCTAGGTGCTACCAACTCTTTACAGCACCAATGGAACACTTAAACAAAAATAATTCATAAGACTGGTTTATAAAATTTAAATTAAAATGTATTTATGTATCATAAGTCATTATATTTGTAAAGAAACTTAATGTCAGATGGAAATAAACTTTTAATGAGTTTCAGAATTATAACGAAGAAAGACATTTCAAATATCCCACCATTTTTCTGGTATCATTTCATATAAAAGTATGTTTCATGGTATCAGCTGGTGAAAAACATGAAATAAAACGGATTTCTAAATGCAGTTCAGAAGCTTACATGAACATATTTGTCAACTTTTTTCTTAATGTCGCTATTAAATTGCCTTATTTTTAATATTATACAAATACTTATATAGAGATGCCAGTAGACTATTATGTCTCCCACATAATAATACTTCATATTGTGCTGGTCAGGAATTTACGTTGATATCAGATCACTTGAACAACACAGCACAATGAAAGAAAAGGGTAAGTGGGAAGTACAAAGTACATTGTATAGATAATATTCTCAAGCACATATTTTTCTCTGGCACAGGAAACTGGTCATTTCCCGAATTTAAAGTGCAGAACACTATTCCTGTTTTAGTCGTTATTCAAGAATGCAGTTCCCATGAAAAGGAAATGTAAGCAGTGTAGAAGGAAACGTATTTAGTGCTGGAAAACCCAGAGAAATGAATGAAGATCCCAACCTGAAGATCTGTCGCTGCCCGACGGCTACTCCCCTCCTTCATCTCACACTCTGATCTAACTCACTGTGCAATCCATGAGGTATAAAATAAAGATTTATAAATTGGTTTCATAATATTTATTTCCATTAACATGAATTTGTTTTATTCTTTAAACACATTTATTTTGCATGTCAGTCCGTTTTCATACTGCTATAAAGACATACCCGAGAAAGGGTAATTTACAAAGAAAAAGAGGTTTAATGGATTCACAGTTCCACATAGCTGGGGAGGGCTCACAATCATGGCAGAAGGCGAAGGAGAAGCAAAGACATGTCTTACATGGCAGCAGGCAAGACAGCATGTGCAGGGGAATTCCCCTTTATAAAACCATCAGATCTCATGAGATTTATTCACTATCACAACAACAGTACAGAAAAGACATGCCCCCATGATTCTATCACCTCCCACCAGGTCCCTCCCATGACACATGGGGATTATGTGAGCTACAATTCAAGATGAGGTTTGGGTGGGGACACAGCCAAACCATATTAACTTGTCTCCAACTTTTATACCTCAGAAACTTAGGCACTTACTTTACCTTTTCTTTAAAACTGACTTCTAAAATTGTCCACCATCATCCTTAAAACACACATGACTTAAAATACATGTCAGTATCCTATGGCCTTTTCTGACTCACCATATTCTCTCCTTCTCTCATGACCAAATATTGTCTTTACCCTCTTCATTCAACATGTCACCCCTTCCTTAGTCTGCAATTTGTTTCCTTTCCTTTTCCATTTGACTCATACTCTATTCCTAAAGGGAATTAGTATAAAGTAACTAAAACGGTTAGTGCTGGGCTGATATGGACAAGTATTAATATATCAGTGGCACAAGAACAGTCCAGAAAATATCCTGAGTATTTAGAATTTACTATTTGAAACAGGTGGCACTTCAAATCAGTGGGGAAAGAATGCCAGGTTTTGGGACAACAGGCAGTCCAGTTTCTAGTCTTTACCAAAATATGACAGAAGTCAGCAACATGAAGTGGTGAAGAGCTTTCTGGAGCCACTCTGCCTGGATTTGAATCCCATCTCTGCCAACTACTAGATGTGTGACCATACAAGTAACTTTACCTCTCTGAGGCAGAGCTTCCATATTTGTAAGATAAGAGTAATATGGTATCTACTCCTATAGACTTGCTATAAGCATTAAACAAATTAATATATGTGAAGTAACTGAGGACCGGGCGCGGTGGCTCATGCCGGTAATCCCAGCACTTTGGGAGGCCGAAGTGGGCAGATCATGAGGTCAGGAGATCGAGACCATCTTGGCTAACACGATGAAACCCTGTCTCTACTAAAAATACAAAAAATGAGCCAGGCGTGGTGGCGGGCACCTGTAGTCCCAGCTACTCAGGAGGCTGAGGCAGGAGAATGGTGTGAACCTAGGAGGCGGAGCTTGCAGTGAGCCAAGATGGCGCCACCGCACTCCAGCCTGGGCGACAAAGCGAGACTCCGTCTCAAAAATAAAAAAAAAGTAACTGGTACATCGAATGTCAATGTCTACGTTTGCTGTTATTACTATTTTTTTCTATTTCTTATAACCAAATATACTTCTTCAATGCTGTTTTCATTAAATAACAGCAAAACTTCTGAAGGAAGACCTTCAAAAAGGAGAACCATTCTTTTTTACATCACCCACATAGCAAGCTATATCAATGACAATAACCAACTAGGAGGAACAAGTATTGCATATGTATAAATATGTAAAACATTTTTGAACTGCTTTTAAGTCATTCATGACTTTTTATTCATAATTTACTTTGTAAAAATCTGTGTAAGTGGTCAAATATCTGAAAGCATTTTCTTACAAATTCAAGAAATATGAGAAAAACTAAATAAGCTCAACTGTGAAAACCTAGGATAACAATTATTATCAATAATCCTTTTATGTTTCAAAAATCAAGAAAAAATAAAATATGAAATATCATAAATACTTCTACATACTTCACGAATCAAATAGCTGCCAACAAAATGCTCCTAATGAGTTCATTTCTATGGATATTGGCTTGCAGCTCCATCGACAGCTGAATATTCATGAGGCAAATTAGCTGCAAATAAACAAGGAAACTTTCCTTCCACAGGACAAAGAAAAGCTATGATAATTAAAAAATATTTTAAGAAGTTTTTTTCTGACCTGGGTTATGAAAATTAACCATCAAAAAAATATAGTGTCTGTCTATATAGCTTTGTCTACGAGTTTTGTTACATAACCACAAAGATGCAGATTTGTTCAACTACTGCAAAATCCCAAATATCCCCTAACATCAATAGTTTTCTTGTTTCACGGGATCTGAATAACCTTAGGTCCTCAAGAACCAACATTTTGGGGATGTAAATGAAACTGTCCTAGGCTGGGTGTGATAATTAATCTGGCTTAGGGCAATTATTTGCAGAGCTTAAAGCTTGAACATGCACATAATATGTAAAAGGTCATGGTAAATTGAAATCTGAACTAGGTCCAATATTGGGGGGTGTAGTCTGGAGGCCCCAAGTGGCTCAGCAAGTAGACTCCCGGCAACAGTGACAGGATTCACTCTAGGGAGATGACATATAGTAGCTGATCACTGGTCTAAAGGTGACCCTGATGGATGCTGCTTGAGGTGGAGTAGGAATAAAAATGGTTGTGAAGAAAGGTTAGCATCTAATAGGATATAACTGACTTCTTCCAAATGCAGTGGGATTTAGGTTTCAGCCCCAGGCCTAATAAAAAAATGGAATAAAAATCAAGACTGAGGATAGAATCTAATTGTATAGAGTGGATGTACACTGTTGAGACAGGTTATACTGCATCTCAGCGGGGAAACTGGTGCCTCCCTTCATCCCAAGATACCTAATTTAGGACAGCAAAACTAATTCCAGACCATGCCTGCTGGGGAAGAGGAGGCTCCTCTTACCCTCCAGCTCAGCCAGGGCTGCACCAGGGCAGTTGGGGAGGCTGAACATACAGGAGCTTAGGGGACCAGCAAACTGCTAATGAGCTGCTCTCTGCAGGTCAACTGTAAAATTGTACATTTTGGTCAAAGAATAATGGCAGGAATTCAATTTCAAAACACATATTCAACAATATATCCCAAAATCAACTGAGGGCAAGTGTCCCACTGGGAAACTAATGCATATGTCCTGAAATTATCTGTATATTTTTACCTCTTGTCATTAGACAAAAAGGAATAATATCCTTATTGCATGAGACAGTCACTGTGAACCCACTCTATGACAGGCTCTGTTCTCAGCGCTAGGTGAATAACAATGGAAAGGCCAGTTCCTTGCCCTCAATGAGTGTGCATTCTAGGGAATGGATGTGCCAAAGATGAATAAACCACTAAATAGACAAAGCAAGTTCAGATGGTGGTAAGTACTACGAAGAAAAATAAAACAAATGAATGGAAAGGCTTCTTAGAAGACACATCACTTCAGGAGAGACTTTAAGGAAGTGAGAGTACGATGCATGGGAATATCTAGGAAGGATCTGTGGACAAATGCACCAACAATTGGAGTGAAAGAGGGGTATGTACGACCCAAAGGAAGGAGAGACTGTGTGTGGCAAAAGGGAGGAAAAGAGCCATTTGAGAAGTGGTTGTTAGGTGAGGGCAGGTCATGGATGGCCTGGGTGATGGCAGTGGAGAGTTCATTTTATTCTTAGTCTGATGGGCAGCCATTGAAAGTTTGTAAGCAGAGTTGGAGTGAAGCTCACTCCAGCTACTTCGTGGAGAACTGGCTATGGAGGGGCCACCTAGGTTTCCACTGAAATAAGACAAGTGAAAGACGATGGTGCTGTGGGTAAGGTGGTGAGGAGCAGTCAGAATCTGCCTACGTTATGAAGTTATTGCTGGCAGGGTTTGTTCATGGATTGACTGTGAATTGTGAGCGGAAGAGAGAAATCAAGGTTGCTGCCTACATTTTGGGCCCGAGCAACTGCATGAATATCAGTGCATTTACCGGTATGGGAGAGACCCTGGGTAGGACAGGGTTGAAGGAAACACAGCAAAGGACCTTATCAAAGCAATACATAAAGCAACAGGACAGGTTCAATCAACACAAAAGCAATTTAAATCAATAAGGAATCCCCTCTTATCCAAAGAATTCTTTTCCATTTCTCAAAATTATTTAAAACACCATTTACGGGAGAGCTGCATGGCTATTTCTTCCATTTCCTGTTACTTCATTAAAATCTCTCCTTCTGTGGGCTGAATTAGGAAAGCCGTCAAAAAATATTAGCAGGAAATAATGTCAATTGATTTCTTATTATGTTATATTTAATAAATTGAGAATAAATGAGATGTGGCCATGCTTGGTTTCTAATTCTTTTTTATTCCAATGTGACACAAATAAATGAAAACCTCTCAATGTCAAATGCCCATACCTGAGGGAATATGGATTCAGACATTAAAAGCATTATATATTTTTAGAGATTACAAATGTTTAAGAAAAATATTAAAAAGTATTTTAAGCAAGAAATTACTTGCATCAATACTAAGCTTATCTAAAGTAAGGAGAATGTTTCGTATCAGTTGACATGGTCCTTTTATCAGTGGCAAGAAATACAAACAGTTTTGATTTTTCAAGAGTCTAATTCAATAAGGATGCACACAGGTGTGATGCCCATTGACTAAATAGTAAATGAAAGCACACAAGAAAGAATGAACTTGAAATAACTACCCATTGCCAGAAGGTCAGTGAAATCAAGAAAGGCAGAGAGAGAATAATGAAGGTCACCATTCAAACTTACTTTTTCTATCATAAATAGTCATAGCAAAGATGATAAAGTATTCATTTTTTCACCAGCCATACAAATTAACTCAATTCATGCTTCAGTAATCCTGTGAGGCTGGGAGTAATCTTAGCTTCATTTTGGTAATGGAGAAACTGAGTCTGAAGGAGATTAAGTAGCTTCTCCAAGGTGGAACAGTCAGGAAATGAAGGAGCCTGGATTCAATCCTCACTTGACTCAGCTCCAGCTCTCTCATTGCCAAGCTGCATATATTCTGCCCACACTTCCCCACAGGTGAGTTAAAAGAGTCAGGCCAAACATGGTGAAGCCCTGTCTCTACTAAAAATACAAAAATTAGCCAGGTGTAGTGGCACGTGCCACACGCCTGTAGTCCCAGCTACTTGGGAGGCTGAGGCAGGAGAATCACTGGAACGGGGGAGGCAGACGTTGCAGTGAGCCGAGATTGCGCCACTGCACTCCAGCCTGGCGAGAGGGTGAGACTCTGTCTCAAAAAAAAAAAAAAAAAAAAAGGTCAGGCCAGAAGACCTCCTGTGGAGGCTGATATAGGAACCAAATTAGTCAGTTTCTAAATCTGATATCCAAAGTTTCCATTCTTGCCTTGGAAAAGGATTCTTTCATATCTTTTAGCAAAGAAATTCTCTTCTCTTTAACGTTAACTCGGCTAATGGTACTGACTTTTTCCTAACTGAATAAAAATCACAGAATTTGAGTAATCTTATACCTCTGTAACAGAATATTGCTCCTTGAAGAAAACTCTCCAGAACTCGTTTCCTCTCATCCTAATTACAGCAAGTAACTTAAGATGACCACATTACAGAACAGGATACAATTGAGCACCCACTTTCAGTTAACAAGTTCCAGGTGTTACCAGGGCCCAGCTAAAGTCTTCCTGGTCTATAGCACTCACTAGCTCCACCCAAGAAAGGTGGCCCCAGACCCTTAACCTCCAATAATCTTTAGCCGTCTGAGATATTTAGATACTGAAAGAGTCACATTGTTTTAATCAGAAAATACTATACTAAGAAACTATTATACAAGCCAGGCTCAGCAGCATTCACCTATAATCCCAGCCACTCAGGAGGCTGAGGTGGGAGGATCACTTGAGCCCAGGAGTTTGAGTCCAGCCTGGGCAACAAAGAGATACATCACCACCTTAAAAAAAACAAAGAAACTATTACATGGAGAAATACAGGGACTTATAAAAGTTTAGGATTTAGTTAGAATAAATCCCAAACCCTGAAACAGTCTTCAGAAATCTTTTAAAAATAATGTACAAATCAATAAAAAGTAGCATAAAAATCTCCCTTGAAACTGTCCAATGAAGTTAATGATAAAAATTAACTGTAATTATTATAGTAAGCACCGATCCTCCAGAGAGCTTTCTGTCCCCTGTACAATATTGAAATATGAGTTCCTCAAACAGCACAACTTCCCTACTACCACAGCTCCAAAGTTCATGATTCAAACAGCCATATAACTTGATTTAACCAGTCTGCAAACTACAATATCTATACTTTTCTGAAGCTCCTGGGTCAACAAACTCTGTTTTCCACCATGTAGTAGGCATTATAATTTTAAATGCATTAATGATGTTTCCCAAACCTCTTAAATTTAGGAAGAACCACTCACATTTTGCAGCTTGAACCACTCACATTTTTAAGGAAATGCTGCTCTGAAAAAAAAATGAATTAAGAAGCAAATAAAATTAATTCGGATGATGTAAGCATCAACCTAAGAATATCATCTGAATTTCTTAAGTTCCCATATTACAAAAAATTACCAATAAGTTCACATACTACAAGGGGTACACTGAACGCTTCTATTAGGACAAAGAACTACAGGGACAATCATATTAAGAAAATTAGTATCTTCCAGCCAGGCACAGTGGCTCACGCCTTTGGGAGAGCACTTTGTGAGATGGAGGTGGGAGTAATCCCAGCACTTTGGGAGACCGAGGCAGGAGTATCAGTTGAGGTCAGGAGTTAAAGACCAGCCTGGCCAACATGGCAAAACACTATCTCTACTAAAATACAAAAATTAGCCGGGTGTGATGGCACACACCTATAATCCCAGCTACTCAGGAGGCTGAGGCATGAGAATCACTTGAACCCAGGAGGTGCAAGTTGCAGAGAACCAAGATCATGCCACTGCATTCCAGCCTAGATGACACAGCAAGACTCCACCTCAAAAAAAAAAAGAAAGAAAGAAAGAAAGAAAAAGAAAAAAAAAAAAGGCAAAATTGGTATCTTCTCCATGCACTTTCTTTTTTTTTAAGTTTATTTTACATTCAAGGGTACATATGCAGGTTTGTTACATAGGGAAACTTGTGTCACAGGATTTGTTTTACAGATTATTTCATCGCCCAGGTGCTAAGCCTAGTATTTTTTCTGCCCCTCTTCCTCCTCCCACCCTCCGCCCTCAAGTAGACTCCAGTGTCTGTTCTTCCCCTCTTCGTGTCCAAGTGTTCTCATCATTTAGCTCCCACTTGTAAGTGAGAACATGCGGTATTTGGTTTTCTGTTCCTGCATTAGTTTGCTAAGGACAATGGCCTTCAGCTCTATCTATGTTCCTGAAAAGGACATAATCTCATTCTTTATGGCTGTATAGTATTCTGTGGTATGTGTGTACTACATTTTCTTTATCCAGTCTACACTTGATGGGCATTTAGGTTGATTCCATGTCTTTGCTATTGTGAATAGTGATGCAGTGAACATACATGTGTACATATCTTTATGGTAGAATGCTTTATATTCCTTTGGATACATACCCAGTAATGAGATTGCTGGGTTGAACAATGGCTGTGTTTTTAGCTCTTTGAGGAACTGCCACACTGCTTTTCATAAGGGTTGAACTAATTCACACTCCCACCAACAGTGTGTAAATATTCCCTTTTCTCTGCAACCACAACAGCATCTGTTATTTTTTGACATTTTAATAAGAGCTATTCTGACTGGAGTAAGATGGTAACTCCATTGTGGTTTTGATTTGCATTTCTGTAATGATTGGTGATGTTGAGCTTTTTTTCACATGCTGGTTGACTGCATGCATGTCTTCTTTTGAAAAGTGTATTTTCATGTCCTTTGCCCAGTTTTAAATGGGTTTGTTCATTTTTATTGTAAATTTAAGTTCCTTATAGATGCTGGATATTAGACCTTTGCCAGATGCATAGTTTACAAATATTTTCTCCTATTGGGTAGGTTGTCTGTTTGCTGATAATTTCTTTGGCTGTGAAGAAGCTCTGAAGTTTAATTACATCCTATTTGTCAATTTTTGCTTTTGTTATGATTGCTTTGGCATCTTTATCATGAAATATTTGTGAGTTCCTATGTCCAGAATGGTATTGCCTAGGTTGTCTTCCAAGGTTTCCACAGTTTTGGATTTTACATTTAAGCCTTTTATCTATCTTGAGTTAATTTTTGTATATGGTGTAAGGAAAGGGTCTAGTTTCAATCTTCTGCAGATGGCTAGCCAGTTATCCTAGCACCATTTATTGAATAGGGAGTTTTTTCTCCCATTGCTTGTTTTTGTCATCTTTGTCAATGATCACATGGTTATACGTATGTGGCCTTATTTCTGGGCTCTTTATTCTGTTCCATTGGTCTATGTGTCTGTTTTTGTACCAGTACCATACTGTTTTGATTACTGTAGCCCTGTAATATAGTTTGAGGTTGGGAACTGTGATGCGTCCAGCTTTGTTCTTTTTGCTTAGTATTGCCTTGGCTATTCAAGCTTGTTTTTGGTTCCACGTAAATTTTAAAATCATTTTTTCTAGTTCTGTGAACAATATCATTGGTAGTTTAAAAGGAATAACATTGAATTTGTAAATTGTTTTGGGCAGTATGGACATTTAAATGATATGGATTCTTCCTATCCATGAGCATGGAATGTTTTTCCATTTGTTTGTGTCATCTCTGATTTTTTTGAGCAGTGGTTTGTAATTCCCATTGTAGAGATCTTTCAACTCCCTGGGTAGGTGTATACCTACGTTTGTTTGTTTTGTGGCAACTGCAAATGGAATTGCATTCCTGATTTGGCTCTCTCTCGCCTAACTGTTGTTGATATATGGGAATGTTAACAATTTTTGCACATTAATTTTGTATTCTGAGACTTTGCTAAAATTGTTTATCCGCTTAAGGAGCTTCAGGGCTAAGACGATACGCTTTTATAGATATAGGATCATGTCATCTGCAAATAGGGATAGTTTGACTTCCTCTCTTGCTATTTCTCTTGCCTAATTGCCCTGACCAGGACTTCCAATACTATGTTGAGTAGGAGTGGTGAGAGAGGGCATCCTTGTCTTGTGCCAGTTTTCAAGGCAAATGCTTCCAGCTTTTGCCCATTCAGTATAATATTGGCTGTGGGTTTGTCACAGGTGGTTTTATTATTTTGAGGCATGTTCCTTCAATACTTAGTTTATTGAGAGTTTTTTAACATGAAGCAGTCTTGAATTTTATCAAAAGCCTTTTCTGAATCTATTGAGATAATCATGTGGTTTTGGTCTTTAGTTCTGTTTTATGTGATGAATCACATTTATTGATTTGCATATGTTGAACCAACCTTGCATCCTAGGGATAAAGCCTACTTAATCATAGTGGATAAGCTTTTTGATGTACTGCTGGATTCAGTTTGTAAGTATTTTGTTGAGGATTTTTGCATCAATGTTCATCAAGAATATGGGCCTGAAGTTTTCTTTTTTTGTTGTCTCTCTGCCAGGTTTTGTTAGGATGATGCTGGCCTCATAGAATGAGTTGTGTAAAAGTCTCTCCTCCTCGATTTTTTTGGAATAGTTTCAGTAGAATGCTACCAGCTCTTCTTTGTATGTCTAGTAGAATTTGGCTATGAATCTGTCTGGTTCTGGGCTTTTTTTTTTTTTTTTTGGTTGGTTGGTTGGCTATTTATTACTGATTCAATTTTGGAGCTCATTATTGGTCTGTTTAGGGAATCGATTTCTTCACGGTTCAGTCTTGGGAGAATGGGTGTGTCCAAGAATTTATCCATCTCTTCTAGTTTTTCTAGTTCATATTCACAGTAGTCTTTGATGGTTGTTTGTATTTCTCTAGGTCAGAGGTAACATCCTGTTGTTTCTAATTCTGTTTCTTTGAATCTTCTCTCTTTTCTTCTTTATTAGTGTACCCAGCAGCCTATCTATCCTACTAATTTTTTCAAAAACCCAACTACTGGGTTTGTTGATCTTTTGAATGGTTTTTGTATCTCAATCTCCTTCAGTTTAGCTCTGATTTTTCCTCCATGCATCTTACGTGAATATTTTTAAAGGCTTTACCCAGAATTTATGTATTTCAATTGAGATGTAGAAAGTTGCAAGAGACCATTGCTCCCACTCTAACAAGCAGAACAAGCTACATAAGTTACAAAATCGCTCTCTTTCAGAAAGCTAATGATGCAAAGAAACCTAAAGGAAATAAATTCCAGAAAGTGTCAAGCCCTTCATAAGTGAAAAAGGACCTATGGCTCTTCTCAAACCTGCAGCAGTAGCTGCAGTAGGAGTGTGAATTCACCATAGATCAGAGCACAGAGAAATCAGCTAAAGTTTTCAGGAATTTTAAATTTTTGTTTGTTTGTTTTTGTTTTAGAGTCAGGGTCTCAATCTGTCACCCAGGCTGGAGAACAATGGCATGGTCATAGCTCACTGCAGCCTCGAACTCCTGGGCTCAAGCAACCCTCCCACCTCGTCACCACCTGAGTACTTAGTACTATAGGTATGCACCACCGTGCCTAGCTAATTTTTTGTTTTTTTTCTAGAGACACTGTCTCACTATGTTGCTCAGGCTGGTCTTGAACTCACCTCAAGCGATCTTCCTGCCTTGGCCTCCCAAAGTATTGGGATTACAGGCATGAGTCAACATACCTGGATTCAGGAACTTATAGAGGCTGCATATGAAATTAGAATTCCAAAGAGTCCTAGATATAAGCCAAGCTTACATGTACCAGCCAGTAAGCCTTCACCAAGTGCTAAAGCACGCTGAAGGTTGGGGACAGGGCAGGAGAAATAAGAAAGGTCCCCCATGGGGCACACAGAACTTTCCCCACTATAAGGCAGGACCCACTAAAAACTGGAGGCCAGGCAGAGGAGCTTAGAGGCATCCTTCTGAGACCTTCCAGGGTTCAGGGTGGCAGGATAGAAAGAGAACTTCTGAAGTGTAGAAAGCCAGGATGGGACTAAGGCACTAAGAAAACTCCTCAGCAACGCAAAAAGTTAACAACACAGCTGCAGAGCCAATGAGATCTCTCACAGTTTGACAACTAGGCTATAAAATATAAAAAAGATTTCCTGATCCTCAGCAGCACTCCAATCCCAAGCCCAGCAGAAGGGTAAGTCCTGCTCCCTCATTCAAACATTTGAAGCTAGTGGTGAACAAATGAATAGAAGGTAAAACTTTTTAAAAATACCACGATAAAAATCTTAAAATAATAATATTATCATGTATAATAGCATCTAAATGGAGAGCTACCACGTTCATGGATTGAAGAGCTCAATATTTTTAAGATATCAGAAAGAAATGATAGAAAAATATATCATGATCTTGGGAGAAGTAAATGTTTTTTATGACAATATATATTTTAAGATATTGAGAACTGATACCAATTAAGATATCTTAAAATACTGAGAACTGATATCTTAAAAATATTGAGTTTTCCAAAATTGATCTATAGATTCACCACAAGCCCAATCAAATATCAGTATTACATTCTTTTGAAGAATCTAACAAGCTGGTTCTAAATTTTATAGAGAAAAACAAAAGATTTAGAATGGGCAAAACAATCTTGGGGGAAAAAAAGGAAAGTTAGACAACTTATATTCCCTGATTTCAAGACTTGTTATAAAGGTACAGTAATCAAAACAAATAGAATGAGCATAAAATGGACAAATACAGTAGTCCCCCTTTATCCCTAGTATAATTGTTCTATTTTCTTAGTTATTGTTATTAGTCTCCTACTGTACCTAATTTATAAACTAAACAATCATAGTATGTATGCACGGGGTTGGGGGGGAAACAGCATATAGGGTTCAGTACTATCCGCAGTTTCAGAAATCTGCTGGGGGTCTTGGGACGTTTCCTCCATGGTTAAGGGGGGACTATTGTAGAGCTAAAAAAAAAGAAGAGAGAAACAGACTCAAACATGAGGGTTAACTGAATTATTACTATTAGGTTGGTGCAAAAGTAATTGCAGTTTTTCCCATCAAAAGTAATGGCAAAAACCACAATTAGGAGCTCATTAGGAGCTATAAACACAATGGGCATAGCAATACTTCCCATAAATACCACCCATTAAGATGTATTTTCAGTTAAAAATGATGAAGTAAATATTTACATATCTGATGAAACAACTCAATAGTTTTTCACTCACGTTGACTGCAGTTTTTGCCATCAAAAGTAATGGCAAAAATCATAATTACTTTTGCACCAAACTAATAAGATGCCAGTTGAATTCAACAGAGAAGGAAATATCATTTTAACTATGTTGCCAGAACCATCCATCCCTATGGAGAAAATAAAACAAACCTCAACTTCTATTTCACTCCTTACAGAAAAATTAATCCTAGTTTTATCAATAGACCTACATGTATAAGGTAGAAATAGAGAACTTCTAGAAAGAAATGATAGAAAATTATATCATGATCTTGGGAGAGGCAAATATTTTGTAAGATAAAATGATATACTAACCATAAAAGTAAAAAATGTAAAATAGATTTTATCGAAATTGAAGACTTTTGTCCCCGTCAAAAATACAATTAAGGAAATTAATAGGTGAGCCAAAGACAGGGAAGCAATATCTACAATACATACACCTGACAAAAGGCCCTTATGTAGAATATATAAAAAACACCTATAAAACAATACTAAAAGGCCAGGTGTGGTGGCTCATGCCTATAATAGCAGCACTTTGAGGGGCCAAGGTAGGAGGATCACTTGAGGCCAGGAATTTGAGACCAACTTGGGCAACATAGTGAGACTCCATTTACTTAAAAAAGAAAAATTAGCCGGGCATGGTGGTGCATGACTGTAGTCCCAGCTACTCAGCAGGCAAAGGAAGGAAGATCATTTGAACCTGGGAGGTTGAGGCTGCAGTGAGCTGTGATCACACCACTGCACTCCAGTATGGCTGACAGAGCAAGACCCTGTCTCCGAAAAAATAAATAAAAAATTAATACTGAAAAAAGAAAAACTACCCAATATTTTCAAATGGGTAAAAACTTGGACATAACAGAGATAAAGAAATGTCCATTAGTACATAAAAGGGTACTTAGATCTTTAGTTATCAGGAAAATACAAATTAAAATTAGAATAAAATACTATTAACTAAATATCATGAACTAAAATTATAAATTCATAATTTATAATGACAATACCAAGTATTGGTGAGGCTATGAAACAGCTGGAACCCTTATGCATTGCTGAAGAGAATGTAAAATTGCAAGCACAGCTACTTTGAAAAATAGTTTCTCATAAAGTTAAACATACATTTGCCATATGACCCAACTATCCCAAACCTTGGAATTTGACCAAGAAAAATGGAAACATATGTCAACCCAAAGACTCATGTTGGAACATTCATGGCCACTTCATTCATAATAGATACAAATTGGAAACAACCTAAATGACTATCAAGTAGTGAATGGATAAACAAATTACGTTCTCATTAGGAGCTATAAACACAACGAGCATATCAATGCTTCCCATAAATACCATCCATTAAGATGTATTTTCAGTTAAAAATGATGAAGTAAATATTTACATAGCTGATGAAACAACTCAATAGTTTTTCACTCACGTTGACAATATGAAAGTTTTCAACGTAAATATAGTTTTTTCAAAATAAATAAGTGCAACATGGTGTGGTATCTTGATTAATGAAGTACACTAAAAGGATGAACTAATTCTGTCTCTCTGTTGGGCAAAGAAAACTATTTTCAAATTACAGCATTACATAATCAAGTACATATATCTGGCTTTATTTAGGACTACAAATGATAATTTAAAAGTAAGTTAAAGTGCCCATCACTTATCTTCAAAACAGGGATTGATATCATATGTTGTTTGTGATAACATACTAGTGAAAATAAAAAATTAAAACCAGTAATAAGAAGATATAAGAAAATGCTATTATCACAAAAAATGTAATCATGAAAACTCAAGTGATTCTATTATGTGGCTTTACAATAACTCTAAAACGTATACTTTCATTATTAATAGAACAGTTATTATTTACCAGTATGTATGAAGGGCAGTGAATATAAAGGTACACCACGTAGTCTTAAAAAAGAAAAGGAAAGTAGAGAACAATACTGTGGAAGAGAGAAAAAGAAAATAGGAAAGAAAAAAATAAAAGGAAATAGAACTTCTCTCCTAAAAATGCTTAAAATTTGGTTTTAGAATAGAAATATAAATGTCCTGAATTATACTAAAACCATGTAGAACTCCTTAGCATAAAATGTCTTATAGGATCTAACCCCTGTCTCCTCTCCAAGTATATTTCTTGGATTTCATATTTCCCCTGGATTTTACACTTCCTGGCATACAGCACTAGGTCAATAAATATGTGTTAACTCATTGCCTGGACCTCATGGTGAAGTCATTCTGAAAATTTAGTCAGGAAAGCTGGTTGTTGATAAAATTCTTGAAGACCAGGTCAAATATGTTTCTCTGATTCTCCCATGGAATCTAGCAAAGACTAGATTCATTACATATTATATAGATGCTTAACAAGGCCTGTTTAATTCTTAGGATATAACTTTCTTTTCTCCACTGTTCTTTTATGAATTCATTTTTTTCCAACAATTGTTTATTATTATGGGAGAATAAATCAGCAGCTATATCATTGTCTTCAAGTACAAGGAATCTATTTAAGATTTAACAAAACAGTTGACATCAAAAGGCTGCAATCATTGAAAGAATCCCCGTCTTCTCTTCTCTATCCCCAAAGTTAGAATACACAGTAACAATACAATATTAAGGTGATTCCAACTGAGGTTTTGTTATACTGTCCATGCCAGTGTGAAATGCCTGTCAAACGCAAACAAGGTGACTCTTGGGCTGGACTAATATAAGCTGTCTCTTCTTAAGCGTTAGCTGTGATCTCAGCCAGCCCACCAGCTGATGACCAGTGGGACACGTTTCTGAGAATTAAGTTTAGCCTATGACCTTGGACTGGAACAAAACATAGCCTGGCTTCCATTAGATGTGTGCTTTAACCAATGGAATCTCCTAGGACCAGATAACAGTAGACAGGTAACAATCATTTTAAAGTTACATATAATTATTATGCATCATTCCTGCAGAATTTACTTTTTAAAATATTATCTCTCAGCTATTTATCTTCCTATAGTTGCTCCAATTATTGACTCCAATCACTTCTCTCTTCAATTATCAGTGTTATTAATGATGAGAACTTCATCTGCCTGTTTACAAACATTCAACCTATCCTTCGAATCCTAGATCAAAGCCCACTTTCTCTATGAAGATTTCTTCCAATCCTTTGGTTCATATATTTTTTTCCTAATTAGATTGCCAATAGAACATATTGGATAGAATGCTTGACATTTAATATGTATATGTGGTGGGTATTCCCATGGTGATTGGCCCTGGATAAAATACTCAATAAATAGTTAATGGACTGAAGTAATATTGTAAGGCTAGGGGCTGTGGCTCATGTCTGTAACCCCAGCACTTTGGGAGGCCGAGGCAGGTAGATCACCTGAGGTTAGGAGTTCGATACCAGCCTGGCCAACATGGTGAAACCCCATCTCTACCAAAAATACAAAAATTAGCTGGGCAGTAGCAGCAGGCACCTGTAATCCCTGCTACTTAGGAGGCTGAGGCAGGAGAATTGCTTGAGCCTGGGAGGCGGAGGTTGTGGTGAGCTGACACCACACCACTGTACTCCAGTCTGGGCGACAGAGTGAGACCCTGTCTCAAAAAAAAAAAAGAAAAAAAAAAGACTGAAGTAATACTGTAAAATTTTTAAAAGTAGTTGCAAGACGTAGTATTCTTTCAAAGAAACTAGAATTATAACTACAAATTTGACATTTCTTCTTCAGTCATCTTATGATTTCCAAATGGATGCTATTATCTGGAAAAGAGACACAGTTTAATAAAACATCCTGTGAGTATAGTCAGATGATACAATTGAAGCAAGGTTTTAACTTGAGAAAACTATTTATATTTAAAAGAAACAGACACAAATTCTTAGAAAATAGAATACCACCTATAAATACATCTAAATCTACAGCCGTTTAAAATAACCATTTCTTCCTCATTTAAAAAATAAGAACATTTTGAAATCTGCTTACAAACATAAGCCAAGGATAGTTTCAAGTGGTTCAAGTTATAAAATAAGCAGTTCGTAATCTTCAAATATCTAGTTTTAAGTAAAAACTGCAATTTCTAATAATCTTAGAATTTCCCATTGAATTACGTTCAGCTGAAGTTTTTCCTTAAAAATTACTAACTACATTTTCCCTGTTTTTGTTGGGTACTAGTTATGACCCCCTATGCCCTCTGAAAGAACAAAGCTTGGTTCCTCTAACAAGAAGACAGTTCCTATTATGTTCAGATGAATAACTCAAACTAAAGGAATCTGCACCGTTGCTACAGAGGCTATAGAAATTAAGCTTTTGGCTGCTTCTAAGTCACAGTGCCAATATTCAGATCCTACAGTCATAGTGCCATTGACAATGATGTTTCTCGCAACACACTGCACTGTTTTAAGAATGCCTAAACCACTGTATGCTGTACTAGAACATCAAAGGAAAAATCTGTGTCTTAAAAATCACTTATAATTCCTTAGTCTCACTTTTTTTTAAAAGGTTCAATATCTGATCAAGTCAGATTTTAAGTAATATCCCATAGAATTATAAAATGCTCTATTTCTCTAAGTTCTTAAATGCTTCTCAGCCTAAATGCTTGTTGAATGAGTAAATACTAAAGAAATGTTAATTACACTTCTCAACTGAGACTAATTAATACATACAAATTAGACATTTATCCATGAAAATAGAGAAAAACCAGAATGTTAAGTTGATTAGGGGGTTGTGTCTTAACAAATGGTCAATCTATGACATCATACTACCCATATCCTTGCAGAACCACAGAGATAGCAAGAAAAGTGAGCAGACATCCTTGATTGAACCTTAAGACCAATATGGCATTCCAGCACTCGTATCTTAGCTTTGGCTTCACAGAAGAGCAGTATATACTAGACAAAGAGCAAGTGTAGGCCAACACAGGACTGTCCATGGGAAAGACCAGAGTCCTTCACTGAGGGAATCTACACGCTCCCTCTTCAGCACTTAATGCGTTGCTTGGGCTATCTTTTCAGTACCTCTGTCCTGACTAGAGCTCACGTGAACAAGGATGAAAAACAGTGAAGATAGTATAATTTGTAATAAAGGTTAAATGACTTCTATGATTTAAAAATTGAGAAGGATTCCTGTTTAAAAATATACGTTTATTAGGTTATTTTTTGAAACATCAAATATCCTGACTGTCCTGGGCCCACATTCCTGGCTGGCACCAATTGGCTAAAGTTGAGTGTCAGTGGTCATCTGTGTTCCTCAGTCATCGCCACTCCCTAATGTTTACCCCTGAACAGCTCTGCTCATTGATATGGTTAGACTTTGTGTCACCAGCCAAATCTCGTCTTGAATTGTAATCCCCATAATCCTCATGCTCCCCACATGTCAAGGGAGAGACCAGGTGGAGGTAATTAAATCATGGGGGTGGTTCCCCCATGCTATTCTCATGATAGCGAATTCTGATGAGATCTGATGATTTTATACGCGGCTCTTCCCACTTCGCTGGGCACTTCTCCTTCCTCCCACCTTGTAAAGAAGGTGTTTGCTTCCCCTTTACCTTCCGCCATGATTGTAAGTTTCCTGAGGCCTCCCTAGCTATGCTGAACTGTGAGTCAATTAAACCTCTTTCCTTTATAAATTACCTAGTCTTGGGTATTTCCTTATAGCAATGTGTGTATGGACTAATGTACTCATTTTTGCTCTCTACCTTGCCCCATGAGTGTTTTATTTGAACCTCCAGGTATGAAGATGAAGCATATGAACTCTGGAGTCTGAGTGCTTGGGTTTAAATTCTACCACTTACTTAAGAGTTGTATGAGCTTGGGTGTATTCTTTCCCTCTTCTTACTGCTCTTTTGTTTTCTCCTAATAAAAGTATAATAACTAGTTTGTGGGGTTTCAGGGAGAATTAAACATGATTCTAAAATCAAGCATATAGCCCAGTGCCTCCATAAATATTACTATGATTAATGAAAACTCACCGACACACACAAATCAGGTTAGCTCAGAATCCCTCCATGGCATTGTGTGTATAGAGCTGTGACCTCTGGGAAGCTCTCAAATCAAGTGGATGGCCCAAGGGCCCAGTAGCATGATCTAGGTAGGCTGCTGGGGATCTTGGGTGAGGTGAGCTTAGTGCTGAAACTGACACTGTATCACTAATGCCTAACATTCTCCTTTAACGCTAATTATGGGTCTTATCCCTGGCGGCACATTAAAACCACCTGGGAGGCCGGGCACGGTGGCTCACGCCTGTAATCAGCACTTTAGGAGACTGAGGTGGGCAGATCACCTGAGGTCAAGAGTTTGAGACCAGCCTGGCTAATTTGGTGAAACCCTATCTCTACTAAAAATACTATAAAATACCACCTGGCATGGTGGCAGGCACCTGTAATCTCAGTTACTCGGGAGGCTGAGGCAGGAGAATTGCTTGAACCTGGGAGGCGGAGGTTGCAGTGAGCTGAAATCATGCCACTGCATTCCAGCCTGAGTGACAGAGCAAGAATCAGACTCAAAAAAAAATTAAAAATTAAAAAATAAAACCACCTGGGAGCACGTTTTTAAAAGGCAAAATGATTCCCAGGCCCTATCCAAGACCATGTAAATCAGAATCCATTGGAGTTGACCTAGGTTCTTTTTTTTTTTTTAAATCTCCCATGGTGATTCTAATACACAGACAGGCTTGAGAGCCACTGACCTATGGCACAGACAGCATCACCCATATCCAGCAACACCAGGACTCTTAAGATTCACTCCAGGCCTGGTGCAGCGGCTCACACTTGTAATCTCAGCACTTTGGGAGGCCAAGATGGGCAGATCACTTGAGGGCAGGAGTTCAAGACCAGCCTGGGCCACATGGTGAAACCCCATTTCTACTGAAAGTACAAAAATTAGCTGGGTGTGGTGATGCATGCCTGTAATCCCAGCTACTTGGGAGGCTGAGGCACAAGACTCGCTTTAACCCAGGAGGGAGAGGGTGCAGTGAGCCAAGATGGTGCCACTGCACTCCAGCCTGAGCAACACAGCGAGACTGTCTTGAAAAAAAAAACATTCACTCCAGAGATTTACATTTTTACAGATGAGCAGTTTACAAAGCCTTAAAACTCGGAAATTATTGGTCCATCTAGCAGAAAATATTTTGTTTGTAAATATGCCTGCATTTTGAATCTATCAGCTGCATATTTAGAAACATATGGAGACAATTGTTTACAGAAATGTGACATTTCTTCAAGTGTGTCTCTAGACAGGCTATTTTAAATGCTTATTTAGATACACTTCCACAGCCTAGAGGATAATTTTGAGTCTTCAGAAGGTCACTGAATTTAGCAATAACACATTGAATAATTAAAGAATAACAAAGCTATTTTTACGTAATACTGAGACAACTTTAAATCGCTAAGGTAAAGTCATAAACTTTCTACTTAAAGTGGCAAAATCATCAATAGTTTTGTATAAGTATAGAGAAACATTATTAAAAAACACTACATATATGTAATCTCTGCTAATTTGGCTAAACAGTTCAAATACTTATCAAATTATAGTAATGTATCAAGAATGACAAAGTAACAAAAACACAAGTCATTCATTCAATGTTGAGAAGATAAATGGCATTATTATTTAGTAATCTAATATTTCATTTAACCAGATCTGAAAATTTTAAATTCTTAGAATAGTTAAGATTTAGAAGTTTTAAAAATACATTTAAAACCATTCTTAAGCAAAATTTAGGTAGAAAAAAAGAACTATTTGATTTGAAAAAAAATATTATAAGGAAATCTATTACTCTTTCTAGTCACTAAATTATAATGTCTTTTGTATTTAAATGTAAATTTGGAACTTTTTCTACTTATTTTAGCATCACTCTTTTCTATTAAATATTAGCTTTCTTTTCCTATCTTTTTTTTCACATCCATTCCTCATTAATTTTTCTCTCCTTCTCCTAAACTGGGGGTTACATACTCAGATGGCTCCAGAGCAGACAGACACAATGAGCAAAGTGACAGCAGGTACTCATGTCCCCAGGCAGAGGTCACAAAACAGTGGCCTGTGAATCTGGCCAATACATGTGCTTGGTTTGCTTTTAAAAACATTTAGAAAACTCTGATGAAAATATAGAATTCCAACTTATTCTGGAAAATCAGGTGTTCTAGGATCACTACGGCCATGCTGCCTCTTGGCGATAGTTGGCTGGAGCTGAGTCTCACAGTCCATGGGGTGCGGCACAGGCTCTCTCCACCTTGTCACCTTCCCCACCACCTTCTTGTCATGTACACGTGACCTGTCAAGCTTCTGGGAGCTTCCCAACTTTCTCACAAAAGGCTGAGCTGGTCAAGGAGAAGGCCCCTAACTTACGCCCAAGACTCCACAGGTAGGGTGGGGGCCTGCAAGGTGAAAGCGAGCAGCGGGCACCGCCTTGGGAAACAGAGAAGATGGGAAAAGTCTCCTGTGTCCATTTCAGGCATTCAGGAGCCAGTGTTCTATTATGAAAGAGAAGAGTCAGGTAGACCTGAGCTTCCATCAGGGGCTCAGCCATGGGACTCTCAGTTGTAGGACCTCGGTGGATGCCTGGCTTCCCTGTGAACAATGGTACTTTCGTTCATCTCCGGTGAGGACTGTGAGGAGGACTAAGTAAAGTGATGGATGCATTGTGCCAGGCACATGGCAGAGCTCACCTGACTCAGGGAGCAATAGGGACTTTGGTTAGAGAAATTGGTTTCAAAGTCCAGTTCATAAAGGTTTCAGGAGAGCTTCAGCCGTGGTGTACAGTCACACTCAACTTCTTACCACCATCAATTCTACTGTTCTAAGCCTGGTTCCACGCCAGAGTGAGGGAAGAGGCTGACCAGAATTTAGGAGAGGCAGATAGTAAGGTAACTGTGGGCTCTGGCATATTTTAAAAACTAAAAGAATAGGAAGAGAGGCAATCCAAAAGTCTATGACTAGAAGGTAGAGGTGTTCAGATATTTTCTATGGTACAAGGATGAGGCATTCATTTTGCGAGGGAACAAAAATGAAAGGGGTTATTCACACTGAAAAACTATCTTTGCATACCTGCTATTCTACCTATGGGTACAGCAAAGACACTGCGTGTATTGCATGTGTGTTCACACACACACACACACACACTCCCTGGCTTCCACAATTCCTGAGGAAGACAGACACATTCACAAATACCTGATGTGGTGCTTGTCTTAGCAAGTGACAGTCTAGAAATGGGAATTTACAGAGCACAGAGAAGGGAGATATTAAATGGAACTGGAGGGTATCCTAGACAGATGCTTAGAGAAGATGGAGTGTGAGCATTACAGACCGAGAACGGCTTCAGCAGGCAGGCGAGGTCGCAGGGGAAAAGGCGCTTCTAGCAAAGGGAACCACTTGAGGCCAGATCCAGAGGCAGAAGCTACCAGATCTGTGTGAGGACAGATGATCAGTCCAGCGCACGTGATGGGGACATGGGGGAGCAAGGTAGGAGATGAATCTGAAATGTACCTGGCGAGGAATGGTGGATGCCTTTCAATGCCAGCTGCAACTTCATGCTGGACACACTTGGTAACTGAAATTTTGCCCCAATGCACATCACTCTCCCCACAGAAAGACAATCCCTGGACCTGTGCAGAAATCCAGCCGATTGAAGAGGAATAAGAATTATTCTAAAGGTGCCCAGACAGTACAAAGAAAAAGAATTAAGCTTTATGGTGCTAATAGTGGTTCTGAATTGATTTATTTAGCATTGATAGCCAAATTCCTTGCTAGCTTAACTTTAAAAAAGAGTTGACTGGCCTTATATAGCTCCAAAAAAATGAAAACAATGACTTGAAAAAGGAGCAAAGAAATACATCAGAAATTAGTGGTGTTCTTTTTTTTTTTTTTTTTTTTTTTTTGAGATGGAGTCTCACTCTGTCGCCCAGGCTGGAGTGCAGTGGCGTGATCTCTGCTCACTGCAAGCTCTGCCTCCCAGGTTCACACCATTCTCCTGCCTCAGCCTCCCAAGTAGCTGGGACTACAGGCACCTGCCACCACGCCCGGCTAATTTTTTGTATTTTTAGTACAGACAGGGTTTCACCATGGTCTCGATCTCTTGACCTCATGATCCACCCACCTCAGTCTCCCGAAGTGCTAGGATTACAGCTGTGAGCCACCATGCCTGGCCAGTGATGTTCTTTTTTAAAACATCTTTAAGTTTGGTTTTCGTGAATTCCAAATGGCAACACAAGACATTATCTCTGTTAGTACTGACGAGAGCCAAAAAGAGTCCTAGAGATCACTTGAAGCTCTTGGCCTTACTGTTACTCTCTGCCCCAGGTTGTTGGCACTGTGTTCTTCAACTCCATAAGGTTCTTGAAAGAAAGGCACCATGCTGGGTGCCAGCAACTTATAATCAAGCCCCTGCCATTAGAAGTTCACTATATGATGGAAGTGATACACATGTAAATCTATGACTTAAACCCAATGAGATAAATCTCCATGAAAGTGTTACAGAGGACTCAGAGGCCAATCCAGCTAAGCTGTCTACATGTAGCAAGCAAGCACGTCATTTGCACGTAGACAAGCCACCTGTAGTCAAGCCACCTGCAGACAGGATGCCTGTAGACAGGATGCCTGCATGGATGGAGCAGCCCTACGCTCCCGGCATGCCCAGGCAATGTAGTGTACTGGCCAAGAGCAGGAACTCCATCACAAGACTTCTTCAGTTCAAATCCAAGCTCTGCTACTTCCGAGCTGGGTGATTCTGGGAATTTCTCTAATTTCTCTGTACCTGAGTTCCCCATCTATAAGAGTGCCTACTCTCTGGGATTATGGTGGAGATTAAAATAATTTATATATACATACTGTGCCTTGTACATAAAATCATTTTCATCAATATAACCTGGTTATCCCAAAAGAGATAGTAGAAAGGCATATTAATTTTCCCCCCATTTTTCCTGTCTCCAACCAAAAGAAAGATTATGAAAACCAACTTTTCTCTCAAAACGCTTTTGCCAGTCAAGTGAAATTAACCTTGAACTTCCATCTCCCAAGTGACAGCTGGCCTGAGATCTTTCTACAACTATGTGTGGCTTCCTATTCATAAAGTTTCCTTAAAGCTTCAATTAGATCTATGTTCCCTGCTAGAAACCACATGGTCTGATAATAGAATTAAAGGGACACCACTCTGGATAGCTCTGGTGGGGAACACAGGTCGCTTGCATGGATGGAGCAGCCCCATCGCCCACAGGGAAACAGTTGCCCCTAGGACCAGCCAAGCCCAATGGCCTGCCCAACATCACCCTGAAACTGTCCTCTGCAACTGTGTTTGGCCATGCAGGGAAGAGTATCCTTCTTAGTTCCCTTACAGCCTACTGTACTCAGCAGCCCTCCTGGGGAGTCTCTGCCTCGGAGTTCAGGATTCACCAGCTGCCCTACTTAACAATGAGAGCTTGGTGTCCCAGAAGAAATGATCATTTTCCTATCTCCGACAATAAGAAAAATTAAGTGCACGGTAAATCTTCACACTCACAGCTCTAATATTGACATTTAGACCAAAGAGAACTACCTTTTCCATATTTCATTAGGTTTTTAAAAAGAAAACTTGGGTAAAATCCACTGCAACTATATTAGCATCAATGTTAAGTATAATCTAAAAACTGCTTATGTTAAAATTAAGACAAATATGGTCACTGAAATTAAATATTACATTATATCAAAAAAATTAGAAGAAACAATCCTTAGAGAAAAATCAAATTTCCCACGAAGCTACTTCTTTACCAAAAGCATCCCCTTTATTCTCATCCCTCTAAATTGAAATCTGTTAATTAGGTTGGCAGCAAAGCCTACCAAATGCTGATGAGTATTCACGATGCTATTGTGTTTGGCTTTCAAAACAAGTCATGGTTAGGAAATCAACATAGGAAGCATACTTCAAACATCCAAAAGCGTTTTTCTCTGCCTAGCAACTGGCAAGAACTTGGTATGTTTTCTCTCCTTCTATGTCATGTTGCTCTGGTCACTGGAACAACGTGGTCGCTACAAAAGGCAAGAAAAAAAAAAAAACTTGTGTACTTAAGCACAGCCCAAAGTCCTAACAGGGACCCGTGCGACTGGGCTGGGTGCCTGGGCTGGCTTCCTTGCCAAGGAAAGGGGAGGTGGTGAGGCCCCCTCTCCCTCTCCGTCCTGGTTTCCTCCTCACCCCACATCGCAGCTAGGACCTTCAGCATTTCCTCTTCTGGGAAGGCTGGGAATTGGCTGTTTTTATGAAATGAACATGACCCAGAAAAGCATTCAGCATGATCAGCTTGTGCATTCGAGAGTTCTCAGCTGTACTTCCCATCATGAAGTGTTTGAGCTCCTGTTTATTAAAGCACAGCTGGAACCGGCAGACCTGCAGTCTTCCAGGCTAACAGTAACAGATCTTTGGCACTGAATCGCCACAAGTCCTGGCTTGCATTTCTACCTAGGAAGTTGAAGAAATTCCTTTCTTATAAACTACCAGAAGTAGTTAAATAAATGAACAACTCACAGTAATTATTTTCCTTAATCAGGCATGTACTAATCAAACCACAGACACATACATACACATGCATGTATGTATGCACATCACCATGACGCTGCGATAACATGCTCTGGATTTCATGCCTAAAACATTAAGTGATAAAGTGCTTTCCTGTTCAATTCAAAAAGCACAGTTCAACAATTATTTATTGAATACTATGTGCCAGGCACTGAGCTAGCTTCTAAGAAATCAATGTTGAATAAATCATACTCTTCGTTCTTAATGAGTTCATGATCCAGTAGGGGACACGGATGTGTATATGAACACTTGCATGAAAGTGTGCTGCACAAATATTTATTTTCAAGGTTCAGAAGTAGAAGAGAAGATGGAGTGATCAGTTCTTTCTGAAGGTGGAAAGGGTGATGTGGAAAAGCTTTACTAAGAAGCTGACACCTTAGAACGGTTTTAAGAATGGACAGAAATTCAAGTTGGGGAGGAAATGGGGGGAACACTCAACATAGGGAGAATAGCAGGATCAGAGGCATGAGAATACAAATTCCCAGAGCAGTACCAAGCACGGCATTAGATTGATGTGCACTACTATGTGCCAGGCACTGTCCTATGCTCTTTACAGGTATCACCTCAATCTTCACAGCAACCCTATGATGCTGGGACCAATATCATCCCCATCTTACAGATGTGAAAATGGAAGGAGACAGAGATTAAGAACTTCTAGGATCACACAGCTTTGATCCCAGCCATGTGGACCCAGAGCTCACGAAGAGCTCACAACCCTAATCACTACTAAGGAAGCACTCAATAATAACAATAGCTAATGGAGAATCAAAGAGTGGTAAATAAATGAAGAAAACTAAATGCTCAATTCTGGAGCAAAAATTTCATGAAGTCTGGCAGAAGGAAGAGGGCAGGAAGAGGATACTGCTGGAAATTTGGGATCCTGGAGGCCCTCATGGGCAGCTTAACTGCTTGGAACTTGCCCTGTGGCCATTGTGGGTGACTGAACTATATAGGAAGTTCACTATCATGGCAGAGTTGGGAACTTATCTGAGTCAAGAATGAATGGAGGCAGGAACCTCAATTAGGAGGCTATTCTGATAACTCAGGTGAGAATCTTAGCATAAAAACTAAGTGACAGGAGGATGGAGAGATGAAGGAAATGAAAAAGTGCTTACATATTCGAACATCACTCAGCCAGCACAGCTGGGCAATGCAGGGAAGAACCTGCATCTGCAGGTCCGTGGAGCTGGGTCAGCTGGAGGGGGCATTTAATCTCTTTTCATGAATGCCTTGTGGGGCATGGCCAAGGTAAAACATAGTTTGTTTCTTTCACCATTGATCCACCATCATCAGTATGCAGATACCAAACAAAGGTTCAAAATGTGTTTTCATCACAGTAATGTTCGCTTTTGAGGAAGCACACAAACTTAAAATTTTAGAAATTAGCATATCTGCTTAAAAAAATACCACCACCACTATGGCCCATATAAAGTAAATGTTCTGCCAATGTCTTTCAATATTGTGTAAAGGAATCAGGAAAAAGAGATAAAAACTAAAGCTTAACAATGTGGTTCAACTCAATCAAATAAAGATTTGAGGACCTGCGTACCGAAAGTGAGGTATTCCAAGACATACTACAAAGAAGATGCTAAAGGCCATGCCAGAACTGAGCATGAGGTCTATTGGAGAGGGTCAGACAATTGAACAAGTAAATATAATGTTAAGGCGGGAAATCATTAATGTCATAGACAAGTCATAATATTCTATGACGGTTTAAAAGAAACTGTAACCCCATTCCATCTTGAGGGTCAGAAAAAGTTTTATAAAGTAGGCAGCATTTTAGATTGGCTTTGAGAGGCTGTATGCATAAAGAAGGAAATATAAAGGCAAAATACTATCAGCTGTTCTTATACATAAAAATACATCTATGCAAGTGATCAGCAGCTCTCATTAGGCTCTCTACCAAATTCCCAAATGAAATACATATATTTTTAAAATATTTTACCCGTAAACAATGACAATTCTAATACATGTCAATGTATCTTTTATTAGTGGTCAAATTCCCTCCCATCCCTTACTACCTGAGGGGGAATCCAGGTATTACAATTGCAAACAGCATGGCAGGCATTATTATTTTCCACACTTTTAATTTTTTTTTAGAGACAGGGTCTTGCTCTGTTGCCCAGGCTGGAGTGCAATGGCATGGATCACAGCTCACTGCAGTCTCAACCTCCTGGGCTCAAGCTGTCCTCCCACTTCAGCATCCCAAGTAGCTGGGACTATAGGCACACACCACTATACCAGCTTTTTTAAAATTTTTATAGAGACAGGGTCTCACCATGTTGCACAAGCTGCTCTCAAACTCCTGGCCTCAGTGATCCTCCTGCCTCCCAAAGTGTTGGGATTACAGGTGTGAGCCACCGCATGCAGAGGCTATCCACACTTTTAAATCAGGAAATTGGGACAAAGCTATTACATAACTTTCCTGAGGTCACACAGCTAGAAAATGTTGCAGCTGGACTCAAGTTATTTAACTTCTACTTGTTCACTGGTAAAAGGAGACAGGGGATTAAAACAATCCAACTATCCAAGTCTGTTGTGATGATTAAACCAGATAGAGTGTATAGAGCGCACAGCTGAGCATCAGGCACTAACAAGCACTCAATCCCTGGTAGCTGCGATTCTTATGGAAGCCTCTCAATTGAGCAACCAAGTCACTTCCCAGTAGTAAAACCACTAAGAAAACCTCACAGCACATAGTTCTTACCTCATGCCCAGGGCTCACTGGCTTCAGAGCTCCTAAGTGCATGCAGCTCAGGCTGCCTGATTAATACATATTTTAAGGATATCAAGAGTATCTGTATTTTACACTCAGATGTCTTCTAGTGGTGTTAAAGTTCATTGAAGTAAAACTCTGACAGCTCACGGTATCCCTAACAAGGTAGCACCACCCTTAGCTGAAACACTCCCAGTTACACAGCGAACTTGTCACTTAGACATATTTATTTGGTCCTGTTTAGTTTCCTGTTCACAAGGAAAAGCATTAGAAGGATCATCTCATCACAGAGCTAAACCTACCTCCCTGGACTTCTATCTAGTGGTTATTGTCTCCCCTCTTGCTCTCAACAACTGTGATGTCTCCTTTACTCCATTAGAGGGTAAATAGCCTGTTTCATTATCTGTTTTGCCTGCAATATTGTTCTCAGACTTCCACTACATTGGTTTCCTTCCTCTGGCCATTCTTTTCTCTGTAACTGTCTCTTTTAAAAGATGGCATCCAGAACAAATTGCAATCCCTTGACAGAGTGTGGAGCAGTGCTATCACCCTCCTTTATCCAGGTCTTCCTGACAAGACATTCGCTTCTTTTATCAATGTCATAAGGCTGTTCCCTTATGTTAGGCATTTGTTGGAAATACCCAACATCTTTTTCCCAATAACTGTGAACTATAGGACACTGTATTTATGCTTTAAATTGTACTTTCCTATTTTCAGGCTATTACACTTCCTATCAAAAATAATTATGTTGTTTGCTCCTGTTATTTACCACATTTGCTGCTATTCCATCCAATTGCCCTCTAGATTACTTATACCAGGTTGTTGAATGGACAAAGTGATGAAGAAAGCCACGCGCAGCTGTATTAGTCCATTCTCACACTGCTATGAAGAAATACCCAAGACTGGGTAATTTATAAAGGAAACAGGCTTAACTGACTCACAGTTCAGCATGGCTGAGGAGGCCTCAGGAAACTTACGATCATGGCAGAAGGCAAAGCAAACAGGTCCTTCTTCACATAGCAGCAGCAAGAAATTCAGACTGAAACGAAGCGGGAAGCCCCTTATAAACCATCAGATCTAGTGAGAGCTCACTCACTATCACGAGAACAGTATAGGGGAACCACCCCCATGATTCAATTATCTCCACTTGGTCCCACCCTTGACACATGGGGATTATGACAATTCAAGATGATATTTGGGTGGAGGCACAGCCAAACCATATCAGCAATGTTCTGCAGTACTCTAATGGAGGTTCCCTCCAAACACTGTTCCCACTTAAACTGTAGCTTCTCTCCTTTAGGAATGGCCAACTGAACTACTTTTTGTTCTGAGAACATGTTGCCGGCCCTTCCCCCTCCATTTTGCATATCCTTTTTGTTTATTTTTGGAACATCCAATCCTATTCTTTGTGCTGCTCAAAAGTCTACCTTGTCTTCAACTCCTATCAGTTCCACAAAGGGTTACCAGTCCCAGGTTACTGCAATATTCCAAGTTAAAAAGTAGAGTGGAGACCCTGGGGGAAGGCTAGGCTCTTAGTTTCTCAGAGTGAAAATGGTAACCTACTTCATCCCCACTCTTCCCCTCTCCTCTTTACCCAACATGCCCTAAGTTCTGAGCAAAGGGAACTTGCCACTGATTTCTGAATATGCCAAACCTTTCTCAGCTCTGTGCCTTTGTATCACGCTACTCTTTTGCATAGAAAACCTTTTTCACCTCTTTGCTCAAATTCCTATACTTCTTTCAAGTCTCAATTCAAGTTTTATCTGTGCTATAAAACTTCCTGGACTCCCCTAAGCAGAAGGAGTTGCTCTGAACCTAGTTTGCTTGTCTGTCTATGAGATGGCATATTGTAAGTGTCTGTCTACGTGTCTGGTATTGCAGTAGACCATGATCTCCTCCAGGGAAGAGTTAGGTCTATGAAACTTGAAGTACTCAGAGTAGTATCTGCTCCACGGAAAACACTCAATAAATATTTACTGCATAAATAAATGAATGGGAAGATGTAAAAGACATCATAGTATTTTTTTTAAAAGCATGCTAGTAACTAAAGAAGTAAGGATAAATCAAGATAGAAAGTGTATGGCATTTGTTTGTAAACATACATATTTTAAGCTTAGTAGCTGAAAGACTCTTTAATCTTTTATATGTCCTGATTCTACAGAGTTAACAACCACAAACACAAACCACAAACCATAAAACCATCTGACATTAATTTGAATTTCCATGTCATTTATTTTTGTCCAAGAGCTACACTTTACCAAAAAAGAGAAAAAAAGAGTCTGGTATTTTGGAGTCAAACTTTTCCATATGATATTGGCATTTAAGTAAGTGTGCTGGGATTGAAAATAATCAGACCTGGCTTATTTGGAACAGTTTTTTCATTGCGATTTTTAAAGTAAATAGCCCCAGTGATACACCAAAAAAGCAGCGAAAAGGGAAATTCCTCAAGTTGATTAGATGTGAAGAAAATGTAATTTTAGTACTCATTAATTTACCTTACAGTAAATGATATGATAGAGCTCTAAGGACATAACCCAACAAAAGAAGAATAGTGCCCTAAGATGCTTTTCAGTTGTACACACCAACATAATTTGTTACTTCTATCCTAACAAGTGATTCACTGAAGCTTAAACCCCTTCAGTATAACAGTACACAGAAACTTCAGCTGTTTATTAGTATCCTGTCTTTTATCATTGTAAGAAACAAAGTGATTTTCTTTCTCACACTATTTGCAAAACAATAGCTCTGAGCAGATGAAATGTTTTCCAATAAGCTGTTATTAATTCAACAAGAATGTCTAATTGAAAGGACATTTCCTATTTTTTATACTTACATACTGTAGTGTAAAGTGCATGATCAATTTAGAACTTCTTTTTAGAGAACCAAGCATATGTGCTGTAAAACTTCTAAGTGATCAATCAGCATATATTTCTTGAATAACTACTCTAAGCTATAAACTCTGTTTACTAGGCATTATCATAAGAATAAATATAGATATATATGTATAAAACATAGCCATTATACTCTAGAGTGGCTTATAGGCTACTTACAGATATAAAACTAACAAGTTCAAAGGCAATCATAAAACCGTTGAAAAACCACCCAAGAGAAAAGTGTGCATACATTTACCAAAGACATTTAGAAGACTGAACTATCCACAATAGTCGACAACTGGAAACTACCCAAATATCCATCAAGAGTAGAACGGATGAAGCGTGTTACATTCATATAATGGGATACTACATAGCAATGCTAATGTTTTAACCACAGCTCCAGTCAATAATATGGATAATCCCACAAACATAATAAGTGAAAAGAGTATATAATGGATTATATAATGGATAAGTCTATTCATACGAAATTTTAAAACCAGACAAAACAATCTATGGTGCTGGAAGTCAAAGTGGTTGCTACCCTTGGAGAAGGCTGTTGCTGAAAGGGAACACGAGGATGGCTTTTGAGGTGCTGGCAATATTCTGTCCCTTGCTCTGGATGTTAGTTACACAGGTGTAAGGATATGGGGGAAAAAACTCAGTTTCTCCTATGATACTCTCACAACACAGAAGGCTTCTGTAGCCAAAGGTGTATGTGCGGGGGGGAGAGGAGGGGGGAGCTTTCCCCACACACCAAGTAAGCAATCAATTCTGCAGTGGACACCAGGTGGACAGATAGCGTCAGATTCCACAGGTTGAGGGCTCGGTCCCACAAGACTAACCCCCACTTCAGATGCCAATCACATACCCCGGGTTGTGACCTGTGTTTCTGATCAACCAGCTGAAAACCGGGGTTCCCCTCACCCTTCCTTGGGTATGATTAGTTTGTGACAGCAGCTAACAGAACTCAGGGAAACACCTACGCTGACGGATTTCTTATAAAGAATATTACAAAAGATACAGATAAACAGTCAGAAAGAGATGCATAGGGCAGGTTTGTGCGAGGGGATGCAGAGCTTCCATGCCTTTTCTAGGCATGCCACCCTCCAGGAAACTCTACATGTTCAGCTATTCAGAAGCCCCCCAAACCTAGTGCTTTGGGGTTTTTATGGAAGCTTCATTATGTAGACACAATTGATTAAATCATTGGCCACTGGTGATTAGCTTAACCTCCAATTTCTCTCCCCTCCCCAGAGGTTGAGTGTGGGGCTGAAAAGTCCCAACCCTCTAATCATGCTTTGGCCTTTCCTTTCCTCATTCTACCTAGGGGATTCCAGCCATCAGTCAAACCAACAGCATACAAAGGTCACTCTGTCACTCCTGGGATTCCAAAAACTGTAGGAGTTGTATGTGAGGAGATGGGGATGAAGGCCAAATACATCTACGTTATTATAAGAAAAAAATCACAATATCACGACAGGTGTGTTTAACTGGTGAAATTTATTAATAATTTACACATGTTCCTGTATGTTGTTTCAGTTACCTGCCACTGCATGTCATAGTTCAGGCTGCTAAAACAAATTACCATCAACTGAGTGGTTTGTAAACAACAGAAATTTATTTCTCACGGTTATGCAAGCTGAAAAGTCCAAGACTGGGGTGCCAGCAGGCTATGGTGAGGACCCTCTTCTGATGATTTCTCCTTATATCCTACTGTAAATGAAAGAGGGGGAGAGAGCTCTGTGGAGTTCTTTTTATAAGCGTACTAATCCTATTCATAAGGCCCTACCCTCATGACCCAATGGCTTCCCAAGGCCACATCTCCTAATCCCATCACATTGCGGGGTTAGAATTTCAACATATACATTTGGGGGGAGACAAACATTCAATCCATTATATTGCATAACAAACTATGCCACACTTAGTGGCTTACAATAACCATTTATTTTGCTCACAATTTTGTGAATTAAGAATTTGAGAAGTGTTCAGCTAGACATTCTGCTACATGTGCTACCAGCTGGGGTGGCTGGAGGATCCATTTTTAAGATGGCTCCATCACTTCATCCCTCACATGTCTAGTGCTTTGGTGTTACCTTGGCTTCTCTCTCTCTGTCTCACTCTCTCTCTCTCTCTCCCCTCTCACTCTGTCTCTGTCTCTCTCTCTCTGTCTCTCTCCCATCTCTCTCTCTCTTGTCTCTGTCTCTCTCTCTCTCTGTCTCTCTCCCATCTCTCTCTCTCTCTGTCTCTCTCCTGTCTCTGTCTCTGTCTCTCTCTCTCTGTCTCTCTCCCGTCTCTCTCTCTCTGTCTCTGTCTCTGTCTCTCTCTCTCTCTGTCTCTCTCCCCTCTCTCTCTCTGTCTCTGTCTCTCTCTCTCTGTCTCTCTCCCATCTCTCTCTCTGTCTCTCTCCTGTCTCTCTGTCTCTCTCTGTCTCTCTCTCTCTCTGTCTCTCTCCCATCTCTCTCTCTGTCTCTCTCCTGTCTCTCTCTCTCTCTCTGTCTCTCTCTCTCTCTTTCTCTCAGTGTTTCATATTCCAGGGTCTCTCCACATGGCTGAGGCATCTCACAGCAAGTTGGTCTCAGAATAGTGGCACCGCTTCTATGGCAGCTATCTTCGAGAGAGCTATTCTAAAAGCACATTTTCCAAGAGATCCAGGGATAAAATTTCAAGAGCCCTTAAGACCTAGTCTTGGGAGACATTGGTCAACTGCAAGTTTCAGAGCTAGCTCAGAATCAAAGAAAGGGTGCTGCTGGGGGTTTGGTTCATTACGAAGACAACTTTGGGGACTAGTTGCAACCGTGTGTTATAACTTCATCAAAAGCCTAAAAGTATAGAAGAATCTATGCATTTTTTTAAATCAAAAATCAGTTACTATCCTGGCCAGACATAGTGACTCATGCCTGTAATCCCAGCACTTTGGGAGGCCAAGGTAGGTGGATCACCTGAGGTCAGGAGTTTGAGACCAGCCTGGCCATCATGGTGAAACCCCGTCTCTACCAAAAATACAAAAAAAAAAAAAAAATTAGCCGGGCATGGTGGCACACGCCTGTAGTCCCAGCTACTCGGGAGGCTGAGGCAGGAGAATCACTTGAACCCGAGAAGCAGAGATTCCAGTGAGCTGAGATTGTGCCACTGCACTCCAGTCTTGGCGACACAGCCAGACTCCATCTCAAAAAAAAAAAAAAAAAAAAAAAAGAAAGACAAATCAGTTACTATCCTGATAAATATTAAGTATACTAGCTGAAAAAGACATGCTAACATAGAATACTTAGGCACTGCTTCCCTGCCACACTAGCTATTCATAGTAATATTTGTTTGCTGAATTCTGTTGCTCTCGTTTTCTTCTTTGTTCAATGTATTAAGATATTACTACATACTTGGAAAGGTAGGCAATAAAAAAAGATACATAGTAACGTTTGTTTCACTTTAAAAGCATGTATTCACTCATCCATTCTTTAGGTTCACTATAGGCCTGGCACTGCATTAGAAATTAGTTATAGAGAATAAAAATGTGAAAAAGGCCCAGTTCCTGCCTACAGGTACTTATATAGCAACACAATGAATAGGACACACACACACAGACACACACCAAAAAAAAAAAAAAAAAAACAGGCCGTGTGCAGGTAACATCAGCCAGATCCATTGGTTCATTATAATTTCAAAAGACTGAGAGGCCCCGACTAGAGGAGACCATGAACTTTGGTTGGTTTTCAGTAGGTCAGGGTGAGCTACAGTTTTGAGAAAGCGAGGGACAAAATAAAAATCATCCATTCATTGGGAAAACTAGTTTCTTAGCAGTGCAGGAAGGCTGGAGAAGAAGAATAATAAAGGCAGAAGCCAGAGCTCTCCAGAGAGAGGTGCACAAGCCCACACTGAGAAGTGGTATGAGGAACACACAGCAAGGATGGATTCCAGAGCTAATTCTGAATCACCACAGTCAGGATGCAGCAGAGACTGGATGTGCACACAAAAACTGTCCATTTTCCTACATGGTCTTACAACTAACTTAATATCCAATTGTTTATATCCTTACATGAAGAAGGTAATAAAACTGCAAGAGACCAAAGCAATAAATGAATTTGAAGCAAAATTATTTCTAAAATGATATCACTGCATCATCTCTAGGTTAGGAGGATCATCATAACTATTCATTCCAGTAAAAGTTAAGTAACTTTTTCTTAATATTAGCTGTGTACAATCAGTTCCAAATAAATTCTCAGAATTTGCATGATAAATAGTAGGAAAATGTTCTCACCCTCATACTTGGCCAACCCAATTATTTTAATCTACCAAAAACAATAAAAATGTCAACTCCCTTTCACGAATCCTTTGTTATCCCTTATATGGAAAAGTTAGCTCCAAAATGTAATGAACTAGCATATTTCTAGGTAGGATTTTAGCTAATTGATGTCATGTTATAATATATAATACCTATTAAAATATATTTTCAGAACATGAAGAATGTTCATCAATTTTCACTTTTAAAATCAAGTTTATGAGAATGCTTTTTAAAAACTCTATAGATTTTTCTTTTACTTTTTTTCTCTCTTTTCTTTTTTCATGGCAATCATGTTGTTTCTTCTCAACCAAGATACTGGCAAATTGTATCTTGTTAGTCTAAGTCCAAAGTAGTACACCAAGGCACCACTGAAAGAAAAGCTTTCAAACGCGAGGTTCCTATAATTCACATTATCTTAAAAAAGCTGTTTATCAGAACACATCAAAGCAATTTTTAGTAATAATTCACTCTTTCTCCAATTTTCAATCTAAGTGAAGAAAGGTATATAGCACATTTTTATAATTCATAGAATATTTTCTTATTTATAGCGTATACTAATCTACTTCAGCCAATAAGATACTTAACACCTAGTATGTAATAGACATATGCTAGGTTCTACAGAATATATGAAGGAAAAAAATGTGCATTAAGTTTTGCAATAAGTGAAAGGACCTTGAAAGTTAGAACAGTTGAACTAGCACTGTTCTTGATGTTAACTCTTAGATTCCACTTTCACATTTTACATTTAACTCTTGGTATCCAAGTGTTCTGGGGTTACTACTAATACAACTGCTCCCAGCTGTAAAATGTCTGACTTGCTTTACTATCAGGCCCAAATATGATAATGTTTTATAAACTGTGATATACCACACAAAAAAATTATCACAAAACCCACATACATAGTAATGCAAGACCAATAACACTGAAGTGCTAAGATAAGCGTTACCAACAATAAAACCTATAGTTAGTAGTGACAAGAACCTATATAGGAAGTGACAAGAAGATAAAAGTGGTATGAAACAGACTAGGAAGAGATGTCATTACAAAAAGGTGATGTTTGAATTGGATCCTGAGTATGGATATTCAAGAAGAAAGAAGAAAAGATATTCAAGTATGGATATTCAAGAAGAAAGAAGAGCATACATAAGTAGAGGCAGAAAGGCAGATCAGCAAGATGTTTGATGGATCACTTGAGAACCCTATAGGAGAGATTCTTCAGGAGTAGCTACAGCAAGTTAATTTGACAGATATGCCAAAGGCCCTTTTTTGTAAAAAGGCTCTAGAATGACAAGTTGATAAATTAGGATGTTTGAGCATCAAGGAGGCAAAGTTTATGATAAAATAAAATAAAAAGATGAAAACACTCTTTTAGGAAGATTAATCTGAGCATGTTTGTTGGACGGATATCAGTCTGCCCATACTTTTATTGCCGTATCACCCCTAAAGTAAAGGAGACTACTTCAGAGAAGAAGCAGGGGAGGCCTGGAGAAAGGGGTATATCTAGTGACACTTAGAAACAGAAATCAACAGGGCATTGAGAGTGGCTGAACAAGGGATGAAAGATATGGAGACAAAGATGACACTGAGCCTTCCAGTCCAGGGAGACCAGAGAAGACCAATTACAGAAAAATAGGGGAGGGACAAAGAGGAGTTACATGTCCTCTAAGGGAAAATGATGAATTTAGTTTTGCACATGTTGAGTTTGAGGCAAAAGTGAGACATACAATGGAATGTCCTTATATAGAAGACATGATTTTGGGATTCAAAATCTTCACTGGAGCAATATAATTTAATTTGGTTTATGTAAAGGTAATTGCAGAGGCCATGGTCAGTTGATAAGCTTACTGGAAGGGATTAAAGTAGGTAGAAAGGGATGCAAAGGTAAGAAATGAAAGTTAGAAGAAAAGTGGGTAACTGTAGAGTTTCATCAGGGAACCTAAGGGAGGCCCTACAGGGAGGGAATTTCAAACAAGTAACACTGATGAACAATGCCGGGGAAGTGAAGGGAGCTCAAAACTGGTGACAGAACTAAGAGGTATGGTTAAAAGATAGTCACAGGGAACCTTCAGGAGCCTAGCTTCTTAAAAAAAGGGTCTGAAAGCCAGGTTGGGAAGCAGTTGAAAGAGGAAGAGAATGCAGTAAATTCAGCAGTAAATACAACGATGTAGTCAGGGAACCTGAAAGCTTTGGGACAGAATTTACACAGGAGCTGCAAGAGGCAATGAGATTCAGAAGACGTTTCACATACTTTCAACACAGAATACATGACTATATCTGATAGCATAAACAGGAAGAAATCAAAGTTACACTTTTGTTCCTTACTCATATGTAGAGGTAATAAGTTTTATGGAGATCACCAATGGGCTTTATTACAGAAATTACTGCAATCAGAAATCAAGGGCAATTACTCATTCAGCCAAAAGTAAAGACACCTGAGCCCCTCACGGCAGTGAACTTTAATTACATCTTTAGACATAAGGGAAAATATGAAAACAAAACAAAACCATTAAGGACATCACATCAAACAAGTGGCTTTACAGAAATCAGTTTCTTGCACTTCAAATCTCCCTTGGCATGCATATGCTTATGTTCACAAATTGGCACTTAGAAAATAATTCTCCATATCTCATCACAACAAAGAACTTTGGAAAATACATCAGTCCTCCATGGGAATTCTCCAAAGACTTTAAAATATTAATTTCTACAACATCCTTATTTCCCAAAGTAGCATACTTCCTTTCCCACGTCAGGAGTACTTCCCACTAATCACTGTTGTCTTATTGCCTTGCTCAGACACATGGAAAATGATTTGTTGACTGCTTTCTACCTAAGTTAAATCAAAACTTTAATTATATCTTTTCCACTACCAGTATTTCTCATTACTATTGAAAAGTATTAATGGATAACTATATCTCCAATAAATGCAGCCTCCTAGCTAATTTCACTTCTTTTTAGTTTCCTCTTCGATGTTGAGTTACTTCTTAGTTTTATAAGGGATTTTGTCAATGCATCTCTTGTCATCATTCATTCTATTATGATATTACCTATTTTTTAGGGGCAGTTTGGAAAGCATGTATCTCAATCCTTGATTAATATATATATTAATGTCATGTATTCATTTCCTTGTATTTCTGAACCCTACTCCCACATTAGAATCACCTGGGGAGCTTTTTAAAAATAGCAATTCTTGACTTCCACCCTCTCTCCCAGCACCCTGAGATTCTAATTAAGCTGGTCTGGACCGAGGTCCAAGCATCAGCAATATTCCTCACCGATTTAGTCTTTCTGACTTTTGTTGAGCTTAATGAATTGATCTCTCTCAGGTCTCACCTGTGCCCAACAGAGCCATTCCTGCACTCTGGCTAGAAGCCGGCCTCCCAGACGACGCTTTCTGAACCAAGGCCCATTGTTTTGACTTCCTTGCTCAAAAATCTCCCCTAGCTCCCACACTGTCTACTAATTAGTTCTAAACTACCTCTACTGTTATTCACCATCTGGCCCCAAGCTACCTTTATCACCCCCTATACCACTCTACACCCCTGCACCTACTCTTCAATGGGACCACTTTAATCACTGTTCCACAAAAGCAACACCGTGAAATGGGACAACCTTTTCAACAGTTCCTGTGAAAAGTAAAATCTAGCCAAAAGCCTCAGGCCTTTACTCTTTGTTACTAGAACGACAGATGAAAAGGAATCTGTTTGCATTGGGTAAATAAATATAAGAATAATAATTGCAAAACAGCTGCACATAGCACCTTTCTGCTGCTATGTTAGCAGGTGGATGAAGTGAGCCCTGCGTCCCCAGTCTCTGTCCTGACCCTCAAGCCTCCTGACATGCACTTGGAATAGGCTCCTGTATGATAATCAGTTGTTTCACAATCACAGAAGAGGAAAATGATTTTCTCCTGATTTATTTCATATTTCTTACTCTGAAGTTGAAAGAGGATTACCTCTTGATCAAGAAAACATGAGTTTGTAGCTATTAGTGTGAGAACTCTAACTCCAAGTTATGTTTGGTGTATTTTCCCAAACTAGCAGCCCAACAGAATCTCTGTAGGAGGTTGGTGGAGCTGAGAACTGCCAAGTAAGTTATTAGGCTTTATTTGAAAATTAGTTCCATCAGAGACATAGGACCATAAAAATAGATTAGGGGTATGGTTATTTTTGCTGGCATAATTAATACCATGTTGTTGAAAGGCTGATGGTCATTACACTATTCCTTCATATGAATAGGAATAGTTCTCATTTTAGGTTTGAGGGTTTGGGCCTTTTTATTTATTATAATTTTTAGTGTGGGGCGGTAGTTTGATGATTAAACTGTATCTGAACTTTACACTGCTTTACATGAAATTTAGAGGCCATGACTCCAAGGAACAGATTTCGATCTGTTTAGATTAACAGATCGAGATTAACTCACCTTCAACAACTGTTACACAAATATACACCATCAGGTCAATAAACAAAACAACTTCACACTTTGACTTCCCAAAATGGAGATAGCTGATTTCTCTCTTACTATTTCCCATACTTATGGAATCTCTAAGCAGATTATAACTACAGCATAAACAATCAAGAGGAAAAAATATGGAAGGGACTGGGAATTAGAGCAAATTGAGCTATAGAAATTTTAGAAATTATAGAAATTTTCAGACCGGAGTGAGACTCAGATGATGGGCATAAGATTCTCTAACTCTCTTCCTTTTGTTTGTAGCAACCCATTTCACCTGTGCTCACCTGGGAATGTATGTGAGCTGAAGGAAGAGACTTCCCATTTTTACACAGTGGTAGCAAAATGAACCCACTCACCAAAATAAATGGCAACCTTCGAACAAGCTGTCAGGAAGAATTTCAAGTTTTTCCTGAGGTTTCCATCTCCAGAAGAGACCAGACTTGATGTATAAGGAAGGTCCCAGCAGCTGGTAAATATTCTTCTAAATTATACAATAATCATAAAACATTAATAAACCTTCCTAGGTGGAAAATGGACTTGAGGGAGTAACTACAAACCAACTGTCTCAAATGTTACTCTAATCATCTCAGGAAGTAAGTTTAAAAGCAATCAAAATCTACCTCTCCTTGGGTTATAATTTTGGTCCTAATCCTTATTATTATGGGATGGTCCATCCCTCAGAGTCATCACAAGCCTAAAGGCCACACTCAAAGCTACACAGTCAGTGCCAGAGGCTCCTGCATGAGAAAAGATACAGGGGGTGATGAGACCAGAATACCTGAGAGTGGGCTCAGCAACAGCAACGACATTTCTCTAAAAGGTAGCAGAGATCTCTGAAGCTGCTGCTTTGGCTGTGGCATTCATAGACCACAGAGAGAGAACTGAGCTGGGTTAACCCTTGTCCCCGGTTCCTTTATGACCCCCTGCCACGTTCAGACATTGTCTTAGACCAAACTCTAAATGCGGCCTCACTCCCCAGTGATAACCCCAACCAAACACTGTGCTCTTGATAAATGAGCACTGTCAGCACTCAGGGCCTCCAGGTCAGGCTCTGGCATGGTGACCCCAGCCATACGACAACCTGATGACTGGCATGAGCATTAAGACGCTGAGCAGAGTGCGGCAGAAAATCTCAAAGCCTCCAAGTAAGAGCTACTGATGGATTGAAAATTCTGTTACAGAGTTCAAGGAGTTTTACATATCTGATTTCCTTCCTAGGCACTGTATCTTGCATTATTTCCTTAGGCAAGTCTTGCCTTTAAAGTTCACCCGTATCCTTTGCATTCTTGTGGGTTAGTTTGGTACAACGGCTATTAGGTTAAGGCTGATTGTCTCCATTTTGTCAGATTCAAACCACAGTCAAAACCAGTTCCCCTGAAAAGCATAGATAAGAAACCCAGGATTTTCCTTACTTTGAAACAATCAGGCAGACAGGTCACAAATAGCACAAAAGAGAAGTGGATGCAAAAGATTTCAACTTTCTGTGGTAATTGTGTTTGCACTTCCTTTTAACTTTTATAATGTATGAGCCACAGAAAGGTCTCCTTAAAGAGAAACAGGAAGAAGAAAGCACATAACCTTATCAAAAAAATACAGACAGCTAAATTCCTTCCCTTTGGTTATACTTTTTAAAAGCCCAATATAATTATTCACCCATTCCTATTCTGAAGTTGGTAATGATGATGGTAATAAAGCTATTTCCTTTTCTTTGTGCTGCGAATTCAGTGAACCAAAGAATGAAGCTCCGCAAAAGGCTGCTTAAGAAATATCATTTCTACAACTAACCCTGAAAAAAATGTCAGCACCAGAATCCGAGCTCCCAGATTCTATTAACAATTTAGTCAAGAGCCGACGTTCCAGGATGCTAAGGAGAAAGGGAATATTTTCCACAGTCCTCAAGTGACCTTTCCCCTCCCCAGTCTCTGGCAGAGGCTTCCAATAGCACTTTACAGGCCACATAGGGGCCTCTTCCAGCTGTCCACAAGCCTCAAGGGAGTCATTTCTATAGGGCAATCAGAGAGACAATACCACAGGAAGAAAGCCGGGGAGGGTTTGCAAGGTACTCTTTTTTTTTTTTTTTTTTTATACTTTAAGTTCTAGGGTACATGTGCACAACGTGCAGGTTTGTTACATATGCATACCTGTGCCGTGTTGGTGTACTGCATCCATTAACTCATCATTTACATTAGGTATATCTCCTAATGCTATCCCTCCCCCAACCCCACGACAGGCCCAGGTGTATGATGTTCCCCACCCTGTGTCCAAGTGTTCTCATTGTTCAATTCCCACCTATGAGTGAGAACATGTGGTGTTTGGTTTTCTGTCCTTGCAACAGTTTGCTCAGAATGCAAGGTACTCTTGATCCTTCCTATCCCCTTTCAGTGAAAGGCCTTAAATAAGAAAAATGTATGAAAGCACCTCATACCTTAGCTTTTAACTCACGTCTGGGATTATCTAAGGCAATGGTCATAAAATGGCTTTTAGAGCCTGCTGCACATTCAAGATCTCCAATTCCCACCCCTGCCCCACTTGTTCAATGCTTCCATCCCCTCGCTGCTAAAGGATACTTCATTTCCAGCAGAAGCTTTTCAGCCTATGGTGCCCCAACTGCACAGCGTGCTGGGTTCCCATCCATGATGAATTTGAATGTTGGCTGCAGTTCCACTAGACATGGAGCTGCTGGGCATGAAACCTTATTGACAAAACACTCCACAAAATAAGCTCCTCAATGGTATAAACACAGAACAGAGTGAGGCAGTGGATTTTAAAGTTTGCACCTTTAAAAAATATATGCCTATTATATTAAAGTCAATAGACTGAAAAATAACAACTAAAGAATGACACTAGTTAAAGCCTTAAGTCTTAGTGTCACCATGCTTTTTCTAATCTGTTCTATTAACTTTATTTATTAGCAATGTACACCTGGGTTTAATCTCACCTCTGAATTATCACTACACTGAAGATTTAAACAAGAAATCAATTGGCACTTTCCTCCTGGATATTGCCTGTTAAGGTTAACAGTAAAAAATAAAAATTCTTTCAAATATTTTTAGAGATTTACAAAAAAGAAGAGTGACAGAAAAGAGTGAATGCCTGCTTTTTCATCTTACATAAAATGTCAAAACACATGCACACTTATTCCTCTACTCTGCTTCACTTATTCTCCCAGGCACTTAGACTAGCTAATATATCATATACTTTACTCATTTATCTTGTAGCTCCTAGGTTAGAGTCGGAGCTCCATGAAAGCAGGAATTTGTAATGCTTGTCAGTGCTATATCCTCTGAACCTAGAATAGTGATTGGCAGACAGTAGGTGCTCAAGAAATATGCCTTGGACCATGAAGAATAAAAATATCTGGATTTTGAAAGCAATCATTGGAGAGAATCAATCACAATGCTTAGCATATTAGGGGTTATTTTTTAGGTTGCCTGATTCATTGCTGAAAATAAGGTTTTTCACTTAATAAAGTTGGTTTTGCACATTAATTTATAAATAGCTCTGGTTGCATTTTCTTTTTGTTGTTGTTGTTTGTTGTTTGTTTGTTTTTTAGAGACAGAGGTCTCACCATGTTGCCCAGGCTAGATTTGAACTCCTGAGCTTAAAAGATCCTCCCACTTCAGCCTTCCAAGCTCTGCCCAGATTGATGCATTTTATGGTAATTCCTTTTTTCTCTTTTACAGATTTTTTAGTTCTGTATTATTTGAAAAAAAAAACCTGTAGATTTTACTTAACACATATTCAGTACTAAGGGAAATTACAGAATATCATAGAGGAGTTGGAACTTTGAATTGTGACATACTGGAAAAGAAATAATTTATAGGAAGGATATATAGTACAACATAGTAAAACTATAGGCAATTTATTTTCTTTAAATGTTAGCAGACATTTTCTTTTTAAAAAATTTATTCAAATATCCTAGCTGACTACCTAGATCTCTCATTACAGTTTGCTTATACTTTCACAACATCATCAAAGGTGAATCTGACCCAAATCCTCATCTATAGAAATACATATATTTAAAATTGAAGATCCAGTCAAGTACTAAGCTCTCGAATTTTCTGACAATCCAACTTATCATGTTCCTCATAATGAAGTCAACCATAAGTAGAAATTTTTTAAAAATCTTAAATCCCAAAGAATATTTGCTACCCTCAAAACATTTAATGATACAGAGAAGACCCAACTTACATGTGAGAATTACTAGCGCACTAAAAATTATACAGGAGAAACATCAACTTCTCCTATTTTAATTGAAAGCTATGCTCTTCCATCAATAACATGATTCCTTTTCGGACCCTAAAAATCATATGGTTGTGCTAATTGTCCTTGCTAGAAACTGAGGAAAATGTCTCTAGCTATGTAACATGACCCATTTACCAAACTTCATTCTATGACTACCAGAAGGCCATTTACTCTCCCTCCTCTATCCTGTCAAACAAAGTAGGTCTGGCAAACAGAACACTCTCAAGAATAGTGATCATTTTTAACCATGGATTCATTTAATATATGTTTAAACTACATTAATGCTTTTCACCTAAGCAATCAATAGAATATCCACTGAATGCAGACATACACACATTTTGGACTGTGTGTGTATATATATACATATACACATATATATACACACACACATATATATACATATACACTCATAATAATTACATATGTTAATTATACAAACTAATTTTATGTCTTTGCCTCAAACGTCTTGTGATTTGATCATATATAGGATAAACACATGAGCTATATTTAAACACAAAGCCAAGGGTTCAAACCTGTTAGGAAGCACTGTAAATACACAGAGATCCAAAATGATCCCAGAGGACTTAAATTAAGCTGAAAATAGCATCAGTACCAACATATATTAACAGATATGCCAATGGGAGAACTAAGGTTTTCTATTTTTGAAAGTTTCAAGTGTTTCCTTATTTCTGTGAGGGAAACTCCTGACTTCTGGGTAATCTTTGGCTCCTGAGTGCTTGCCTGGCTCTAACCCTGTCTTGGATTGACCATAAGCTCCTGTTGCTCTCTTGCGCTTGATGGTTTGCCTGAAATGAACTACTGTTCCTTCCTGATTTCTAGCTTCTGTGTACTTCCGGAGTCAACAAGTTCTGCGTCCCTGCTCCAGCAAATGCCTTGGTTTTCCTAGTCCTGATTAATCACACCATTCCCACAATCCAGAAGAGTCCGGGCTGTGATTCATCAGCAGAACATCTTGGAAGAGCTATACAACTTTTGCAGTGGATCTTTTCAGAACCCCCATTCTCCCAAATAGGAACTGACCAAAATGTCCCCAGGTGTGAGATTACAATGATCCGAGCCTTGAAGGTAGTTCTAAGTCGTGAGTTAATGAATATGCAGTGCCTAACACATAAGAAACACATAACAAAAACAGAATTTCCATATTATCTTGGAATTTTTTTTCTGGAAACTTCCACAAAATTTTAAAATTACATAAAATCACCAAATACCCCAAAGCCTTTCTGTAGTGAAAGCCAATGGAAAAAAAAACAAAAACAACCTTGAGAGCTCTGGAGCTCTTACAAATATATCTGAAGAGAGAGATAAATGTTAGATGGATTGCTATGTGGGAAAGAATATATTATTTTAGAGGGAAATAATCCAAATTATATTTTAAATACAATAGGTTCTTACAGTAAAGGAATCCAATAATTAATATAAATGATTTTCTAAGGACAGGAGACTAAAGTATCAATGGATACAAAATGTGGCAGAGATGACCCTTTGCCCCTCAATATTTATTCCAGTGTCATTATTTCAGTGTAGAACTCCCTAAGTTTCAGCTGGGCACATGGCTGTCCAGCCAGTCAGCGTATTTCCCAGTCTCCCTTAGAGCTGGATTAGCCATGTTACAAAGATCTGGCCATGGGGATGAGAGTGAAAGTGATGTGTGTCATTTCTGGGTCATATCCTTAAAGGGAGTGCTTGCCCTCCACTTTGTCTCCCACCCTCTGTCCCCCTGGGGCTGGAATGTGAAAAGTGTAGTGGTAAGTCAGCTTCAACCGTAGGGAAAAGGACAACACCCTACTATACTGGTTCCCCCACCTTCTCTAACCCATTGGAAACACCTAGAGCATATACATAAATACTGAGGCCTGGCTCTCACCCCCACATACTCAGATTTCATTGGTCCTAGGGGCTGGTAGAGCAATAAGATAAAAGAAGCAGGAGTCTCTGAATAACCTGATGCGGCTGAGCTGCTAACCCCACTGGAACACCACTGGGGTATATTTAATTTAAAAATTAAATAACTAGAGTTCTAAGAGAGAATGCAAAAAAGGCCATGTTGATTACATATGGCTTTCCTAGCCACAAACAATCCTTCTGCATTGTTCAAACTACTGTTATTTGGTCTCAGTTAAAGCAGCTGAACAAATATCCTTACGAATAAACACAAAATTCTGGCCTTCAGGAAGAAAAGAATATGTTAAGTACAGGTAAGAAAAAATACTACTCTTTTTCTAAAGGAAAAACTAAAGTATAACTATTGAAAACAAAAAAGGGCAGTTTTAGCTTAATCCGGGGAAATTATGGCTGAACTAGAGATTTATTAAAGAAAAAACAAAAAATAAACTAAAAATATTAGACAAAGACAGAAAAAAGATACTAAAGTTGGCCAATTCATTAATGATTTGCATAAGTCAATGAGGCCTTGGTATCAAAATGTGATGATTTTAGGACAGAGTTAAAGTTAAATAAATATTGATTTCTCTTATAGGCCCATTTTTGACAGGACATAGGTTAGACTGCTTTAAGACATGGTCTTAATAAGAAATAATAAAGATATAGTCTCCTTCTATTTTGTTGCTCTGTCACCCTGAACATGTACCTTCCATTTCATGTTCTAAAATGGCTGCCCCATCACCTGCCATCACATCCTCATACCAGGCAGGGAGAAGAGGGAAAGGAGAAAAGAGAATGCACACTCTTCACAATAAGGGCACACTGCAGAAGTTACCCAGGCCACTTCTGCTCACACCCCACTACCCAGAACCTTTACATAGGCCCACACTTATCTGCATGGGAGGCTGAGAAATGTAGTCTTAAGCTGGACCTAAAACTTTTATCACTATAGAAGAAAAGAACATTGGGTACTGGGGACACTTAGAAGTCTCTGCCAGAGGTTTCATTATGAAGTGGTACAAGAAAACTTGAGATAAAGTTGTGTCTAGAATATTCAAAATACATTTTGTAAATATATAAAATATATAAAATTGGCCAGGCATGGTAGTTCACACCTGTAATCCCAGCACTTTGGGAGGCCGAGACAGGTGGATCACCTGAGGTCAGGAGTTCGAGAGCAGCCTGGCCAACGTGGTGAAACCCCGTCTCTATTAAAAATACAAAAAATTATCCAGGCGTGGTGGCAGGTGCCTGTAATCCCAGCTATTTGGGAGACAGAGGCATGAGAATCGCTTGAACCCAGGAGGCAGAGGTTGCAGTGAGCCGAGATCATGCCACTGCACTCTAGCCTGGGCAACAGAGCAAGACTCTTATCTCAAAAAAATAAAAAAAAATAATAAAATATATAAATACAAATATATTTATATATAAAATTATAGAAAGCCAAATTTGGCATAGTTATACAGTATAGAAAATGAAAGCCCCCTTCATCCACATACCTCTGGGAAAATAATGAATTCTTAAAATAATCTTGGAGTATGTGGGTGCGGGACTAACATTTAGGTCAATTAATAGAATATAATAATGCCTTTCCATAGATGGTCTCCTAGTGCTAGTGATAGAAATAAGGCTTTGGAATGAGAGATGTTATTTCTGGAATCCTAAAATTTCTTTCTTTGGGGCAACAGTCTCAAATAAGAAAAGGCTGGAACTCCTAGGAAGCATGAAAGCAAGGCCAAGCTGAGGCATTACAAGGCACCAAGGGAAAACATTAGCATTTCTTGCACAATCTCTGAAAATGTGTCACCATCTATAAAGCCTCTCCTACTGGCAAGAAGGCAACTGAAATAGATAATTAAAATAACAAAAGTGGCAAATCAAAATCAAACATAGATATCAATCCATATTTGACTCTTTCTGAGAAACAAAGTTTTCAGATGAATAAAAATGTTTATCCATCTATATTCTATATTGTGATATTTTCACTGTAAGACCAGAGAATATTTTTATATCAGTATTCTAAATTTAATCAGATGGAGTCATTTCTTAAGTACTATACAATTTAACCTTTCAAATGAAGGGCTTGCCTTTTAATGGAAAATATGCATTTCACATTAATAACAAAACACAATGTCCTTGGCTAAGATACTCTCGAGCAAAATAGATCCCTTTTTGTACACTATGCTCCATTATATGTAAGGCTATACAACAAATTTATTCAATAAATCAAAGTCTGAAATCACCGATACTAATTAGAAGTGCTTAAAAATCATAACTTCAAATTAACATATCATTTTCTTAAAATTTCAATCATTGAACTCTTGGATCAAATGCAATAGTTTATGAAAATGGGGGAATTTTTTTAAAGCAGTTATTATTAGATGTATCATCATGTGAATAGTTATGTTCAATACCAGGGAAAAAGTGACCCAGCCACACTTTTAATCAATGAAACATTTACTACAGAATGCTTTTCCTGAATTTTTGATTGTTTGAGGCAACTACAATGTTATAAATCAAAGATGATTTTAATGTAGCTAATATTTTAATAAATTGTAGATTCTTCAATTTACAATTATAATTAAATCAAAGATCTTGATTTTAACATAGCTAATAATATAATTCTAATAAATTCACATTTGAAAATTTTTAATAAATTTAATAACACTTTTAATGAAGAACAAAAATCTATCTCATGAAAAGTAAATATAAATAAAATGTTTAAAGAAATAATGCAAACTAAAACAATTATTTTCAGGTCAAACCAATAGTGCTGAAAACACAGACATAATAATTTTATTTGGTATGAAAATATAATACCAGGTATATACTAAAAGAATACTTAAGAAAATGCTGTTTAAAACAAGTGCTGAAGAAACTATAATCACACTAAAATGTCAGATAAATCATTTTCTTTTTTTTACATGGCTAATGACTGATATGTGCATCAAATGTAAAATAGAAGTTTTATACTATTTGCACCATGGTTTAAAAAATGGTTGTCATTATTTCTGAGATTTGAACCTATTCATACTAGATGTAATAAACCAGAAGTGCTTACGTCTCTACTTGAGCTCCTAAATTTGTATGTTGTGTTTAAGAAAATCACATTTAAAAGAATAATTGAACAAAGCCTATCATACATCCACCCTCAGATGTCCAAGCTCAATTCCCTTTTCTATTCCTGAAAGTGTGTGTCCAAATCATTACGGTTCTCTTCAGGGCACTGCCCTCTCAGCAACAACAAACAACAAAACAAGAGCAAAACAAAACAGAACATCAGACAGAAAACCAGAGTTCAACTTCATAGAGGAAGAACGACCATCGGATAGCAAGCAACCTCCATACTTGCCTCTCCCCTAAAGTGGCCCTTGTCCTTACTCATAAGTTCCTTCTGGAGGAAAGCCATCCCTCCCTGGTGGCTCCCAGAACACTCCCTCTCCTGCATTCCCTAGGCCCCGCTGGAGTTCTCAGAACCTTCTTCTGTTAAACTTGTCCTTGTGCCTCCAGGCTTGGAAAAGACAGGGTGACTGACAGACCAGGCTGGTGACTCTCAAGCTGGTCTGAGCACGTGCCAAGCTCAGTCTGTGGATAGACAAGACAGAGGAGAGGGAGATAAGCTTGGAGTTTAGGGAGGGGGAAAAAAACCCACTTCCGGCCGGGCACCGTGGCTCATGCCTGTAATCGTAGCACTTTGGGAGGCTGAGGTGGGGGAACTTCCGTAGCTCAGGAGTTTGAGACCAGCCTGGACAACACGGTGAAACCCCGTCTCTACTAAATCAGAAAAAGTTAGCTAGGCATTGTGGCATGTGCCTGTAGTCCCAGCTACTCAGGAGGCTGAGGTAGGAGAATCGCTTGAACCCGGAAGAGGGAAGGTTGCAGTGAGCCAAGATCGCGCCACTGCACTCCAGCCTGGGCGATAGAGCGAGATCAATAAATTAATTAATTAATTAATAAAAAAGAAAAGAAAAGGAAGAAACACTTCCTACCTATCAGGACTTTACCTACAGAAGCTGATTTGAATTTCAGGCCAGCCCTGTGAGGTATTATCAAATGTGTTTTCCAAATATGAAACTGAGACATACAGAGGCTGTGTTGTTTGCCCAAAGAGAGAGTTTGTAAGTTTCAGTGCGAGGATTTTAAACCAGTTCATCAGATTCTGTGCCATGCAGTTCACCTCACTGTCCCAGTGTGGGAGGGAGAGCCTCTGGTATGTGTTCACAAGGGGCCACAAAGACCATCCCAGGCAGTTCCACTAGCTGTACACTGGAGAAGCAGCAGAATTTGTAAAATGCACAAGTGACAGCTTGCCCATTCTTAGTTTTACTATGTTTTACTATGGGTATGTTACACAGCAAGATGGCTCAGAAAATTTCAGAAAATTTTGCCTTGTCTTATCTCCCAGTGCCATGGGGGTGCTTGCTATGCTTCCCCCAAAGATGCCATTTGCCTTCTGCCACTTTCTGTTTTCGCTGCTTTAGTTCCCTTTTTATTGTCTCTCTACCCTTGGCTAGGCTCATCTGCCTTACCCATCCCTAGACAAAATCATCCCCTTCTCTCCTCGCAGTTACCACCAAACTCCTTGAATAGTTTGTCCATCATCCTTCACATCCTCAGCTTCCACTCGTGTCTCAACTGGTTCTGACAGTCTGGCTTTTGCTCACACACGCTCTACTGAAGCTAAAACCCCAATGACATTCTAACTGCCAGATCCAGCGACCTCTTCAGTCTTCACACACCCCACTTCCCTCAAGTCCTGCCACTTTAAAGCGACCTTTCTTTGAAAACTAGATCCTTCCTTGGCTTTCAAAGTATCAACTTCTCCTAGTTCTTTGTTTCAGCCTTCGATAGCTCAAAGTCACCTGCACACTCTACTCTTCCTCTATCCTTTAAACATTGACTCTCCAACACCCTACCTTTTGTTTGTGTATTTTCTTCCTCTAATTGCTCTCCTTGTGCCATCTCACTCAACTGATGGTTTCAAAATACATGATTAGTTAATTTTTAGATCTCTCACTTTTGGCCCATATTATTTCTCAAGTTCCACATTCTTATCTTCAAAAATCATAGTAGTATTTGTGGCTCAGCTCAACATGTCCAAAAGCAAATTCATTTTCCTTTTCCTCCTAGTGCTGTTCTGTCCCCTGCATTCCAATTCTCAGTCAATGACACTACCCATCTAGTCTTCAAAACTAGAGACTTAGCCCCATCCTATGTTCTCCATTCTACTTAAACCTCCACTTCTGAGAGTATACAAAATATTAAAGCTTCTACCCAAAAAAGCCCTCATAGTTGGGCGTTTGATTTGTTTGTGGTTTGGTTTGGGTTTTCTGTTGTTACTGTTCTTTTATATTTTCCAATGCTTCTACCCCAGATCAGACTTTCCACATTTCTTACCTGGACTAATGCAATGACAGACTCTTAATGGGTAACTAGACTTCAATCTTTGTTCCTCAACCTTGTCAACAGAATTCTCTTGCTAAGAAACAAATCTAATCGCAATAGCTACTATTTTTATATTAAAGTAATTGGTATTATAATAGGGTATAATTATAAGACTGTTTCAGACCCCTAAATGTGAGGATCTGCCACGCTGAGGTCACATAACACATGCAGCACTTTGGGGATGGATAATTCTCCCCGTATAGCACATTCCTCCTCCTCCTTTAGGAGCCAGCTCTATCATCACCTCTTTCCAAAACTTCCCTTGACTCCCCAACTGAAAGAATCTCTATTGCCTCCACGTGACTTTGCTTATGGCTCTAGTGTCGCAGCTCCCATAGAGTATTGTGATGACCCAGCACCTAATATAAGCTGTGTTTGTCTGCACAGGCTGCCATAATAAAATACCACAGATTGATGGCTTAAGCAGAAATTGATTTTCTCACAACTCTGAAAGCTTAGAAATCTAAGATCAAGGTGTCAGTAGGTTTGGTTTCTCCTGAAGCTTCCCTCCTTAGCTTGCAGAGGGCTGCCTTTTCCCCATGTCCTCCCAAGGCCTTTCCTCTGTACACCCCAGTATCTCTCTGTGTGTCCAAATCTCCTCTTCTTTGAAGGACATTAGTCAAACTGAATTAAGGTCTACCCTATGACCTCATTTTAACTCGATCACCTATTTAAAGGCCCTATCTACAAATACAGTCCTATTCTTAAGTATTGGGGATTAGGACTTCAACATATGACTCCTGAGGAGGGAAACAATTCAGTCCATAACATAAACCTTAAGCATAATGTGCTGAATCAATCATCTTTGCCTGGAAGAGTCAGGTCATGACTTAAAGAGTTTGATTTCAGATGCATTCAAATCCTGCTTTGTTTGCTTTTGCTTTGTTTGCCTGTTTTTCTGTTTTCTTGAGCACCTGCTATTTACAAAGCCCTGTGTTTAGGCCAAGAAAAGCATACATAGGAAGTAAATGCAAACCCCCTTTTCTCTGGGAATTTGCCATCTAGACAAATGTTTTTTCTAACTGCTTTTACGAAAGCTCAAATCTGAGAAAGGTAGAGCCATGCACAGAGAAGCCAGGGTGACAATCCTGAAGCCATAAAATCTAGCTCTCCAGCAGCCCTTGCAAGGGCCTCTGGAGCTCCAGGGAGCATAATTTGAAAGAGCTAAGAGACATGCATATATTAAGCTGAATAATAGAGTGAGGATGCAATTGTTTAAACTCCAAGGCGCCATACTAACTGTGGTTGTTGTTACCTGGAATATAAAGTTTTCTCACTGTCTTAAAATCAACTAATGAGCATTTATAAGAATATCATTAAGAAGACTACACTAACAAAAGGAAAACAAAGAAGGAGGAAACAAAGAAGAGAAGTGGGGACATATAGAAAGGGTAGAAAAGGAATATAACAGAAACAAAAATTCTATCTAATGATGATCATAGGCATGGCTCTTAATAACAACTGTAGCATCAGCAAAATAACAGTAACTACTTATAGGACCCTCTTATGAGCCAGATGGGCCAAGCCCAATGCATATATCTTATCATCCTTACAATACCCCTGAGAAATGCTATTGTTCTCCCTTCTACGAATGAAGAAAAAGGGGCATGAAAAGTTAGGAATGTGTTTAAAATCACAAAGCAAATTAGAGATGGGACTCAAATACCAAGGTATCCAAGATCAAAGCCTGGACAGGCAACAAACTTGAAAATATTTTGTTTATGACAAGACACATAGCTTGAAGTCATTGTTTTAATATGCCCACAATGTGGACTAGCCATGCATTCTGGTTTGCCAGGAACAATCCCAGTTTCCATCTGTTTCCCAGTGTCATTATTAATAGCACTCCCTTTCACCCTCAGAAGTGTCCCAGTTTAGACAGTAAATTATATGGTCATCCTGCCTCATTGCCACTGACCCACAGTGTAAATGGCCTACACAATTTTCCAGGCCCAGTGCAAAATAAAAATGTGAGGTTTCTTGTTCAAAAAGCAGGGGGCTGTGGGGGAATGCTATTAAAGGTACTGAAATATAAAGCTTTTTTCTTTCACGTATCTGCTCTGCTCATGTCCACCGTCCCATCAGACTTCATTTGCAAAACACAAGGTCAAAGATAAAATTGGCAAGAATTTCAAGATGGCAATAGCAGAGCATTAAAACAAGCTGGGCATCCTTCTCAGCTGAGAACCGTGGGCCACTGCACAGGATGTGCATCCATGAAGCCAGCCCTGGGTCTTCCTTTTCTCTGTCCACTCACATGAGTCTGTCATCTCGGCAGGCTGTGTCACAGGTTTGCAAACAGGAAACAGGTTGTAACTTACTATTGTCCAGACTTTGGATGTTAAATACTGGATGTCAGGTTCATGTAACCATTTATTTAGAAGAAATGTTTGAAAATATTTTTAATAAAGCACAAAATTTCATTTCCCAAGCAAAACAAGAACATAAATTCAAGCAAATTAGGTCACTCTCTACCATTTTATCTGTGACCTAAAAATAATTAATCTAGATCGTGTAACCTATCCATGATCTCCAACAAAAATTTAAAATATATGAAACAATAGTGCATGCAAAGTCTTTAATACCTCCATACCTGATTTAAATCATGTTTCTGTTTTAAAGGCAGGTACCACATGTTTAATTTGAAATTTTTTGCTGCATAAATTCATATGTGCCTGAGCAAAACTGAAAATTCTACTATCTATTTAGACCAAATGGAAGAAAACAGGAAATCAAAATGTTCAGGATGATTGAGGCACTATCCTTAAAAATGGAGTGGGAGGATAGAGGATGGGTCAACTCATTGATTCATGCATGCACTCAACAAGCATTTATTGAGGACCTACAATGTCACAAGCACTGCACACAATTATGGAAAGCACAGGCACACAAGGTGGTATGCCCCTGTCCTCAAGGAGGTCTAACAGAATGAGACCAAAGTAAACAAATGCACCCATCAACTACTTTGGGTACTATGGAAGAAGGAAATGCAGGGTAGAGTGGATACAAAGCAAGCAGCACCTGGGAAGAAGGGGCTAACTGAGCCTTGAAAGCCCAGTAGGAATCCACCAGGTACAAAAGGAAGGCCCCAGGAAGAACAAAGGCAGAGGCCTGAGGAAGCACAGCCCACCATGGAAAGAGTAGCCAGCTGAAGACACAGAGCTTTGTTCAAACAGCGGTGTGTGACTGGAGGCAACTACAGAGAAGATGCAGATAGACCCATACCTTAGTGTAGAGAAGAAAGGCAATGCTCATGGGCTGTCTTGGGGATGGCAGTGGGGGAAGACGCTCTTTCCTTAAAGGCCAAAGTGTGGGAATTGAGGAGAGAGAGGGCTCAGAAATAGGAAAGATTTTAGAAAAGCTTTTCCCTCTAGCCATATGATTTCTTTTTTTTTTTTTTTTTTTTTTGAGATGGAGTCTCGCTCTGTCACCCAGGCAGGCTGGAGTGCAGTGGCATTATCTCGGCTCACTGCAACCTCCACCTCCCAGATTCAAGTGATTCTCCTGCCTCAGCCTCCTGAGTAACTGGGATTATAGGTGTCCACCACCACGCCCGGCTAATTTTTTGTATTTTTAGTAGAGACAGGGTTTCACCATGTTGGCCAGGCTTGTCTTGAACTCCTGACCTCAGGTGATCCACCCACCTTGGCCCCCAAAAGTGCTGGGACATATGATCTTTTTATAAAGCTAATAATACCATTTTGTTTGCTTATTTATAGGGCAGTTAAGTAAAAATATGTTCTTAGTAGAACTAAAAATATGTTTTCTACCTCTTCTTCCTCTTCCTAATAAAGATTAGTCATCCTTCATCCATGTTAATGGCTTAAAGCAATAATAGAAATGATTAATGACTAATCTAACAAATATTTAATTTGACTTAGGAGTAAACTATCAATTTTTGGCAACAAATTTACCACTCGACTTATTTAATACTATGGCTAATTTTTAAAAATAACTTCTATTGCTTGTTTCCATCTCTGATAATTCCCTTAGGATAGGTTCCTAGAAGAGGAATTACCAGGGCAAAGGGTTTGAACAGATTAAAAGCTCTTGGTACATATTAGCATAATCTAATATCAAAACCAGAGTGACTACATCAACTTCAGGTAACAAAGAAAACTCCATGGGGAATAAATGTTGCTATAAATAACACCCTAAAAAGAAAATCTAATAATGTATTATAAATAGATCTTAGGCTTTGTAAGCCAGAGTAAACTTTTATTTAGGATGGCATTCAGACTAATTAGTGCATTTGTGCATATAAACATAAACAGGCACAAATGATGCACAAAGAAAATGAAAAGTGGAAGAACCCATAAATTCTGAAAGAGATAAAAAGAAATCATGAAATGATGTTCTCCTTATAAAAGGGGAAAATTTATTTTATACTTTCCATACTTTCTTACCTAACTCTATATACTAACAGTAAGTTTTCTGTTGTAATGATCAGGTTTAAGATTAGAAGAAAAACTGATATTTTAAATAAAGATCAACAAATTGGTTTTTAATATAATTAGATTAACTGTCTCTGCAAATTAGCATTCTGCACAGTACTTTGTTCACAGATCTTCAGAAAGAGTAATTATGTAAGAAATGACTCAGATTCTTCAAAAGACAAAGAACTTTGTTACCAAAAAAGTTTCATGAAAGCCAAATTTAAAGCTATTAAAAATCAAATCTTAAAAACATACTTTTTTGACAATCTTTGTTACAAGGAAGTATATAATAATTCTATAAACCACCAGTTACCAGGATATTCTCAAATACCTGTATATTTGCAGAGAATGTGGCCCCTGGAAGTCAAGTATATTGATTTTGAGAAGTCAACCATAACGCAGCCTGTACATTTTACATCACTTGAGACATTGTTCTTTCCTTCTTGCCACAGCCAAGAAGTGAATTTTATCTGTCATGATTATAAGCAGAAAGTTGACAGATTTCAGAACACTAAGCAGGAAGTTTGGCACCTGAAATATTTTCCTTCAGACCAAGGGGGCATGGAATTGGTTGTTGGAAGGAGAAGGATTTGGATGAGATCACAAAAACTAAAGCTCCTGGTTCTTTGAATGATGCTCTCCCAGGAATCTGGGTGGAAAGAAGCCAAGGCTCAAATTCTTTGTCTTTTCAGCAATTAATAGGAAAAATTCAACTTTTGAGTGTTATCTCAGCAGTTACTTTCACTCAGTTTTGCCCCTTCGGCCCTAAAATGAATGAAACGTTTTCAAAGCAGATGGCAGTGAGTCAAGCAGAAACGTGGAATGTAAGTACATCCCCACTTCCACGAAGTCCCGAAGCTTGATTACAGCATTCTCATGGGCCATGTAAACAGGGGACCATAAACTGAGCAGAAGACAGATTTAAGCCGGGGCGGGGGCGGGGGGAATTGTAAGACTAGGACAGGGTGAGCGCCACATGTGGCTTTAATATCCAACAGCTGCTAGAGATCATCACCCCGTTGCTCTCTCTGTACCCCTACACCAGAATCCTCTGTCTCAAAGACCATAACTAAAGCGGCCACTGCCATGTTATCTGAGTAACGAACTCAAGCTCGAGCACATTCAAGGATTTTTTTTAACTTAGTGTACCTGAATGTAGCCGACTGGACCTTTAATCACTAAACCAAAGCTTTAAAACAAAGTCTCCAGGAAAGAACAAGAAGGAAAATCAATTACACAGTGCACTTGAGCAGACTGGGGAGGCGGGTAAAAGAAAAGTGAGGGAAGATAGGGCAGCCGGGATTCCCTGGACTGGAGCTCTCTTCTCTAGAGCTAACTTTTCAGACCTGGAGGTCTCCAAGGCCCCCGCAACTCAGTGAGTCTCGGGGCACTAACAAATCCCCGCGGGGGTCACCGCGCCCGCGAACGCAGAGTCCACACGTGGATTCCCGCGCCTGTGATGCCCCGACCCGTCCCGGGTCCCGGCACAAACAATGCCGCGCGTCCTTCCCGCAGCCACTCCGGGACCCGCGCCCCGCGCCGCCCGGACGTGCCCCTGCGTCTGCCGGGGACACTCACCGACACCAGGAACTCCAGCGTGCCCACATAGTCCCGCTCGGTCTTCTGGAGCTCGCTGAGCACGCACACGCGCAGGCGAAGCTGCTTCTCCAGGTCCTTGGCGCTCTCGGCGCGGCTGTCTCCGCGGCTGTCCTCGCTCATGGTCGGCGGCGGTGCGCAGCGCGGCGCTGCCCGCCGTGCTGAGCGCTGACCCGCGCGCCCGCTGCTGCCCGGCCCCCGGCGGCGAGAATGGAAAGTTGCCGCCTCCGCCAACTCCGAGGAGAGACAGAAGACTTTACATGCTGGGGAGAGGCTGGGCGCAGGGAGAGGAGGGGATCGGGCTGAAATCCCGGCGCGGGGGGCGCGGGGCTCTGCAGAGGAAACTCCTGGGAGTGGGGGCTCCGGCCAGGCCCTGCGCGCCCGGCCCCGCTGCTCTGGCCTCACACGGCCGGGGCTGGAGGGGAAGCGGCTTCGGCAGCCACAGCAGTGACTTGGACATTAATCAAAAGCTTTGTATCCGTGTGACTCCGACCCTTTACCCTTCGCCAAATCTCAGGAAAAAGGAAACACAACCCTGGGGAAGTACTGCGTACTGGCTAATCACACACACGCGCGCGCCCGCGCGCACACACACACACACACACACACACACACACACAGCAGCACTTGATATGGAACTCACAGGAGGTTCCCAATCCCAGGGACACACACTCCAAGGTGCAGCTCGAGGGTTACTCCTAAGCCTCCGCTATTGTTTAACTTTAATGTGTTTTGTACAAATCCTGAAAGCAAAGAAACAAGTCCCCACGGTTACATAACTGGATGGGAACAAAAACAACCACGGTATTGACCCTCCCTCTTTGAAAAGAAACACATTGATTTTTGGTTTCATTCAGGCACAAAACAGGTTTGCTTTTAAAACCCTCCAACTGAGAATAGTTCACAGGGCAGACACCCTCCAGTCTGAGCTTGGAAAGTCAATTAGCATAATAAATGAAGACACTATGGGAAAATGACAGCCTCTGCCCATGCAATAAACCCCAGATAAAATAAGCATCACCCTTGTACTGTGCTGTTTTCCATGTCTACAACTTTTTTCAACATCAAGATAGTATGTAAATCCATTGAGAGGCGAGGGTATTTGTGCCAGTTTTGTTTCTAAGAGCTGCTGTGATTTAAGACGGTGTCACTAATTGAAAAGATAAAGCTGTTGTTGAATGCTCATCAGAAGATAGAAAGCTAGATAGATAACGGAAATAATCTTAGATTTTTGAAGATAGACACACAGAACATTCTTGATTTTAAAGTTTATTGCCTTTTCTCACTTGGAAACTAAGCCTTAAATATTTCCAATACATTTAACAAACAAAACAATTTATATATTTTTTTGAATTGGTCTTATACACATATATTTTCCACAGATCAACTTCAAACAGTCTAAAACTAATGGCATTTAAATAAACTGAAGAGTGAATAGAGTTGTTGCAAGAAAGTGGTATGTTAATTTGTTGCAGTCACTGAAAGCATTAGCAAAACTCTAAAACATAAAGATGCTTTTCACTATATTTACATTAAAATAATTACCTATTGGTTTTCCAGATGATGTCTTTCCAGAGCATAGTGTGACCATTCCCCTCTGTAACCACACAAAGAAGGATTGTACTTTCTTTGTATATTAAAGATAAAATTTTCGAATGATGTACACAAAGCTGATGGGCAAGATGTGATTTTCCTCTTTCTTTTACAAATGACTATTTAGAGGTAGCCAAGAGCAAAGGGCAAACAACATAGATGGCTTCACACCCTGTGGCAGAAGAACAAAGGGCAAAGCATATTAAAGAGCAGACCTCACAGCACCTAGTAAACAATAAACAAAAGAAGCGGAAGACGTAGGAAGCACACATCCAGAAATGAATGGGAAATGCAAGCATGACTGAACCTTCTCCCCATGTACTACAGGCAGAATTTCTTCCTCCCCAGGTCTGCACCTTTCCCTAGGGAAAAAAGCAAATAAATAAAGCAACTTTCTATCAGTTGTTCTCCTAGATAAAATAGAATCTCTTGTACTAATTGTCCCCAGTAAAGAACTGCTTATGCAACTTCCTTCTATCAAAAAATTAGTCTATGGACAATCCGTTAGGGCTGCAAGCTCATCTCTGAAAGCAGGACACTTGAGTTTGAATCATTAATGGGGTTTTACCCATCCAAATCATTTACCTCAATTCCACAAACATGCACTGAGGATCTCTACGACCATTGCGTAGTGCGAAGGCCCAAGAGCCACAGAGACCCTGATCTGCAGACACATATTTCTCAAGGTGGCTCACAGACCATTGAATTACAATCACCCGAGGTCTTGTTAAAATGAACATTGCTGGACCCCACCACAAATTTGTTGAATGAGAATACCACAGATATCTGCCCTAAATTCTCTTACCAAGGTCCTCAGATTGTTCTTAAACTCACTAACGTTTGAGAACCACCATCTAAAGACTTACAGTTGAGTCAGGAAGAGGGTCAAAGTGACATGTAGCTCTGTTTAAAAGGTAAGATGCAATGAATGCTTTGCAAAAAAAAAAAAAAAAAAAATTGGTGTAATGGAAGCTAGCAGAAAAATATTCATATTTAACTGTGTAAATTCAAATTTCTCTCAGAAGTGCTTGTGTAGAAATTCTTAAGATATTTAAAGTTTCTGAACACACTTCTACTCCTTGGTCTACTCCTCAATACCATTTATAATTAATGAACAACTTCAGGACACCATGTAGTGCTTTCTGCCAGCCAGCTCTCAATGTCTTCTGTTGTGCTGGCTAGAGTTCTTAATTCCTCATCAAAGACATAAGAGCATAAGAAAACAGGGCTGGAGTATCTGGAAACCTTCACTTTGATGGTAAATAAGGTCTTTCATAAACTCTGAATGTGCTGTATCCCTCCCCACTTCCTCTATTGAAACTTTAGGCCCTGTCTGCCAGGAAAAGGAAAGCAACAACCAAAATGATGGACAGGATCCAGTTTTTTTCCTCAAATACTAATGAGGTTGAAGCATCCAGTGAAAAGGAGATGGGAGAAAAGAAAATAGAGGGGAGACTAAGTAGGAAACTAGCTCAACCATTGAATGTATTCCATTTGCATGAACTTGGTGTGGTTAGAATCCATTATCATATGGGAGGTTAAGGCTGGAGAATCACTTGTGCCCGGGACATCAAGGCCACAGTGAGCTATGATCACACCACTGCACTCTAGCCTGGGTGACAGAGCAAGACCTTGTCTCCAAAGAGAAAATAATAATAATTTGTTATCATAAGGTTCAAAGAGTCAAAGCACAGGGCACAGTAAGCTTCCTTTGGTCAGGCCCAGAGAAGGGCTATTCCTACACTAAAAGCCTAAAAAATACAAAGCTGCCTTTTTGGAAAAAGAGAACTCCTTGGTCATATTTCAGATAGAGGTCATTTTAGCCTTTCTGCCATTTCACTAGATCAAATTTGATGCTAAACTTCAGTAGAAGATACAGCACAGAAAATAGAAGGTTGCTTTATTGCATGCCTGTCTTGTTAAATAGGGAACTCTAAGAGTCAGACTGCTCTTTATCGGTAAATTACACAGTAAAGCTCTTTATACAGTAAAATTGATTCTGTCATTTTGTTTACTATTCTGGCCTATAATAGACAACTCTAGATCATATATATATACACACACATATGTAAATTTATATTTTTCATACATATTTTATATGTGATATATGATATATGTTTATATATGTATGTATACATATATGTGTGTATATATAATTATATATATTATATACATATAATTATATAGAGAAGACTATCATAGACACATTGGAACTATATTAATACACATTTAAGGCTCTTGGACAATAAGTAATTCTAAAAATATTTATTAATTTATTTTACAGTTCATGCTTAATTCCCTGGTAACTTCCACTTAATTTTTTTGGCAATTTACTCATAACAAGCACAGGATGTTCTAGAACATGCAATTAATTCTACGATACCAGTATAACAAGTTTAGAATATGTATTGTTTAAAAGATGAAATGCAGTTTTCATAAACCATATTTTATTCTCCAATACAATGTTTTATGGCAAACTAAATCAATGTTTGGATAGTATTACTTTAGCATGAATCTATAGTTCTTAAAGATGCAATCATTTTCAGATCAGACTAGCTTTAGACCAAATCATCATCATAGCCATCATCTAACATGTAATGGATAATCACTTTCTCATTATGACAACTTAATCTACAATCATCCCAGTAAAATAAACAGCCAATTTTTGTCTGTGAGTTGTCTCCGAAGAATATCATCCTTGCAGTGTCCATCTGACTTCTAAGCCTTCCCTCCCCATCACTTCCTAAAAAAATGTGCAACTGCACATGCCTTCAAGCTATGCTACATTACTCTTCTTCCTGGAAAAATTTCTAAAGAGTTCTGCTCATTGCCTGTGGTAGGCAGAATAATGGCAGCCCAAAGATATTTGCATCTTCAGCCCCAGAACTATAAATGTCACTTTACATGGCAAAAGGCAATTACCTGCTGATATAACTAAGTTAGGGACCTTGAGAAGAAGAGATTTTTCTGAATCATGTGGGAGTTGGGGGTGGGCAGTATAAGCACATGAATCCTTAAAAGCAGAGAAGCTTTTCAGGTATGATTATAGAGGGAGATGTGACTGAAGGAATGGTCAGAGAGATGCAACATTGCTGACTTTGAAGATGGAGGAAGGGGCCACAAGCCAAGGATCATGGGTAGCCTCTAGAACCTGGAAAGGGTCCTCCAGAGCCCCCAGAAGGAACACAGCCCTGCTAACACTTTGATTTTAGTCCAGTAAGAACCTACAAGACAATAAGAAAAGTGTGTGTTGTTTTATACTATTGAGTTTGTTATAATTTGTTACTACAGCAATACAAAACTAATACATTGTCCTAACTTCTTTACCTCCAAATCTTTTCTCAATCCCTATAATGTGGCTACTCTCCCACTGCTGCAATGACACTCATCTGATACAGATCACTAATGTCTTCATGTTTTTAATTCCAATGCATGCTTTTCATTTCTTGTCTTATTTGACCTTCCTGCAGCATTTGACAGTGTTGGTTCTCTCTCATCCTAGGAAAACTTTCTTCCTCTGCCTTCTAAGATGTCAATGTTCTCTCGTTCTTTGGATCCCTATACCCTTTCCTTGCGGAGTTCTCTTCCTGGACCCGTCTCTAAATCTTTAAATTCTTAAATTGTTTTCTACAAGTTGATGTTCTTTGGAGCTTGGTCCTCAGCCTTCTTTTTCTTAGTCTCTCTGGGTCATTTATTCATCATTTCCTATTCCTATTCCCAATTAGTCAAGGATTGCCCCATTGGGCATTAATTGACTCCTGTACTTCTTTGTTGCCCATGCATGAGTGCCAAGAGGCTTACACAGATAAGATTTGAGTCAGGAAGCAAGAAAGGTGAAACACTCTTTCCTTGTTGCTGTATGCAGTTGTGAAAGCACCTGTGGAACTGGTCTCATGGTCATCAGGAATAAGAAAAGAGGTCAAGAGAGTTTTTCCTGGAATACAAGAGGGTTCTGACCCTGCTCCAAATCCTTCAGAATACAGGCAAATGTCATGTATCACATGAGGACTCTCTGGCCTCATTCCATGCCACTTTCCACTTTGCAATGTGCACCCCTGCCACCGTAGAGTACTTTGACAATTCTTACAATGCCAAGCTCCATAGTGCAGTCTTTTTCTCTTAACAAAGCACTGAGTACACTTTATCATAATTGCAGATCAATTGACAAGATTCTCTACAGACAGACAACAGTGTCTTGAAGGAAAGGACCCAGAGCCTTCCCAGAACCTGGCATGCAATTGTAATTCAATAAACACTTGCTAACTGAATATATGAATGAATTGATGGAAGAATAGAACACAATAGAACTCTGTTGGCCTTCTAGAGCTTAATCACTCTATCTCTAAACAAGATAGGTCTGACTTGGTTTTTTGTTTCTCCTTTATCCATTCTTTAATAAGAGAAGCCAACATAAATATTTGTGTAGTTTCCTCAGAGAAAAATGTTCTCACAGTAAACAATCTTTGCTGTGGATTGTGAGCCTGTGTAGAGGAAAAGAGGAAACTACAAATATCACATTTATTTTATTATATTCTCAAGGAAGTATCACTCATCTTACCTGAAATGTGCTAATCACATAATCAAATCCATCTATCCTGCACCCAAACGAACCATAAAAAACAGAGTGAAAGGGCCAGGCGCGGGGCTCATGCCTGTAATCCCAGCACTTTGGGAGGCCGAGGCGGGCGGATCACGAGGTCAGGAGATCGAGACCATCCTGGCTAACACGGTGAAACCCCATCTCTACCAAAAATACAAAAAATAGCCGGGCGGGTGGTGGGTGCCTGTAGTCCCAGCTACTCGGAGGCTGAGGCAGGAGAACGGCTTGAACTCGGGAGGCGGAGCTTGCAGTGAGCCGAGATCGCGCCGCTGCACTCTAGCCTGGGTGACGGAGCAAGACTCCTCAAAAAAAAAAAAAAAAAAAAAAAAAACAGAGTGAAAGAAGTGTATGATAATAAGTTCAGGAGAGAAATCACGATTACCAAAGTACAAAAACAAGTTTACTGAAAACAGATATTTAATGTATTAGGCCTCTTTTAGTAATGGAGAAGAATCTCTCTCTTCTGGAATACTTCAAGAGTCATGTAAATATAAAATAAAACCATATAAAATAGCTTTCTTCTACCATTTTTAAAAAATAGACTTCATTTTTTGAACAGTTTTAGGTTTACAGAACAATGGAGTGGAAAATACAGAGGTTCCATATGGACCCTCATCCGTCTCCCACTAGTTTCCCCTATTAATATATTGCATTAATGTGATAAATTTGTTACAGTTGATAAGCCAACATTTATATAGTATTATTAACTAAAGTCTGTAGTTTACGTTAGGATTCACTCTTTATGTTGTACATTCTATGGGTTTTGACAAATGTATAATGGCATGTTTCCACCATTATAGTATCTTACAGAATGGTTACACTGTCCTAAAAATCTCCTATGTTCCACCTATTCAATGTTACCTCCCCCACTCCAAGCCCCTGGCAACCACCGACCTTTTTATTGTCTCCTTAATCTTGTCCTTTTCAGAATATCATGTAGTTGGAATCATACAGTATGCAGCCTTTTGTGAAAGATATAATGTATGTGTCTAGATTCTCCTTTTTTTGTATGGGGATATCTAGTTTTCTAGCGCCACTGGTTGAAAAAATTATCCTCTCTCTATTGAATTATCTTTGCTACTTTTCCCAAGATCTATTGACCATATTTGTATGTGTCAATTTCTGGCTGTCTATTATATTCCATTGATCTAATTTATTCTTTTGCCAGTACCACACTGTCTTGACTACTGTACATCTCTATAGAAAGCTTTCTAGTAAGTCTTAAGGCCAGGTAGTGTCAGTGCTCTGACTTTGCTTTTCTCCTTCAATATCGTGTTGGCTATAATAAGCCTTTTGCCTCTCCATATGAACTTTGGAATCAGTTTGCTGACATCCACAAAATAACTTGCTGGGATTCGGATTGGGATTGCATTGAATCTATAGATCAAATTGGGAGGAACTGACATCTTGACAATATTGAGTCTTCCTATGTATGTACATGGAATATCTCTCCATTTATTTAGATCCTTTTTCTTTCATCAAAGTTTTGTATTTTTCCTCTTATATAACTTATACATATTTTCTTGGTTTTCTACCTAAAGTATTTTTTTCTTTCTTTTTTGGTGCTAGTGCAAACAGTCTCATGTTTTTAATTCTAAATTCCAATTGTTCATTGCTGGTATGAAAGAAAGCAATTGATTTTCTTATATTAACTTTGTATCCCACAACCTTGCTGTAATTACTCATTAGTTCCAGGAGTCTTTTTTGTTAATTTAGGGGATTTTCTACATGGACCATCATGTCATTGGTAAACAAAGACAGTTTTATTTATGTCTTCTTTTCCAATCTTTTATTTTCATTTTATTTCTTTTCTTGTCTTATTTGGTTAGTTAGCACTTGCAGTATGATGCTGAAAAGGAGTTGTGAAAGCTGACATTATTACCTTATTCCTGGTCTTAGTGAGAAAGCATCTAGTTTCTCACAATTAAGTATGATGTTAGCTGTAGGGTTTTTGCAAATGTTCCTTAGCAAGTTGAGGAAGGTTGTGTCCCCTTTTAGTTATAATTTTAATTCTGATATTGATAACCTTGTGCCAATGTATAATATACTTAAGCTACTATTTCTTGTTTTTGAAAATTTGGGCAATGTCTCTGGCCTGCACACCATACCCAATGAGACGATTAGCAATTCTGCCCGTCTCTCTGCCTCTCACCACCTTCTACTTCTACCTTCTGAGCTGTATCTTTAGTAGCAGGTTTGGTAATATTTAACTTGTAACCACATGTAAGTCACCCATTTTTCTTTCTAAAAGCTTAAAATTAATAAACAGGGTATATATTATACAATTATTTTAATAATGCTAACTGCAGAAACAAATCATATAAGATTGCATCTCATTCTCTCTGTGACCAAAGTCATAACCTTCATGACACTCAAGGATCACTTCTAGGTTAAATGGTTTCTGTGTCATTACACACCATCATTGCTGAAAGGCATGCATGACATCTCTTAGTTTTCTTCATATTTGAACCATGACTTTGTTACACAGCCTGTTTGTTCATTTTCTGTTTTTGTTTTCTATTTTTGGTGGGGATCCTAAGTGGAAAGAAGAAATATATATTCTTTCTTGACATACTCATTAATATTATCTAGCTCCTTAGGCTAGATTTTGTTTTGGTTCTTCTGTTCTTCATTTTCCTCAGAGCCCTCTGATTCTATTCCCAGTCTGGAATGATTGCTTCAGAACCTGACAGATAACTGTCACCCGGGGATTGTTTTCCCAAGGCTTCTAGGTGAAATCTATTATTTTTTCCATCAGAAATCTTCTCTCTGAGGCCGGGCACGGTGGCTCATGCCTGTAATCCCAACACTTTGGGAGGCCAAGGTGGGAAGATCACCTGAGGTCAGGAGTTCGAGACCAGCCTGGCCAACATGGTGAAACCCCGTCTCTACTAAAAATACAAAAATTAGCCGGGCTTGGTGGTGAGCGCCTGTGAGCCCAGCTACTCAGGAGACTGAGGCAGGAGAATTGCTGGATCCCCGGGGGTGGAGGTTGCTGTGAGCCAAGATTGCACCACTGCACTCCAGCCTGGGTGACTCCTTCTCAAAAATACAAAAGAAAGAAAAGAAAAAAAGAGAAATCTCTCTGGATGTATTAATTTCCTGGGGCTGCTGTAACAAAATACCAATATCTTACAGTTCTGGAAGCTAGAGATTCAAGATCAAGCTGTCCACAGCATGGGGAAGAATTCATTCATGCCTCTTTCCTACTTTCTAATAGCCTCATACACTCCTTATCTCATAGACAGTGTTCTCCCCGGGTCTTCACATCATCTTTCCTCTATGCTGTCTGTCTGTGTGTTCAAATTTTCCCTTTTTATGAAGATACCATCATATTAAACTAGGGCTTACCCGAATGACCTCATTTTAACTTGATAACCCACAAAGACCTTATTTTCAAATAAGGTGACATGCACAGGCACTGGGGGTTAGGACTTCAACATCTTTTGGGAAGACAATTGACCAACATCACTTGATATGTGCATTCATTTTGTTGAGTTATATCTCAAGTAACTTCCTTAAAAAGGGTACAAGAGATATAAATTGTCTGAGCCCTGGTGTGTCCAAAATATAATCATTTTGCCATCATGCTTTGTTGATATTCTGTGTAAGAATGCTAGGTTCAGAATTATTGCCTGTTAGAATTTTGAATTTTGAATGCATTGCTCATTTTTCTACCATTCAGTGTTGGTGATGAGAGTTAATGCTAGCCTGACCTCTATCCTTTGTAGAGGATCTGTTTTATCTATCTGGAAGTGTTCAGGAGTCTTTTCTTTATCTTTCGTGCAAAAAAAAAAAATTCAGGACTATGTTTACATGAGTGTTCTTTCAATTATTTAAATCTTTCAAACAGAAAAGTGATCTCTTTTGACCTTTGGGCAAATTTTTGTATTATTTCTTGAAAATTTCTTCCCTTCTGTTATTGTATGTCTAGTTCCCTGAATTCCTATTAGTTGAGTTGCACTTCCTAGAAATATTCTCTGCATCTCTTATCTAACTCAAGCGTTCAACCTTTTTATTTTGTTTTGTTGTTGTCTCTGTTTTCTCCAATCTCTTTTCTGTTTTTTCTCTATGTCTTGAGAGACTTACTTTATATTCAAACTCTTATTTGAAATTTTAATTTGGGATATGATTATATGTATAACAAATGTTCTAATTTGATCCCCAATTGTTTCTTTCTCACAGCACTGCTTTTGTACTTTGGAGACACTACCTTCTTAAATTTTTCTCCAAAATGTCTTTGTTTCTTCTAGAGACAGTTTTGTTTCTTAATCTTATCCTTTCTTTAATGGGTTGAAGGTCTTCAGACATCCATTCTATTTAAGAAAGAGGAATGGAATAATTTCTCTCTGTAGCAGAGATGTTTCCTCTATTGTTTTATGTGGGACTGTTTTCATGCTTAGTCTCTCTCATTGACAGGAAGGCTAAACGGGGACTTTATGTATGTGTCCAGGGCTTGTCTAGATGAAGTGAAGCCTTCAGGAGGAACAGGCAGCAAGCAGATCATTAGCTGTGGAAGTTCCAACTGCCAAAATGGGAGAACTTTACTCTGAGGTATGGCATGAAGTTCTAATGCTGCCTATGTAGATATTCACATTTCAGTAGAGGAGAAGCCTTAGGTATTTTTGGAGATTGATGCTTCGTTCCTATGCTAAAGATCAGAGAACACAGAGAAGAGAAGCAAAGAAATGGACATGTCAGGAAGAGAGCAGTAAGTTGCTCTGCAGATAAGTTTCTCAATTGATCCACCCACCAACACTCCCCGCTGCAGCCCCCTCCTGTCACTCTGTTGTATCACTTCCTTGCTCTCTTTTCTTTGTCAGAAAGGCTCCATTGTCTTTTTATCTTGCAGATATTTATAGACATTTCTTTGCTGCACAAGTTTCTCTTTCTTTCTCTTCATGGCAATGGGTTTTCTCCTTTTATCTATTGGTGGTGGAGGGATGGTTTGAAGAGATTAAGGAAAAACACATAACCTCAGCCAAGTATCTTGAACCATCCTTAACTAGAAATTTCAAATGTCATATAATACAGCTGCCAGTGAAACATATAAATACCAGGATTTATGATTGCCAGAAAACAGGACCAGTCGTTTCTTCATATCTTAATGACAGGTGCACGCACTCTTAAATGCAGGTACACGTGGAGAAACGTGATGGAACAGAACACCAGTTCTGAAGGGAAAGTAATGAAAACTGGAATACACTCTAGACCGGGGTATCCAATCTTTTGGCTTCCCTGGGCCACAATGGCAGAAGAATTGTCTTGGGCCACAAATAAAATAGACTAACACTAATAGCTAATGAACTAAAAAAAATCGCAAACAAATCTCGTAACATTTTAAGAAAGTTTATGAATTTGTGTTGGGTCACATTCAAAGCCATCCTGGGCTGCATGTGGCCCATGGCCATGGGTTTGGACAAGCTTGCTCTAGATGAAGGAATCTACGTGATAATTTTTAAAAGGTAATAGTGGATAATATGTTGTGCAATCTATGTTAATTTCACTGCAGAACTTACCTTGATCAAACATTGTAGATAGCAGGTAATGTCCAGTAATAAATTATGGCACCTTGTGTCCTCACCCCTTTGTAATTTGACAATCCTGCTGTTTCCATTAAGAGACAGGGTCTATTTTTCCATTCTCTTACATCTTAGCTGGCCTTGAGAATTGCCTTTACTAACAGAATATAATAGAAGTGATGACATAAAAGTTCCAGAGATTAAACCTTAAAACAAGTTGTAACTTTCACTTTTCCTCTCTAGAAAACCTGAGACCACCATGCTATGCAAAAAGCCTAGTGAAGCCTACTAAAGGATAAGAAGCCACATAGAGGAAGACCAAGATACTCCAACCAGCAGTCACCATCAATTGCCAGACATGGGAATGAGGCCACTGGGACCCTCCAGTTCCAACTGAGCTGTCAGATGACTGCAACTACGTGAATGACCTCAGGCTAGACCAGAAGAACCACTCACATGGCTAACTCAAAAAACTGAGAGAAATAATAAATCATGGATGTTTTAAGACACTAAGTTTTGAGGACTTTGTTCTTGAGCAATGGTTTACTGAAACAACATCTAACAGAAGTTCTGAATTTTTATTTCTATTTAGACAATTTTAATGGTATGTGCTGATCCATTGAGCAATCACTGTGGCTAAATTCCATGCCCTTATTGGCAAAGGCCTGCATTTTTCTGTATCCTTGAACAAATTGTTGTAGCAAAAGATTGCCATGAGGGGCTTAGGTCAAATGGGGTCCAATTCCTAGAGCTGAAAGTGAATTTAATCCCACCCAAAATTAGGAGGGAGTGAAATGGATACTAGAGAGGTACAGGTCGGGGAGGGTAACAACTGACCATGGAAAAGTCCCTTTCCCTGAGCATTATTCATCCCCTGCTTCTACTGAGGCCAACACTGTCACCATGGAAGCAGCTTCTACCTTTGTCTCACCTGCCACCATGAGAATTCCCACCTCTGACTCTGCTATAGTTGTGGCCAATGTTTCAAGCTCCTTGCTGCCACATTACAAAGCTATTCCACATTTGAGTGACCATAACTTTTAACATGAGCTGCAGCTACTGCCAAAGTGCTGGACTGCTTTCAGTCTAAACTGAGCTGGGAACAGTGTGTCAAGAGGGTCTAACCAAAAAATAAATAAATAAATAAAGTTGGAAAGACAGAAGATATGACGCAGAAATAAGGGACAAAATGAGGAAGAGGAAGGAAGTACTCAATCCTAGCTTGGTTGCGAAGGTGGAGGTCTCATGAATGGTCTGGGAAAGGCTACATGTTCCTTCCATTAAAACCAACGGCAGTTTTGGAGGTGGCAAGAACAGCTTTGACTGCAAAATCAGCTATAAATAAGAGAAATGTTGATGCACAGGGGAAGACCCAGGGTTTTGGAAGTTTCCAACTTCCAAAGTTCCAGGACAACCACCACAGCTGCCACACAGAATAATGTGTGGGCTTGTGTTACAGGTCACACATCTGGGTCTCTAAAGAGTGTCTCTTTAGACATAAGGATGTCCTTATCCCCTGGCATTCATGCATACCTTGAGGGAGTGCAGAGAAGGATTGCTCATTTTAACAACTGCTAAGCCCTAAGAGACTCTGTATATTCCAGTTGCTTAGATTTGGCTGCAACAAAAGTACAGCACTGCTCTGTAACTGCAGTCCAGCTCAGGTTAACATGTGGACAGTGAGAAGAGTATCAGGGATGAGGGAAAGGGAGGGCATGCTCTCGGCAGGAAAATGGAAAAATATGCATATCATGGACGGGATTCTTTCAGCGCTCACATCCTTTCCTCACACATTTCTATGTGTTCAAGCCATACAATACCAACTTAATGGATTCCACTTGATATTTCGCTTTTTAGGATATTGCATCTATATTCATAAGAGCAGTGGCTAACTAGTTCTCTGGGCTCCCTTTAACAAATTCTGCCTGTGAGGTTAAACTGAATTGTTAACATCAACAAAGAGATGTCTAGAAAAATCTGTGGTCTGGAACAGGTTAAATAACATTGAAATTACCTGTTTTGAAATGCTAGCTGGGAGTCAGTGATTAAGCCATCCCAACCACACAAAGTAGCCTGGCACCTTTAAATAGTAAAGATTTAACATAATTTACAACCCCTTTTGATATTTTCTCCTTTTTCCTGTAAAGATTTTGGTAACTATACTACAAGGCTACAGTAACCAAAACAGCATGGTACTGGTACCAAAACGGAGATATAGACCAATGGAACAGAACAGACCCCTCAGAAATAATGCCACATATCTACAACTATCTGATCTTTGACAAACCTGACAAAAACAAGAAATGGGGAAAGGATTCCCTATTTAATAAATGGTGCTGGGAAAACTGGCTAACCATATGTAGAAAGCTGAAACTGGATCCCTTCCTTATACCTTACACAAAAATTAATTCAAGATGGATTAAAGACTTAAATGTTAGACCTAAAATCATAAAAACCCTAGAAGAAAACCTAGGCAATACCATTCAGGACATAGGCATGGGCAAGGACTTCATGTCTAAAACACCAAAAGCAATGGCAACAAAAGCCAAAATTGACAAATGGGATCTAATTAAACTAAAGAGCTTCTGCACAGCAAAAGAAACTGCCATCAGAGTGAACAGACAACCTACACAATGGGAAAATATTTTGCAATCTACTCATCTTACAAAGGGCTAATATCCAGAATCTACAATGAACTCAAACAAATTTACAAGAAAAAAACAACCCCATCAAAAGTGGACGAAGGATATGAACAGACACTTCTCAAAAGAAGACATTTATGCAGCCAAAAGACACATGAAAAAATGCTCATCATCACTGGCCATCAGAGAAATGCAAATCAAAACCACAATGAGATACCATCTCACACCAGTTAGAATGGCGATCATTAAAAAATCAGGAAACAACAGGTGCTCATTCATCTTATTCATCTCTTTAATATTTATTTCTAATTTTAAAAATTATAATCAATAATATATACTTTAAAAAATATGTTAAGTATTTATTTGTGGGTGCCTCTATGATCACTTTTTATAAATGTGCATGATCACTTAGTGGGAAAATAGTATATTCTCAATTTTAAAAATGTAACATTATACATGAATAAAATTGAGGTTTTGTTGAATTGTGTAATTCCATCATATTCTTAATTAATTTTTATCTTCCAAATTTTTCCAGTTCTGAAAGAGCTATATTAAAATATTCACTATAATTTGTTATATTTTTACCATGATCTTGTTAAATTTATAATTCTTTGTATTTTATGTATTTAACTGCTACATTTTAGGTACGTGAAAGTTTACTGCTGTTTTATATTCTTCATAAATTATGTCCTTAATTATAACATTATAATTGTAATCCTATATTTTATAAGTATTTATGACATTTAATATTTTTCATTTTAAATTCTACCCATCTGATATCAGCATTATCACTCCCATGGTCTTTTATTTCTGTTTTTCTGATCTCTCTTTGCCCATCTGTTTATCTTCATTATTTTTTATTACTAGTTTTAAGAGTTCTTGAAATAAACAAGCTCTGGGTTTGCTATCTAATACAATCTAACAGAATCTGACTTTTAATAACAGAATTCAATCCTGTCATACACAGTATATCAAAGTAATCAAGTAGAATTTACTTTATGAATGGAAGCGTGGTTCAAAACCAAAATATTCCAATTAACATAACTCACTAGTTAACAAATTAAAGAAGAAAAACTTTTTGATTATTTCAATAGATCCTGAAATGGCACTTGATAAAATGTAGGAACGATTTATAATAAAAACTCTCAGAAGGCATTGAAAGAAGTGGCTTAAATATGATAAAGGATGTGGGCTCCAACCCACCCACAAATATTATTCCAAATGGTAAAACATTAAAGCCATTTTCATCAAGACAGGAACAAGAAATGAATGCTCTCTGTTATCATAATTAAGCAATATTGATTTAGCGGTTCTCGGGAATATATAATATTAAGATAAGGTAACTGCTGTGGTCTGTTTGTAGTCCCCCCAAATTCACATGTTGAAACCTAAGCCCCAAGGTCATGGTAATAAGGGTTGGGGCCTTTGGGAGGTGACTAGGTTGTGAGGGAGCTCATGAATGGGATTAGTGCCCTTATGAAAGAGGCATGAGGGAGCTTGTTTGCCTCCCAGCCCCACTCTGTGAGGACACAGGGAGAAGGCGCCATCTGTGAGGAACAGGACCTCACCAGACACCAGATCTGCTGGCACATTGATCTTGAAATTCCCAGCCTCCAGAACAGTGAGCAATAAATTTATGCTGTTTATAAATTACCCACTCTAAGGTATTTTGTTAATAGCAGCCCAAAGGGACTAAGACAGAAATAAAATATCAGTAGACATTAAGAAGGGATGAAGAGATTAAATTATCTTTCTGCTGATATGATTGTATGCTATAATAAGGAGATTACTTTTTAAAAGACAAATATGCAAAAATATAGCTTTATTGTATACTAGGAGTAAAGAGCAAGAAACAGAAATAGAAAATATACTTTATAATATGGTTAAAAATGCATAATATGCAAAATTTATTTCTAGCAAAATACTTATTTGAATATAATCATAAGTAGGCCAGAAGCGATGGCTCACACCTGTAATCCCAGCACTTTGGGAGGCCAAGGTTGGTGGATCATTTGAGGTTGGGAGTTCAAGACCAGCCTGGCCAACATGGTGAACCTCCGTCTCTACTAAAAATACAAAAATTAGCCAGGCGTGGTGGCACACACCTGCAATCCCAGGTACTTGTGAGGCTGAGGCAGGAGAATTGCTTGAACCCAGAAGGCAGAGTCCGCAGTGAGCCAAGATCATACCACTGCACTCCAGCCTGGGTGACAGAGCAAGACTCTGTCTCAAAAAGAAAAAAAAAAGAATATAATCATAAGCTATTATTAATGATCACATAACAAAATCTTAAAAGAGAGTCTTTATATCATAAAATACGTGATGGAAAGGGCAAAAGAGATTTGCCTTGCAAACACTACAACTTAATACAAAGCCACCCTAATCAAAAGAATATGACATTAGCAATAGGCAACCATATTAGAGTAATAGAATAAACAGCCAATAAAAATGTATATGTAGAAATTTAATACCTAGCAATTGCAGTATTCAAAGACAGTGCGGAAATGAGACTTCCACTTCAGGCTATGATGGAATAATATGGACTGGATTTAGTGTCTCATCTTAAACAACCAGATAAGCAGACCTGGTATATGAAATAACAGTTCTTAGACATGTGATTCCCATGAAGGGAGAAATAAACAATATGAGACCTATGAGTTGAGGAAGCTTGGCACTCAAGTGCAACAATTCAGAAAAACTTAGGTTTAGATGGCTCCTACCACCAAACCACACCTGTAATCCCAGCACTTTGGGAGGCCAAGGCAGGCGGGTCACCTGAGATCAGGAGTTCAAGACCAGCCTGACCAACACGGAGGAACCTTGTCTCTACTAAAAATACAAAATTAGCCAGGTGTGGTGGCGCATGGCTGTAATCCCAGCTACTCAGGAGGCTGAGGCAGGAGAATCGCTTGAACCCGGGAGGCGGAGGTTGCGGTGAGCCGAGATTGCGCCATTGTACTCCAGCCTAGGCAACAAGAGTGAAACTCTGTCTCAAAACAAACAAACAAAAACAGTCTGAGGGAGCTAAGCACAGAGTACTGTGAATACATTTCTGGTCATCTCACTCCGACTTGGAAGCAGTTAAAGAAAGCTTCATAGAAGACATTTCTAAAAGTGTCCTGGATCATAAGAAAGGTTTCAATAAGGAAGGAAAAGGAAATGAAAGGGAAGAATGGCCCACTCAGGAACAACATCATGAGAAAAGGCCTGCAGACAAGAAAGTGTGCTGTGTACTTAGACAAAAAGTAGTTTGCCATATGTGGAGAATGGGAGCTAGAGGGAAGGAAGATAAAGAGACTGAAGGTAAAGAGAGAAAGAAAAACTGATAGAAAAGGTTTCCTGAGAAGAAATGAGATATAGAATCCAAAACACAGAGGGAGGAATTAGTAGATGATGAACACCTTTTCTGTTGTACCAGAAGAAAACAGTAGGCACAAACGTGGTGCAGGTGAGTCTGGGCATGTTTGGGCAAAAGGGAGTTTCTTCTGATGCCTGCTCTATGAGGTAAAATGCGAATTCATCTGTTGGGTTGTAGCATCAGAGCTGACGAAGGAGAGAATTGAGGATCCAGACAAGACTAGAAATCATAGCTTCATGGAGGCGCCAGCCTGGCTTGTGTGTGATTTGCTCCAGCAATATTCCTGTGTTAGTCTGTTCTTGTATTGCTATAAAGAGATGCCTGAGACTGGGTAATTTATAGAGAAGAGAGGTTTAATTGGCTCATGGTTCTGCAGGCTATACAGGAAGCATGGTGCCGGCATCTGCTCGGCCTCTGATGACACCTCAGGAAGCTTACAATCATGGCAGAATATGAAGGGGGAGCAGGTGTCTCACACGGCAGAGCGAGAGCAAGTGAAAGAGGAGGAGTTGCTATACATTCTTAAACAATCAGATCCCACAAGAACTTACTATCATGAGGACAGCAGCAAGCCATGAGGGATCTGCTCCCAGAACCGAAACACCTCACACCATGCCCCACCTTCAACATCGGGGACCACATTTCAACATGAGATTTAGAGGGGACAACATCCAAACCATATTAACTCCTGATACTCAGAGCAAATGAACCACAGAAGTGACACCTGAACAGAGTAGAAACCCCGTTCCCCACATTTCCGAATGCCACTTTCCCCCTCTTCAAGTGTCAAGCAACATCCGTTGTTTCCAAGCGTTCTGAGTGCTGTAATAAAGGAGGCAGAGAGACAGGTCAGTAACTCCGAAGGTTTGTACATGAAAGAGAACCTCAGATTCATTTACTGCGGTAGGCAGTGCTAGCTCAGAATGCTTCACCTCTCCCACATTGCTTTAACTTGCCTAACCCTCCTTCAGGGAGAGAGATGATTTAATCTGGTGGATTCATTTTGAAAGTCATGTTCATTTGTTGCTATTGAATACATTACATAGTACCCTTCTCTCTTCTGTGTATTTTCAAACCAATTTTATACCTATTTTTATAGTTTTTAGAATGTTCCTAAGTGTTAAAGTTAATAATGTGTCTGTATTTTCCAGAACCAAACTCTCATAGTTTGACTCATTAAAAGATTTGTGTAACTTACTGTGCAGAATATTGAAGGCAAGGATTATGTTGACTTCACTAAAACTTGTATTCTACAGGAGCATAAGGCAGCCAGCAGGTTGTTAGGGAAACTCTGAAAGAGAGAAAGAACCTAAGCTGGATCTGGGCTTTTTCTAAGCATCTCACAGCATAAATGAAATAGACCAGCCGGGAGCGGTCGCTCACGCCTGTAATCCCAACACTTTGGGAGGCCGAGTCGGGGGGATTACGAGGTCAGGAGATTGAGACACCCTGGCTAACATGGAGAAACCCCATCTCTACTAAAAATACAAAAAATTAGCCAGGCTTGGTGGCGGGCGCCTGTAGTCCCAGCTACACTCAAGAGGCTGAGGCAGGAGAATGGCCTGAATCCGGGAGGCGGAGCTTGTAGTGAGCCGATATCGTGCCACTGCACTCCAGCCTGGACGACAGAGTGAGACTCCGTCTCAAAAAAAAAGAAAAGAAAAGAAAAAGAAATAGACCATCCAGAAGGGTTAGACAGTATTTCACGTCTTCTTCACACTTCACTTTTACACTGAAAAAAGAGGCGGAGAGGGATTGAGAAAACTGAAATAATAGACAAGAAGAAAACTGGAAAGGAAGTCTCCTCTTATTTTCCTGACATAAATATTTTTGTTCACCATTTTGAACAACACTTTGGAGTCAAAATTACAGCAGCTTCTCAATTGTCTAACTTATTTTAAATTTTCTAAGAAGAGAATCAGAAACTGTTCAGGCCAATGGATAAAAAGGTTATTTTTTTTTGTATGTGCTAAAATCAAAACTGATGAGACAAACATGGGGACAAGCAACAAGAATATGTGAAACCTGGATAGTTCTGAAAAATCTGGATGGTTTGCACTCCAAATCAGTTAGGAACTACTATCTGTCGAGAATCTGTGGACATTCTCTGGAATTTTTAAGAGTTCAACTTTTTTTAAGAGTGATCAGCAAATTTGAGAACTCTCATTAGACCTATCTTACAATTTTCCTAATTGAAAAGAATAATTTATTTTCACTTTTAACTAAAGAATGATTAAATTCCATGTCCAGAGTTGTTTTCCAAGTTAAAAAAGATCCTCAAGAGAAAGAAAATACCACATCATATTTGCATACTGAAGGATGAGACATGTAATCAGTTATTCGCAAGTCAATAATTTAAAAGTCACTGGGCTGGGAATGGTAGCTCACACCTGACCTGTAATCCCAGAACTTTGGGGGCTGAGGTGAGCAGATCCCTTGAGGCTAGAAGGTCAAGACCAGCCTGGGTAACATGGCAAAACCCTCTGCTACAAAAATTACAAAAATTAGCCAGGCATGGTGGTGCACACCTGTAGTCCCAGCTACTTGGGAGGCTGAGGCAGGAGGATCACCTAAGCTGGGGGTGTTCAAGGCTGCAGTGACCTGTAATCAGCCAGTGCTCTTCAGCCTGAGCACTGAGCAAGACCCTGTCTCCAAAAAAAAAAAAGTTACTCGTTAATAGTCACTATTGTTCCTTAAAAGATTATTATTCATAAACAATATTCTTTCAAGATAGTCTTTACAGGACAATACATGTTTATTCAAAGTTTAGAGTTAATACCTCTAGTGTTGTTAAAACAGTGCCTAGTTCATGTTTTAGCCCTATATAATGGTTGGCAAATAAAATAAAATAAATATTTCTTAATTTTATTATAGCTAAGTATCCTTTTGGCTTATTTCCATGTCTCCTCAACCACAGACTCTAAAGATTTTTTAAAATGCTGTTTTATTAAGTAAAATGTTCTTACTGTGCTTTAAAATCAAAATATACCTCAACTGTAGTCACAAAAAAGATGTTTATGTTGACTTAAATCCCTAATCTTTATGAATAGAGGAAAGCATTTTTCACTTTAAATTTCTTTTCTGTAATTCAAAAAGGAGAGAACCATTTTTAATATGACTGACATGGTCTTTGAAATTTTAGTTTAAGGCATTAGAGAATATATCTGAGAGCTTCTTTTAAGGAATCTTTAAGAAATACCTAATACTTAGTGCAAGCTTTCCTTTCTTGTAAAAAGTTTGGAGAAGCTATAGTCAGATTAGATGCCATGGAAAATTCATCCTTGATTTTGACCAGAAATTTCCAGTATACCAATTTTCACAAGGAATACTATTTTCATTAGACTCTAAGAAAAATTTGGGATGGATCAAGCGTGGGTGTTTCTAGTGTATGCTTGTTTGTTTTCAACCAAATATGAAGATGACTTATGAAGTTGCTTTAGGCATTTTTTCCTGGGCTTCTCACTAAGGCAGGGATGAAAGCGTATTTGGGAAGTCCAGATGATTCTTATTTCTCAAAAATTGAGTCGACGGGCACACAAGTCTCCTAGCCAAGAAAAAAAAAAAAGTGTTCATGACACTAAAACTTGCCATTTTATTTCTATCTCTCACTCCCTTTCTGTATCATCCTTATCACAACCGTAATCTCTATCATCCTGCAACTGCCCCAAACCCCTCATTCTTTGGTACATGCAGCTGACTTTTCCTCAGTTTTATGTAACGATTTACATAACATGCTGTATGATCACATTCTCAAGGCAGGTCCCCAAGTTTTCTCATCCCATCTGATTCACCCTCTGTAGATTCTCCTTCACACAAATGTAAGGCCACCACTGTGGTCTTCTCGAGGGACCTTACCTGTCTTGCATCACCTGGTGTGGTCTTCCTGGCCACATGTCTTCCTTTGTGACAAAGAAAATATTAATGGTTACCATATGTTTCAACTCCACACACATGTATAGAAAAGATCAAAGAAAATAGCAGTAGATCTTCCCTCAAATCAAAATGAAATGTATCAATGGCAATACTAACCCCACTAAAGACAAAAACTGGACAAAACAGGCAACCGACAAACCAAATTTGCCACTCAAATCTTAAAAGACTCTGGGGCCAAAGATTTATTAATATACATACGTATGTAAGTAGTGTATTAATATACTTTCAAGTATAGTAGATATTTCATTCAGGCTAGGTTGATGATATCAACATATCTATTTGCAACTAATGTTTGTGTTTTAACTAAAGGAACTGTATTTAATATATTTGTTTTACGTCATAAATGCAGTTAATTTAGAAGAGTCTTACTTCCTAATGAATGTCATTGTATTCGGTCTTCAATGGTCCTGGGTGGGTGGGTTGGGTGTGTGTGTGTGTGTGTGTGTTTGTGTGGCCAGGCACAATGGTTCACGCCTGTAATCCCAGCACTTTGGGAGGCCAAGGCGGGTAGATCACAAGGTCAGGAGATAGAGACCATCCTGGCTAACATGGTGAAACCCCATCTCTACTAAAAATACAAAAAATTAGCTGGGTGGCGTGGTGGTGGGTGCCTGTAGTTCCACCTACTTGGGAGGCTGAGGCAGAAGAATGTCGTGAACCCAGGAGGCGGAGCTTGCAGTGATCATATAGAACTTACCATATAGAACTTATCTATATGGTAAGTTCTATTATACACACACAACTTAGGAATGTAAGCCGAGACAAATAATCTTACCTTCTAATTGGAATAAATAATAAAACATTTATGGCATTTTTTTTTACATAAACTTTGCACAGTGTCATTCTTCTGTCTTAAACAATGACAATCATTTCACCCCCTCGTGTGAGCTTTTGCATGACTAAATCTTCATTTTAAGATGAGCCCAGTTTATTCAAAGCTCAAGTGAATTGAAGTATTTAGAAAAGTTGAACTTAGAAGTAAAGACTTCTTTCCTCCGGACTTGTGAATGTATACCCAGAATTAACATTAATGGGAATTCTCAGACTTTTCTTTGTTTTTTTTATTATACTTTAAGTTTTAGGGTACATGTGCACAAGGTGCAGGTTTGTTACATATGTATACATGTGCCATGTTGGTGTGCTGCACCCATTAACTCATCTTTTAACATTAGGTATTTCTCCTAATGCTATCCCTCCCTACTCCTCCCACCCCACAACAGGCCCCAGAGTGTGATGTTCCCCTTCCTGTGTCCATGTGTTCTAATTGTTCAATTCCCACCTATGAGTGAGAACATGCGGTGTTTGGTTTTTTGTCCTTGCGATAGTTTGCTGAGAATGATGGTTTCCAGCTTCATCCATGTCCCTACAAAGGACATGAACTCATCATTTGTTATGGCTGCATAGTATTCCATGGTGTATATGTGCCACATTTTCTTAATCCAGTTTATCATTGTTGGACATTTGGGTTGGTTCCAAGCCTTTGCTATTGTGAATAGTGCCACAGTAAACATACGTGTGCATATGTCTTTATAGCAGCATGATTTATAATCCTTTGGGTATATACCCAGTAATGGGATGGCTGGGTCAAATGGTATTTCTAGTTCTAGATCCCTGAAGAATCACCACACTGACTTCCACAATGGTTGAACTAGTTTACGGTCCCACCAACAGTGTAAAAGTGTTCCTATTTCTCCACATCCTCTCCAGCATCTGTTGTTTCCTGACTTTTTAATGATTGCCATTCTAACTGGTGTGAGATGGTATCTCATTGTGGTTTTGATTTGCATTTCTCTGATGGCCAGTGATGATGAGCATTTTTTCATGTGTCTTTTGGCTGCATAAATGTCTTCTTTTGAGAAGTGTCTGTTCATATCCTTTGCCCACTTGTTGATGGGGTTGTTTGTTTTTTCTTGTAAATTTGTTTGAGTTCACTGTAGATTCTGGATATTAGCCCTTTGTCAGATGAGTAGATTGCAAAAATTTTCTCCCATTCTCTAGGCTGCCTGTTCACTCTGATGGTAGTTTCTTTTGCTGTGCAGAAGCTCTTTAGTTGAATTAGATCCCATTTGTCAATTTTGGCTTTTGTTGCCATTGCTTTTGGTGTTTTAGACATAAAGTCCTTGCCCATGCCTATGTCCTGAATGGCATTGCCTAGGTTTTCTTCTAGGGTTTTTATGGTTTTAGGTCTAAATTTAAGTCTTTAATTCATCTTGAATTAATTTTTGTATAAGGTGTAAGGAAGGGATCCAGTTTCAGCTTTCTACATATGGTTAGCCAGTTTTCCCAGCACCATTTATTAAATAGGGAATCCTTTCCCCATTTCTTGTTTTTGTCAGGCTTGTCAAATATCAGATAGTTGTAGATATGAGGCATTATTTCCGAGGGCTCTGTTCTGTTCCATTGGTCAAGCGGAGAACAGCCCCCTGCAAAGATGGCAGGAGAATAAACTAAGAAAATCTCAGTCATAGCCACTTTATATTGTTTTCTCCAATCAAAGGCTAAAATTGCATTTCTAAAATGATGGGTGTTGGGAATAAAAACATTTACGTAGAATAGCTTAAAGCAAGTAGTCTAATTTGCAGAATGTAATAAATAGAACTAAGAATAAAATCATGTATTTGTGGATACATGCACTATAAGGGAAATAAACACATTAAAATTAAAATATCATTTTATGGAAATGAGTTTTTCTAAACTGGTAAGTGTACTGTTCAAAGAAAAATGTTTCAAAGGCATACTTCCCTACGTGATTAAGATTCTTTCCAATTAAAAACCTCTGTCTTAAAATATTCTTCAAAGACATTGCTAGTCAGGAAATCCCCCTGGACTCCTTGGTGACACTTCTTATTTTTTTCAGTCATAGGAAATTACAATAACAAAATACAACAGAGCCCACACATGTGTTAGCCACTTTTGCCGTAGGTCCTCAATTGATGCAAGATGTGCCCATTGGAAAAAGGGGGAGGGCCAAAGGAATGCAACCTGCAGACTCAAGCACTAACTCCAGAGACAGAACGTTAAGTGGGAGCAAGAAAAGTGAAACAACTAATGTTTATTCATTTTAAAGTTTATCTGTATAAGTGAGTATGTTTGTGTTATGGGTGTATTTTGTCTGGGCACAAAGGTACTCAATAAATATTGGTTGGATGATCACTTTTTGTTTTACAAAACAAGGATCCCTCAAGAGACAGAATTGAAATAGTCACTTCTCAAAGAGTAGCTTTCCTATTAATGTAATCAGGATCAAAATAAAAGGCCTGTTTACTTAATTTTCTCAATATATGTGAAGATATAAATTAATTTATTGAGAGAAGCATAACACTTTCAATGATACCTTCATCATCAAACATTCCAAGTAGTACCAACAACTTCAAAGTATTAGATACATAATCTGTTCCAGACATTGTGGCAAGCACTGCATGGAATTCTAGCAGCAACCCCATGTATCACTCCATTTTACAGATTAAAAAATTAAAGTTGTACCCAAGTTCCCAGAGTGAATTGGTAGCAGAGATGGGTTTTATTCATGTGTGTCTGACCTGAGGGGATGTTTGTTCACCTACACAAAAAGTTTTTAGAGCAGTCCCCTGACCAGAGGCAATAGCATTATCTGGGAACTTGTGAGAAATGCAAATTCCTAGGCCCTGTCCCAGATCCACTAAACCAGAAATCTGAGGGTAGGGCCCAGCAATTGATTTCTTAACAAGATCTGTGGGTAATTTTAATGCCTGCTCAAATTTGAGAATAACTGCATATTCTATGCTACATCTAACATATACTATCATGTTATGATTGACTGAATATATACGAATGTATTAGGCATGACTCAAACTCTTTAGAAATTGCACAGCTTAGTCATGGTTTGCAAAACATTACAAATATCCTTATAAGTGGCAATACAATAATTTTAAGAGTACCAAATCTAGAACTGATTCCAATCATTTTTGTTAGCATTTTAAAAAGTGAAGAGATTGACTCAATATATTAGTCAGAATTGAATTGGAATATCTGGGATCTTTCTCTTTTTTTCTTTCTTTCTTTTTTTTTTTTTTTTGAGATAGAGTCTCTCTCTGTCACCCAGGTTGGAGTGCAGTGGCACAATCTCAGCACAATGCAACCTCTGTCTTCTGGGTTCAAGCGGTTTTCATGCCTCAGCCTCCCAAGTAAGTTGGAATTACATGCATGCACCACTGCGCCCAGCTAATTTTTTGTATTTTTAGTAGAGCTGGGGTTCCGCCATGTTGGTGAGGCTGGTCTCGAACTCCTGACCTCAGGTGATCTGCCCGCCTCGGTCTCCCAGTGCTGGGATTACAGGAGTAAGCCACCATGCCCAGCCCAGGATCTTTCTTTTTTAATGTATTATGAGATGAAAATGAAAGTTAAAAGATAATAAACATAATTCTGAAATTAAAATTTTTTGTTGACCACTGTTAATCATTTGAACTGTTGATTGACATATAGATATCAGCTTATGTATAGATGATTAAGTTTCCTTAGATTGATTGTAATCGGCCACAGTCATTACGTATAGTTAACCACTCTAAAATTTCTTAAACATATTTATCTATTTAATTTAAAATAAGCTATTTTTATATATGGTACAAAGAAATACCTATTTCTAGATTGGTAAAGAATAAACAGAAATGTATATTTACTACGAGAAAAATAAATGGTGCATTTTTAAGAAATCATGTCATCTAGGCCAATGCCAGCATTTTTTAAATAAGAAACACTAGGTCCAATGAGATAACATGAACTTACTACAAATAGCCTAATTATTACCTTGTACATGATTGATACTTGTTACAGCTAGTTTCCAAGGGCACCATGCAACTAATTTCTTCTCTCCCTGAATGCACATGCCATTTCTCAAATGAAGAAGTGAGATGGATTTACTCTCCCTTTGTCTGAGGATGCCTTTATTGCTCCCGCACTTTTCAAGGATATTTCCACTAGATATAGAATTGCCCTCAAGCACATTAAAGATGCTATTCCACTGTTTTCTTTCTTGCATGGTTTTATCATTGTTTTATTATTTTATATAATAAAACTTTGTATAAGTTTTATTATTGTTACTTGGTAAATGAGTCTTCTCTGATTGCTCCCAACATTTTCTCTTTGTGATTTTCAGCAGTTTAAATATGATGGCCTTGGCTTATTTTTGTTTGTTTGTTTGAGAGGTTTATTTACAAAGTCATTCGTCATAGATTTCTCTGAGTCTCTTAGATCTATGGTTTGATATCTGTAATTTTGAAAGTATTCCAGACACGATTTCTTTAAATATTTCTTATGCCCCATTCTCTCTTCCTTCTTCTTTTGGGATTCCAAGCATGCATATGTTATACCATTTAATATTATTACATGGCTATAAGATGCTCTGTTTGGGTCTTCACTTTTCTTTCTCTTTATGTTCCAGTTTGAATAATTTCTACTGACCGTCTTCAAGTTCACTTATTCTCTTCTGGGCTATGTAAAGTCTACTAAAACGTCCATCAAAGTCACTTTTCATCTCTTTGACTATTTTTTTGTTTTTCTTACTTCCAGAATTTCCATTTGATTCTTTCTTATAGTCTCTATCTCTCTGCTGAAATTGCATATCTGACTTGGTATGTTTCTGTTTCATTAGAGCCTTTAATAAATTAACTTGTAGTTATTCTAAATTCTCTCTCTGGTAGCTCCAATGTTTGTCTTATATCTGAGCCTGGTTGTGGGGACTGTTAACTTTTTTTCTTTTCAGACAGTTTTTTTCCTTGCCATTTTGCATACCCCATAAGTTTCTTGTTGAAATCTGTCATGTTGTATAAGATACCAGATACCGAAGTAAATAATTTTTGAAGTTTGCAGCTAAGCATGCCTTTCCTTCTGCTAGACTTTAAGAGTGGGAGTTTGTGTAATCTAGTCAGAAGCTGGGCTACATTTGAAGTTTATTATTGTTATGGTTACCCTCAGTGAAGCAGAGCTTCAAATACCTCTAGTGGTGTCTTCTGTTTATGGCATGGGTTAATTGGCCAGTGGGTTTTCTCAACACCTGCCCCCTACTTGGTCTTGAGTGTTCTCTTTGTACTGTTTTTTCACTGTGCATTGCACTGTTATTTCTACTCAACACTTGTTAGTGTGATGATCAGGGCGGGGGTGGGGGGTGGGGGGCGGGGGCGGGAGTTGTTACTTTCTGATGCAGTGATTAAGCCTCAGTCTTAGGCAGGTGGTGTGAACCTGGGTCTCAGAAGTATGCCCTTTGAAAGTATTCCTGCATCTTCTTCAGATGTAATGCTGGGCCTAGCACATATTCTTGCCCTTCTCCATTGGTATTTTTTTCTTGTTTCCCTCTCTAACTACAGTGAGTTTTCATGTTACAGTGAGTACCCCCATGTTACAATTTTTATCACCCTTTCCCCTATAGATTAAGGACTTTGTGCCATAAAGGATCTAGGGGAGATCTATCTGGGAAGAGCTGTGGCAGTAGTTGATGCTCCCTGCATCAGCAAGCACCTGAAGGAGATTTTTTCAGGATTCCGCCTAGTCTTCCCTACGAGCACCTGGTAGAAATCTTGGAGGGAAAGCCTGCAAGAGGATGCAATCCCTCCATGTCTGTAATCTCCAGGGGCTTCATACTTCCATTCTAGCTAATACTTGGCCTCTAGCAACTTATCAAAAGTGGCTAGCTGAATCTTCTTACCAGCTAATATGGTATTTAGTAGTGTGTGTCCCAGGTAAACAAATGCTCAAGTTTTAGTTCTCCCTGAAGGTACTCATCTCTCTCAAGATTTTAAGTAGTTGTTTTCCCAGTGACCTCAGATCTGTAAAGGGTCCACAAAAATGTCATTAGTTTGCAATTTGTCCTGCTTTTGTCTTATTATAAGAGTGGAAGTGATGTCTTATTAAGCTCTCTAACCTCTGAAAGAAAACACTCTTCTCCTTCCTTCAAAATCTTTTTTAAATGTTCTTATCCGTGATTGGCTATGACCAATAGAATACAGTGGAAGTAATATCTTGAAGCTTTGAAACCAGACCTAAAAAAGAGTGGCAGCTTCCATTAACTGCCTCTCAAAGCCCTGAGCCACAATGTAAGAAATCTAGCCTGCCCAATGGAAAGAGAAGCCATATGTAGGAACCCTGTGGTGCCAAACATGTGAATGAAGAAGCCATCTTCAATAATTCAGTCCTACCTGCCAAGCGCCTATAACCTCATGGGTGACTCCAAGCAAGACTAGTAGAACAACTGTCCAGTGGAGCCCCAGCCAACCCACAGAATCCTGAAAAACAATAAGATTACAGTTGTTTTAAGCCACTAAGTTTTGGGGTGGCTTGTTATTCAGCAATAGATAGCTGAAGCAGTGCAGAGTAAATATTTATGGAATAAAGAAATGAAAATGTTAGACATATTACCACAATCATAATTCTCTAAATACCATAGCTTTCTCCAAACAGCTTCAGGCAGCCAAGCATGTTAGGCAAAGGGCTATTGAGAGAAAAAAATCAATACTGAGAGATCTTAAAAATGAATACCATGTGGTTATTTTTTTTCCTCTAGATCTGAATGGAGATCAAGAATCATTTTAAAGGCTGGACACGGTGGCTCGTGGCTATGATCGCAGCCCTTTGGGAGGCCAAGGTGGGTGGATCACCTGAGGTCAGGAGTTTGAGACCTACCTGGCTAACAAGGCAAAACCCTGTCTCTACTAAAAATACAAAAATTAGCCAGGTGTGGTGGCAGGCGCCTATAATCCCAGCTACTAGGGAGGCTAAGCAGAAGAATCACTTGAATCTGGGAGGCAGAGGTTGCAGTGAGCCGAGATCATGCCACTGCACTCCAGCCTGGGTGACAGACAGAGCGAGACTCTGTCTCAAAAAAAAAAAAAAAAAAAAAAAAACACTTTTTTTTTTTTTAATTTTTTGCAGTTGCAAGATTTAATAGAGTGAAAACAGAGCCCCCATACAAAGGGAGGGGACCCAAAGACGGTAGCCGTTGCCGGCTCGAATGCCTGGGTTTATATCCTGATCATTGTCCCTCCCACTGTGCTCTCAGGCAATAGATGATTGGCTATTTCTTTACCTCCTGTTTTTGCCTAATTAGCATTTTAGCAAGCTCTCTTTACTACCTGGTTGGTCAGGTGTGAGCTAAGTTGCAAGCCCCGTGTTTAAAGGTGGATGCGGTCACCTTCCCAGCTAGGCTTAGGGATTCTTAGTCGGCCTAGGAAATCCAGCTAGTCCTGTCTCTCAGTCCCCCCTCTCAACAGGAAAACCCAAGTGCTGTTGGGGAGGTTGGCCGATGACCGCTGTAACTGCTTCCTGCTGAATTGGGGCATAGTAAGGGTTGCGCAGTTGAGATTTCCTCAGGAGGGGTGCCTTCAATGTCATTAACATTGGATCATGGACTAGCAGGCCGGTCCAGGGGTCCGCGGTAGATCTTAGTCATGGACTGCATCTGGGGTTCCATTTAAAGAACAATTTGTAGTTTTACAGCTTCGATTCTGGAAGAGACAAACTTAACAAGGAGATTAAAGATACAGGGATTGAAATGTATGGCCTATAGTGTAGGGGATTATTTCTTTGGCACACTTCACAGGCCCTGACTATCTGCTTGATAGTTTTGAAAAGGCCTAGTCCAGTAAATAATAATTTGGCCATCTGATGGGTGCTATCAATGCCTAAGTGAAAGGTTTGGTGAAGGGTTTTAAGTAATTTCTATTGGTTAGCTGCAGGCAAAAGTATTTTTCCTTCTGCTATGGCTAGCCATCCTGAGAGGAAGAAACTATGTCCTCGTGAGGTTCCGCATTCTATTTCTTCTGCTGCGTACTGGGGCTTGGTTTCCTGGAGGGGATTACCCCATATTAGGGGTCCTTCTATAAGCATTTCTAATGGAGGGTCCTGCCTTATGGCTCTTTTTGCTTCAATATCAGCTTGGCAGTTTCCTTCTATTTCCCTTTCCTTTCTGATGACCCTGGCAGTGTATGACTCTTTAGGTTTCTGTACCACCAATAATAATCTCCTAATGGCTTCCTGATGTTTGACAGGTGTTCCCTCAGAAGTTAGGAATTCCCTTTCTCTCCATATTGCTGCACGGGCATGGAGGACTATGTAAGCAAACTTAGAGTCTATATATATATATTTACCCTTTTTCCTTCTCCTAATTCTAGTGCCCGAGTGAGAGCTATTAGTTCTGCCAGCTGAGCGCTAGTTTCTGGAGTGAGGGGATTACTTTCAAGTATTCCATTGTCACTGACCACGCATAACCTGCTTTTCGAAGTCCTTTTTCTACAAAGGAACTTCCATCAGTACACAAGTTGAGGTCAGGATCAGTCAAGGGAACCTCTAGAACGTCCCCTCAAGTGGCGTAGGTTTGAGCAATTACTTGTTGACAGTTATGTTCTATCTTTTCTTCATTGTCTGAAAGAAATATGGCTGGGTTAAGAGTTGCACAAGTGCACAGTCGCAGCACTGGCCCTTCAAGGAATAGAGCCTGATATTTAAGTAAACGGTTGTCTGACAGCCACAAGTCTCCTTTAGCAGTGAGTATGCCATTCACATCATGAGATTTCCACACAGTAAAATCTCTTAACGATGAGAGAATCTATGTGTTATCTTGACCAAAGCATACACTTAACAAAATGTTGTCACATTAAACTCAAAGTTAGTTTGCCTGGAACTGAGAAGCCATTCTATTTGACTAGAACAGGAAAAAACCAAAACTGTGTTACAATACAAGCTCTTTAAAAACCAATCTTTATAGATCATGATTAAAATAAGATCTAAATAAATCATAATCATACAAAGGAAATAACACCAACAGTATGTATAACATTCTAAAGATATTTCCACTTATTCCAATTGTAAATTACCCTATTTACTTAAAAAACAATTTGTTTAAAGTTTCAACCACTTTGAAGAGTGTCAAAAAAATAACTAAAAATGAAGAAAACAGAGATAATTTTACCAACTCAGAAAACAAATGATGCCACACTACAATTAGTGGTGTTCTCTAACCATAGACTCTCTTAAAACTTAAAGTTTAACAAAGAAGGACTAATGAGATAAATGAGTCAAAGGCTGATCAGCACAAAGCATAAATAAATTCCAGGAATTTAGATAAATAGGACAAATTTACAATTGGGATAAATTCAGAAATCTCTCTGAAGTATTATATTAGTTCCCTTATCAAGATTCCTTTAAAACACTTCCTCTTACAAATCTTTTACTCCTGATAAGAAGAAAAATTATAATCATAATGCTATTAATTTTATAAGATGATATTCCTATCTGCCCCAGGCCTAGGTAGATAAAAGTCAACGAAGCATGCCTTCCAACAAGGACTGATTTCTAGGGCTACACATGAGGAACTACATGCATACTTTATGACACTTGGAATAAAAAAAAATCGCTTTAAATTTAACTTTCTAAATTTAATCTTTGACTTTCCAGGATCCCCAGCTTAATTCAACCTGGCTATCTAGGGCAAGTATTGCAATTATCAGGATTGGCATGCAGCAATAGTGCTTTGCTTTAAGGAGATAAAAATACTGTAAAACATATGTCTCTGTTTGTACCACAGTTAAAACAATGGTCAAAGAAGTAACAACAAGTGAATAGAAGCGACTGTGAGAATTTGTGCTTGGAATTTCCCGTGGAAGTTGTAGATTTTTTTTTCCTTTTTCTCTTTTTTGATGGTAGTCAATGATTAAGACATTGTTTATGTACTATAATGCTTCCTGTACAGGTGTAGTTTGAAGTTTAGGGAGGAACTTGAAGAGAATACGAACCTACCATTTGTTTTATTGTTACAGATGTTGTAGTTGAAATTTTAAATTTTAAATTCTTTCTCAAAGAGAACAATGTAAGTGTAAATTGGATCATAGGACTCATTTTAGAGCTACAGGGGATTTTTAAAGAGGAGAAAAGATAACGTATTATTTATTAAAATTTTACTATTTGCCAGACACCGTATATGGTTTAGCTCTTTCAATTCCATTATTCTCAAAAATAATGTTGCTCCTGTTTAAAAATGCCAAGACTGAGACTCAGAAATAAGGAATTTATTTAAGTTCCTAAAACAAAATTGGTAGCCCAATTACAATAAGAAACTAATTGCTCCGAGGATGATGTTTTATTCCAGGACACACTGTGGCAGTTAGGTGGCTTACCTCATTCATTCATTCATTCATCAGATAACTATGGCATGCCCACTATATTGTAGGCACTTTGTAAAGCTTTGTGTAGGCAATAAAGAATGATCGAAATGTAGTCTTTTCCTCAGAGAGCTTATGCTCTAATTTCTGTTAGTTTGGCCCAATGAATTGTTTCTCCTTGATCAGACCGTCAACATTCATTCATTCATTCAATAAAAATGTATTGAGAACCTGATCTGAGCCAGGCCCTATTTTAAATACTTTATAAGTAGTAAATAAATTGAATTTTTAAAAAATTCCAAAACCTGCCCTCATGAACTTCACAAGAGGCAATTAACACGATAAATAAGTAAAAAATGTAGAATATTATTTCATAATAATTACTAAGGAGAAATAAATAAATGAGGGGAGGGGGAAGGCATGCGAGGGTTGCAGTAGCAAAAAGGGTAGCGGGAGTAGTCCACAATGAGGGGATGACAGTCTCATGAAGACCTTAAGAAAGTGAAGAAAGAAAGCATGAAGATATCTGGGCTAAGAAGAGCCTCGTAAGGAGATGTGGAGTGAGTGTTTGGGCCTAGAGGCAGGAGTTTGTGTGTGGGAAACAGTACAAGGAAGAGAAGGACAGCAGGAGATGAGGCCAGGGCAAAAAACAGGGCCTGTTGTGCAGGCCTCTGTGGATCAGACTGAGGGCTTAAGTAAGGTGGGGTGCCACTGGGAGGGTTTGAGAGGTAGGATGCATGACTTGGCATTTGTTTAACCATTGATTCAATAACATATACTCATCCTGCAGCCCAAACAAAAGGCAATCTATTCCTTTACACTTGAAACATAACAAACGTAGTATGATATAGATTTTTAAGAATGATTTAGATTTGACACAGATGGTGCTGCCTGAAGAAAAGATACATTAACTTCTCTTGAATAAAGTATTTCCTGTATTATGCTCAACCTGCCCATAGCAAGTTGGAGGCTCTAGGCCAAGGGCTACAACATCAAGTACCATTTTTAACAACTGCGTTAGCGGGTGTGCCTAGAGCTGTGGAACTAAGTGTTTTTCAAACTTTGTGAAAATGTATGCTGTCGTCTCTTCCCCCACTTGCCCCAGGCAACCTATTTTTAAAGAGTGAATCACTCAAAAAAAATAATAGCCACACATAGTAGACATTTCCCTACGGGCATAGGCCAGCCTGAAAATAGTTGATTTTCTTACCGAAGGACTCTTCACATCTCCCAAGAGCCTCACCACTGTGGTTACTGTGGAGGCTGCAGACCCCAGGTTTGGCTGGTGATAACAGCAGTTTAAGTGGCTTTCCTAAAGTTAGGCACTTAAGCATTGGCAGAGGTAGAACCATACCTAATTAATAACATCTATTGTGACCGCACATCTTCACCATATCAGGCACTTTGCCAGGAGCTCTGATATCCGGGGGCAGGAGAAGATGGATGTTCCAGCTCCAGAAGAGACCAAGAATTCATCTTTCCTCTGCCTTTTTATTCCATTTAGTGGATTGCAGGAGCCTTCCCACACTGGCGAGAGTGGATCATCTTTTCTCAGTCTACTGACTCAAATACCAATCTCTTTAGGAAACACCTCACAGACACACCCAGAAATAATGTCTCACCAGCTATGTGGGCATCCTCAGCCTATTCAATTGACATAGAAACTTCACCATTACTCCATCTCTGAAATAGAGTTTAAGAAGCTGTTTCATAAGATGGGACTCTGACTCAACTCATCCCTAAGCATTTGCCAAGTATAAACCTGGAAACTGTTATAGACCTTTCACGCTTCTCTGTTTACTCTTTTAGTTACCCATGGGTGGGCTATTTGGGATAGAATATTTTTGGTAGAAATCCTTCAATGATTTAAGGGAATTTCATAGATCTTGATTATCTGTCAAGATTTTTTTTCTGGAATAAATTATTTTACTTACATAAAAAGACTATAGGCTTGGCAATGGGAGAGCATGCTTTCAAAATCCAGATAAATACATAAGTTCAGTTTCCCAGGAAAAGTCCAAAAGACTTTGCATATTAACCATCAACATATATACATTAACTTGCATTAAGAAAAATACATAAAGGTTTCATTTAACAATACCCTAGTTGGAGACACCATCCTACCCACACCCTCATTGTCCTCCAGAGTATGCTAAGTAACCAGATGCTGGTATGCCATTTCAAATAATGCTTTGAAATAAAATCCCACATGCAGAAGACTGTGCTTTAGCAGTATTGAGAGAAAGGGAAGACATACCGAAGGAAAAAAAAAAAAAGACTTCTGCCCTTAAGGAATTTTTTTCAATCTTGAAATCAAACCAGACAAACATCATATGCATACATGAAATAATGTTGCTCATTCTAAATATCAATTAGAAGGTAATGAAAAGGAAATAGGTAACTTATTTATCCGATTAACATTTGACACTTAACTGACCTATTTTGCTCCAGGCATTTGCTCAGCTGAGATAAAAAGGGATTTTGTGAACTATATCTTACTGCCTGCTCTTAAAGTACTTGTAGTCTTGAGCGAGGATGCAGAATGACAGAGAAATGTGCGGGCCTTTATGTGGCAAGGACTAGCATATAAAGGTAACACAGGGTTTGCATGGACACACAAAGAAGAACTGTTGGACCTAGTTTGGGGATTTAAAGAACACTCAAAGGAGGTTGTATCTCATACTGAAGGACAAGCAGGAGTTGGCCAGTGGTGACAATGTGGTGGGAAGGGTGAGAGCTATTCCAAAAGTGGGAAGAGAGAGCATGCATTAGAACTGCAAGTACTGAGATGACAGCAGTTGTTCTCAAGCTTGAGCCGTACCAGAACCCCCCAAAGGGCATGTTAAAACACTGATTTTTGGGCTTTATCCCAGAGTTCCTGATTCAGGTCTAGGGTAAGCCCTAAGAAATCCACATTGCTAACAAGTTCCCAGGTGTCACTGACGCTGCTAGCCAGGGGACCCCACCCTGAAGTCTCTGGATTAGAACATGGTGTGTGAAGTGAGTCATGGTACAGGTTGTGTCTGGAGCCATAAAAATTGGGCTTCTGTCCTTTCCCAAAGGAGCTGCGGGCAAAGAGATGGAAAGTAGAGAATGATGGGTTGAAATTTGAGTTTTAAGAAGACCTTTCTGGATGATTGGAAGTAATGGAGAGGAGAATGGCAAGACTGAAGATTAATTTGGGCTTTTACAGTAATTCAGGAGGAAAATGCGGTCATCAGAGCAGGAAGACAGGGAATCTTCTGTTTGACATTTTCAGAGAAACTAGTCAGAGCAATATGTAAAGCTGAGTCCAGAGGGCCAGGGAGGGGACTCGAAATACACCACCAAATTATGGTTCCAAGAATAAAAAACCAGGGAGAGAAGCAAAGGGCAGATGGCACAAGTGATCCTGGAAACAACCTGAACAGCCATTTTTGTCTGCTTTATTTTGGCATCCTTAGTAGGGGCAGCCATGTTAAAAAAAAAAAAAAAAAAAAAAGAGGATGAGGGAGCAAAAGTTGGGGGGGAGTTTTTCCAGTATTTGGGCCCTTGGGAGTCTGACAGTTACGGGTTTATATACTAGGCTTCTTTGAGTTCCAAATAAACTATAAAACAATTCCAGATTAGTCAATGAAACTGAAATTAAGCAAAATGACAAACCGAGTAGACTCGTACTTTATTTTTTATCTCATCTCTATGGGGATACTGGTATGATCAAAACTACCATTTCCTAATTCTTTCATAGTAAAGTACAAGAAATATTTGTGTTACATCTAACTGTAGTTAGAGCATTTAGCCATAAATTGGGAGCAAAGTGAGATCTTAAACTAACAGGATATAGTGATTAAGAATGTCAAGGAACTGCTGCTCTCATTAATCATACTAAAATAATTTAAACCTCTAAAAATGAAACAATGGCCAAAGGTACTTTCCATTTAAAGAATTACTATTAGCTAGAGGAAATATGTCTTGTTACTCTGTATTGATTTCCAAACAAGGACAATTACAAATTATACTAAAATAACCCCATGAGTCTACAACAGATGCAGGGAAACACACATACACACACACACACACACAAACATGGACACTTATATACACATTAAAGGAGTTTGTTGCAAATGTGTATTTTTTCTTATTGAAGGACAGATTAAGCATTCCACTAAAGAATTTACATTCTTAATACACTTTTTATCACTTACTCCCATATGTGCTCTAAGTAACTTGCACAAAGATAAAACCTGCAAATACTTGGAAGCTATAGAGGAATAGGCATTAAAAGCACATTTTTCAATCCACTTAATGCTTGAGACTGGAGATGTTTTGGGAGAGAGAGAAAAATACATCCATTTTCGAAAAGAAAAAAGCAGTTGGCAAATTGAGAGAAAAACAATGTGGAATTGTCATTAATGCTAATGAGAGCTGCCTTCTCATCAAGAGAAAAATACAAATTCCATCAGATGCTATGAGCTAAACTATCCAATCACCCTGATCATAGAAACAAACAGAACAATTTAAAAAGTCATCAAAAATGAAATAACAACATGCCTCAAATAACATAACAGAGGTGCCCAAAAATAGCAAATCTCCATTTTCCTTTTTCTCCCCTTTTCTGTTTGCTTGCTTTTCTCTTGGCCTGCAGTTGCAAACAAAGCCTGCTAAGTGCTAAGGAGGCTCTTTTTCCACCAGCAGCAAGCGTTTGCTGGTGTTGGGCCGCCTCCCGTCATTGCATTACCAGGCCCAGTCACTGATGCTTGCTCTAATCAGAGCTTTGTTCTCTCGCTGGGCTTCAGGACAATTCTACATCCAGTCTGTGAACAGCAACGAGCAATGTGGAAATTAGAACAAATTCTTCACAAGTTCACTTCCCCTGCAAGGGCTGGAACAGTGCCCAATTCAGAGAAACCTCTCACTCAGCTTGCAAAGACTCAGACTCAGTAGATTTGGGCTGGGTTTGGTGCAAAGAAAAATCAGTTCTTTGCAATAAATTCTTAGAATTATAGTGTTAAAAGATAAACTTAGGCACATTAAAATTTTAACAAATATATCTGAACATTCAGCTATTTGTGAATGGGCAGCCCCAGACCGGGAGTAGTTCCATAATCCAGGCATGTAGCAGAGGAAACTTTTATAAGGTGTTTGTGAAGCAAGAAAAGGAAAATGTAATTAACAGATTAAAGTGAAGAGATCCACTTAGAGATTAGTTTGGCATTTTTGGATTGGTTAAGTTCCATTTTACTGTTTACATTGAGTTGGGCTTTGGTTTGCTTACATGGGAACCCAAGATGCTAGAGCCATTTCAGCCTAGTGGCCTCTGAAATAATTTTAATGATAGATTTGGAAGCTACCTTAGAGATCTTCTGGCCCATATTACTAATTTGATATATTCCATGGCATTGTTAAATCATACCGTCTTGGAAGTTACCCCATGCCCATTTTCCCATGCCAATATGTAATCTCCACGAATCTTGTTCATATTCAGGTTGGCTCTAAGAAGTAAACTATGTCTGTGTCAATATCAGCTGTACTAAAACTAAAATTCACTGTATTCACTATATTCACAAGCTGACTACAATGTTTCATAGCACCCTGTACCACCATCACCTTCCAAGCCCAGAGGAAAATGTGTGCTTCAGTGGGAAGCTATGTACTGTGTAGACCTTTAGCACAGTCTTCGGGGTTATCTGCCTGATTCCATGGGGACTGTGTGGTCTTCATTACCTTTGAGCTATTTTTTTACAACTGTGAGTTGTAGAACAGTGATAGCAATGCAATAATTCTTGTCTATAGATATATAAATAAATTCAGTCCAGTGGAGGGAACTCCCTCCCCCACACCCCATTCTCAAAGGGCAGGGAAAAAAGAAGGGGAGGAAGGCTGGGTTGCATTCATTTGCACATTTACTCCAATATTTCTTATCTATAAATGGCTCTGCCTTTTGACATCTTTGGACCAGTTATAATGTCTATTCAGTCTTGCATTTGATTAATGAGATAAATAAAAATTTTTGATATGTTTATTTTATATTTGTGTAAGAATCATGCCTATACTTTAGAAAAATACATATTCTCTAACAACACTACGATTTTTAAGTAATTTCAGATCACAGTAATGGAAACTAATCAAATCCATTTTTCAACTCATTATTTTCTTTGTACTACAATAGTCTAGTTAAAAATAATAAACTAATTGGCCAAAAAGTGTTTAATTTCAGTTATGTTCTCATATTGTCTATGTGCTGAAAAAGTTTTTAAAGTGCTACCAAATAGGCTGATGAGAAACTAAACTCTGTGTGTGTGTGTGTGTGTGCGTGCGCGCTCGCGCATGTCTATTGGGATAAAAGGAAAAAATCCATTACACACTTGACATTAAAAACACTAACACAGGAGCAGAGTGTGTATTTGCCATATTGCAATGATCAAAATTCTGAAATACTCCATCTAAAGTATTAGAAAAGCTAAATTAGAAGACTGTATTCATCACAAGAGAGAGAGTATAAGACTCGGTTATCTTAAAAGAAGTTACTCCAATGCTATTAAAGATGATTTCCAACTTTATAAAGATTTAGCACTATAAATATATTTCAGCTTTCTTTCAATTTGTATAACAAATAGGTTTCATGTTTAATTACTTTGACTATCAGGAATAAAAAAGTAAAAAGAGTGTTAGGCTTCTGCCCCACTTAGTAATATTCTTAGATAAATTCATTCATTTGACAAACATGGGAAATTTATTATGTATAAGGCATCATGCTGAATATTATTAGAGTTGATCTAAGATTCATTTCTATCTGCGTAGCTTTAGCCCAGTTGATACCCTGCAGGGTACTGAGAGAGCCTGCTCCAACACTCAGCTGAGGTTGAAGAAGGCCCCCAGCAATTCTCATGCTCTATCTACCTCCTTATCCAAAATAGGGGTACATCTTGTCAAGTGGATGGTTACACCAAGGATAAAACTAGATAATATATATAAAAAGAGTTGCAAAATCCTGTCCACATTTTAATTATGATTATATATAATTAGAAATGCATCCATTTTAGAAACATATCAGTACCAAGAAGAAGCTTTTGAACCTGACCTGGAATTGAATTATTGTTGTTACTTTAATGGCTACCAGATATTTTCCACATATTATTCCATTTAATGATAATAGTAATCCTATGATAAAAGCATAACCAAAACAAATTTATGGGTGATAAAGTGAGAATCAGGAAAATTCAATCACCGCCCACTATTTATTATTGATTAGCGACAATGAACAAGCAGCTGAATTAGTATTTGAATACGGGCTTGCCTAGTTTCAAAGCACATGCCTTTCTACTGTTCTACAATGTTGGTTTTTATACTGGGTGATTTTAAACTGGTTAACTGAAGAAGTCATTATTCCTCTAAGAAATCTTCTCCTATCTAGGATCAATTAAGTTGATTTCTTATGTATCCTAGTCAACTGGGACTTTCAGCCTGCTTGATTCAGCAGCAAACAGGACTCCTTCATAACCATAAACCAGGACTCCTTCACTCTGTGGACATTTCTCAACACTCAAACACACACAGGGATCTAAGAAATGTCATTCCTAGTTAGGTAAACGTTTCCTGAAGTAATAGAGTAGTCATGCTGTCTGAAGTTACCATCTGCTAGTCCATTCAACTACCAAGTATTAAATTGCACTAAAAGGTTTGGAGAATTTTCTAGAGTAAATATTTTAACTAGTTCTTCCAACAGAGAGCTAATCTTGAATAAATAATGCTTGGAAAGGTAAAATGGTTATCAAGTATCCTGGCAATAAAAATAAGTCATATTATCAAAAGACTAGAAATTTGTCCCCTCCTTATAAGGAAATAAGCAACGATCTGGTATAAGAAATAGCCTTTTGAAGCTAAAATAAGAACTTTATAAATAAACCAAAGATACTTCAAGTGCTAACACACTGAGTCCTGTGCAAGCCTGAATTATGAATCTTTCAAAATCCCTCAAAGAGCTCATGGTCTGTTAAAGGAGCCCCCTTTTTGATTATTTGCCCATGTGAGAATGTAATGGCAAGACATTGGTCCCCTTCTGTGAATATTTCCCTGTAAAGAGGTTTCCCTGAAATAGGAGTCACCAAAACCTTCATTATATTCACTGGCATTTAAATTAATCTTTTGGGAAAAGGTGGTCAATAAAACCTCTGCAAATGTGAGTACATGAGGGAGTGTGAAATAAGGACAGGAGAGGGGACCAAGCCAGGAGCAACTGCCACCTAGAGCTTCAGTTGAAATGCAGGAGAAACATTCAGAAAAGAAGGCTGGGAAGGAGTGCCCAGAGAAGTCAGTGTGAACCCAGAGGAGTGGCAGTATTGAAGCCACAGGAGTCAGGCTCTACAGAAGGAAAGGATGGCCTACTGTGAGCAACCAGGTGAAATGAAAGCCCAGGAGTGTGCATTTATTTCAGCGAAGGTCGCTGGTGATCTTAGAGCCATTTTGGAGGAATCATGGGAATGGAATACAGATTGTGGGTGTAGAGGAGGAAACAGGATGTGACAAAACAGAAGCAGGGAACATACAGAATGTTTTGTTAAGTTTGGCTGTGAAAAGTCAGACAAACATGGAAAGGTTGCAGGAAGGGAGTGTGAAGCTGAGGTGTTTTGGTTCTTTTTTAATAGGGAAGATTAGAGCATATTTAAATGCTGATGGGATGGGTCAAAATTGAAAACATAAGAGAAGGAGGAAAGAATGCATAGAGTAAATTGTTTTAGAAGCTGAGAGAGGATGGCATCCCAACCACACATGGAGATGCCGGCCCTGATAAGAAAAGGAGCACGAGGACAGGAGAGGCTGCAGGCAGAGGCTGATGCGTCTGTTGCTGGTAGAGCGAAAGGAGCGAGTTTCTTCAGGTAGCTCCTGCTTTTTAATCAGGAAAGTGGAGAGTATATCTGTCAAGAATACAGGAGCTAGAAGAGAATTAATTGTTTATTTTATTTATTCTTTATCACTGATTATCCCGGCTATGTGCAGATTCCAACAATTAACTATGCTATTTAACAACATTTTGTGGTGATGCTTTAGTGGAATTTTTGTATTCTTTTCTCTCTCTCTCTCTTTTTTTTTTTCGCAAATGGATAAATCTTAAAATAGGGAGATTAGAAACTATGTTTGAAGTAGCTCATTCTGCCTTATGAATAGATTTACTAACAGAGTTTGACTTCCAAGTCAAAAATTCAGACAGGGATCTTCAAAATAAATGGTGGGTTAGTTTAGAAAAGAGAATGTCATTTAGCATAGACATGGCCTGATAAGTGCAGTGAGAAGAATCAGATCATTAAAAGAACATTCCCTAACACAGAAGATATAGAAAAGTAAAATTATGCCTTCTGGTATTTTTTTTTAAATCAGCAAATGTCAACAGACATGAGTTCTATTACGGAGACCGATTTGATCAGAAGCAGAGGGAAGCAATGTTAACTGTGGAAAATCTTTGAACTAACACAGAGGAACCTTTTAAATTAATCTATGACAGTCAATAGATAAAAAAAAAGTCCAGTAAAAAAAATGACAGTAAAGAATAAGAAGCAGGAAAAGGAAATGGCCCATCAGTTAAGATATAATTTTGCTTCTCTGTTATGAGGGCTAGCTGCCAAGAGATGAAATTTCTAGCTATGAAGAAGAGAAACTATATAATAAACAGGTAGAGAACAAAACATATGTATGCAAACATATACAAATAATTATATATAGGAAAAGAAAAAATATAAAACTATATATAGTATGGAGTAGACAGAGGAACAAATCTAACACATATGTGTTATATAATACCAGGGTTTTTAAGTGATACTAAACATCATCACAAATAAGGAAACAATACACATTGTGTATAATAGAATCAGATTTTTCAAAAGCCTTATTTAGTAAGGAACTGGCTTCATTTTTCAAAACATGGGAAACTCACAAAAAAAAATACCATTCATTAGATGTAATTAATTTCACACAAAGTTTCCTGAAAGTAACTAAAGGAAAACCAAGCTGTGGCTTATACTGAACATGCTTTAGGTTAAAATAATGAGAAAAAATAGCCACTAAAGAAAAAGAAAAGGCATACTCAAATATTTGTCGTGTTAGAGATGTGTTGCTAGAGGTATAATCTACACATCAGTTGTGTTCTCCTGCACTCTTGAAACCTCAACAGGTCCAGACTTGAACTCTCAGTTTGCACAGTATGGAAATCCAAAGCCTTCTCATCCTTGAAGAACAACCTTCATGAGGTCCAATTTGTTTCTGGGTTTATACCTCTGGGCCTGATGTCTCTATTTAACATCGAGCTAATTAAGATGTAAAAATCACATCTGCCTTCAAGTCCACTTGCACACGTATTTGTGAGTGTGGTATACTCTGGCATTTGGTACTGGATGGGCCATCTCATTGTAGCAATGCAGACAGTTTCCACTGAGTGTTCAACAGCCCTCCCTGCAAATCTTTCAGCCACCCCATATTTTCCACTGGCTGCTCTGCCTCCTGTCATGCAGCATGTCAGAATTTCCATTTTCTAACCCCTTCTCTCCTCTTTCTCCTCTTGGCTTCCCACTCTACTCTACCTCTCCTTCTCAGAAACAAAAGAAATTCCTTTATAATTCTCATAGGGAGCAATTTGACCATTCTCTTTTGTGGCTTTGGCTTTGTCAAACACCACACCCCACAGGGTCCCACCTTCTACCTAGTGGCTAATCAAGACATTTCCTCAAACAAAAATAGTTTCCTCCCCAAAAGCCATTCTGGTGCCAATTGTCGAAAAAATACATTCATAACCTAAATTACACAAGTGCTTTAAAGAGTAGATTTAGCACAAAAGAAAACAATATATTGATTGAAAAACCCATTTCATGTAATAGTAATGTACAATGTTACCTGCAATTATTGAGACTAAAATCTTTCTTAGAATAGGTAGTGCCTATAATAATTTTTCTGTTTTAGGAAATTCTCAGTGAGATTGGCAGTCATGTACAAGAAAGCTTTCAAAAAATTATATAAATGAAACTTGAGGGAAGACTGCATGTTGTGAGTGGGGCTAACTTCCATTGAGCATACACTTCCGTCAGCTAGGAGTCCTCCTCCATCGGCCTCAGTAGAGCTTCAGAAACAAACAACAACTTCCCCAACACCCATGGGCTAAGGCAGGACCATAGCAAATTGCCCACCTTCCTGTTGTGGTGAGTTCTTCATGCCTTTTAATCCTGTTTGTCTCAGATTTCCCAGCAGTCAAGGCACCTGACTCACTCCACATCCTGGCTTTGCTTGCTAGGTAATCAGGGCTTTCTCTTCTTCCCCTGGGAATTCTCGTCAGCTCTCCCCTGTAAGAGATGTGTTATTCTCTAGATCCCAAGGCTTTCTAATGCTGTTTATAGTTTCCATGAATGCCATTCTGAGTCTAGCTTTTGTATATGACCTGATTTTTCTCTCTAGAATCATCTGGGATGATGGTGATGATGATGATGATGATGATTTTTTGGGGAGGTGGGGGGGGACCTTATTTGCCTTTCTTTTCATTTGTCTGGCTGAACATCCAATGGGTAATTTTAATCTGCAAACTCATGTCTTTCAATTCTAGGAATTTTTAAATGTTATTTCCTTCATATAGTCTCTCTCTTTTCTTTCTGGGACTACTATTATTTAGAAAATGGATATCCTACCCTGATCTTCAAAAATTGTTTTACCTTTCTTCTCCTATTTTCTGTTTCTTTTCCTTCCATTTTCAGGATTTTCTTGACTTTACCTTCCAATGCTTCTATTGATACTTTTAGTTCCCCTCCAGTTTGACTCTCCAAGAACCCACTCTTGTGCTTTGATAATTCACTTTTTATCACATTCTATTCTTGTTTTGTGGATGTGATATCTCCTAACTCTTTGAGAATATTATTAAAAGATTTTTGGAGTTCTGATTTTGTATGAGTTATTTTAGTTGATTCTATCAATGACTTGAGTTTGAAGCCTTATTAATATCCACATTTTAGCAGATGGGGAAATGAGACATGAGGAGATTCAATAAATGCCCAGGATATTTGAGTCAATGTTCAACTCCAGGATGCCTGACCCTGAAATTACCTCATTGTAACTGTACTCTGCTGCCTAACAGTCCTCTCCAACTGCCTGGTTAACAGGCATCCAAAGTGTATCTACTAAAAGTTAACTTCCTCATGCCGCCCTCTCTAAATAACTCTCTACTGCTGTTCTCTACCTTGTAGTAGCGGCTCATGCTGAAATCCTAAGAGCCTTTTCTAATTTCTCCCTTCTTTGTCTTCATTTTCGCTGAATCCATCATACAAGTCCTACTGATTATATTCTTCAAAATGCCTCATATTGGCCCTCTCCTCTGTTTCCATAGTCATAACGCACATCCATCTACCCTGCTGACATAGCCTTTTCTAATTTCTCCCTTCTTTGTCTTCATTTTCGCTGAATCCATCATACAAGTCCTACTGATTATATTCTTCAAAATGCCTCATATTGGCCCTCTCCTCTGTTTCCATAGTCATAACGCACATCCATCTACCCTGCTGCCATAGCCTTCTGACAAGTTTCTTCTCCTGCATTCTTAAATTTATTCTCTATACAACCTACAGAATTATCTTTACAACCCCAAATTAAATCACATTTCAGCTTTTCAGCGCCTTCCCAGTGCTTACAATAAAATCCCAAGCCATTACCATGACCTACAGCACTGTACACAGTCTGATTTCCACCTATATTAGAATCCTAACTGATGCAATTGTTCTTCCTTCTGGTTCACCATAGTGCAGTCACATAGCCCTTCCTCAAATAAGCTCACTCCTTTATATGCCTTCTTTCCCTTACCAGCTAATCTAAAGTTGCCCCCATCACTCACTCTGCCCCACTTCACTTTTCTAGTGTTTTATTAACACTAATTACAAATAGTAATTATCTCATTCATTTGCTTGATTACTTGACTGTCTTCCCCCACAAGAATGTAAGGACTATGAGGAAAGAGACTTTGTGTCACTCAGTCAATTCTAGAAATTGCGCTAGACTGTGTCTAGAAATATCCTAGACCATGACAAAACAAGACTTATTAGATTTTGTAGAAGTCCTCTTATCTAATATAAACTACACCAGTACATGCAGAACTAACAGATGTTTTATACAGACAGAAAAATATTTGTTACAAGCAATGTGCTTACATAATTGTGAAGGCTGAGATATCCCAAGATCTGCAGTTGGCAAGCTGCAGACCCAGGAGAACTGATGATGTAGTTCCAGTCCAAAAATCAGCAGAGCTCTATTGTTTCACCTAGAGTCCAAAGGCAGGAAAAGACCAATGTCCCAGCTCAAACAGTCAGGCAAGAGGAGTCTCTTCTTACTCACAGAAGAGTCAGCCTTTATGTTCTGTTCAAGCCTTGAATAAGGCCACACACATTAGGGAAGGCAATTTACTCAGTTTGATTCAGATATTCATCTCATCTAAAAACACCCTCACCAAAACACCCAGAATAATGTTTAACCAAGTATCTGGGCACCCCAAAACTCAGTCAACTTGACACGTAAAATCAACCATCACAGTTGGTTAATCAAAAAATGTCCATCATATTAGACAATCGTGAAAGAGACACAGAGACCTTTAATGTTTTATTTTACTTCAAACATTTAAATGCATATTAATTTCCCAATCATTTATAGCAGGCCCAAAGCCTTTTCTTTGAGCATGAATCTAGTAATTGGGGTTCCAGATCATCTTGCCCACAAAACTATACTCATAATTCATCTTCGACATTTCCAGTGTCGGTTTCCTTACATGAAAAAAGAACTTAGAGACAATTATAATACAATCTAAGAGCACAAGTTGTTCTAGGCTTTTAAAGTTATTTTTTCCAATTTCTTAATAGTTATTTGATTTGATTTCATTTTTAAAATGCAATTTGCTTTCTAAAGTATTTAATTTGGTTTTCACAGTAACAGCATTTAAAAAAACTTGACATAGTATGTAGTTGTTAAATTATTCTAAGGACAAGGTTTGGGGTCAAACATGACTGAGTCTAGGGAATCATACAACTCAGCTTGCGGGAGCACACTGCATGGGCAGAATAGGGAGTTAGTGTACAATGGTGAAGTTTCAGTTTTCCATGAGGAAAAACAGTTATGATTCACAGAGAGATGGGGTAGAGTCAATTAATCAGGACAGTCAGCTCAGTGGAGTCTGCTCAAAGAGCTGCTCCCAATAATAGCCAGGCTAAAAGGATGTTAAATATTAACATCTGTTTGCCTCAGATTTATTCAGGAGTCCCCAAAGGACACAGATTATCATGAAAACCAAAATAAACAAGAAGAGGAAGAGAAGCCACTTCCAGAATCTTCTAGAAGTTTTCTCTGTTCTATTTGGTTATATTTGCCACTTCCTATTTTCATGATTGCCTTCAAATATGTAATTTGAAAACTTTAACTCTTATTCTAGCCTCTCTGAGCTATACCCTTTGGCATCCCAAGAATAAACTCATATGCTATTTTATTAAAGTGTCCATGTTTATTCTAACAGTCTTTTTTTAAAAAAATTAAAATTATCCTTTAATCTATTAGATGATAAGATAATCTGTGCTGCACAGTGAAAATAATTTATAAATGATCCCTCTGGTTAATAACATCATGCCAAAGCAAGTCCCATTTTTCACTTTTCTGTAATGATAAAATGTAATTTAACAATTTCATGTAATGAGAGGATACTATAAAGAAATGTTATTACTTTTGTTAATTACCTCCATGACGTATTTGTAAATGTAAGTGACAAAAGCTTGTAAAAATTAAACTTCAAGAGATGGAAAAACTGATTATTTAGTAACTTTATTTCTGAATAGCTAAAACGATAATAGTGTTCTACCATTATTATCTAACTCAAGCCATCAGGGACTGCACTAAACGCTCTAATGACCAAGCAGTAACATTTGTGCTGGGTAGTTTGTCGCATTTTTCTTTGGAAGTTGTAGTCCATTGGAGGCAAAATAATGTGCTGTCTATGAAAGGGCTCTAGGGCCAAATTACCTGGGTTCGAATTTCAACTCTGTTTCTTTATATTTCAATGTGTGGAAATTATTTATTTAAGTTCCATAAGTATGTCTTGTCAGATGCTGGATCCTTGAAAATATCACTAGAATAATTTATAAGGTAAATCTGAGTTTATTGTTTACCTCAGTAAGGCAGAATGCTACTTTGACAATGAATTAGTGGCATCTTGGAAAGGAGACAGGAAAGTTGTGATATTTATGAGGTTTTGGGGTTTAAGACAGGTCTTTCAGTGCAAGGGGTATATGCTTGATGGGAATTAAGTAAAAATCATGATAGAACGCTTTAGGATTGGTGGGTGCCACAAAATGAGGGCTTGGAGGTGAGGATATGGAAGAGTCTTAGAGAGTGCAGAGTAGTTTGATCCTATTGTTGAAAAGTCAGCCAGGTGTGGTGGCTCATGCCTACAATCCCAGCACTTTGGGAGCTGATGTGGGACGATCACTTGAACCCAGGAGTTCAAGACCAGCCTGGGTAACATGGAGAGATCCAATCTCTACAAAAAATACAAAAATTAGCCAGACATAGTGGTGTGGCCCTGTAGTCCCAGCTACTGGGGGGGTTAAGGTGGGTGGATTGCCTGAGCTCAGGAGGTGGAGGCTGCAGTGAGCTGTGATTGAGCCACTGCATTCCAGCCTGGGTGACAGAGTGAAACCCTTTCTCAAAGAAGAAAAAAAAAGAGAAAAGTCAACCAGTCCTGTGTTTATTAAAAATGATTTTTTTTCAGATGTTCCTGAAAGGAACATTAATGTTATTTTTAGTTTTTATCTCCCTGGACAAATACTTCCTGGAATAGGAAAGTCATAGCAGTGAAGATAGTGGTGGAATACAATCACGACAATGTGGACAGTGAGCTCTGCTTGTTGGGGGAGAGGGAGGGGGAGATGATTTGATTCTCTGTTTCTCATTTGCAAATGGGAATCATACTAGTGCATTTATGGGTGATGGTACTAATGGAGAAATACTAGCAAACCTTCCAGAAGGAAAGTACATACAGTGGAAGGAGCAAGGGTTTGGAGTCAGTCAAATCTAAATGTAAATCAGAGCTACAACTCGGCCACAAAAAAGAATGAAATTGTGTCTTTTTCAGCAATATGGATAGAACTGGAGGTGACTATCCTAAGTGAAATGATAGACACAGAAAGTGAAATACTGCATGTTCTCACTTATAAGTGGTAACCAAATAATATGTGCATACGGACATAGAGAGTAGAATAATAGACACTGGAGACTCAGAAAGATGGGGTTGGGAAGTGGGTGAGATGAGAAATTCGTTTTGGGTCCAATGTACATTATTCAGATGATGGTTACACTGAAAGCCCAGACTTCACCATTATGCAATATATCCATGTAATAAAATTGCACTTGTACCCCCTTAAATCTATACAAATTAAAAATAAAAAAATAAATCTGAGCTACAATTTTTTAGTAAGTATGGTCCTGTTTTGTGACCTCTAGAATGATAGCTCTTTCACAGGGGTGTTGTGAAAATTAATAAAATAATGAATGAGAAAATAATCTATGGGAGATATGTGTTTCAGCAAGAAACCTACAGCTCATTCCAACGGGGGACTTGAAGAGGGTTTGATGAAGGGACTAATTGCATAGGTTAAGGAACCAACAGAGAGGATGCTGGGTCAAAGCAGGAAGACCTGTTACCATTCCTAGGCCAGAAGGAGCAAGGGAAGGAACTGTCCTGGAGCCTGGTAAGAGCTGTAACACTGGATGAGAAGCACACCTGACTACCCGACAAGACCTGAGGCCGCAGGTAAAGGAATGTGCACACTGCCAAATCAGGAAGGGAGCAGCAGGAATAAATACCCTGGCCTCTTCCTCCTCCTGTTGTCCAATCGCCTGCATTGCATTTATCAAACCCAACTAAAAGCTGAGGGCAGATGAGCCTGGGTAACACACTCCTTCCGGATCAGCCTCCTGGGGCAGGCAGAATCACAAAGAATACATCAGGAGACACACACACTGAGAATGACCCCATCTTGTAAGTACTTTTAAAGTCTCAGTTCCCTACTGTGATTAACTCAAGAATGAGGATACGGTTGAAATAGAGTGTGCCAGTCTAGTGCTAAGGACACCTCTATATATCTTTTTGGAGGTGGAGGGCAGGGGTCTTTTAAGCACTAACCACGTACAGTCTGTGGTGTAATAAGAGTGGCTAATGCAAGAATGTTTACTGACTGGGCTTGTTCACTCTAAAAGAGCACCAACATTATATCTGCTTCTTGGCATATTAGGATGTAAGAATATACAATGTTCATTAGGTTCAGAAACACAAAGTCCATTCATAATGTCCATTCAGTTCTAGAAACTCCCCTTAACAAAATATGGAGATGTTTCTTTTAACTTGGAACAAAAATGAATTGGTTGACTAGAAGGTAACTCACATTGTGGAATAAATTATATATTTATATATAATTTTATTAGCTATAATATATATTTTATTATATATAAATTATATATATTATATATATATATAAAATGCAAGTAATCTATGAGTACTTCTATACATGGCAGTGATCAGTGATGTTAACCACCAATCTGCCATCACAGGGCAAGCTGAAAGGTTTAGCCAGAAGCAGAGTAGAGGGCCTTTCTGGAGCCTCTTCTTTATGTCTGGGTTCTGCGTTAGCCCCAATCTCACTTATTTTGAACCTTAACCTGGTCCCTATTGAGTGGCCATTTACTGATGCCAATGCTTATGATTGATTGCAGGCCCATGTCAAAGACATGGAGTCGATAAGCCTTACTTCTCTTACCATCTAAACTTCTTTTGAATGTCCTAGAATGCTCACAAATGTCTTCCCCAAATGCTTGTTTTTGCTGGATAGCAAAGTATTAGACTACTACTCACTCCCACCACCCTGACAGCTTTAAGCAGGAAGAGGAATATCTTCCAGAATGAATCCTATCTGATGGCCTTTCTCCTATTATTAAAATTCGCTTCCTTTTGTGGTTGGCTGTTTCTCACTGCAGACATATCCCACTCTGGGATCAGAGCTTGACCTAACTCTCTGAACTGGGATGTTACTAATCAAATGCTCCCCTTGTATCAGCTATTCTTAACCTTGTGATTGTCTCACGTAGAAAATGTTGAAGGGAGGATGTTCCCTATTAAGTAGATGATGGAAAGGGTTCCTTACGGATGATCACCCCTTTTCAGAAACCAATCACATACTTTTAGGGCATTTTACATCCCAGTGCTTCTCAGTGATACCTTTCCCATTACTTTATCCTAAAAACTCATTTTTTAATTAAACAACTTTCAAAAAATGACAATGAGTACTTTCCAGGGGACCCCTTTAAAAAGACAATACCAATTTGGGTGTATAATTTCAGATATGCTTATTTTAAAAAATAAATCCTATTTCTTTAGAGTAAACCTGAGTTTCATATCCTGCACGCTCTTATGCACAAATCTTTTCATCTTCTCTAAAGGACTGCAAACTCTTTCAAGGCCGGGGCTATACCTCACTTATTCCTTTTATTCTACCAATATATTCCTTTCCTTAATAACTTTAATTCATTTGTGAAATGCTGCCGCCAAGTGAAGAGCCATTACATGGGAAAAAATTTCCATTAAATTTAATGGGAAAAATTATGATGCTTGTCATCAGAGCCAAGATATCCAGACAATTTTCTTTTTTTTTCTTTTATTATTATTATTATTATACTTTAAGTTTTAGGGTACATGTGCACAACATGCAGGTTTGTTACATATGTATACATGTGCCATGTTGGTGTGCTGCATCCATTAACTCATCATTTAACATTAGGTATATCTCCTAATGCTATCCCTCTCTCCTCCCCCGACCCCACAACAGGCCCCAGTGTGTGATGTTCCCCTTCCTGTGTCCATGTGTCCTCATTGTTCAATTCCCACCTGTGAGTGAGAACATGCGGTGTTTGTTTTTTTGTCCTTGCGATAGTTTACTGAGAATGATGGTTTCCAGCTTCATCCATGTCCCTACAAAGGACAATGAACTCATCATTTTTTATGGCTGCATAGTATTCCATGGTGTATATGTGCCACATTTTCTTAATCCAGTCTATCATTGTTGGACATTTGGCTTGGTTCCAAGTCTTTGCTATTGTGAATAGTGCCGCAATAAACATACGTGTGCCTGTGTCTTTATAGCAGCATGATTTATAATCCTTTGGGTATATACCCAGTAACGGGATGGCTGGGTCAAATGGTATTGCTAGTTCTAGATCACTGAAGAATCGCCACACTGACTTCCACAATGGTTGAACTAGTTTACAGTCCCACCAACAGTGTAAAAGCGTTCCTATTTCTCCACATCCTCTCCAGCATCTGTTGTTTCCTGACTTTTTAATGATCACCATTCCAACTGGTGTGAGATGGTATCTCATTGTGGTTTTGATTTGCATTTCTCTGATGGCCAGTGATGATGAGCATTTTTTCATGTGTCTTTTGGCTGCATAAATGTCTTCTTTTGAGAAATGTCTGTTCATATCCTTTGCCCACTTGTTGATGGGGTTGTTTGTTTTTTTCTTGTAAATTTGTTTGAGTTCATTGTAGCTTCTGGATATTAGCCCTTTGTCAGATGAGTAGATTGCAAAAATTTTCTCCCATTCTGTAGGTTGCCTGTTCACTCTGATAGTGGTTTCTTTTGCTGTGCAGAAGCTCTTTAGTTGAATTAGATCCCATTTGTCAATTTTGGCTTTTGTTGCCATTGCTTTTGGTGTTTTAGACATGAAGTCCTTGCCCATGCCTATGTCCTGAATGGTATTGCCTAGGTTTTCTTCTAGGGTTTTTATGGTTTTAGGTTTAACATTTAAGTCTTTAATCCATCTTGAATTAATTTTTGTATAAGGTGTAAGGAAGGGATCCACTTTTAGCTTTCTGCATATGGTTAGCCAGTTTTCCCAGCACCATTTATTAAATAGGGAATCCTTTCCCCATTGCTTGTTTTTGTCAGGTTTGTCAAAGATCAGATGGTTGTAGATTTGTGGCATTATTTCTGAGGGCTCTGTTCTGTTCCATTGATCTATATCTCTGTTTTGGTACCAGTACCATGCTGTTTTGTTACTGTAGCCTTGTAGTATAGTTTGAAGTCAGATAGAGTGATGCCTCCAGCATTGTTCTTTTGGTTTAGGATTGACTTGGCAATGCGGGCTCTTTTTTGGTTCCATATGAACTTTAAAGTAGTTTTTTCCAATTCTGTGAAGAAAGTCATTGGTAGCTTGATGAGGATGGCATTGAATCTATAAATTACCTTGGGCAGTATGGCCATTTTCACAATATTGATTCTTCCTACCCATGAGCATGGAATGTTCTTCCATTTGTTTGTATCCTCTTTTATTTCATTGAGCAGTGGTTTGTAGTTCTCCTTGAAGAGGTCCTTCACATCTCTCATAAGTTGTATTCCTAGGTATTTTATTCTCTTTGAAGCAATTGTGAATGGGAGTTCACTCATGATTTGGCTCTCTGTTTGTCTGTTGTTGGTGTATAAGAATGCTCGTGATTTTTGCACATTGATTTTGTATCCTGAGACTTGCTGAAGTTGCTTATCAGCTTAAGGAGATTTTGGGCTGAGACAATGGGGTTTTCTAGATATACAATCATGTCGTCTGCAAACAGGGACAATTTGACTTCCTCTTGTCCTAATTGAATGCCCTTTGTTTCCTTTTCCTGACTGATTGCCCTGGCGAGAACTTCCAACACTGTGTTGAATAGGAGTGGTGAGAGAGGGCATCCCTGTCTTGTGCCAGTTTTCAAAGGGAATGCTTCCAGTTTTTGTCCATTCAGTGTGATATTGGCTGTGGGTTTGTCATAGATAGCTCTTGTTATTTTGAGATACGTCCCGTCAATACCTAATTTATTGAGAGTTTTTAGCATGAAGCGTTGTTGAATTTTGTCAAAGGCCTTTTCTGCATCTATTGAGATAATCATGTGGTTTTTGTCTTTGGTTCTGCTTATATGCTGAATTACATTTATTGATTTGTGTATGTTGAACGAGCCTTGCATCCCAGGGATGAAGCCCACTTGATCATGGTGGATAAGCTTTTTGATGTGTTGCTGGATTTGGCTTGCGAGTATTTTATTGAGGATTTTTGCATCAATGTTCATCAAGGATATTGGTCTAAAATTCTCTTTTTTTGTTGTGTCTCTGCCAGGCTTTGGTATCAGGATGATGCTGGCCTCATAAAATGAGTTAGGGAGGATTCCCTCTTTTTCTATTGATTGGAATGTTTCAGAAGGAATGGTACCAGCTCCTCCTTGTACCTCTGGCAGAATTCCACTGTGAATCCATCTGGTCCTGAACTTTTTATGGTTGGTAAGCTATTAATTATTGCCTCAATTTCAGAGCCTGTTATTGGTCTATTCAGAGATTCAACTTCTTCCTGGTTTAGTCTTGGGAGAGTGCATGTGTCGAGGAATTTATCCATTTCTTCTAGATTCTCTAGCTTATTTGCGTAGAGGTGCTTATAGTATTCTCTGATGGTAGTTTGTATTTCTGTGGGATCAGTGGTGATATCCCCTTTGTAATTTTTTATTGGGTCTATTTGATTCTTCTCTCTTTTATTCTTTATTAGTCTTGCTAGCAGTCTATCAATTTTGTTGATCTTTTCAAAAAACCAGCTCCTGGATTCATTGATTTTTTAAGGGATTTTTGTGTCTCTATTTCCTTCAGTTCTGTTCTGATCTTAGTTATTTCTTGCCTTCTGCTGGCTTTTGAATGTGTTTACTCTTGCTTCTCTAGTTCTTTTAATTTTGATGTTAGGGTGTTAATTTTAGATCTTTCCTGCTTTCTGTTGTGGGCATTTAGTGCTATAAATTTCCCTCTACACACTGCTTTGAATGTGTCCCAGAGATTCTGGTATGTTGTGTCTTTGTTCTTATTGGCTTCAAAGAACATCTTTATTTCTGCCTTCATTTTGTTATGTACCCAGTAGTCATTCAGGAGCAGGTTGTTCAGTTTCCATGTAGTTGAGCAGTTTTGAGTGAGTTTCTTAATCCTGAGTTCTAGTTTGATTGCACTGTGGTCTAAGAGACAGTTTCTTATAATTTCTGTTCTTTTACATTTGCTGAGGAGTGCTTTACTTCCAACTATGTGGTCAATTTTGGAACAGTTGCGGTGTGGTGCTGAAAAGAATGTATATTCTGTTGATTTGGGGTGGAGAGTTCTGTAGATGTCTATTAGGTCCGCTTGGTGCAGACCTAAGTTCAATTCCTGGATATCCTTGTTAACTTTCTGTCTTGTTGATCTGTCTAATGTTGACAGTGGGGTGTTAAAGTCTCCCATTATTATTGTGTGGGAGTGTAAGTCTCTTCGTAGGTCTCTAAGGACTTGCTTTATGAATCTGGGTGCTCCTGTATTGGGTGCATATATATTTAGGATAGTTAGTTCTTCTTGTTGAATTGATCCCTTTACCATTATGTAATGGCCTTCTTTGTCTCTTTTGATCTTTGTTGGTTTAAAGTCTGTTTTATCAGAGACTGGGATTGCAACCCCTGGCCTTTTTTGTTTTCCATTTGCTTGGCAGATCTTCCTCCATCCCTTTATTTTGAGCCTATGTGTGTCTTTGCACGTGAGATGGGTTTCCTGAATACAGCACACTGATGGGTCTTGACTCTTTATCTAATTTGTCAGTCTGTGCCTTTTAATTGGAGCATTTAGCCCGTTTACATTTAAGGTTACTACTGTTATGTGTGAATTTGATCCTGTCATTATGATGTTAGCTGGTTATTTTGCCCATTAGTTGATGCAGTTTCTTCCTAGCCTCGATGGTCTTTACAATTTGGTATGTTTTTGCAGTGGCTGGTACTGGTTGTTCCTTTCCATGTTTAGTGCTTCCTTCAGGAGCTCTTTTAGGGCAGGCCTGGTGGTGACAAAATCTCTCAGCATTTGCTTGTCTGTAAAGGATTTCATTTCTCCTTCACTTATGAAGCTTAGTTTGGCTGGATATGAAATTCTGGGTTGAAAATTCCTTTCTTTAAGAATGTTGAATATTGGCCCCCACTCTCTTCTGGCTTGTAGAGTTTCTGCCGAGAGATCAGCTGTTAGTCTGATGGGCTTCCCTTTGTGAGTAACCCGACCGTTCTCTCTGGCTGCCCTTAACATTTTTTCCTTCATTTCAACTTTGGTGAATCTGACAATTATGTGTCTTGGAGTTGCTCTTCTCGAGGCGTATGTTTGTGGCGTTCTCTGTATTTCCTGAATTTGAATGTTGGCCTGCCTTGCTAGATTGGGGAAGTTCTCCTGGATAATATCCTGCAGAGTGTTTTCCAACTTGATTCCATTCTCCCTGTCACTTTCAGGTACACCAATCAGACGTAGATTTGGTCTTTTCACATAGTCCCATATTTCTTGGAGGCTTTGTTCGTTTCTTTTTATTCTTTTTTCTCTAAACTTCTCTTCACGCTTCATTTCATTCATTTCGTCTTCCATCACTGATACCCTTTCTTCCAGTTGATCGCTTCAGTTACTGAGGTTTGTCCATTCATCACGTAGTTCTCGTGCCATGGTTTTCAGCTCCATCAGGTCCTTTAAGGACTTCTCTGCATTGGTTATTCTAGTTATCCATTCATCTAATTTTTTTTCAATGTTTTTAACTTCTTTGCCATTGGTTCAAACTTCCTCCTTTAGCTCAGAGTAGTTTGATCTTCTGAAGCCTTCCTCTCTCAACTCATCAAAGTCATTCTCCGTCCAGCTTTGTTCCATTGCTGGTGAGGAGCTGCGTTCCTTTGGAGGAGGAGAGGCACTCTGATTTTTAGAGATTCCGGTTTTTCTGCTCTGTTTTTTCCCCATCTTTGTGGTTTTATCTATCTTTGATCTTTTATGATGGTGACGTACAGATGGGTTTTTGGTGTGGATGTCCTTTCTGTTTGTTAGTTTTCCTTCTAACAGTCAGGACCCTCAGCTGCAGGTCTGTTGGAGTTTACTGGAGGTCCATTCCAGGCCCTGTTTGCCTGTGTATCAGCAGCAGTGGCTGCAGAACAGCGGATGTTGGTGAACTGCAAATGCTGCTTCCAGGTCGTTCCTCTGGAAGTTTTGTCTCAGTGGAGTACCCAGCCATGCGAGGTGTCAGTCCACCCCTACTGGGGGGTGCCTCCCAGTTAGGCTACTCGGGAGTCAGGAACCCACTTGAGGAGGCAGTCTGCCCATTCTCAGATCTCAAGCTGCATGCTGGGAGAACCACTACTCTCTTCAAAGCTGTCAGACAGGGACAGTCAAATCTGCAGAGGTTATTGCTGTCTTTTGTTTGTCTGTGCCCTGCCGCCAGAGGTGGAGCCTACAGAGGCAGGCAGGCCTCCTTGAGCTGTGGTGGGCTCCACCCAGTTCGAGCTTCCCGGCCACTTTGTTTACCTACTCAAGCCTGAGCAATGTCTGGCGCCCCTCCCCTAGCCTCACTGTCACCTTGCAGTTTGATCTCAGACTGCTGTTCTAGCAATGAGTGAGGCTCTGTGGGCGTAGGACCCTCCAAGCCATGTGCAAGATATAATCTCCTGGTGTGCCGTTTGTTAAGCCCATTGGAAGAGCACAGTATTAGGGTGGGAGTGACCCAGTTTTCCAGGTGCCATCTGTCACCTCTTTCTTTGACTAGGAAAGGGAATTTCCTGACCCTTTGCACTTCCTGGGTGAGGTGATGCCTCACCCTGCTTCGGCTCATGCACGGTGCACTGCACCCACTGTCCTGCACCCACTGTCTGGCACTCCCCAGTGAGATGAACCGGGTACCTCAGTTGGAAATGCAGAAATCACCCATCTTCTGCATCGCTCATGCTGGGAGCTGTAGACTGGTGCTATTCCTATTCGGCCATCTTGGCTCCACCCCCTGCAGACAATTTTCTTAGAAAAATATATGAACTGGACAATAAAAACAAAGGCTTGCAATTAATAAATATTTTAAAGTAAATAAATACACATTGTATTTAAAATGTGGTGAAGGTTATTTGCTGATACGGTTTGGCTGTGTCCCCACCCAAATCTCATCTTGAATTGTAATAATCCCCACTTGTCAAGGGCGGAGCCAGGTGGAGATAATTGAATCATGGGGGCAATTTCCCTCATACTGTTCCTGTGGTAGTGAATAAGTCTCACAAGATCTGATGGTTTTGTAAATGGGGAGTTCCCCTGCCCAAGCTCTCTTCCCTGCCACCATGTAAGATGTGACTTTGCTCCTCCTTTGCCTTCTGCCATGCTTGTGAGGCCTCCCCAGCCATGTGGAACTGTGAGTCAATTAAACCTCTCTCCTTTATAAATTACCCAGTCTTGGGTCTGTCTTTATTAGCCGTGTGAAAATAGACTAGTACATTTGCCAAAGAAGATAAAAGACTTACAGTGGGTGGTAGGGTGGTGAAGGAGGGGTGTCAGAAAGATATTCTTTGGAGGATGTATTCTTACTTATGTATCATTCCCTTCACCAATTTTTCAGCATTTTCCAGGCTCATGGTTGCCTTGCATTCAAATCTACACTTACAATTAGTTACAGCAGAGAAACATATCTTTAGTGCAAACTAAAGTCTAACTAACCATGAGAATGCTTTAAAATACTTCAAAGTAGCCCACACAAACAACATGCTGTAGAAGCTGCCTTCCCATCCCGTTTGCTTGTCTCATGTACACAAAGGAAAACATTTTGGGTGCATCCATCATGGTGTGCAATGTAAATTTGTTCCATATGCTATTCACTGACTAAACTGTTGTTCTGAGTGAATTTTAAATGTGTCATTGCCTGAAATTATAATGTTGAAATACCACTTATAGCATATATATTCATTTTGCTTCAGGGTGAAAATCTCTTTATTCTGGAAAAAATAAAGTCATCGTCTGAAAAGTAGTATAACTTTTCAAGATACTTTTTGTTGAAAAGTCACTAAGCACTCATTAGGTAAAGTAAATTGTAGCATATTACAAGCCATGTACTCAAATCAATGAATGGATGAATCAAGAATAAAACACCATTCTTTTAGTTTTGTTTTTTTCTAAGACATCTTGTTATAGCATAAAACACTATTCTTCTAATAACCTTATTAGAAGATCATTTAAATCAATAGTTTAACTAGTCAGTTGCCTGTAATGAGGAAGTTGTTTTGGTTGCAATAGTCAAAATGTCTTCAAAATTTTTGACTTGCTATGTAGGCTATTTATCCCCATGTATTGAGGTGTTTTAGATTTCTTAGACTAGAGTGGAGACCTCACATTGGTTTTCAGCAATTTTGAAGCAGAAACTAGAGCAACATAACATGAATACCTGTAGATTTTGGAGGGTGAGGAGTGTCATTATCTTATGAAGAAGTCAGAGCAAAGAAACAGCCTTGAAGAGCAAAAGACCCTCATAACCCAGCACACCACCATGCTCTGGCCACTTGAGATCATGTGAGAAGGGCATCAGCGCCCACTCCCACCCATTCCATGTCAATCTTCAAGGAGCCCCTACTTTTTTGTACTCATTTGTCTTTCTTTACCTGTCCTTCTTTTATGCTCACCTGTTTTGCTGAACTCCTATTAATCCCAATGGAGAAGGCACCAGGTTCAAGAGACAGAAGAAGAGACTCAGAGCCAGCAAACAAAACGTGGGGTTTCACTGGGAACTTAAGTACAGAGGAGAGAGTCCAGTGGCAGTGAGCTGGACAAGATACCCTCATGCCCAGTGGTAGCAAGCTGGGCAGGAAAACCACACCTGTATACATGGCATTTTCACTTACCATCCTCCTCTGAATGACCTCCACCTGGCAACTTTCATTTGACCCAAAACACATTTGACCCGTCTGCTATACAGCCTGAGTTACATGGGACAAGCTGGGGGCTAAGATGCTCATCATAGACAAGAAACAAATCTCGAGGCTGGTCACTCCCAGATTCCCTAGCTCAGAACACACATTCAGGTGCATCTGCCATACAGCGTTATTCTCAGGGCATGCTTAAATTATTGCTATCAGGTGCGTTTACTCCATCACCCTAGCTGTTTTCCTCCTAACACTAATCAAAGTCACCTTCCTTTGTATATGCTCACCCAGTTTCTCACATCATCAGTACTTTATCCTACCTGGCAGGTCTCTCTTCCTTTCTTTCCTTCAGACCCTCGTCATGCCCCTTTCCAAGACCATGGGAGGAGGACAGGCCTGTGAGACTATCCAGCATTGTGATGTGCCTATATGTGTTTCTGTGCATACACTTTTATCTCTAATGTACCACTTTATATTTATGAGGCCTTTATGTGATCACTCAGACCTGAACTTATAATTTCTTTTTTCCAGCAAGAATGTTATTGCAAATGGCAAATAAGGATTTGTTAGCACCAAGAAGCACAGTCCCAGAGATTTTTGAATGTCTGATCAATTGCCATATAGGCTGAGAAAAACCTTAGCTATTGGCTATTTCTTACTACTTCTCCCACTTCCATTACCTTCCTTATCCTCCCCCAAGGTTATGATTACAAGACAAATTGAAACAAATCCAAGGATTTCAAATTTCCCTGAGGAAAGGTATTATAGATTTATGAAGTTTTAGTCCTAATCTGAATGGTCATCCAAACACAAAGTAGTTATTTGAAAGTAGTAGTAGATCCTGTCACCGATTTCATACAGAAAGAAAAGGAAGAAAAATTGATCTAAGATTTTTGCCTCCATGAGGGCTATTATATTTTATGAATATTGACTTGTTAACAAAGACAATAAGATTTAGAATCTAACAAAAGCATATACAAACATTTGTAAAGGGATTTAAAACTTTTCCTATAGAATAACTTACATGAAGTTAATAGAAACCTTCCATCATCCCAAGTACCCTCTGGTGTGCGTATCAACCAGATATGGTGTCCATATCAACAGGGCTCAAGTGAACCTTCTATGCCTATTTCAAAGAAGTCCCTTCTAAGAACAGAAACCTACTAAACAAAGAATAAAATACTTCTTTCCTCTCCTGGTTCTTATAAAGTGCTGATGTTTCCATTTTGCCTATTACGATCACTCTTACTAAGTGTAGTGGCTCATGCTTGTAATCCCAGTACTTTGGGAGGCCAATGTGGGCAGATCACTTGAGGTCAGGAGTTCAAGACCAGCCTAGGCAACATGGCAAAACCCCATCTCTACAAAAAATACAAAAATTTGTTGGGCATGGTGGTGCGTGCCTGTAGTCCTAGCTACTTCGGTGGCTGAGATGGGAGGATGGCTTGAGCCTGGGAGGCGGAGGTTGCAATAAGCTGAGATTGCACCACTGCACTCCAGCCTGGGTGACAGAATGAGACCCTGTCTCATTAAAAAAAAAAAATCACTCTCAAATTATTTTTCTGGGAATAAATACTCATTTCTGCTAGGCTTAAACTAAAACTCAAACCCACTTTTCAAATCCTGCTAGTCTACTTGGTATAGGTGAATGAAGTCACCTATTTATCTAGTACTTACTGCCATTTTACCCATTTTCAAGTGTACAATTCAGTGGTGTTAATTACATCCATGATGTTGTGCAACCATCACCACTATCTACTGTATTTCCAAAACATTTTCTGTACTCCAAACAGAGATTCTGTAACCATTAAGTAATAACTCCCAATTTTTCACTCATACCAGCTCATGATAACTTCTAATGTACTTTCTGCCTCAAAGAACTTGCCTATTCTAGATATTTCATGTAAGTGGAACCATGCAATAGTTGTCCTTTTGTGTCTGCCTTATTTCACTTTGCATAATATTTTTAAGGTTCATTTGTGTTGTAGCATATATCAGAACTTCATTCCTTTTTATGGCTGAATAATATTCCATTTTACATATGTACAAAATTTGGTTTATTTATCTGCTTATAGTCATTTGGGTTGTTTCTCACCTCTTGACTATTGTGAATCATGTTGCAATAAACATTGGGCATATAAGTATCTGAGTTCTTGTCTTTAATTCTTTTGGGTGCATACCTAGGAGTGAAATGTGTGGGTCTTAATGTCAATTCTATGTTTAGCTTTTTGAGAAATCATCAAACTCTTTTCCACAAAAGCTATGCCATTTTACATTCTCATTAGCAACATAGGGTTCAATTGTTTCACATGCTTGTCAACACTTATAATTTTCCATTTCTTTAAAGTTATAGCCATCCTAGTAGGTGTGAATTGGCAGCTCATGGTGGTTTTGATTTTACGTTTTTCTAATAATTAGTGATGTTGAGGGTCTTTTTCTGTACTTATTGCCCATTTGTATATATTCTTTCAAGAAATACCTATTCAAGTCCTTTACCCATTTTTAATTGGGTTGTCGTACCATTGTTGAGTTTTGGGAGTTCTTTAAATATTCTAGATATTAAACCCTTATAAGATAAATAATTTGAAAACATTTTCTCCCATTCTGTAGGTTATAGTTTCACTTTTTTGATAATGATTTTTGATGCACAAAAGTTTTTAATTTATCTATTTTTTGTTTTGTTGCTTATGCTGTTAATGTCAGATCTAAAAATCCATTGTCAAAATCTAAGGTCATGAAGATTTATTTACTCCTATGTTTTCTTCTAAGAGTTTCTGGTTTTAGCTGTTATATTTCCATTGTTGGTCCATTGTTTGTTAACTTCATGTAAGTTGATAATAATGAGTTATTATTTTTTAATAGACAGGGTTTCACTCTCATCCAGGCTGGAGTGCAGTGGCACAATCACAACTCACTGCAACCTCAAAGTGATCCTGCTGCCTCAGTGTTCTGAGTAGCTAGGACTACAGGCAAACAACACCATAGCTGACTAATTTTTAGAAGAAAAATTTTTTTAGAGATGGAGTCTTGCTATATTGTCCAGGCTGGTCTCAAACTCCAGGCCTCAAGTGATCCTTCCACCTCAGCTTGCCAAAGGGCTGAGATTATAGGAATGAGCCATCAGGCACATTCAGCCGTTTTGAGTTAATTTTTGTATATGTTATGAATTACCCATTTATATTTGAAGATCATGTCTTGATGTAGGTGGCATACTGATATGTGGAATATTGCAAGAATCCCCAAACACATACAAATTTATCTCCATTCAATGGAGTATCGATGTTTTCTCTGAATTGGAATAATAAAAAAGAAGTAGAGAACAAAATTAATATTTCATGTTTTAATGCAGAATACTAGATTCCTATGTAAAAGGAGAAAAAACATGGAAGTTTCAATCAGGTAAAATTTGTATTTCCTGTCATCTACAACACACTACTTCTCCATACTTCATAAAATGCTTCCAGCTGAATAAAGGAAGGGAATTAGAGAGGAGAGTTTAGATAAGACAGACTCTAGAGAAAAATCTATGCTTACCTCCCAGACGGATTCACAGCAAGAGGAATAGATAGAATCCCATATTTAGGGGATCTGAAAGCAGAGGGGCGACTGTTATGCTTTTTACCTGGCTACACATGGAGGCTGTAAACCTCACTGACCATTCTCTGCATCCTCATGATGAAAAATGCTGGTGGAGATGGGCCCATAAGGCACCATATATATAGGCATACAGGGACAAATGAGCCAGAGAGGAACCTCAGAAATATTTGCTGAGTGTTTTCACTCCCAGTGCTTGAGGAGCTGCCAAATTTCTCATATGAAACATTGTAAATTGCCCTAAGACTAGAGAGTTTCTGTTGCCATGACTTTAGAATTAAGGTCAAAACATAGTCAATTATATCTAGTACAATTATATATATCCAACAAAGAGGTAATATATTTTGCAGGAATAAAGAAGACACAGTGAGGCCTATGTTCAGCCTTGCCTCACCTTATGGCCAAAAGTTTCTCACCAAAATTCACCACTCTACCAGAATTTGGAGGGTTTGCCAATTTAAATAATTCTATAGAAACTAGCAACTAAATACAGTTGAATTTGTTTATAGGAAGTTGTATCAAGATGTTTTAAAAGAACACCAATATTTTATATGCTGCTTTTAGGAAGCTTTAAAATGATCATTTGAGACACTGTTGCATGCAGATAAATTCTCTAGTCTGCTTGTGTATCTCCAGTGCAATTTAAAACACAGATGCAGGCAAGAGAGAAGGGCTGGAGGCTAACAGAATTTGGCAGCAGCCGTAAGTCTTTCTTTTCCCGTAATAGCTTTGTAGATGTCAGCATGAAAGGACAAGACCTGGTCTCTGTTCTCACTTCAAAGGAGTCTAGGCATTAAATCTCCAACAGTCTCATGCCTTTAGCAGAAGGCTTGTGAAGACAGGGGCAACTGATGTGAATCCCAGGGGAGGAAAAGGTAATTTTCCAACACAGAAACACAAATCATCCCGATGGATCCTAGTAAGTTGAGTATGAGGGGAAAGATGCTAAGATAATGTAGAAAATGCTGCAACATATTGAGAAGGAGAATGGAATGTGGAGTTCAATATTCCCTTTGGATGGAACTCAAGGGAAAACTCATAGGTGTTATCTGTTTCTGTGCTCAGAGCCTGCATTTATACTTCTAAATTCAAAGACTCAGTTGACTAATCTTAAATCATTATTGTTTGCCTTTTAAAAAAGTACTTGTACAGAAAATTACATAGTATTATAATATTTGTTGGCAGTCAAGAAAAGGCAAAAGAGCTAAAGCAATCACCACTGGTGGACTCTCACTTGAGCTTCCCTTTGAATAATCAGCAATGGAGAAAACAGTTGACATTCAGCTCAATGAACACACATTGAGTATGTAACATGATCTAGGCACTAATTGGTTTCTTTGAAAGGGAAGGGACCTACATATCCATAAAACACAGACTTTCCCCCAAGTGACAAATCAAGAAGTCTAGAAGCATCTTAGACTTATGTGTGCTTGCAAGGAAAGTTCCACAAGGCTGTTGGGGAGTCTTCGACCAAAGTCACCCATCAGAGGAGTCCCACATGTCCCAGGAATTTGGGATTTTTTTGTCATACTCATTCACTGATGGAGAGCAGCACATGGGAAGTGTGGCTGTGGTGCAAATGTGGTGATGGATTTCAGAGCCAGGTAGAAGATCTCTCGGTCAATTACGCTCCCTGCTCTGACAGGCAAGTTCCCATGATGGCCACACCAGTGAGTCAGCTCCCTGGAAATGTCAGTATAACACAGGTATGTTGTTGCATCATTTAGTATTGTAAATTTGTCTGTTTAAATAAGAAAATTAGTTCATATATTTACTCGATAGAGAAATGAGTGTTTTCGACCTCAAAAAGATAAAGTAATTTATTACTCAGAGAATCTTTGCACCTACTGGGCTCCTTTAACAGCCACTGGATGGTTTTTAGTTCAAAGAAAGTTGCCACTCCCTTCTCAGAAAATGGTAAAGGGGGAGAGAAAGATTTGCTGTTGTACTAATATAGAGAAGAAGCAGCTCTGTTCATTTCTTTTAATTTTCTCTGAAGTGAGCTTTTCTTCTTCATGGCAAATGATTGTTCTGCCTGAAGCTATTTGTCACTGGGATGGGAACAGAAGGGTGGAGTAACCATGTATGCAATATTCTTAGCATATCTTTATTAGAGTCTAATTCTTTACATCTGTCTCCTACAGAGAAACCTCTCCTTAAAATGGTAGCATCCACTTTACGAGTTAAGAAGAGTAAGAAGTGAGCAACACATGGCATTCTATTACGGCATTGCAAGTTGCGGCAATGATTTCTTTGTTGTGTTGATATCAAAATTTAACTCTATCATGGTATAAATTGATCTTGTCATTGTGACCCATGAACATTTACTGAATATTTATGATATGTTTACCAATGAGAATGCAAAGAGGTCTCAGACTCTTTATCTCAAGAGGCTTATCTATTTAGGGGGAAAATGCATGTATATTAAAGAATTCCAGATAGTATAGTCTACCAAGTCTAGATTTTATTTATTTCACTTATAAGCTATAGAATGAACCTGTAATGCTTTCCCAGAAGTGTAGCAGAAGATACAAGATCCTGGGTCAGAAATGAAGGATTTTGTGATTTACAGCACAGCAAGCAGCAGTGGAGTTTGGGGAACTCACTGCTTTTCCAACAAGCAGAAAGTTAGCCTGATCTTTGTTGAAGGCGGATACATTACCTCATCTTTCAGGTAACCAGCTGCATAAACAAGTGTGAGAAATGGCCTGAGTATCAGGGCCTTGCAGTCTCGGCTCACCCAGCAAGACATGTAGGAACTCAAGAAGCCCAAGGAAGGCTGCCTCCTCCAACACAGGCAGAAAGTCAAATGGTCAATACCAGTGACAGCACCACTGAAGTTTGGAAATCAGAAATAACAGGACATTCATGACATAGGGGAAATGGATGTTTTTTTTCATGAATATAAACCAAAAATAAAATTCTAAGCCCCTCAACCATCTGAATGGACCCCTCCTTTTGGCCAGGGCACTCCAAAGTTAATCTGAAAAACTAATTCAAGCCATGATAGGAAGTAGGGGTCAGACATGCCTCATTAAACTCTCCTCCCTTTTGGAATTCAGGAAAAACTGGACTAGCAGTAACAACACAGACCTTAAGTCTGATAAACATTTACAATCTATTCTCTCTGAAGCCTACTACCTGGAGGCTTCATCTGCATAATAAAACCTTGATCTCCACAACCCCTTATCATAACTCAGACATTCCTTTCTATTGATAATAATTCCTTCAACCAATTACCAATCAGAAAATTTTAAAATCTATCCAGGACCTGGAACCCCCACCCCTACCTCCTCATGCTTTGAGTTGTCCTATCTTTCCAGGTCAAACCAATGTACATCTTACATGTATTGATTGATGACCTATGTCTCCCTAAAATGTATAAAAGCAAGCTGTACCCCTACCACCTTGGGCACATGTCATCAGGACCTCCTGAGGCTGTGTCACAGGTGCATCCTTAACCTTGGCAAAATAAACTTTCTAAATTGATTGAGTCCTGCCTCAGATACTTTTGGGTTCACATTACAAAAACGAAGAAAAGATTACTGCTTATAGTAAAATATTTATTATTAGCTTACCTCAACAGGCAGCAGTGGTTTGCTTATAAAAACAAAACACTGGGGTAGAAAGACAGGGAACAGGTCTTTGGGAGTTTTAATACTTATTAACAATGATGAGACTGGATGAACTGCATTGTGAAACATAATGTAAAACTATCATTCATTGTCAGTGATTTAAGGAAGGAATGTTAGATGCAGGAATCTGATTATAATCAAGTGAATTGAAATGTTATCTCCACCCAGAAATTTCTACGTGTTTTCTATTGAATGTCCCTCCTAGGCCACAATAGAAACAGTAGGAACAATGCCCAGCATTTTAAGCTTCAATTAGCTGCATAGTGGTTGATGGGAGTATGGGGATTTAAAATCCTTTATGCTTCCATTAGATAAAAATCTGTGACATGTAAGTCATGATTATTCATCAGCATGGGTCCAAGTCCTGCTCCACACCCTTGTCTGCTTGGCCCACTTTCCTCCATGAGCTCCAGAGCCACACAAGAGGTTGTAGCCAATAGTGACCTTTTGTACCAGAAGCTTCACTGATTCTAGCAGGAAACTGAGTTTCCTCCACTTGGTTCCAGAGGACACTGTACATGACCTTGAAGTATTTTGTGATCCTATTGTGTGGCCAACAGCAATGAAGCAGCAACATTTCCCAGAACAAAAGCAGATGACCTCAGGCAGACACAAGACTGACAGGCAGTTGTGAAGCAGGCCCGGGCTCCCTGCTTTAGAGAAGAGAAATGGAGCCATCATTACAGACACTGACTCTCTAAATTTATCAATTCCTGGAAAAAGAGCATTAAAAAGTAGAAGTTATTGGCTAGCCCCGAAGTATTATTTAACGTGGAAAAGTGGCCCAAGTAAAATATGTAAAAGTCAAGGATTTTTCAAAAGTAGTGTCGATCAACTTTCTTATTCATAGTTTACATACAGTGTCTTTGATTATGAAAAAGGCTCTGTGCGTGTGTGTGTGTGTGTGTGTGTGTGTGTAATTCTAGAATCTATTTGTAACTTTTTAAATTAAAATCCCATTTTAGGAGGAGAAAAAATAAACTTTCATCTCCATATAAAAAAAAGAGCTTTGGGAGATATCTGTTACTTAATTTGAGCAGTTTTTTTCCATTCTCTGAAATTGCCCCTTCCTTCCTCATATTTTCCCAAATTATCTCGGTTCCTAGTTTACAACCTGCCCTAGCTTACCTAAACACCTTCTTCTTCAGGAATTTTCAAGTATCTAATGATAAAATATTGTGACACCTCTCAGCCATATTTGTACTTTAAAAGAGAAATTTTGTTTTCAAAATACAAAGGGGTCTATTACTAACAGTAGATTTTTTAGGAATGAATGGATGGCATTTGCAGCAACCTGGATGAGATTGAAGAATATTATTCTAAGTTAAGTAACTCAAGAATGGAAAACCAAACATTGTATGTTCTCACTCATAAGTGGGAGCTAAGCTATGAGGATGCAAAGGCATAAGAATAATACAATGGACTTTGGGGACTCACAAGAAAAAGGTGGGAAGAGGGTGATGGATAAAAGATTACAATTTGGGTTCAATGTACACGCTCAGGTATTGGGTGCACCAAAATCTCACAAATCACCACTGAAGAACTTACTCATGGAAACAAACACCACCTTTTCCTCAATAACCTATGGAAATAAAAAATTTAAAATAAAATAAAATAAAAGCAGTCCTTCCCAGGTTAAAACACACACACACACACACACACACACACACACACACACACACACACCAAAAAAACCCAAACAAACAAAAACCAGTGGATTTTTTTAAGGGCTATCTTTTGGGACAAGAAGAATCTTCTCCCATTTCTGGAGCTATAAAACATTTAACAAAATACCTAGTTTGCTTCTGTGTAAGTCTATCTCTGGTTCCCTTCACCAAACAGAGTATTTCTATGTCCAAACTCAGACTGTATCCTTGACTTTAGGCCTATTTGTGGACAATGCTAAATGCCCAGTGGGCAGTTTCCAGTCTCAGCAATAAACCAGATGTTTTGTCTGATATCAAACCAGAATTTATGTGAGAACACATAGATGTTTGATTGAATTTTTCATTTGTCATCCAGATATTTGGCACTAAATACAAACAGTCTTTAGAAATCACAGAAGGAATTCATTCTCCAGGCATTTCATATAATCTGCCCTACAATGTCGCCTTTCTGTTCTAAAAGAGTTTCAATGTCCATTGAAAGTGGCAGCGGCATGGAGATCTGTCATAGTAGAGGCATTAGATATTTGGAAGGTTCCTTTGCTCTTTTGGAAAGTCAGCGCCAGTCAGGAGCTGGAGTTGCTCACTGTGCCACTCAGGATAGGCTAGGTTGGCAGTGGCCACCAAAAATGTCCCAAATCTTGGTGGCTGAAGCAGTAAGGGTTTATTCTTCACTTATGTTCATGTCTGATGTGGGTGTGGGGTAGTAGTAGCTAGGGTGGAGGGATGGAGGGTGAGTCTCTGCTCAGTAGTTACTCTGGGACCCAGACTGAAGAAGCTTTGCTCTCAGCATGAAGGGATTTCTGCATTTGCCCAGCAGGGGAAGAGCAGAGCTGGTGGGTGTCCTTCAGGCATTTGGTAAAACCTTGAGTTGCAAAGTTTTCTCACCAGAGCTAGTCACATGGACACATCTAACTTCAAGCAGTCAAGACATCACCATCCCCCAGAGTGTGCCCCAGCAGGGGAACGGGGACCAAAAAGGAGTGCACAGCAGTAACGTCTATCACACACCCATGCATGTCTGAAGAGGAAAAAGTCACCAAAACAGAATTTCCTCAAAGCTAGGCTTCTTCTTAGGGCAAATCAAACATTCCTTGGTTTCCTCAGCCTAAATACAGGGTCAAAATTTATCAATATTTTATTATATGTAATTATCTATGTTTTTACTTTACATACATTTTATTATTACATTGATAGAATCACTGGAAGTATGTGGTTTTTTTGGAATTTTAAAGTTTATTATCTCCTTCCCTTTGGGAAAAGCAAATACTTAAAGTTAAGGTGTCCCAGAAACTTCTGCAAAACAGACATACAGATAAATAAGTAACATGTATAGTTGATATATAAACTCCATGAGAGAAGAAACAATATTTATTTTATTCACCTCACCCTGAGGCTTATAATGCCCACCCGTCAGAGGTCTGCACAATGCCGGTAACCTACATGCAATAAATATTTGTTATATATGAAACAATATATATTAAATCAAATAAAATGGAGATCTGTAATGAACAAGACAATGATTTAGCTCCCAGGACACTAGACAGAGGGTCTACCCAACACATCAACCTTACAATTTGAGGAGTGACAATTTCATGTCTTCCAAAACATTTCCCCACATATAACTAATGATAAAGTATTAATCTTTCACTAGACCTAAAATTTTCAACTGTTAGAATGATTCCCATGAATTTGATAACAAAGGTGGGGAAATCATCTGCATTCTATTTTGGCTTGAAATATTTATTAGTTTAAAAAATACCTAAAAAACACTGGCTGCATATGTGTTCTAACAGTAACAAATACTTCTGTGGTGCTGATTTTGTGCAATGCACTGTTCTGAATACTTCACCTACGTTAAATTCTTTGAGACATCAGAACTCTTTGAGGTAAGTACTATTATTATTATTTTCATTTTAAAGCTAAGGAAGCCGAGACAAGTGAATGCAATTAACTTGTCCAAGGTCACACAGCTAAGATGTGATGTGGTTATTCAGCTCTGATTAGAACCCAGACACTCCAACTTCAAACTAAACTGTTGCCCTTGATTCTGTGTGGTGGCAGTAAAGATGAAAAGGATCCTACCCTTATCTCTGGAATAAACTCACATTAGAGCCATGGTGTGCAGGAACAAAACAAAGCTGCCTGCTTTTGTCACTTCCATTAAGCATAGTGTTGGAAATTCTAGGGAGGGTAGTAAGCACTAGACTCTCCCCCACATTGATCCCACACTATTACCCATCTTGTCCCCTAAATTTTTCCCCAACCTGTCCTCCACATATGACTCACACATATGGTCCCCTACACTGTCTCCCACACTCTCCCCTACAATGTGACTCCACACTGTCCCCTATACTGTCACCTACATTGTGTAACCAATCTTCAGAACTCCTTTTATCTTGCCAGTCTGAAACTCTTTGTCTATTTGGTTCTTTTTATCCTTTCCATTTCTCTACTGACTTTGTTCATTTATTCTGAAGGCATTTTTCTTGACCCCCATGAACATATTTATAACAGCTGCTTTCAAAGCCTTGTCCGCTAATTACAACATCTTGGGACATTTTGAGATTAGTTTCTACTGCCTACTTACTGTCTTGTGTATGGATTACATTTTTCTGTAGCTTCACACATCTCCTGATTTTTTTTAAGTGTGTGCTAGACCCTATGAATGACAGCTACAGAGACTGGATTCTGTTGTATTTTTTTGAATAGAGTTGATCTTTTTCTAACAACGAATTAACTTGGCTGGACTCAAACCCCAATCTCTATCTTTCCTACAGTGAGCACAACTGAAATTTTCATTCGGTTCATTCAGAGTCCAATTATTGTTTTTACGCTTGGCCCCTGGGTTCTGCCCTGCATATATGTAGCTCAAAGATTCACCAATCATTTGCAGGCAACTTAACATACGTATTTTGGGATTCACCCCTTTGTGGTTCCCTCCCCTCCAAAATATCTCCCCTAAACCCCCAGCATGACCCAAAAATCCTCTGACACAACAAGTAAGACTCTGGTTTTCTGCCTGCCTGGACCACATATAGATTGTGAAGTATTTTGAAGCAAAAATTCAAATTTGTAAATATTTTCTGTTATAATTCTCATCACTCAAGTTTAGACTCCTTCACAATTTTATGTTTTTTGGAGATCAAAAAGCAATTATATATTATATATATAAATTATATTTAACATATAATAACAGAATCATAATATATAATTATATATAACTATATATGTAATATATAATTATATAAAATTATATATGTAATATATAATTTCATATAAATGTAAGATAGAATTTCATATATATAATATATACAGATACAGCTCTCTGCATAGATACATAGATATGACTATAGATACAGACATATTATTTGTCCACATTTTATCACCATTATCTGTAGGAGTGTTAGTTCATCAAGCTACGCCACCATTGTTGTGTCCAACAGGACACCAGAACCTGTTTCATCTGATTTCTGGATTTTACATAATTGGAATTATATAGTAAGTATACTTTTGCACCTGGCTTTATTTACACACTATGTTTGTGATAGTCATCAATGACACTAATGTAGATATTGTTTGATCATTTTAATTGCTGCACAGTATTCTATTACATAAACATACTACACCTTATTTATTCATTCTACTCTTGATAATCATCATTTGGATGTTTTAAATTAATAGGCTACTTTTAGAGCAGTTTTAGATGTATAGAAAAAATGAGTGGAAAGTACAAATGGTTCCCATATGCTTCTTCTCCTCATTCCTCCTATGGGTTCACTGTCATTAACATCTTGCAAAGTACGGTAGATTTGTTACAGCTCATTAACAAATGTCAATGCATTATTATTAACCAAAACCCATACTTTACATTAGAGTTCACTCCTTGCATTGTACATTCTACGAACTTTGAAAAATGTGCAATGACGTGTATCCACCATTGCAGTATCATACAAAATAGTTCCACTGCCTTAAATGTCCTCTGTGCTCCACTATTCCTCTTTCTTTTCCCCCCTCTGAACTTCTGGCAACCACTGATATTTTTACCATCTCCATAGTTTTGTCTTTTACAAAATATCAAATAGTTAAAATTATATACTATGTAGCTTGTCCAGGTTTGGGTAAATACTGAGGAGTACAGCTGCTGGATCATAGGATGAGAATATAGTTGCTTTTGTAAGAAACTGCCAAACTGTCCTCCAAGTGGGTATACTATTTTTGTATTCCCATCAGCAATACATGAGAGTTCCTGTTGTTCCACATACTTGCCAACATTTAATGTTGTCAGTGCTTTGGATTTTACCCATTTTTATAAGCATGTGGTGATATCTCATTGTTGTTTTAATTTGCAATTCCCTAGTGATATACGACCTTGAGCATTTTCATATATTAATTTGTCATCCACATGTCTTTGGTGAGGTATTAGTTCTGAACTTTTTTTCATTTTATAATTGGGTTTTCAACTTTCTTCTTCTTTTTTTTTTTTGGAGATGGAGTCTCACTCTACTACCCAGGCTGGAGTGTAGTGGCATGATCTCGGCTCACTGCAACCTCTGCCTCCCAGGTTCAAGCGATTCTCCTGCCTCAGCCTCCCAAGTAGCTGAGATTACAGGCATGTGCCACCACACCTGGCTAATTTTTTTATTTTTAGTAGAGACGGGGTTTCACCATGTTGACCAGGCTGGTCTCAAACTCCTGACTTCAGGTGATCTGCCCACCTCAGTCTCCCAAAGTGTTGGGATTACAGGTGTGAGGCACCGGCCCCTGCCCAATTTTCTTATTGTTTCATTTTAACAGTTCTTTGTACATTTTGGATCCTGGTCTGTCTTGTCAGTTTGGACTGCTATAATAAGCATACTACGTCAATAAGCATTTATTTCTAACAGTTCTGGATACTGGGAAGTCCAAGATCAAGGAGTCAGCAGAGCTAGTGCCTAGTGAGAGCCTGCTTCCTGGTTTGCAGTTAACTGTCTTCTTTTGGCAGATAGCAGAGAGAGAGAGAAAAAATGCATACTCTTGTGTCTCTTCTTGTAATGGCACTAATCTCTATCCATGACGGCTCCATCCTCATGACCTAAGAACCCCCGCCAAAGGCTCCTCACCTCCTAAAACCATCACAGTGGGGTTCAGACTTCAACATACGAACTTTTGAAGGACACAAACATTCAGTCTATAACATTCCACCTCTAGCCCCCCAAAATTCATGACTTTCTCACTTTTAAAATATTCTTTTTTTAATACATTCTTTCCATCCCAACAACCCCAAAAGTCTTAATTCATTTCAACATCAACTCTAAATTGCAAAGTCGATTGTAAATATCATCTAAATCAGAGATTTGTGATACTCGAGCTACATTCATCCTGTTGCAAAATTCCTCTCCAGCTGTGGACCTGTGAAACCAACCATGTGCCTCCCAAATACAGTGATGAGACAGGCATAGAACAAACATTCCATTCTCATTCTCATTTCAAAAGGGAAAAATACGAAAGAAGGAAGTAGTGACAGGTCCCAAACAAATCCAAAACCTACCAAGGCAAATCCCATAAGATCTTAAAACTCAAGAACAATTCTCTTTGGCTCAATACTCTATCCTCCAAGCCTACTAGGACAATGATCCTGACCCCAAAGACCCACTGGGACCGCAGTCACACCCCATGGCTCTGTCAGGTGCCCTCATGACTCTCTTAGGTCGTGGTCCCACTCTTGGAAACCAAGGTGGATACAGCCTTTTTCCATAGATCCATGCATTCTGGACTTGTGGTGGGAGTGGCAGCCCTATTGACCCCTGAATCACCTTGGGGGTTCTTTTTTTTAAAAAAAACTATAGATTCAAGGAGTACATATGCAAGTTTGTTACATAGGTATATTGCAGAATGCTGGGATTTGGACTTCTAATGAACGCATTACCCAAATAGTGAAAATAATACCCAATAGGTAGTTTTTCAACACTTGCCATTCTCCCATCCTTCCCCCTTTTTGGAGGCTCCAGTGTCTATTATTTCTGTCTTTATTACCATATGTAATCATTGTTTAGCTCCCACTTATAAGTAAGAACATGCAGTATTTGATTTTCAGTTTCTGAGTCATTTCATTTAGAATAATGGCCTCCAGCTTCATTTGTGTTGCTGTGAATGATATTATCTCTTCCTTTCTTTATATAACTTTTTTCAACTTTTATTTTAGAATTTTATTACCTATGTAATAAACATAGGTATGTTGAGGTTTGGAGTATGAATGTATCCATCACCTATGTTGTGAGCATAGTACCTGATAGTTTCTTTCAACCTGTATCCTCCTCCGTCCTTCCTCCTTCTTGTATTCCCCAGTGTCTGTTGTTCCTGTTTTTATGACCATGTATACCTAATGTTTAGCTCCCACTTATAAGTGAGAACATGCAGTGTTCGGTTTTCTGTTTCTGTGTTAGTTTGCTTAGCATAATGGCTTCCAGCTGCATTCATGTTGCTGCAAAGGACATGATTTCATACTTTTTTGTTGCTGCATAGTATTCCATGGTATAATGAAAAGAAAATAGTCTCAGGACCCCAATTTACTATGCCTACAGAAAAAAATTAAGCTGAAAGCTGAATCATGCAAGAGACTGCCTTTCCTTTTGTTCCTAAGCAGATAATTGCAGATAAAAGGCCAGATGCATTTTATTAAAGGCCAGATACCTGCTTATACCTAGGCAGATACCTACAGGTAAAAGGCCAGATACAGATATGTTCACTTTACCTTATGTAAAGTGCCAATCTACTGAGCAGGAGATGAATACATAATTGACTACCCCCCTACCTTCTTTTCTCTCACAACATGTGGATTCAGTAATGTGAATCTACCCTCCTCTTTCCCCTCTACCCTGATTTTCCTCTTGAAATACTAAAGCTCTCAAATCATCTTTGGAAAAAGGCATGGACCACAGACTGGTCTTTTCGTTTTGTGCTCCTTTTTTTGGGGGGTGGGTATGTCCTTAACTTTGGCTAAATAAACCTCTAACTTGATCGAGACCTGTCTCAGATACTTTTTAGTTTACAGTGTATACATAACTCATTTTCTTTATCCAGTCCACCATGGATGGGCACCTGGATTGATTCCATGACTTCGCTATTGTGAATAGTGCTGCAATAAACACATGAGTGCCAATGTCTTTTGATAAAATTATTTCTTTTCCTTTGGGTAGATACCCAGTAGTGGGATTGCTGGAATGAATGGCAGTTCTATTTTTAGTTCTTTGAAAAATCCCCAAACAGTTTTCCACAGTGGTTGAACTAATTTACATTCCCACCAACAGTATATAAGTGTTCCTTTTTCTGTGCAGCCTTGCTACCATCTGTTGTTTTTGACTTTTTAATAAAAGCCATTCTGACTAGTGTGAGATGGTATCTCAACGTGGTTTTAATTTGCATTTCTCTGATGATTAGTGATTTTGAGCATTTTTTAATATTTGTTGGCTGCTTGTATGTCTTGTTTTAATAAGTGTCTGTTCATGTCCTTTGCCCATTTGTTAATGGGGTTATTTGGTTTTATTTCCTGTTGATTTATTTAAGTTTCTTATAGATTCTGGGTATTAGTCATTTGTCAGATGCATAGTTTGCATATATTCTCTCCTATTCTGTAGGTTGTCTGTTTACCCTTCTTGGTTGTTCTTTTTGCTACGCAGAAACACTTTAGTTTAATTAAGTCTCATTTGTCTATTTTTTGTTTTGTTACTATTGCTTTTGAGGTGTTAATCACAAATTTTTTATCTAGGCCAATGTCTGGAGATTTCTCCCAGGTTTTCTTCTAGGATTTTTATAATTTCTGGTCTTACAGTTAAGCCTTCAATCCATATTGAGTTAATTTTTTATATGGTGAAAGTAAGGGGTACAGTTTCATTCTTCTGTGTATAGCTAGCCAGTTTTCCCAGCACCATTCATTGAATATGGTGTCCTTTCCCCACTGTTTATTTCTTTTCATTTTGTTGAAGATCAGTTGGTTGTAGGGCTGTGGTTTTATTTCTGAGTTCTCTACTCTGTTCCATTGATCTATGTGTCTGTTTTTGTACCATGCTGTTTGGGTTACTATAGCCTTGAAGTGTAGTTTGAAGTTGGGTAATGTGATGCCTTTGGCTTCGTTTTTTGTGCTTAGGATTGCTCTGTCTGTTCTGACTCTTAGTTTGTAGCTGGGTAATGTGACACCTCCGGCTTTGTTCTTTGTGCTTAGGATTGCTCTGTCTGTCCTGGCTCTCTTTTTGTTCCATGTAAATTTTAGAATGGTTTTTCTAATTCTGTGGAAAATGATGTTGGTAATTTGATAGAATTTTCTTTGAAGTTGTAGATTGCTTTGGGAAGTATAGTCATTTTAATTATATTAATTCTTCCTATCCATGAGCATGGTATGTTTTTCCATTCATTTGTGTCATCTACATCAATATTTTGTAGTTCTCCTTGTAGAGCTATTTCACCTTCTTAGTTAAATGTATTCCTAGGGTTTTTTTATTTGTGTGTGTGACAATTGTAAATGGGGTTGAGTTCTTGATTTCATTGTTAGCTTGAGGGTTGTTGGTATATAAAAATGCAACTGATTTTTGTGCATTAATTTTGAATCCTGAAACTTTACTCAAGTTGTCAGGGTTCTTCTTATCTGTCCTTTAAGGGTAGTTCACATTCACATCCTTCCTTCATTCCATCCCATTTTTCTCTTTCCTTTAGTCCCAGCTGACAGTCTTTGTGCTGGCATACTTCCATCTCTATTTCTGACTTCTGTTGAAATGGCTGATTAAGTTCATGGTTCACGGATATGCTAATTGTATCAAATGATTGATCATCTTGGTGTTCCCTTCCAAACACACTTTCTTTTATTTTTTCGAGATGGAGTTTCACTCTTGTTGCCCAGGCTGGAGTGCAATGGCACAATCTCAGCTCACTACAACCTCCACCTCCTGGGTTCAAGCAATTCTCTAGCCTCTGCCTCCCGAGTAGCTGGGATTACAGGCATCTGCCACCACACCCAGCTAATTTTTGTATTTTTAGTAGAGACAGGGTTTCACCATGTTGGCCAAGCTGGCCTTGAACTCCTGACTTCAGGTGATCTGCCTCCCTTGGCCTCCCAAAATGCTGGGAATACAGGCATGAGCCACAGCACCTGGCTCCAAACACATTTTCTAATTTTTTTTTTTTTTTTTTTTGCAATATGAACATGGTGAAAATGTGTGTAATTTTTAAGTTGTGCTTCCTTTGCTTTAGCAATTTTGTCTTCAATTCATTTATCTTTTCTCACATTTTACTATAAGTAGTCAGGAGAAACCAAGCCACTCTTGCAACACCTTCTTATAAATTTCCTTAGCTAAATATCTGATTTCATCACTAAAAAATTCTACTTTCCTCAAAACACTAGAACATGAAGACAATTTAACAAAGTGTTTGTCACTTTATAACAAGAGTCATATTTTCTCCATTATCCAATACTATGTTCTTCATTGATTAATGAGTTCCATGGGAGACCTCATTAGAATCACCCTTAACATGCATATTTCTGCCAACATTCTGTACATGACTATTTACGTATTCTCTAAGTACCTATTTTCCCACCATTAAGTGTGATGTTAGCTGAAGACTTTTTGTAGATGTTCTTTATTAAATTGAGGAAATTTTCCTTTCATTTCTAGTTTGATGAAAGCTTTTTTATATCATAAATCAGAGTTGGATTTCGTCAAATGCTTTTTTTGCATCTATTGATGTGATTGTGTGATTTTCTTCAGCCTGTTGATGTTATGGATTACATTAATTGATTTTTGAATAATGATCCAGCCTTGTAGGCCTGAGATAAATCCCAACTGGTCATAGGGTATTAGTCTTTTTATACATTGTTGGATTTACTTTGCTGTAATAATATTTTGTTGACGATTTTTGTATCTATGTTCATGAAAGGCATTGGTCTGTAATTTTTTATGGTATCATCTCTGCCTAATTTTGGTATTGGTGTAATGCTCCCCTCATTGAATGAGTTAGAAAGTGTTTACTCTTAGCTTTTGTTTTCTGGCAGAGATTGTTGAGAATTCAGATAATTTCTTCCTGAAATGTTCAGTAAAATTCACCAATGAACCCAAGTGGGGCTTGTGTTTTTTATTTGGAAAGGGTATTAATTTGATTTCTTTCATAGATACGGGTCTATTCAGGTTATCTATTTCTTCTTATGTGAGTTTTGGTAGGTTAAGTTGTTCTAATAATTGATCGATTTCAGATAGGTATCCATTTTTTTATCCTTTTAACATCCATGGGATTAGCACTAATAGTTTCTCTTTCATTTCTGACCTCGGTATTTGTGTCTTTTCTCTTTTTTTAATTATCCTGATTAGAAGTTTATCAATTTTATTAATATTTTCAAAGAGTCAACTTTTCTTTCCTTGATTTTTAATTTCCTATTTTCAATTTTACTGATGACTGCTCTAATTTTTATTATTTCTTTTCTTCTGTTTATTTTGATTTTAACTTGCTCTTCTTTCTCTAGTTTCTTGAGGTAGAAGGCTAGATTATTGATTTTAGATTTTTTCTTTTCTAATATATGCTTTCAGTGCTATGTACTTTCATTTTCATCTAGTTCAAGATAATTTTTAATTCCTCTTGATACTTCTTTGATCCATGTGTTATTTATGACTGTGATGTTTAATATCAAGTATCTGAAGATTTTCCAGCTCTCTTTCTGTTTTTTTTTATCTACTTCAATTTCATTGAGATCTGAGAGCATATTTTGTATGCTTACTATTTGTTTAAATTTGTTGGCCAGACGCAGTGCCTCATGCCTATAATCCCGGCACTTTGGGAAGCCAAGGCAGGCGGATTACTTGAGATCAGGAGTTCATGACCAGCCCAGCCAACAAGGTAAAACTTAAAAATACAGAAATTAGCAGGAGAATTGCTTGAACCTGAGAGACAGTAGGAGAAACAGCCTCTTATTCGGACACATAAAAATGAGCCAAATGGTGTTGCCAGTACAGATACAGCATGAGCTACATCTCCTTCCCTCATGGGACCTAAAACCTAATTCAGAATTAACTGAAAAAGAATTCAGTGGGACAAGACAGTGCCTAATCAAGTAGGCCCAAAAGACGTACAAAGAAGGGGAAATCACAGAAGTAAAAAATTGAGAACCTAGTGGGTGAGTAAGATTTAGTAGAGCAGAGGACATGATGGCACCTCAACCATGGCAGGGCAACGAGCAGAGTCAATCAGAGACACTAGTGAGTTCATTCTAGACTTCACTCATATTCATAATTTTGAACTATCACTCTGATGTTGGCAGAAATTGAGCTAAGATAGGGCACATTACTTATTTTAAAAATCAATATGCTATAGTAACTCTATAAAAGTGTTTGATAGCACAACAGGGTGACTATAGTAACTTAATTATACACTTTTAAATAATTTAAAGAGTATAATTGGATTGTTTGTAACTTAAAGGATAAATGCTTGAGGGGATAGATACCCCATTCTCCATGATGTGCTTATTTTACATCTCATGCCTGTATCAAAACATCTCATCTACCCCGTAAATACATACACCTACTATGTACCCACAATTTTTTAAATTTTAAAAATAAAAAATTAATATTGCCCTAGGTAATGTACCCTAAAGTGTAAAAAATTACCTTCTATCAACTTATTTATGGGTCGTTAACAGCCATACATTTTATATACAGACAACGTTCATCAGAGTATTGGATTTGGAAATTCAGATTAGGCCAAATAAAGAGATCAGGCTGTCATGTAATGGAAACACAGCACTCTATTACCACAGAACTTTCCCACAACATAGAATGGGACCATTTTGGAAAGGTATGTTCTGACCTTGGAGTCTGGAGAGCAGCACTAGAGACTTTCCCTCACTTTGACTTCTTAGCTAGAGCTCTCTCTCTCTGCCTAAGGCCAAGAGCGGTGAATTTTACCACGGCTGCCCTTCACAGTAAAATTTGGCTGGTAAAGATTTATTAGGTCATGTCCTTGGAGGAGTAGTGGGAGAAAAAAAAGAATTCTTTACCACAGGACTGAACTCATTTGCAATAAGTAAACTTCCCCATTATTGACAGGTTCACAGCAGATAGTTCTAGACCCTAAGACTACAATAGCAAAAGACACCAGGGCAATGATTCAGAAGTTGTTCTTACTACAAAAGGATTCCGTAATATTGTGAAAGCCAGCCAGGTGGAGTGGCTCACACCAGTGCTTTGGGAGGCTGAGGCAGGAGGATTGCTTGAGACCAGGTGTTTGAGATGAGCCTGGACAACATAGCAAGACCGCATCTTTAAAAAAAAAAAATTTTTTTTTAATTAGCCAGGCTTGGTGGTGCATGCCTATAGTCCTAGCTACCCAGGAGGCTGAGGCAGATGGATCACTTGAGCCCAGGAGATCAGGCAGCAATGAACTATGATCTGGTCACTGCACTCCAGCCTAGGTGACAAAGTGAGACCCTGTCTTTCAAAAGAAAAAGGTAGACTTAGTATATGCCATAGGTATGACTAAGAAATGGAGGCAGAGAATGCAAATTGTCATATGGGAACTCTTGGGAACAGAGCTCAGTTAAAACTTGGGTCTCCTGATTTCAAGCTGTTAATCTTTCTTGGCATGGTATTGCCAATGAAGAGGCTGATTCAAGGCCCCTGATTATTTTTGAAAAAGAGAGGGATGCTCCTTCCTTTATATCACCCATTTTTCCTGTCCAGCTTCATTCTGCAGCACTTTCACATCACCACATATACCTCTCCCCAACTGAACTACTTTTTTAGTTTGTCAAATAATCCATGCTTTATCTCACTGGAAACATCCCACATGTTACCTCAGTGTGACTTTCTTGCTCCTGACCTCTGTCCTTCACCACCACTTCCCACACACCAGAAGTACACACTTCAAATATATCATTCATGCTCCAAACTCATGGGGCAGCAGAACTGCTCTGCAAGACCACACTATTATTTCCTAAACAGTCCTCAAATAGCTGTGCCCACACTGGACTGGATGGCTGAGAGGGAGGGAGACTGAGCAGTTTCTGCTGTTATGGACTGAAAGTTTGTGTCTCCCCAAAATTCATACGTTGAAACCCCAACCCCCAGGGTTGATGTATTTAAAGATGGAGCTTCAAAGGGAGTAATTAAAGTTAAATGAGGTCATAAGGTTAGTGCTCAATCCCACAGGATTGGTATCTTTATTAGAAGAGATATCAGGGACCCCTTGCTTGCGCCCCGTCCCCCTCCCATTCACTGAGCAAAGGCCACATGAAGACATAGTGAGAAGGCAGCCATCAGCTCACCAGGAACCTACTCTGCAGTACATTGATCTGGAACTTTCAGCCTCCAGAACTGTGAGAAATACATTTCTATTCTTTAAGCCACCCAGCCTCTGGTATTTTGTTATGGCAGCCCAAGGAGACTAATACACCTGCTAAAATTATTTTTCTCTTCCCAATTTATTCTCCCACAGTTTCCAGGGAAAGAGGAACTTATGAACGCTAACCTGTACTGGACTCTAGTATAAATGGGTATGTAATTTAACTGCAACAAAAACAAAAGCTAATCATTTAGTTATTTTAAGACCTATTAAGATCAGTATTTTCAGGTGACCCAAAAAGACTAGCATGAATTTTAAGAATTATTTTATTGCCTGAGAACATATTCCTTCTACTCACTGATCTCTGAAGAGGGTAAATTTCCCACTGGGGGGAGATTCAAAGCTCTAGCATCAGTTATGCATGTTGTACCCTGAAAACCCTAAGAGCCGCTCTTAACGTGATCTGCAATGTGACCTTCTCTGTGTGTTTCTTTTTTTCATTAACCAACGTCACTACATTGATTTCTTATTAGATAATAAAATAAATGTGAAATAATAACTATGGCACCATTAACACAGTGGCTATTAAATGAAAGACAGTCAATAGTTTCTTTTCCTTGTTTTGAACTCAACTGACTATTAAACAGGCACAGTTTGGGAGAGTTTGTTAATTGAGATTATCACTCCAACATGAGGAATCAGAGCTATGGAGCAGCTAATGCCACCTGCATTTTGCCTGAACTCATTCGCCATTATCATGATTATGTTTTTGTAAATCTATTTAGTATTTCGTGTGTGTAATGTCCTTAATACCAGGTTTCACTACAACCGTGGTTAGCCACATTAATTAGCTGAATTCAGAGAAGAGCACTTGGAGTGAGTTGTTTGAGGTTTATATGTAAATTACTGCAAAGTGTCTGTAAGTAGGTTTCTAATTCCAAATGCTGCCTCTTGAAAAAAGTCCACAACACAACTATGTGATGCCCACATTCACTGCTCTGACCATTTAATGACATTTGCACGTGGAGACACCATTAATCATTACAGATCAAAGCACTGCTGCTATGAGGGCACAGGTGGGGTCTCCCATGTGGCCAATATGCTCAGTTACATGTTTCTAAAGGGAATGGAAGCTCTGGCAACAATGGCAGGGTAGGGAGAAAAAACAGGAGTCTGGCTGTTTCCTCAGCAGCCCAACACCCATCCAACCTCTAGCCCCTGGTGCCAGTCAGAGAGGGAGAAACCCAACCTGTCCTAGATAAGGACCTACAGCCATGTTGAGCCCTGGGAAAAGCTGCCACTTGGGTGAGGCTTCATCTGGAGACCATTATCACAACTGCCGTGTGCAAGATGCTAACGATTTAAATCAGGTTGCAGGAAATGAAAAGTGGCTCTTTCAAAAAATTGGAGGAGGGAGGTGCACCAGCTTCAGAATATGTATGATCATTCTGTCAGGAATAAATAAAATGTCTTTTCAGTTACCGGCACAGTAAGTTGGGCTTACTTTGGGACTAAGCCCTGAATCTAGTGAGCTACACATCAGAAGAAATGGGAGGCAGAGTAAGCTCTCCACTGAGAGTCACATGAAAATAATACTGTACTTGATAATCTCAGATCATTCCCCTTTGTTTGTTCATTTATGTTAAGATGAGTTAGGAGGTCGGAAATTATGTCAAAAAATATCAGTGTATAACTGGTCCTAATACATTGCCAAATAGCCTTTAAAAATCTTATCCTTGGCCAGGCGTGGTGGCTCACACCTGTAATCCCAGCACTTTGGGAGGCCGAGGCGGGTGGATCACGAGGTCAGGAGATCGAGACCATCCTGGCTAACATGGTGAAACCCCGTTTTTACTAAAAAATACAAAAAATTAGCTGGGCGTGGTGGCGGGCCCCGGTAGTCCCAGCTACTCGGGAGGCTGAGGCAGGAGAATGGCGTGAACCCAGGAGGCGGAGCCTGCAGTGAGCCGAGATCGCGCCACTGCACTCCAGCCTGGGCGACGGAGAGAGAGTCCTTCTAAAAAAAAAAAAAAAAAAAAAAATCGTATCCTTATGAATACTCCTATTGGTATATGAGAAGTATTAAGAAGACACTTCTCTCATTTCCTCACTGACAATGGGTATTGTGAGTTTTAAAAAAATCTTTGCTAATTTCATGCTTAAACATGTATGCTTTTACGGTCATTTCTTTCTTTGTTGTGTTAAAACAGAAACGAAAGCATGTGAAAATGTTAAAGTTTATTAGAGCAAACAACAATTCATGAATCAGGCAACACATCACTGCAAGTGGTTCAGGGTTCCAATGAAAGGGTGGGGGCCGGGGAGGCTTTTTTGGGGTGAATGCAGAAGCAAGGTAAAGAAAATATTTGATTGATTGAAGAGGAGCAGTGGCCTTATTTAGTAAAGTCCCTAGTTAGGGGTTAGTCGGTAATTTCTGATTGGCCTAGAATATGACCATTTACTGAGTTGGGTTCAGTTTGCTTACATAGGAACCCGGGGTGCTGGAGGCCCCCTCAGCCTGATGGCATCCCAATTAATTTTTTTAAATATTAGTGATATTTAGAATCTTTAATAATAAAAGATTAATAAAATCTTTAATCTAATAAAAATATATTACACATTTGTACTTCTTTTTGTAAACTGCCTATTCTTGACATTTTACTACTAGGATGTTGCTTGCTTTCTTACTAACTTGTCCATCACATGTATTGCAAATATTGGTTGATTTGTCTTTTATCCTTGCTTACAGTGTTTAATAATTAAAGAAAAGTAACCATTTTAAAAATTGTATCGCAAAGCACAAATCATGGCACCTTTCTAAACAAGTGGACAATTTTTTCGTGGCTATCCTGAAAATGGACGCAAAATAGTTCTCCCTGATACTTACTTTTCAGGAAGCTCTTGCCTGAGTTGTAGCAGTGCTGCACCCTATAATAAGCTATAAGAGGAGCTCCTGCCCTTCAGCAACTGTGGTATCCTTTGTAGTCTTAAAGCTTGGAGCCTGGCACAGCCAAAACCAGCCCTGCACACAGTAGGCAGGCCAAGCAGTTGGAACTATTCTAGTCCCTGCCTGCAGCTGGATGGCAGAGAAGGTGCAGTACTCAGCAAACCCGCTAGGTGTACTTAGCATCAGGGAGCAAAAAATTAAAAACATACTACTCTGGAAATTTCCTTAGCTTTGATATTCAACCTGGAAACAGATTTGCTTCAAGTGCTCCGGCATCTAGCATAACAGCAATTTCTCTTCCGCTCGACTGAGGAAAGGAAAACATTTAAAAAGCATCCACCAGGCCTGCCATCTTACAAGGAGATGAGATATCCAAAAGGAACTGCTATGCTACATATCAACGGGGAAATCAGGCAACATTTCTTCCCCTCAATTATTCCTAAAAAGAGTAGTGATCGGCAGGTAAGGGAAGAGAAAGGTGGAATAGAGTATATGCTAGTTAGTAAAGAGGAAAAAAATCCCAGAAGTAAAGTGTCAACCAATTTCAAAGCAGGCATAATGTATGCATTATCCCTGCTCTTTTCTGAATAATTTTACAGCCCTGTACAATAGGAGCTGCTGTCATTGCAGAAGGAGAGTCAGCTGTGGAAAGTCCTTGGTGCAGCCAGCTTCCTCCCAGCTCTTCCCTAAGGCCCAGCAGTAATTAACCCTTCTTCCACTGGGTCATTGTACTCTGCCTTCTCAGTTGACTGGCAGAAAACCCTGGTAAGATTCCAGGTGGTAGCTGCTTTCCATCCTACATGTTCATATCTTAACAGGAACTCATTATGAATAGTCTCCAAGACTTAAAAGCATAAGTCTCTAAGTGTATAATTTGGGTATAAGGAAAGCAGTAACAGGTGTTTTCAGCATCTCTCAAATCATAATATGAAAATAGCCTCATCTTCATAAGGCCAGCCCTTGGTATCTCTATCGTGCAAAGTAGGGTAAGTCCAAGATGACATGAAAGACAGTTTGTATGCAACACTATCTTCAGTCCAACTGCCTCACTTTAAATGACCCAGTGAGTCTTTGAAATAAGTATAGAACATAGAAAAAGAAAAAAATTATCAGACACAAAATTTTGCAGATCAGAGGAAAATCTTCTAGAATTTTCACATTTTATACGTCCTATTCTATTTATATGACTATATCATCAGCACTTCTATAATAAAGTTAATTTCCAGCTTTAAAACCTTCAGCTACTTATATAAACAAGCAAACTCTAGAAACAGAATTTGTTTTTAGCTGATAAAAGTAATAACACATCAGTGGCTTCCAAGGGAAAAGCTTTCAAACAAGCCATTTTGGATTGAGATTATAGAAGATGGTAGGTATCACTCTGAAATAGTAGAACTAATCCAGAACACTCCAGACTTTGATTAATAATATAGGAGTTTAATCAGATGCCCAGGAATCAAACTCCCATTATCGTCCCTGGAAGCATTTCTGAAACTTTCCCTTTAGATACAAAATGCCAGGCAAAAAATAAAAAATAAACAGCAGAGAAAGATTAATCCTGCTTGGGCAGACACTTAAAGCAAATTAGTGCCCATACCTCACATCTCTCAGAGCCATACTATGAAGTTTTCACCAGAACCCTCCTTGTCCCACTCAATAGGAGCCTTCACCTTACTCCCCACCTCATTAAAACAAAAATGAAACAGCCCAAAGAGAGAGAAAGAATCAATGTGAAAACTTTAGTTCCTCATTTAAAGCACGTAAAGGATTTAACTGGAAATGCAAACAAATACACTTACCTCCTGGCAAAAACACTACTCTTAACAGAACATGCTGTATGCTTTATAATCTCACCACCAGCAAGAACCACTGTTTAATGTGGTAGATAATCACTTTTCCTACACCTAGGTAAGCATTATTTGTTTTATAAAATAGAAATTATATTCTCTACTTTTATATCCTATTTTTTAAATTATGTTATTGTAATTAACAATTCTTTGAAATAATTTTGATGGCTGCAAAATATTAAATGAAAATTAATATGATTTATTTCACCATTTTCCTTTTGGATATTTTGGTTGTTCCCATGTAAGTTTACATTTCTACAATTATTTGATGAATGTTTGTTTACCTCACCAGGTTGCAAACCTTTGTGTGTGTGGTCACCATTATATTCTCATTCCATAGGAGTACCTGAAGTACAGTCGGTAGGCTATAGCATCAGCGTCTGTAGAACGGATGCATTCTTGGCTCAAATCAGCCTCATCCACAAAACATCTGTAACCTCAGCCATACATAGTACTTTTTCTGTCTTCTAAAATTTCACTCTAATTCTTTTATTTACAACTCTTTTACTGGAAAAGAGGGAAAAAACTATTTATTGAGCACTCTTATGTGCCAGGCACTGTGCTAAACATATTCGAGAAGAAAGTCCACACCAAAAAAGTGTACTTCAACTTTAAAGGACATAAGAAATTTCATGCCATGAAATTTTCAATCAAGGAACCTTTCAGAACTCTTCAGCGACCTCACTAAGCAGTCTGACCCTGGAAAGAGCTTCAGATTCCCGTCCCCCCAAAAAATATCTCAGCCCCTATGTCTGGGGACTGTCTGAGAGGACAGAAGCCCCGAACATACTGCAGCTTGGAGGACCTGACATACAGGCTGATCCCGGCACAGGGAGGTGTGACCCAGCAGCTCAGGAGTGAGTGCTCTAAAGTGAGTTGTGAACAGCTCTGATTATCAAAGAGGGTGTCACCAGGACTTTGTGACATTATCTGCAAAGAGATGGGAAAAAATGTAAAGGAGAAAGTCTAAAGGATAAGCCATTGACTCATTCTGGAACTAATGAAGAAGGGAAAAGGAAGTAATATTGTAAGATGTTCCTGCCTTGTTAACCTACTGCACTTATTTTCCGAGATTCATATCTAAAATAAAGGCATAATTCCCCTAAACTCTCAAATTGCAAGCCAGAAATAAACGTGGAAATAATCATTCACGCAAGTAAACAGAAGTCTCTATTTTCTTCTCTTCTGAATGATACTTTAAAAACTAATGAATGTCTCAGAATGTTTTTCTACCTCCCATATGGGAGACACAAAAACTGCAATCCTTCAACCTTTAGAGTTAATAAAAAATAATGTAAGACATTTACCCTCCTTCACACCATAAATTTTGAATAGCTTTGTTTTTGGAGTATCATAACACACATGTTTAAGCAGCTGAGCAGGTGTTTAATTAATCTTTACTAATGACTCCGGGTAAATGCAACGTCACTTTCTAAGGATAAGTGAACGTGTGTGAGGGATTTAGAGAGTGAGGGAGGAAAGCATGGTAGCTGAGGTTCCAACATCCAATCAGATTTGATTTTAGAGACAACATAGCCTTTCAAAAGTTAAGCAGTTTATGGGCTGGGCACGGTGGCTCACGCCTGCAATCCCAGCACTTTGGGAGGCCAAGGTGGGTGGATAAGTTCAAGACCACCCTGGCCAACACGGTGAAACCCCGTCTCTACTAAAAACAATAAAAAATCCAAAAATTAGCCAGGCGTGGTGGCATGCACCTGTAATCCCAGCTACTTGGGAGGCTGAGCCAGGAGAATCGCTTGAACCCAGGAGGCAGAGGTTGCAGTGAGCCGAGATCACGCTACTGCACTCCAGCCTGGGTGACAAGAACAAAACTCTGTCTCTAAAAAAAAAAAAGCTAAGCAATTTATATGATATGTTACTATATGGATGAAAACATGATATAAGCTAAACAAGGCAGGTACATAGCCAAATGGAGGTGAAGCAGACACAACAAATCTTAGTACATTTTTCTGTCTATTCATTTCCCTATCTGAATACTCTCACCCCATCATCCCTGCTCTGGCCTAACCTCCTCTCCTACAAGGCACAGAGGCCATGGTCAATGCTGCTTGGAGAGAAAAATAAATATAAGAACTACTGTCTTCAACACATTCCACATGCCAACCCCCATCTCTCTTCTCGACAGCTTTTTTCCCTCTTCGTGCATCCGAGTACATCCTGGTAGATGTACCTTAAAGGTAACTTTTACAGACAATGCAAGAACACACTAAAACTGAATGCACTATCCTACATGATCTGTGAAGACTCTTCTACATATAGGATTTTAAATGTCTATGAGCATCATAAAAACTACAGATCAAATAGCTTTTAACACTTGGGAGATATAGACTGACATCAGGATAACAACTGGGGCTGTTGCCACTTTGTACAGTGACTCAAGGGCAGAGGCTGTATAAAATCAGGAGAAATCTATTACTTTCTTTCCTTTTGATGTCCATGAGTAAGTCAGTTCCTCCCTGAATGACCAGCACTGATAATCCTGGCATTTGTAATATAAATGAGAGACGACACTTACGTAGCTTTCACTTTAAAACTTTAGCTGCCTTCTTTTAACTCTAAAAGCCAAAATTCTTAGTAGGCACAATTCTCTCAAGTGTCAAGGGACCAAAATAGATCAAATTCTTTTCCAACCAACCTCTTCTATCTCAATCAAGAATTCCTGCTTTCTCCCAATCAATAGCCCAGCAATAAAAATAGCTGTTACCTTTAACATCCATGTGAGTCATTGTACTGCCTTAAGAGGTTAAAAGAATACAAAGAAATCAGAGAAGAAAAGGGCACATGCTTTTTTAGCTACAGCATGAAGCTGATACTTTGGAGAGCTGGAGGGCTTACAATTCCCAGCACAGAACAGATGAACAGTGGCTTCAGTTAAAGGTTAACTAGAAAATTTCGTTCACTCTCCATTTTTGCATCTTCCCATCAACACATCTGCAACTGCCTCTTTCCAGCCTGCCTCTGGCTTGCGTTGATCTCTGGGAAGAATCAGCATATCTTCAGGGAGAGTTGGACCTATTAGACCAACCAGGTAGCAGCCATGCTACATAAGTGCTGACATGGCATTTCTGAGCACTAGTTTCTCAAGATACCCAAGTGAAAACCTGCTCAAACCTTCCAGAAAACTGTGGACTTCGTGCTTTCTTAAGATTAACAATGGACATATGTATTTTCTGTATTAATTTGACCTTGGGATCTATTTATCAAGCTGCACTAATTAATATCCCAAGCATCTTGAGTTCTACAGAGCATGTTCTGGCAAACATTGCTTTCTGCCTCTGTTGGCTGCCAACAGCCCAGAACATATTTCTTCTGCCCTACTTTCCAGATGAAAGGAATGCTGTTTTTGTCACATACACAGCTCTTTGTTAATTGCTGAAATGTACTCCTGAAATGTATATTCTACTGTCTTTCTCAGTGCCAGGTCTCTAAAGTTCTGCCTCACTCTTATCCTTTGTTGGCAAGCCAACTTCCACTCATCCATTAAGACCATTCAATCATCACTTTCTTTAGGAAGTCTCACCTTCTGTCTACTTTCCATCAACCTAACCTCCCTCCTCTCCAGGCTGGATTAAGTGCCCCTCCTATATACATATCACCACTATTCATCAAATTAAAGAAATACATCTTTGTCATTGGCTTGGTGCTAGGCACTTAAAGGTGCTCAAAAAATACTTGTGAATAAATCTCCAACTAGTATATTTGCTCCTTGAAGACAAGTATTATAGTTTACCCATCTTTCTGGCTCTAGCACCATGCAAGCAGATAGTGGCTGCCAATAAATATATTTGTTTGACAAACATTTATTATTCATATTATATACTCATACAGCTCCTAACATCTCAAGAGTCAAAATACTGACTATTTGAGTAAATTAGTTTGTTCATTAATAGAAAAGGATTGGAATAAGGAAAGGAAATCTTCCAGGTTAGTGGGTAGGGATGAACAAGAGACCCTCATTCTAAAGACATTGCTCTACATTTGCTATTTAGCTCTTAAGAATTTTTGACACGAGGTAGGAGAGGAGTGAGGAGGCCCCTTTGCTAGCCACCATCCTCTGGTTTGTATTTAAATTGGGCTCCTTCTAAAGCTGTAATACCAGAGGGGTCAAGGTGTGTGCCAAAGACCTGCAGACACCAAAGCCCAGGCTATATAGTATTAATATACAAGGTTCCATTCACCAGTAGCATTTTCAGCACTCTGGACAGCATCATTTTTCTTTCATGTTTTTGAGATAGAATTTGTACTTCAGAACTATGACCTGATTATGCAGAGGAGGACTTAGGAGACAGCACACAAATTAATTCACAAGGACCAAGGAAAAGTGCTATACAAAGCAGTTGGTTGTGTCCTCTCTCTTATGACTTTGAATTATCCATTTAAGAGTCACAGTAAACCAACCTCAAAAGGATGCACAAACAAAACAAAACAAAACAAAACAAAAACAGGACTCTAGGGGCCCATCGACCTGAACCAAGGGAGGTCTGATAGCACTGAGGTTGAGAGCACAAGCTCACAACATAAGCTCTGCCATTCACCAGTTCAGTGATTTCCAACAAGCTCCTTAACCTCCCTCACTATTCATTTTCAAATCTGTTAAGTGGCTTTGTGTGGCTAAAAATAAGAAGAATGATATAGAAAGACTTTGGCCAGTAGTAGCTGCTAATGTTATTTATTGGTGTTAATGTCATTGTTATAAAACCAGCTGAAGGAATTGACAAGCTTATGTTCCCTATGACAAACATAAATAAGAGCCATTGAAATCAATAATTACCTCCCAGAATCCATCGTTAAAAACAACTCAGAAAATAAGATATTAAATACTTCCCCATTAAAATTTTTATTGTGTTTATTTCTATAGAACCACCTCCCTCCCCAGCAAACACAGAATAAAAGACAGAGAGGATCAGGGTATGGGAGAAATGCCTCAGGAAATAGTCTATTCTCTTTAAGTTTCACCCAGGCTGGAGTGGAGGGGTCAGCCTGCACCTTCTAGCAAGCCTCTCCTCTTGTCTCCCAGGTGGATCCTGGCACTCTTTTAAACTTAAACCCACAGTTATTTTGGACACAATGCTTTTGAATGCCATGGGGATGACAAATACTTTGAACCCGTGGAGGGAATGCCACAGCAGTTTGCACACTGTCATCCTCCACTCCCGGGATCCTCTTGGCCGGGCATGCCACGCACACACAATTGATGGACTTCCCACACAGCTCTTTTCCACAGCGGTCTCCATCCAGCATTGGCCCTTCTAGACTTTGTGGAACAGTCTCAGAGACGAGATGCATTCCACTGACTTGTGTTAATGATCTGCACAGCCCCACTTTTGAAGTGCCAGGCCATCTTCACCTTGATAAAGATATTCTTGCTATCTTGAGGAGCTGGTCATGGCCAATATGGGTCTCCTCCTGAGCAGAGATGGCCAAGAGGCCCTGCAGCATGGTGAACTTACTGCTAACAATACTAACAACTAACAAAAGAAGAAAATGAAAACAAAGAACAAAGAAAAAAGTGAGAAAACAAAAGAAAAATGTGAAAAAGAAAAAATGAGAAAAAAAGAATAAAGAAAGAAAATGAGTAGGCGTTTGTATTCAATGACATGAACAGGGTGGTCTAATTTCAGGGAATGGTGCTAGTACTTCAGGGAGGGAACAGAGAAGCCTTTCAGTTATTCCTCCTCTAACACTCATTCTTTATGTAAATCCAAATTTCTGGCCTGTATCACTTTCCTCCCTCTCTGAAGAACTTTTTTTAACCTTTTTTATTTGTGAGACAGATTGATGGGTGACAAGTTTACCTAATATTTCTTTGTCTAGGAAAGTTTTTATATCTCCTTCATTTTGAAGCATAATTTTGCTGGACACAGAATTCTAGGTTGGTGGATTTTTTTTTTCTTGCTTGTCTGCATTGTTTCAGAAAAAAGTCTGATTTAATTCTTATATTTGTCCCTGTATAGGTGAAGTATTTTTCCTCCCTCTTGTTTCTTTCAAGATTTTCTCTTTTTCTTTGATTTTCTGTACTTCGACTATGACTAGGTGTAGAGGTTTTTAGTATTGCCCTGTTTAACGTTCTTTTGGATTCCTGGGCCTGTGATTTTGTGTCTGTCATTAATTCTAGAACATTGTCAGCCATTGTTACTTCAAATAATTCTTCTGTTTCTTTCTCTCTTCTGTTTTTAATATTGTCATTATGAATATGTTACACCTTTTAAAATTGTCCCACATTTCCTGTATATTCTATTCTGTCTCTTTCATTCTTTTTTCTCTTTGCTTTTCAATTTGGGAAGTTCCTGTTGACATATCTTTGAGCTCACTAATTCTTTCCTCAGCCGTGTTTTGTCTACTCATGAACTCATTAAAGGCATTCTTCATTTCTGTTACACTGTTTCTGATTTCTATCATTTCCTTTTGGTGCTTTCTAAGAGTTTCCATCTCTCTGTTTACATTACTTATCTGCTTTTGCGTGTTGTGCACTTTTTCCTTTCAAGTCCTTAGTATATTAATCACAGCTATTTCAAATTCTTAGCATGATAAATCCAAAATTGCAGCTATGTCTGAGTCTGATTCTGATTTCTCTGTCTCGTCTAGCTGTGTTTTTGCCTTGGATATTTTTGTTGAAAACTGTCCATGACATACTGAAGTTTTGTGCTTCTTCGGCTAGGAGTTAAACTGTGTTGATTCTTTGTCATAGCCGTGGATGCTAAAGACCAACATTTTCTTTGGTGTCCTTATTTTTTCCTCCTCTGTTGTCTTTGGGTTCTTCCTTGAGACTTCTTAAATAAGGACTGAGGCTTGCAGTTCTTTTAGTTTAATCTGCTATTATACAGAAGCCCTATTGATGTGGTAGAAGAGTGTGAGGGGAGGGAAAGCATGTCGTCCTATGATTAGGTTTCAGTCTTTTATGGAGCCTGTGCCCCTGTGACCTGCACAAGTGCTTTACAATCATGCTCTACTCTTACAACAAGGCTTAGGTGAGACAGGAAGGCTAGAAGGGACTGGAGTTGGATGTTTTCTCTTCCTTTCTCTTTCTGTTAGGTTCTGGTAAAACCCAAGGTGGTTAGGCTCTGCTAAAGTAGTTTTCCTTGAGGGTACATTTTTATTAAATCCAACACTGGATGTATTTCAGAATGGTTACTTTTCTTTATTCCTTGCAGGAAGCAAGAGGGAGTTTTCCTTTGATCTTCACCCTGAGCATCTGATGGGACTCTTGGTGATAAATCTCATGAAAGTATGGGGTCCCCAAAGACTAGGCATACCCACCTCCCTGAATTTCCAACTCTCAAGCATGGGCACACTGAGATCTAGCAATTTATTGATTACAAGTTAAGCTTTTATACCCTAGTACCAGCTCCAGTAGTGGCTTTTGCTCCTGGGCTTGTATTCCCAGAAAACTATGATTCTCTGTACTCACCCATCTCTCTGATTTTGGGGGCAGTGGTTTGCCTTGTGACTTCAATTCTCTGACAGATCCAAGAAAAGATGTTGGCTTTCAGTTTGTTCATCATTTTTCTTGTTGTAAGGATGGGAATATTGATTTCCAAGCTGGAAACCAGAAGTCTCATATAGATTTCTTCAAGGTTTTTTTTCTATGAAAAATAACAATGCTTCACACATTCTTGTATGTCTTTTGCTGTACATATATATGCATTTCAGTTACACCAAGAGTTAAATATCTGGGTCCTAGCATATGCTAATTTTTAGATCTAATGTACAATACCAAGCACAATACACTCCCTTCTACAGCAAATGACAGGTCTCATTGCTCTGCACCTTCACCAACACTTGGTTTGTCAGACTTTTAAGTTTTAGCTATTCTGTTCCATGTATGGTGGTATCTCATTGTGATTTTAATTTGCACCGGCATGATTATTAATGAAGTTGAAAACCATTTGGAGATCTTCTTTTGTAAATTACCTGTTCAGGTCTTCTCCTATTTTCTGTAGATATCTTTTTCTTATTGATTTATAGAAGTTCTTTACATATTCTGAATGTGAGCCCTTTATTTTTATAACCAAATTATATATTTTTATGCCCAAAATTGCAAGAAGAAAAGTCAGAGAAAGGGACATGTAAATTTCTTGATGTATCCACATCAAGAGCCATAGATTCACCAGAAACCTATAAGCTTCCATTCACCTAGTTGACGTGAAATAACTACTGGAAAAGGGCTTTAAGTTGCTCATTGGTTTATTTTACGTATCAGTACACTGTAGAATCAGTTATCAGACTTTGATGATAATTGACATTATTATTTTTAAATATAAGGACAGATTGCCACAATGAGAGTAAATATGCCTTTAGAAAATCTATTTCAGTCTTACAAATTAATAGTATGACAAATGTTTTCATTTCATTTCATAATAAATCTGTGATCCTGAGGCTGAATTCAATAACCAAAGCATGCCTGAAGTTGCTCAGACACTTCACTATACCTGTTTTAACAGTGCGATAAATCTAATATAGCTGACTCCATCTTGCTTCTAACCTTACAAGCTGTCTTTTCTCATTCCTGCACATAGGCCAAGGGAGGAATTCAGTTTACAGTTTAACTTTAAAGCAAGGATGAAAATAATTGCTTCCCAAAACTAACCCCCAGGAGAAAAGGAAGTATGCACACAAATAACTATGCTGTCTTAAAGATTTATAGGAACAAAGTGGATCTGACAAACAGTTAACCATAAACAAAGTTCTGCAACCTCCTCAGATCCTTGCTGATGCCCAGATGGGTGTGGTCACCAGTCACCTATGGACCTTAACCCCTCTCTGTTTTTCCTTCCCCTAACTTAAAAGGAGCCTAAAAATCTATCCACTTAAGATGGTTCTTTAGGACATCAGTTTGCCATCTTCTTGGTTTGCTGGCTCCCTGAAATAAAGATGCCCTCCTTTCCTTAACACCTTATCTGTCGACTTATGAGAGCCCTCATGCAGTGAGCAATACGAGCTTTGGACTCAACAACACTGTGAGTCAATCAATGTCTAAGGTTGAACTATCCATCAGACAATGGAACATAAGGGTGGCTTCTAGGTGAATCTGACTGTTGGTTCATTTTCCAGGAGAAAAGAAGGTCAGAACTGGCTTCCTCCTGGTGAAACTGCCCAATATCACAGGGCACCCACATTCACTGTTGGAGATTATAATACCATCTAAATTGGGAACAGTTAGGGTGTGTGTGTGTGTGTTGACTAATTCTGTGGAAAAAATGGTTGTGGGGCCAAGGACGGGGGAATAATTTGGTTAAGGCAGCAGAATATACACATTTTGTCAGAATACAGAAGCAGAGTTGGATGATAGCTCAAAGGATATTCCATCTCCCATTGTATTTATTAACTAATTTATTTTAATATATTTTATTATTTTTTAAAATTTTTGTGGGTACATAGTAGGTTTACATATTTATGGGGTACATGAGATGTTTTGATACAGACATGCAATGTGAAATAAGCACATCATGTGGAATGGGGCACCCATTCCCTGAAACATGTGTACTTTGAGTTATAAACAACCCAATTACGTTGTTTAAGTTATTTAACAATATACAATTAAGTTATTATTGACTATTGTCACCCTATTGTGCTATCAAATAGTAGGTCTTATTCATTCTTTCTGTTCTTTTGGTATCCATTAACCATCCTTACCTCCCCCTGAACCCTCCACTACCCTTCCCAGCCTCTGGTAACCATCCTTCTACTGCATCTCCCATTTTAAATAAGGTGATATTACATGAATAGAAACTATTCAGGTGGGGGCCGAGGTTTGACTTTTGGGCGTAGTATCCTTTTGGTTTCAAGATTAACATGGTCTTTATCTGTTGTCCCTGATGCTCACTTGATGCCCTGGGTAATGGAGTCTCCCCACAGGAATCTAAGCCATCACCAGTTTTAAGGGATGAGCAGTAGATGTGGAGTGATATTTGCCATGCTTTCCAGAGATCTCCTGCTGAGGCTCCACTGCTTGAAGCACACCCTCCCTGGTGCCAAGTAACAACAGGATGGAGTATCCATTCACGGGCCTGTATTTTGGGTGTTTTAATAGGTTACAAAAAAACTGTTTTGTGAGCAGAAATGAATCCGCTGCAAGAAAAACTAGTCAAAGCCGGAAGAAGGGCAGGTCCTTTCATGCTAACCTGGGGCTGAATAATTGGGAAGGATGCAGGCTGAGGCAATAATGAGTCTTTTGTGATGGAAACTGGTAACTACTCAGGACTACAGGGCCTGAGGCTTCATCATACACCATGGGGTTTATGAAAGCTTGAAATCAACCTAATAATCAAGATGTGGACTGCTAGTTATTTGCTGGTTTTTAAAATCTTTTTAGTCTGGGGAAATGACAGTGTGGGGAGGAGGAAAAGGAATAAATCCCAAAGGGCAATAAGGCCATTAATTATTAAAAAAACATCCTTATGGCATTATTCTGACTCACAGCTTGCATGAAGTTGGAGTTAAATTGCCTTTTTGTTTGTTTGTTTGACACAGGGTCTCACTCTATCACCCAGGCTGGAGTGCAGGGGCACAGTCACAGCTCACTGAAGCCTTGACCTCCTGAGCTCAAGCGATGCTCCTACCTCAGCCTCCTGAGTAGCTGGGACTACAGGCATACAGAACCACACGCGACTATTTTATTTTTTGTTTTTTATTTTTTTGTAGAGATGGAATCTCACTATGTTCCCTAGGCTGTTCTCAAACTCCTGGCCTCAACTGATTCCCCCACCTTGACCTCCTCAAACACTGGGATTACAGGAATGAGCCACCACATCCAACCAAATTGCCATTTGTAATGTTCAAATTACTTATTTGGTTGCAAAAAGTATTTCATTTATACTTCATTTAGAAAACTTTGAGGCAGGATTCTAGGACTTAGTTTTAACCCCTGAGTCTACCCCTTGCCCTACTCTTCATCATCCTAAAAACATGGGAAACCCAAGACAATAGAGTACATACTATTTATGTGCCGTGAAAGCAGAGACTACATCTCCCTTGTTCATTGCTATATTTCCAGGGCTTAGTGCAGTGTCTCGCACATAGTTGGTTCTTGATAAATATCAATTGAATAAATTTCTATTTTCCATATTCCCTTATGTCAAACTTCTAAAACAAAGTAATACTAATAGCTTCTAAGTAACTGTAGATTCTGGTAAGCTTCATGTCAGTTTCTCTTGCAATGTTACATATTTGTTTATAAAACAGCAACTCATCTGTTTAGATTAAGGAAAACAAATGAAAATTATCTGCTGTGGGCCTACTTATTCATGTTCCAACGATATCAGACATCCTTATTTTTTAATCATAAATAATTCGGGTAAAAGACACAAGGGCAGTATAGTCAGAGGCATTTGAACCAGAGCGATTCTATCTTGAATAGGGGGCTAAAATAAGTCTGAGACCTGTTGGGTCACATTCCCAGGAGGTTAGACGTTTTTAGTTACAGGATGAGACGGGAGGTTGGCAGGACTGGTATCACAAGCTACAGGTCATAAAGACCCTGCTGATATAACAGGATGCAGTAAAGAAGCTAGCCAAAACCCACCAAAACCAAGATGGCCACAAAAGTGACATCTGATCATCTTCACTGCTCATTATATGTTAATTATAATGCATTAGCATGCTAAAAGACACTCCCACCAGCACCATGACAGCTTATAAATACCATAGTAACATGGGGAAGTTACCCTATATGGTCTAAAAAGGAGAGGAACCCTCAGTTCCTGAGTAGAAATGAGTGTACTCAGTCCAGCAGCCCATGCTGCTACTCTGCCTATGGAGTAGTAATTCCTTTGTTTCTTTACTTTCTTTATAAACTTGCTTTCACTTTTAGATTCACCCCGAATTCTTTCTTGCATAAGATCTAAGAACCCTCTCTTGGGTCTGGATGTATTTGTTAATGCAGCCTTTAAAGATTTAACCAAAACATTTGTAGTGGGTCAAAAGGAACAAACCAGAGACCAGGTTTCCCAATATTGGGGTGATGATGTGCTTCAGAGACCTAGATCAGAGTGGGCTTTAAAAGGAAAACTCCTTGGAATGGTCCACCTAACTTTTCAGACTTCACTTTCTGCTTCTTGAATCAGGGAGGAGTGCCCAGTGGTGTGACTTGAGTGCATTCCACCCACACAGGCCTTCTAAGAAGGTGGACCATGTCTTCTCACCATCCTGGCCCAAGGAGCAGGTGCTTGCTTCAAGAACAGCTAATTTGTAAGGGGGTCACCATCTTAGCAGGTGGACTAGTGTCAGATCTCTGCCTGGCAGGAAGGAGATTAACTGGAAACTTCAGAGCCTATCTTTGTAAAGGTTTGAAATCAAGACCTAGAGAGACCATCAGCAGTTGCTGGTCTGGGCAGAGAATAAGCAGGCAGACAGAATAATGGCAGAAGTAATGAGTCAAGACAAGCCATGAACAAGCTGAGGCTGGAGTAACCCATTTTCCATAACAGCAGCCTCAGTTCCAGAAGTAGTCAATGTCTACCCATAAGGAGACAGCTAGGAGTTGTTCAATCACAGAGCTGCTGTCAGAATGCTGGACCCAGGGCTGTCCTTGAATGACCTTCTTTTAAGGCCCTAGAAGGCCTGATAAGGGGTATTCCTGTTCTTTTCCCCTCCTATCTCTTTAGTTAACCTCGAAGAGCCTAATTAACACTTGTATAAGTTGGGATCTCCTCTGGCTTTAATATTCTAGAATTACACTGAGTACAGTAAAAACTCATTAATTCAGATGGCACAGTATGAATTCCTAATTAGTCTATTTGGACCAAGCTGAAGTTTATTTTTTGCTCAGAAAAATTTTATTTAGTTCAAACTACAAAGAAAAAGGGGTAGAGAAGTTGTTTAGAATGATTAATTTAGTATGTTAGTTTAAAATTATTTTATGTTTTTATTAAAAATGTATGACCCAAGGAACTTCAATTGGGTAGAACAAATAAATATTCTTAACCTTCATGCTTTGTTTCAAATATTTACTGAACCTCTCTGTGGGCCAGACATTGTGCTAAGTTACCAGAACATAGAAATATAGAATCAGTTATATATGGCATGCTACTGTATGTTAATTTAAAAAATAAAGTAAAAGGGCGATAGAAGAAATATCTTGGAATGTTGGTATTTGCCACCCAACAAATTGTGTATGTGTGTGTAATGGGCTTTGTCCTCAAGCAGCTTAGAGACTAGTGGGAATGCAGAAAAATCAATACATTAGTGTGATAAATGCTGAAATAGGGGTACATGCATGGTGTGTTAACAAGCATAGATGATGACTATCTCAGTCACCCTCATGGTGGGGGCACAGAGAAATTGCCTGGGGATGACTGGGGCTGAGACTTGAAGGATGAAGAGGAGAAAGCATCTCAGGAAAAGCATTTTCAGGCAACTACAAATAGGTCCTTGGAGCTAAAACCTGTACTTCAGGAAACACAGTCAATTCTCATTATTCATGGTAGTTACGTCTTATAAACTTGCCCTGAGCACTAGGTTATGAAATACTGAACTATTGCTCCTAGAGGCAATGCAGCATTAGATTCCTACAAGCCTCTGGTTACATCTTCATTAATTGAAATGCCATGTGTGTTTTATAGGCTACTTTGCCAGAGTCCTTGAAAAAAAGCCAGTCTCATCAATGTTGCAAACCTGTTCCACATAACACTTAGTAGTATTTTTTAAAGTCTTCTGCAGCCTTCTGATTACTTTGGCCACACTTATCTCTGATGTTTATAACATGGAAATGGTATTCTATTTAACACAGTGCTGGAAGTCCTAGCCAGAGCAACTAAGCAAGAAAAAGAAATAAAAGGATCCAAATTGGAAAGGAAGAAGTAAAATTATGTGTGCCCAGATAACATGACCTTATATATGCATAGAAAATGCTAAAGGTCTCACAAAAAACTATTAGAAATAAAAAACAAATTCAGCCATGTTACAAGTTACAAAATTAACATGAAAACATTATTTGCATTTTTATATACTAACAACGAATAATCCAAAAAGGAAATTAAGAAATAATTCTACTTAAAATAGCATCATAAAAATAAAATACTTAGGAATAAAGTTAATTAAGGAGGTAAAAGACTTCTACATTGAAAACTACAAAATGTTGTTGGAAAAAAATAGAGAGGACATAATTCCTAATTTCAAAACGTATTACAAATCTACAGTAATCAAAATAGTGTCATACTGGCATAAAGATAGACATATAGACCAATGGAATAGAATAGAGAACCTGGAAATAAGCCTCACATATATGGTCAAATGATTTTTGACAGGGGAGCCAAGACTATTCAATGCAAAAACATTCTGCAACATGGATGACCCTTAAAGACATTATGCTCATTAAGCCAGTCACAAAATGACAAATATTGTATGTTTCTACTTATAGGGGGTACCTAGAATAGCCAAATTCGTAGAGATGGAAAGTGGAATAGTGGTTACCAGGGGCTAGGGGGAAAGGGGATGGTTATTGCTTAATGAGTACAACATTTCAGTTTTGGATGATGAAAAAGCACTGGAGATGGGTGGATAGTGGTGATGGTTACACAATATGAATGTACTTACTTCCACTGAACCTCTTAAAAGTGGTTAAAATGGTAAATGTTATGTTACACATATTTTGCCACAATAAACAAACAAATAAAAGACAATTGTCCATGTACATGATAGCAGCTCTCAAAGAATATTATTAATCAGAATTTATGTGTACACGGGTCCTTTCTTTAATACCGTGTGTGATGGTTAGTTCTAGGTGTCAATTTGGCTGCATACCTAAGTAGCTGGTAAAGCATTATTTCTTTGTGTATCTGTGACAGTGTTTCCAGAGGAGATGGTTAGTTCTAGGTGTCAACTCGGCTAGATATCTAAATAGCTGGTAAAGCATTATTTACTTGTGTATCTGTGAGAGTGTTTGCAGAGAAGATTGGCATGTGAATTGGTGGACTGAGTGGGGATGATCCTTCCTTAATGTGGGCGGGCATCATCTAATCAGCTGTGAGCCTGGATAAAACAAAAAGGTGGATGAAGGATGCGTTTTAGCTCTCTCTCTCCTGAAACTGGATGCCCTTCTTTTCCTAGCCTTGGACACCAGAACTCTAGGTTCTTGGGCATCTGGACAACGGACGCTCGCCAGCAGTCTCCTGAGCTGTCTGGCCTTCAGTCTCAAACTGAAAGTTACATCATTGGCTTCTCTGGTTCTGAGGCCTTGGAACTTGGACTGAGCAATACTGAGGGCTTTCCTGGTTTTCCAACTTGCAGGAAGACTATCATGGGACTTCTCAGCCTCCATAATCATGTGAGCCAATTCCCCTAATGAGTCTCCTCTCATCTATCTATATCTATGTATATCTGTCTGTCTATCCATCTATCTATCTGTCTATCTATCTATCTATCTATCTATCTATCTATCTATCTATCTATCTATCTATCCTATTGGTCTGCCTCTCTGGAGAACCCTTACTAATACACCACGTAATGCTTTTTGCTGCAGGAAAAAAGTCATGAAATCCAAAGTTATATTTCATTTATGTATTTATTGATTTATTTATCTTAGAATGAAGCAAACCTTTTCTTTTACACACTTTGACAAATAACTTTTCATTAAACAATCTTTCCAGTGGAGAATAGAGAACATGAAATTTAGCCTCCAGACATCAGCAGTGGCTCTGCTCAGGGCCTAGGATCCCCCTTACCCAAGCAGTGAGGTGGAAGGGTGTACTTCCCTTCCTTTATTAGCTTATCCCACAACTTCTTGATGGCTGTCACAAGTCCCATTGTTTTCTGCTGAAGCATGCACTCTATGAAATCATCAGATTCTGTCTTGCACTCTTTCTCTTCCCAGATACTACCTATTCCATGTTCACATTCTATCAATTTTTTGCCCAAAAACGTGGCACTGAGCAGGAATCTTGCAGGGTTTTGGATTTTCACCCATGGATCTATGTTAAGGCCTGGCCTTTTTTGCACATCAAAGAAAGGGATGGTGTTCCACTGCAGTGCCCTTAATTCTTCTCTGGTTGCCACTTCAGGATGACTCCAAAGTTACATTTTAGAATCTTCTGTTTCTTTGTTTTAAAAAAAATGAGTATTTTATACTTTAGTTTTTTTCCCCAGAAATTCCAAACTTTTAACATAGTAAACCTTTATACAATATAAAATTCCCATAAAAATAGATTTTAAAAACTAAAATATATAGTATGTATATAAATATATTTAAAAGGTAAATATTTATCTCCCTTCCCATCATCGAACTCTTTATCTACCCTATTTGCAGATGTCTAAACAGTCTTCACATTCATTGGAAAAGTAAAAATCAATACCAATATTTTTCCTCCTGCTGGATCCAGAATTGAAATTCATTTTCTTTTTTCTGTAATATGATAGAAAACTCTCACTAGCACACAAAGCTACAATGGAAGTTCACTGAAATGATAATCCCCTCTTAAGACATCAGAATAAGAAACCAACTCAAAATCAAAATATCCTGTTGTGCCAAACCCATACTATACCTAGAGGGATGTTCAAAAGCTTAGATGATTTTCTATAGTCTTATTTTTATGTTCTTTGGTTATTGCTATTTTTGCCCTCTGAGAGATATTTTTCTCTACTCCCACACAGTTCAATTTTCAGTGACATTTCTAATCAAACCACACTCAAGACAGGAAAGCTTATATTAAAGTGTTCATTCTTGGGACTTCCCACTGCAAACCAAAATGGAAAACTAAATAAATAACAGAAAGTTAGTTCTAACTCATGCAAGCCAACTGGGCTTTAAAACATTTGGATTTCCTTGAATATTTGCACTGAGCATGAGTTAGATACTGAAATAATTAATTAGAAGGAAAGGGCAACAATACAGAGTTAACCATTTCTACTTTATATAGAAAAATACAAGTCAGAGGAGCTGCCACACAACTTTCTTAATATCTTAACAGCATAATAATAGATGCAATCATCTCTGTAAACTGTCATCCTTAGGTAACCCAAATAAGTTATTTCCCAGAATTTTTTTTTCTTCAGTTCTTTCTGGAGCTCATCAAATGTGCAAAAAAAATTAAGAGTGCACATCATAGGCTGGGTGCAGTGGCTCACGTCTATAATCCCACCACTTTGGGAAGCCAAGATGGGTGGACTGCTTGAGGCCAGGAGATCAAGACCAGCCTTGCCAACATGGCGAAATCCCGTCTGTACTAAAAATACAAAAATTAGCCAGGCACAGTGGTGCACACCTGTAATCCCAGCTACTCAGGAGTTTGAGGCATGAGGACTGTTTGAACCTGGTAGGCTGACTTTGCAGTAAGCCAAGATCATGCCACTGCACCCAGCCTGGGAGACAGAGCAAGACTTTGTCAAAAAAAAAAAAAAAAAGCATACATCAAAATGATTACTCATTTAAGACAATTTAAGAAAAAAGTATAGGTTCTTCTTCATACTGTACAAGATTAATTTATCATAAGTGAAAGAGTTAAAGCCAAAATGAAATTATAGGGCTGGGCGTGGTGGCTCACCCCTGTAATCTCAGCACTTTGGGAGGCCGAGGCAGGCAGATCACGAGGTCAGGAGATCGAGACCATCCTGGCTAACACGGATGGTTTCTTTTAGTAGAAACCCCGTCTCTTCTAAAAATACAAAAAATTAGCCAGGCGTGATGGCGGGCACCTGTAGTCCCAGCTACTTGGGAGGCTGAAGCAGGAGAATGGTGTGAACTCAGGAGGCAGAGCTTGCAGTGAGCCGAGATAGCGCCACTGCACTCCAGCCTGGGTGACAGAGCAAGACTCCATCTCAAAAAAAAAAAAAAAAAATGAAATTATAAAGGCACTATAGGACAACAAATACTCATGCATTGAGAAATGACTAAGTATTGAAAGCAGAAATTAAAAAGAGCCACAACAACAACAAAATCATAGATTTTTCCTAGGAAGCACTAAAGTTGAAAAAAATAAATAACAACAAAAAATATAAACAGTGACCTTTGTGGGGTAAGCCCAGAAGAGCAAAAGGGTGCTAAGAATGTGGCTTGTAACCAAAATTTCTAGAGTCAGTTCCTGCAGTACTCACATTAAAATGTTTTAAATGCTGTTCCTCAGAAATTTTACCTTCTGCTCAGAAAAACATTCATTTAAGAAAAATTTATTACATGCTGATTATGTGCCAGACACCTGTGATAGACACAGAGCTGGATTGCCAAGATGCCCCTGCAGGAGAGGACTTGTTGCCTCCAGCTGTCAGCCCCTGCAGGGGTGGCCTCAGCTGTAGAGCCACCCTGCCCAGGTCAGGCATCCTCAATGTCTGATGTAGGTGGGTGGGAAAGTTCTGATCACTCATGCAGGATGATGCTGCCGTGTTATTTTATGTCAAGAGCTAAGGCACTGGGGCCAGCACTGCAGCTCCACTCCTGACTTGGCTTGATCTTGCTTCTGCCTCTTCCCTTCCACTGGTGTTGAACCAAAGGGCGTGATCTGCTGAGCAACCCACACAGAAACTCCCTCCAGCATCTGCTCCCTGACAACCCTGTTAGCAATAGTTCCATTCTAGATGTTGGGGATGCGATAGTGAACAAGACAAAGACCTTTGTTCTTAAGCACTTACACCTGGTGTAGAGGAAACATAAAATAAAAAAGTAAACAAATGAACAAGAAAAATGAACAGAATCATTGCAGAGAGTAATTGTGTAGAGAAGAAAATAAAACAGCATAATTTGAGAGAGTAACTGGTGTTGTATGGGGACTATTTATTTTTTATTGAGAGGCCAGATAAGGAAGTAACATTTGAACAGAAAGCTGATGGGAAAGAAAGAGTCAGCCAGGAAGAGATACAGTTGCAAATGTTAGAGGAAGTTGTAAGGACAAAGACACTGCCATCTAAAAAACTAAAAATGTAAAGCAATTGGGAGAAAATGTCAAAGAATGTCTGCATGACCTTGATATTGGAAAGGATCTTTTTAAACAAGTAATAAAAATTTTAAACCACACACAAAAAATAAACTGCATTAAATTTTAAAACATCTTGTGAACCCCGAATATCTGAGACAGGTCTCAGTTAATTTAGAAAGTTTATTCTGCCAAGGTTGAGGACACGCACCCTTCACACACCCTTCAGGAGGTCCTGATGACATGTGCCCAAGGTGGTCAGAGCACAATTTGGTTTTATACATTTTAAGGAGACATGAGACATCAATCAATATATGTAATATGTACATTGGTTCCTGGAAAGGCAGGACAACTCAAGCAGGGAGAGGGCTTCCAGGTGACAGGTAAGTGAGAGACAAACAGTTGCATCTTCTGAGTTTTTGATTAGCATTTCCAAAAAAGGAAATCAGATACTCAGCTCAGTGAGCAAAGGGATGACTTTGAGTAGAATGGGCGGCAGGTTTGCCCTAAGCAGTTCCCAGCTTGACTTTTCTCTTTAGCTTAGTGATTTTGGGGCCCCTAGATTTTCCTTTCACATTTCCCCCCTTTTCTTCTTAAAAATTTTTTTGGAGAAAGCATTTTAGAAGAAAATGAGTCTCTGGTCTCAGGTTTCATCTGATCCCTTATGGCTAAGATGATTTATTCCTAGATGGGTAGGTCCTGAGTTACTAGGAAAGCTAATTTTTAGCAAGTTGAGAAGTCTTGTGTCCTATGAAGAGAAAACAGGGGAAGAAAGGGAGAAAAACAACAACAAACAAAAGAATAATCCTGGAAAATCAATATAGGCCACATTACTCTGAAAGCCATACAACAGTAGGCAGGTTCGAAAGTGGCTCATGTATGTAAATAGGTTGCTGTCATTTTCTTCTGAAGTTTAAGTTGTCTAGATTCAGTTTGCAGGGGAAAAAAGGAAAAGGAACAAGAAAAAAAAGTGAAAACACTATTTTGATGACCTGTAGCCAAGAAAAATTAGAATTCAGTGCAAACCATAGAAAATAATAAAAACTGAAAAACATTAGGCAAAACTAGAATCTAACAATAGGTGTACTGTAGGTTTTGAAACATAACTCCAGTTTCCCATTTTTACTAATGACACATCATGATAGACTAATTTGCTTTATTATACTTGGCCAGATTATTTGTATAAAGTGCAGCAAGAATAATTATTTTTCACATAGGCTTTATAAATTGGCATTGTTGGAACTTTGTTCCATAGAAGGAAGCTCAGATAAGACTCCTTTTTAAAGCCAAGCCCAGCCATGGATTTGTTACCATCAAATACCAAGGAGTTTGGTGAATTCTTCTCCTCAAGATTACTTGGGGTTCCTGCGCCTGTCAGGAAGTGATATTCTTTGCTTATTACAGGTCAGGAACCCTGTACAGAGACTGTGTAGACAAGGTATAAGGCCAGTTTTCCTACAGAGGCTTTTATTGGCTCTGTAAGTCAGGTTTGATTCCTTAAAGGAAAGCACACTATTCCAGTCAAAGCCTTGGTAAAATAACAAGTTTCTCCAACTGTGTCTTGTTACAAATGAAAACAGATTCTTATTGCACTTATGCAAATAACTATATTGCCATAAATTAACAATATTCACAAATAATTTCCAAATTCTGGAGAAATCAGGTAGAGAGAAACAAATATGCTCCAAATTTTGTTCACAGGAGCATACTTAATTGTTAAAAAGCTGTCAATAGCTCAAAAGAAAAGTTTCCTTGACTCTGAAAAACAAAACAAAGGATCAGCAACATTTTAAGCAAAAAGTCAAAGAGATCACTTCAGTCTTCTATTAGTTCAGTCCATGCAGCTAATTCCTGTTCTCATATTCATGAACATTTCAGCTCTCCATGAATCCTGAAACTTTTTTCCTCTATTCTGACATCACAATCTCCAAAGTTATCAGAAACCTGCATTCAAGAGCACCTGTTAGGGTTTTATAGCCGTATAGAAGATCATCTTCTAAAGAGGACCAAAACAAGACAACAATTTTCTGTGGATGACAAAAAGTTTTAGGGCAGCCATAGTCAAAGACACAATTGACAAGGAAATTTGTTACCTCTGTGGCACACAATAATTTAACACAACAATTATAATTATTACTGATAATGTACACTAAGTCATATCAGAATTATAGTTTACCATAATTTTAGAAAACATACCAAATAACATGTGTATCTAAATACAGCCCAAAGAAAACCAAACACCATTTCATGTTTGACAGTGATTCCTGTATAACTTTTATACCAAATAAGACAAATATGTCATCTTTGGACTGTAGGGAACCTGTTAATAATATCTGAAAGGATTAATTAGGTCAGGAAAAGACATAATTTATAACTTGATTTTGGAACATTTGTCAAATATCAAAGGTTTATAATACTTGATATCACAAAATAGGATCACCAGTCATTGTAAAATAAGCCATTCCCTTAACCAAATTGATAACTCAAGGATTTCAAAAAAAGATGAAAACCCTCATTCTTTGAGCAGACAGACTTAATTTTCCAAACAATAAGCCCTAATAAAAACAGTATAAAGCCAATTAAATTTTTTTCCAGAATTGCATAAACAATTTATAAAATTTTAATCTTGATCATAAGATATAACTTTCATAACCTTTATTAAGGAGTCAGTAAATGCTTCGAGACACCTTGTTAATCTAACACAGGGGCCCATACGCTTGTCTTGCATCAGTATGCCTTTGACATGAATGGTTAATTTATAAAGAAACTGAACTTATTTTATCTTTAAAAATCTGCCCTTACAATCTCACATGCACGATAGTCCCTAGGCCTGAGGAGTTGAATAGCTTTAATTTCTGGCCCTGTGTCTCAGGAATGCAGTTTATTTTGATTGGCATCTTCTACCAGGCCTGAAGATGAGGCTTTAATTACCGTCAGTGTTTAAGATGTAGCAGGACTTGGTGTCCTTTTTAGATATAGGAGTCAAAGCCCTGTAACTCAATGTCACAAGGACTTTACAGGAAGATACGTGGATGTAAAAACCTTAGTTTAAAAAAAAATTTGTTTTTGTTGTTGTAGTTGTTTCGTGTTTTTTTGAGATGGAGCTTCACTCTTTCTGTCCAGGCTGGAGTGCAATGGTGGGATCTTGGCTCATTGCAACCTCCGCCTCCCGGGTTCAAGTGATTCTCCTACCTCAGCCTCCCAAGTAGCTGGGATTACAGGCAAAATAAAATCTCTTTTAATCTCTGTTTTTTCTAAGCAATCCAAGCTTAATAACAATGGCATAGGAATTATTTTTGATAAAATGTAAAACCTTTTAGGCCAGTTACCAAAACGCAAAAGAAAAGACCTTCTGCAGTGCACAGATTATGTCAGAAGAAAATATTTCCTTTAGACCTTTAAGAAAACATTGTTAGCATCAGGCCACAACAAACAGAACCTGAGAAAAAAAAACTTACATGAGCTGAAAATTAGTTGAAGGTGAGCATTACTATTGCATGCCTTTTAAAAGGGAAGAGAAAACCGATGCCTCTAATCCCAACACTTTGGGAGACTGAGGAAGGTAGACTACTCGAGCTCAGGAGTTCAAGATCAGCCTGGGCAACATGGCGAAACCCCGTCTCTATCAAAAGAGAAAAGTCAGGCAAGGCAGCGTGTGCCTGTATTCCCAGCTACTTGGGAGGCTGAGGCAGGAGGATCACTTAAGCCCAGGTGGTCAAGGCTGCAGTGAGTCATGATTGCGCCACTACACTCCAGCCTGGGTGACAGAGAGAGAGAGACCCTCTCTAAAAATAAATCAATCAATAAATAAACTCCCTGAAATAACTCTTTATTTACAAAGTTCTGCATGATATCATTTCAAAAGAATAAATATACCACTAGGAGAATATTAAGATATATTTTGACAATATTATAAGAATTTTGAGTATAAAAATTATATTTTATTTTTTAATGTTATTCATTTAAATGTTAACCTGTTTCTTCTCTGTTTGAATAGCATTAAAAATAAAATTTACCTTCTACATTCTCTGCTGACCAGATCTTTTAGAGCCATTTTTTCACCTCCTCCATTCAAACATGATTCAATCCATTTCTTGAAATTGAAAATGGCTTCCAAATACCACTATCATTTTCCTAGTCTAATTTTCATAGGCACTTCACAGAATGCTAATGAAGTCCCACTTACAATTTTTGTATTTATTTCATTCATTAATGGAGCCATACAATTTGTATTTGACCAAGTATCTGACAGACATGAAGAGATGATTTCTTTAATATATTATACCACAAATGTTTTTGTGAATTTTACTTTTTCATAATGATGGAAAGTTATTTCTGTGACATTCTGAAGTTTGGTAAGTCATATTTGAAAATAAGTAAATGAATTATCTATGTGATGGGTGGGGGTGTTTTAATGACCAAGTTTTATACCCACTGCTAAATCCTAACTGAATACAGTACACATTATCATGTTGGGTTGTCTAACATCAACTCCTCTATTCTTCTGGTGAAGCAGAGTTGATGAGTCTGTCAAGACAAGATACTTTGCCCTTCTCAGCCTGTTATATTCTAAATATTTGTGTCCCTGCCCCAAAATTTATATGTTGAAACTTAATCACCAATGTGATAGTATTAAGAGGTGGGGGGCCTTTAGAAGCTGATCAAGTCATGAGGGTACAGGCCTCATATATAGAATTAGCGACTTCATAAAAGAGCTGTGCCCCTCCTGCCATGCAGGAGTGCAGTAAGAGGCACCATGTATGAAGCAGAGAGCACCCCTCACCAGACACTAAATGTGCTGGTGCCTTGATCTTGGACTTCCCAGCCTCTAGAACTGTGAGCAAGAAGTTTCTATTATTTATGAACCACCCAGTCTAAGGTATTTTGTTATAGCCACAGGAACAGACTAAGACACTGGCCAAGGCTTTTTATTTCCTAGGACTTCACATTTTTAGTAGAGAGACAAAAGGATTTGAAAAACTGTGGAGCTGACTTACTGAAATAATAGATGAGTCGCTGCTACTGGATACCCAGAGCATCCCTGCTTCCTGCCCTTTCCGTCCTGGCTCTTCAGCAAAGCTTTTGTTTAGTAAGTCATGCCAGATCCTTCCAAAGGTTAACTTTTCTTTATCAAAGTCAGTTTTTCCTGCTTTCCACCAAGAGCCCTAACTGGCACATAGGTTTCAACATGAGTGAGCTATCTAGGGTTACAGAAAATGTCACCACTCCCTAAATAGCTACATAGTCTCTGACGCTGGGGTTGGTGTTTCTCATTCATGTATACTTAGTGCCTGAAACAAACTCCTGGAACATCTATAACTTATTTTTTCCAGATTTCCATGCCAACCTTCTGGCTTCTCTCAATTAAATGTGATACCTATCTCCCACCTGCACCCTACCTTCATGCTTCAACTTCCCTGAATTCAGCAATTTTTAAACTGAGAAGTTTAAGAACCCAGACTGTTTCTCAGCAAATATTTGTTAATCAAAATTATTCTGTGGGGGCCATATTAAACTTATGGCCTTGTATTAATAAAATATGTACCAACTAATTGAAAGAAAGTTGTCCCAGAAGAAAAACGTGTGTCAAAGTTCTCTTCACCTAGGATGGAAATCTATATAGAATGATAAATATTGACCTAGACAAAGAAAATTTAGTCTTTCTTAAATCTAAGTTAGCTTAAAATAAAGTAAGAGGATTATTCTAAACTCATCCTGGGTATTGTCCGCTACCAAAACAGCTTGAACAAGATTTAGGAATAAATTGTTTCTTTAAGAGAATAAATTATTTACCTGCAAACTAAAAGTAAATATTCAGATGCAACATAAAGAAAAAAACAAAATTTCTCAACACCAAAAATAAGGAAAATAATTCATCAGTACCATCCTGGAGAACTGAAAACAATTTTGCAACATTTATTGGGGGGTGGGGATGGGATTTTTTTTGTGGCCATTATATTCATCATAGAAAAAAATGAAAAATATAGTAAAATACTAAGGACATAATCATCCATGATTTGTAAATGGTTAAGACTCTCTTTCTACTGTAGGCAGCCGTAAAACCCAATTCAAATTGCTTTAGCATAAAGGGAATCTCTTGGCTCCTAAAACTGAAAAGAGCAGGGTTTGAACTAATTTCAGGTGCCACTTGATCTGAGGTCAAATGGTGTCACCAGCTCCAGATTTCTATCTTGCCTCCTCTGACTCTGCTGTCCATGAGGCTCGTTCCATTCCCAGTCAGACTGTCTCTTCAGGGTGGCTGGGCTCAGGACACATTAAGCCAAAATATGGCACATTGGCATTTGAGAAAACAGCAGAAGCAGAAAGGTTTCTCTCTCTTCCCCTTGTTCTTCTCCTGTGAAGCAGATCATAAGACCCCCATTCTAGGGGTGCCCTCCCTATACCTGGAGGAAAGACACATCCTCATCTCTGAAGACACAGGGACACAGAGAAGAATCTGAGTAAGCAGGCCTTGCTAAGTCCCCTCAGTTTATTACCATTAGATCACATTTCCTTGGTCCACTCATACTTCACCACTGTGCACCTCTTCATTCAACCTAAGCATAAAAATACACAGGTTTTCCTAACTCTTTGAGTCTTAATTTCTAAAGGCTCTCAAAAAGCTTTTATTAAATAAATTTCTATGCTTTTCTCTTGTTAATCTTTTTTATAGGTGCCTCATCCATGAACCTAGTAATGGGTGAGGAAAGAAATCTTTTCTCCCCGACAGAGACTGCAGTGTGACTGTACTGCAAAAATGCCAGTACTGCCTTACCTCCAGCTCCACATCCCATGGGAAAGGCTCTGCAGCCTTGATGGCTGAAACCAAAGATTTGGCAATGAGATGTGTTGGTTCAGGGCCTGGCCCTGAGTCCTCCCCTAGCTCAGTGTGCCAACAGACTGGGGGAACCAGGGGTGGAACCCACCTCCCAGACCACAAGGGCTACAAGTAGTGGAGACCTTGATACCATTAGTGAGACTGGGGGCTAAAGCCTGAAGGAGAAAGAATGGGGATGGGAGCCAAACCACAAATGTCTGCTACCATACCACCATCACTGGAGGATAACAACCATTGACATGTTGTTATATGTATGTGTGTAAGAAATTAGAGCAGTTATGTGCCCACCAAAAATATACAACTATGGCATATCAATTTAAGAATGTTAGAAAGAAATTAGAGCATTTAAAAATGGATGTATAGTCTTCTCCTTTTACTTTATAATGTACAAAAGGCATCATTATGTGAGAAGAAAGTACCTTTAATTTGACAATTAGCACATAGTCCAAATATCATAGATTCAGTAGAGCTAAGTTAAAATTTAAAATCAAGGTCAGGAACATGTGAAAGACTTAGGAAAAAAAAAGTTGAAAAAAGAATTCAAGTTCATGAATTTTGCATCTGAGAGTCAGAGCTACTAATCTATCAAATACTTTGTTTATAGCATCGGAGCAAACTGTTCACGAGTAATTTTAACAAGTTTTTCTTAATTCATTCAAGGGGTAAGTATAATGAAAACTAAAGTAGGGTTACAGACAGGCCAGAATCGAATGACAGAATAAGCATGATGAGTTATCTGTATTCATTTTACATGACTGATACATTGAAAATTTTCCTCAGTCAAAAACAACTTCCATATGATATCATACTGGTCAGGGATGGTAGCAACTGATACTAAGTATTGCAGGAAAAGAGTTGGTTAGAAAAGTCAGTTTCACATTAAAATGGCAATGTAGCAAACATACATGCATCTGGTTAAGATTTATTAAGAATAAAACATCTAGCAGAAGAGGAAGTTTCCACCAATGCTATTAACCATGCATATTTGATTTCATCTTCAATGCCACGACTGTCACACTGCATTTATTACTTAGACGATCTCATTACTTTTCCTACACTTCCTTCCTTTAATTGAATTTTGTGATCTTATAACCCATGACATGTAGCACTCACACCATACTACAGTGATATGTGCTAGATATATACGTATGTCAAAGTTCTGTGATCAAAGAACAACAAGATCTGTCATCCTCCAGATACTGCAGTCAGGGTCAGTTCTCAACTATTTCTCCTTGGGAACAGGGGTATGTTTACTATTGCTATTACTAAATATTTATGTGACAAATGAGATGCTCAAAAGTCTCCAAACAACTTTTATGTGTCATCTTCTCAAAGGCTTGCCTTGATGGAATGACATTCCTACGCACATTTTGCAAAAGGACAGCTAAGTCAACATCAATGGGCACATCAAAACCAGGAGGCAGCCATGACTTCAGGACAAGGATCATAATTCCTCCCAAGAAATAGAAAACCATTGTGGACTTTGAGCAGGAGAGGGAGTTCTTAGCAGAAAAGATGTTTGTTTTTGTTTCTGTTTTCTTTTAGAGAGATAACTTTGACAGAGTATCATAGGCGAATAGGTGTGTGAAGAGAGTGGAAAAAACAAGGCAGACAAAACAGTTGGAGTGAACTGCAATAGATCAGGCTTGAGGGGACAAGGGCCAGATAAAGGATTTAGCATTTGCAAGTGCAGATGTAAAGCAAAATGGTGAAGAGATACATGGTCTGGAAGCACCAATGTAGACAAAGGTTTGAGCCTCTTCTTCCTACCAAGTGAATCAGGGCAAGAGTCACAACTGAGTGGCACAAAGCAATGGCATCACCATGGGGAAGCCTGGATTCAGGTATGGGGATGGGGAATGAGGTCGAGAGCTTGAACACCTTCTTCCAATAGATTGGACAGAACAGAAAAGTCAAGGTCTGGAGCTAGAAATACCTACTTGGTGGCCAGAGCCACTTTCCAAAATGGTAATAAGTTTATTTAGGTAGATGGATTCCAGACAAGGTAATGACAATCAACAGATGGAAAGCTAGGCCAGGAGTTGACATCAGGCTGGCCTAAAGAAGTAAAAGAATATTATCAAAATTAGACGACCCAAAGGGTGAATGTGAGCCAACAATCTGTAGAGATCCAGGCAACAGACAACATTATGCACATCTGACGTTTCCCTTTCCAAGGAGTGAGAATTGACAAGGATGAGGCGTGACCTGTTCCAGGTGACCAGCACATTAGACAGGTATTTGATGCAGGGGCTCCAGCAAGAGGAATGGGTCACGAGGCTGCTGGAATGAGAGGACAAACAGAGAGCTGGGTGTTAACCCCCAACTGTGAAAATTGAGACACAAAGTCAGAGTGAGGTTGACGTAGAGCAGAAGCACTTGAATATTGAAGACTAAGGACAAAATTGGCCACAGGCTCCAGAGCCGGTGGTCTCTTCCATGGAGAGAGAAAGGAGTACAAAGCTAAAGAGACACGAGGGTGTTTTTTGAAGTATTTGAAAGAGTAGTTAAGATAAAGGATAGTTTGTTCGAGACAGATTGGGGCTCCTAGGCACACTGAAAAGAATCAGATGTGACAACTGTCTAGAGAGTAATTTGTGAAGAAAATATCATTTTCCCAATGGATACCTAAAAAGAAACTTCTCTTTTTCCCTTGGTCTATAACGCAGCAAGCAAAAATAAGACAGGAAGGAAGGAAGGGAAGGAGGAAGGAAGGCAAAAGGGGAGGAAGGGAGGAGAGGAGGAAGGGAGGAAGGAAGGAATGGAGGTAGGGAGGAAAGAAGGGAGGGAAGGAAAAGAAGAGAAGAGAGGGGAGGAGAGGGGAGGAGGGGAGAAGAGAGAAAAAAGGAGGGGAGGGGAGGGGAGGAAAGGGATTCTCCAAGTAAGAGGCTCGAGAAACTTCATCCTTGACATTATTATGTTATTACAATTATTGGTAGTAATATATGGTGTCATTGGTATCATATTATTTCTCCTTATCACCAGGATTGCCCAGTTTTTTAATTGTACAATTGTTGTCATGTATAATTAGTTGTCTTCTTGAAGACACTCATTAAAACTTTCCATTTTAATTTGGACCAGTGATTTCCAGGCTTGCTGCACAGTAGCTGTCATCCTAGGTTTCTTTTTGTTGTACTTCTGGGTTACGTCCAGTAACTCAGATCCCTTCTCTTTTTTTATACATACATTTTTCATTTTTCTGGTAAATATCTTCTGGCACTTTTCTAAGAGTACGTGTGTCAGCACTAAATTCTGAATTATTACAAATGCAAAACTGTTTCATTTTGCCCTCACCTTTGATTGGTGATTTGGTTAGAAACAAAAGTATTAAAATAATTTCCTCTTGGCATTTGCATGGCACTACTACATGTTTTTAGTGTCACTGGTTCTTTCCAGCAGGTCTCACTTTGAAGATATCACTCCATTTTCTATAGAATCTAGTGGTAATGATGACAAGTTTGATGCTGATATGATTCTTAGTCCTTTATAAATCACCCGCCTTTTGCTCCAAAACCTTTCATATGTTCATTTTACGTTTCATGTGCTGGAATTTCACAAGGGTGGAGTTGAACGTGGTGCTTTCAAAATAATAATAATTACTTATATTATTCATTCTTCTTGATGTTCAATGGGTCCTTTCCACCTGCATGTGGGTCTTCATCTCTGGGAATGCATGCTTTTTTTTTTTTTTTTGAGACAGAGTTTCACTCTGTCACCCAGCCTGGAGTGCAGTGGTGCGATCTCGGCTCACTGCAAGCTCTGTCTCCCGAGTTCACGCCATTCTCCTGCCTCAGCCTCCCAAGTAGCTGGGACTACAGGCGCCCACCACCACGCCTGGCTAATTTTTTGTATTTTTAGTAGAGACGGTGTTTCACCATGTTAGCCAGGATGGTCTCGATCTCCTGACCTCATGATCTGCCCGCCTTGGTCTCCCAAAGTGCTGGGATTACAGGCATGAGCCACTGCGCCCGGCTGAATGCATGCTTCTATAATTCCTTTGACTATTCTCTTCTTTTTCTGGAACTAATTAAATGGATTATTTAGACTCAACCTCTTTCTCATCTTTTCTCTTTCATTTTCTATCGCTTGGCCATCTAGACTTTTTCTGATGGTTCTTTCTGGTAATTTGTGTCTTTCTTATCTTTCTTTTAAGAAATAATTTCAAACTTAACTGAAAAGTTTGTGAGAACAGTATAAAAAACACCCGCATATCCTTTACCCAGCTTCACCAATTGTTAACATTTTGTCCCATTTGCTTTATCATTTGCATGTCTGGGCACATGGTCTCTGTGTGCAGGTATACATGTATGTATAAGTCAAGGAGAAAAGCCTGGGATACGGATCCTTCCCCGACAGCCCTCCAAAGGAACCAAGCTTGCCCACACTTTGATCTTGGACTTCCTGCCTCCAGAACTGTGAGACAGTACATTTCTGTTGTTTACGTCACCCAGTTTGTGGTACTTTGTTACAGCAGCCCCAGCAAACTGACATAGCACTCAGTGCTCATTTGCCTTTCAATGGTAGTTACTTTTAATCAAAAGTAATCAAAAGTGGAGACATATGGGTACTTCACTGTATAATCACTGTTTCTCTCTGGCAACTAATAAGCCACATGTGGGGAGATAAATTTAACATCACATAAGCATCCTGTTCTTTGTTACAGCTGCATAGTACTCCATTGTGCTTATTCAAACAATCTCCTACATTTAGAACGCAAGGAATTCTCAATATTTACTGGAATTTTTTTGGTTATCCACTCACATGCAATTTGACAACCATAATATTCTCTGTCACCTTGAAATGCTGAAAGTATGAGTCTTGTGTGATTTTATTTACTTTCATTGTTGATTTTATGTCATCTAGGAAAGGTATGGGAAAATTCAAAATCGGGTGGGCACATTTAACCTCTAGATTGCTAGTTGCGTTTTTAAAATTCAAATTTTATTTTTTAAATTCTTTTTTATAGCAACCTATTCTTATTTTATGGATCAATATCTCTCCAAGTCTCTCCGAAGATATTACTAACATATATGTTTTAATTTCCCTTCTGATTCTTTAATTAATCCTGTTTTCTCCAGGGTCAATTATCTTTTCCTTTTGTACCTGTTTTGCCCTTGAAAAAGGACGGTTGTTGAATGTCCATTCCCGTTCATGGATAAAGGACTGAGTTGCTGATATGGGTATATGGCATGGATGTCCTATGAATACATAGAATCTCAATTCCCTGCTAAGTCCCTCATCTGAATGGAAAGGCTGGCTGTAGTTTCTGTGTACATGGTGCCACCCATCAACCGGCAAGGCCTGCTTTAGGGTACACAATGGGTACCCCAACTCCTATCCCTACCAACTCTAACAAAGAGAGTTTTCTTTAGCGGGGTGCCATACCCACACTCTGAACCCTAGGATTCCTCATGTATATTAGCTGATCTATTTTAGAGGCCATTGCTCCAGTTTTATCCTAGAAATAATCACCATAATTCATTGAGGAGATGATGGTGAGGGGTGGGAGTGAGAGCCCAAGCTCAAAACCAGTCTAGAAACACTTTCTAGATAACTCCTGAGTTAATCGCCTACCAATTCTTATTCTCTATTGTCACCACTCTTAGTCTGTAGTCTTCCTATGATCATGTCGCCAGCTTCTGCTTCCACTGTAGACACTTTGATGATGATTCTTTTGGAATTTGGCTCCTGCTTTAATTTATCTTTCAGTATTGTCCATTTGGTTTTCCATCTTCAGGAAACTGGTTGCAATCTCTGATCTCCACTGTTCTCTCCTCTCATCTCAGGGGTATCATGAATTAATTCTGCTTTAAATTTCCTTATAATCATTTCAATGGAATATGTGAAGGGAGGAGAGGTCAGTGTGGATATTCAATTAGACAAGCTTGGTTAATGCTCTTATTAGAGCATGGACAGCACCATGAACTCCACATACATGGTATAGGGTGAGACTGAACTGCTTATGGCAAGGGTTAAAAAGCATGAAGGTTTGCACCCTGGGTAGGAACTGTGGTCATTTGCCCTAGTCAGTCCAGAGGGTGCCAGTGAAATGTTTTGCATTCCAGCAAATTTACCCTATGCATATTACAACCATTCAAAACCACCATCCTAGAACAATAAAGGCTTAATATAATGATAGATCCATAAGTAGATAAAAGGAAATCAATCTGCTAATCTTCTCATTTTCTGATCCTTCGGCAGACAGAGAACATCTGAAAATCTGCTTATCTCACTACACTAATAATATCCATCCTCCATCCTTGACCATTTCAGATACAGTCACCTGGACTGACTCAGCCTCAGGATTTACATACCAGGAAACACTACGCTGCCTCTCCTATTTCTATACTACTTCTGCACATTTATTTTATAACCGTAGCAATAATAGTCCACTTTTAACATCTTTATTAGGTGAAAGAGAAGGCTATTTCTCAAAGATCATTCATGGTAATGGCATTCTACTTTTTGAAGTAAACTTTAAGGATTTCACCTGAAATCACTTCCACTTTTCAGCACTAGCTGTGAAAACAGAAAGATCCTAGAAGATGAATGCTATTTTTCTTAACACACCCAGAAAGGGAAGGAATTTTAACATTTGATAATGACCAACATTCATTTCATCACTGAACTGTCTTGCATTCATTCTACAAAAAGAACTGGAGAGACTGATCCCTCCTCCTCAGGTGCTCCTGTGGGACTTTTGACTCTCCCTGTTGCATTGTGCCTATTATAGTGATTGATCACTAATATTGTTCATTCTCTAGTTCACATTTTCATTTTTATATCCCTATATGAAGTCTCTAACTATTCAGTTCTTTATTTTCTCCTTTCTTCCTGAAGCTGGCCTTCTCTTGTTTTATAGATTTCTCATTAATGATCACACGTAAAAAGTTTGCTGCAGGGTATCTAAGCTCAGATTAAGGATGATTTTCTTTCTCTCGAATCTGGTTCACATTCTCCTTAGTTGATGTCTTCTTTTTGATCGGCAATGTTTCATGTATTAACTTGGATTCACATTCACAGAGAAAAGACTTCTCACTGTCATCATCATGCTTTCAAAAATATGCGAAAGGAAGGAAATCAAGCATGGGTTTCTAATGCCATCTAAAATTCTGTCTGATTTGTCAGCTCTCTTGTCTTGCAGACCTGTTCACCTGTCAGAGAGCATACTTTAAAGGTAAGTTTTCAAAAAGGCTTAAAGAACAGATTTAGAGATAAAGTTGATGGGAGCTTACCAAACTCCAGCAAAGACTTTGATATAAATAGAGTTTTCAAAATAATAATAAAGAGTATTTAGAATTTCAACAGCAAAGTCTTATCACCATATCCCTACAAATAAAATCAAAGATTAAAAAAGTAGTAGCTCATGACGATGAAGACTTTAAGAAGATTACTTTATTGAGTCTAGAGCCACCCACTCATTCTATTTGTACTCAATTTTATACTAGAGTGGTTAAGAATGTGGGTTTTATATTCAGAGAAACTTGATTTCAAATATACCTCTAACACATTAATTATATGATTTGTAGTATGTTAATATTTCTGAGCTTCATTTTTCTAAGATATAAAAGGGGATGATAATAATAATATCTACTTCATGGAGTGGATACAATGATTGAATTAGATAACTATGCAAAGTGCTTGGCAGAGAGTCTGACCTATAGGAAATAGAGAAAAATATTAGCAGATGCAAAGAAATACTATTTGAATAATATTTCTATCATGTTACAAAATATAACTTGGAAATTGCTACCCTTATTTATTTGCTATTGCAACATCTTTATTTTATGAATGGAATGTATACCCTCCCCTAATGTAACTTTTTTTTTTTTTTTTTTTTTGAGACAGAGTCTCGCTCTGTCGCCCAGGCTGGCGTGCAGTGGCGCGATCTCGGCTCACTGCAAGCTCTGCCTCCCAGGTTCACGCCATTCTCCTGCCCCCGCCTCCCGAGCAGCTGGGACTACAGACACCTGCCACCACGCCCAGCTAAATTTTCGTATTTTTAGTAGAGACGGGGTTTCACTGTGTTAGCCAGGATGCTCTCTATCTCCTGCCCTCGTGATCCGCCTGCCTCGGCCTCCCAAAGTGCTGGGATTACAGGCGTGAGCCACTGCGCCCGGCCCCCTAATGTAACTTCTAAAAATTATATATATATGTATATATACATATATGTGTATATATACATACATACACACACACACACACACACACACACAGACACACACACACACACTTTTGAAAGACTGACTATGCCTGTGAGAAAGTGTTGGGGGAAAACCCAGAGAAGAGGAGCAAAGCGGAAGCATGTGAGGAGGGGAGCAAGTGAACCCTAAATCTGCGGGATGCTCTGGCATCACCCCCACCTTGAAGCCTGGAGTGTCAGTGCACAGGGAGTCCAGGGACAAAGCCTTGGGCCTTTGTAGAGAAGGGAGCTGGATCAAAGTTCATCCCACTTAATGTCAGGATCTTGGAGAAACATTCTCTCAGAAACAGGGCAAACTAGGAAAATAATAACCTTTCCACAAAAGCAGTTGGCAAGAAAGTTTTCTGTCTTGGCCTTGCTTCGAGGTAGAGGTTAAAAGAAAAATCTTTCCTGAGTGTTCTTGATTACCAGCCAGATCTCCTGTGGGTGTAGAACCTGATTTACAGTATTTTCATGGCACTAAAAACTACAAACCAAAAATTATAGCTTAAAGTGTTTGCAAGTTTATAATGCCCCCAGGTACTGGTAGGAGTAAAAATAAACACTCCCTGACCGTTCCTACATGTTCGTGCCCAGATTTAAAGAATTCTCAGAAACATTTCCAACAAATATAAGTTCACAATAAAAATAATAATAAAATACACAAGAAAATAAATCGCTAGAAGTGAGGGACAGAAAAAACAACCAGGAACAGAATCAGACACTCAGAAATATAAGACACTATAATTTCCAGGTGCAGAATATAAAACACAAAATAATTATGATATATATCATATATATCTATAAAACAGGAGCAAGACATTATAAAAAATGAACTGGCAGAATTTTTTAAAGAACCAAAGAGTTGTTTTAGAAATAAATAACATAATAATTTAAATTTTAGAACGATTTGGAGCGGTTAAACAGCATACCTACGATAAGAATGAGTACATTTGAAGATGTTGGACAAAACTACACAGAATGCAGAAAACACAGAGAGTAAAGAAATGGAAAATATTAAAGGTATTAGGTTGGTGCAAAAGTAATTGCGGTTTTGGCTATTACTTTTAATGGCCAAAATTGCAATTACTTTTGTTTTTTGTTTTTGAGACGGAGTCTCGCTGTCACCCAGGCTGGAGTGCAGTGGCATGATCTCGGCTCACTGCAAGCTCCACCTCCTGGGTTCACGCCATTCTCCTGCCTCAGCCTCCCAAGTAGCTGGGACTACAGGTGCCCACCACCATGCCTGGCTAATTTTTTTGTATTTTTAGTAGAGACGGAGTTTCACCGTGTTCGCCAGGATGGTCTCGATCTCCTGACCTCAAGACCGCAATTACTTTTGCACAAACCTGATAGGTTCCTAGGAATTGGAAACCTAGCAAGCAGATATAATATTTATATCATTTGCACTACTCTTCCCGTTGCCTTCCAACCCTGATACATAAGCAACTTCTTGCTGGTGCTCAGTGCTGCATTGCCATCCTCCCTACAGCTTAGCATTACCATCACTTCTGTAACCAATTCCCTATATTAAATTTCTTCTACTAAAAGATTAAAAGTGATTTCTTTTTTCCTTGTTGGACCCAGAATGATAAAAATGATTAAAATGGCATTTTAATTTTAATTTTCAATTTTTAACTTTCTATATTAAGTATGCCTATTATAGAAGTTTAAGAGCAAGTGGAAGGAAGGAAATAGCTCCCAATCAATTGAAAAACGGGCAGGCAATAAAGGGAAAAAAGAAACAGAAATACCAAAATAAAACAAAAATCACAAAATAAAATGGTAGAGATAAATACATATATATTAGTATTTTCAATAAATTGAAGTAGGTTAATGGAAATAGTTGAAATCTTCAGTTAAATGGCACAAATGTTCATAAGGGGGGTCAGAATTCAGCTACATGCAAAGAGGAAGAGATACATAAGTTACCTCAAAAAGGGTTTAAAAAATAAAAAGATGGAAGTAACTATAAAAGTCAAATGCCAGCCAAAACAAAATTTGGGTATACCAAACTAACATCATACAAAATAGAAATTAAGGCAAAAAATGCTTTTACTCTTTATGATAAAAGTCTCAGCTCACTGGAAGGAGGAAACAATTCTAAATTTATTTATTTGCACTTAGTAGCACAACCTCAAAACTATAAGCAGAAAATGACAGGAGAAACAGGCAAATTCACCATCACAGAAGGAAACGTATTGACAAATCTTTCCTAATGGATAGAACCAGATTTTTCAAAGGTAAAAATCACCATTGAACATCATGATTAACAAGCATAACCCAATAGATGTACACAGAACTTTAATCCAATAATTGTAGAATATTCTTTTCTTTGAAATATACATCGAACATTCCCAAAACTCCTACTAATAGAGAACTCCTTCTTGAGTTGTTATGGCGCCGCAGAAACACAGCTCTGGCCAGGATTCTATGGTTTCTATCAGCTTGCCTAGCTACTCTTGTACTCTGCAGACTGAAATGGCAGTGCCACCCTGGAGCAGTCTAACTCACTGAGCATTTTTCAAACTGTTATTCATATCTAATTTCCCTGGGTCCCTGGTGTTCTCACAGGTGCCAAACAAAGCCTGCATCTGCCCCTGCATCCTCAAAGCTCCACTTCAGAAAAGACTAAAATTGCCCATTGTAAGAGATACCCAGGTGTCCTGGCCAGTGATCTTCCCTTAATCACGGCAGACATTTCTAGAACATGTCTACTTGTCCTTAAAATCACTTAACTTCCCTACCTTAAATGGTCAGTGGGAAAATAAGTTAAAGTCTGGTTTTCTGGTTAGTAATTTACTTTTCATACCATCTCTAAAAATGTTTGTAAGCAGCAAATGAGGTTTTCTTTTTAAAAATTTAAATACATAAAGGCATGCAGCGCATTTAAAATTGTTTTAAAGACTACGAAAATGTCCATATAGTACCTGATGTTACAGGACATAAAAAGCCCTCCCAGGGATACTATGCTCTGCTTGTGTGAATGAGGTTTTCATGGTCAAGGAAGTGATAAAGCCAAGAGCTTATTATAAAATCACAGGCAGTGTTGAACTTCACCTGATCCCTCTCTTTATGGAAAATAATTGAGACAGTTGAGAAACCCTCCACCCTTTGTGATCCTTTTATGTTATTAGAAACAGTAAAATGACTAAGCAGCTAATCAGCCAACTCCAAAGAGCCACCATGTCCTCATATATTTCCAGATTAGACTTAACCTCCACTCCACTCTTCCTCAATGATTCCATTTCGTAAAACCCCAAGTTTTCTTTCTCTTCTTTGAGACAGTCATCATTAATAAATGTTTTCCCTGTTGCAATAGCCTGAATAAAATCATTCTTTAAATTGTCTAGTGCATTTTGTCTTTCACGGTTTGGTGCCATGACTGAGATAGGGCTGGTCCTTACCTTCAGATCTCTGTCTGCTCCTACCAAGAAATAAGGTTTTTCAGAGCCTTGTGTGCTCTGTTCCTGAGTGGTGATCCAGGGACCCCAAAGTGAGTTAAGCTCTTGGTCCTGTCTTCTGGACTCTTGTCCATCTGTAGCATTACAATAATTCAATTTAACTCCTCTTGAGTATTCATTTTAAATCTGGTGCCAGCTTCTTTTGGTTTCATCGTTGTGATCATTTGGTGATTTCTATAAATGTATTAATCATTTATAGGGATCCTGTTTCTCTTGGTTGAAAGGCAACAGGGAATCTGGTATGTTAACTTTTTCTGTTTATCTTTTTGTCTGTTAGAGCTCAAATTAATTAAGAATTTGTACCCAGTGGGAAAAAACAGCTCAACAGATATGGACAAGTAAGATGTGTACTTTTGTGTTTATACTTGACAGATGGCTAAAATTTTAAAAATAAAGCTATAAACTTTCTATTTGTGTCTGTCTGCATGTTTATATGTCTGTCATTCAGTAAAGCTGTTGCATCTCATCATACAAATATGTAATATTTTCTTCCTCTGATGGTAATAAATTAGATTATAAAATCTCTTAAAAGAGCCCTATTCTAATTGACTTAAAGATTTAAAAAAACACTTATTAATGGGACATTCCTAGAATTACCATAAATTAAGAAAATTCACCCTCAAATATTTTCAATATAAATAAAAAAGAACCGGGTATGGTGGCACCCATCTGAAATTCCAGCTACTCAGGAGGCTGAGATGGGGGATTGCTTAAGCCCAGGAGTTCAAGACCAGCCTGGGCAACAGAGTGAGACCCCATCTCTCTATAAAAAATAAAAGAAGTATCTTATAAAAATGAACTCAGAAATTTTTTAAGAATTCAAGTTCATATAATTTACATAAATCTTTGGCAAACAAGACTACCTTAATTGTTTTGATTTAATTAAAAACAGGTATATATTATCCAATAGGCCAGGTTGAAGGATAATATACATGTAGACCTTTGTCTACTTAGGTATGTTTTTCCTAAACATACAGTTTACTGATTGAATAATGTAGCATTATTTCTACTGAATGTTTAGGATTAAAAAATGTAAACAGAATCACTGTTTTGACAGATTGTATTTCAACAGTGTTGTGGACACACTGCAAAGAGAGAACGGACACCCACCCAAAATGTGGTTCAGATTGCAGACTGATGATGTCACACGAACACCAAGAAGATATCAGAAGTTTTATTACTCATATAAGGAGGCTTTCTGGAGACACAAAGAGGGAAGCCCTTCCAAATAGGCCTAAACTGACTTGGCAGAAGGCAAGGAAAGGAGACTGGTTTGAGGTTTTGATGGTGGTTAGGGGGTGGGCATGGAGCGATGTTTCCCACCTGCAAGCAGGGGCTTGCTGGGCTTGAACTTCCCATCAGCACCAAGGAAGGAAGAACACAAGCTTTCTCTTCAGTTTGCTCACATGTGGGACAGAAAAAGAGGGAGAGGTGAGGCTTGAAAGCTGTCAGCTGGCCAGGTGCAGTGGCTCATCCCTGTAATCCCAGCAGCACCTTGGGCAGCCAAGGTGGGTGGATCACTTGAGGTCAGGAGTTCAAGACCAGCCTGGCCAACATGGTGAAATGCCATCTCTACTACAAATTCAAAAATTAGCCGGTTGTGGTGGTGGGTGCCTGTAATCCCAGCTACTCAGGAGACTGAGGCAGGAGAATTGCTTGAACCCAGGAGGCAGAGGTTACAGTGAGCCGAGGTCATGCCACTGCACTCCAGCCTGGGGGCAGAAAAAAAAAAAAAGAAAAGAAAAGCTGTCAGCAGTCAAATAGTAATGTAGGCAGTCTCCTTATTACAAATAGCACTTATATTTTGTAGTATGTCAACTTGAAGATGATTTCCAAGATGTTTAGGTAACTAAATTTTGCACTGATACTACATTGAGTTAATCAATATTCACTGGATGCCTAGGTCATTTTTAAGTAAGAAAAAATGCTGAAATGTTAGTTATCAAGCACAGTTTAAATTTGTGTATTTTTGTCTCTTATTTTTGCGATACATAAAGGGTATGTATTTGGATCTGTTAAAGAGAAGGTTCATTTTTGCTACTTTGAGAAGTTGTAATGTAAGAGATGTATTTGTGTTAAGGAAATGAGCATAGTTCTGTCCTCAAGTAATGTTGCGGGAAGTCAGGGACCCCGAACAGAGGGACCAGCTGAAGCCATGGCAGAAGAACATAAATTGTGAAGATTTCATGGACATTTATTAGTTCCCCAAATTAATACTTTTATAATTTCTTATGCCTGTCTTTACTGCAATCTCTGAACATAAACTGTGAAGATTTCATGGACCTTTATCACTTCCCCAATCAATACTCTTGTAGCAGGACGAGCTGCAGACAAAACCTCTCAGACCCCGAGTTGTAGAAGGAAGGGCTTTATTCAGCTGGGAGCATCGGCAAGCTACTGCCTTAAAATCCAAGCTCCCGACTACACAATTTCTGTCCCTTTTAAGGGCTCACAACACTAAAGATTTCACATGAAAGGGTTGTGATTGATTGAGCAAGCAAGGGGTACGTGACAGGGGCTGCATGCACCGGTGGTCAGAGAGAAACAGAACACGGCAGGGAGTTTCACAATGCTCTTCTATACAATGTCTGGAATCTATGAATAACATCGGTTTCTAAGTCATGAGTTGATTTTTAACTACTATGTTTAGGCCAAGCAGGCCCAGGTCCGGTTTTGGGCCTGGCACCGGGCTGCCTGTCTTTGATTTCACTTCCTTGTTGTTTCTTCTTAAAACAGGTACTGAGTATAAAACAATATGAGAGGGTCTCTCTCTCCCCTCACTCTTGTGATTTCCTATGCCTGTCCTTACTTTAATCTCTTAATCCCGTCATCTTCGTAAGCTGAGGATGTATGTCGCCTCAGGACCCCGTGATGATTGCGTTAACTGCACAAATTGTTTGTAGAGCATGTGTGTTTGAACAATATCAAATCTGGGCACCTTAAGGACAGGATAACAGTGATTTTCAGGGAACAAGGGAGATAACCTTAAAGTCTGGCTGCCTGTGGGCTGGGCAGGACAGAGCCATATTTCTCTTATTATGGAAAATGGGTAAGAGAAATATCACTGAATTCTTTCCCCAGTAAGGAATATTAATAATTAACAGCCCTAGGAAAAGAATGCATTCCAACGGTGGGGCCTCTAAAATGGCTGCCCTGGGATTGTCTGCCTTTATGCAGATGTAGATAGGGATGAAACACGCCCTAGTCTCCTGCAGCGCCCCGAAGCTTGCTAGGATTAGGAAATTCCAGCCTGGCGAATTCTAGTCAGACCAGTTCTCTGCTCTTGAACCCTGACAATGCGTGCACATGGAAGTTCATTAGTGATTCTAGTTTCACCCTGACCTTCTGCCTTGTGATCTTTTGTTGCCCATGAAGCATGTGATCTCTGTGACCCACACCTTATTCATGCACTCCCTCCCCTTTGAAAATTGCTAATAAAAACTTGCTGGTTTTATGGCTCAGGGGGCATCATGGAACCTGCTGACATGTGATGTCTCTCCTGGACACCTAGCTTTAAAATTTCTCTCTTTTGTACTCTTTCCCTTTATTTCTCAGACCAGCCGACACTTAGGGAAAATAGAAAAGAACCCACAAAGAATTATCGGGGATGGGCTCCCCCGATAAAGTAAAATGACTGGTTGTTCCAGAATGAGGGGGACAAAATGTAGGGTAAAACCTGAGTGAATATAAAAAGTTGTGAAAGATTTGTGGGAAGGGATTTTTTTTTTTGTCATGATTAAAGCTGACTGAAGTTTGATGGGTTCATTAGTTTCCAATTGCTCCTGAAGCAAATTACCAAAAATTTAGTAGCTGAAAATAACCCAAATTTACTATCTTATGATTCTGGAGGTCACAAGTCCAAAGTGAACCTCACTGGGCTAAAATCAAGGTATCATCAGTCTGCATTCCTGGAGGCTTTAGAAGAGAATTCATTTCCTAACGTTTTCACGATTGCAGAGATTGCCTGAATTTCTTGGTTTATGGACTCCTTCCATCTTCAAAGCCAGCAATGATCAGTCAAGTCTTTCTCATGTTGCATCACTCTGACACTGATTCTTCTGTTCCCCCCACCCCAACCTTCCACATTTAGATGACCATTGTGATTACACTGGGGCCACTAAATAATACAGGACAATTTTGTTACTTTAAGATCAGATGGTTGACAACCTTAATTCCATGAGCAATCTTAATTCTTCCATGCTATGTAACATAACATGTTTATAGGTTCCAGGGATTAAAATACGGATGTCATCGGGGGTAGGGGGAGGGGCATCACCCTGCCTATCACAATAAATTTACTTATAAGGTTTTCTCAAGGATATTTTAAATCAAATATTATACTGGTACAAAAATAGAATTTGGTCTTGTCTCTGTAAAAATGGCAAAATTTTCTTGGCTTATTGGCCCACTCTAGGAAGAGGGGATAAAAGGTATTCTTATTGTCTATGTAGTCAGCCTAAATAACTGCCCAGATCCCTGTTGGGACTCAATTGCCTGGCAGCTGGCCGTTTTCCCCAGAATCTGAAGAAGACCCACCAGCTGAAGCCTGAAGACTTGATATAAACCTCAAAGGAGTTACTACTGCAGCTGACCATGCATGGGCTGGATTTCTCCCTGGACACCAAGGGAGAGTCTGTATGAGCCACTAAAGTGTGGTAAAGTACTTGGGTGATGCACCTGCTTCCAAGAGAGACACCATGACCACAAACAACATCGCCAAGAGCACTGACCTCCTACTCCAGAGCTTCAAGAAACTCCAGGAGCAGTCCTGCATACCCAAAAGATTTTCCTCCAACAATTTTTTGGAATCTACTGGCTTAGTTACTCTCAGAGTTTAACTCCTGGCTCTTTATTTTAATCAACTTTTGCATTAATATTTTTCTTTCTCACTTCAAGCATCTCTGTTTAAAGATGCCTGATCTCTAGCACTCTGAAGACTGACTGCACCACTGCCAAACAGAGTTCATCCGATTTTACAGAAACGACACCGATAAGAGTCCTCAAGAGACTATTTCCTAGATCTTGCTTTGTCCCAGTCAGGAGGTTTGTGATTGCTACTGAGTTGTTGAGGGAGGAATGACATTCATTGTTTTGAACAAAAGTGGGCACTGACAGTGTTTAATTTTTGTGAACCCTGTACTTCTGGAAAGTAGCAACAGGTTCGAGAAATTCTTCCACCCTTTTGTGACTTTTTTATGTTCTAAGAAATGGCCAGCTAATAGCAGAGGACCACCCTGTGTTTGCAGGGTTAGAGATAGGACCTACTTCCTCCTTTCCTCAATGACTCCCTTGTTTTATAAAATTCAAAGTTCTTTCTCTCTTCTGTGAGGTGTTCATTACTGAACATTCTCCCTGGTGCAGTAGCCTGAATAAAGCATTTCCTTAATTGTCTAGTACATTTTGTCTTTCAGAAAAACAAAGTCATCCTTAAATTATTTGTTTTCTCAACTAACATTTGCTTCACTTGAAACCACTGCTCCTCAAGAGCTTGGTTAGTATTCTGGAGCATGAGGTCTGGAGTGAGTCTCAAACTCTGGCTCTACTCTTCATACTGTGTAACCATGGGCAAGAGACATGACCTTTTTGTCTTAATCCACTCACCTATAAATGGGAATGATGGTGGTGGTGGTGGTGGTGGTGGTGGAGACTACAACACAGGGTTGTTATGTAGTTCATAACAAGTGCCCCATTGTTATTATTTGAAAAACACCTTAGGCTCATCAAGTCCTGATATTCTGAAGAGAGTTTATTTCTTATTCCATATCTCTAAACTGAAATTTCACACTCACTTTTTAACCCCAGAGCTTGCACAATGCATACATCATTGACCAATAATAAATATTGAACAAATTAATGGATAAATGCATGAATAGATGGATGGATGGATGGATGGATGGATGGATGGATGGATGGATAGATGAAGGAAGAAACTTTGAGGGAGGAGGCAACCATTATCATAAGAAAAAAAAGATTGTTTTTAATCAAAGGTAGAATTTCTTTCCATAGTTAAATAAACAAGTTGAGTTCCAAGTTGTATCTCACAGATCTTCATTAATAGTCAGACATCAAATCAAATACATTTTATTAGGTACGTGTGATAGGGCTACACCGGCAGCTGATGTGATCCAGAACATTGCATTCAATGCTCTGCGGTTAAGGAATGTGAGGCCATGTGATCTAACTTCAATTAATGACAGCTATCTCTGGAAACTTCGTTTCTTTCCTTAGGGAAATAGAGTATAAATTAAAGTCTAGCCAGACTGAAATGCATCACTGTTCAACCAAGTGCAGAAACTTGAATTCACACTTTTTGATTTGTCAGTAAGACAGAAACACTTTCAACATATAATCAGCTCCATCGTGCCTCACAGCAAATGGAAACACGTAGACTTATCCAGACACTAAATGTGGGAAGTCTTTTTAAACTTTAAAACAGACAGTAGAACTGTATGTCACTTTTAAAAATTAAGCTGTCATGTGATATTCAGCTTATGTTCTGAAACAAATCAATATTTCAGGCAACCAGCCATAATTCTTACGATATACTGCCCTCCAGTGGACTCCTGTCAGACATAACCTCTGAAAATTATTTTAAATAACCTTTACCTAAGCTATCTTTTAGGTGTGATATTTAATCTTTGACGTAAACTTTAAAAATCCTCTTGCAAATACTAAACAATAATCTTCAAACCTTTTTTTCGAGAACAGTTTTGCATTTAAATGACCGGATGTTGAGTGGAATAATAGACATTGGAGACTCCAAAAAGTGGGAGGGAGGTGAGAGATGAAAAATTGCCTACTGGGTGCAATGTTCACTATTCAGGTGATGGGTGCACTAAAAGCCCAGACTTCACCACGATGCAACATATGCATGTAAGAAATCAGCACTTGTACCCTCTAAATCTATCAAAATAAAAAATAAAATAAAATAAATTCCCTCATGTCAAGGTAAAGTACCTTGTTAATTTCCCCCAGAGCTTGACTCCCTCACTAGCTTGCCATAGTGTGTTTCTGTTTGTTTGTTTGCTTGCTTGTTTTTGCACCCGTCTCATTAGTGGATCCAGAGCCTACTACTATTTTTTTTTTTTTTTTTAGACGTGGTCTCACTCTGTCACCCAGGCTATAGTGCAGTGGCAGTCTCTGCTCACTGCAACCTCTGCCTCCCAGGTTCAAGCGATCCCACCTCAGCCCCCCAAGTAGCTGGGATGACAGGTGCATGCCACCATACCTGCCAAAATTTTTTTTTTTTTTTGAGATGGAGTCTTGCTGCATCCCCCAGGCTGCAGTACAGTGAGGAGATCTCGGCTCACTGCAACCTCCACCTCCTGGGTTCAAGCAATTCTCTTGCCTCAGCCTCCCCAGTAGCTGGGATTACAGGCAGCGTGCCACCATGCCTGGCTAATTTTTGTATTTTTGGTAGAGATGAGGTTTCGCCATGTCGCCCAGGCTGGTCTCAAACTCCTGACCTCAAGTGATCTTCCCACCTTGGCCGCCCAAAGCGCTAGGATTACAGGCCTGAGCCACTGCACCCAGCCTGGAGCTTACTACTACTTCTAACTAAATTCACTGTGTAAGAGAGAAATAATTTTGTACCTCTACTGCCTTTCTTATTAGAGGAAGCTCAAATAGCTTCTTTAAGGGCTGCCTTGACACTCCTAGGTAAGCAAACAACAACTATTTCTTCTCATTTGATAAATGACAATCACAGATCAATGGTAAAGTTTAGAGCAAAACTTAGATGTTCCTATTTCTGGTAAGCCGTGGATGTGTAAGTTTCTGTGAACAGCAAGATGACGTCTGACACACCATGATTCTGACCTGCTCTACTCAGAATTTGGTTTGTTGAATTTTTTCCTGTCTTTTGTTGTCTACCTGGTTTCTTAACACTTACATTTTAGTATTTGAACACCACAACATTTTCTGTTGTTTTAAAGTAATACCTCTTGGCTGAACACAGTGGCTCACCTCTGGTAATCCCATCAGTTTGGGAGGCCGACGTGAAAGGATCACTTGACTCCAGGAGTTCTAGACCAGCCTGGGCAACACAGCAAAACTCCATCTCTACAAAAAATACAAAAATTAGCCGAGCATAGTGGCACATGACTGTAGTTCCAGCTACTTGGGAGGCTGAGGTGGTAGGACCACCTGAGCCCAGGAGACTGAGGCTGTGGTGAACTGTGATCGTGCCACTGCACTCCAGCCTGGGTGACAGAGTGAGACCTTGTCTCAAAAAAAATAAAGTAAAATAGTACCTCAGTCTAGGGCTGGTCCTCCCCAAATATCTTTTCCATTTTTCTCTGATGGACGTTGTACAAAAAACATTACATAAGGAATTGGAAATTTAGTGCATGTGATTTTTTTCAGGGCAAGTATTTATGATAAATACTAACCAAACAACAGAACTCTTCTAGGTAACTAATTAGGTTAAAAAAAAAAAAATGACCAGAAAGACGTTTCCGGAAGAAAGTTTTTTTTTTTTCCTTTAAAATAAGCATGACTGAAGTTAAGTTCAATTTAGACCTCTTAAATGTACACATAAAGTATTAAATCATTCAGTGGAAACTAGCCTTTTCCCAGGAAGTAGAAGACATTTTTAGAAGTGGGATTTTAAAATATTGTCCTAGCAGTAATTCAGCATCAGATTATTAGAAAATGAAAATGTGCTAACTGGCTAATGAAATTTTGAAGTCCTATAGTACTTCGAGTCACACTGTTTATTTTGAATGCACTTCTAAAATATTCCCTCCACGCTCGCAAAAATGAACATGGGGAATTGTTCATATTTGTTCCTTCACACTCACAAAAATGAACATGGGAAATTATCTGTTTAATTTATAATAAAATTATAATTATAAAAATACACAATTTTATTATAATATATAATTTTACATAATTGAAATTATAAAATTTCAATTACATTTTAAATATATCACAACCAAACTTTTAGATAAATCTCCTTTACAGACTGCTTTAACAAAAAAGACTAAGTTAATCAAGAGGAGCTCTAGAAAGTGATGAATTAAATTTGACTTTAGTGTAATTTTTATGTATTCAACATGTTTTCACTTATTCATTCTCTTGCTCTAAAAATATTCCTTGAGCATACCAGAAAGTATATAATATGTGATGAATTCAGACATGAACATAATAAGGTCCTGCTAAGCGGGAGTCCCACATTTAGTGGGAAAGTCAGATGAGTATATAGATCATTACAGTGTAGGTAAGTGTTGCAGGAAAGGCACACAGAGGTCACTGTGAGAACATAGAAGGAGCATGTAACTGAAAGTGGGGAAGCTTCAGAGAAGCAGCATTACTTGTGTCTTAACAGATGAATGAAAAACATTCCATTGTGTATATAGTCCACATTTTCTTTATCCATTCATGTGTTGTTGGACACTTTTGAATGTTCTCAACACAAATAATAAACGTATGAGGCGGTGGGTAAGCTAACTACCCTGAATTGATCATTATACAGCATAGACTACATCGAGACATCACATCGTACCCCATAAATATGTACAATTATAATGTGTCAATTAAAATTTTTTTAATTTTTAAAGATGGAGAAAAAAAAGATAAGTGAGTCTGCTGTGTACACAAGCTACAATGAGGCTTTCTCAAATGCAGGTGCAACCAGGCACTAAAAAGTCTGGCTTGTGAGGAAAACTGCAAATTCTTTCATTTGGCCTGAGCCTGGGTAGCCTATAGAGGGAGGGGGAGCTTCCAGGGTGGGCAGGGGCCAGACGTGAAGGGTCTTAGGTGTTTTCACAGCCACTTTGGAAAGCAATAGAAACAGTTGAAGAATCTTAAGCAGGATAATGGCATGGTCAGATTTAAATTTTAGAAAGCATACCCTGATAGTAATGTGGAAAAAAAAAAAAAAAAACTGCCAGGGACATTTATTTCATTACTGGCAAAGAAGCCAGTTAAGAGGCTATTGGGAGTAGTCCAAGTAAGAGATGATGAGAAATGCAAAGTCAAGAAGACAATATATCCAGTGAAATGTCTTCAGATACATACATTAAATCCCTTTCCACATATATAAATTCTCTAAAGTGTTTGTATGAATCACATCAAATTGTTTTGCAGATAAACAATTTTGCAAAAGTGAATTTCTAATCCGAAATACAACCACACATCATTAATAGAAGCAGTTGCTACTCGTATTTGCTTAATTTTTCTTTCACTTTAGAGTATCATCTTGCATACCTATTTATTTCTGCTCATGTCTCTAACTCTTCCAATCTATTATACAATCAAATCTGAATCTTGCCTTCTCAAGTATATCCCATCCCCTCCCAGGTTATTTTAGAAACTTAAAAGCATTATTCATGGGCCAAAGGAAATCTCTAGAATAAAAATTAGTGAGAGAAAGAGTTGATAGAAAAAGTGACAAGTGACAATGATAGACACTTAGGATAATACGCTGGTACTTCCACAATGACTGAAGATATTCTAGAATACAACACACTAGTTCTATATTAGACGGAGCTACTCAGAAAATCATTTATTAAAAACACCCCAATCTTGGGCCAAAAATAAAGTGAAAATGAGCCCAATTTCAACGCTTAGATGAAGTTGTATTGAAAAAGAAAAGCCGAGCTCTTTGTGATCTCCACCACAGTTGAACTCCATTTTAGTAGGGGTAAAACTAAACAAGAGTGCTCAATTTATAGGAAAAAAGAGGCTATGCCTGGTTATGTTATCATGACCTAGGTGCACTGAGGGCCTGTTTTACAGACTGGATGAGGAAGGCTCTCCATCCAGACACCCCTGGATGCAGAGTGCTGCTCAGCCACTTTATGGCTTTGGGAACTTGGACACTACATAGCTTATCTAGGCTAAATTTCTTCATCTGTAGCAGAGTTTCTCAACCTCGGCACTGTTGACATTTTGGGCTGGATAATTCTTATTATGGGGCGTAATCTGGAACATAATCCCAGGTGAAGTCTATGCAGGAGATTCTCAGCATATTTCCTCTAGCATGACATAAAGCTCCTGCCTGCATTCAGCCTCACCTCCACGGGGTGACTGCTACACACACAGTTCCATGAAAACAAGCCAAATTTTGCAGGTAGACACCCTGCATCCAGACTACATGTGTGCAATAAAGAACAATATTTCCCAAAAAAGTAAAGTCTGCAAGAATGGCAGTCTGGCCAAAACAAAAGGAATTCATATTACAAAGAGAACTTCTAGGTTTTTACTCTAAAACATCGGCATTCAAGCCACTTTACAATTTTCCCTAAGAAGAGTAGGGTGGATTATTTATATTTGTGTAACCAAAGAGTCTATTTATTTTTGTCCACACAAAAAAGCACAATCCAAATTCAAGTTTTTCTCTTTTACTAGACAGAAACTGCTTGTCAGCAGGTTTGAAATCAGAGTTTGCCAGAGCTTCTAGTCATCAACTTTTCTCTGTGTTCATTTGGTTCATTGGTTGATTTTTAGGAACTGATTTCTCATCCGGGCATCTGGCTACACATGTGAATTTTATCTTTTTTGGCTTATTTATAAATTACGTATTCACTTATTCACTTATTTATTTTAATTAACAAAAATTGTGTCTATTTATCACGTACAATATGATGTTTTAAAATACGTATACACTATGGTGAAGCTAAATCAAGCTAATTAACACATGCATTACTTCACACACTTATTTTTTGTGGTGAAAGCACAAAAGTCTATTCGCTTAGCAATTTTCAAGAGTGCAATCCGTTAACTACAGTCACTGTATTGTACAACAGAACTCTGGAACTTAATCCTCCCTAGTTGCAATGTTGTGTTCTTTGTCCAATATCTCCCCAATCCCCACCCCGCTCCACTCCCTGCACCAGCTCCTGGTAATCACCACTCTACTCTCTACTTCTGAGTTCAACATTTTTAGATTTCACATATAAGTAAGATCATGCAGTATTTGTCTTTCTGTGACTGGCTTGTTTTACTTAACATAATCCTCTATGTTCATCCATGTTATCGCAAATGACAGTATTCCCTTCTTTATTAAGGCTGAATAGTACTCCATTGTGTATACATACCACATTTTCTTCATCCATTCATCCCTTGATGGATACTTAGATTGACTTTATATCTTAACTATCGTGATTAATGCTGCAGTGAACAGGGGAATGCAGATGTATCTTTGACATACTGATTTCATTTCCTTTGGATACATACCTACTAGTGGGATTGCTGGATCATAAGATGGTTCTATTTTTAATTTTCTGAGGAGCCCCTCTACTCCTTTCCATAATGGCTGTACTAATTTACATTCCCACCAAAATGTGCCAGTCTTCCCTTTTCTCCACATCTTTGTCAACACTTGTTAGGTTTCATCTTTTTGACAGTAGCCATCTAGCAGGTGTGAGGTGATATCTTGTTTTAATTTACATTTCCCTGATGATTAGTGATATTTAGCTTTTTTATATATACCTGTTGGCCATGTTTACTTCTGTTGAGATGTGTCTATTCAGGTCCTTTACCCATTTTTAATCAAGTTATTTGTTATCTCACTATTATTTGTATTCCTTATGTATTTTGAATATTAACACCTTGCCCGGCATATGGTTTGCAAATATTTTCTCCCATTTCTTATAGTTTCCTCTACTGTGCAGAGCTTTTCATTTGACGTAATCACATTTGTCTTTTTTTTTTTTTTTTTTTTTTTTTTTTGGCTTTTGTTGCCTATGCTTTTGAGGTCACATACAAAAAAATCATTGCCCAGACCAATGTAATGGATTCTTTCTATGTTTTCTTCTGGTAGTTTTATAGTTTCAGCTCTTACATTTAAGTCTTTTATTCACTTTGAATTGACTTTTGTGTATCTTGAGAGACAGGGGATCTAATTTCATTCTTCTGCATGTTGATATCCAGCTTTCCCAACACCGTTTATTAAAGAAAACGTCTTTCTCCATTATGTGTTCTTGGCACTTCTGTTAAAAATCAATTGACCGTAAGTTTGTGAATTCATTTCAGGGTTCTCTATTCTATTCTATTGGTCTTTGTGTCTGTTTTTATGCCAGTACCATGTTATTTTGATTACCATGATTTTGTAGTATACTGTGAAGTCAGGTAATATGATGCCTCCAGCTTAGTTCTTTTTGCACAAGATTGTTTTGGCTATTTGGGGTCTTTTGTGATTTCATATAAATTTTAGGATAGTTTTTTTCTATTTCTATGAAAAAAATGTCATTGGAATTTCGATAGGGATTGAATCTGTAGGTCACTTTGGGTAGTATGGACATTTTAATAATATTACTTCTTGCAATCCATAATTATGGGATTTCTTACCATTTATTTGTGTTCTTCAGTTTCTTTCATCCATGTTTTATAATTTTCAGTGTATAGGTCTTTCACTTTCAGAGGGAAACTTATTCCTAAGTATCTTATTTTTTTGTAGCTGTTGTAAATGGGATTGTTTTCTTGATTTCCTTCTTGGATAGAAACACTATGGGGTTTTCTATGTTTTTTTAAATAACAAAATGTCTAGTTGTTTAATAAAATGTTTTTAGAAACAATATAATTTTCAAAACCAAAGAATAAAAATATTAAATATATCACTTTATGGCACAGGACAACATAAATTTATTTCTGCAACACATCAGGCAGACTTTTGTGCTAGAAACAGAGTGGAGAAAAATCTAAATTAAAGCAAAAAGTCAGGAAATGGGTGTTCATAAATTTCTGGTTAACTCAGGCTCATGGTTTATTGTAAGAAACAAGGGCCTTTGAACATCAGATTTTGTTTATAAAAATAAAAACTTCCTCAAATATCAGATATTTTCACCTTAGCAAATATTTTTTCCTTTGATAATTCATAATCCTGCTGTTCATTTGTCACATTTATGAATATCTGGTATGTTTATTTTATATCCTGCAAATTTACTAAATTTGTTTATTAGTTTTAACAGTTTTTTGGTGGATGTTTTAGGGGTTTCCCTATATAAGATTATGTCATCTGCAAATAAGGACAATTTAACTTCTTTGTTTTCAATTTGGATGCTTTTTATTTCTTCCTCTTGCCTAATTGCTCTCAATATGACTTCCAGTACTGTGTTGAATTAAAGTGGCAAGTGTGGGCATCCTTGTTTGTTCATTTTTAAATGTGAACTACTACTTTTAGCTTCTTTTTCAGTGTTGCAAGTTACAAAGCCAAATTTGATGGCCAATTGAATGTAAGAAAACTTCAAGCTCCACTGTTAGGTGATTTTTCCCTTACAGCCACATTTTTCCAACTTTTGCACAATTTGAAAATGTCTTGAGCTTTTCTTTTCTTTTTTTTTCCAAGATGTGTTCTCACTAGGCTGTAGTACAGTGGTGCAATCACAGCTCACTGCAGCCTTGACCTCTCAATCTCAAGCAATCCTCCCACTTCAGCCTCCCAAGCAGCTGGGACTACAGGCATGTGTCACCACACCCAGCTAATTTTATTGTGTTGTTTTTAGAGAAGAGTTTCACCATATTGCCTAGGCTGGTCTTGAATTCCTGGAGTCAAGCAATCCACCCACCTTGGCCTCTCAAAGTGTTAGGATTATAGGCATGAGCCATGGTGCCTGGCTGAGCTTTTCTTTTACTAACACGTCTTCTCTATCACTACCTTCCCTGGGAGAAAAGTTGAACTGCTGGAGCCACAAGATAACAAGACATATCTATATATAATTTTTTATCAAGAAAATATTTTATGATTTTTAGTACTTAGCAACACTCTCAATTTCCAGTGTAAATTAGTTTAACCATTGGGAAAGACAGTGTGGTGATTCCTCAAAGACCTAAAGACAGAAATACCATTCAATTCAGCAATCTCATTACCTGCTGTATACCCAAAGGAATAACTCTTTCTGTCATAAAAATACATGTGTGCATATGTTCATTGCAGCACTATTCACAATAGCAAAGACATGGAATCAACCTAAATGCCCATCAATTATAGAGTGGATACAGAAAATATGACACATATATACCATGGAATACTATGCAGCCACAAAAAAGAATGAATCATGTCCTTTGCAGGAACACGGATGAAGCTAGAGGCCATTTTCCTTAGCAAACTTAGCAAATGCAGGAACAGAAAACCAAATACCACGTGTTCTCACTTATAACTGGAAGCTAAATGATGAGAACACATAGACTACAGGGGAACAACACACATGGGGGCCTATCAGATGGTGAAAAGTGGGAAGAGGGAGAGGATCAGGAAAAATAATGGCTACTAAGCTTAAAAGCTGGGTGACAAAATAATCTGTACAACAAACCCGCATGACACAAGTTTGCCTATATAACAAACCTGCTCGTGTACCCTGAACTTAAAATAAAAGTTAAGTTAAAAGATAAATAAAATGCATTTTTAAATAAAATACATAAAATTTAAAGAAAAAAATAAAAATGACTTGTATGGTCAAAGATGCAGCTGAGGGATTCCAAAATTCCCCAAAAATGTTATCTGCTGTCAACTCTCAGTTTTTCAGATATCGCTTCAAGTGTTGGAACAAAAGAAGTCAGCCCAAGCCCACTTTAAAAAAGCTAAGCCACGTGGGAAGGAGGGAAGGTATTTAAACATCTCCTTTTGTGACATGCACCATTTCTCTAGGCAGAGCGACCTCAAACAGTTCCAATGTGGTGTAATCAATTATGTAAATAAAAATTCTCAGAGAAGTATGGCTATTCTTCTATCTGTACTCATCAAGAATAACAGTATTAATAATTATAACTCAAAGCCCACTCCAAACTTCACAAAACATTCTAATAGTCTCAGTAATTTTAATAGTCTCAAGGCCAAGTAACCCTTGCCTCCTTCCTTATTCTCATAACCATGTGCTGATTTTGCCAAAAATGGAAATGCTTCTTTTCCAACGAATCTAGCCAATGCCCACCTTTGTGTATGAGGAATCAGGTGCCAACATGGTAGGAATTTATGGGTACAAAGAAAAGTATCCTCTTCCAAATCTTTCTGGTACCCCCGTCCCAGGAATTTAGGTTCTATTTCTTTGGCATAAGGGGTTTCTTCATAAACAAAGTGATAATAATAATAGGTACTCACTCTCTGCCAACAAGACAGAGTTGAGATGCATTCAAAGGAGCAGAAACTTAATGGTGCTGGCCACTGGCAAGAGAAGGAAGAATAAAACCTAAAAAGAATGTGGACAAATGTTAAAGAACAGCTTGCTCACTACACAATTTTTCCAAGGGCCAACTCATTTCAAACCCTATAATTTACCTCTTCTTACCTATTAAAGTGAACATTATGAGATTTTAAAAGGTCTTCTTGGATAAGTAAACAGGCCACTCACCATATTAACCATGTTCTACCCATCAGGTAAATTGCTAACTCTGCAATTCATTGCTTGTAAAGAATAATTAGAAAAATGTTATAGCCGCCAGCAGCATTAAGGGCTCGAATGTTCTGCAAAAGTAAACATGCCACTTGAAATGCCATGGAGCTTGGATTGTGTGCGATACCCTGATAAGGTTTCTAAATGTCATATTTATTACTGTTTTTCTACAAGGCAATATAGGAACAAAAATCCTTTTATAAATACAAAGGTACTTTCTCTAGGGATTTGGTTCAGGATCTATTTCACATCGAAGCTTGATTCAGAGACAGATATTACTTCCTAAAATTTTCAAGTAACACGATCCCCAAATATTTTACTTTTCAATCAAAATCCAAAATAATATTGTGTGTAGGAGATAATAGACCCTAAGCCAATAAGATGGAGGATGTCAGTAGTAATGCGTATCAGCATTGTTCATTGACCAAGTGCTTTGTCATCGTATCTGTGGCAGAGACTTCAGTTATTTCTAATATTCATGATATCCTTCTTATATAGTATTAACAAAATAATAAGTATTTTTAACAGAGGCCATAACTGCCCAGCAGAAGGTTATGTTTTTAAGACTGCACTTGCAACAAAAGTATGGGAACCTGGCTAACTTCTAGACATGGGAGCATGAATGGAAATGAGGTGTACAATTCTAGGTCTGGTCCTTAAAGGAAAAGCCACACCACTCACTTCCCCTCATCCAGTTCCCACTGACTTGGATTTGGAAACACTCATCGTAGGTCCCATGTGGAAGCTGAATGTTTAAAACTGTCATGCAATAAGATAGGAGCCTGGACTCTGAGGAAGGTACACCCACCATACCAAGCCTGAACTTCTCATTAGGACTTTTGCATTACAAAGAAATCAACTTTAATCTTGCTTAAGTGGCAATTATTTTGGATCTGCCATTAGCATCAACCCAAATCTCTCAATCCATCTTCACAGCAATCCTAAAAGGAAAATGCTATTTTCCGTCTTACAAATCAGGAAAAATTTTAAAGCCTATTCTCCTGCCAGAACCATTAGCTGACAACCCTAAGTTGAAAACTCAAAACCAACTTTCCGCTATACCATTGAAACCCTTACCAGGCTGAGACAGTGTAACTCTAGGCCTAGGTTTTTATGACCTGGGAACATCTGTGTTTCTCTCATTTCAGCCTCAATTTTGTTACCTGTAAAGTCTTGTGCCACTCTAGGAATTTAAAGTAAAATAGGATTAATACAGAAATTTTATCATTCTTACATATTATCATTCTTACAAAAGTCTGAAAGCTCTGAAATTGCTGCCACTGGATTTTGGATTTTAAGGCCACATCACCTTAGATGTCGTCAGGAAATCCCTGCTTCTACTGTGAACCCCGCCGCCACCAAAACTTCACATCCATGGAGAGGATTTGAAGCCAGCGTCCACCTAGAACTGCAGCCACAAAAGAAGCTGGGATGTGTCATTTTTACTCTTCCAACTCCTTCATACATGGGGAGATATACAGGGAAATAAGGATGAATGCACAGAGAGGATTGGAAAAGACAATCTCTAAGAATCCTGGCCCCACTTCTTACTTGCTGTGTGTCCTTGAGTAAGTAACTTAACCTATCTGTGCCTCAATTTCCTCATCTAAAAATAAGGATAGTGGTGGTGTGCTCCTATAGTCCCAGCTTCTTGGGAGGCTGAGGTGGGAAGATCGCTTGAGCCTGGGAGGTCAAGACTGCAGTGAGCTGTGATCGCGCCACTGCACTCCAGCCTGGGTGACAGAGTGAGAACTTGTCTCAAAAATAAATAAATAAGGATAATAATAGTACCTACTGCACAGGGTTGTGGTGAAGATTAAAGGAGCATGAAAATATGTGAAGTGTGTAGACAGTGACTGGCACATAGTATTACAAGTGTTATCTATTCTAATTATTATCATTAACATTATTAAGCCTCTTCTAATTCCAAAATTCTCTTTGTTTTCTAGTGAGTCCAAAGGGTGAAGTACATAGGCAATGCACTTCAAACAACTTGAGCTAAAAGAATAAATGGCTAGTGCCACATTTACCTTCAACTGAAGAAATTGTAAGAACAATCACCCGGCATCTCCTGTGGTGTCATCTGCATGGGGAATTCTTGACTGTCGCAGGAAGTCTGTGACTTATCTCTCTTTATTTATTACCTTCTCGATGCTGAGATTTCTAAGATCCTCTCAGATAAAATTCACTCTCATTTTTCCGGTTATTTTTTAAATAAAATTGTGGCAGAGACTGATAATTTTCAAGCACTAGATATTCTCTCTCTCTTTCTCCTGGTGATAAATTCCCCTGGTATTGTGGCTGGATACATGGTTGTTTAGAATAAACACTGCATTTCAGCCTCCCCTGCAGCTAAGGTGAACATGGGACTAAGTTTTGGCCAGTGGGGCTGAAGAAAAGTGAAATGTCATTTTGTCCTTCAACAAAAGGTTGTATCTTTTCCTTCCCTTTCTCTGTTGATATACTGCAGCCCACTAATACTGTCTTACAAGGGACAAATGGTAAATATTCAGAAATTTAGTAAGCCAGTTGTTAAACTGTTGGTAGTTTCACATCAGCCATGGCAGGAGTATTTAAAACATAAGAATCTGCAAACACTACAAATCTGGGCTTTTAAAAAATGTTCCCGATCGTGTTTTTTTTTTGTTTTTTTTTACAGAGTCTGTTTACCAGTACACCATTGTCTGTGCCCTCCTAGAATTGAGACTCTTAAGTGAGATGTAGGCATCCAGGTGATGAGGGCAGCTTGTACAATTTGCAAAGCGAGGAGGAACCTGGGCTCCCAGTGCACAGCAGAGCGACCATGACAGCCTGGACTCTCCATGTGTGAGATGTAAGTTTCTATCTAACCCAGTGGTCTTCAATGGGGACAATTTTGCCCTCTAGGGAGACTTTGAAAATGTCAGGAGACATTTTTGGTTGTCAAAACCAGAGAGTGTGGTTGTTACTTGTATCTGTTATCACCTCTGGAGGGTATCATTGCTTCTGGAGGGTATAGCAGCTACATACTCACATATATATGTATATATACACACACACATATATATACATATATATGGCTGTATTTAATAATGTATTAATACATTATTTAATAATGTGTGGCTGTATGTAATAATATATGGCTGTATTTAAAATAAAATTGGAAATAAATCACTTATATGATGGTGTTTCTTAGCATTTTCCTATCTTTAAAGCATTTATTCCTTGAAATCTCTGAGGCACTCTTCTGGGCAGTGCTAGAGTTTATTTACCAAGTGACTCGAGGGGTCCAAAGAGTTACTGCTCCTTCAGAAAATGAGTAACTCACTCCTGCCTACCACCTAATATTGGGAGCAAGAGGTGAGGGTGTTAATATTTCCCCTCCAAGAAAGTGATGGACTTCAATTGCTCCCTGTAATTTCCTTCTGAAATTATGCTGAGGATGCTATTGAACTTGACCAACAGAGTTTCTCTGGTAACAAAGAAATGAAAATAAATTTTGCAGAAATGTCCACTGGGGAAATACAAATGTTGACAAAGGAAGCAGAAATTTTAGCTATCCATGGATATTCTGTTGAAAAACAACGAAAATGCATATTCTATGAGACCAGAGTAAGCCCGAGAAAGAGAAAGCAATAGTACTCTCTAGTTTTTATGTAGGGGAAATGGACAGAGTTCTGATCTCTCCAAGGTAAATGAATTATTTTAGCATTAAGGATAAACAAAAGTTTATCTCTCAGTTATTTTTATAATATATAGTATAAATAATATACTTATAATATAAATTATATATATGTATGTATATGTTTGTTCATACCTACCGATGAATTCTAAAATTTTAAATGTAATTACAATAAAAAATCAATTTAACCTGATTTGCGTCTCTGATATTTTACCTAATCAAAGGATCACACTTTTGCACATAACAATAACTTTTCTTTCCAGCATTCCAGATTCACCCTATAATTCCTATCTCTTAAGTCTGATTTTTTCTTTCTTCACCCCTTTCTTTCTTTTCCTCTAAAATTCATTCAGGTTTATGACTTTGTCTACCCCTTACCTCTTGAACAAAATGACTCCTGAGGGTTCTCCTTTGGATTCATTCTGACATTTTATAAACACATTATTTGTGTTCTACCAGATACTCAAAATTATCAAGAATGCTCCCCCTCAAAAAATGTTTAGTATTTATCATCATGATCATTTTTAACCAGAAAACTTTTTTCCCAGCCCCTCAATTCAAATAATTTACCAATTCATCAAGTTTTAATACTATCATTAATCACCACCAAACATTTATTTATTGAATACATTCTATATGCAAATGCTCTGGAGGAAACAAAAATGAATCAGACAGATCCTCTAAAGAGACTTACTCTCTCGTAAGGGAATATAGACATTTTAAAGAAATCATATATTATTTATATTGTTTCAAGAGGAAGTTGTTATGGTTTAATAAATCAGCATAATATTAAAGCAACACATGTGAGTCCATTATCCCTATCATATATTCATATATCCTCCTTTTACAGCTGAGTTCTTTTGTTGAAAGAGTTATTCATTCCTCATCTCTGTAAGTGGCTTCATCTGTGGAGACAAACCAAGCACTACTACCAGGAAATCCCGAATTAGGGCTGCTGTTCTGCCATCCTGAAGCCCATTGGGTGTGATTGGAATGCCTTGGCCACTCAGAATCTTGCATTAAAATATAACTGGAGAGACTGATGGTGGGAGAAAAGTGTCCATGGATACAGCCTAGAGCCTCATAAAGAAGCACCCCTCCAACACTCTGATGCATCCCCCAAGGGTGCTGACTGTTTAAGGCACATCCTCGGCTCCCTCACCGCTGTTTGCATTGCCAAACCCACCTCCAGAATACCAGCTTATATTTGTGTCAGTCCCTTCTAGGCCTTCTGCAGGCTGTGTGGCTCAGTCTCCACCCCCAAATGAAAGCCTCTGTCGCTTCCTGGTTATACATACTGGAGAACATGGAATCAGATTTGTAAATTTAAAATGACATTATAGGCTGAGCACAGTGGCTCATGCCTGTAATCTCAGCACTTTGGGAGGCCAAGGCAGGCAGATCACCTGAGGTCAGGAGTTCAAGACCAGCCTGGCCAACATGGTGAAACCCTGTCTCTACTAAAAATACAAAAATTATCCGGGCATGGTGGCATACACCTGTAATCCCAGCTACTTGGGAGGTTCAGGCAGGAGACTCACTTGAACCTGGTAGGCAGAGGTTGCAGTGAGCCAAGATCATGCCAGTACACTCCAACCTGGGCAACAGAGCAAGACTCTGTCTCGAAAAATAAATTAAAATAACATTATAAAGTTTTATCAAGTGAGCATTATATTAATAATTTGACATGTAGTGTAATTGTTCTGTAGTATGCAGTTACATCTGAGATCAATAACATCTATATTTTACAAATATTCACAAAATTTGCTCAGATGGCTAACTTCTTTTAAGACCTTTTTTTCTTCACTTCTTGTCTTTAGATTCTCCTCCATAATCAAGAGTATGACTGACCATGTGAACCTAAAGCCTACTCTGACAGTCTTGTATTTCTGAACTAAGAAATGTACACCTCAGTCACAATAGCTTTCCTCAAACTGTGAAGAGTGAAATATGCCTTACTTCCCTAGAATGGAAAAAATCACTGCCCCCCAGGTCCCCACAAAATGTTCAGACTATCTTACTTTTATGGCACCACTTTACCTTTCCAGCATTTTACATGAGAAAAAAGTTTTCTATTGCTGTAAGAAAAAAACTCTTGGTGTTTTCCTTTTCATTTTTGCATTAATTTGGAATCCTAATTGTAATTTAAAAGAAGAATATAGTTTCAATATTGAAAATTGGATTCCAAATATGGCCACTGAAAAGGTCTGGGAATTCAAGAGTAGCCCAGTGTGTCAAGCCTGGATGTGGGTCAGAATCATCTAGGGGGCTGGTTAAACTGAGCCTCGTCCTCATAGGTTCTGACTCAGTAGATTCAGGGACTGATCCAGCATCTGTCTGATAAAGGATGGTGTCCCAGTACATACTCAGATGGCGCAGTGAGAGAAGAATCAGAAGAATCATATATATTACATATATATATATAAATGAACAAAGATGACAAAGATTTATGTTCTTGGGAAGTTAACCAGTGGTTCAAGCCACTCACATTCAAATAGTACCCACGGTGAAAGATCACCAGCCAGTAGGATGAGTCATCTGAATAGTGTGCACTGTAAACACGTCTTTATCTGCTCCTGGAATCACTGCAATTCCATTTCCCAATTTAAATGAGGAATGAGGTCTTCATGCAGAGGTAAGAATACCCTCTTGCTATAGACCAAATGGGTTCTCCCTAAATTTGTATGTTGAAACCCTAATCCCCAATGTGATAGTATTCGGAGGTGGGATTTTGGGGGGTTTAGCTGAGGTCATGAAGGTAGAGTCTTCAGGATGGGATTATAAATCCCATCCTTATAAATCTCTTATAAAAAGAGAACAGAGAGGTAGCTCACTCTCTCCACCACAGGAGAACATGGTAAGAAGGTAGACACCTCTAACCAGGAAGAGGGTTCTTACCAGAACCCGACCATGTGGGCACGCTGATCTCTGACTTCCAGGCTTTAGAACTGGGAGAAATAAATGTTTCTTGTTTAAGCCACCCAGTCTATGGTATCTTGTGATAATATCCCAAAATAACTAAGGCACCCCTGATTGTGTCAGGGGTCTGCGTGAACCAAATGGCCAAACTCAAACTGGGCAGTTGAGTTTAATAAAGGAATTATTTACAAAGGAATGGTCAAGATCTAGGGTGGTTACAAGGGATGGTGGTGAACAAAGGAACAAAATAACAAAGGAGAGCATGGAACTAGATCTGTAGGGACAGGGGAGGGAGAGGTATTAAAAAGGCCACCTAGTAAGAACCATGGCTTTCAGTAGAGAAATGCTACTCTCTGCTAAAGGAGGGAGCCAAGGGGATCAAATCTATCTCATTCTTTGCAGAGATTCTAATCCAAAAAGACTGAGATTCAATCATTAGCAAATATTTATATAGCACCAACTAGAGGCCAGGCACTGTTCTAGGTGTGTGGAATACATTAATGAACAAAGATGACAAAGATTTATGTTCTTGGGAAGCTAAATTCTTGTGAGTACAATTCATGTAAAAGTAAATGAATTCTATTATATGGTAGAGGGCAATAAATGCTATAGAAAAAAGTGGACGGGCCAGGCACGGTGGGTCATGCCTGTAATCCCAGCACTTTGGGAGACCAAGGTGGGTGGATCACCTGGAGTCAGGAGTTCAAGACCAGCCTGACCAACATGGTAAAACCCTATTTCTACAAAAAAATACTAAAAAATACCACTGGGGGAAGCTGAGGCCTCTTTCTGATCTCCACTGGCACCTTCCAGAAGCCGAACCCAGCAGGAAGCCAGAGGATGAGGGAGCTCATTGATGCAGTCCACACTCATCTCATGTCCTTATCTTCAGGCAACTCCTTCATTTAATTACCAGATTTCACTCTCTCTGGTCTATCCAAGGAAATTATTTCAATAACTCTCCCATAATTTTTTTACTCCCTCCTAGATCATCTCATGAGAAAACAAACATATAATTTTTCCAAGCATAAAAAATAATTTTTCTCTGGACTTACCTTCTCCCATCAGCTGCACACTACAGTTCTGTTCCTGTTTGCAGCAAAACTTTGTTGAAGAATTATCAATACCTGTTGCTTCCAATGCCTGTTCCCTTTGAATCCATTTCAATCAGGCTTTTCCCTCCCAAGTTTCCATTAAAGTTTCTTTTTCCAGCCGGGGGCTGTGGCTCACGCCTATAATCCCAGCACTTGAGGAGGCCAAGGCAGATGGATCATTTAAGGTCAGAAGTTCGAGACCAGCCGGGCCAACACAGTGAAACCCCATAAAAGTACAAAAATTAGCTGGGCGTGGTGATGCATGCTACTTGGGAGGCTGAGGCAGGAGAATCACTTGAACCTGGGAGATGGAGGCTGCAGTGAGCTGAGATTGCACCACTATACGCCAATCTAGAAGACAGAGTGAGACTCCATCTCAGAAGAATAAAAAATAACAACAAAACTTCTTTTTCCATTGGCCACTGCTTTTCATCTCACGTAACCTATTAGCAGCATTTCACACAGTTGATTACTCTCATTTTTGAAACACCTTTTTTCACTTGTCTTCCAGGACATTACATTCTCTTCCTTTCTTTTCAACATCATTGGTTGCTTCTCATCAGTCTCCTTTGCTGTTTCCTAGTCTTTTCCTTTGACTTTTAATGTTGCAATCACCCAGGACTCAATCTTTAGTCTTCTTTTCTTCTCTGCATTTGTTCCCTTGGAGATTCTATCCAGCTTATGGTGTTCAATGCCATCTGTATGCCGACAGTTCCCACATTTAAATTTCTCACCGGACTCCTCTTCCTAACTCCAGACTCGTATATATGACTGTGTTATAGGCATCTCCACTTGGCTACTAGGCATCTCAATCTCAATATTCCCCATATTGAACTTCTGATCTTCATTCTCTCAAACCTGGCACAGCATTCCATGTCTCCCTTGATAAGAATTCCATTCTTCTCATTGATCTGGACAATATTCTTGAAGTATCCTTGACTCTTTCCTTCTTTCACTCAATTGGATCTGTTAAGAATTCACATTGGTTCTATCTGCAAAAATAGATCTATCACTTTTCTACCTCCTCACTACCTCTTCTGATACCACTCTGATGAGAAACACCATAATCTCTTGCTGGATTATCCCAGTAACCTCCTGACTGGTCTCTCCCTATCCCTTATTTTATGTTATTTTATGTTATTTTTTGTTTTTGGAGACAGCATCTCACTCTGTTGCTCAGGCTGGAGTGCAGTGGTACAATCAAAGCTCACTGCAGCCTTGACTTCCCAGGCTCAAGCGATCCTCCCACCTCAGCCCCCCGAGCAGCTGGGACTGCAGGCATGCACCACCAAACCCAGCTAATTTTTTAATTTCTTTGTAGAGAGGGGATCTGGTTTTATTGTTCAGGCTGGTCTCAAATTCCTGGCCTCAAGAGATCCTCCCACCTCGGCCTTTCAAATTGCTGGGATTACAGGCGTGAGCCACAGCACCCAGCCTTCCTGCTTCTATTTTCCTACTCTATAATCTATCTTCAACATACTATCTAGAATGTATCTCACATCTCTGTAATACGTGTCCATTTCAAAAAACTCTTCACAGTGCCCTACAAAACCCCAAAGAGCTACTACCCCTTTCCCAACATCTCTCTTATCTCTTCCTACCAACTCCCTGCCATTCGCTGGTCTCTTTGCTATTTCTCAAAAAAGCCAGGCACAAACCCCGTGAAAACCCTGAAGATATTAGCATCAGCTGTTGCTTCCATCTAGCATGTTCTTCCTCAGGTGTGAGCTTGGTGCCTATTTCAAGACGTTAATCAAACCTTACTTCTTCAATGAGGCCTACCCTAAATACCCATTTAACACCACAAACTGCCTCCTGCTGGCATTCCTGAACTGCTTTATCTCCCTCTACTTTTTTTGTTGTTTGGTTTTTGGTGTTTTTTTTTTGTTTTTTTGTTTTTGAGATGGAGTTTCACTCTTGTCACCCAGGCTCCAGTGCGGTGGCGTGATCTCGGCTCACTGCAACCTCCGCCTCCCGGGTTCCAGTGATTCTCCTGCCTCAGCCTCCCAAGTAGCTGGGATTACAGGAGCTCACCACCACACCTGGTGGTATTTTTTAGTATTTTTTTGTAGAGACAGGGTTTCACCATGTTGGTCAGGCTGATCTTGAACTCCTGGCTCCAGGTCATCCACCCGCCTCAGCCTCCCAAAGTGCTGGGATTACAGATGTGACCCACTGGGTCCAGCCCATTTACTTTTTCCTATAGCATTTATTGTCCTCTATCATATAGTTGAATTTATTTACTTTTACATGAATTGTACTCACACAAATTTAACTTCCCAAGAACATAAATCTTTGTCATCTTTGTTAACTAGTATATTCCACACACCTAGAACAGTGCCTGGCCTCTAGTTCCTGCTGAATAAATATTTGCTAATGATTGAATCCCAGTCTTTTTGGACTAGAATCTCTGTAGTTAATTTAGCTATTTGATACCTGGTTAGGAAAACCTGTCCCCACCTTACCAAACAATTACCAATTATCACCAAAATAAAGCACCATCCTTTTTCTATTGGTTAATATAAGGCCTCTGAATTTCTTTTCTCATAAACTCGGCTTTTCAAGTTTGTAGAAGTTGGCAGCATCACACAGTATTCTAGGCCACAGGTACAACTGTTTTGGGCTTTGGGGTTCTCCCTGCATTCTCCCATGTCTCCCCAGCCTTAACTTTAAAATCCAATATAGCAATGCTTCTTCAGGTGCTTTGGGACTGTCCCAACCTAGAGTGAGGACATCACCTTGTACTTGTGAGGTTTTCACATTAACATTCCTATCCAAGAATAAGTGGGGAGCAGGTGGCCTAGCAAGAAAGACATCGTCCACACCACTGGAGCCTGCCTCATCTGAGCAAAACAGTCAGGAAGTTTTGCAGATGCCAAGTTCACCTGGGAAACTATAGTGGGTTTAGGGCCCAAAGCCTCAATGAAGAATCAGATGTTGCCCTGTGCATATCCTCCCTCAAGGACCCAGAAGAGGTGGCAGCAACCACTCTTGTCTCTTGATCCTGGCCACTGCCCAAAGGTATCCTCTCTGCCTTTCTCCCCTTTTTGTTTGTTTGCCGTTTGTTTGTTTGTTTGTTTGTTTTTGAGACAGATTCTCCCTCTGTCACCTAGGCTGGGGTGAAGTGGCACAATCTTAGCTCACTGCAGCCTCCGCCTCCAGGGTTTAAGCATTCAAGCGATTCTCCTGCCTCAGTCTCCTGAGTAGCTGGGATTACAGGCACGCACCACCACACCTAGCTAATTTTTGTATTTTTAGTAAAGACGGGGTTTCACCATGTTGGCCAGGCTGGTCTCAAACTCCTGAACTCAAGTGATCCACCCTCCTTGGCCTCAGAACCTTTCTCCCTTTTGAACCTGCTAGTGCATTGAGAGGGCTGGGCAGAACCAGGGCATTCAGGATTTCGGCTCTCTCACTCTCTTCACTTGGGTTCCCTTTGGGCTTGTGCCTAACACGTATTACTGCACAGTTTTCGAGAGCTGAATTGGAATGGAGGTAAGAACAGGAAACTATTAGCTAATTTGGAATGTGAGATTATCTTCAGATTTCAGTGACATGTGCTTTTCCTCTCCTGTTTTTGCATTGGCCTTTACTATGATTGATTACAATTGTGTAAAATTGTGTGTTAGACTGGTAAGGGGAGAAAAAAATATTAACCATTAACATATCTATATTTTTCTGCTGAGGCAACACCAAAATCTTATTTCAGCTTTGAAAAAACAAGGTCTCTAGTCCTACCTGATATCGATCTTTCTGTTGGGAATGCAGGTTCGCACAACAACTTACTCTGGGTCAGACATTAATAATGTTCGTACTCATCTCCGTCGAACTTTCACTTATTGTCCCCAGCAAGTTGGGACGTGGAAGCCACTAATTTCCATCTCCACCCAGTCAATAAGAACCCCACTGCCCAAAAACAAAGATTTAAAACCAGGTACTATGTCCTGTATCAAAGATGTAACCAGGGCACTCAACTTAAAAGGTTTCATGAAATATCCATGCATAAAAATGCATAGCCAAGGCTTAAAGGAATAAGGCGGGGGGGGGGCTTCTGGTATTAAAAAAAACTTGTCCCCCTGATATTAAAAACACTAAAGGACTCCCATACAGCCAAGTTCAAGAAAGCATTTTTCAATGTGTGCTTAGTATAGAGACATTTAAAGCATGTGTCTCATGCTATAATGCTCAACAGCTGCAGCGGTAACCTTCCATGTGTTCCATATGGAACTGGGGTTATAATCAACTCCTTCTGGAAAGGCTCCCTCGGACTTCTTCTTTAATTAGGATTAAAATGTGCTGAAGGCCCACAGGAGATGCGAGAGACACCTTTTATTTCAGTCATTATCGTTTCTCTCAGGCAAGATCACCTTTCAGAAAAAGATGTGTAGACTCTCTCTAATCTTCACAAAAAGAGGTCCAGCCTGTTAAACTAATTTCCCTCTTTTTTTTTTATCATCTGAAAATAACTTTAAGGCAGCAAACTTCAGCAGAATGGCAATTGCTCACTGCTCCACTAAAGATAATGCTGGGATCAGTAGTGAGTGGTTTGGGGCATTTGTGAAAAAAAATCAAAGCGTACTTCATTAGGAAGGGCAGACACAGGAACCTGAGAAGGAAAAGTAACAGGTCATTTTAATGAGATGATGTTCCCCCTAATGGACACAAGGCAATTATGTAAATTAATATTCATTGAAGGCTTGAAAGATATCAGTAAAAAAGCTCCCAGAAATCAAGTATGCATGCAAAAGCAGAATTCATAAAAGGAATACATAGATTGACTACTGTATATATAAAACTTCTATATGACAGAACACTATAAGCAAATTTATAAGGCAAACAACAAACTTGGTGGGGAGACTGCAATATACATGTCAAACTGAGGGTTAATATTCTCAATATAGAAAAAGTTCTTAGAACTCAATAAGGAAAAAAATATATAAAACACCTCGAGGCTGGGTGCAGTGGCTCACACCTGTAATCCCAGCACTTTGGGAGGCTGACGTGGGTGGATCACTTGAGGTCAGGAGTTCATGACCAGCCTGGCCATCAAGGTGAAACCTTGTCTCTACTAAAAATACAAACATTAACTGGGTGTGATGGTGGGCATCTGTAATTCTAGCTGAGGCAGGAGAATCGCTTGAACCTGGGAGGTGGAGGTTGCAGTGAACTAAGATCACACCACTGCACTCCAGCCTGGGTGATAGAGTGAGACTTCATCTCAAAAAAATAAAGAAATAAAAGACCTCAAAAGAAAACTTAGCAAAGCCAAAGAACAAAAACTTTACAAAAGAAGAAACACCAATTGTATTACTCAGGGTTCCCTAGAGGAACAGAACTAATAGAATTTATACATATATATATGTATATGGGAGTATATACATATATATATATATATGGGAGTATGTGTGTGTATATATATGGGAGTGTGTGTGTGTATATATGTGTGTGTGTATATATATATACATATATATACACATAGGAGTTTATTAAGTATTAACTTACACGATCACAATGTCCCACAATAGGCTGTCTGTAAGTTTGAGGAGCAAGGAGAGCCAGTCTGAGTCTCAAAACTAAAGAATTTGGAATCTGATGTTTGAGGGCAGGAAGCATCCAACATGGGAGAAAGATGTAGGCTGAGAGGCTGGGCCCGTCTCACCTTTTCACATTTTTCTGCCGGTTTATATTCGCTGGCAGCTGATTAGATGTTGCCCACTAGATTAAGGGTGGGTCGGCCTTCCCCAGCCCACTGACTCAAATGTTAATCTCCTTTGGCAACACCCTCCGAGACATACCCGGGATCAATACTTTGCATCCTTCAATCCAATCAAGTTGACACTCAGTATTAACCATTACACCAATACATATAATAAAAAAGATAGACTTCATAATTAAAGAAACTCAAATAAAAGCAACAAGGAGAGATCAGTTTCTGCTATTAAATGCACGCAGAATTCAACAAATTTTTAAAATAAAGATACTTTGAGAAATTTTTTTTAAGAAGAGTTACTTCCAATATGGCAAGAGTATCAGGAAGAAAAAGTAGAGGTAAAATAAATTGTTACAAAAATTTAGAAGAACAATCTGGCAATAAATATTTATACCCAATAAATATTGCCAGATATCTCAAAAGTTTCACTGTTAGGAGCAATTCCCCCAGAAGTGTATTCATTCATTTATTCACCTTGTAGAGGTGAGACAGAGCTATTTTTATATGTGATGAATCAGAATTTTTTTTTTTTTTTTTTTTTTTTTTTTGTGATGGAGTCTCCTTCTGTCACCCAGACTGGAGTGCAGTGCCCCATCACAGCTCACTGCAACCTCCACCTCCTGGGCTCGAGCAATCCTCCCACCTCAGTCTCCTGAGTAGCTGGGAATACAGGCGTGTGCCATCACTGCTGGCTAATTTTTGTACTTTTTTATAGAGCTAAGATTTCACCATATTGCCCAGGCTGGCCTCAAACTCCTGGACTCAAGCAATCCACCCGCCCTGGCCTCCCAAAGTGCTGGAATTACAGGTGTGGGTCAGAATTTTAATATTACATTAGCAGCAATGGAATTTTAGACACCCACATTTAAGGCATCAATAGGCTGTAAAGTAGAAAGACATGAATAATGTTTATTTATAAATATTTTATGAAAAGATTACCCTTCATTAAGTGTTTAGGATGAGGCAGGACCTATACTAAAAATGCAGAGAAGAAAGCACACACTCTTACAACAAGCACCCTCAGAATCCAGGGTCAGCCTTTCACAGCCCGTTGTGATGAAGGCCACAGAACATCTCTAGGTCCGTAGAAAGAGTGTAATATTCTGCAAAGTCAGGAAGCTAGAAAACATCACATTTTTCTCCAAGGCAAGAAGTCAGAATCAGGAAGCTCTGGACTAAAAATTCTGAGTCAGAAATCTGGGTTAGGGCCCAACAATCTGTGTTTTTACTAGTCTTCCAGGTGATTCTGATGCCCTAAAGTTTGAGAACTACTGATCTACCCCATTATAATTTTTTTCTCCATCTTCAGCTGAGTCTGAGATATGTTCTCAAGGACATCATCTCACCTGCAACTTACAAAGAGCTCCCTACTTATTTTTCTCTATTACATCTGTCTATGAGAGGCTCTATTTCACCTAAATAATATAATACGTTAAGTTACAGTAACATTTATTCTGCCACAGCTCTGTGTGTGTGTGTGTGTGTGTGTGTGTGTGTGTGTGTGTGTGTGTGTCTACCCAGACATAGGGGAGTCAGCTGGAAAACTGAAGCCTGAGACCCCTGAGATTTTAAAAGTGGCTTCTAACAACAACAAAAGTGCATTCTAATATACTGAGCATCTGATCAAGGAGTTATCACATTGCATCAACACAATCTGTATAATTCTTCCCTACAGCTTATTCTTGTAGTCAGACTTCATTCTAATCTTATAATCCTTAGTAATAATTCACTCAGCATCCATTTCTTTATATCTTTTTTTAATAGTACATTGAATGCATTCTCAAGCATGTGGTGCCAAGTTCTAGCTGCTCTATCTGGCCAGTGCTAGTCAAGCTTAGGTGTAATTTCCCAATGGTAAAACACCCCAAGTGTGCTTATTTTTTGAGAGCCTAGTAACTAAAAGTCAGAAAGGCAAATGGCCTTCGGGTCTTCATCCCACCATTGTGGCTGACTAGCAATTTCTAACGGGTTGTGCTGTAACATTTGCATATGATACAGTCTTAGATGTCCTGGCCACCATTCAAGCCACTTGCTTTTCTCAGGGAGAAGAGCCCACATTTAATAGGAATTGAAATAGTTGAAATAGTTTTCCAAAGGAGCTAACACCAAGACTGATACAACTTCGAGCTGCTGAAGTCTGCTTTTATCAAATGAATGCTATACTGTTTTTGCAATTAGATTCACAAGAAAATGAATTTATCCATGAGGTTTTTCGCTTCCTTTCTAATGGCATTCTATCCAGAAAGCAATTTCCAATTGAGCTCCATAGCAAGTTGCCAGGGATGACATAACTCACGCCAGGGACTGTGGTGGCGCTCTGTCCTCAGCGAAGCACACACTGCTTCTTCAGCACAGGAATGCTTTCTGTTTCGACCTAGGAGCAAAGCCTGTGTCTCTGTGTGCTTTCCTCCCCAGGTCATAGAACCCGGTGCCATGGGGCTGCTTTCCAGACTCTCTCATGGCCAGAACTAAAATACTAGGCTGAAAAATATCTAAAAAATTAGAATAGAATAGAATTGAATTGAATTGAATAAAGACATGCTTTGCAATAATGGACGAAATAATCCATTATTCAACAGATCGGTGGCTGAATAACACAGTTCAATCTGGCAATGTCTAAAGTGCAGCCACCAGGACTGCCAACAAGATGGTGGTTCAATGACTTCCATGGCTACTTGGCATCATTTGGTGTTTAAACTGCTGCACCCACCCAGCGTATTGAAATCTAGACCATTTTGTTAGTGTCTCCAGAATCCGCTATTCCTCCTCACCCCATTTCTCCAATGGTCCAGCCACATCTCGCTGAGATTCCACAGGTTGAAATTCAATGGAATGCTGCTTTCACTTCCCCAAGCCTCAGTAGCAGAATTCCACAGATCAGAGATTCCACGGGAGGAAGTTCAGAGGCTGGGCTTTTTCTCCGCACCATTCAGAGCCAGCCTGGCAATTTTCAGTGTACCCTAATGTTCAGCCTTCACCCTCTAACCTTCCCACTGACCACACAGTCACATAACAAGAACATGTATCTGACCCTAGGCCTTCAAATTCACAATAAAACATTGTAAGAATATATGTACCTGAGTGTGCTCCAAGTCTAGCATTTTCTTGCATACGGACTAAGTGGGCTTTGGCATTCACAGTTGTATGTGGTGTCATTACATTCCTGCTCTCAACCTATACTAAGGCATCCTCCATGGCACTATTTTCTCACCTTTTTCACACCATGACACCTTGCCAGATGGAGGAGGGCAGCCTAAGCCCACCTCCTCACGGTCATTCAAGGGTCAAGCCATCTGTCCCGGCATCTTGCCTTCCACCTCCAGTTGCTTTATTTGAACACATACAATCCCAGACACCAGCTGTCCTCATCTTCTGTGGTTTTCTAACCAACCATACCAGGAGACAAAACTTGGCAAAGAAAAAAGAAAGACTTCAGGCAGAACAGGACCATATCGAGATAAAGTTGTGAGGTTGACAGGGTCTCACTTGGCTGCCTTTGCATTTCAGAATTCTCCTTCCATCCGGGCTGCCCACACAGCCTCGTGCTATTCTCTGGCAGCTGCAGGTTACCACTGTGGGGTCCTGCCTGTACTTGGCCTTCCAGAATAGCATCTCATTCTCTGAATAATCCTCTTCTCTTCTCATAAACACAATCAAATGTTATACGTTCTATTTCATTCTTATCCCTGAGAATCTTGGTATCTTCTAGCTTCTCTGAGAAAAAAATCTATAATGCAATTAATAGGTACTAATGAATTAATGTTATGTCTCTCTGGAGAAGAGTTCATTTTCTTGTCCCATTTTTCTTAGTTAACTAACATCTACTGAGTAGTTAACTATGACGGAAACCCCATTTTACAAAAATGAGTAAGATAGGATCTCTGCATTTAAAGAGTTTACGTTATGGCTAAAAGGAAGGGTGCTAACCAAAACACTATTAAATAAACTGTAACACAAAGTCATTAAGTGCTGTAATAAAAGTGTGCAAAAACTGATATGCAGACTGAACAGGAAAAAGAATGAGGAGAAGGGACAAGAGCATTTGGAAGTGAAGCTAAAAAAATATATATCTAAAGACTAGTTGTAAAAATCTTTGTGTCATTCTAATAAGTTAGACTTTTCTCTCTTCCTGCAAGTGTAAAATGTAAACAATAATTTTCTGAGGATAACTTGGCCTATGAGGTGACTGTAAGAGAAAGGTTTTAGGCTTCTTGCTGGTAGAGAATATGCTTTGGGTCAGGGAGTTCTGGCAGAGACCCCTATAGTACTGGTCTGGTTCCTCTGCTATCCTGACACTGTTTGGGAAGTAGTTTATTGTTTGGTTGGTTGTTTTTTAGAAATGGGGTCTCACTCTGACACCCAGGCTGCAGTACAGTGGCACAATCAACTCACTGCAGCCTTGAGCTCCTGGGCTCAAGTAATCCTCCCAGCTCAGTCTCCCAGTAGCTGGGACTAGAGGTGTGCACCATGGCTCCTGGCTAAATTTTTATTTTGTATTTTGTAGAGACAGAGTCTGGCTATGTTGGTCTCAAATTCCTGGCCTCAAGTGGTCCTTCCACCTTGGTCTCCCAAAGTGCTAGGATGACAGAGGGAAGTCATTTTTTTAAAGATCATTTTAAAATATCTTTCACTCTGTGTAGCCCTTTCCTCTCAGATGATTTTAAGAAAAAGACCAAATCAACATCAAAAAGAATGAGGGGCAATGTTATCTAAATGAAGTTTGGGAGCACAATATTCTAACTTGTTTGGAAACAGCAATATTAAAATCCAAATAACAATACTAAAAAAAAATAAATCTCAAATTAAATTGACAGATTATTAGCAGAGATCACATGAAAAATAATGAAATATGTATGGAATAAAAGGTATGCAATAAAAACTATAATTTAGAAATTAGTAATAGGGCTTTCTGTTTCCTTAATATAATGCTTGGAAACCCAGCATGTAAATGCGATAAAACATAGCATTTAACATTGTACATTTCCTTGTGAATTTTTTAAAACCACTACCCACAATTTTGACAACCACAGCTATGCACTATGGGAAAATCTGAGCCAAAACATATGGGAATGTGAGCCAATAATAGAGGGAGAGACACAGACAGAGAGATTGGTGCATGTTAAAGTCGTGAAGGAAAAAAAAATTGAGGATTTTCCAAAAGTACAGAACTAAATTCAGTCCTACAGCCACATAAGGAAACTCTTAACTGTAATTGATATACCATCCGGTATTTTGAAACTCTAAGTGGCCTCTCAGCATTATTTTGCATTTAGTCTCCTTTAACTATTAATCTGGAAATACCAGCCTCTACCAATGTGCCTTCCCTGTGCCCTCATTAGTTTCTTTAGTATACATGAATTTCAAATTTTTGCTGAATGACTTCAAGTGCATTCTAAATAGGATTATACGCATTTGTACACAAGAATGCTAGTAAGCAGCCATGGGCAGTTCCCAATTTAAAACACAATTGCCTCCCAAAGATGTATTTGAAGGTTGGCTAACTGGGACTCAGAAGGTATTTTCTTGTGGAAATACCATTTGAGAGATCAAATTGTCATTGACAGGATTAGAGACACATTTCCAGTTAGTTCCAGTTATATTAGAAGCAGCAATTCCTCTAATTGCTTCTTCTGGCTTTTGAGAGATCAAATTGTCATTAAGAAAAAAAAATCAATACATTATTTGGTGCTAATGGTAAACAGTTTCCTGGACTGCCCACCAGAGTAAAGCCAGGCCACAACACACCTAAGCTATAGTTCCAAGAACACAGTGGAAATTCTGGCTCCAGGGAACAGGGCCTTTTTGGTGGAGTGGGAGGAAAGATCTATTGAGACAGGAAGACATTGGGAGGTCTGCTCCTCACTCCTAGTCTCTTAAGCCTCTTACGGTATTTTGCAAAACAAAATACCATACACTGAGTGGTTTATACACAACAGAAATATCTGTTGCACAGTTCTGGGACATCCAAAACCAAGTCACCAGCAGATTCGGTGTCTGATGAGGGCTCTCTTCCTCACAGACAGTCACCTTCTGACTCCAACCTCACATGGTTGAAGGAACTAGGGATCTCTCTCAGGTCTCTTTTATTTATTTATTTTTACACTTATTTTTATTGTATATCTTTGAGGTGTACAACATGTCTTAATAAACAAATACATGCTGAAATGACTATTACAGTCAAATAAATTACATGTCCATCCCCTTCCACAGTTAACGCGTGTGTGTGTGTGTGTGTGTGTGTGTGTGTGTGTGTGTGTGTGTGTGTGTATAGCAGGAACACCTAAAATCTACTCTCTTAGCAAACATTCAGTATACAACATCATTAACTGTAAACCTCATGCTGTCCATTAGATCACTGGACTTATTCATCCTACAGATCTGCAAATTTATACCCTTTGATCTACTTTTCCCCATTTTCTCCCCTTGGTAACAACCATGGTTCTATTCTGTTTATATTTATTCCACTTTTCTTTTCAAGATTCCACATGTAAGGGAAATTATACAGTATTTTTCTTTCTGTGCCTGACTTATTTCACTTAGCATAATGTCCCCTAGATTCGTTCATGTTGTCACAAATGGCAGGATCTCCTTTTCTAAGGCTGAATCTATTATATATCTAAACATTTGTTGGCTGGGCGTGGTGGCTCATGCCTGCAATCCCAACACTTTGGGAGGCCAAGGTGGGAAGATCATTTGAAGTCAGGAGTTCAAAATCAGCCTGGCCAACATGGTGAAACCCCATCTCTACTAAAAATACAAAAATTAGCCAGGTGTGGCGGTGCATGCCTGTAATCCCAGCTACTCAGGAGGCTGAGGCAGGAGAATTGCTTGAACTGGGAGGCAGAAGTTGCAGTGAGCCGAGATTGCACCACTCTACTTAACCTGGGTGACAGAGCAAAATTCTGTCAAAAAAAAAAAATTTGTTAACCCGCTGATCTGTTGATGGACACTTAGGTTGTTTCCATAACTTGGCTATTGTAAAGTGCTGCAATGAATATGTGGGTGCAGCTATCTTTTCCATATGCTAATTTCATTTTCTTTGGTTATGTACCCAGCAGAAGAATTGCTGGGTTATATAATAGTTTCTATTTTTAATCTTCGAAGGAACCTCTATACTGTTTTCCATAATGGATGCTCCAATCTACAGTCCCACTAAAAAGTCTACAAGGGTTCCCTTTTCTCCACATCGTTGTGGCAACTTGTGATCTCTTGACTTTTTGACAATAGACATCTAACAGGTATGAAATAATATCCCATTATGGTTTTGATTTGCATTTCCATGATGACTGGTGACGTTGAGCACATTGATATACACGTGTTGGACATTTTTACATCTTCTGGGAAAATGTCTATTCAGGTCTTTTGCTCATTTTATTAATTGGGTTACCCATTCATGACCTTATCACCTTCCAAAGGCCTCACCTCTTATTATAATCACCTTGGGGCTGAAGACTTCAATATACGAATTTTGGAGGGACATAAACATTCAGACCATAGTATCTAGGATTCTTATATTACATATGAAATAGATTGAGTGTTTTGGCCATTCTCTTGCCTCTCGTTTAGTATTCCTGCTCCTTGCTAGGGATCCTCTGGGCCACCATGGGTCATCAGCTAGCTTCTATGGCACACTCCCAGACCCTCCTCCCTCCCAGAAAAGTGCTCCAAGTTTCAAAAGTACCTTCGTTGCCTTCACCCCAACCCAACCCTCTGTCTGAATGCCGACACCTCAGCAGGATGGGGGACAGCATTAGAGACACATTTACAGTTAGTTCCAATTATATTAGGAGCAGCTATTCCTCTAATTGCTTCTTCTTGAGACATCAAATTGTCATAAAAAAAATCAATAAATTATCAAGTCTCTCATTCTTGGCAGTAAAATGGTCCTGGCAGGTGCCTAGATAGAAAAGTCCCTGTAGCCATTATTTCTTGTTCCTGTGCCACATTTAACATTTTTTAAAAGCTGTCTATGGCTTATCTCTCCTTTTGTCTTTCCTTGAATGTTCTTCAGCATATTCTATCTAAATACACAGTGCTTTTTAAAAGTGAGATCTGCTGCTTTTGAAGGAGGTGTCATTTGTCACTGTCCTATTCTAATCATGATGCTCATTGCATGAGTCCATGCTGCATGCTGTCCTTGAAACAGGGTCTCACTCTGTCATCCAGGCTGGAGTGCAGTGGTATGATCACAGTTCACTGCAGCCTCCACCTCCTGGGCTCAGGTGATCTTCCCACCTCAGACTCCTGAGCAGCTGGGACTACAAGCATGCACCACCACACCCAGCTAATTTTTCAAAAAAAAAATTTTGTAGAGATGGGGGTTTCACTTTGTTGCTCAGGCTGGTCTCAAACTCCTGGGTTCAAGTGGTCCTCCCACCTGATTGCATGCCGTATGAACTTAGGTTGAGAGAAGCAGGTGGAGAACACGGATAGCAGGGAAGGCTCAGCTCATTCCAAAGCCTGACTGACTGGTGGTGCAGGCTGGAGGATTGGCCAGCAAGTGGGACCTCACACATTCATGCGCACTCCCAATGTGCAGTCAGATGGACCTGGGTTCAAATCTGAATTTTTTCCACTTACTAGCTGTGACTTTGGGCAAGTTACTTTAACTTTAGTTTCTTTGCTTGAAAACAGAGACAAAATCTTCATGAAAAAATCCTTGTGAAATAAAAAAAGAGAATCTATGACCATAGACATGAAGAAAAAAATACTTGTGATAAAGCCAACTTTTGTAAGGATATTAAAATGCCTACTAATTCTCATACCCTTCTCATACATGGTCTGCCTTTGTCTGTTCATCAACTGAGTTCATAAGGATTGGTCCCAGCCCTTTTTTGATGTTTTTATCTCTCAAATGTGTGATATTTTTTTGTTATTTAAATTTTAACAAATGTATTTTTATCTCTACAATGATTATTTGGAGCAGACCATATGTCTTTCTTTCACATAATCCCTTACTTCTAACATGGCATTCATTGTAAAATGTCTTGAATTAAGTTTATAACATAGTTTTTTGATGGGGATGGGAATGTATACATTCAGAAGATATAACATACACTTTATCTGTACATTAAAAATTCCTAATTTTCAGAAAGGCTAAAAGTGAGATTTCTAAAACTTGAGTAAATCAATTTGTTTCTGCTCTATTTTGTTACCTATCAAGAAACAAGTTATATAAAGCAATGCAATGCTAGCCGAGTCCCTTTGCTCTTCAAATGTTTAATTGCAACTGCACAAATTTAAGAATTTGCACAAATTCTGGATTCCCCTAAATTTTTGCAAATTCCCAACCGCTTACTTTTTTTAGGTTTCCATCTGCAGCCTGGGCATCCCTACAGGGCTGGGCTGTGTGCTTTGCCCCCTTTGACTCTGATATAAACAGGACAGGGTTTGACAGCCCTAAGAATTCTATACAGTTTGGATCTGTGTTGGTTGTAATCTCCAATGTTGAATGGAGGTGGGGCCTGGTGGGAGGTGATTGGATCATGGGGGCAGTTTCTCATGAATGGTTTAGTACCATTCCTTGGTACTGCCCTCACAATAGGGAGTGAGTTCTGAGATCTGGTCGTTTGAAAGTGTGCAGCACCTCCCATCCTCACTCTTGCTCCAGCCCTCACCCTGTGACGTACAAGCTCCCACTTCATCTTCCGCCATGATTGTAAGCTTCCTGAGGCCTCCCCAAAAGCAGATGTCGCCATGCTTCCTGTACAGCCTGCAAAACTGTGAGTCAATTAAATCTCTTTCTTATAAATTACCCAGTCTCAGATATTTCTTTATACTCATGTAAGAACGGTCTGACACAAATTCCACTCCCCAAAGCAAGCATGAGCAGCCCCCACTCACCAAAGTTTCCCAAGCACAGACAAAAATCATGTCACTATGCACCATAGGCATCCTTGTTCTCAAAATATCTGTCAGGCAGCCACCGCTCTGGAGCTTCACTTGTCCCAGACTTATCAGGGCCGCAGGCTTCCTCCTGTTCTTCCTTTCTCCTCCTCCCTTCCACCAGTGAGGCTGTAGAATTCCTGCTGAGACTCAGGAGAGCATGTCCACTCTCCTGTTCAGGCTTGGTCCTGCCGTTACTGGGACTGTCCTCTGTCCCCAGCTCTTATTAAGACCTTCCAAGAAAGAATGATGTTCTCCTTAAGAAGTAACGCTCCTCTTCCCAGAAGCCTCCTAACCAGAAGGCCCATCATGCTGAGAGGTGGCCCCTGTCTTTGAAACACGATCATGAAAATTGTTCAGACACTGTGGGTTCTCAGGTCCCAGATATCTAACAAACTTCACATATTTTGCTTCTTTAAAATTGTACTAAAAATTATTCTGTCTTTTTATATATTCCAGACATTAGGTGACTCTACTTACTATGGCTATTTCAGATACAATTACATGTGAAGTTGTAGAAATGATGTGGATTTGGTCAAATCGTGTTGGATCCCAGTTCTGCCGTTTAGCAAGTGACTCTAGTATGTTTTTTAACTTTTTTTTTTTTTTGGCTCATTTTAAAATTATTATTCTGAGCCTCAGTTTCCTTATCTCTTAAGTGGGAATAATAAATGTGGCCTCAGGTGGGTTTTTCCCTGGTTGTTTTCACTTTTTATTTGTTTTGTTTGTGGGCAGAATGTTAGCCTTATTCCCTTGCTTCTCTCTTGTCAGGTATTCTTCCCTATGTACTAAATGTAACAATATTAAAATTGTCTGTTCCTAAAGCCTAAATGGAAGCTATCAGTCCTTTTTATTTTCTAAAACAATTAATAAAATCAACATTAAATGATAGAAAGATGATAAGCCTAGGAGCCAGACAGATGGCCACGGGTTCTTTTTTTTCTTTAGATCTTTCTTCTTTTTGGCAAATAAAAATTGTATACATTTGTGGTACACAATGCGATATTTTGATACATGTATACATTGTGGAATGGTTAAATCAAGCTAACAAACATATCCATCACCTCACACACTTAACATTTTTTGAGGTGAGAACATTTACAATCTACTCTCTTAACAATTTTCAAAGACACAATCTTTTTAAAGATACAATCTATTATCATCACCTCTAGTCACCATGCTTGGCCAGATGTGGGTTCAGAAGGTAACCTTGGATAGAGTCTTCTCTCTGTCAGTTTCTCCTCTATAAGTGGGGTTGATAATAGCCCTTGCCAAGCAGGTGTGAGGAGTGGAGATGCTGACATGGAACTCCAGCACACACTGAGTGACTGAGAGCCCGGAGATGGAGTGTGCCAGTCCCCAGCTCACTTCCTGTCACATTCGGATGGAATGCTAACCCCCCTCCCCTGCCATTCATGCAGAGACCATGACAGGGATGCCAGTGGGCAGCTCACGCACTTCTAAGGGACCCTCTGACTGTGCTTGTTAAAGGGAGGCACTGTGTCACCACTGTGATTGTCAATAAGGAGTAGCCACAGAAACAGCTGGCTCCAGAGCTTGCATTTCTAGGTAGGCCCTCCATCTGCAACCAAACATGTTTCTGTCCTCAGTCCTAACCCACGTGTCCCATGAGGCAGGATCATGTGTTTCAAAGGATCTCTACGGATGAGAATCAGTGACCTAGTCTGTAGTGCATCTGGTGTTATTTCCATCTGAACACTCAGGAAGCCAGAGCTCCAGACAGGCCTGAGCACTGTGGTGTGTGGAATGAGCTCCTTCACCTTTGAGTTCAGTCACTTAGCGCCAACCACAGCATCTAGCACAGAGTAGACACTCAATGAAGTGTCTATAAATTAATGATACAAGCACCACCGACTCCTGATTATGTTCCCTAGGAATGCCAAAATGTTCAGAAAGTGAAAGCGTGAAGCAGTCAGTAATTAGAATTCCAAAAACTTTTAATACCACACTTAATCAAATCGAGCAGTTCTGCCTTATTTAGTCCTATTATAACCATCAACCACTTTGGTTATTTTTATCTCTGGCTTAAACTCCCAGGCTGGTTATCCCACCAACTATCAGCTAAATTTAAAGATTCAACTGAGTATAATATTTAGGGGTCATTTTTTAGAATTAGTACATTTCCTTCAATTCTGATATTTTACTTAAGATTAAAGATATTAAAATTATCCACTTTCTGGTTGTTACAAGTTTTCTATAGTATATACCTTATAATTTTAAATATATAGGCCATGTATAGCCAAGTGAAAGCTAGAAGCAATACTCTGACTTTTAATTAAGTAACAATTTTAAAGTCATACATAAGACTGCAAATAAAATGCTTTCTCCAAATAAAAACGGTATATATTGCACTAAAGTTTAAACTTTAGAGCATTAATGATAGCCAGACTTTCTCATCTTTCTTGTCTCCAAATTCTCTAATATAATTATTTGCTAATACTAAAGCATACAGAATTTATTCAATATAAAGGCATGAATGCATTATTTTTGTCACTAGAGGGCAGGAAATTAAAGTACATTATTTCCAAAACCTCATAGAGATAAAAAATACTGTATTTAGGGAATCATGATGATTTTCTAAAAGAAGGAAAGAATTCAGTAAATAAATATTATCCTAATGAATAATTCATGAGCACTAATAAATGTAACAAATGGTCAACTCAATTGGTTTTCCCTTAATAATTTTTATAGGAAAGGAATATGAATTTGTATTGGAGGATAATCTTAAGAATAAATATTTTCCTAACACACAATGCATCTCTTGTTTAATAGTTTCAATTTGCTGTAAAAGAAAAACTCTCTTCTTGCTTTCTTCTGTGGCTATTCATGTGCTGTGGGGTTTCTCAAAAATGTATCTAATCTGTTAACTCTTTAGCTAATTGTTTGAATTTTAAATAATGGAACTCCTTCTGTTGACTTCCAGTTACCTTCTAAACAGCTTTCCAAGTGCTTTTCCATAACTGGCACCCTATAAATGCCTCCTTGCCCTAGATCTCCAGCTAAACCTCCTAAGAGGTTTTTCACAGCTAACATTTCTGGAAGCACCCACTAAATGAACCAGACAGGGCTCAGTGGCTTTCTATACTCCGTGGATCCAAAACTAAAATTAGACATTTAAATAACAAAATAATACAAAGAAAAATGACCAAAGGTTAATGCTGTGGACAGAGAATTCAAAGCAAGTAATCTTGGGCGTTAACGGTCCCTTTGTCTCAATGCTAGTGGGGTAGGCAGAATAATGTACCCCTAGAACCCGTGAATATGTTACTTACATGGCAAAGGGACGTGCAGAAATGATTAAGGTGAAAAACCTGGAGATGGGGAGCATTTCTTCTGGATTGTCCAGGTGGACCTAATGAAATCACACAGCTTGTAAAATCAGATGAAGGAAGCGGAAGAGGAGATAGACCAGATGGAAGAAGAAGAGATTGGAAGCATGAGAGGGAATTGACCCACACTTCCTGGCTTTATAGATGTGGGAGTGTGGTTACCCTCAAGGAATGTGGGTGGCCTCTAGAACCTGTAAGGGGCCCGCAGCTCATGACAGCAAGAAAATGAGGACCAGGGTTCCATGGCCGTGAGGAACAGAATACTTCCAATGACCTGAATGAGCAAGGAAACAGATTCTTCCTTAGGGCCCCAAAGAGGAGAACAGCCTGTCCACACCTTGATTTTAGCCCTGTGAGACCCGTGTTGGACTTCTGACCTGCAGAACTGCAGGACAATATATTTGTGTTATTTAAGCTGCTAAATTTTGTGTTATGATACTCTAGGAAATGAATGTGCCTGACCATTAATGATGGGATGGGAGTCTCCCTTTCCAGGTCTCACCCACAGCCTTGGCTTTGCACGCTGTTCCCAGCGTCTGGAACATAACCCTAAGTTTTTCTGTTTACCCACAACTCCACTAAGCTTTCCTGTAAACAACAGTGCATGAACTGAGTCCTGTAGGAGTAGTTAGCCAGAAGAAATGGGAGCTGTTCTGATCCTGCCCTACTAGGCTTTGAGGGCAGGGGGCCTCTTATCTAGAGAAATGCCCTCAAAGAGCAACCAGTAGGTGTGACATAGAGTTGGCCAGTGTTAGCGTCTACAGCCATTACCAAGAAATGTATCCACTGCCATTGCCTGCCCAAGGGCCTTCTAAAGTTGTGGAGAGTGTCAGGAGGGAGGCCACCCAGGCTGTTTTCCAGGAGAGACCACAGGAGAAAGGGAGCCTATTCAGGGGCATTTAAAGAAACCTTTTGTGCCCAGGGGCTTTTCATTAGAGCAGGGGAGTATATTTCGATGATTTCTTAAACATTCACTGGGGCAGACTTGAGCATGAGGGAGGTTTTAAGCCAGGCAGAAAGTTAGTTTCAAATACTAGTTAATAAATCTATTTTTTATTTTCTTTTCTTGCACAGAAGCTGGTAATCTAGGACTTACATGTGAACAACTTTATATGAATATTTTTTCTACTCGGTTTACTTGGGTTGGTATGATACATTATATGTAAGTTCCTTGAACACTGTGGATCACCCCTAATGTGTATGAATGTCTGAGGTCTGGTAAATTAAGGGATGTTTGTGTGAATAAAGTTATTTGATAGGGTCAAAAGAGCAAAAAAAAAAAAAAAAAGAGAAAAAAAGAAATAGCTGTCTCAGGCAGAAGGGTCAGTGTGAATAAAGGCACAGAGACAAGAAATTGTATGATGTGTGTGAAGGAACTGAAGGCTGCTTGCACGTTGAACCATAAAGTAAGACAGGGAGCAAAAAGAGTGAAGCTGAATGAAGCAAACCAAAAACAAATGGCATGTTGAATGTCACCTCAACCTGTAAGCAATAGGGAGTGATATGGTTTGGCTGTGTCCCCACCCAAATCTCATCTTGAATTGTAGTTCCCATAATCCCCACCTGTCATGGGAGGGACCAGGTGGGTATAATTGAATCACGGGCATGGTTTTCCCCATCCTGTTCTCGTGATAGTGAGTTACTTCTCATGAGATCTGATGGTTTTATAAGGGGCTTCCACCTTCGCTGGACACTCATTCTTCTCCTTGCTGCAGCCATGTGAAAAAGGATGTGTTTGCTTCCCCTTCTGTCATAACTGTAAATTTCCTGAGGCCTCCCAGTCCTGCAGAACTGTGATTCAATTAAACATCTTTCCTTTATAATTTACCCAGTCTCTGATATGTCTTATTAGCAACATGAGAACGGACTAATACAGGGAGCTGTTCATGGACTTTTAGGCAGAGTTGAACAGGGTTTAAGCATGATGATCATAGGCAATCATTCTTGTAGCTATAAGGAAGACAGAGGCATTGGAATGTTTCTGTAAAAGGCCAGGTAAGATAAGACAATGGTAGTAAGGATAAGAACAGCTGTGTGAGGATGAATCCAACTAGTATCTAGTTCATGAAATCAGCAGAATAGTTAGTTACTATTGTAGTCTCCATTTATTTTTCCAAATGAAGTAACCAAAGCCAGACAAATTATGTAACTTTCCCAAGGTTGCCCGCAAATATTCATGTAACAGTTCAAATTCAGGAGATCTGGCTCCAGATTGTATGCATTTCACTGTGACATACAACAACAAGGAAAGGTGTAATAGAATAGGGGTCAGGAGAGGGAAACCATGAAGCACTTTGGGCATTCAGAGTAGAGAGAAAATAACTTTTGCCGATGGAATCAAAAAAGGGTTCTTGAGGAGGTGACATTAGGTTAAGCCATAGTGGACACGAGATGCCTGGAGCATTGAAAGAGAGGGGACAATGCTGAAGGAGGGAGGTGACTGAAGGTCCAGAGGTGAGCTTGTACATGGGAGGCATAAGGAAGAGCTGTGTCTGGTTTGGTGTAAAAGGAACAATAGCATGTGATAGGGCTGAAAGGGAGGTGTGGTGAGAATTTGGAAGAAGCTAATTAGGCCTTTTTAAAGTAATCAAGAAAAAAATCTACAGAGGATTTTGAGCAGGGTTAAGATTATGATCAATGGTGTGTTTTTAGGGGGAATTCATTCAGCAGCAGTGTTCAGGGAGAGTTAAAATACCATCTCTAGGCCAGGCACAGTGGCTCACACCCATAATCCCAACATTTTGGGAGGCCAAGGTGGAAGGATTACTTAAGGCCAGGAGTTTGAGACCAGCCTGGGCGACATAGCAAAATCCCATCTCTACCAAAAATTAAAAATGTAGCCAGGCATGGTGGCACTCACCTGTAGTCTTAGCTACTTGGGAGGCTGAGGCAAGAAGAGTGCTTGAGCCCAGGAATTTGAGGTTACAGTGAGCTGTAATGGTGCCATCTCATTCCAACCTGGGTGACAGAGTGAGACCCTGTCCCAAAATAATAATCATCTCTCTTTAGTGCTACCTGCCTCCCAACATTGCCCTGTCAGAACTTATCAAAGAATTCTATATTGGTTTCCTATGATGTTATAACTAATTACTGCAGACTTGGTAGCTTAGACAACACATATTTACTCTGTTAGAGTTCTTGAGGCTGGTAAGCCCAAAATCAAAGTACCACCACATTCGGTGTCTGGTGAAGACCTGATTTCTGGTTTATATATGGCACCTTCTTGCTGTATCCTCATATGATAGAAGGGGCAAAGAAGCTCTCTAGGGCCTGTTTTATCAGGGCACTAATCCCATTCATCCCTTTAATCCCTATCACCTCCTAATAGCATCACACTGGGGATTAGCAACATATAAATTTGGGGGGACACAAACATTCAGTCCATAGAAGCTACCATATTGATAAATCTCAGAAATGGAAAGGAAATTATCCACCTTGGAAACCCAACTATCTGTCTATGAAGAGGTCTACAACTAGATGCCTTGAAGTCCTGAAATAAAATAGATGGCATCATCAGGTAGGGTTTTTAACGAGATCGTTTTGGCAAAGGAATTGTTTGCATTGGTGTAGATAGGGTTAAGGGAACCAACAGGGGTGTTGAAGCACACTCAAGGGCTATCTACAGCTGGAAACCATTACCACCGGTAGGGCTGAGGGAAGAAGGGGAGAAAGATGGGCCAGGTGTGGTAGCTCACGCCTATAATCCCAGCAATTTGGGAGGCTGAGGTGGTCAGATCACTTGAGCTCAGGAGTTAGAGACCAGGCTGGGCAACATGGTGAGACTCCACCTCTACAAAAAAGTTAAAAATTAGCTGAGTGTGTTGGCATGTGCCTGTAGTCCCAGCTACTCAGAAAGCTGAAGTGGGAGGATCACCTGAGCTTAGGGAGATCGAGGCTGCAGTGAGCCGTGATCGCACCACTGCACTCCAGCCTGGGTGATAGAGTGAGACCTTGTCTCAAAAAAAAAAAAAAAAAATGTTGAAGAGGGAGACTTTTCTGGAATCAGGCATGACCAAGCCCTTGGGAGAACAGAGAGTAATAATCATGCTCACCAATTACGTACATTTTCGTAAGGCTTGGAGATGTCAAGAACTAAAACTAAGCCACATCACCCCTTTTCCCACCAGTCATAATATATAACATCCTGCTTTGATCTCTAAAAGTTGGTTACAACCCCAAACACAGATGTTTTCTGGAGATCACTTTTGAAAGATTGTGTGCAGTAACACCCTCAGTTTCATCCAAATGAATTAATTAAGGTATCTATTAGCAGCCTTATGTTCATCAGAGCTCTGAGTTGGTTTGACACAAACTGGATAAGGTTAGAGGAACCTGAAGCGTGGACAGTTCCATCCTGTCACCAACCCTATATGAAATGCTGATCCTCACTTAGGCCCTGAGCAACAGTCTCACTCTATCTAGTGAGGATGAGAAATGTACCTTATCTCTACTTTCCAGGCCACAATGTCATGAGATTTTGTACAGTGTGCTGACAAAGGTGAGTCTTGAATGCAAAGACTGGGGGGAGGCTGGTCACTCCTCAGTGCAGCAAACAATTCCTGCAGGATTTGAACCCCAAAGAGACTTCCCTGAAAGGTAATAGAAAAGCTGTAAACAGGAAACCAACACTTCTACAACAGGATTCCGCATATTCTAAAAGACTAAAATATTATTTTTATTGTCATCATTATTACCTTCACTGAAACTCTTACAAGAAAACCATCACACATGGACTTCATAGTTGAGTTGTTTTTTTTTCCTGTTTTTCAGTTCCTCTATAGGCCCAAAATAGGTAATTACAGAGGCAAACGAAACCCTTTATACAATCCAAAGGTTCTGAGGGAGCCATCACCACCTACACACCAGGCAGCAGGTCCCATGGGAAACATTAAGTGTGAACCACATCTGAATGAAAGTAGAAACCGACAGCTTTAGTTCTGGCTTTGGAACATATGGTGCAATATATTATCAGCATGCAGACTATAATTAAGGACACCGTTTCTCAATAATAATGCCTAAATGTGCATGTCCTCAGCTGTATATTGCCTTGTGGAATGGAATCAGATGTGGTCAAGTTTTGGTCTTGGGGCAACACTGAAGTTTGTTGACTGCAATGATCAGGCTCCCAGTGACACGTGCCTCCCTCACCCACCGCCACCAGCCTTCAAGCAGCCAGCGGTATTTTCTTGCCCACAAGTTTCATATTTTGTGTAATAAGACCCCATTATCTTGATCCCAAGTAAATGGGATCAGGGCCTGGAGTCTGAGTCAGTGACTTTTTTGTGGTCAGCAGCCTATGAGGTGGTTTAGCCTGAGAATCTCTCAGAGGCATTCTGCACTGAGAGTGTCAACCCCGTGCAATTAAATATTCTCTCTAGAGAAACCTCAATGGAGGCAGAAGCTGGGTGGCAGAAGCACCCAGGAGTAGGCACAAGCCGTGATGTAAAGAATAATCGTGAAGAAGGCAGTGGGAAGTGGCGGAGAAGCTGTAGCTTGGCATGAAGCACTGCCATAGAATCTGAAGCTCCAAATAATTCTGTAAGCAGAAAAGAGAGCAGGGAGCTGTGGATGCCCAATTCTGATGCAGCTACTGCAGCACCCTGAACAGCCATGAACAACATTTTACCTCCTTAGTTGCCTCTCTGTGAAATTGTGTTTCCCTATGTATCCTGATAAAAACTCCTGTCACTGAGGTAGCATGTGCACATCTCCATGCCTTGCAACTGAGAAAAAATAAAATGAACACAGAAGACTTTGTGTTGAAACCACATTTGTATACATGAAAGTCATTCCCATCAGGAACATTCTTTTGGCACACATAGGACAGTGGGTAAGTACAGGGCTTGGAGAAATAAAGCAGCAAGCACCGTGCTAGTTTTGCCAAACCAGCCAAGTGCCTCCCATGTGCCAGAAACTCTACCAGGACAAAATTGGTCACAATTTGGGGAAATTGTTGCAAGTAATTTGAAAGAAACATTAACTATTACAGATTTTAATTCCTACTGAGCATAACACTACAATATTTGTAGCAACACAACTACATTGTGGGCTCCCTTAGTGCCAGAAATGCGTCCTATTGTTTATGCCTGACCTTGCATACCTATTGGATGGTGTGATGCTGGTCACTGCTTCTTACGTCTAGGTTGTCAAGGCACCTGGTCCAACATTTAGGTAGATGTAGCCATGAAACAGCAGTGCCTTGGGTTTATGGCTGTGTAGAACCCCCCACCTGGAAACCAATGAAAGGACAAAGAGTAATCTCTATTATAAATGTTAACATATATCTTATTATTAAGAGCAGCAAAAGATAACTTCCACCAATTTCTTCATAGGAATAGCACTGTGGCTTGCAGTGGAGGCAGTTCTCTCTCAGAAGGCTGGCTAGTTGACTGGCCACTTCCAAAATGGCAGTAAATTCTGATTAATTCCGCAACAGCACAAGGATCAGCACAACGAGGATCTCATCCTCGGTTTTGCAGACTCGCATAGATGGATGTATAGAAACTAGGATGTCAGCTTATTAATTCACATTAGCAATGTAACCACCAGGTGGTGGACATTTACATCTGCCTGAGCACGGTCTCCAAATGATAGGTACATAGAAAGCCATATTCCAGGCAGTTCCTTAGTTTGAACAGATTGAAGTTACCATGGTACATTATACTTTTATGTTTTATGACATCTGTCATCTCATCGCAGCCATATCCACAATGGGCAGGTCTTTACCAGGCATACACTGGGCTCACACTGGCACCATGGGGCACCCTTTCTTCTAAGCAGGGCTTGGATGAGCATGGGCACCAAGTTTTGGCCTTTTGAGGTCTCTTTTTATGTTATAGAGCCCGGAATTATTACCTTTGTTGGCCACCTACCTCTTTGGCAGTCTGACAAAGCCCATAAATCCCTGCTTAGAATAATACTTTTAAATGTGTAAAATAATACATAAGGTTGCAAATGAAACCAATTATAATGAAATGGTTCTATCCACTCAGTTTAAGATGCCCTGAAAACTGATGCATTCACACAGTCTTTCTCCGAATCAGGTATAATAAAAATCGATTGCATTTTTCTTACTAAATTAAACTCACATTTTTGCCTGGCCTCTTGGAGATTATTTCTAGATTGCCTTGGTTAGAGTTTGGGAAATTTCCAACTCTTCTGTTCTGCCGCATAATCACAAACTGTTTCCTGCTCATGCCAACACATGGCTCACACCAACACATGGCTGACAAAAACCATCATTTCTTCTGTCTTCAATTCCTAGGTTCCTCACTATCATTCCCAAGTACTGATACACAGCAGAAAAAAATTAAGAAGCAATGCTGTACAGTGATAACAGTCTAGATGGAATGCCCTCATCTTAGCTTGCCTAATATTTACTAAATACCAACTGTATATTGAACATGACAGAGATCCACCCCTTGTTCTCTGGAATGTCCAAAGTCCAGAGAGCTCTTCTTCAATTCAATCTCATCCCCCAAGAGACTCTAGGCAAATCACTTAACTCTCTGGGCTCCAATTTTCTGCTGTGTAAAAGATGTAAATAACAGCAATATCTCTACAGATGGTTGTGAATTAGATAAATGGAAGAAAGTATGTGAAAATTGTGTGTATTACCAAATAGGGCATTGAAAAAGACAAACACCTAGATACTTTGAGAACATTTATCACACCTAACTTCAACTCCTGCTAATTACCACTAACCAGACCCCACCTCCCCAACGTTCTTCAAGGTAAGAGGCATCAGGATCTTATCCTCTTTCAATGTATCATACCATTTTTTTCTGTTATATGTATTAAAGTATAATTTGCCATTAAAATAGCAGCATCTTAAAATATCCTTGGCCCTCCTAAGATATTTTAGACCAGAAAACCACTGTGGGTGGTTAAGCTCCACGACTTTAACTACCTGCTATTGACTTCTCAGAAACTGAGCTCCCCATTCTTAGAGGTGATCAGGCAGGAACTTATAACATTTCCTGGGAGGGTCTGATTTGTGTGACCTGCATGCCAGGAAGCCAACAACCTACACTCTCTTTGTTTTATGGCTCTCCTAATCAGGACTTCTGAAACAGTCTGCCCACCCTCTCTCCACAGAGCTGGTGTTAGACATTTTCCTCTTAGGCATCCTTTCAGATTGCCTCTTTACTCAATCTGTTGGTGTCACATATAGGTTACAAGCTGCACTCACATATACAAGGACCGGCAAAGTAGCCCAAGAGCATTTCTTCCTATAAAACTGCTGAACACATACCAACTGTGTAAAAAAATCATCACTGAAATCTAAGTCTTGATAAGCTCAGAAAGGACTGTGAGTCTCTTTTCCTATGCTCTCCATTTCAGACTATTTTTCTTTTACACCAAAAAAAGCTGGTTTTTCTCCCTCTCTCTAAAACATAAGAGAAAACTTATGTTTACCCCTCATAGACATGGCAATCATCATACAGTCCTCACCACTGTCTTACTCATGGTGAGGAATTTTTCCCCTATTTGAAATAAATTCATAAGAAATAAATTCTGCTAGCTACAACATCAGATTCCCAGAAATGTTACATTTTCTAGAAATGTTTAAAAGTTAAAAAAACCGTTTTTTTTTTTCATGAGACCTTGAATACAACAGAGTAGCACTTATGCCATGTTTCTTCACATTGTTATTGCTGAGCTCTGACCTTTTGGTTACCCCTCTGGCAGGTGTGTGCTGTGCTGACCATGTAACCACGAGGAAGACGTGATCCCTGCCCTTGGGTAACTTATTATCTGTCTGTGGCTTTCAACACTGGCATCATTGCACACCCGCTAAGAGGTAATTTGTTACCATCAATAGTACCATTACTAATCTACTGAAGTTAGTGCATGATTTTACTTTCCTCTTTGTAAATTGGATCACATTTTAAATTATCCCTAAAATGCATGCAATTATTCTGATTTGCTTTCTTGAGTGGGATACAATGGGGGGAGTTACAGTGACACCCAGATTTTGCTCAAGGGATATGTGAACATCACCTTTCATGAGTGTCACGGAAGAGGAAGAGGAGTTGAGAACAGCTTGCCTGGCACGTCCAATGATGTGTTGGCCTTGACAATTGTAAGAAGATTAAGATGTAGCTTCTACCCTTAAGGAGCTTATAATATAACCAGCAAGACAATTTAAACACAAATCTATCAGACACCCAATGGATAAGATATAATTCAGAGCTAAATTATGGGATTTGGGTGATGGAAGTGAAAGAAAGCAGAATTCAGTGAGGAATGACTTCATATAGGTCTTGGCACATTTTGTGAAGGTGGAGAGACTTCAAGGATGGGAAGACTTTGACTGGGCCATAGGCTTAACAGGTGAGTGTCACAGAGAAAGGAATATTGAAGAGGCATGGGCTCCCTCCAAAGTGAGACTGACCGAGCCTACTCTTGCTGCTTTCAATAGTCTTTCCACATCTCCCACTAATCCACTCAGAGCTACAGCTCTCATTAGGTCAAATCTCAAATCTATCCATTTCTCCTCAACCCCATAGCCTTCACCTTAACTCAAGACCTCATTAGGGCTCACCTCTTTTCCTGTAACAACTTCCTAATGGCTCTTCCTGACTCCATTCTTGGCTGGCTCATCCTCTACAGAATGACCCTCCTAATATCAAATTGACCATGAAACTAACTCCTCTGCTTAAAACTGCTCCATGACTCTCCTCTTGCCTCTGGAGAAAGCTCAACATGAGGCTTATGATAGTGTAGTTTTCACTCACCTCTTCAGCTTCATCTCTTGCCCTTCTCCACTCTGCATTCTCCTCCCCAGCCACGGACATATTTGACATTCTCTGACTGCAGCATGTTTCCCACAAAACGCTATGCCTTTATATAAACTACCTAGGTGTTTGTATTTCTCAGTGTATAAGCTGTTACTCCTACCTGGCATGCTCTTCTCTGAACATTCCTCAACCTCCCATCTGCCACCTCACCCACCTGTTGTCTTTGTTTGGCCAATTCCTTTCTATGTCTTGAGTTCAGGTTGGACTAGGTGTTCCTCCTATGGCTTCCCATGGAGCCTTGTGTTCTCAGCACTATCCTGTAGCTGTCTGATAAAAGGATTATAATTTCCCTCAGGGCAGGAACAATGTCTTATCTATCATCATGTCCCTGTTGCTTAGCACAAAGCTTGTCACATGTTTGTTGCATGAATGAATGAAAGGAAAGGAAAGGCCATGATGTGGGAAAAAACGAAGCAGAAAATTGAGGCTCAATTAAATAAGTAGCAAGAAGTCCTTATAAATTCTTCAGCAGAAAAATATGATTCAAGTGGTTTTAGAAGGATGATTAGAAGGTTCATTCAAGAAAAATAGGTGATGGGTAAGGAGAGTAGCTAGGAGAACATCATAATAATTGCATACTGTGGTAATGACATTGGAAGTAATAATAGTAACAATCATGTCTAACATTTATTCAGCACTCAATAAATGCCAGATACTGCTGTGTCTTAAATGTATTAACTTATGTTCACAACAACCCCTGCCTAGAAGATAAGGAGAGATTTCCAAGAAAGAAAAAAAAACATATTTTTTATCTCATTCTACATATGAGGAAGACTAGGTATAGAGGGGTTAAGTAACTCACCCAAGATAGCAAAGCTACAAAGTGGCAGAGATTAGAAGCAAGCTGTAAAAATTATTTCAAAGGGAGAAGAAACACAACTTGAGATCCAGCCTATTAGAAGACAATGGCATAGGAGAATCAAAAATAACTTTCAGGTTTCTAACCTAGAAAAACATGGAAGAAGTTGGGAAGATAAGTCACCTTGTTGGGAGATACTGTGATCATTTGGGATAGACTGGACTTAATGTCATGGCTAGACATCCCAGTCAAAATGACCCGTAAACAGTGATAATTACTCACGGCAGCCCCACACAAACTTCCTGCAAGCCTATTGCCATACACTTGCATGGGTTTGAGGAGTTGCAAACATGAATGTGAAATGACATTTTTTAAAGTATTGACTTAATGATGTTCAGAAGGTGAAGAGGAGTCAGTGAAAGGTTTTAAATAGCAGGGTGACATGGTTTTAGTTCACTTGGGTGACCAAGCAAAAGGTGGCTTTGAGGAGGGTGTTCTGAAGTCAGGAGCACAGGTTAAGAGTTGAAAAGCTGTGTACACTTAAAAATGGCTAAAATGGTAAATTGAAAGTATATGCATTTAACCATGATTAAAAAAAAAAAAAGACTTGAGAGTTTGTTTCAGGGGTCTAGATAAGAAAGAATAAAGGCAGGAACTGGGACAAGGTCAAGGGAAACTTAAAGATTTATTTTGTCATCAATCCTCCCAGTTATTCTAGCTAGAAATATAGAAGTGATTTATTATTTAATACTTATCGACCTAGTGCAATATGCCTGGCACTGTGCTAGGACACAAAGATGGATAACAGTCTGTGCTTAGATTGCATAATGCAGTTAATTGTCTAGGGAAGTAAACATATATATATATATAATATTCAGAATACACCATCTCAGGGCAGTATTAGAGATAAGTAAAAGCCATTATGGAAGCACGGTGGAGGGCACCCAACCCCTATAAGTTGGGAAAATAGTTGTGGAAGTGTTCTGAGACATAGTGGTCCCTGACTTGGATCTTAAACAGCGAAGAAGACCTTACCAAGTAAAGGAGAATTGGAGGGATAAAAGGCATTCCAAGTTTTTTTTTTTTTTTAAAATGAGAGAGACAGAAAAGAAGAAAAGAGCACATAAGGTATTGTTAAGGCATTTTCTGGTAGGCATGGGGGTAAAGGAAGAGACTGGGAGGTCTGGCCCCTGAAGGTTCCAGCGTACTTGCTGCTCTCATGACACAGCCATTCCCTTTTCCGGCTGTATTAGTTCATTCTTACGCTGCTAATAAAGACATAACTGAGACTGGGTAATTTATCAAGGAAAGAGATTTAATTGACTCACAGTTCCACGTGGCTGGGGAGGCCTCACAATCATGGCAGAAGGCGAAGGGGAAGAAAGACATGTCTACGTGGCAGCAGGCAAGAAAACCTTGTATAGGGGAACTCCCCTTTATAAAACCATCAGCTCTCAGGAGACTTATTCACTGTCACAAGAATAGCATGGGAAAGACTGCCCCCATGATTCAATTGTCTCCCAGCAGGTCCCTCCCATGACACATGAGAATTATGGGAGCTACAGTTCAAAATGAGATTTGGGTGGGGACACAGCCAAATCATATCACCTGTGTAGGTGGTGATGGAGCCCAGAACCCTCATGACTCTGGTGGAGAGGGCAGCATAATCAGGCAGGGTAGACGGCTTGTACCTTTGGGAGATATTAGGAGACAGCCCCCATGACATGCTTTCATCCTCCCTCCAGAACAGGGAGCAGGGAGGAGGCTTCTTCAGAAGATTCTGAGGATGGAGCAGGCCTTGGCAACAGTCATCACTGAGATAAGATTGAGTAAGAGTGGAGAAATGGAAGTTTCCCAGAGCTAACTGTAGAGTTATGAATGAGTACCCATGGGGCACATCTTAGAGACTCCCAGGACAAACACAGGAGTCACCACCTGCAGGAGAAATGAAGTTCTAGGGATGTCTTCGATGGTGCAAAAGTCAGAAAAATGTATTACATAACACTTAAGAGCAGTATCTGAAGTCAGACACTTATTTTAAAATTCAGACTTTATCAGTTGATAAATGTCGAGCTGGGCAATGCTGTTAACCTCTCGGATCCTATGCTTCTTTTTCTACAAAATGGCTATAAAAATAGCACCTGCTTTACAGTGCTGCCACGAAGACTGAATGTGATGACACCCTGTGCTTTGTTCAGTCCCTGACACAGGAGAAGATGCCCAGGATTTGTTACTACAACCATTACTACTCAAGATACGCCCATTTTACCCTTCCCGGTCAGAAGGACAAGACACTCAGAAATGTAGACCCCGGTGGTATCATTTTCAAATTGATCATGTCAATCAGTGTTTTTTAAGAGTTAGTTTTCTAGAAATTTTTCTTCCATAGAGTGAAGGACACTTACCTAGTTACTCTTGCAAAGCTGAGTATCTCTACATAAAGCAAAAATAGAAAAAAATGCTTACCATTTACTGGTAATATAAAATAAAATATGCCAAATATGGCTTCTTAACACTAATTTTGGAGTGAACTAATTAATGAGGATTTCTCCCTTTCTGTCCTATAGTTTCCTTGTTTAGTAAAAAAATTAAGTAGTCTTGTTATAAAATTAGTTCAATAGACAGAGTTGATGTCCTTGGAGAGGACTTCAGGGGAAGGTCTGGTATTTCACACACAAGATGAAAGAGCACATAGCAGCTATTTCTGGAGCTGAAAAAAGGGGCCATTAACACATTTCAGTGAGTTTTTCCCTCGTGAAATTGTGCCAGGTACACATTTTACATTTTCACTTACTAAGAAAATGAATATCTTAAAATACAAGAACTAATTTAACTCCAGTGTAACATACTAACAATCCCAAGTCACCCTTATCATAGGAATGATTCAAAAGTTAAGTGAAATGAAGATTTCTACACTGTGTTTTTTAAATAAAGTTAAGGCAGAAAAATGTTACTTGCTATCAGAAATGTATGAACTCTAATGAATAAAAATATAATTTACAGGGAAAACAAAATTTGTCTAAGTGAAATTCAATCTGGTAATCATATTGCTAAACAATACTTCCAATTTTGTATAGAAACTGATGCCTTAAAACAATTGAGAGTACAAAACTATCTGGCAATGTTAACTTCTGAAATGATCTTCAAACTGTGTAGAAAGGACTAACATTGTTAAGCAGGAACTGAATCCCAAGATACAGAGGAAAGTAAAGTACTTGGTCACAGTAGATGGTATCAAACTTTCAGACCAAGACATATTATATCTCAGGATACAAAGGGAATGTGCAGGTGCAATCAGGGACCCAAATAGATTCCCCAGGAGAAATCAGAGAAATGAAAATATATTAAGACTTGGGGTAAAATGCCTCTCTATTCAAAAGATAAGCCATAGAAAATACCACAGAATAAACTTCATATCCATATCTAGAAAAATTCTAAAATGGTTTATAGCTTGCCAATATTTAGGAAAGAAAGAGGTGGTCAAGAGGTTCCATAGGTTCCAAGTGGGTTCACTAAGGAAAGGAATTGCCCAAGTAACCATCAGTTTAAGGAGTTGTCATAGATACCACATAGGATTTTAGCAAAGCAGTCTAAAAGCTTTTCTACATGATCCAAGGATAAATATACTATATGAATCAAGGCCATATTTGCAGGCTCATTTTAACTGGATTTGTAGATGGCTGAATAATGTTAAATATGGATAAGAATCCACCTGGAAGGGGGTCTCTAGGGTTTTGTATTTGGTCTTGTTATTTCTTATAATGTTGTCAGTGACCTAAATGAATACCTAAAAAGGTACATAAATATCCATTGAATATTAGAATAAAGATTTTAGTAGATTTTGCCTTTTCTTTCCCCAGACTGAAGAAAAAATTGGGGCCAAAATAAATAAGAGGAAATTTATGAAATTTAAATAGAAACTTTTATGTATTGATTCAAAACACAAATATACAAGGCATTTTATTTCATAATGACCCTGTGATGTGGGTATTATACTTGCATGTTGTAGATGATAAAACTGAGGTTTGCCAAGTTAGTAACTTTCCCAAGTCACTTTACAATCTCTTGCTTCCGTGGTCACATCTCTTTCTACACAATCTGATCCTCCTGCATCCCTCTTACAAGGAATCTTATGGTTACTTCAGGCCCACTATTATAAAACTAAATGTTTGTATCCCCCCAGAATCCATATGTTGAAGCTTAAATCCCTTGATGTTATGGTATTTAAAGGTGGAAACTTTGAAGACAATTAGGTCATTAGGGTAGAGCCCTCTTGAATGGGATTAGTGCCCTTATAAAAAGAAACAAGAGAGGTAATCTTTACTTTTCTGCCATGTGAGGACAGAACAAGAAAACAGCCATCTACACACCAGGAATAGTGTCTTCATCAAACACCAAATCTGCTGGTACCTTGATCTTGGACTCCCCAGCCATCAGAACTGTAAAATATTAATTTCTGTTTTTTAAGCCACCCAGTCTACAGGATTGGATTATAGCGGCCCAAACTTAGCAAGATGCCCATGCAAATAATTCAGGGTGACCTCCCTACTCAAAATATTTAACTTAATCCCATCTGATATGGGTTGGATCTGTGTCCCTGCCCAAATCTCATGTCAAATTGTAATCCCCAATGTTGGAGATGGGGCCTGATGGAAGGTGATTGGATTATGAGGACAGTTTCTCATGGTTTAACACCATCCCCCATGGTGCTGTCATCACAATAGTGAGTTCTCGTGAGATCTGGTTGTTTAAAAGTGTGTGGCATCTCCTCCTTCTCGCTCTTGCTCCTATTCCAGCCATGTAAGATGTACCTGCTTCCCTTTCACCTTCTGCCATGATTATAAGTTGCCTGAAGCCTCCCCAGAAGTCAAGCAGATGTCAGCATCATGCTTCCTGTATAGCCTTTGTAACTCTAGCCAATTAAACCTCTTTTCTTTATAACTTACCCAATCTTAGTTATTTCTTTACAGCAGTAAATGGGAATGGACTAATATATAATCGGCAAAGTTCCTTTTGTTATGTAAGGTCACATTCACAGGTCCCAGGGATTGGGACATGAACATCATTGGGAGACATTATTCAGCCAATCATACTGGTACACAGTGATCAGGGTGTAAGTATTACAGATGAGGTCAGAGAAGTGACGAGGAACTAAATCACATGGGCCCAGAAGGTCACTGTAAGAATCTTGGGTTTTATCATGAGTTAAGTGGAAAGACATGCAGAGAAATGACACAATTGAACTTGCATCTTTAAAGGACCACTCTAGCCAATGCATTGAGAGGGGTCTACAGAGAGCCATGATATATGTAGGAAAAACAGTGAGAAGGCACCTGCCATGATCTAGGTGAGAAACCAAGGCAACTCGCACCAGGGTGGAGTCAGTGGAAGTGGTCAGAAATCATTGGGTTTGGAGATACCTTGAAGAGTAGAGCCAAAAGCATATTTTGACAGATTCAGTGTGCTCAGAGAAAGAGTGGTCAAGAATGATTTCTTTTTGATCTGAGCAATTAGAATCATGGAATTGCCACCAACTCAAATGGAAACTTCTGTAGAAAGAGTAGGTTTGGAGGCAGATGTTAGGATAGAGCTGTGCATTCTGTTTGGGATATGTTAATGTTATCATTACTATCCAACATCAAAGTAGAGCTATCAAATAGGAAGTTGGATTTAGGAATCTGGCGTTTAGGAAAAAATCATGAGCTAGAAATATAAATATGGGAACATGGGAATTGTCAGCATATCAGTGGTATTTTCAGCTATGAGACTGGATGAGATCATCAAGGGGATACATGTAAAAATAAATAAGAGATGATTAAGAACTGAGTTCTGGAGCATGTCCATGTTCAGAGGACAGGGAGAAGAAGGGGAGCTATAAATAGGGACTAAAAGAAAGTGACTGTGCAAGAGCAGTTTCTTGGAAGACAAGTGAAAAAGTATACTAAGGATGATAAGTTATCCTCTCCAACACATGGGGTGAGCACTGAGAACTGGATTGACCAATCTCTGTGACCTGGAATAGTCTGATAACTCTGAGTAGTAAAAGCCAAGACAGCTTTGCCACTGCTTCAGCTGGGGTCAAACCAGCTACAAGCAACACAATCTACATGCTATACAGGGCTTTACATAATCCATAAGCTAGGTTCCATTACTTTCAGTCTACTGAAACCAATGGGCTATTTGCAGGGTTTATCTTATTTGGATTCTCAGTAAGGAAAAATGTAGTCAACCACTCCCACCTGAAATGCTCTCGCCCTTGCTGCTACCATTCTCTTTGTTAGAGAACCATGGTTTGGGCCAGGTGCAGTGGCTCACGCCTGTAATTCCAGCACTTTGGGAGGCTGAGGCGGGTAGATCACAAGGTCAGGAGACTGAGACCATCCTGGCCAACATGGTGAAACCCCTTCTCTACCAAAAGTACAAAAATTAGCTGAGTGTGGCGGTACACGCCTGTAGTCCCAGCTACTCGGGAGGCTGAGGCAGGAGAATTGCTTGAACCCGGGAAGCGGAGGTTGCAGTGAACCCAGATCATGCCACTGCACTCCAGCCTGGTGACACAGCAAGACTCTGTCTGAAAAAAACAAACAAACAAACAACAACAACAAAAAAAACATGGTTTGGGAAAATTACTAGAGCATTTTAGGCAAAGAAATGACATGACTATATTTTACACTTTGGAAAAAAATCACTCTGAAGGTATGTTGAGCCATGCAGAGAAGTAGTATAGGAGGATCTCAGGGAAGAGACTGAAAGAAAGGAAGCCATGTGAGAGCTAGCTGCATGGAGATGGTTCAAGGATGAGAAGAAAAACAGTAGTTAAATGTATAGGAAATAGAGTTGATTAGACCAGAAAACCCAGTATGATGTGAGGACAGTGGAGGATGTGGGTTCAAAGATGACTAATAAATATATGGATAAACAGTGGATGATTGCATCCGTGGGAAACATTTTTAAGAAATAATATTTCTGTGACTCTGTGTGAAAATGTGATCATTTTCAGAGACTCTGATTCAGTAGATCTGAGGTGGAGCCTAGGATTCTGCATTTGTAGTGAATATCCCAAGTTAACCTGGTCCAGACATCCGTGCAACATACTTTGAGAAACACTAATACAGGCAATGCTTGAATCCATGATAGAATGTGCAATGCTCATTCTCTTAAGACATATTTACTAGGCTGGGCATGGTGGCTCACACCTGTAATCCCAGCACTTTGGGAAGCTGAGGCGGGTGGATCACCTGAGGTCAGGAGTTTGAGACCAGCTTGGCCAACATGGTGAAACCCCATCTCTACTAAAAATATGAAAATTAGCTGGGCATTATGGCACGTGCCTATGGTCCCAGCTACTTAGGAGGCTGAGGCAGGAGAATTGCTTGAACCCAGGAGGTGGAGGTTGCAGTGAGCCAAGATCGAGCCATTGCACTCCAGCCTGGGCAACAAGAGCAAAACTCCATCTCCAAAAAAAAAGAAAAGAAAAGACATATTTACTGAGCTCCTACAAGGTAGCATATATGGTGCTAATTGATGGAGATGCAAAAATAAAAACAAAAACGGACAAGGCACCTGTGCTACAGACTGGTGGAGCTGTTGGAGGGGACAGACATGCAAATTTATCATTACAGACTCTGAGAAATGCTTTAAGAAAAAGTAACAAGCCTTGTGGGAATACAGGACAGGAGAACTAGATCTAGTTTCAGGAAATTAGGAAAAGTCTCTCAGAGGAGGCAGCATTTGGGCTGAGATCAAACGAATGCCTAGGAGTTAACTTGGAAGTTAAATGGGCAAGGAGGTAAGATTATAAAGAGTGAGAAGGAAAGAGGGCTGAGGCAGAACTTCTGGAAAGCTATTATCAGAAGTCAGGCAGCAGAAAAGGATAATGAGAAGGAACAACCAGAGAGATAGAAGAAAACAAGGAGAGAATGATGTCATGGGACCTGCAGCAGAACATACAGAAAAGGAAAGGAATGGCCAATAGTGTCCAGTTCCAAGGAGAGTCCAGTGAAGTCAGGACTGAAGAGTGACCTTATGCCAGGACACTGTGGGACTGCAGAAGAGAGGCAGGGAGGTGTGGAGGCTAGGAGGGTGGATTCTGAGGTCACCTGCCTACAAATCCCAGCCCTACCACTTACTATCAGTGAGATCTTTAGGAAGTCTCCTAACATTTCTAGTGTCAGTGATCCCATCCGTAAAATCTAATATGATGGGAGGCTCATTAGAACAGAGCTATTTATCTGGCTTATTCATTGGAGTATCTCCAATACCTAGCACATGCCCAATATATTGAAGATAATAAATATTCATCAACTGAATAAGTATAGTAATAGTAATACCTCACAGTGTAGCTAGCATTCAGTGAGTTAGTATGGATAAATCACTTAGAACAATGGTTTCCAAACTTTGCTGTATTTGGGGATCATCTGAGAATCTTTACAACATAATGATACTTGGCTCCATCCCTAGGCACTGATTAAGAGTTCAAAAAACTCTTCAAGTGAATTCAATGTGCAGCAAACTTTGGGATCCATTAATTTAGAGCAATGCCCAGCATATAGAAAGCATTTTCCAAATAAACTAAGTTGAGGAGGCTTGCAGGAAGAGACAGAATTCAGGGGGAGGGTGGAAACCAGTGTGCAACTGACAAATTACATGTACAACATAATTGTGAACTGAGTGCTCATTATCCAAGGGTTACCCCCACTAGTGTAATTGCAGACTTTGCCCCACTTGGTGCATTGAATTCTTTGGTCTTTCTACCAAAATTAAGTAGGTATTATTTGTGCTCAGCATCTGTTGGAAAGAAGCAAAGAAAGTGTCTGTAAGAGTGAGACTTGTCTCTCCAAAAGGTGGGCAAGGCCAAAATGCACACTGTATAAAAGAAAAGAAAAGAAAAAGACAGTGAAGTCACCTGCAGTCCCTGTGGTAATATGTACTGATGCTTCCAAGCAGTTTTGAAAACGATTCCTACCATCACTTCAGATCAGCTGAAGAATTCAGCTCACAGATAGGTTTTATTTCATCTGTAGCTTATGTAACCCTATCCAGACTATATTTTCTCCCTCCGAGAAATCTTGCAGCTGTGAGATTAATGCCAAGTTGTGTGTTTCAAATACAATTCAATAAAGAAGGCTTCCCTCAGATAACAAGAGGCTCTCTGAGATTATTTATACAACAGCTGTTAACTTTTGTGTTGAATTCTGGTTGGATATTTGATGCTTTCCTTTAATTCAGAAAAGCACTTAAAGCACTTAGAAAGGCACTGGATTGATTTTCAGTTTTGGAATCCCATGTTGGCAGAGCAAAATAGACACAGTTCAGGAAAATTTTGGGAGCAAACTTTCTGCTCTAGCAAGCAGGTGAAAAATGGAGTTAGAAAAGCAGTCTGGACAAACAAGAATTTGCTTATGACAGAATAAGGAGTTCACACTGAAGGAAATGTGGACACAACTGAGAGGGAAGTCAGATGAAAGTAGGGGTAGAGGATTTCAAGGTTAGTGGAGAAGGTCAAAGATTAGAAATTAGGGTGGCATTTGCAAAGGAAAAGGCCTGGAAAAAGGAGGAGAGAGGATGAGGAGGGTTCCAGATCAGGGAGAAGGGGTAGATAAAATACTTAAAAATTATTCGTTGGGAACATGAGAGAGAAGAAATGAAAGAAACAGGCAAAGAAGAGGCTTCCCAAACAAGGGAGAAAATGAATAAGTAGGCCAGTTAACATGAAAAAGTCTGGGGCAGGGTCCAGGCGTGGTGGTGTTAGGATTACATGCTTGTAATCCCAACACTTTGGGAGGCCAAGGTAGGCGGATCACATGAGCCCAGGAGTTGGAGACCAGACTGGGCAACACGGTGAAATCCTGTTTCTAAAAAAAAAAAAAAATACAAAAATACAAAAATTAGCCTAGTGTAGTGGTGCACACTTGTAGTCCCAGCTATTTGGGAGGCTGAGGCGGGAGGATCACTTGAGCCTGGGAGGTGGAGATTGCAGTAAGCTGAGATGGTGCCACTGTACCCCAGCCTGGGCAACAGAGCAAGACCCTGTCAGAAAAGAGAAGAGGCGAAGTTATTAGCATAGAATGCTTTTATCATTGCTACCTTTGAACAAATCTGTAAGTAAGCATTTTCAAAAGTTCTTAGTTTCAATTTCCAATAGAGTCAATATCAGTAGTTGTAACCCACATAAAAGAAAAGAAAAGAAAAAAGAAGGACGGAGGGAGGGAGAGAGAGAGACAGAGAAAGGAAGGAAGAAAGAAAGAAATGTTGATGTGTGAACAAGATGATAAGGGCAGTTAAGTCAGGAGCCTAGGAGAGCCTGGGTCGTGTTCTGGTTTGAAGGAGGAAGGAGAAGGTGGAAAGAGAATCGAACTCACTGTTCTCAGCCATCATTGATGACTTTTCCATTTATCCTGTCTGCAGCAAAAAGCAAAGTAAAATGAAAACTATCTGTGGATGATAGAGATTTAAATAGTTGTGGTTAATTTATTACTGATAATTTTCAAATGTGAAAGTTCTGATAAGCGCTCATACAAGAATAATGCAACTGACAAGCAAATTTGGTGGCATGAAAAAAAAGGTAATAAAACCATTCCAATAAACTTAAATGCCTTAAAGGACCATGATTAAACCTATTTTCAAAGAAGTCAGCAAAATTAATCTTAATTTATAAAATTAGATGAACATACCTTTTTTGTACTTTTTTTGTATTTTTTTAATTACACTTTAAGTTCTGGGGTACATGTACAGAACATGCAGTTTTGTTACATAGGTATACACGTGCCATGGTGGTTTGCTGAACCCATCAACTCATCACCTACATTAGGTATTTCTCCTAATGCTATCCCTCCCCTAGACCCCAGCCCCTGACAGGCCCCGGTGTGTAATGTTCCCCTCCCTGTGTCCATGTGTTCTCATTGTTCAGCTCCCACTTATGAGTGAGGACATGTGGTGTCTGGTTTTCTGTTCTTCTGTTACTTTGCTGAGAATGATGGTTTCCAGCTTCATCCATGTCCCTGCAAAGGACATGAATTCATCCTCTTTTATGGCTTCATAGTATTCCATGGTGTATATGTGCCACATTTTCTTTATCTAGTCTATCATTGATGGACATTTGGGTTGGTTCGAAGTCTTTGCTATTGTGAATAGCGCCACAATAAACATACATGTGCATGTGTTTTTATAGTAGAATGATTTATAATCCTTTGGGTATATACCCAGTAATGGGATTGCTGGGTCAAATGGTATTTCTAGTTCTAGATCCTTGAGGAATTGCCACACTGTCTTCCACAATGATTGAACTAATTTACACTCCCAACAGTGTAAAAGCATTCCTTCTTCTCCACAACCTCTCCAGCATCTGTTGTTTCCTGATGTTTTAATGATCGCCATTCTAACTGGCATGAGATGGTATCTCATTGTGGTTTTGATTTGCATTTCTCTGATGACCAGTGATGATGAGCATTTTTTCATACATTTGTTGGCTGCATTAATGTCTTCTTTTGAGAAGTGTCTGTTCATATCCTTTGCCCACTTTTTGATGGGGTTGTTTGTTTTTTTCTTGTAAATTTGTTTAAGTTCTTTGTAGAGTATGGATATTAACCCTTTGTGAGATGGATGGATTGCAAAAATTTTCTCCCGTTCTGTAGGTTGCCTATTCACTCTGATGAGGTCCACTCCAGACCCTGTTTGCCTGAGTATTACCAGTGGAGGCTACAGCATAGCAGAGATTGCTGCCTATTCTTTCTTCTGGAAGCTTCATCCCAGAAGGACACCTGCCAGATGCCAGCCAGAGCTCTCTTGTATGAGGTGTCTGTCAGTCAGGATGTCTCCCAGTCAGGATACACGGGGGTCAGGAACCCACTTGAGGAGGCAGTCTGACCCTTAGCAAAGCTCGGATGCTGTGCTGGGAGGTTCGCTGCTCTCTTCAGAGCCATCAGGCAGGGACGTTTAAGTCTGCTGAAGCTGCACCCACAGCTGCCTCTTCCTCCAGGTCCTCTGTCCCAGGGAGATGGAGGTTTTATCTGTAAGTCCCCGACTGGGGCTGCTGCCTTTTTATTCAGAGATGCCCTACCCAGAGAGGAAAAATCTGGCAGTCTGGCCACAGTGGCCTTGCTGAGATGCCATGGGCTCCGTCCAGTTCTAACTTCCTGGAGGCTTTGTTTACACTGTGAGGTAAAACCGCCTACTCAAGCCTCAGCAATGGGGGATGCCCCTCCCCCCACCAAGCTCGAGTGTCCCAGGTCAATCTCAGACTGCTGCTTTGCTGGCAGTGAGAACTTCCAGCCAGTAGATCTTAGTTTGCTGGGCTCCGTGGGGGTGGGACCCGCCGAGCCAGACCACTTGGCTCCCTGGCTTTAGCCCCCATTCCAGGGAAGTGAATGGTACTGTCTCACTGGCATTTCAGACGCCGCTGGGGTATGGGAAAAAAAACTCCTGCAGCTAGTTTAGTGTCTGCCCAAATGGCCACCCAGTTTTGTGCTTGAAACCCAGGGTCCTGGTGGGGTAGGCACTGGAGGGGATCTCCTGATCTGCAGGTTGTGAAGACCATGGGAAAAGTGCAGTACCTGGGCCGGAGTGCACAGTTCCTCAGGATCAATCACTCAGGGCTGAAAAACACAGCACGAGAACTTCGTGAAGCATACACAGGTATCAATAGCCGAATCGATCAAGTGGAAGAAAGGATATCAGAGATTGAAGATCAACTTAATGAAATAAAGCAAGAAGACAGGATTAGAGAAAAAAGAATAAAAAGAAATGAACAAAGCCTCCAAGAAATATGGGACTATGTGAAAAGACCAAATCTGTGTCTGACTGGTTTACCTGAAAGTGACAGGGAGAATGGAACCAAGTTGGAAAACACTCTTCAGGATATTATCCAGCAGAACTTCCCCAACATAGCAAGACAAGCCAACATTCAAATTCAGGAATTACAGAGAACACCACAAAGATACTCCTCGAGAAGAACAACCCCAAGACACATAATTGTCAGATTCACCAAGATTGAAATGAAGGAAAAAATGTTAAGGGCAGCCAGAGAGAAAGGTCGGGTTACGCACAAAGGGAAGCCCATCAGACTAACAGCAGATCTCTCTGCAGAAACCCTACAAGCCAGAAGAGAGTGGGGGCCAGTATTCAACATTCTTAAAGGAAAGAATTTTCAACCCAGAATTTCATATCCAGATGAACATACTTTTTACAGAGGAAATAATTCTGATATATAAAATAATAATTCTGAGACATAATTCATAAAAGATATCAATAATTTACAAAGCATAGGCTAAGAGCATCCCAAGGTTGTCAAGTAAAGAGATTTAGTAAGTTTGGATTACAGTTTAGACATCTATATTTTTATAAAACTTTATGCATGCATCTGAGGTGCATCCCCATCTGAGAACCACTGAACTAAAAAATAGTAGATTTAAATTAAGAATAAGCTTATAGCCAATAAGCATTTAAACAATAACTAAAATTCATGACTGATAACACTTTACTACTGATGCCCAATATCATCAGGCAAAACAGCACCAAGGCTCTGATAAATAGAAACATATCATGGACATCAAGAACTTTGAAAAATCCCTGGAACTTCCCATACAGAATTTCCACAATTTCTGAAATATTTATATTGACAACATTTTACTTATGAGAATTCCACCTGGGAAAGAGAAGCATCTCTTTTGATTTGACAGCTCTTCTCATGCAATACATCAATAGCAATGTAGATTTAAAAAAACAAAAAAACCAAATTATTTCTAGTACTTTTCAAGGTGAAAAAACAAATCCTTGTGATTTTGCAGGGGTCCTCTGGGAAATCACAAATATTGTTTTAAGTACAATTCTGGAAGTTTTACTTTAATTTTTTTTCTATAATTGAGGGTCTAATTTTAGGGAGACAAAGATAAAAAATATTATCAGAGGAAATTAGGCACTTGATTAAGGTTAGATCATAAATGCCTGAAAAATATTATTACCTATTTAATTGAAAGAACAAAAAATTCAAAAATCAGAATAGATGGTAACATAATTATCCAAATGTTAGTTATTACAGAAGTGAGGATTCTTTGTTTCTCTCTTTTTTGTTGTTTTCTTAAGTAATGTAGGATGTAATAAAGTCAAGTTAAAGCACAGAAAGCCGTTCTGATAAGACACAGAATCTTTGCTTTGTAGGCAGATGACACAAGAAGATTAACCCTTCATATTGTAAGCAAAAGCAAGAAGCAGTAAATCAAGGAAGCAAGCCCATCCACGCTGAACAAACTTTGCTAACCTACTAACACATTCCATAACTTTTCAGACACAGGGATTATAAACCAAGGCAAAGAAAATTTACATTCCAAGCTTTGCCTTTCATTGTGCTCTTTAATATTCTGGAACAAACTGGGGCTTTAAGACGGATCTCGCAAGACCACAAGAACTAATTTCATAAGATACTATTAGCATAGAATGCTTTTATCATTGCTACCTTTGAACAAATCCCAAAGTAAGCATTTTCAAAAGTTCTTGGTTTCAGTCTCCAAGAGTCAGTATCAGTAGTTGTAACCCACATGAACAAAACTCCTTGGGGTCGTCAATAAGTTTTAAGAGTATAAATGGGTCTGAAGAACAGAAAAAAGAAAAAGAGAAAAGAAAAAATAACAGAGAACTACTATTTTAGGAGAAAACTATTCTTTTTCTTAAAAAACAGAAGCACATACAGAGTCATATTTTCTCTGTCACTATTGCTCCCAGTATATTCTCAACCACCAATATTAATTACAACTTAAGCAAAGTAAATAATTTTTATTTCACAGATAACACTTGGGAGTAGATAATAAAGAACAGTCTGTGACAAGCATTCATTTTAGCAACAAGCAGAAATCATAAACACACATAACACAATTCTCTATGGCCACATACTTGCTGTAGCCTTCCATGCCTTCTGAAATTGGTAAAAATTAACCAAGGAGATAGCCTATCTGTAGCACATAAAAAGCAAAAGCCTGTAAACATAAAATTATGTTCATTAATCAATGTTTCAGTGTTCTGTATTACTTAGATGTAATTTAGGTATCCAGTGATTATTCATTAATCAGTTTAAGGCTCTAAATTCCCTAAAGATCTTTTTTGAATTGAGATATAATTCACCTACCATAAAAGTCACCATTTTAATGTGTACAATTCATTGGTTTTTAGTATATTCATAAAGTTAGGCAACCACCACCATTATCCAATTCCAGAATATTTACATCACCCCAAAGTGCAACCCCGTATTTATTAGCAGTCACTCCCCATCCCTCCTTTCCCCTTGGCAACTGCTAATATATTTTGTTTCTATATATATGTTTTTATCTATTCTGGACATTTTATGTCAAATCATATAATATGTGACTTTATGTCTGGCTCTTTTCACTTAGCGTTTTTTCAAGGTTTATTCATGCTGCTGCAAGTGTCAATACTTCATTCCTTTTTCTAGCCAAATAATATTCCACTGCATGGATATAACATTTTTATCTACTCATCAATTGATGGACATTTGGTTTACTTCCACTCTTAGGCCATTGTGAATAATGCTGCTATGAACATTTGTGTGCAAGGTGTGATATAAACATATGTTTTGAATTTTCTTGGTGGAAGCTAGACATGAAAATTCTAGATCGTATGGCAACTCTACATTTAATTTTTGAAGAATTATAAAACTGTTTTTCACAGAAGCTACATCGGTTTATTTTCATATCAACAACATCTGAGAGTTCTGATTTCTCCACATTCTTGCTAACACTTGCTATGGTCTGTCTTTCTTTTTTTTTTTTTTTAATTATACTTTAAGTTTTAGGGTACATGTGCACAACATGCAGGTTAGTTACATATGTATACATGTGCCATGTTGGTGTGCTGCACCCATTAATTCGTCATTTAACATTAGGTACATCTCCTAATGCTGTCCCTCCCTCCTTCCCCCACCCCACAACAGGCCCCGGTGTGTGATGTTCCCCTCCCTGTGTCCATGTGTTCTCATTGTTCAATTCCCACCTATGAGTGAGAACATGCAGTGTTTGGTTTTTTGTCCTTGCGATAGTTTACTGAGAATGATGGTTTCCAGCTTCATCCATGTCCCTGCAAAGGACATGAACTCATCATTTGTTATGGCTGCATAGTATTCCATGGTGTATATGTGCCACATTTTCTTAATCCAGTCTATCATTGTTGGACATTTGGGTTGGTTCCAAGTCTTTGCTATTGTGAATAGTGCCACAATAAACATACGTGTGCACGTGTCTTTATAGCAGCATGATTTATAATCCTTTGGGTATATACCCAGCAATGGCATGGCTGGGTCAAATGGTATTTCTTGTTCAAGATCCCTGAGGAATCGCCACACTGACTTCCACAATGGTTGAACTAGTTTACAGTCCCACCAACAGTGTAAAAGTGTTCCTATTTCTCCACATCCTCTCCAGCACCTGTTGTTTCCTGACTTTTTAATGATTGCCATTCTAACTGGTGTGAGATGGTATCTCATTGTGGTTTTGATTTGCATTTCTCTGATAGCCAGTGATGATGAGCATTTTTTCATGTGTCTTTTGGCTGCATATATGTCTTCTTTTGAGAAGTGTCTGTTCATATCCTTCACCCAGTTTTTCACGGGGCTGTTTTTTTTTTCTTGTAGACTTGTTTGAGTTGTTTGTAGATTCTGGATATTAGCCCTTTGTCAGATGAGTAGATGGCAAAAATTTTCTCCCATTCTCTAGGCTGCCTGTTCACTCTGATGGTAGTTTCTTTTGCTGTGCAGAAGCTCTTTAGTTTAATTAGATCCCATTCGTCAATTTTGGCTTTTGTTGCCATTGCTTTTGGTGTTTTAGACATGAAGTCCTTGCCCATGCCTATGTCCTGAATGGTATGGGGTTTTTATGGTTTTAGGTCTACCATGTAAGTCTTTAATCCATCTTGAATTAATTTTTGTATAAGGTGTAAGGAAGGGATCCAGTTTCAGCTTTATACATATGGCTAGCCAGTTTTCCCAGCACCATTTATTAAACAGGGAATCCTTTCCCCATTGCTTGTTTTTGTCAGGTTTGTCAAAGATCAGATGGTTGTAGATATGCAGCATTATTTCTGAAGGCTCTGTTCTGTTCCATTGGCCTCTATCTCTGCTTTGGTACCAGTACCGTGCTGTTTTGGTTACTGTAGCCTTGTAGTATAGTTTGAAGTCAGGTAGCCTGATGCCTCCAGCTTTGTTCTTTTGGCTTAGGATTGACTTGGCAATGTGGGCTCTTTTTTGGTTCCATATGAACTTTAAAGTAGTTTTTTCCAATTCTGTGAAGAAAGTCATTGGTAGCTTGATGGGGATGGATTGAATCTATAAATTACCTTGGGCAGTATGGCCATTTTCACAACATTGATTCTTCCTACCCATGAGCATGGAATGTTCTTCCATTTGTTTGTATCCTCTTTTATTTCATTGAGCAGTGGTTTGTAGTTCTCCTTGAAGAGGTCCTTCACATCCCTTGTAAGTTGGATTCCTAGGTATTTTATTCTCTTTGAAGCAGTTGTGAATAGGACTTCACTCATAATTTGGCTCTCTGTTTGTCTGTTATTTGTGTATAAGAATGCTTGTGATTTTTGCACATTGATTTGATGAGTTGAGAGAGGAAGGCTTCAGACGATCAAACTACTCTGAGCTAAAGGAGGGAGTTTGAACCCATGGCAAAGAAGTTAAAAACACTGAAAAAAATTTAGATGAATGGCTAACTAGAATAACCAATGCAGAGAAGTTCTTAAAGGACCTGATGGAGCTGAAAACCAAGGCACGAGAACTACGTGACGAATGCACAAGCCTCAGTAGCCAATTTGATCAACTGGAAGAAAGGGTATCAGTGATGGAAGATCAAATGAATGAAATGAAGCGAGAAGAGAAGTTTAGAGAAAAAAGAATGAAAAGAAATGAACAAAGCCTCCAAGAAATATGGGACTATGTGAAAAGACCAAATCTGTGTCTGATTGGTGTACCTGAAAGTGACAGGGAGAATGGAACCAAGCTGGAAAACACTCTGTAGGATATTATCCAGGAGAACTTCCCCAATCTAGCAAGGCAGGCCAACATTCAAATTCAGGAAATACAGAGAACGCCACAAACATACTCCTTGAGAAGAGCAACTTCAAGACACATAATTGTCAGATTCACCAAAGTTGAATTGAAGGAAAAAATGTTAAGGGCAGCCAGAGAGAAAGGTCGGGTTACCCATAAAGGGAAGCCCATCAGACTAACAGCTGATCTCTTGGCAGAAATTCTACAAGCCAGAAGAGAGTGGGGGCCAATATTCAACATTCTTAAAGAAAAGAGTTTTCAACCCAGAATTTCATATCCAGCCAAACTAAGCTTCATAAGTGAAGGAGAAATAAAATACTTTACAGACAAGTAAATGCTGAGAGATTTTGTCACCACCAGGCCTGCCCTACAAGAGCTCCTGAAGGAAGCACTAAACATGGAAAGGCACAACCGGTACCAGCCACTGCAAAAACATGCCAAATTGTAAAGACCATCGACACTAGGAAGAAACTGCATCAACTAACGGGCAAAATAACCAGCTAACATCATAATGACAGGATCAAGTTCACACATAACAATATTAATCTTAAATGTATATGGGCTAAATGTTCCAATTAAAAGACACAGACTGACAAATTGGATAAAGAGTCAAGACCCATCAGTGTGCTGTATTCAGGAAACCCATCTCATGTGCAGAGACACACATAGGCTCAAAATAAAGGGATGGAGGAAGATCTACCAAGCAAATGGAAAACAAAAAAAGGCAGGGGTTGCAATCCTAGTCTCTGATAAAACAGACTTTAAACCAACAAAGATCAAAAGAGACAAAGAAGGCCATTACATAATGGTAAAGGGATCAATTCAACAAGAAGAGCTAACTATCCTAAATATATATGCACCCAATACAGGAGCACCCAGATTCATAAAGCAAGTCCTTAGAGACCTACAAAGAGACTTAGACTCCCACACAGTAATAATGGGAGACTTTAACACCCCACTGTCAACATGAGACAGATCAACAAGACAGAAAGTTAACAAGGATATCCAGGAATTGAACTCAGCTCTGCACCAAGCAGACCTAATGGACATCTACAGAACTCTCCATCCCAAATCAACAGAATATACATTCTGTATATTTAATGTACATTTATTTATTTCTATAGGCCAATTGGAACAGAGCTCCCTCAGTAACAGTTTCTTACATCTCATTTATTAGAACTCCTTGGGGAGAGAAAAATATTGCACAGTCAGTGAGAGATAAAATCCTTTCCAGATTACAAGCATGTATCATACAGACCCATAGATACCTTAAAGCTTCAATTCTGCCATTTTAGTCATAGATCAAGAGTAAGTACAGAAATACAGAAACTCACTAATACAGATATCAAAGAGCTGTTCTCCTTTGCAGGTGTGATATTCTGAAATAATCTGAATTCAAAATAGGCAAATAGACAAATACAAGAGAAACAATCAAGATTTCCGTCATCTCTCACTCAAGAGAGAATAGATCTCTATAAACCACAAATCCATTTAGAGAGCTTACCAAATGATTAGATCATAAACCAAATTCACAATCACTGCTTCCATCAATGGGGAATAATTTATTGGCTATACACAAAGAGATAACAAAAACAAAAGACAAATTATTGGAGAGGAAAATTGAAATTAGAAAACAGAGAATAAGCAAAGATCTATTACCACTTCAGATTCACCTCTATAAACCAAGAAAAGACCTCCCTGGGGAAAGGGAGCCTCTGACTTGTCCTGTTTCTAGTGATGACGTTCATCCAACTCTGTCAGAGTAGGGCATCTCAGTGGAACCTCCAAAATGACTAAAGAATCTTGTTTTTAAGCCTCTCATACAAACAAAATGAACAGGCATCAAAGATTTTATCTAACTGTTAATTAAATGAGATAACTGGGAAAGATGTTACTGCTAGTTCAAAAGAGAAATCAAAGAACCGCAAATTTATATGGAGTAAAGAAATGGTGGAATTACTTTACAAATGGAAGCAAAACTGACTTTTTTCATAGGACAGGGGGAAGGTCATCCCTTTGCCAGTCAGAAGTTATTTAGATGTCTATAAAAAGCAAGAATCATTTAAAATGGGCAAGAATTATTTACATTCTAACCGGTTTCTTAAATCTATAGGACTGTAAAATAGTCTAGTCGTGACAAAGTTGCAGACAACCTCTACAGACTCCAGCATTCCATTGAAAAAAAGGTTTGGTAATTTTTTTTTTTTTTTTTTTTTTTTTTTTTTTTTGCTTATTTCGAAGTCTTAAATCTCTCCTTACAAGATCAAATACCAATACAAGTTCTTAAAAGAATCTGGTAAATTCTTCTTCTACAGTCTTTAGAAGCATTTGACCTTTGACAGCAAATAAAAATCTTTGCATTACATTAAATAATTGTGCTGACTCCGTCATGTGTTTTCTCATTTGGCCCTTTAGGGAACTTATTTAATCACCTCCTCCTATGAGTGTTTTTCAATGTTAATTTGTATCTAAGATTTCTACGAGCTATGCCATTCTTCCAATTGGTACTTTTGAATAAAAAAAAATCCTCTGTTTATTTTGTCTGTTTATATTCAATATAATTATGATCCGCAGTTCCTAAAATTCTCTTTTGAATGTAAATACATTCCTTTAGCTATTGACTTTGTCATTTTATTATGTCTCTAAAAGTCAGCAAATTCTTCAGAAAACTTTAGTTTTGTATTTCTCCATTTTCAATAAATTAATTCCTCCTTGTGATACCTTACAGCCAATCTCAATGTCTTCTACCGTGTATTCTTCAATTCACTTTCTGAGAGACTGAAACAAATTCTCATATGATTTTTATTTTTCTATGTACTTTTGGGGACGTAGAAATGGATGTCCCTCAGCACCAAGAGAACTTTCTCCTCCCTACACCTTTATGATTGTCCAATATGTGCCAAGGTGAAACATTTCTGCTTGTCTGACTTCCTTCATTCTTCGTAACAACTTTTGTCCTTAAGGCAAATTTTCTCACCTATTCTTTTGATTCTTGTTATATCTGAAATTTCCCCTCTAGTTAGTCTTTTTTGCTTACAATTGAATGTTTTCTATCATTAAACTGTTTCTGTTCTTATTTGGTATTTTTCTCCATCATCTCTCACTGCCCTAGGTAAATAAATAAGAAAGCAGTTTTTCATTCATTTGCTTGAATATTGTTTTTGACTTTAATCAAACTTTTAAAATCTCTGTCTTCTGCTCCATCCCTCTCAAATTTCCCTTATTTTCATTAAAATACTTAATATCACAAGTGGTAAAACACATACATCTTTTCCCTGTCAATAGCAGTAGTAATTTTTAAAAGCAATTTTTAAATATTTAAAATATTTTTATCCATTATGTTTTCTCTATTTATTCCTCTGTAAGAGTCTTGGGACCAGGTATCAGGAAAGATGAGAAAGTAGGAGGTAGAATGTGAGACAAAGGAGAAGGGAAAGAAGAAAAAACAAGTGATATAGACAGGAGACAGGGAAATACTAGAAGAGGGTGGTTCCCCAGCAAAGGCCCTATCCTCAAGCCTGGAGACCTGTGGCCCTAAATGGGGATAGGCATTCCTATTTTCAGGCCCAAAAGTTGCCTTTTGGCCCATGATGCCCCTATCCTGTACCCATATAAACCCTGAACCCCAGGCTCTAGAAGCAGACGAGCAGATGAGGAGATGAGACAAGCAGACAAATAGTGGAATGTTTTGGCAGAGAAAGAGAGAAGAGGAGGAGGAACATCTGAACACCATTCGGTGTCTTGTTCCAGTGTCTTCAGGGGAAGATTATCTTCCCACTCCATCCCCCCTTCCGGCTCCCCATCCATCCCACTGAGAGCCACAATAAAACTCCACATTCATCCTTCAAGCCCATGTGTAACCCAATTCTTATGGGATGCTGGGTAAGAGTTCAGGATACAGAAAGCTGCCACACTGGCCCTCTGCCCTTGCAAAAAGCCAGAGGGTCCATTGAGCTGGTTAACACTTAAACCATCTGCGGATGGCAAGGCTAAGAGGTCACTGTAACACTGGGGCCAAAGGCACCCACCCCTAGACACTACCGTGGGGCCAGAGCCCAAAGCACTTGCCCTGGCTCCTGCACCTGCCCATCTGTGTGCTCCCCCTGCCATCAGGGTTTTGAGCAGCAGCAATAGAACAGGCAAGCCACACCCCTGTCACATGTCCTGTGAGAGGGATCAAGTAACTCTCCCATTTCACAAGGACAGAGAGAAGATGGAAGCCTCCTGCTGCTTTGAGTCAGCAGGTAGATCTCTTTATTCCCACCTTCCTACACTAAAGTACTTTAGTTTTGCTCTATAAATTCTATAAAACATCATCGTAACCTAATTATAAGGACCTAAACGTATAATAATTGGCTTGCCCATTAATAAGACTTACTCTTCCAGTTGCTTTCACATCAGAGTGAGCCAAACTCTTCTTGTGAGACACCTGGCCGAAGACAAAGATGCAGACTGGGGCTCTGGATGAGAGCTCCCAGAAAGGGAAGAGGTCCTAGCAGCTCTGGGCTGAAAGGCGTGCCAAGGCTTTGTTAGCAGATGTCTGCTGTGTACCCAGCACTGCCCCAGGCACTGTGGAGTACAAAGACAGACATAATCGAGTGCTTGGCATGGAGGAGTTTTTCATAAATGGTAATACTGAGTTGTGTCAACACAGTCAAACACAAGGGTGTATATGAATAAATGCTGTCCACTCAAAGAAGGTGACCACTGCAGATAGAAATGGATTGGAACAGCTTCATGGGAGATACTGACTTGAGCTGGGTCTGGCAGGGATGGAAGGATTTGGCCAGATAGAGACAGAAAGGCTGAATGGAGATGGCCACTGGTATCAAGGAAGCACCATAAACAAACACAGAGGAAGGACACAGCTGGAGAGGATACAGAGTCTTCAGAGAATACTGAGGAAGATAAACATGAAAATGTTTTCGAGGGCCTTGAATGCCAAGCTGAGGAGCCCGAATGCCACTCTTCATCCTGTCGAGATTCACTGGCAGACAGCTCCTGCTGCTCCCTGTGCCTGCAATGGTCTCATCCCATCCCTCATTCCCTGCACACCACCATCCTCCTCTGGGCATGACTGGCTCCTTCTCATCCTTGGTTTAGACGTCCACTTCCTCCCAACACCCTACACATGCGATCCGTACCTGCCCTCTTAACTTTCCTTCACAGCATCTCCGATTTGTTCCTATAGGATTAACGGAACCACCAAATGTAACAAGGAGTTTGTGTAACTACCCAGCCCCTCCACCAGCACTGAGTGTCACAAAGTCAGAAACAATATCTGCAGCAATGGATCAAGAAGAGAAGAAGGCAGGCAGAGGCCTCATAAAATGTCTACTATTTAAGCAGGCAGAAATTAGAGAGGAACCCCAGGAAAGACAGGAACAGAAGAAGACAATATCTCAGAGCCCAAGGGAGAAGAGAGTTTCAAACAGCAACTGGCAAGCAGCCTCAGAAGCCATGCAGATGTGGAGTAGGGTGACAACAAAACATTTTTCCACTTAGAAATCACCGCTGATATTTGAGAGAAAGTTTCAGCAGGGTGGAAGGGAGGCAAAGCCATGGTCAGGGTTCAAGAGTGCACTTCTGGCCAGGCGCTGTGGCTCACGCCTGTAATCCCAGCACTTTGGGAGGCCAAGGCGGGCAGATCACGAGGCCAGCAGATCTAGACCGTCCTGGCTAACACGGTGAAACCCCGTCTCTACTAAAAAATACAAAAAATTATCCGGGCGTGGTGGTGGGTGCCTGTAGTCCCAGCTACTCAGGAGGCTGAGGCAGGAGAATGACGTGAACCCAGAAGGCAGAGCTTGCAGTAAGCCGAGATTGCAGCACTGCACTCCAGCCTGGGCGACAGAGCAAGACTCCATCTCAAAAAAAAAAAAAAAAAAAAAAAGAAGAAGCCTGGGAAACGAAAAAGAAAAAAGAAGCCAAGCGGCTTGTGTTTAAGGATGAAAGAACTGTGGTTAGCTGATGAGAGAAAGACTAAAGACACGGGAACAAGACAGGATAGCTGATGGTGCTGAAGACAGTTGGGAGGGAATCGTCAGTGAGGTGTTGTTAAGGGAAGCTTCAGAACATTCCTCACAGACTTGCCAAGACCGCATGGGGCAGTAGCCTACCTTCACATTTGCTGTTTCCTTACCTGTTGGAATAGTGGCAGAACGCTATAAAAAAGAAGTGACAGGCGATAAGGTCTATGCAAATAGGATGTTGAGGAATGATCACAAACTGCAACGGGAGGGATGTCTGTACAACTTTTGTCTGAAGAAAGTGCTACCACACTGTTTATCTTCTCCAGATAGCTTTAACAACGTAAATCTATGTAGCTCTCACTCATATACCTGAGGAAAGAAATTGCAAAATCTTCCTCCATGGTATCATAGAATTTCAGTTCTGGAAGAGACATTAAAAATGATCTCATCATCAACAATGGACCCGAATCAAGGATGATATTTTCTTTTCCCAAGTAGTTTCATTTCTTTCTGTGCATGGTAATATTTCTTTTAATAAAGTTCACTCTTCCACTAAACTATGATAAAGGCATAGCCAATAAATAGAACTTCTCATCTTCCCATCTCCAGATCCCTAGCTGGTTTAATAATTCACTCCCTCTCAGTGCCTTAAAAATGGAACTTTTATCTTTGAATTCATCTATAAAACTGTTCTCTCCTCCTCCCATTTGCTAAATGGACTCCATTTATCTCTCATTTTATGGGAGCTTATCTACTCCAAGAGAAGTTTGATCAGATAACCTGGTCCTTAGTAAAACAGAGAATGATTGCTAGGAATGGCTTCTATTGTTTGAGAACCTCTCTTTGATCTGAAATTTTTAGGAAGGTTACAGGATGTCACCGGAGTTTCTGGCATTTTTGATCGTCCAGGAAATTATTCCTTTGGTCTCAGAGTCTGGAGAGCCTCTGCCGAACATGCTTGCGGGATCCAATCCTTCAGAATGATTTGAGGATGAGTTTAATTCTCAGTCAGAGACTGAACATTCCTAGTTTAATGTTGTGATATAATATGACAGATTTATACATTGTTCTGACATAGCGAAATGCAAAGAGATGAAGTGTTTTATTTACACAGTAACCTCTTATTTCCACAGATCATTGGCTTTCCTGGGCTCATCTAAAAGGCCTGTGAGTACTGCTGTGAGTCTTGCAGAGCAGCCTGACCAGTTTAGGAAGACAAAAGTACGAGGCCAGGAAGTCAGGAAAGAAGGCAACATAAAAAAGAAAACGAAACCAGACATGATCACCCGGGGAACTTCCACTCTCCAAAAGCACCCATAGTGTTCTCTGCTCCCAAGGTGCTCTCTCCTCTGTCTGGACACCGAAGCATCTATGTTAATGTTTGTTAAATGAATTACTTCCCTGGTTCATCGTTCATCCAACAGACATCGTTGATCACTCCTTCAGGAAACATTGTATTCCCTCGAGGAGGTATAAGGAAGTGCACAGGAAGACCAAAAGGTTACAGTTCTGTATTCAAGGAGAAAGCAGCCTCATGAGGAAACCAGACAAGAAATTTGATGTGGTAATTCCTACAGTAGAGGACATGCCAGGACTTGTGAGGGACACAGAGGAGGCATTAACCAAACTGATGCTGAGAAAGTTGCAGAAAAATTCAGAGCATCATTTCAAATGAAAACCATTTCAGCTGTTTCATGAACCTGACATTGAATCTGTCAAAGGAGTTTTGGTTCAACTCCCCAGGTAGAGAAGATGGGAAAGATTGGGTGCTCTCTCTTCTAACAGGGACTCTGGCTATAGTATTAGAGGGTACAGGAGTTCTTGGCTATGACTCTCCAGGAAGCCTGAAAAGTTTTGTGAGTGTGATGAGGAAATAGTGGCTCACTCTCTGTTTTAGAGCACAACCAGGACTGGGCATGAAAGATAGCAGGAGGCACCCTAGGTGCCTATGCTTATTTAATAGGGCAAGGCACATCCCCTGTAATGGGTTTTGTGGCGTATTGGAATAGGAGCAAGTGGATGCAAATAATAATTTTAAAAAGCTTTCATCATCAACATGGGAAAAAAGAGAAGGAAATGGTTTTCTCCAAGGTTTGCTTGGAAGAAAAAGCAGACCTCATTCTAAAGTGAAGTCTTGCTACTCCAAGTGTGGCTGAAGAGCCAGTGGCACCAGCATCACCTGGAAGCTTCTTTAGAAATGCAGACTCGGCCAGGCGTGGTGGCTCACGCCTGTAATCCCAGCACTTCGCAAGGCCGAGACAAGCAGATTGCCTGAGGTCACGAGTTCAAGACCAGCCTGACCGACATGGGGAAACCTCGTCTCTACTAAAAATACAAAAATTAGCTGGGCGTGGTGGTAGGCACCTGTAATCCGAGCTACTCAGGAGGCTGAGGCAGGAGAATCGCTTGAACCTGGGAGGCGGTTGCAGTGAGCCAAGATGGGGACTTGGCACTCCATCCAGCCTGGGCAACAAGAGCGAAACTCTGTCTCAAAAAAGAAAAATAAAAACTCTTAGGCCCCTGTTCTAACCTACGTCAGAGCTGCAGTTTAATGAGATCCCCAGGTGACTTCTATGCATGTGGAGCTCTGAGAAGCCCTGCTCCAGACCAGCATGGTGGTTGAATATTGGAATCATCTAAGGAGCTTTTTAAACCACTGATCCCGCCACCACGGTTTCTATTTTCAAGGTCTGGCTCCCTAAATGATTCCAAATGTGCAGCCAAGGTGGCAAAGCATTCGAAGGCCTCCTATTCCCCACGAGAACCTCTGAAACAGCAGCAGATCTGGGTGCTGCTGATGCAGAATGAGTACCAAGATCTCGCTGAAGCCCAATAAAGCCACTGACCACTCCTGTAAGTCAGGAGCAGGGAACTGAAGCCAGCTCTTCAGATCTGGGTGCTATAGGTACCCCCGTGCACGTTCTCATCATGATTGTTCACTGTGCATTTCATTAGGTGGAATCCGTTTAGGAATCTGTCATGGGAGATCAAAAAAACATTAAGCTTGGAATAATCCATGTCTGCTTGTTTAGCCCATCAGACAAATCATTTGCAATTAGGTAGGATCCTCATGCTGAAGAAGGTAGAGAAAGAAAGCTTGCACAGAAAAGTTAGAGGCCTCAAGTTGGGAAAGCAAACAAACCAAAAGCAGAGAGGAGTCACCCAAAGGAAGCAGCACCCAGTGAACCCCTGCCGTGAGTCAGCACGAGGGAGGCCCAGCCCTTTCTAGGGGAGCCTGATTAAAGATCAGGCTCAGCTGCTGCTGCTGCTGCTGCTGCTTGTCCCAAGACCAAGTCGTAATAGCAGCTTCCCTTCCTCAGCTGCCTAAACTTTTTTTTTCCCTTGTAGCTGGAGAGAAGTGTCACATTTTGCTCACTCTCAACCTTCCTCGCCCACCCCCTTCCCAGAGAACCTGTGCAGTGTGTAGGGGGTGCTGTGAGCCACCTCCAGCCTCGGGTGGCTGCTAAAGTAACTTTCAACTCCTCTCTTCTTAACACTATGAAGTGTCTCCGGAAGCGCAGGGGCCAGGCAGCTGCTTTCCTGCCTCTTTGCTGGCTCTTTTTGAAGATTCTGCAACCGGGGCACAGCCACCTTTATAACAACCGCTATGCTGGGTAAGTGGAGCGACATTCATGCCCTACACAGCTTTGATTTGGATCTGGGGGCTGGTTTGCTCCGGAGTGTGCCTCACTTTTTCTGATTTGGGGGTCTCTGACTGAATCTGCACACTTTCACGGTCCTCTATATAAAATGTACTCACAGCTCTCTGCTCTTGGCTTTAGCTCACTGGAGAATGTGGTGGGCTCCAACCTGGCTTTTTATACTTTTTATCATGTGCCAACCTTAGCTGTGGACCCAGGGTTGAATGGGATTCTGTCTTTGGAGTAGCCATGGTCAGTATTTACAGTGTTTGCCTTGGTTGATGCTTGGGGATGCTGTTGTCCTACATGATTTATGACCTGAAAACTAAGCCTTTCTTTACAATTGTATGTAGGAGCGGTGGGTTGAAATTCATCAGTGATTAAGAACTGAGTGTGATTTTTTTTTGTCTGTGCTTATTAGTCTGTAGAGTGGTTATTAGATTTTTAAATATGAGCAATGCAAATGATTCAACTCAAAATAAGTAGAATAAAAGTAGTCAACTGTAAAATTATGGATAGTTTTTCTGAAGGAAAAACATAGGAGTAAAACAATCAGTTTTGTCCCCCCTCCGTAGGTAAGCATGCTTTCTATATGCCTTTCTTCAGGAGGCAGAGGGCTGGAAGCCGTGTGTTACTATGCACATTCTTATTATCCTGAAGGCTTGCTGTGGTATAGACAGCATGTGATTTGCTCACATATGCAGGGGGTCGTTCTTTGAATCTGGAAATTATGGCTTGCCTGCACTTTAGATCTGGAAAAACCTTAAATAGTTCCTCTAGTTCAATTCCTTTTTACAGAGGAGTAAACTCAGTGTCTTACGTATTTTTAAATAGGCTACTATCATTCAATAATCACCACCTGAGAAAAGTTTTCATGTAGATCTGGATCGTGACAAGGTAGTGTACAGTGTCTTAAAACCAAGTTGTTCTTTTTAGAAATAGTGTAAAAGAGAATTTGTAAGTGTGACCCTGGAAAAGAGAATTGTGTTTCTCTTTCTCTCCCAAAGAATCTTGGCACTGCCTTTAGGGTTCCTCTGAATACAGTGCTTACAGAGGAAATTTTTGAAACATGTCCTCAGTTTTAGGGGAGGCAGGATGAGATGGAGGTGTTGGCTGAGGTAGGGGCTATAGATGGCAATATGATCACGGATTTTTCCACCCCAGTATTTCTGGGAGGAACGGAAAGGAGTTAACATCCCAGGGCTGCCTTTTGGCCTGGATGTACAAGATCTCAACTTTACCTCCGATAATTTGTGACCCCTTTAGAGATCTGGAAAAAAGAAGCTCATGTTTAAAGACTGATGGTGCAGGCTTGGGTTGTGAGGGACTTAATTCTGACTCTCCTGGCTGATGTACAAGATCTCAACTTTACCTCCGATAATTTGTGACCCCTTTAGAGATCTGGAAAAAAGAAGCTCATGTTTAAAGACTGATGGTGCAGGCTTGGGTTGTGAGGGACTTAATTCTGACTCTCCTGGCTGATGTCGGGTCAGATGATAAACATAGATCACAGATTTAGACACGTGTGTATGACCTAAACCCTCACTCCTCCACTCAGCTGTGGCTCTGTGCATGATTATTTCAGCGTGTGGCACTCCTCCGTGAAAAGTTACCAGGCCTGCTTCAGCTGAGCAGGTGTGCACCCTTCCCTAAGCACCACTTTGAAGAGGAAATGAGGCCAGTGGTGGCACCCTTTTCGTATAGAATTTGTAGCGACTGGAACCCTTCAGGAGGAAGTTTCATTACCTTCTCTGTTTTCAGCAATGGACATAATAATTGCTATTTTCTCTTCAGCTGCTACATAAGTTAATCCCAAGTGTATAAATTACCAGATGTCTAAAAGTAGGAGGGAAGAAAAAGATGAGAGAATGAAAAGAAGTGAGTCTCACTCAACCATTTCAATAGAAGCCTAGAGCTTCTTTAAAAGCAAAAATATTTCTGAGCATATTCACTGTTAAAAATGGGGAATTCTACCTTCATTAGACATGTCATTTTCTCATCGCGAAAGACAGAAATGCTGCTCAGCTTTGAGAATGTTTTGCTTTGTTTACTCCAAAACTACTTTCTGCAAGTTTAGCCTTCCGGTGAACAAGAATCTGATGGGAAGACATGGTAGAAGAGTATTTAGCAGTTTTTTTGGCTGGTTTCATCCATCCAAAGTTATTCTGAGCCACCTCATTTTTATTCCTTAATAATTTTTCTCATTTGTTTTTTGCTACTAATGAAGGGGCAGCCCTAGTTCTTGCATTCATGTAAAAATATTTTTGTAGGTCTTTGTAGAATCTAATAATATGTGATTATCATTTACAGGACCCTGAGCATGAATAAAAAATGGAACACACAGGGCAGACCAGCATGCCTCCTGAGAGTAGCTAATGAGGGCAGTCCTCTTTAGACATAAACTAGTAACAATTGGATAGTGCCAAGTGTGTAATAGATGCTTAGTAAATGGCAAATTTAAGTGTCTCAGAAAAAAAAAAATGCCTTGGGATGGGTAGTGGGAGATTTGGGGAGAAATAGGGATGATTAATGGTCATTTAAAAAGGTTAGAAAGAGTAAGACCTATTTGCTTGCACAACAGGGTAACCATAGTCAATAATAATCTAATTGTACATTTTGAAATGACTAACAGTGTAACTGAATTGTTGTAACACAGAGAATAAACACTTAAGGGGATGGATACCCCATTCTCTACGATGTGCTTATTTCACATTGCATGCCTGTGTCAAAACATCTCATGTACCCCATAAATATATATTGGGTATATAGTAGTATGTATATACTTCTATATACCCACAAAAATTAAAAACTTAAAAAAATGTGTAGAAAGACTACAAGAAAAATCTGATGACAAAAGCTAGTGCCTTTTTTGATAACTATATTAAACACTTACAAGACAGATCTTCAAATGCATAGGAAAGGAATGAAGCAAAGTGGAAAATAACGACTTCAATTATATTTATTGGTACTTTATGTCAAGGGCTTCAGGGGTTACAAATGCCAAGCCACACATTTCAGGGATCAATAAATGTCCATCAGTAGGTGAGACAAGCAAACATCATTCTGTGTTTCTCTTTTTCTCCCTCATCTCCCTGTTTTCCCAAAAGCAGACCTGATTATTTATTATACTGTGATATTGAAACCAAAAAAAAATCTTCTGCATCACAGAAAATTAGGGTAGATTTTTTAAATAATGGTAAAAGAGAGATCTCAGACGGTATCAATAAATTCTGGCAAAATTGTAGAACTAACATGGCCGTGATTTTTGAAAACTACTTATTGAGTGCCTTCTTCATGTGTCAGCGTAGCATAAGTCTGAAGTTTAACTGCCTGGGTCTCAATTTTTGCTCTCCCACATTTAGTAGCTCTGTTATCTTAGACAAGTTATTTAACTTCTTAAACTGAGGTTTCCTTATCTTGGACAATGGAGGTAATATTAGACATTCCTCACCAAGTTGCTGGGAGGATTCAAGAATAGCATGGTTCTTGGCACTTAGTAAGAACTTAACAGGATAGTAAAATACTTACCAAGACTTAGTATAAACATTTATAAAAACATTAATTCTAAGAACAACCTTATGCATTTTTTATCCTCATTTTACAAATAGGCTAAATGAAGTACAGTCCAGATAGCCCAAGTTCAGGGCTAACTAGCTCAAGGACACACTTGAGATTCTCACCCAGCTCTGCCTGACTCCACCACTGTACTTCTCACTCTGCCACTTATTCAGGCATAGAGAAGAATTGCTTTTAAGAAAAACTGGGAGATTTATTCTTGTTTGGGGAACTGATAGTTTCAGAACAATAAAGGAAAAGAGATCATATAGGTAAAATTGGAGGTTTAATTTTGGTCACCTTCTCTAGGGTGATAATGAGTCACCGATAATGAATCATTATTAGAAAAGCATGCAGGGCCCATAAGGGATAGAAAACAGAAGATGAAAGAACTTTCTATTGTCACACACATGCGCGCACACACACACACACACAAAACAAAAGTGGAACAGAAAGTAGCTGTGATTGTGTGCCTTTGTTCATGCAAGTATTATTTGGATGCCCATTGTGTGCTAAGAACTTGACCAACAGAGTGAATGCCCTCTGATAGCTTGCTGTACAGTAGAGAAAATTGCCCACACATCAAATTACTATACAATGTGTAAGTGCTGTGTGGTAGTGGTCCCCAACATTTTTGGCAACAGGGACTGGTTTTGTGGAAGACAATTTTTCTACGGTTGTGGCGGGGGTGGTTTCAGAATGATTCAAGTGCATTACATTTATTGTGCACTTTATTTCTATTGTTATTACGTTATAATATGTAATGAAATAATTATAGGACTCACCATAACAAAGAATCAGTGGAAGCCCTGCGCTTGTTTTCCTGCAACTAGGCAGTCCCATCTGGGGATGATGGGAAACAGTGATGTATCATCAGAAATTAGATTTTTATAGGAACATGCAACCTAGATCCCTCGCGTGGGCAGTTCACAATAGGGTTCTCGCTCCTATTGAGAATCTAATGCTACTGATGATCGACAGGAGGCAGAGCTCAGGCGGAAATGCAAGCAATGGGTAGCAGCTGCAAATACAGATGAAGCTTTGCTGGCTAACCTGCCACTCACCTCCTGCTGTGCGGCCCGGTTTCTAACAGGCCATCAACTGGAACCGGTCTGTGGCCAGGAGTTTTGGGACCCCTGCTGTATGGGATGAACAGATTCCTGAGGGCTGACAGAAGAGCTCAATGAACCAGGAAGGAGAGGTGAACATCCTTGCTATGTCCTTGCCAATTCCGATCATCTAGCCCTGCTGCACATAGGCTGAGTGTGCAGAGAGGACTGGCTTCCCACCATCATGGCTGCTTCTTGGGACTGGAACCAAGTAATATGCTCGTATTAATCTACTTGTACTGGGTCTGCTTGCAAAGTTCCATGGACTCCATTTTTCTCATGACAGCCCTGCATTTATTGAAGATGCCTCTCACGTCTTGGGACAGTTTCTTCCCCCTTCTTCTTTGTGTCTCAGGGAAGCCACTTTGATGAATGGCATACCCTTTTTTCCCATGACCATAGGTATGAGCAGGGCTGGGTATCACTCACTATGCACGCAGCTGGTATGTGCTGGTTAGCCACACCCATGCTGTGCTTATGGCTCCACTTATGGTTATTTGTCCACAAGCCAATAGTCATCCATGGAAACAGAATATGACTATTCACAGAAGTAGACTTGAAGTAAGATTTTTTTTTTGAAAAGTAGTTTGGGGCCAGGCACGGTGGCTCACGTCTGTAATCCCAGCACTTTGGGAGGCCGAGGCAGGTGAATCACCTGAGGTCAGGAGTTCGAGACCATCCTGGCTAACATGGCAAAACCCTGGTTCCACTAAAAATACAAAAATTAGCCAGGCGTGGTAGCATGCACCTGTAGTCCCCGCTACTCAGGAGGCTGAGGCAGGAGAATCACTTGAACCTGGGAGACAGCAGTTGCAGTGAGCCAAGATCATGCCATTGCACTCCAGTCTGGGCATCAGAGCAGGACTCAGTCTCAAGAAAAAAAATAAAATAAAAGTAATTTGGTCCTTGAAATCCTATTAGCAAAGAGACTACACATTGGATGTGGCATACTGAAGACAAAAGGATTGTGAGAAATAGTGACTCAGTAGAGCAGTTTCAACCCCAGAGACATAATACTCGTTTTCTACCTTACCTCTCTGGCTATTCCCCCACCTTTGTCTCAGGAGCGGTTTTTGTGTTCTTTTATGTCCTGATGGTGGCTTCCTTTGAATGTTCTCTGAGCTTTTGGAAACCTAGGTCTAGAGCACAAGAAATCAGAGCCAGTCATGTGAATCTGAGTTGCCTTCTGCACTGGTAGTTAAGGCTCTTTTCAGATATGATGGGCAAAAGTCCCCCTTTTCCCAGGACTGGCCTGCAGTTGCCAGGGACTGTCCCAGTTTGCACCTGCTGTTCTGGTGTAGTCATCAGCAGTGCCTCCTTCCCAACTGAGAAGGGTCCTGATTTGATGGTAAATTGTTGGTTTGACCTTTTATATTCTTCACTATGTTTGCATCCTTAATGAGTTTTATTCCATGTCTTCAAATATGCCTCTTGTGTCACTCCTAAGGAAGAAATGCATCTCTAGTTCCCTCTGTTCCTGTAAAAAGTATCCCATTTGTACTCTCCTCTCCCTTGTAATGACCACCAGCCACATATAAGACTTTTTGTTCTAATCTCAGTCTGGGTTAATGTAGTTCTCTCCTAACTGATCTGCCATTCTCTAGTCCTTTCTCATATTGATGAGCTTATTAAAATAAGGCTTTTTATCATATCACTCCCTTGCTCAAAGACCTACTTTGGCTCCCTGTTGTCAACTACATCAAAGACAGAATCCTCTGCATGGCTTTCAAGGCCTCTATCATCAAAGTCTTTTTTTCCTGCCTCTTTTTCACTTATCCTACACCCTGAAACCAGATCTAGTCAGATCAGAGAAGTAGAGAGCTTCATTCAGCATTGCACACCTTGAATAAACAAAGCAAGCAGGCGCCATTCATAGTAAGAGCCTAAAGCAGGAGAGGGCCATGTCAGCTCATCAGTGACAGGTTGAAATATGTGCTCTACATTTGGGGGTGTTAGGAACTATGAAGGACATGTCCTTGGTTCTAAGGTTGGTTAAGAACGTTTCCCCACAAGTTAGTGTGTAGTTAATGGAATAGTTCTCCAGTGCCTTCTGGAACTCCCTTCTAGCTCTTGCCCCTTGTTAATGGTAGAATATTTTTAGTTTTCCTTATGCACTAGCTCAAAGTACAGCCCCTAAGTGCTGATTGTTTATCAGCTCATTATACCCAAAGCTTTCTTCCCTGCAGTATGTTCTGTGTGTTGGGGCCTCCTGCTTTGCTTGTTAAAGACATGCAATGCTCCAGTCCTCTACCCCTCTGAACCAAACTCACAGGCAGACTGTATGGGGGTCAGCACTTCCTCTGCCCACTGAGCTAGTAGAAGGAGGATTGTTTCAAATGCTTCTGGGCTCCACTCTCCTTGAAGCCCAATCTGATAATGGACCCTTTATTTTATAGCACCAAGGTACTTTCTGGGTAATACCATTAAGCATAATCACTTTCAACCTCTGAAAAGCAGCAAAGGATGTTAATGTTTTATAACTTCACAGCCTATATTGTGCAAGCTACAAAAGCATTATTTTTTTTGTCTTTGTAAATGGAATGACTGAACAGGAAATAGAAACGTTTTTGGTGACTTGTTTTAGAGTTTTCATTATGATCAATCAGTAGATAACTGGTTTATTGGATTAGAATTTGCTTTGCTAAATTAATGGCTTCTCGATCAGCCTCTAGGCATTAGCTTCTTTATGGTACAGTGGAATGCGTAATACAAAGCTTTAGGATCTTGTTCCAGGTAGTGTCGTAAATTTCCTAAAAGATTATTTTATGAAACGTTGAAGCAAACTTCTAAGTGTTTCTCTTCAACATAATTATAGCCTTTGTTCTTTTTTTTTCCAGTGTACTTTGAAAATAGTAAAACATTTTAGTATCAGTGTTAGTAAGGATACTATTGGGTTGTTTTGTTTTGTTCTGTATTTTTTTGTTTGTTTCTTAGTTTTGCTATGACAAAGAATCCTAAACCTCCATAGCTTAAACAAATCCATTTCTCTCTCATGTAAAACTCCAGAACAGCTATGGCTGGTTAGTGGTAACAGAGAACCAGGCTGCTTCTGTCTTGTAGCTCTGCCATGCTCAACATTCAACTTCCAAAGGAGGAGTCTTCCATTTCTCACAGTCCAGCCAGCAGGAAAGTGGAAAGAAAAGTCACTCTCCTGTAATACCACAGACCAGAAGTTCAAACATCACTTCCTGCAGGCCAGAATCAGCTAGACAGTCCTAGCTGCAAGGGAGGCTGTGAAATATAGCCTTTAGACAGGGGGCCAGATCTGGGAGAACATGTTAGAGATAACTACAGCAGTCTCTCTCTGAGTGGTTACTCTGATATCCAATGACTACCAGCCCATTCTCCCTTTCACTTGTTTTTTTTTGAAATAACAATATCTCCAAATGGATGTTTAGAATTTTGGACTTCCAGCTAATTAAAAGTGTGCATTTTTTCTTCTATAAATGACATTTTTTAAAGTCATAGAATGTCAGGACCAGAAGGGACAAAAAATATATCATAGCCCAATCCCTTTTTATAATATATAAGGAAGCAGAACTCCATAAAGGTAAAAGGATTGGCAGAGCTAGCACTAGAGTTAAGACTAAAACCCAGGCCACCTGAGTTCACAGCATTCTTTATAGTTGACAACACCACTTTTGGTGACTCCAGAAATCTTCTTACCCTTTCCTATTCTCTACAGTCATTGGGGATGAAGTAAAGTGATTTGGCAAGGCTGAGAATTGTTTAACAAGGGAGGATTTCATTTCATGTCTATAAATATTTGCAGGGTGTCTGGCCCGCTGCTAGTCTAGGACTACAGAGATGAAAGAGCAGCCCATGTGCACAGCATAATGAGTAACTCAGGCAGGTAAACAAACAGTTCCAACCCTGGGATCCTTGTGCCTCCAGAGAAAACTCTTGATATCAGATATCAAGTGAGTGCAGGAGAGGGTCACCTAACCCAGACTGAAGAATGGACAGAAGGCCAGAGAAGTCATCTTAGATGTGACGATTGCAAAGGGGGAAAAAAAAACACATTTGAGTGGTTTATTAAATATGCAAGATATTTTGACTTTTTCTTTTAAATGGCTGGTATTGAAAGGACATTGTCCTGATCTCAGTCATCAAGAACAACTAGAAATTAGGTTAAGGCTTTCCAGACACAGGGAATATATTGGTGCAAAGAACTACAGGTGAGAGAGCTTGGTCAAGTCTAGAAAATCAGGGCAATTGAGTATGGCTATAACAGAAGGCATCTTTCTCTGAGGGAGTCAGGAGGCGGGAGGGAAGGCTGCAGAGGTAGGTGAGGTCCCATAACACATGGTTCTGATTTCTCCCAAAGGCAACAGCATGCTCATGAACAACTTTAAGCAGGGAATTTAGTTGATTCAATTTTTAAAAGAAAGTTCTCTCTGCCGTCATTGAAAAGGGAAGATTGGAGGGCTGAAGACTGGTGTCAAGATGACTGGGATGTTATGGTGACCTTAGTAATACGAGGTAGGGCCTGGTTAATGGCAGTGACATCGGAAGAAAAAAGAGGGAACCAACTAAATATTTAGGAGGTAGAATTTTCACAATTTTTCCACTATTTCACAGAGGGAATAGCGTAAATTGAATCTCAGAATCGGGTAAGTAGACTGCCCTTTGCAGAGAAGATAAGCACTTTTTTGGATATGTATTGTTTGAGCTGCCTATAAAGTGCCCAGTTGGATAGATGGATCTGAAGCTCAAGAGAGACCTCTAGGCTATGAAATAGATTCCAGAAACTGATGTGTCAATAGAATTTCTTGAAACCTTTGGTATAGGATGGAGTACCCTGGAAGAACTCATTACATGAAAAGAGGGCCAAAGACTCAATAGAGCAGAAGGGGAAAGGCAGAGAAGAAAGTAGCAGAAAGGTCTAGAAACAGAGTAAGAAACACAGGAGATGTAGTTAAAGGAAAATAAGGGATCCAAGAAGGGAGAAGTTAATCATGTCAAGTGCTGCAAAGTCATATCCACTGGGTAGGCCATTCAGGACATCATTCATGATATCATCAAAGGTGCTTTTGGTGGAGTGGTGAATGGAAACTAGAGCAGGTAGGTTGAGAAGGGAATTGGGATGTCAGAAAATTAGCAGTGAAAGGAAACCATAATTTCAAGAAGCTTGTCCATGAAGTGGGGGTGAGGGCAGTGTGGGGAGCTGATAGAGTTAAAGGAGTGTTTTGCCCTTTTGCTTTTACTCCTTAAGATAGGAAAGATATGCTCATATTTTACACCAGGTGGTAGAAATAAGGAAAGGGAGAGACCAGTGATAAAGGAAAGACCACAGGAAAGTGAGATGGAGTCAGGTCTCCACAGAGACTGAAAGCTGGTCGGCCTCTCTTCTCTGCAAAGTAGGAGGTGGGTCCTGGTCCTATGAAGAGAGAGGGGAGATGACTTGGGACCTTCAGAGGGATCACCAGCATCACTGAGGGGCCAGCTGATGGTATGGATGATGAGTCCATAAAGGAACCATAAACCCAGCTCCAAAGGTTTTCTCCAGAATCATTTCTGAAGAATGTTACCTGCAATGTGCCCCTGGAGGGAGAGGGGAGGGAAGGCTGCAGAGGTTGGTGAGGTCCCGTAACATACGCTTCTGATTTCTCCCAAAGGTAACAGCATGCTCATGAACAACTTTAAGCCAAGAACTTAGTTGATTCCATTTTTAAGAGAAAGTTCCCTCTGCCATCACTGAGAAAGGAAGAGCAAGTAGTGGAGCTCTAAAAGGAAAGAGGGCAGAAATGTAATAGCAATGGAAGAAAGAAAAAAAAAAAAAGACTGCCATTAATTTGTATTTCTCTAACATTTAATAAGATGATACGGTACTTTGTAAATCAGAATATAATACAAGGTATTATATTAGGTAAGTTATGCTATTCGTGGGAAAGTCTCTCATGTAGACACATCCTGTCACAAAATTGACAATTTTTTTCATTACCTTCTATCTTCCTAAGGAATTAAGTAAAAGACCGAAAGCATCTTAGTGTCTTCTTAGCCAAATCTATTCTCTTCCTCATTAAGTTATCGGAAAACTGGAGGTGCCATCTCCTCATCCATCTTCCCAGTTCTCTCATCCTTCCTCATTCCACAAACACTTACTGACCCAATACCAGGAGAGTAGCAATTATCACATCCTGACTGTCATTTCTTATCCCCAAGGATGGTTAAGAGTCTTCAAAGTAGCTGTGCCAGGCAGTGTCTTGCAGAGGAAATGACAGTCTGTGTCTCCTGAGGGCTTATGTTTTAATCCACAGTCTAAACTGCAAAAGAGGGAGAGATTAAAAAAAATGAACAAGTATTTAAAACCAAATGAAAATGCAAGTATATTAGGTCAACACACTCTTCCTGCTTTTTTCTACCTTTGTTTTCTTAACACACATGTCATGTATTTTTATAGCATTTCAATCTTAGCAGCTGATAAAAGATGAAAGTTCTAGGGTACCACTCGCTTTATCACGAGATGAGGACCCTGGTCTATGTTTGCACTTACAGAAGCTGGAACCATTTGCACATGTGACCTCATTGGTCATATTTTCATTTCCCCTATCTCCCTTTCAGAATATCTTTATCTTACCAGACTAATTCATGAATCACCAACATGTCAACTAGGTTCCTTTTTCTGATTTTGTGACTGTAATGAGAACACAAGATTTATAATGAGATGATTGGGGTCTTATTATAATCTCTCCATCATGTTTGGGATGATGGGATGATGGGATGGGATGTCTGATGATGTGATAGCAATATATTTGGCATCAAAACTGCTAAACATAATGAAGGTTGGAGGCATTTGGGATGAGCCTGTATAGCAAAGTATTTGCAGCAGTTAGAAATTTGCTGCAGAAAAAAAATATTCTAAGCCCTCGACTTACAGGGCGGAAAAAAGGATACATATGGGGGAGTCAGTCCAGTTCTCCCTAAGTTTTCAGAACTCTTTGTGGAAGCAGAGGAAAATGTAAGTCATTTTAATGTAATATCTGACAGAAATCTTCTTAATGTAATATCTTACATCTTAATGTAATATCTGACAGAAAAATTACTTCAATGTTTTGGAGAGAAATTTAGTCTGCTTTGTTTTTCTCCGCCTAAAATAAGGGTTTTCTTTTTTTTTTTTTCCATGGGGCCCTGGTTTGCTGAGGTCATGCACCTTCCACACTACTATTCTAAAAACTCTCCAATTACTTCAAGCACCCACACACACACCTGTACCCTCTCTTCCCCCCCGCCCCAATGCCTGACACCACACGTTTTATATAAGAGCAAATAAATGTATCTTTCTTGATAAGAGAGAGGCTGGTGGCTCACACTTGTAATCCCAGTACTTTGAGAGGCCAAGGTGGGAGGATCACTTGAGCCCAGGAGTTGGAGACCCAGCCTGGCCAACATGAGAAAACCCTGAATTTACAAAAAAAAAAACTAAGTTTGCCAGGTGTGGTGGCGCATGCCTGCACTTCCACTACTAGGGACGCCAAGGCAGGAGGATCACTTGAGCCCAGGAGAATGAAGCTGCAGTGAGCCATGATTGCACCACTGCACTCCAGCCTGTGTGACAGAGGGCACCACTGCACTCCAGCCTGGGCAACAGCCTATCTCAAAAAAAAAAAAAAAAGACAATGCAGCATTTGACCCAAGTTATCTCAGCTTCCATCCTTCCTACCACAAACTCTACAGGTTCCTGATCCCGCCCCCACCGCCCCCCCTCCTTTCCAAGGCAATACCTTGTGTATTCAGTCAGCACTATTCATTGAGTGCCTACCATGTGCCCATTTTAAGGCCCAGGGATATAGCACTGTAGGTTCTAGGAATACAGCACTTCTTTAAGTCCTAGTGAATAAAACAAAGTATCTTGTGAAGTTTGCATTCTAATGAAATGACAGAAAATTAATATGCCATAGTAGTGAGTTCTGATAAGGACTCTGAGCGGAGATAAAATGTAGAAAGGTGATAGAGTGTCAGGAGAGGAGATGAGAAGAATAAAGTGAGACTCCTGATTATGTGAAGCTCTGAGGGTAGAAACTTCCACGCATGGGAAACAGGAGGTGAGGTGGAAGCCCGTGTGGCATGTCCCTGGACAGCGGGTCTCAGACCAGCAACATCAGCACCACCTGGGCGCTTGTGAGAAACTAAAAATTATCAGGCCACCTCCCCCTCCCACATCAGGAGTTCTGGGGTTGGGGCCCAGCAGTCGGGCTTAACAAGCCCTCCAGGTGATAGACACTAATTTTTTTTTTTTTTTTTTTTTTTTTTTTGAGATGGAGTCTCGCTCTGTAGCCCAGGCTGGAGTGCAGTGGTGCAATCTCGGCTCACTGCAAGCTCCATCTCCCGGGTTCAAGCCATTCTCCTGCCTCAGCCTCCCGAGTAGCTGGGACTACAGGTGCCCGCCACCACGCCTGGCTAATTTTTTGTATTTCTAGTAGAGATGGGGTTTCACTGTGTTAGCCAGGATGGTCTCGATCTCCTGACCTCATGATCCGCCCGCCTCGGCCTCCCAAAGTGATGGGATTACAGGCATGAGCCACCGCACCCGGCAAAAAGCTAAACTTTGAGAACCACTGTTGAGGACAAGCAGCAGAGTGACGTGGCTGGAGCCTGTGGGTCGATGGAACAGTCACTCGCCCTTGATTTCTGCTGCTCTGGTCCAGACTGTGTTCAATTTCCGTTTGCTTATCACTGTGAAACCTCTCAAAATCACCTACAGCTTTCGTTCTCTGTCCTTGGTCTATTCTGTGCATGTTCCTCCACATCTGCCCACCTTTCTCAAACCAGTTCAAACTCTTACCTCCTCCAGCGCGAGTTCCCAGATCCCACCAATCAGCCGTGACCGCGCCCTCCTCTGAGAGACCATGCCACTCTGTCGTTTATAACACTAACCACGTGCGGCTCGGTATTACAGTTGTATGTGGATGTCCTATCTTTCAGGAAATAAGCAAGTTGAGAGTAAGATGCTGTATCTTCTTATCTATATTCTTACAGTCCCCAAATAGCGTTTGGCATGTTCAGTGAAGATTTTCAAAGGAAAAAGGAGGGAAGAAGAGGAGGAAGGGATGAGAGAGAGCGAGGAAGGAATGGGGGGCAGGAAACTAACAAACTAGGAATCGAATTGCTGACACCTGCAGGCAGTTTTATCACACTAAATTTCATCAATGACAAGTAGTGAAAAACAGGAACCATTTGCCCTTACGGCTTTCGGAGGAATGTGGGGATCCCACAGCTGCCACCTGTATGTGCTTAAGGGCGATATTCCCACCCTCCTGCTGATTTCTCCCTGTTCAATGTGTTTTGGGTATCACTTGCACTATTATCCAAAGTTGGCCTCAGATATTTTATTTATATAGGCTCCTAAAAGTGACTGGACCGGCATTCTGCTTGGGGGAGGAGATCTCTGAGGCAAAACTGCTGTTTCCTGGCTGGCCTAGAATGGGCACCAGCTGGTCAACACTTTTATTAGCCATTACCTTTTACCAAATTTAGAGAAGCGACCCTTGTCTTTTTGTCATTGCTGCTTTATCCTCTAACGAATAGACAGGAAGTCATCTGAAATTGTAGGTCACTCCTCAATCATTCATTTTGAGCCTAACATCCTCTCTAGTTTTTGACTAATTTTTACAAACCAGAGAACTTCCAGTGTATCTTTCAGAACTTTACTGGTCGTATTCTTCCTTTAACTTTTTCTATCTCTTTAGATGCCGTGATTCAATAAGAAGAAAGTTTGCTTGCAATTTCTGTACTTGGTTCCCCTACTCAGATGCCCATACAAATTCCAAGTACCACAGAAACAGAATAGTCCTGGAGAGTACAGTCAGGCTTCCTTTAAAATAAGGCAACAGTAAAAATTCAAACACAGAGAGTTGATCAAATAAAGTTGATCAAATGTGGTTTGAAGAGTCCTCAGAATGGGGGCATTTTCTGAGCCGAGCTCAGCATGCTGCCCAGAGAGCCGTCCAGCCTGAGGGAAAGCTGGAAATATTCAGACAGAGGTGGTGTGAAATCAGTTGGTCCCTGTGAGAAAGGCTTAAAGCCTTAGCCTTGAGTTAAGGAATTGTGGAAGAAGTGAGAGGATGGGCACCAGCTGAGAAATAGCAAAAAGTAAGGGACTCTCCAAGGGTGAAACCACACTGCATAGTTTCTCAAGAAAAAGTATGGCATACCAAAGGACTTGCCACTATCTTGGCCTCTTTTTTTGTGTGTGTAAAAGAATCTGTTTTTCTCCTTCAAATGCAACTTGTATAGACAGCATTTAATTACAGGGTGAATAACTCACCATGGACCCAGCTATTGGTAGCTTGGTTCTTTCTAGGAAAGGAATCTTAATAAGAAAAAAGTTAGATGAAATGGTAAAGTAGAATTATCGCCAATTCAAAGATTCAACCAACTATCCCCAAATTAGGTATTCTAAACCAACTAGTGGAAAGATGCAAAATCAGCATGGTCACACAGTCTCATTTCTATAATAGCAGGATTGCAAATAATGATTTCTTAAGAATGGATAATTTTTATGGTGACTACTTACCAAGAATTTTGTGCCCTTGAACATACAGTATAACTTATAGTTATTATACATGGCTTCGGGTAAACACATTGTATTTTTAAGTATTGATCACTCCAAAGATTCTTCTGTTCATTGTATGGGACAATGGAAAGTCAGTTACTCATTTCACTCAATCTAAAGATATCCACTATGATATTCTTATAGTAGAAACATATATATTTGGTCTTCATCCCATTTTCTGGCAAACAGCTCCTAAAATCCTTGACTCTCCAAAGTGATGTGTCTTTTTGTATGCTAATGAGATGACAGGTGATGGGGGCTTCTGGATAGCCTTAGGATGGGAGCTGGTTGCCAGGGAAACCAACCATGTGATTAGAGGTTTGGGACTTTCAGCCCCATCTCCCAACCTCCAGGGAAGTAAAAGGGACTGCAGTTTGAGCTAATCACCAGTGGTCAATGATTTAATCAATTGTGCCCTCATAACCCTCCATAAAAACCCAAAAAGGACAGGATTCAGAGAGCTTCCAGGTTGCCGAACATATGGAAGTACTGGGAGGTTGGTATCCCCAGAGAGGGTCTGGAAGTTCTGGGACCCCTCCTACATACCTTGCCCTATGCCTCTCTTCCATCTGGCTCTGTATCTTTTATAATAAATGGGTAAACATAAGTGTTTTCATAAGTTCTGTGAGCCATCCTAGCAAATAACCAAACCCAAGGGAGGAGATTATGGGAACCCCTAATTTATAGCTGGTTGGTCAAAATTTCCAGACACCTGAACTTGAGATTGGCATGTGAAGTAGGAGGTAGTTATGTGGGACTGGGCCACTAACCTATGAGATCTGGGGCAGTTCTGGTTAATGTCAGAATTGAATTATAGAACACCCAGCTGGTGTGAGAGAATTGCTCGTTGGGGGAATCCTCTCCCGCCCTACATCTGCTAGCAGAAATGTTCTGTGTTGAATGCTGAGTGTAGCAGGAGAAAACAGTTCTTTTCCAACATCACATCCACTGATTTCAAAAAACAGAAATGGCCAAATTGGGGCCCGTGAGAATAGCAAACCCTAAGTCCTAAGCCCTGTAACTTTCTTTACCTGCTGTCGCCATTAAGAACAACACAGCTGTTTTGCTTGGGCAGTTCAAGTGGTGATTTACATCTCCTATATTTTATATACCTATAAACTATTTGTTTCATCAGGCTCTGAGCGGCTTACAGGGATATTTATTTAATAATTTGACTAAGCCTTGCATACCCGTCTTTGTTGCCATTAATAGAAACTAGTAACTGTTTTCTTCCAGAAAACAGTTTTCCAGAACATCACTTAACTTCCTCCTGAGCACTCAGAATACTCTGCAGTAGCACTTACTATTTTGTACTTTAATTGTTTAATTGTTTATTCTTCCTGACCAAGCTGTACTCTCTTTGGGGGAAGGAACTTCATCTTATTCTTCAAGTCGGATCTCTACAGAGATTAACAGACACATGGAAGTTTTGTTGTTACTCCTGTAGCCACTGAAGTTGAACCACAATAAGTTGCCAGTATATGACAGTTTTTAAATCTTAAAATAACAGCAATTTCAAATGGCTCAATTTAATATAAACTTTAACTCTGAAAAATTAGGGCTTGTTTTCTTGCTATAAAAATACGAGCAGCTTATGTGCAGATTTTCCATTAACATATCATCAAAGCTCTATCAGGTTTACAGAGAATATTGCCAGAGCTAATGAATTTTAATGTGCAAATAAAACACTAGGGGATCTTATTGACAATGCAGATTCAGCTGCAGTCCCAGGTAGAGCCTAGGACTCTGCAGTTCTAATGGGCTTCCAGGTGATGCTGACACTATGGTTCAGGCACCATGCTTTCAGGAGCAAGTTACTGAATTGCAGGATAAAGAGTCAGGTGATAAGTTCTAGATCTGCTACTAGCTATCTGTGCTACTTTAATGAAGTCACTTCATCTTTCTGGGCCTTGCTTTCTATAATGTCCAAGAATTAAATTGGGTGGTCTCTTTCTTCCAAGTCCCAGGTTTATGATCTGCTGGGGTCACCTCTACACATGTGGTTAGAGAATCTATGCAAAATAAAGGTTTGGACCACCAGCTCCATCCTCAGCCTGCCTGGGTTCATGTCCTAGTTCTTCCACTTACTAGTGATGTGATAATTGGAAGGAGTTACTTAATATGCCTGTGCCTCAATTTTCTCATATCTAAAATTGAACTAATATTGAATAAGTTCATATATGTAAAATGCTTAGGCAGAGACTAGGACAAATAAACTCAATAAATGTAAGCTATTTGCAGTATTAATATTCTCTACAGTTTCATTTCTAAAAAGCTTTCCTAAGGGGATTATCTGAAATGTAGGCAAAGATTTAGAGTGCATGGAAAGATGTTTGTTATCAATTTATTTAATCTATCAAAACTTGGGATGCTACCTATGTGTTCAACAATGAGAAAGGCTCATTATAGTGCAAATTATAGACCCTTTTGTGCCGGCTATAAATGTCTATAAATAATTTTTAATGCTCAAGATTCTATAGAGGTAAAGGAAAATTCTCACTCCCCCTCTGAAGGTTGGCAAATGCTGAAAAAAAAGGTATACAAGTGTATTAATGTGCATAAACACAGGGGAATCACAGGAGAATGATTACCCAATTCCCCAACGAGGTTTAGAAGTTCATATACTCTTCTTCATAGAGGAGAGGTAAGTGGGGAGTGTAGGAAATATCAAGGGGTAGTAAATGACTTTTAGGGGAATTGAATGGGCCCAAAGGACAGATAATAGTTTGTTTTGTTTTGTTTTGTTTTGTTTTTTGTTGTTGTTTTGTTGGTTTTTGTTTTTTGTTTTTTGTTTTTTTTTTTGAGACAGAGTCTCGCTCCGTCACCCAGGCTAGAGTGCTGTAGTGCTATCTCGGCTCACTGCAAGCTCTGCCTCCCGGGTTCACACCATTCTTCTGCCTCAGCCTCCCGAGTAGCTGGGACTACAGGCACTTGCCACCACACCAGGCTAATTTTTTGTGTTTTTAGTAGAGACGAGGTTTCACTGTGTCAGCCAGGATGGTCTTGATCTCCTGACCTCGTGATCCACCTGCCTCAGCCTCCCAAAGTGCTGGGATTACAGGCATGAGCCACTGTGCCAGGCCAGATAATAGTTTTTAAATGATTCTAATGGGATGAAGAACAGAGAATAGTTTGTGGACAAGTCCTAGGAAGGTGAGGGGCATAACTGCCCTGTGAACAAAAGTTGTCTTATGCTGCAGATAAAGTCTCCCAGGTAATCTCTCAGAACAGACCTCAAAAGAATAAATGAAAAGTCTGTCTGGGCATGATGAGAAAGACTTTTAGTCTTTCCTTTTCTCTGGTGATTAATCCTTCCTGGTTAGTTGAGATGCCTGAGGGAGAGGGTTTCAAGACAATTGCGCTTCTTTTGGAAGAAGTTTTCTGAGTCAGATAAGGGAAGTTCCAGAGGCAGCCTCTCCCTGTGGGGGTTAAGGGGGGCAGTGGGGAACTGCAGACAAGAGAAGGTTAGAAAGTTCTTGATTCTGAGGCAGCATCTAAGGTCTTCCAATTTCCTTTAATTCAAAAGTGCTCAACATGCCAAAGCACCATACTTTGGGGTATTCTGTGAGCCCCAACAATACAATAAAAAATGAGAAAATAGGATACAAAGGTATCAATAGTTTTGGTTTTGCTATATGATATAGTTAACTATATCTGGGGGGAAAGCTCCAAAATAACAAGTGGTTGTTATGTCCAAGTGACACTGTAACATAGGGTTTTTTTTTCTTTCTCCCTATACTTTTTTCTGTATTTACAAATTCTTCTGCATGAAGCATGAACAGCTTTTATAATCAGATTAAAAGTAATTTTAAGCATGTGTAAATTCTCAAAAAGAGTTTTTAAAAATCAACCCTATAGCAAGAATTGCAGCTTCTGTGGTGCCTTGTGCCAAAACCATTCTAAAATCATTGCAAATAAGAATCAGAAGTTAGTAAATTTAACAATACAACACTCAGTGCCAAACTAATGACTGAAAAGAAAAACAAGCATGTTCCTCCTTTATTTCTAACTGAAAATGAGATTGTTGAATATTCCAATGAAGCATTAAATGGCCAAAGTGGCTGTCTTGCTGCGTGTCACATAGATACTGGAGAGATGTGAAACAGAGGAGCAGGGCTCGAGGCCTTTCGGCTTAGAATAATGCCAGAACCTCCCTGCATCATGCTGATATATGCATTTAAGTAAATGGATTTTCAAATAGAAATTCTTCAGTGGTCTCAATATCACAGTATGATTAAATCTGTATTTAGATTTTTATTTAAAAGTTAGGAAAAAAGCATTTGAAATGACTGGAGGGAGAATTCATTACACTTTCATATGTATTCCCCTATAACATGTATTTTTCCAAGCCTGAACAAGCCCATTTTAAGAAGACTTTCCAGAAAAAATATTTGCCAGCAGTTTCTTGCACCATCAATTACTTTTTTTTTTTTTTTTTTTTTTTTAATTATACTTTAAGTTTTAGGGTACATGTGCCATCAATTACTTTTTAAAACTACAATAAGAGCCATGATTAGAACCTCGTCCAGGTTAAACGTCGTCGTTTGCCAAAGAAGGCTAGGGGCTATTTTTTTCTTGCCTCTGTGAGGCATGGATTGAAAGGAAAGTTTGTCTGCATAAATTTTCTACTGCTACTCCACTGCTTGATAAAATTCCTCTTCCTTAATCTTCTCTGACTTTCCATCACTTTGAACTTCTCACTATTTGAGTAGACATCACCAGTGATCTATATATACTTCATTATCTCCCTAACCAGTAACCTCAACCTGAAAACTATAAGAAAAAGAGCTTCTGAATAAAAATTATTTTTCAATCACTTACAAATCATTTTTCTTGGCCTCTGTCTTGCTCTCATGAATTAAGGCTTTTGTCTTAAAACTCAGGCTTCTGGTTAAGGAATGTTGAAAAATCTTAAATTTGCAGCTATCTTAAGTGACAGATCATAGCGCAAATCTGGGGTACCCATTGTCATCCAGAAAAAAAATTATCTCCAAAGTAGGATGCTCCAAAGTAGCATACATATCTAAAATTTATTTTATCTCATTCTTAAGTACATTTTAATTTTTTGTGTTTTATAATGTAAATAGCCAAGCATGGTGGCTTATGCATGTTATCCCAGCACTTTGGGAGGCTGAGGCAGGAAGATTGCTTGAGGCCAAGATTGCTTGAGACCAGTCTGAGTGACACAGCAATACCTTGTCTCTACAAAAACAATTTAAAAATAAAACCCAGGCACAGTGGCACAAGCCTGTGGTCCTAGCTACTCTAGAGGCAGAGGTGAGAGGATCTCTTGAGCCCACGAGTTCAAGGTTTCAGTGAGCTATGGTTGTGCCACTGCACTCCAGCCTGGGTGACAGAGTGACTCCATCTCTAAAAAAACGAAATGTAAAATACTGGTACATTAAGTAACAATGTAGATGTAAAATGACTTAAAGTCTGTGGAGATTGAAGTTGCTCACAATTTTCAGTCATGAAGTTTTGAAAATGGAGGTGACGATGATCTCAAATTTCCTTGTTCGCCAACAACAGCATATACTGAGGCCTATATTCATTTATTTGTTAAATTTGTATTGAGCACCTATATGTCCCAAATTGTTTTAGATATTAGGAATATAAAGGGCTAGCACTAAGGCAGAAAAAAAGCACCTGTTTTGTGAAGCCCATAATTTCACGAGGGAAACAAACAATGCACAAGTAAACAGTTATAAACTCTTACAACAGCTATGATATAAATAAACAAGATACTGTGGTTTCTCTTTACTCATTCGACAAAGGCTTATTGATCATCTAATACATACCTGGAACCATGCTAAGCACTCTACATAAAATGGACATGATCCTTGCTTTCACTGAATTTCCACTCTAGCCCAGGTAGCCGACTATTCTAGCCCAGGAAACTCAGATTAATTACAACTGTGATTAAAGTTATAAAGGACCTCTCCTTTATAACTTGTCAACACAGAATGCTAACAACTCAGAAGGAACTGATAACCAAAAATTGGGGGATGAGTCTAAGATGGAAGAGGACTTCCTGAAGATGTTATCCTTAAGGCAGGGCCTTGAATGATGAGGAATTTGTTGGGCATGGCTGTGAAAGCAGATCAGAGCTGTTGAGAGTCTCCAACTTGGGAAAGGAAGTAAGGGGTACATGATTGCTCCCATTGCTTACTGATTATTTTTAATTGTGTGGTTTTAAGGGAAACTGGGCCCAGTGGCTTACTGTCAGTTGTATGTAGGACATTAGACTTTGCAAAGCACTTTCTCTTGGGTTGTCTCAGTTGTTCCTCATCTATGTGTGTGGTATGCAAGTAGTTGCTTTCAATTCTCATAGATATAAGTGCTACACAGGTGTCTTCTCAAAACTCAGTTTCTAAACTCTGCAAGTAGATGTGTCCTTCCATTGTAGGGCACACCTGAAATTGGTGAAGTGGTGCTCAGTGGGGCCTTTTGCTTTGTGTACAGAGCTTTCTGAATATAAGCTTTTGGCTTCAAGAAGCATTGAGCTGCTGTAAGTTGGCTGCAGAGTTGAAAGGGGAGAGGTGGGGGCACACGTCAAAAGGACAACTCAGCTGTGATTAGGAGGTATGTGAGGTTTACCAAAGGCAACACACTACATGAGGAAATCAGACCCTGGTGCCAAGAGGCCCTACAGCTAGAGAAAAGAGGTGAGTGTGAGAAGGCCATGTAGGAGGAGAGACACCTACTCATTGATGTATCTGATGTAAACAAGCACAGGGTCTACATTTTAAACACAGGGGGCTTCAGAAGTAGTGTGTCAGAGAGGGAAAAAAGTCAGTGAATTTGTATCCTTTGCTCATTTTTGGGTTTTTAAAAATTTTTAATTTTGCATTTTCTTATCAGCTTCTGAGAGAACCATGTATTAGAGATATTAATCCTTTGTGTATCATATCTGTAACACATGCTTCTTTACCAATCTGTCATTTGTCTTTTGACTTTTTCTGTAAGGAAAAGAGCAATAGAAACCATCTTAATGGTTATAATTCAAATCCACCATTAGTTTTTCTTTCTTTGTGGTATTTAGTTTTAGCTTGTTTAAAAATGTCAAATATTGCTCCCACTCAAAACTAAATATTCTAGGATTGTTTTCCTGCTGATTTTGCATAATTTTTCTTTTTTACATTTAGATCTTTATATGGAATTATTTTTTTGTACACAGTATAAGGAAGAACATAACTTTATCCTAGAGGGCCATTTACAGAAGAGAATATGCAAAGAAAAACTAACATACATAAAAAGGCACATTTCACTCACAAGGAAATGCAAATTAAAACAATTAAGTGTTTTAATTTTTCCCATAGATAGAAAATGCTTAGTGCTGGTGAGGATGAGGAAGCAACTGGAACTGTCATATAGTGCCAGAAAGAAGGTCAAATTGTTATAACCGCTTCGGAAAGTAATCAGCTGAATCTAATAAAAGTTAAGATCCTCCGCCACGCACGGTGGCTCACGCCTGTAATCCTAACACTTTGGGAGGCCAAAGAGGGTTGATTCCTTGAGCCTAGAAGGTTGAGACAAGTCTAGGCAACATGGTGAGACCCTCGTCTCTATTTAAATAAAAATTTCTATATGTAAAAAAAAAGTTTTAAGAGTTAAGATCCTCACACCCTTTTGATAAATCCTATTAGAAAATACCTGTCTAAAATAAAATAATTAGCATGTGTGTTAAAATTGTAGCACTGTATGTGGTGATTTTTCTAAAAGCTGAAAACAAAGTCCATCAATACGGGAACAATAGAAAAATCATGATATATCTATAATATGGAATGTTATGAGGCTATTACAAAGAATGAGTTATGGCATATATTGAAATAGAGGGGTGTGTATGATATATTTTAAAATAAAAATAGAGTTTGAGAGTAATGTGTATGATTCTACTTTGGAAATGTGCTGATTTTTAGAGTGTAGGGGATGTTTTAGTGTATGTTTAGGTTTTTCTTTTGGTGGGGAGGAAATGGTGGTAGTGGTAATTTGTGAGCATAAATCAACTTCTCTCTTTAACATTAAAATGGTCTGGTATACCAACATGAGAGATTTAATTTTATTTCATAGTGATGTATTTCATAAGAACTGAACTAAGTAAGAAGAAACCTGGGTTCCATTTTGATTTACATGTCTTGGACTTGTCATTGTGTTCCTGGCATCTCTTCTTCCCAACACATGATGAGGAAATAAAAAATATCAAGTGCTCCAAATGTCCCTGAAATAAGGGTATCATAGGGCAAAAGGATAATCTTTCCCCTACAGTTTGTAAGCTCTGGTTAAAGGCCAAGGTTTCCAAGTTTATAAATTAGTATCTCAGTTTCAGCCCATCAGGGAAGGACCATCATTCTTTTCATTTGAGAGAAGTTCTGTACTGTGATGCTCATACTTAGCATATAGGATATGTAAGCTCAGACCAGGTCACAGCCTAGTTTACTTCACCGCACACATCTAGAAGGAAATGAGTGGCTCTCAAAGCTGATTTTTTTTATTAGAATTACCTGCAGATTTAAAAAATGCAACTACAAACACCCTGGGCTTGCCCCAGATGTACTGAATTGGAGTATCCAGAAATTGGACCCAGGAATTTATTTTTTCAGTGATTACCAGGTGGTTCTGATGCATCTCATCTATAGACTGTTGTTTGGGGACTATTGATGAAATCTAGTAAATGAAGTCAAGCTGCCTGCCGAAGGTCAAATATAGGCAGTGATAGCAATGTTAAAAGAAAATCTTTAGACAAATTTAACAGAGTTTAACTGAGCAAAGAATGATTCCAAAATCAGGCAGTTCCCGAAACAATAGATTCAGAGAGGCTCCAGTGCTACCTTGTAGTCCAAGATTTATGAGCAGAGAAAGGAATATGACATACAAAAAATGTAAGTGAGGTACAGAAACATTCAGATTGGTTACAGCTTGGCATTTGCCTTATTTGAACCCAGTTTGAACAATTGGCTTCCATTGACTGGCCGAAACTCGGTGACTGGCACAAGAATAGGTTATAGTCCATTTACATCTCTAGTTAAGTTATGGTTCCCTATGTATGGAGAAACCTTTAAGACAAGTAAAGAGGCAGCTTTAGGCTAAACATAATGGCAACAAGCATTTTGAAAGCCCCTACCATAAAAAAGTACCTTTTAGTGCTAAGCCTGCCTGTACAGCAGGCAAAATTTGTAAAATTCAAACATGCAAAATTTCTGGGGTTTTTTTCCCACTTTCGAGAAGCCATTGATCCGTGATAGGGGTTTTTTGTTAAAGTAACATACCAGCCTTGCCATAGAAAGTATAACCCTGCACCTCTATCGTTCATCTGCACCTGACCTTCCCTGTCAGTGTCCTGATACTAGTTATATTGTGGTGTCCAGCTACAATGCATATACTTTGTTTCAAAAACTCAGTCATCTGGGTGACAAGGTACTTCAAAATCTTTGCAAAAGTAAAGCTAGTATACAAATCCTAGTTGTATATTCCCCTGCTTCTTCTCTGAGTAGTGGATATGTGACTTATTTAAAAGTCAAAAGAAAATCTGTTAACACCAGACCTTCAATATCTGAAACCCTTAAAGACTATTACCACTAACAGAGAAAGACCAAGTTGAAAGGGAACCTTTTAGAAAGACTGAGACAAAGCAAATGGCACGCATGGTATTTCTCTTTAGCCTCTAAGGCAGTAAAGTACCAGATGTCATACAACAAAGTCCGAGAGGACCTTGTAACCTAATGGGCGTAGCCAGAGTGCTCAGCTTTAAAAAGCTCTTGGGCTTATAAAAGGAAGCAAGTTGGCACCATTAACTCCATATGTTAGACTTAGGAAATTTTTTTGCCAGCCTGCTTTGATTTATTCAAACATTTGTAATGTTGAACCTTTGTATTAAAATGGAGAGTATAAGTAAATGTTTGTTCAATCCCTAATATGGAGTTTTTCACATAGTGGGTTGCTTAGTAAGTATTTGGTAACAGTATTATGTGGTGCCTCCTAATTGTGCAGTTGGAAGAGGAGAGATCAACTCGGGTTGATCTTTCTTAGGCTGAATAAACTATGCAAAGTATGCATTGACTGCATCTCTAGTGGAGGTAGCCAGGAAGTGATCAACAAGGTGAAGAGACTCTGGAGCAGAACTGTGTCTGAACGCACAGCCCTTCATTCAAAGAAGTTAAAAGTGAGCCATGTTTCAAGGTTCAGGGTACACAATGCGGCGATATAAAATTACCCAAGGGCCTATCCGTTTTGACAGCTCTTTACTTTTGTTAAATTCTATTTCCTTGAAGCATGTGGACTAATGTAAATAAATGTGGCCCTCACAGTTTTCTGACCACTTCTCCTTTTACTCCGTCACTGGATCCCATCCCCTCCCGCCCGTTTCTGATGCTTAGGTGACAGTTCGGAGCTCAGTGTCTGTGAGCGCTGAGTTCTCTGTCTCAGAGACATTGGTCATTTTCATGGCTTAGCTATGGCCTGTGTTCTGATGACTCTCAAACCTGCATTTCCTGCCCTGGCTTCTGTCAGGCCTCTGAGCCCAAGCCAAGCCATCGCATCCCCTGTGACTTGCACATATCCTCCCAGATGGCCTGAAGTAACTCAAAAGAAGTGAATATGCCCTGCCCCACCTTAACTGATGACATTCCACCACAAAAGAAGTGTAAATGGCCAGTCCTTGCCTTAACTGATGACATTACCTTGTGAAAGTCCTTTCCTGGCTCATCCTGGCTCAAAAAGCACCCCCACTGAGCACCTTGCGACCCCCACTCCTGCCCCCCAGAGAACAAACCCCCTTTGACTGTAATTTTCCTTTACCTACCCAAATCCTATAAAACGGCCCCACCCTTATCTCCCTTCGCTGACTCTCTTTTCGGACTCAGCCCACCTGCCCCCAGGTGATTAAAACTTTATTGCTCACACAAAGCCTGTTTGGTGGTCTCTTCACACGGGCGCACATGAAAGCTTCTTACCCACAACTCAGTCCCATATGTCCAGTTGGTTGCTGGACACTGATGTGGATGCATGGACGCCAACTTCTCTAAAATAGTTCATCATTTTATTCCACATACAATCTTCCCTGCCCCTTTCCTTATTCTCATTCAATTTAGAGAAACCCAGCCACGCAGAATCAAAACCTCATTTTTCTTTCTCCCCTACTTCAGTTGCTTACTAAGTCTTGTCGCTCCTGTCACAATTTCTTCCCAGGGCTTCATTTCTCTCATGCTACCATCATTATTTTATGCCTGCATGACTGTAACAGCCCCTACCTTGCCTCTCTGCTTCCAGTTTCACCCCCTCCAATTGACTGTGCACATCAGTATCAAATTAATCTTCCGAAAGTGCCTTTTTGTTATGTTGCTCTGCTGATCCGAAACACTTCAGTGGACCATGGCAACTCAAGAATCAAGTCCAAACTCATTTGTTTGACATCCAAGGCCCTCCATAACTTGGCCCACTGCAGCCCTTGCCTTTCCCCTTTAATTTTTTTTTCCCCGAAATCAATTCTGTTCTGATCAGAGTGGTCCTGCCCATTTCCCCAATCCTGACCACAGCATGCCCACACCCCATTCCCTCCATCTGTATCCACTCGGGATGCTACCCCTCATTCTTTCCTCGTGAGTTGTCCCTGACCTTCAGCCGCTCATTTTAAGTTTCATTTCTACCATTGACCAATCCCACAGGGACATCTCTCCCCTGGCATGCTCTTTGTTCCCCCAATTCTAAGCACCTTAAGTATAAAGTCCATGTCTTCAACTACTTTATATGCCTTTCATAGGGCTTCATAAATAGTAAATGCTCCAAAAAGATGTATTGCTTTGACTAGATTTGGAGCCTAGCTTGTTGTCTTGATCAGGATTTTCAATTCAACTTGCCCAAAAGAATAAGAGAAAAAAAATATTGGCAGCCAGACTCAGCTTTTCCCCCTACCTAAGGTTCAAACAGGAAGATAGTTCCATGAGTTAAATTTAACACTTGGCCAGGTGCGGTGGCTCATGCCTGTAATCCCAGCACTTCAGGAGGCCGAGGTGGGCAGATCACAAGGTCAGGAGATTGAGACCATCCTAGCCAACATGGTGAAACCCCGTCTCTACTAAAAATACAAAAATTAACTGGGTGTGGTGACACGTACCTGTAATCCCAGCTACTCAGGAGGCTGAGGGAGGAGAATCACTTGAACCTGGGAGTTGGAGTTTGCAGTGAGCTGAGATCACGCCACTGCACTCCAGCCTGGTGACAGAGCAACACTATGTCTCAAAAAAAAAAAAAAAAAAAAAACTTCAGCTGTCTATGTGCAGATAACCCATATCTCCTACAATTGGGAAATCTGTACTTAGGGAAAGGTATCAGTCCAGATTAAGATGTGGAGAAGAGACTCTTGGCAGAGAAACACTTTCTGAGTCACCAAATGAAAAAAATGCCTGTGTGGGGATTATCTGACCTGCACATGTACCTTTCATCACAGCCATACATAACCCATGGTCCTAGCCTAGGTGAATGAGGCAACAGGCATAGACCTGAAAGATTTTCATAATATTTTGCAAATTCTGTCCTCCTGACCCTTATCCAGAAGAGTAAGTTCTTATTTTCTCTGGCTATAATTTTCTTAACCCAAATTGGCTTTTAAAACATTAAAAAAAAAAATACCTCACAATTCTTAAAACCCTTGCATGAGTTTCTGGATAGTTACCTTGTTTTCTTAATTGTGACAACCAGGAGTCATTAGGACTTTAAATATTTTGTTGTGTGAGTTGGGGAGTCTTTAAGAATCAGTTAGGTATTCTAGAAAATGGTAGACCCAGAGAATGAACCAAGGTAGGCTGGCTTAGGAGAGGACAATTATAGTTCTTCTAGGAGGCAAAACATAATGAATGTCACACACAGACACACACACGTCTGTGTCTTTTAGTGTTATAGACTCAGCCCCAAAGGTGTTTATCTCCCGAAAGCCTGCTTCCACTAACAGTATACCCGCTAGACTAGAATCAAGGTGTCAACAGGGCCATATTCCCATTGAACTCTCTCAGGGACAATCAGGCCCTTGCCTCTTCCACCTTCTGGTAACAGCCAGTTTATGGCCAACTCCCTCCTAGCTCTTCCTCCATGGTCCTATTGCCCTCCCTTCTGTATCAAATCTCCCTCAGCCTCTCTCTTAAAAGTACACTAGCAATTGCACCGAAGGCCCACTAGGACACTCCAGGGTCATCTCCCATTTCAAAATCCTTAACTTTATCACATCTGCAAGTGTTCTCTCTTTTGCCACATAAGGTAATATTCACAGGTCCCAGGGATATCTTTTGGGAGGCCATTCTGTAGCCTACCACAGTGATGAACTATTATTATTTTGTATAGATCAAATACCACATAGTTAAGCTCTTAAATCATAAAGCAGCAAGATGTCAAAGAATATACACCATATGGGTAAGAGTGGTTATCTCTTGGGAGTGCTTAGTAGGGGATTTTCATTTTCAATGTATGTTTTTGAAGAATTTTATAGAGAGCATGTGATTGATATGTCTGTATTTGGGGATAAAACAATAAGGATTAAAGCAGAGAAAAGATACTTCCGGCAATTCTAAAGGAAGCCAACAATGTCCCTGTTGGGTACCTCCACTCTTGATGTCATAGCACTTATTTCCAGCTCTCTCTCCCTTCCCTCCCCTGTGCAGCTGTGCTCCTTTCTCTCATCTATGCAATTTGGATTGAAAACACACTTCAGGCAATTACATCCAAACTCGGTGTGCTTGGCTTCAAAGTCCCGGCTATTCCCTCTGTTGCAGGCTATTTTTCCTAATTTCCTCCTTCAAAGACCAAAGAAAGAAGTTTCCAGAAGGAAGGGGATGAGGAGAATAATTAGAAGAAATAAGAAATTCCTTTTTTTAACCCATGCTGTGAGATCTCTTAATTCTGTTATTGTTTTTATTTTTTTCTTCCCTCAACAAGGGCTGCAGTATCCTACTACATAGAAACAAACATACTCCTCCCTCATTTCTAAAACCCTACCATGTGTGGAATGGTATGCTGCTAACTATATATCATTATTCATTTTCTCAACCTGCATTTGTGGAGCAGTTGGCTATTTTTCAGCTACTATGAACAGCTGGCTGAAAATACAGTGATGAATAAGATAAAGGCTGCAAAAGGAAAATAAATCTGGGGGCCACAAAATCACTAAGCCAAAAGGAAAAGTCAAGCTGGGAATGGCATCAGGCAAACCTGCCTCCCATTTTATTCCTAAATAAGATAGCTACAAAGATTTAAAAATAAAAGAAGCTGCACACCTCCCTTTCAATTTGCCTACAAGGAAATTCCTCATGGGCAAAGGACAGACAGAAATCAAAGCCATTCTTCTGTTCATCTTTGACAAATTCATATCTGATTGCTTCCTCTGCCCTATTGTTTCACTAAGACAGACTGAGGCATAAGAGATTATTCCTCTACCTTCCTCTCGCATGTAAATTGTGTATTCAGTGAAAAGCTGATCAGAGACTCAAAAGAATGTAACCACTTGTCTCTTATCTACCTTTGACCTGGAAGTCCCCTTCCCTGCCTTTCCAGACCAAACCAATGTACACCTTACATGTGTTGATTGATGTCTCATCTCTCCCTAAAATGTGTAGGACCTGTATCTTATGCGACCTATCTCATTCTGTGACTTAGAATGTCTAACCTCCTGGGAATGCAACCTATTAGGTCTCACACTCATTTTACCCAGCACTTATTCAAGATGGAGTTGCTTTGACTCAAGCGCCTCTGACACTTCTCTCTCTCTCTTTTTTTTTTTTTTTTTTTTTTTTTTGAGACGGAGGCTCACTCTCTCGCCCAGGCTGGAGTACAATGGCGTGATCTCGGCTCACTGCAACCTCCACCTCCTGGGTTCAAGTGATTCTCCTGCCTCAGCCTTTTGAGTAGCTGGGATTGCAGGTGCCTGCCACCACACCCAGCTAATTTTTGTATTTTTAGTAGAGATGGGGTTTCACCACGTTGGTCCGGCTGATCTCGAACTCCTGACCTTAGGTGATCCACCCGTCTCGGCCTCCCAAAGTGTTGGGATTACAGGCCTGAGCCACCGCGCCCTGCCCACTGCTATTTCTTTAACATCCAATTTCTTTACAAGTGCCTTAGAAAGCCTGAAGGATCCATATGTCTGATAACCCAAGTACATATTTTGAATTAGAAATGTTGTTTCCTTCTAAAGGAGATTTTGTTACGTTAATGGCCAAATTTGTAAACCCCATAATTAGTCTATAAATTTATTAAAGAACTATAGTCACTATTATGTTACGACCATTTGGCCATATCAAAAAGGCATTTGTACTTATGAGCAACAGAGGACATTTTCCGCTGTTTTGGAAATAACCGAGTGTTTTTCCTTGTATATGTAATCAGACTTTTAATTAAATCAACTTGGTTTATCACTAGGTGCAATCACAGAGGTAAACACAGCTGGTGTGGGCATGTGGCTGGAATACATTGGAAAATGGAAGTGGAAGATCTGTTAAAAAACTGCCAATCTTCCTTTTATTCACTTCAAACATTGCAGAGAGGGGCTAGTTTTCACTAAATGAAGGCAGCAGTAAAGTGACTTCGTGAGTGGCATGAGCCATCTAGCAAATTATGGAACCTAAGAAGGGGGTCATGGGAACCCCCAGTTTATAGCCAGTTGGTCAGAAATATAGGAGGCCCAGAATTTAGAATTGGCATTGGAAGTAGAAGCAGGCTTGTGAGGCTGGCTGAGCCCTTAACCTGCGGCAGGGTCTGAGCTAACTCTGGGTAGTCAGCATCAGACTGGAATTTAATCATAGGACACCCAGTTGGTAGCAGTTGCATTAGAGAATTGGTTGGTATCGGGAAAAAAAAACAAAAACCACATTTGGTGTCAGAAATATTGTGGGTAAAAATGGCTAAGCTGCCAAAGAGTAGTTCTCTTATCGGTGACTTAAGGAGGATCTCATTCCAAGGGAGGTGCCTTTTCTAATACTGGAAGCCTGTGATAGCTCCTTGTTTCTTTTAGTTGCTTGGTTTAGTCTGGGCTTTAAAAATGTATATATTTTTTAATTCTCAAATGACACTATAAGCTCAATGAGAGTAGAAAGGGATCCCAACAGTATTGGATGCACATCAAGTTTTTATCATACTTGTCTCTAATTGAGTGTTATGACTCCTGTTTCTACAAAGTCTATTTCCAGTGAGCCCAGTCTGTGAGCTGCCACTTTGCCAATAAAACAACTGAGAGAGCTAAGGAAGGCACTTAATCCTGAGCTTTATTTATCTGTTTACTCACTTTACTTACTCTGTCGCCCAGGCTGGAGTGCAGTGGTGCTATCATGGCTGACTGCAGCCCCCGACCTCAGCCTTCCAAGTAGCTGGGACTACAGGTGCACACCACCACACCTGGCTGATTTTTTTTAACTTTTCTAGAGACAGGGTCTCCCTATGATTGGGCTCAAGCAAACCTCCTGAGCCTGAGGAGTGCTCGGGCTCCCGAAGTGCTAGGATTGCAATTTAAGCTTTAAACATTATGCATGAGGGCAGACTTTAGCTCAGAATTAGGATACTAGGAGATACCCTAAGATCTTTGGGGAATCATCACCACCTGAACACAGTTTTCTCTACAATCACCACCCTTCTCATTTCTCCTCACTTGGGGCAAATTCTCCTTTTTAGTCGCTTTCCACTCTGATTTTGAGTATCCCTCATACCCCAGTTTTCATCACTGGAATAATCCTCTATATCTTGAGAGTGGACACGGGGTGAAGAAATAATGTATAACTTATGTACCCCATAATATATTTGTTTGGGTATAATAAACAGATACATTTATGATCAGAATTCAAACTTATAGATACTTGGAACATTTAAATGCAACCTTCTAAAGAACCTCGTTTCCAGGCAAAAATTTTAACCTTGATATTTAAAAAAAAAATTTTAACATGGCAATTATTTTAATTTGGAGTTTACGTAAAACCAGAAGGATTAAAATTCATATATATCTGGCTTTTAACAGTCACCAGAGCACCTGAATTTCAGCTTAGTCCCTGTGCTAAGAAAGAAAAGCAGAAAGTAAATAGCAATTGAATGCAGCTATAAATCAGAAATGTATGCAACAGTTAAGGTATAAAACTAAAGCAGCACTTCCACTGGCCAGTATATTGTAAAATCTGTCTTCTCTTAGAATTAAAGAAAAACTAAATGAGGCCATTTGGAGGCTGGAAACACTTTAGAAATGCTCACTGTGTCAAATGCTATGATGGAAACTGCAATTATAATCTGAGTGACTCAGAAACAATGGATGAAATATTCCCAGGCCGCCTATAAACTACCCAGGGCATTTACTGTCTACTACTTGTTACACAAAATGTGTGTATTCCAAGTTCTACTAAGCCTAATTGCTAGAGCAGGGAGAGGTTTCTCCTCACTCTTTTTCACTAAAGCAGAGCCATGAACTGATTACATGGAATAAATGGCTTGTTAGGGCCAATGGTAAAACCCGAAACAAAGAAATGACACTGCTAAGTATCCATGCAGACACACTACTTAATCAGGTTCTCTCTATTTAGGCTTCATCCTCTACCAAAACCAAACTCCAGGTATGGTAGTCACCCCCACTTATCCACAGTTTCACTTGTTTGTTACCTTAGATCAACTGGTTTCAGTTTGTTACCTGAGATCGACTGTGGTCTGAAAATATTAAATCCTGATCATTATAATAGACAAAAGGTACAGTAGTCCTCCCTTGTTCATGGGGGATATGTTCCAGAATCTCCAGTGGATGCCTGAAACTGAGGCTGGTACTGACTGAACCCTGTTAATACATATATATATATACACACACACACACACACACACACACACAGATACATGCTTATAAAGTTTCATGTGTACATTAGAAAGTAAGAGATTAATAACTAATAATAAATAGAATAATTTATTATTTTAATCATGACTTTTTGCACTTTCGGGCCATTATTGAGTGAAATAAGGGTTCCTGGAACCCAAGGACTGCAATACAGTGGACCTAATAACCAAGAGGGCGGCTAAGTGACTCACAGGCGGGTCCATGTACAGTGTGGGGATGCTGGACGAAGGGATGATTCACATCACATGTGCAACAGAGCAGGATGGCATGAAATTTCTTCACACTACTCAGAACAGCATGAAATTTAAAACTTAGGAATGGTTTATTTCTGGAGTTTTCCATTCATGGCTATTGAAAAATTCGGTGTTCCCAGAGAAGGAGCTAGTTTTTTAAACAAATTTACTTTTATGTGAGAAGGCTTTCTGAGTATCCCAAATCTCTGTCCCCACATGTGGGCCCCATCTCTGACCTTCTGGAAGGAATTCTCATATCCCTTATGAGGATTCATGCTCCCAGCTTAAACTTTCCCAAAACAGGTTCAGGGATTGCTCTTTGGTGGATCTTTATCTTGCTGCTTGTGTGCAAATACTGTCCTACCCTGTGGCAGATCCACAGGCACTTGAAAGAGGTTCCATGTGCCTCTGTACCTTGTAGCAGCCTGGGAAGCTGTGCTGATTCATGTGATTTGCTGATTTTAGTCCCTGATAAAATTCTCTGTTACCACCCCAGTACGGCTAGCAGTTCCCTGAGGGTGCAAACATATATCCACAAATTGATCTGGTGGTTCTCCTGACAGTGCCAGACCCTCCAAGGCATAAGGTTGTAGCTCCAGTGGTCCCGATACACTATTTCTCTCTACCCAATCTGCACCAAGGCCTCCATGGGCTAGAGCTCTGTCCATGCTGTGTCCCGCTTTGGCCATGGAAGATTGCTGTTCCCTGGGGCTGAGCCATCCCTCCTGCACAGGTCGAGCTCGGTGGCACAAGCGCACATATCAGTGTGGGTCACTGCAGACTTAGGCCAAATGGACTCTTGAGGGAGATAGCGGGAGGGGGCAGATAGGAGGGGTAATTCTTCTTATGTGGATCTGGGATCCGTCCCAGTGCAGATCGGCTTGGACCTCAAAGTATTACATGGCTCTGTGGATTTGACCACAGCTCTGTTTCTCCTTGGGGCAACAGTGCCACCAGGGTATTGATTGGTGTAGAACCAGGCTGTCTTCTTTCAACTACTGCCTTCCACTTGATGTTTAAAACTTACAATGCTGAATGGCTCGTGATTAGACTCCCTCTTTATCCTGAATCCTCTCATATGGGGTGTAAGGTGCCCCTCCATCTTTCAGATGTACGTGTGTGTGTGTGTGTGTGTGTACACAGGCATACATATACCACATGCATACATATACCACACACATACCACACGCATATATATACACACTGCCCTTGGGGACAGGTTTCAGATCACGCCTGTCTCCCATCCCACCCCAACCAAGAGCCTCCTCAGGCTGTCAATGAGCTCATGCAGATAGACAAGAGGAGGGCTAGTGCCCACTCCACAAACTGGATCTATCTTAATTTCATCACCAGCCCAAATAGGGCCCTGGAAATCAGTACCATGAGTTAAAAACAAGCTTGTTTCAAATGCTGTGTGGAAACCCTGATAAATCTGATATTTTCTGTACTATTTACCAAAGATAGTCTGAGTTTTCTAGCAAATTAACATTTGAATTGTGCATTTGTTAAGGGTTTATTGTTTGCATGTAACAAAAACCAGTTCCAGCTACTTTAGACCAAAATAGGTAATTTGTTGTAAGGTTTCAAGCCAGGCTCTGAGGATTTCAAAGTAGGATTGTGGATCTTTCCTCGAGAACCTTGTGCTTAACTGAACTCTCTGCAGTTTCTTTGTGTTACAGTTCAAGTCCTAAACTCTGAGCAGAAAGAATTGGGTGTCTGCTTACCCATGCTCCAGTCAGCTAAGACTAAGAATGCAGTTCCAGGTAACTCAAACCAGGCACTTTGGACCTAGCCCTCTGAGCAAGATGCAAAGATGGGAATCTCTGTGGTCTGGGCTACAAAAAGTATATACTATGGAGAGCATTACTTTGTATTTTTTTTTATTACTAAGACAATGGTCATTACCAAATGACTACAACTCTATCTTATGATTTATATGCGACTATTTTACATTTTTTGAAAAGGAAAGTAATCTTGAAACTAAATCCATTTCTTCTGAACTTGAGAGACCTAAGCCCCTAAAGGTGTACACAAGGGGTTTCTTAACCAAAAATAAAATTCTAAGCCCCCCCCAACAGACTAAACAGACCCCCTTTGGGCCAATGGGACCCTAGAGAAAACTGAAAAGTTAAATTCCCCTCCAAGACAGGAAGGGAGGTTGAACATTCTTCATTATACCCCCTCCCTTTTGAAGTTTAGGCACAGCTAATCAGCATTAATATCAAAACAGAGATCATAAGACTGACAAAACAGACTCTTTTTGGCAATAAGATGCAAATTCCAACCTGACTCTGGTATAACATCACATGCCAGATAGCAGACAGAAAAAAATAAAAATATTTTACCCCAAAATATATTTCTCTGACATATTTTGAAATGGCCCTGCAAAGCCATCTTGCGGGGGGGGGGGGGGGAATTTGCACCTGCAGAGAATCTACATTAATGCAGCTGGGGCTTTCCCAGATCTAAGAGAGATTAACTAACAGCCTGACACCTTTTATACTCTGGTAAGAAACATTTACCAATTATTCTCTCCGAAGGTGGTTACCTAGAGGCTTCATCTACATAGCAAGAACTTTGGTTTCCACAACCCCCTTTATCTTAACTTAAGCATTTCTTTCTACTGATTTCAAGTTTTTAGACAAAGCTTAATTCTTTTAACAAATTTCCGATCAGAAAATCTTTTTTTTTTTGAAACCAAGTCTCGCTCTGTTGCCCAGGCTGGAGTGCAGTGGCGCGATCTCAGCTCACTGCAACCTCTGCCTCCTGGGTTCAAGCGATTCTTCTTCCTCAGCCTCCTGAGTAGCTGGGATTACAGGCACGCACCACCATGCCCAGCTAATGTTTGTATTTTTTTAGTAGAGACGGGGTTTCACCATGTTGGCCAGGCTGGTCTCAAACTCCTGACCTCAGGTAATCCACCTGCCTCAGCCTCCCAAAGTGCTAGGATTACAGGCGTGAGCCACCACACCGAGCCAGAAAATCTTTTAATCCACCTATGACCTGTATGAGCTCCCCACCCATACTTCAAGATGTCCTGCCCTTTTGGGCTGAACCAATGTATATCTTCCACATATGGATTTATGATTTTTACTTGCAATTCCTGTTTCCCTGGAATGTCTAAAACCAAATTATGACCTGACCACTTCAGGTTCACTTTCTCAAGACATATTCAGACTGTTTCCTGGGCCATGGTCACTCACAATGGCTCAGAATCAAACTCTAAAAATTTTACAGTTTGATTTTATTCATCAACAGGTTTTAAAAATTCAACTGCTCACTAATTCAGAAAGGCCCTCCTTTATTTATCATTGTTAGTAGTGACAAAACCATATGAGTATGCAGCAACTTGATTCTTGCCTCCTCAGAGGAAATAATTCATCCAAGGGACATAAGGCAGAGTGAGAGACTGAGGCAGGTTTTGGAGCAGGAGTAAAAGTTTATTAAAAAGTTTTAGAGCATGAATGAAATGAGGTAAAGTACATTTGAGAGATCCAAGTGTGCTGTTCAGCCCTTGACTTGGAGTTTTGTACATTGACATGATTCCAGGATCTGTGTTTCTTCTCCCCTGATTCTTCCCTTGGGGTGGCCTGCCCACATGCACAGTGGCCTGCTAGCATGTGACAGGGGCCGCATACACAGTGTGCTTACTGAGGTTGTGCTCATTTGAGGTGTTTTTCCCTTATCAGTTGAGTGTTCCTAGAGGAAGGTTATATACCAGTTAAATGCTACCATTTTGCCTCTTAGCATGCATGCTTGAGCACACTTTCCCAACTCCCGAGAGCTTATCAGGAAGCTGCTGATCACTAGATTCAGGTGTTTTCTAACTCCTGGGAGACTGCCTTTCCCTGGAACCAGCCACAACCAGTGATTATTTTAGAGAGACATTTTAAAAACCACCTGACCATCTCCTGATGTTTCTGGTGTGGGGTTGGGGACCCTCTCCTGCTCTGCTCATCTTCCTAGCTCCCTACTCTAATATTTCCTCCCTCAGGAGTTCAAGACCCAATTCTTTGGGAATCTGGATGAAGATTAGTCTTCTGTAACTGTTTCTTGCTGGCAGAGGGGCATTGGTGATTGTTCTGTGGGTCCTGGCCTCTTATTAGCTCTCAGGGCAGGGTGGCTCCATGGGTTGGTGAAAGTAGTATCCAGCCAGGTCTAAGGGAGACACAGGCAAGATTTCACCTCTGTTGCATTCTTCTGATGGGCAGTCTATGGGTCTTCTGTAGAAGGGTGACTCTTGAATATTGAGAGGATGGTATCCCTTACTGGGGATCATCTGGAGTTTGATGGCCCATCCCTCTTGTTTCTCCTGAGCTGCAGCCAGAGTTCACTAGTTAGTTCAAAGGAATAAGTAGGGTCATTATAAATTGCAGACAAAAACTCGAAAACAACTTTAATAGATTTATTAGAATCTAATAAAAGGTATACAATTGTTCTTGAAACATAATTTTTTTCTCTCCTGCTCTCTTTTTTATTAAAAGCAAAATCATGATAGGACTCATTTGTTTGCAGAATAAACTTTAGCCTTATGAACCTTCGCCTGATTATTTGCATAAAGCACAGCAAGAGTAATTATTTGCCTTATAGCCTTCTTTTTAAATTGGCTTTGATGAAACTTTGTTCTGTAAGGAATCTCACATAAGACTTTTTAAAGCCATAAGCTTAGCCAGGGGTTTGTGCCATCAAAAACCTGTATGAGTTGGGTAAATTCCTCTCCTCATGAGGTCCCAAGATTAGTTGGGGCTCCTGGGCCTGTCAGAAAGTAACATTCTTTACTTGTCACAGGTCAGAAACCTTGTACAGGGACTGTGTAGACAAGGTATAAGGTCAGTTTTCCCAAGGATCTTTTATTGGCTCTATAAGTCAAATTTGATTTTTCTTTTTTTTTTTTGAGATGGAGTCTTGCCCTGTAGCCCAGGCTGGAGTACAGTAGTGTGATCTCAGCTCACTGCCACTGCTTCCTCCCAGGTCCCAGTTCAAGCAATTCTCCGGCTTCAGCCACCTGAGTAGCTAGGACTACAGGAACGTGCCACAATGCCCAGCTAATTTTTATATTTTTAAGTAGAGATGGGGTTTCACCATGTTGGCCAGGCTGGTCTTGAACTCCTGACCTCACGATCCACCTGCCTCAGCCTCCCAAAGTGCTGGGATTACAGGCTTGAGCCACCACACCCAGCCTTAAGTTTGATTTTTTAAAGGAAAGCACATCATTCTAGTCAAAGCCTTGGTAAAATAACCAGTTTCTCTAATTGCGTCCTACTGCAAAGAAAACATTTTTATTGCACTTATGCAAATAACTATATTGCCATAAGTTAAGAATACTCACATATAGTTTCTAAATTTTAGAGAAATCAGGTAGAGAGGAATATGCTCAAAATTTTGTTTATAGGAGTATACTTAATTGTTAAAAGCTGTAAATAGCTTAAAAGAAAAGTTTTCTTGGCTTTGAAAAAGAATCAGCAAGGTTTTAAGCAAAAAGTCGTGAAAGGATTATGTCAGTCTTCTCTTAGTTCAGTCCAGCTCTCCATGTTTCAGCTCTCCATGAGGGTCCTGAAAGTTTTTTCACCTATTCTAATGTCACAATCACTAAAGTTATCAGAAATCTGCATTTAAGAGCACCTGTTAGAGTCCTATATCTGATTATAAAGCCATCTTTTGAAGAGGATCAAAATAAGACAATAATTGTCTGTGGATGACAAAAAGTCTTAGGCAAGCCACAGTCAAAGAACAATTGACAAGGAAATGTGTTACCTCTGAGGCACAAAATAATTTAACATAACAATGATAATTATTACTGATAACATATAATAAATTATATCAGAATTATAAGAATTTTGCATAAATTTGGAACACATACCAATAACACATTTATACAGATACAGTGCAAAGAAAACCAAACTTTACATTTGCATTAGTGTACTATTGATGTCAGACACAATTCTTAATAAATCCTTATAGACAAATCTATGTAATCTTAATCAGTTTGACTGTAAGATAAGATTTTCATAAACCTTTTATAACCCTTTACAATTTTTCATTAAAGAGTAGAACGTTCATATAAGAAAACTATGTTGTGCTTCTATTCCAATGTTCAATTTACAGATAAACTGTAAATACTAGGTATACTTAGTAATAATCCTTTAATTTTAGCTAATATGTTCACACAGAATTTGTTTTACAAATTAATTTTTCACAAACCTTCCACAACTTGCTCAAATCTTTAGCTTTACCCTAACTTAAAATGATCCTTTAACCCTCTAGACCAAAAAAAAATCCACATTCCCATTTCTTGTAATCTTTTACCAGAAACATGTTCTACTTTCTTCACATGCCTTTCATGTGAAACTGTTCTTTCAGTGGTCTTACGTACAAATTACACTGTTAACTCTTAGCAACTTTTACTTTTGGTGAAAAACCTGGTAGCAGATTCTGATTATGTCCTAGATTTAGAGCCTAGGACATCAGACAGAAGTTCAGATAAGGTTTTACTTTTACCAGCAAGGCTTGGGGACATGGCAAACTGTGTATGTCCACAGTCCTTACCTAGAATTTAATGGCTTTAAAGCAGGCAAGTTGTACAATTAAAAGTCATAGTAGTTGTTTATGAAGCATTTAGTAGGCCTAATAACCTTTAAAATTGTATAACGTTTTTTCATAAATTCCTTTCATGAATCTTTTTATGACTCAGACCATTACAACATGTTTGGACTTTTTTGGTCCTAAGCATTCCTCTTTGTAAACAACCAGTTATTTTACTTTAGGACAAAAATTTACCATAAAAGATCCTTTTTCATACAAAATCTCCTCTTTATAACTTTTCTTACCAAAAATACCTCTTTACCTTTATAACTTTTGAATTAGACAAAATTCATTTTCCTTCTATTAGGAAGTTATGGTTTGTACTGCATGTTGCCGTGTGAGCCCTGTGAAAGGGGAGCATATAAGGAGGTTATCCACATACTGTAGAAGTTATGCCCACCTCAAGAGATTGCTCAGTTAGATTTTTGCTAGAGCTTGTCTGAATAAATGTGGGCAATATCTAAACCCCTGAGTTAGGACTGACCAGGATGAAGTTAATAGATAAAGATTTAGGTAGCTTTCCCAGGAGAAACAGGGCTATTAAAGGGAAAGATGAATTCAGAGATCATGTGAATATTAAGCAGACACCCATCTTGGAAAGTATATTTTTGCACCAAAGAGGTGTGGGATATTTAGACATTCATTACCCAGGGACTGATGGGAGAATGGTAATTGGTCCCTTAAATAATATAAAGGAGTGTGAATCTTTTCTTTTGGAGGGAAGTGGTGCCATTTGCCCCCATTACCTGGCAGGATTCGGAGGAGAGTTGTTTAGAAAAGATTAGCACAGAGTAGGCAGCTCTTAAACCCAAAGGGAAATTTATAATTTTACTTGCCACCTCCAGAGTTGCCCTTGGCTTTGTTCTGTTGATGGTGAGGTCTGATTTGGAAACTGGCCAGAGCGTAGAGCTCCTGCAGCTCAAGGCCATCGGGGGTGGGGATTCTGTCCTAGGCACCCTTCAGCCCTCAAGGCAGCCCTGTTTCCAGTACCCAAGCTTGTGGCAGAGGTGGCAAGCTGTGCGGAACTTTTCCCCACTTATCCCATTGAGGCACATTGCCTTCCAATGGCCTGGCTTCCCACACCAATGGCAGTTACCTGGGAGGGTATTCTGGGGCAACCTGCAGGGGCTGGAGGGCTTGTAAAACAGCCAGTAGTTGAGCCTATTTCTTATTTCTGTGTTTCTCCTTCTCTTTAGCCCTGTCCTCCTTATTCTACTCTCACCTATAAAATACTGAAGAGGCTAACTTGAGGATTTCCATCATAGGGGCACTGGTTTCTAAGGCCGACTTTTATAATTTTCTCCCACTTCTTGAGGATGCATCCAAGGAGCATGTTATGTGGTAGGGAGACACGATTACCCATCTGCAAAGAGAGAATAGAGGAGAAAACAAAGGAAAAAAGATGTTGCCTGTTATCTCCCTATTATCCTTTCCTGAACAGGGTGACCCTCATTCATCCTTAGGGTTCTAGAATGAACCAGTCTTACCGTGTACCTTAACTTTGGTCCCATCTCATCACAATTACTCACTTGAGAACAGAGGAGATACTGGAATGAACAGAAGCCCCCTATTCATCCTTGGGGTTCCAGAATGAACCAGTCTTACCAGGTACCCCTAACCTTGCCTTCATCTCTGTTCTAATGGTAATCTGTCCTTGGACCAGCCTTCATCTCTGTCCTATGGGAACTTTTTATTCTCTTGCACCTGCAGCCTTCAGCTGGCCTATATTCTTGTCCTCATGAACTTACAGTGACTCTCATTCAGAGCATTTTAGCACAAAATGATTCTCTCTTTTCTTATAATTCCATTTCCCATGCTTTTTAAGCAGACAAGAAGCCTGTTTTTCAGCTAACTGCTACAAGGGGCTGGACTTCCCTCCCTTCAAATATGACCTTGAAGGTCTTGACGCGTATTGAGAAGGGCACGGAAGTGATTAGAGAAATGGAGGAAAATTTGTATTTGGGGTTCCTTGTCCTCACCAGGGTAACATACAGAACAAATGCTTGAAAAGACAGGTTAATCCCTCTGCTACAGGAGGAAGTGGGAAGAAGCAAGAGGAATACTCATGGAAAGCCTTCATTTGTTTGCAAAAACAGTAGTCCTTGGATTTGAGAGGGCAATGTTTATTTGCCCACCTGACATAAAGGAGGAACCTCTGGAGGAGGATAGGGGCCTGGGATAAGGGCTAGCAAATGGCAAGGAAAGAATTTCCCTTCCTCCCAAAGTGGGTGGTAACTCAAAACAAAACAAAAACAATGACAACAACAACAACAAAGCAGCATGTAAGTGGGGTCCTTAAAGGGCCACAGAGTTAGGCCCTATGCAGGCAGACAAACTGCTTCAAAAGCAAAAAATCTTGGCCCTGGAGCATAACTGGGATGAAAATAAAAGTGTATGGAAAGTCATAAGGAGCTGGCAGAGCTGGGGTTCTGATTAGTGTTTATCCTAGCAATGAGCCAAGAGACAGGGAAAGAGTTGGAGGTCATCTGAGCTGGTAGAGTAAAAACAAGTATAAATCTCAGGGGATATCTCCAAGGAGTCCATGTCTTCGCTGCCAGACAAATGCAGCAAGAGCCATGGGTGCACAAATAGCAGGGAGTGTATTTAAGGCAGAGAAGGAAGTCATGCAGCATGCAAAGTAAAAGCAAAGAAGAAGCAGACTTGCCCCCAAGGCAGACGATCTGGCAGGTGTACAAGGCCATTTCAGAATACCCACAGAGAAAACCAGAGAATAAGTGGTGTGGATTTTGGGGAAAGATCCAATTTTCGTTGAAAAAGCAGAGGAAACCCCAAATATTTCATGGTCTTAGGCTTTAGCCTCACCACTCTTGCTGGCCTCCTGTCCAGGAGGGCCACTAGGGCCTCAGATCTATGCAGTGTGGACTCCAAAGTCCTTTCCACCCCAACAAGCCACCCATCAGGGTGAGCTGAGAGATCAGCTTTGGGGGAGCAGAGCCACTGAGACCAAGACAAATTGTCCTGGGGACTGGTTAATAAGCAGGAAAGTGAAAGTCAAGAAAGAAACTGAGTACAGGGATTGAACACCTCCAGCCAAAGGAGGAGAGGCATAGAGGTATCTCACCACTGGGGAACATATCCAAGTCACATGGCACCAAAATATGTTAGCAATTAGAAAATCTGCACAGATCCTCAGCAACTTGATTCTTGCCTCCTCAGAGGAAAGAATTCATCCAAGGGGCATAAGGCAGAGTGAGAGACTGAGGCAGGATTTGGAGTAGGAGTGAAAGTTTATTAAGAAGTTTTAGAGCAGGAATGAAAGGAAGTAAAGTACACTTGGAAGAGGGCCAAGCAGGCAACTTGGGAGATTCAAGTGCACTGTTCAGCCCTGGACTTGGGGTTTTATACATTGGCATGATTCTGGGATTTGTGTCTCTTCTCCCCTGATTCTTCCTTTGAGGTGGGCTGTCCACATGCACAGTGGCCTGCTAGCACTTGAGAGGGGCCGTATGCGCAGTGTGGTTACTGAAGTTGTATTCTACTCACTTGAGGCGTTTTCCCCTTACCATTCAAGTATTCTTGGAGGAAGGCCATATACCAGTTAAACACCACCATTTTGCCTTAGTGTGCATGCTTGAGCCCACTCGTCCAACTTCTAAGATCTTATTGGGAAGCTACTGATCACCAGCTTCAGGTGTTTTCTATCTTTTGGGAGACTGCCCTTTTCTGGTGCTGGTAGCAACCAATTATTATTTTACAGAGACATTTTAACCACCACCTGACCATCTCCTGATGATCACCTGACATTCCTGGTGGGGGTGGGAGCCCTCTCCTGCACTGCTCATGTCTGCCTAGCTACCTACTCTAACATGATAAAGCTACATGGGATCATGAGGACCTTAAGTTTCTTTGCTTTTGACTACAACGGTATTATCTCCATATAGTAATGCTGGTTTTGTCCTCAATGAGGAATATTCATTCTATATAATTTTCTTGAATAAATACTTGAGAAATTATTTAAATTTAGCATGGTACAGATAACAAACATGCATGCAGTGTTTTCTGTGTCAGTGTGCATGTTTGAGCCCACTCACCCAAGTCCTAAGATCTTATTGGGAAGCTGCTTATCACCAAATTCAGGTGTTTTCTGTCTATTGGGAGACTGTCTTTCCCTGGAGCCAGCTGCAATCAATTATTCTTTTAGAGAGGCAGTTTAACAAACACTTGAGAGTAGGAGAGCCCCTACTCTCCTGAACACTGCACACACAATCTTCCCAAACCTAGGGTTCATGGGGATGAATACAAAAGGGGTCCTTGGGTGGAAATGAGGATTGGGAGCCACTAAATTGTAAGCGACCGCAGTTAGAGTTCAGCCTCTGCAGTAATCCTAATGCAGAAATAAAAACATTCTGCTCTTTATAGGAAGTTACAGTTCTTCCCAGGAAAAACTTCATAAATGAGGCTTCTCTTGTTTGCCACCCTGAGGTTGGTTCCAGCCAGTTTCACACATTCCTAAGTTGGAGTTTTGGTCTGTGCATAAAGTAATTCTTCAGTGATTTGCGTTTCTCTTGTAGGACATCTGAATAACCACACAGACCTTTCACTATAATTCTCTGTTGTGTTGATGAAAGGGATGGCTGTCAGGTTAGATGCAGTTTAGCAAAATAAAATAATCACCAGCCTATAGAACACTTTCATTAAATCATCATGTGGGACGGTTGTGTACTTTTGTTCTCTAAAGATTTTGAAATGTGTTCTTTTATCTGTCACTTGGTTCCACAGTCACGGTGTATCTGTCCCTTCAAAACTAAGAAATAACTGTCTAGTAATAATTCAGATTTAAATATTACCTGTTTATTAGAGTGGAACCAGTCACTTTTTCATATATACTCTTCGTGACACCCTGAGAGATGAGTGATATCACCTTCTTTTACAAATAAGGCAACTGAGGCTTAACAAGATTAACTTGATTCATGTGTGCTCAGTAGCACCCTAAAATTGAAGCTACAAAGTTCCAGGCAGCAAGGATTGTATCTATCAGTTTCTTCTTGTATTCTCAGTACCTAGCCCAAAACAGGCCTATAATAAATATATAAGTAAAGATTAAGTGAATGAATCTGTCTTCAAACTCCATGCTCTTTCCACTATACCATGTTTTCTCTGAGATGGTACTGGGATGTACTTTGCCCCTAAGTGAGGAAACGATTGTATCTATCTGTAGTAATTATATATTATGTATATGATTATGTCTATAATATTCTAAAGTCATAGAATATATTTATATTCCCAGCCATTGTCATATCTTTATGTGTTTCTGGCATAAAGAAGGTTAGTTGGAGAATATGGAAATAAATCATTAAAAATCAATGATTGAGGATTATTATTTTATGTTTGAATGCTAGCATGTTATTATTGGACTTACCAAAATAGAACTGTGAATGCTGGGATATTTTTCTTCCCTCCTAACAATATATAAAATGCAACTCCCCTGAAGCAAAATTATTTTACATTTTCTTTTGTCAATATGTTTAGTCATTGATGTTTTAGAGCAGTAAAAATATACTTACTGCAAACCTCAACCAAAGTTGCTGGAAGGAAAGATGAAGACAGATCACCCATGCTACAAAAATTATCCTTAAGGGAAAATTGCTCCAACTTTATACATTTGTTGATTATACTACATTGTTTTAAACCTGGATTCTAGTTCAAATGATTGACTTGTCTCCCCAAAATACCAAAAGAATTACAACATCTATTGACTTACAAGTCCTTTGCAAACCCCCAAATTGCAAAAGACTTTCTTTGTCTGAGGAAATGCCACCAGTAATTACTGGAGAAAATGGCTGTATTGATTTAGAACAATGATTTATATTAGCTTAGCAAATACAGTTTGGGGTCAGTTACCAGATAGTAGTTTTTCTTTCAGAGTTTATAACTCCTTAGTATGTATAAAACTGAAAGAATGTGTGCTATTCAACTTGTAACCATGATTATTGTGTAAACCACTTTAAGTAAATACATAAACATAAACCATAGACCAGAAGACATCAGAGCTGCAGGCCTGTACATAGTACCTCCCTATTAAAGCTGTCTATTCAAGTGTTTAAAACAGACTAAAACAATGTTGCTTAGAGAAGTATGTTTAAAAAAACACAGTTTTATAAACCTCACGATTATATGAGGCAAAATAATAGAGTTTGATAAAATCCTTTTGAGTCGTGGATCTCTTTGTGATTCTAATGAATATTAGGTACCTGTTTCCCCCAAGTGGAAATGCATACAGAATTTTACATACAACTGTAGAGGATTCTCTAATTTCTGAAACTCTTCCATCTCAGTTAAGAATATAAATCATGGCCGGGCGTGGTGGCTCACGCCTGTAATCCTAACGCTCTGGGAGGCTGAGGCAGGTGGATCACCTGAGGTCAGGAGTTTGAGACCAGCCTGGCCAACATGGTGAAACCTCATCTCTACTAAAAATACAAAAAATTAGCTGGGCATGGTGGTGCACACCTGTAATCCCAGCTATTCGGGAGGCTGAGGCAGGAGAATTGCTTGAACCTGGAAGGTGGAGATTGCAGTGAATCCAGATCGTGCCATTGTACTCCAGCCTGGGCAACAAGAGTGAAACTGTCTCAAGAAAAAAAAAAAGAAGAAGAAAAAACATAAATCACTTCAATTTTTAGGTCACAAGTTTACTTGGACTTAAAATTGCATGTAAATGTTTATTTATTTATTTATTTATTTATTTATTTGCCTGTTTTTCTAGGTAACATCCCCCCCTCCTGTTTTGTTTTGTTTTGTTTTGTTTTGAGACAGAGTCTGGCTCTGTCACCCAGACTAGAGTGCAGTGGGGTGATCTGGGCTCACTGCAACCTCCAGCTCAGTGCAACCTCCACCTCTTGGGTTCAGGCCATCCTCCCACCTCAGCCTTCCAAGTAGCTGGGACTATAGGTACATGCCACCACACCCGGATAATTTTTTTATTTTTGATAGACACGACTTCGCCACATTGCCCAGGCTGGTCTCAAACTCCTGAGGTCAAGTAATCCACCCATCTCGGCCTCCCAAAGTGCTGGGATTATAGGCGTGAGCCACTGCACCTGGCCTGTAACCCGTTTTTCATTATATTTGTTTGGCTCCAAGTGCCCAGAAGTTATAATAATGTAGCATTTGGGAAAGTTATTCTAGCAATGTGGCATTAGAGACCATGCCATTCTTCCAGGCCTTTTTCCTTCCAACTATGTAGTGGATTGCACTGCTTACCTTGTGCAGAGTGGCCTGCCAAGTGCTTCTGGACTTTCCAGTGTATAGTTTCCTCTGGAACCTTATTTGAAGCCACATTCAGGAAACAAGATGGAACTAGACTCAGAATAGTAATAGAACTTCTGGGCACCATTCTTGCCTTTCTCAGTTAATTTCATTGTGATATCAGTTAGTTAAAATAGTATAGAGGTGTCATGGCCTTTCCCAAGCACTAACAGTGATCAGGTAGGCCCTATGTGACAAAAAGGGTTTAAAAAATACATAACTGTCTCAAGGATCTTATAAATCCAGTTGGGGAGAGGAGACCTCATGAAATAGTCAATAAAATAAGAAAATGCTGTATTATTCAGTATAGACACAGAATCAGAAGACATATTGACTTATATTGATTGATGCTGACAGTAAACAGAAAACTAGAAGATAATTACAGACTGAGTATTTCTTAGAATGTGTTCCCAAACTTTCTTGGTCACAAAGCCTGTTTTATAGCACACAATAATATCCCAAAGAGCACATTGGAGAATCCCAATTGGAATAATCATAGGAAATTCTCCTGGAAAAAAGAGGGCCTAGAGAAGTAGGATATAAGTTTAGTAAGGTCTAGAATCACCTTCACTAGAATCACCAGGAGTTGTTTAAAAGAAAAAACACCAATTACTGAGCCCCACCCTTGCCCTGTGAAATCATCATTTCTGGTGTGAGAGCCCTGGAAATCAGCATTTTTATATCAGGTTATTTTTATGCAGTCAGGTATAAGAACCCACATCTGGACAGACATAAGAGGGAAGGCTCTTCATTACTATCTAGTCAAAGGCTCTTCATTACTACTTAGCCAAATAATTATATAATACAATGCTTTGGGCTCTTTGAGTTTAATCTCAAACCTTGATAAAATTTTTAAAAAGTTGTAAGATTTCGCATTGAGTGACAGCTACCAGGTTCTCATTTCCTGGACCTAACAGAATAAACACCTGATACTTCTGATATAGTCATTTAGGATTCCATTGTATAGTTTTTAGCATTTACTTGCTGCCATACAACCATGATTCAAATAATGCAAGATTTTTGTGTGCATAAAAGTTACACACACAGACATATATACTTTTAAATATTTTTATTGACACACGTACAAATGTTCACAGTTTAATACACATATCAGTCTTCATAGAAATAAAGTAAGGGAAGGAAATAATTATAAAATTAGTTTTTTTTTTCCTGCGACTGCAACATCCTGAGTAGAATTCGAGGGCCAGGTAACTCTAATGCTTGCGAGAGTACCTGATGAAAGATTTCTATTTATTTTTCCTCAGTAAAAAACATTTTTTACAAGGCAATCTCATTCTCTCTGGTTATTAAACAGTGGATGAGACTGAGTGCCTTTTCTCTCAAGAGGTAAAGCGGAAGAGAATTTACTTTTACTAAGTATTTCCTAAGGCACAGGTCCTTTATAGCATATATTTCATTTAATACACAAACGAACTCAGTAAGAAAGGTGGTTCATCTTTGAGTCACTTTCAGAGTTTAAGAAACCCAAGCTTAAAGAAGTCAGATGGCCTCCTTAAGGTCTTATGACTATTGAGTGGGAAAGCCAGAAGTTCAACCTCTATCTGCCTTCTTTTTCACATGAGAGCACATTGCTTCTGAGAACAGCAGAAGTCTCTAGACAGCATTTGTAACCCAGGACTCACTCCAGTCTTCCTAGCGACAAACTACTTCCGTGGAGAGCAGCAGCCCCCAGTGGCTTTAGCTCAGTGGAGTTTGCCATCCCTGGGAGCTGCCACTGCCCTCGTGGTGTTCCCAGGGTCCCCCATACCCCCACAAGTACAACAGAGCAGTGATTACCAACATGGACTTGGGTTTGACAGTGGCTGTCTGCTTAACCTTAAGTATATTGCCCAATCTCTCTGAGACTATTTCCTCAGGGCAAAATGGGAGTAATGTCCACCTTATAGAATGGTGTGGGAGTCTTTAACAGCTTTAATGAAATATAATTTACATATAATAAAATCACTCAAGTATGCAGTTCAATGAGCTAGACGAACGTATTTAGTTGGGCAGCTGCTTCCAAAGTCTAGTTTTAGGACATTTCCATGACCCCATAAAGTATCACAGGGCCCTTTTCCAGTCAATCCCCTGGCCTATCCTTCTTGATTCCAGCAGTCATTTAATCTTTCTAACAACAGGTTTACCTTTTCCAGGATATGGTATAAATGGAAACATGTAGTCTTTTCTGTCTACTATCTTTCACTTAGTTTGATGGTTTGTAGTTCATATATTTGTAGCTTGTTCAATCCCTTTATTGCTGAGTGGTATTCCATTGTATGGATATACCACATTTTGTTCATCTCTTCACCATATGATGGACATTTGTGTTGTTTCCATTTTTGGCTAGTATGAATAATGCTGCTTGAATATTATGCACACTTCTGTGGACATAGGCTTTCATTTCTCTTGGGTAGATACCTCGAAGTAGAATTGCTGGACCATATAGTAAATGTATGTTAAACATAAGATGCCATCAAACTGTCCAAAGAAACTATACCATTTTGAATTCCCACAATGCTCCATGACCTTGCAACACTTGATATTGTCAATCTTTTTAATATTTGCTATTCTAGTGCATGTACTATGGCTTCTCAGTGTGGCTGTAATTTGCATTTCCCTAATGATTAATGATTTTGAACTTCATTGTACATGCATTTATATATTCTTTATGGAGTCCCTGTTCAAATTATCTACATTATGAGTGTTTATTCAAATCATACATCTTTTTTGTGGTTTGTTTTATAGCCCAGCATATGGTTATCCTGGTGATATCCCATGTGACTTCAAAAGAATGTCTATTCTTGCCTCTATTGTGGAACAGTAATCCAATTTCCCCTTGGTGGTCAGGATCCATCACTTCAGCCTAGACTGTAACTCCCTTTTTGGCCTGTTGATTCAGAGGCACCAGGAGCCCAAAGTGGCCAGGTGGCAGTCTTAACTTCCAGTTCAATAGAGTTATTGTTATCTTCTGGTGGGAGCCCTCCTCCCTCTGGAACTATCACCTCTAAGCCAGAAGAGCATAAAGCAAGGGGAAGAGGAAGCAAATATTTTGCTAGTGCGTCACTAGGGGTAATAGTGAATGCTGCCCCTCCCATCTGTACCCCTTGATTCCTGGACCTGAAAATTCTGGCTATGAGAGAAACAGCACCATATATTGGACACTGATTTAAAACATGTAGAGCCTTCTGGAGAAACTTGCTAGGTATTATCACATAGCTGGCACTGTAACTGAATCTTCAAAATGCCATTTCACCATTTATCAAGCCAGCTGCTTCAAGATAGTGGGGAACATGGTAAGACCAATGAATTCCATGAGCGTGAGCCAGTTGCCACACCTATTTTGCTGTGAATTCCTTGATCAGAAGTAATGCTGTGTAGAATACCATGACAGTGGATAAAGCATTCTGTAAGTCCAAGGATGGTCGTTTTGGCAGAAGCATTGTATTCAAAGAAGGCGAATTTATATCCAAAGTAAATGTCTGTTTGGGTAATAACAAAATGCTCTCCCTTCCATGATGTAAGAGGTCCAGTATAATCAACTTGCCACCAGGGAGCTGGCTGGTCATCCCAGGGAATGATGCCATATTGGGGACTCAGTGTTGGTCTCTGCTGCTGGCAGATTGGGCACTCAGTGATGGCTATAGCCAGGCCAGGCTTGGTGAGTGGAAGTCCATGTTACTGAGCCCAGGCCTAGCCTGCCTCCCTGCCACTACGGCCCATTTTGTTCATGAGCTTATTGGATGATAATAGGAGTGGCTAGGGAAAGAGGCTGAGTGGCATCTAATGAATGGATGATGGCATCTAATGAATAATCAAGTGGATTCTATCCACTTGATTATTAAAATCCTCCCCTGATGAGGTCACCCTTTGGTAAGCATTCACAAGGGATACCAATATCTTCACTTTTTTTTGCCCATTCAGAGAGGTCTATCCTCATATCTCTTCTCCAAATTTTTTGTTCACCAATTTTCCAATCATGTTCCTTCCAAGCTCCTAACCATCCAGCCAAGCCACTGGGTACAGCTCATGAATCAGTATATAATCACACGTCTGGACATCTGGACATTTCTCTCCAAGCAAAGTGAATAACCAGATGCACTGCTCAAAGTTCTGCCCAGTGGGAAGATTTTCCTTCACTACTGTCTTTCAAGGATGCCCTAGACAGGGGCTGTAGCACTGCAGCTGTCCACTTTCAGATAGTGCCTGCATATTGTACAGAATCATCTGAAACCAGGCCCTAGTCTTCTCTTCCCCTGTAAACTGATTTTAGAGAACTCCCCATGAGGCCATAGGTGCGGGCTGGGAGAGAGAAGGCAGTGTAACAGGAGTGGAGACCATGGGCATTTAAGCCACTTCTTCATGTAACTTAATTGTGCCTTCAGGGCCTGCTCAGGCCCAATGTTGTATATACCACTTCCATTTGATGATGGAGGGTTGGCTGCGCACACTAAACTTTATGGCTTGGTGGGTCAGATAACACTCAGTTCATGATGGGAAGCTCAGGCCACATGGTAACTTGGTGGCACATGGTCAATGTTCAGTGTCTACTAAGCCCCAGTAGCAGGCCAAGAGCTCTCTCTCAGAAGGAAAGTAGTTATCTGCAGAAAATGGCAATGCCTTTCTCTAAAATCCTAAAAGCCTATGCTGTGATTTACCTATACAGGCCTGCCAAAGGCTCCAAACAGCATCCCTATCTGCCACTGACACTTCAAGCACCATTGGATCTGCTGCATCACACAGTCCAAGTGGCAGAGCAGTTTGCACAGCTGCCTGGCCTGTTACAGAGCCTTCTCTTGTTCTGGGCCCCACTCAAAACTAGCAGCTTTTTAGATCACTCAGTAAATGGGTCAGAGTAATACACCCAAATGAAGAATATGTTGCTACCAAAATCCAGAGGTCTATTAGGCATTTTGCCTCTTTCTTTGTTGTAGGAGGGGCCAAATGCAATAACTTATCCTTCACTTTAGAAGAAATACCTTGACCTGCTCCACACCACTGGATCCCTAGAAATTTCACTGAGGCAGAAGGCCTCTGAATTTTAGTTGAGTTTATTTCCCACCCTCTGACACACAAATGTCTTACCCGTAAGTCTAAGAGTAGTTGCTACTTCTTGGTTCCATCTGAGTCCGTTCAGGCTGCTATAACAAACTATCTTTAAACAACAGAACTGTATCTCTCACAGTTCTGGAGGCTGGAAAGTATGAGAAGAAAGGGCCAGCAGATTTGGGGTCTGGTGAGAACCCACCTCCTTGTTCATAGGTGGCAGTCTTTTACTCTGTCCTCACATGGCAGAAGTGAGGGAGCTCTCCAGGGCCTCTTTCATTAGGGCACTACTAATCCCATTCGTGGGGGCTCTGCCTTTACAACCTAATCACTTCCCCAAAAGCCCCATTTCCTGATACCATCACATGGGAGTTAGGATTTTAGCATATGAAATTTACAGGGACAAAAACATTCAGTTTATGGCACCATCCATTCCACAAATAATTTTTGATGCTTGCAATGTACCAGCCTCTTCTCCCACATTTCACTAAGTAAATTCTGACTCCAACATGGTCAACCCGAGTATGTTCCACAACCCGTGAGTGCCCTGTTCTTCCTGGTAGTTTATACACTTAGGGGATTGAAAACAGCCCAATTAAGCTCGTTTGCCTTTCCAAAGACATTTACATGAGGAGAACCCTAGTAATAGCTCTGAGAAGGCTAGCATTTGTTTCCCAAGATAGTGCTACGGAATAAAGAAACAATGGTCCTAGGTCACACAGTCTACTAATGCTGAATGGAAAACAGAAGGAATTTCATTTCGTAGCTATTTTATTTGGAATGAGTCTTTTCACATTTGCCAGTGCTTTGATACTGTGCAGTCATCAGCCTTAATAACTAGTGATGTACAATAGCTACAGATGGCAGTGTTCTGAGTCATCGTTGGAATTTTTATTCAGGTTTCTCTTCCTGCTTGCATGAATAAGTCCCCTGCCAGTGTCCTTTGTGCCTTAGGTCTATGGGTCTATGCTAATGGGTATGACTCGTAGTGAATATATGTCTACATGTATAACTCTGTATATCATCAGCTTAAAATATTTACACATGAGCTACCTTGGGTATTAATTTGCACTCATTATCTGTGCCCCAATTTGAAGCGAAGAGGTCAACACTTTCACAGAGACCTATGATTTAATGGTGAAGAAATAATACTAACTTCCCACTAATGGGGCCATTTTTGCCGTTGCCACTTCATAAACCCAGCAGTTAAAGGGCAGCACTTCTGTGTGATTCTAGTTGTAATGAAAAATAGTTTATCCTGCATACTTCTGAAATAATATAGCTTAGGAAGACATGATTTACACATAATAGATTATAGCAAGAAAGATAAACTTCACTGTTAAAAATCTTAATTGGGAAAAAAGCTAACTATTGATCATTAAAACATTTTACAGAGAATCTTCAATAAAATAGTAGAGTGGTGAAATGTATTATGTTAGACTCATGGAAAGAAATTATATGTTCAAGCAGCTGCCAGCACATAGTTCACACTTTAGCAAGTGAGATATGCCTTCCTCATACTCAAGTTTTACCAATCTCTTGTTCTTTGTTTTTTTTTTTTTTTTTTTGAGACAGGCTTTCACTCTTGTTGCCCAGGCTGTAGTACAATCTCAGCTCACCGCAACCTCCACCTCCTGGATTCAAGCGATTCTCCTGCCTCAGCCACCCAAGTAGCTGGGATTACAGGCATGTGCCACCACGCCCGGCTAATTTTGAATTTTTAGTAGAGATGAGGTTTCTCCATGTTGGTCAGGCTGGTCTCAAACTCCCAACCTCAGGTGATCCGCTGGCCTCGGCCTCCCAAAGTGCTGGGATTACAGGCTTGAACCACCGTACCCAGCCCAATCTCTTGTTCTTTAAAATTGTTTTTCATCTCTGCATGGGCAACTGCCAGGACAAAAAGATAACATATTAATTAAACAACTCCAGCATGGCTCATAAGGAAGTTATTCTCTATCAACCAGAAAAGGATCTGGGTTGGAATTAAATGTTTGGAGTTTAGTCTTAATTTATTGATTCATGTTTTGGTCTCAAACAAATAACACTTCCAAGCACTATCCCCCTTCTAAAATGAGCCTGTACTAATATAGTACTTCATTATTTTTACTAAAAGCCAATTCCCTGAAATCTACTCAGCATTTCAAAGTGCTGTGTAGATAAAACATAAGATATATTTTTAACATGTCTGTGAAGAAACTTGGTAAGGTATTTTACAGAGATATTTACATCTTGAATTTAAATATCACAAATCAATATAGTCACAGAAATATATGAGGAGTATTAAAAGCATGTTTGTTGCTCCTGACAGTGTGATGGGGGCTGGGCGTGCTCTGCTCCCACAGACACTCAGGGATCCAGGCTATTTTGTCTTCCCACCACCTTCTCAGGCCTCAGTCTTGCAGTGGATCCTCTGCACCCATCAGCAAATGAGGAAAGAGAAAGGCAAAAATGATTTCAAGGGCAGTTTTGGGGTCCAGGCCTGAAAGATACATAAATCACTTTCCAGCCACGTGCCAGTGACAACAAGACTGGTCACCGATGGCCACCTAAATTAAGGGAGCCAAAAAATACAGTCCACAGTGTACCAAGGAAGGAGAAGAACACAAAGATATTGATGGTCACCACCAACCTCGATCACAGGTGTAGAGCTGTGCGCTTACATAAATCCATAGCATGTACTCTACTTGAACAGATGTATGAAGTCAACATGAGTTATTTCTAGAAGGCTAAGAGACAAATATTTGGTTCTTGTGTGAATTTCCTCGTTTTCTTTGTTTTTTAAATGTTTCCTTTTGTATTACTAAGTGAATGGGAAAAAGAAAAGTAACAAATGCTTGTAGTTACCAGAATGTAATTTTCAAGTTAATGTACAGAAATTTTTCCTTCAGGGAATGCCTTTTATTTAGGTGTTAGTCACTCATTGTTTATTATTGTGTTTATACAAAAACTGATTTGTACACTAAACTTAGTGTAGATGAATTTGTACCATGCTAACTTGGTAGAAAAGTTATATTTGTTATCTCAAGTTTGTATTCATTGGCATTTCATTGTTGCTTGAAATATATCCCACACTTGAATATGAAGTATGACATATTTCCTGCAATCTAGCCAAAAATTAAATATGTATTGAAGTTGAAATTTTTAAATCTGTTGATTCACTCTTCCTGACTTGTATTTTTTTAGCTGATAAGACTTTCCTTCTAATGCTTCCTCTAATATTCTTTTCTAATATTTCCTCTTCTAATGTGTCTTACATCAGCTTCTCTGGTTGATGTAGCTGTTTATATTGCTTTTCAGAGTTTAATAGGGGTCCAAATTTCAGGAGTTCTGACTCTGAACACTAATATTGCTTCACACAGCATTTATGGTTTAAATAACATACCTTAGAACAAGCACTGATGTGCTGATTTGAATGTGTGACTGAAAATATCACACATCTCAAGTAGATTGCTAGAACCAAATTTCTCAACAAATTTATTTGATGTGCTGAGAAATAGTCATACAGATCTTTAAACTTCTAATTTGTAATAGTAATTAATATTCATTAACTCTAAATTATTTATTTCTGTTGCCATCGACATCTTAAAAATATTAACCTCTGATATATCAAAAATTGATTCTAAAAAATGAGAATTCTATGCAGACCAGTCCACTTAGCTACCAGATCAAATGTTATAGAATTTGATTAACATTAATTGAACCACCTATAAGATACAGAACTGAGTAACACACAGTTCCTCTACATGAGAAGCTTATATCTTCAGAAAAACAAATAACCCTGTTAAAAAGTGGGCAAAGGACATACACAGACATTTCTCTAAAGAAGACATAAAAGCAGCCAACAAACATATAAAAAAATTCATTATCATTCATTATCAGAGAAATGCAAATCAAAATCACAATGAGGATACCATCTCACATCAGTCAGAATGGCCATTATGAAAAAGTGAAAAACCAACAGATGTTGGCGAGGCTGTAGAGAAAAGGGAATGCATATTCACTGTTGGTGGGAATATAAATTAGTTCAGCCAATGTGGAAAGCAGTTTGGAGATTTCCTGAAGAACTTAAAACAGAACTACCATTCAACCCAGTGATCCCATTACTGGGTATATACCCAAAGGAAAAGAAATCATTCTACCAAAAAGACACATGCACTTGTATGTTCATCGCAGCACTATTATCAATAGCAAAGACATGTACTCAAGCTTGGTGCCCAGTAACAGTGGATTGGATAAAGAAAATGTGGTACATATATACCATGGAATACTATGCAGCTATATAAAAGAATGAAATCATATCCTCTCCAGCAACATGGATGCAGCTGGAGGCGATTATCCTAAACAAATTAATGCAAGAACAGAAAACCAAATATCATATGTTCTCACTTATAAGTGGGAGCTAAACAATGGGTACTCATGGCCATAAAGATGGGAACAATAGACACTGGGAAGCACTGGAGTGTGGAGGTAGAGGTGGGCTGAAAAGCTACCTGTTGGGCACTGTGCTCATTACCTGGGTGATAGAATCATCTGTACCCCAAACCTCAGTATCACACAATATACCCATGTAACACACCTGCATGTGTACCCACTGAATCTAAAATAAAAGTGGAATTTTTTTTTGAAGAAGTTTATATCTGAAGTTCTACGTGGGTGTGTATGCTAATATGTACATGTCTATAACTAGAGAACCGGGCGTAACGGTAACTTCCAAAACAAAAAGTTATGGGAGTACATTGAGTCATTTGTGGGTTTTAGTAGACTGAATTACGAAATGCTACACAGAGGAGCTGAGGCTGAGGCAGGAGAATTGCTCGAACCCAGGAGGTGGAGGTTAGAGTGAGCCGAGGTTGCTCCACTGCATTCCAGCCTGGGTGACAGAGTGAGACTCCAACTCAAAAATAATAATAATAATAATAATAATAGGATTACAACAACAAATGGGATGGTATATTCAAATCTGAGAAAACTATACTAGTCTATGGGAGCCTTTTAAATACTAGATCTTATCTCTCTAAATTTTATAAAAATAGAATGAGTAATTTGTTTTTGTCAATGTGCAGCATACTCCCAGGATCATAAGAGCTGCTTCTAGGGATAAGGGAATGGGTGGACAGAAAAAGAAATAAAGAAATGTTAAAATCATTTGTTCTTTTATTCAAATTATTCATTCAAACAAAACACAAACCGAAACTAAGAGAGAAGTGTACAATGTCATGAAAAATGGGGCAGAAAAGAACTTTAAGATTGGGGCATTCTCTGAAGTTGATGTCACAAAAGTGTTGTTTTTGACACAAACCTCAGCATTAATGATATAGCCTGCAATATGATTCCCTTGATAAACATATGCATAGAAAGTCCACAGTAAGGCAGCTAGGATTTTGTGAGGTTGTTTATGTTTCTAAGCTTTCGATTTTGGGTAAATGAGTCCTGTGAGTTGATTACTGAAGTAATAAGGAGCGTTCCCTTTGTATTTGCCCTAAAACTTGTCCTGTTCAAGAATCAAGGGGTGTTCCCTTTCCTTGACCTTCTCAAACATTCATTATTTCCTAAACTTGAATCATCTGGTCATCCTGCATCTCATCTGTCCCCTTGGTCATTTGGGTTAAACTTCTCTAGACTCTATTTAAATCTGTTTTGTCTTTCTTGAAGTGAAACAACCAAAACCACACACAGTATCCTAAATGATGATTTTTTGTTTTTTGGTTTTTGGTTTTTGAGACAGGTTCTCACACTGATGCCCAGGCTGGAGTTCAGTGAAGTTCAGTGATGTGATCTCAGCTCACTGCAGCCTCATATTCCGGTGATCCTCCCACCTCAGGCTCTCAAGTAGCTGGGACTATAGGCATGTATCACCATGCTGGGCTTTTATATTTTTTGTAGGGACGGGGTTTTTCCATGTTACCCAGGCTCAAGTGATCATTTTTAATAAATGTAACTGCCATTATCTATTTCATACTAGGAGTTCCAGTTCCTTACTTAGGGCTGACTGTAGTATTAAATCTTACAAAACCTTGCATTTGAATCGTGCTTTAGTTTACATTGTTCCTTAAAACTGCATCGTCTCATTGACTATAATCCTTATCCTATAGAGACGGCTGCTATCCTTATCTTCACTTTATAGACAAGGAAACTGAGGCTTAGAGAAGTGAAGTGACTTGCCTAGCGTCACAACAATAAGTAATGAAAGAGCCAGAAACTGAATCGCTGACCCCGAAACCCACCGTGATGATAATGAGCATCTATTGCAGCTCATTACATACATGCTTCCTAAATATGAGGCACAGCACTAAGTATATTCCATGTTTCTATATTTAATTCATACAACCAACAACCCCATTAGCAGAGGCTCAGAACAGTTAAATGATTTGCAAAAGGTCACAGGACTGATAAACAGCAAAAATTGCATACGAGTCCATGTCTGCCTGACCCCAAAGCTCTTGCTTTTTAATAGCCCTTCCCCCATCCTGCCCAGATCCTCTCACCACAAGTCCACTGCTTTGCTCTTGGTACATCAGATAATGACTTCACACAATTCAGAAAACAGTCCTGGGTCATATCTTATAACTTAAGGCTTATCATCCTGCAACAAGGTATCTCAAGGGAGACCAACCATCCTGGTTGGCTCAAGGCTCAGGACTGAGGCCCCTCCCTGCTCATGGGACTTTCAGTGCCAAAACTGGAAAGTCCTGAGTAAGTATCTGGGTTTTCTTCTGTGAGAGAAAAATGCTGTGAGATTCCTATTATTTATCCCAATTAATTTGATATTTTATTTCCTGGAAATGCTAACTTATCACTGGAGTTAAGATGTTGCTTCTAAGTAGCCATCAGAAAGGAACTTGAACCCTGACAGGTGCAGGTGGCTTTGGAAGGCCGGGAGATTCTCTTGGCCTCTGAAGACCTTGAGTAAATACTGCATGTGGGTATCCATTACCTGGCAGAATTTAGTTTAATTGAATTTCATTCTTGAGAATTCTGTTTCTGAACTCTCCCACGCTGAACATATAAAAGTCAGTTCTATGTATTTTTCCCATCCCCTAACCTCTAAAATTTTATGATTTCTTTTATCTCTTTCAGAAGCCACTCCCAACCTCTCCCCTCTTGTATTTAACTTGTGTTCATAAATCTGTTCCTTAGCTGACATGTACCCTAAGAACAACCTCAGCTTGTAAACTGTTCTTTCATACAGTTTGAAATAGCAAAATCCCAGCTTGGAGCACAACCATTAAACATGTAAACACAAAAATTGAATAATGTTCTGTTTTGTTTTACTTGAGGAACCCACATACTAAGGCAAGTAGTTTTCTTTTGCAATATATAATGGGTTTGCGGTCATCTGGGGCAGAAGCCCTAGGCCCAGAAGTTATAATTTCTGCTATCTCCACTGGCCTCCTCCCCAGTTATATGTGGGCAATTCTTACTTCCTTTTTGGCTATGCGTATATATGTACATGTAAATAAAAGAGGTTTTTGTCAATGTTTATGCGAAACCAGGTTTTATATGAAAGTTGAGTAATTTACTGACAGATGGGCAACAGCAGCCCACCAAGGGGAATATATGATGAAAAAATTAAGACCCTAATGGCTTGGTTTTCTGTCATGGTGATGTCTCTCAAACAGATAGTTGAGCTGAGCCAAGGCACTGCTTGATGACAGAGGTCAGCAATTAGGAGGGGGTTATGTAATCCTCTGCTGGCACCAAAGAGATTGTGTGTTACTCAGAACATGAGAGAATTTTGCCTAAACATAAATGACCAAGGAAAATGGGGTTCTGGTCATTCATTTATTTAATCAGTATTTTTTGAGACCTACTATATGCTATGCATTATTCTAGGCACATAGGCCCTATCTATGATGGCAGAAAAGAAGCAAATTATCAAGCGGCAGTGAGTGCTGTGAAGAAACCTACCAGGGTAAGGAGATAGAAATTGAAAGGTAGGATGGATTGCTGTCTTAGAGAGTGTGGTTGGGGAAGCCCTCTCCAGTCAAATAGTGACAGATTAGAGATATGAATGAAATAAGAGAGCAAACCATGTCTATAACTGGAAGAACATTCCAGGCAGAAACAGTGGTCAAGTTAAAGACCAACACCTTTGGTGACCTCGTAATAATGTAATAATTCAGGGAGATGATGTGGTATATGCCACAAATGAAGACACATAGCTAAGAGTTGATTATGAGAATGACAACTGTGAATTTTTTACAGGCACGATGAGCTGTTATAACACCACAGTGGTTAGCAATTCTAGTTTTTTTATTTTTTATTTTTATTTTTTGAGATGGAGTCTCACTCTGTCACCCAGGCTGGAACGCAGTGGCGCCATCTCGGCTCACTGCAAGCTCCGCCTCCCGGGCTCACGCCATTCTCCTGCCTCAGCCTCCCTAGTAGCTGGAACGACAGGTGCCTGCCACCATGCCCGGCTAATTTTTTTTGTATTTTTAGTAGAGACGGGGTTTCACCATGTTAGCCAGGATGGTCTTGATCTCCTGACCTCATGATCCACCTGCCTCGGCCTCCCAAAGTGCTGGGATTACAGACATGAGCCACTGCGCCCGGCCAGCAATTCTAGTCTTTAAATGTGTGACACACATACAAAAAGTTAAGATCCACTGGGCTAGCGACATCAGGAGGATGGCTGAGAATCTCAGAAGATAGAGAAAATAATTCTCTTAGAGTTTTAGAAGCTGTTTGATATATCTGGATACCCAGCCAAAAAGCACCCAGCTTCTTGGGTGTCAATAGCTCCTAAGAATGTTAAAGAAAAAATTATTCGATGATACTTGTTGTAGGATGGTAAGAAAGACTTTATTTAGGGCCATTGATATAGAGTATAGGTATAGGGACTATTGCAATGAAGCCTTGCAATGGGGAGAGAGATTGGGCTCAACTCTGAACACAGCATGGGCAAGTTGGGAATGTATAGCCAAGGAGCAGGGCAGGGTAAGTGGGTGGAAAATTACTAAGAGGAAACATCAGAGGAAAGGGAGGATTCTGGCTAAATGGACCTAATGGGATTCTTGCTGAAGACAGGCCCGGGTGGTCAGACCTCACCTAGGGGATGATAGAGAATAAGAAGACTGATCAGATGTGGAAGGTGATCAGATACTAAGGATGGCAGGTTCTTTGCTAACACTGGATTTTACAAGGAAATGGACAGATGGGCCTAGGAGAAGGTTCAGGGGCCTGACTAAACTTTGGCCAAGCAGAGAATCTTTGTCAGAAGAGGGTGAGCAAGCCCCACTTCTCTAGAGTTAAAGCTCATCAGGGCCTGTACGGAAGCCCAGATTTCCAGGCATCCGGCCAATCTTGAGCTGGAGAGAGGCTGGGTATGCATGCTCTGTTTCATTGTCATTCCTCAGCCTGTGGTGAAACCATTCCACATGTGAGGCTCCTGGGGATTGTTTCTGATGGGGAGATGGCAAGGGAGGTGAGAACTTAAGGGAAGAGGTTCTACACCCCATCACCTCGAAGCTGTGTGGAGCTGGCAGGTTGTCAGGAATAGGAAACTTGTATTTGCATTTTTAGTAAGAGAACATGGACAGGATAGAGAATGACTATGAAATATTTATTAAGCTCCTACAAGACACATGACAGACAATAATCTGTGGCTGATGATGTGTAAGACAAGCTCCTAACATCAAGAGAAATATCATCTGGTGAGGAAAATAAGACTTGCCTAGGAAAAATTAAATTTTAAGAATAAAAAGAGGCCAGGTACAGTGGCTCCTGCCTTTAATCCCAGTACTTTGCAGGGACTGAGGCAGGAGGATCACTTGAGGCCAGGAGTTTGAGACCAGCCTGGGCAACATAGCAAAACCCCATCTCTACAAAATAAATAAATAAATAAAATAAAAATTATATATATATATATACATATATATATATATATACATTTTAAAATTAGCCAGACATAACAGTATGTGCCTCTAGTCCCAGCTTCTCAAGCAGCTGAGGTGGGAGGATGGCTTAAGCCCAGAAGTCTTAGGTTACAGTGAGCCATGATGGCACCACAGCACTCCAGCCTGGGCAACAGAGCAAGACCTTGTCCCCTCCCCCCAAGATGAAGAATAGAAAGAAGGAAATTGGTAGATAAAACAGTAATTTGGGTAATAAGAGCAAAAACATATAGAAGTGTCATAAACTACAGTGTTATAGGATCTGTAGAGAAAGTAGGACTTAAACTTACTGAAAATGGGGAGAATTTGAATAGGCATAAAGAAGAGGGTTTCTCTTGGGACAAATAAATATAAGGCAAACAGACTGCGACAGACAAATAACATTGATGAGTCCTGTTTAGTTCAGCTCATCTGAACTAATAAAGTAAGTTTGTATAGATAAATGGTGGTCAGATTGTAGAGGATCTTGTATGTCAGAGTAGGAGTTTGAATTGCATCCTGTGGCCAAAGGGGAGCCTTCACTGGTTTTGAAGAAAGCCAAGCTGTGTAAAAATTACTGTGACTAAATTAGAGAAGATGAATTGCAAATAGCAGAGCCTGAGGATAGGGAGAATAGATAGAAAAAATTCTAGTAGTTCAAATGTCAAGTGATATGATGAGGCAAATTAAGTAAGTGGTGCAAAGATTGACATAAAAGGCTTAAACAGTTACAGCAACTTCTGCTTCTGACCAAGATGGAGTAGCAGGGATTGGAGACACCCTCCTGCCTAAAACAACTAAGAAAACACATGAAACAATGGTTTCAAATATGGAACATCAGGTACGATAGGACAGTGATCCCACGGGGGGAATAAGCAAACAGCGCTATGATTGCTCCAGCTATTGCTAGAGGGACTGTCCAGGAAGCAGCAGACCGGGGGGAAGCCTGGGTGGACCCAGACATCACCCTGAGTTGAGGAAATGAAGTTGAAAGTCCAAGAACTTACAAGGCAGAGTACAAGAAGACAAAGAATATTCTGCGGATCTGCAGGGGATCACCCAGGTCTTCCGGCTAAGTATCCATCAACAAATACATGTGAAGAAAGAACCCAAACCTGCAGAAAGAATCACCAAAAAGGCTAGAAGGAATACTCTAAGGAATATCCCATGTAGGGAAGGAGTAGTTTATGTTCCCAAAGGCCAGAGTAGAAAATCCTCATAATTCACAGGTTCTCAGGGAGAGCACTCAGAAGGATCTACCTTCTATGGAACAAAAGCAGCCATAGAAAACAGGCTGCTCTAATAAATCCTGGAAAGCTTTTAAGCAAGCCTTAAAGAAGTCAAATTGTTTCCAAGTAACTTTGGTTCTGCAAAAAAACTCAGAAATATAAGAATACAAAACAAATGTCCAAGACCCAACAAAGTCAAATTCCCATCAAATATTAGCAGGAATGCAAAAGCGCAGGAAAATATGCGCTATAATAAGAAAGATCAATAGAAACAGTCTCACAGATGCCACCAATGATAGAATAAGTAGACAAGAACATTAACCCAGTCATTATAGCAGTACACCAATGTTCAAGGAGATAGAAGAGTAAACATGTAAGTAGAGACACAGAAAATACGAAAAAGACACAAACTGAAATTAAAGAGATAATTACAGTTGTAAAAATGGAAAACTTAGTGAATGGGGTGAATAGCAGATTAGACAAGACAGAATAAAAGACTAGTGAACTTGAAGAAGCCATGGCAATAGAAACTATCTTACCCGAAATACACAGAGAAAAAGAAAGGCCAAATAATTAGGTAATGGCCAGAAACTCTACAAATTAAATCAAAACTTAAAGCCACAGATCTAACAAGTTCAATAAACCTGGAGTACAAGAAGCTTGAAAAAAAACACTAAGGTCCAACATTAGCAAATTACTTAAAACCACAAATAAAGAGAAAATCCTAAAAGAAGCTGGAGGGAAAAAAGTCACGTTATGTACAGAGAAACAAAGTAACAGGTTTTCCCCCCTGAATTATTGATCTATAGATTCAGTGCAATTCCAGTTAAAATACCAGAAATCATTTTTTCTTTTTTTTTAAGAAACTGACATGCTAATTTTAAAATTCATATGGAAATGAAAGAGCCTGGAAAAGCCAAACAACTCTGAAAAAAAACAAAGTTGAAGGATTTATTGATACCTGATTTTGAGACTGTTTATAAAGTTGTAGTAATGAAGATGATGTGTTATTGGCAAAAGATAATGAATACAATAATGATATAGATAATTCAGGAATGGAAACACACGTGTATGGCCAATTGATTCTTCTCTAAGGTGCAAGGACAATGAAGTAAAAAAAGGATAGTTTTTCAACAAATGGTGCTGAATATCTGTATTCCAGGAGAAAGTCCCAAAAGCTTACATGCATACCTTGCACAATTTTGAAAAAAAAATAAAATGGATTGTAAGCAAAACTTAAAACTATAGGACTTCTAGACAACATTAAAGAAAATCTTTGTGACCTTGGGTTAAGCAAAGATTTCTTACATATGACACCAAAAGCATGATCTATAAAGGAAAAAGGGAAGATAAATTGACTTCAGAAAATTAAAAACGTCTGCTCTTGGACAGACATTGTTAAGTGAATAAAAGGACAAGCCACAAATGAAGAGAATATATTTATGATGCATATATTTGATAAAAGACTTGTATCCAGAATATATAAAGAACTCTTGAAACTCAAGAAAACATTCAATCCAGCCAAAAAGAAAAGAAAATGAGCAAAGTACTTCAACAGACACTTCACCAAATTAGCATACAAAAGGTATTCAATATAATTAGTCATTAGAGTAATGCAAATTATAACAACAATGAGAATAAAAGGTAATTTCAAGCTTTGGACTTTGGGTAACTGGTGGATTGAGGTCATCTATGATTGCTAAAACCAGAAAGCCAGTCAGGGCTGGAGGTAAAGAACTGAGTATTAGACATATTCCTTTTGAGGTAATAGGCATTCAGAGTGGAAATATCTAGCAGACAGATGAAGATTTAAGGCTAACACTAGGAAGGCAGAGCATGTCTGAATACCTGATTGTTAAAAAGAATCTATACCCAAATGATCTATCTCCTTGATGACAGTTGTTTCTGTGTATGTATGTCTGTGTGTTTTGTGTATCTTCACATGTGTAATCATGAGAAAAGCTTTTTTTTTTTTTTTTTTAATACAGAGGGTCTCACTCCATTGCCCAGGCAGCTGGAGTGCAGTGGCACTTTCATGGCTTGTGTCAGCCTTGACCTCCCACCTCAGCCTCCTAAATAGCTAGGACTACAGACACACACCACCACACCTGGCTAATTTCTTTATTTTTTTGTAGAAATGGGGTCTCCCAATGTTGCCCCGGCTGTTCTTGAACTCCTGGGCTCAAGCAATCCACGCACTTCAGCCTCCCAAAGTGCTGGAATTACAGACATGACCCACTAAGCCAAGCTGAAAAGCTTATACAGTTACTTCATTGCCTTGGAAGTAGTAAGCACTCAATAAATATTTATAAATTATTACATTTAGTTTGAATAGGAAACCAATGGCGTTCTCACCTCTAATCTACTCCTCTGTTCAGAGTGACATAAAGATAGGAATCCTGGGGGAAATGCATTTTAAGACTAATCTTCAGAAAGTAAAATAAATAACTTTAAGTCCAAGCTACATGCAAGTCAGTTTTTCATGTGTGCCTCATCCTCCATGGCTACCATGAAAAACGATACACAGCTCCTAATACACCATATCTCCAAGTCTATGTCATGATCACCATTAACAATTGTAGCCAGGTAACAACATGCTGCACCACTAACAGAGGAAGTGAGACAATCAAGTCCTAACATCCTTGAATCTAAACCTTAATGTTAGGTTGAACTACGGAAATGCCCTCTAAATAGCAGACAGGCATTTCCACCAGAACAAACTAAAAGAACTCAATAGCATGCTGTTTAACTTGGTGAGGGTGTTGTGGCCAAGCAGTTCCCCTTGGTTATGGCTTCCTATGCACCTAAAGCATGACAGCTATGGATACCCCTGGGGATGATTATACAGCTTGACTACTTTATGTAGTCAAATAGATTCCCACTCTGGCATCCCAAATATCAAACTGACTAGCATAAGCATTTTGATGATATTTGAGTAGTAACAAGCATAGTAATATTTGAGTCAATTATATGAAATTGAAAACTTGTAGCTTACTACATTATCAATAAAAAGACTTTCAGAGGCATTAAAATCCATTCAAAGCAGATGACTAGAAGCATTTTGCCTCAATAGTGTTTTCCAAATGTCAAGTAAGGTTTTTTAACACAAAAGCATATGTTTTATCTGAGCAAAAATATCCTTCTTTCAAAAACCCGGGTAACACCAAGGACTGTTTAATCCATAAACTGTGATAGATAGAACATATATATAAAATGCTTTTTGTTTTCAGAATGTTCGGGGCTTTTGTTTTGTAATGTGAACTTTTTATGGGTATAACATACAAAAGTGCACAAATCATATGTGTTCTGTTAAATGACTCCTCAGAACGTATACATAACCATGTAATTGATAACCAAACCACAGAACATTACCAGTACCAAGAGGTTTCTTTGAGTCTCCTCCCAGTCATTGCCCCTTCCCCCAAGGTTAACCACATCCTGACTTTTAACACCATACCTTAATTTTACCTCTGTCGGAATTGTTATATCAATGGAAACAAACTCTTTCTGTCTGAGTATTTTCACTCAACATTATGTTCAGATGTGTCCACATATGCCTATGACTTGTAGTTCATTCATTCTCATATCGCGATATACCTATTCTAATCTTGGTAGACATTGGGTTATATCCAGTTTGAAGCTATGGCACATGTTACTGCTATAAACATTCCTGTACATGTCTACTGGTAATTATATGAATGTATTTCTGTTGGGTATATGGTATGAATTGCTGAGTCATCGGGTAGCTCTACGAGGTGTTACCACCAACAGCTTTCTAAAATGATTGTACCAATTTACAGTTCCACCAGCAAGCACTCTAGTTGTTGAACAACTTAACTAATTCATGGTATTATCTGCCTTTCATTTGAGCCTTTCCTCTGAATACATGATGGTGTTGCATTGAGTATTAATTTGCATATCTCTGATAGCTAATGACATTGTGCCATTTTCTTATGTTTAGTGGCCATTTTGTTATCTCTTTTCTTGAAATGCCCATTCAAGTTCTTCACTCATATTTTTATTGGGTTATTGTTTCTTGTTGGGCTATAGAAGTCCTTTATATATTTTGGATATCAGGCCTCATTGGATATATGTTATATAATTGTAATTATAATTTGTAACAAATTGTGAATATTCTCTCACTCTATAGCATCTTTTGATGATCAGAATTTCTGAATTTTAATGCAGTTTATTTCATCAGGGTTTGTGTGTGTGTGTGTGTGACAGAGTTTTACAATTATCTCCCAGGCTGTAATGCAATGGCGTGATCTCTGCTTACTGCAACCTCTGCCTCCCAGGTTCAAGTGATTCTCCTCCCTCAGCCTCCCAAGTACCTGGGACTACAGGCACACACCACCACACTCAGCTAATTTTTGTATTTTTAGTAGAGACAGGGTTTTGGCCAGGCCGGTCCTGAACCCCTAACCTCAGGTGATCTGCCTGCCTCACTCCCAAAGTGCTGGGATTACAAGCATGAGCTCATCAGGGTTTTTTATGGTTAGCTTTTTTGTTGTTCTTTTTAAGAAATCTTTGCCTACCCTGGGGAGTTGAAGATATTCTTTTTTTTTTTTAAGCTTTATTGTTTGACTTTTCCCATTTAGACCTACAAGCTACCTGGAATTTATTTTTGTAGACTGTGTAAAAGGGAGAGTCAATATTTATTTTTCTCTGATAGCCATCCACTCTTGCCTAGATTTTTTACCACCCTAGGTATTTGAAAGATTTGATTATTTCTTTCTAGTGGAGCAAGAATAATAACTCCCAGAAAATAACATCTATATCTTTACACTTATATCTATGTCTCTTTGGATCTATATCAATATCTCATTTATATATGGCACATATCTCACATACACACATATACAGAGAGAGAGAGAGATGTGCAGACTGTGCTCTAAACATTCATTTGTGAGTTGGCTTTTTAATCTGTATACATCCAGTTTTGTTATTGATGGCTGATCCCAGGACAGCTTATAAGGGCTCCTTGATAACTACTGTTGTAAGTATACTATACCGTATAGGGAAAAATGAAGTCAACTTCCAATTCTGGATCCCAGAACAATATCTTCCCCTTTTCCAGCAGCAGGATAAAAAAAAAAAAAAGGTGTTTTGAAAATGAATAAAGAGATGGATTTTCAGCAGAAATGACTAGGCAGTGGAGTAGCTGCTGTGGAACAGATAGAAATCACTCATTGATAATTTATGGAAGTCTTCATCTCTTTCCAAATATTCTGAATTGAGAAACAGTATATAAATACCTGCTGTGACACAGCAAGAATTATATTGGCAGATTCCAGGACCTCTGGGTAAACTGCGAAGGTTGTACCCTATGCAACTCCTGAGGGAGGAGTCAGCACTAACAGATGACCTAAATGTGAATGATGTCCCTGGCATTGTGCAGCACGGTTCGGGGCAGTAATCCTACTAGCATGCATACACACACAGACACACATGGCATATATGCAAACACAGAGTGTGTGTATATACATATACGTACATACACATATGCACACGTTTTTTCCCAAGTTTTGAGGAAGAATTGTTGCTAGAATTGGAATGTCAAAATTGCGGATATTATATCCATATTAAATAGTTATAAGTAAAGACTTCAGCATTTAAAGGCTTTTATACTGGATACATTTTAAACAGCAGTGCACTTTTATAAATGAATGGGGGTTGTAATATACTATAACTTTTCAATTAACATAAACTTCTTCCTTTTACTATTTCTGGTGGTAAAGCTCAGTCCTCTGAAGGCATGTCCACTAGGCATGTAAAAGCCTGTCTAGAGAAAGAAAAGAAAATGAACCTATTACAGTTGGTGCCAGTTATTTCTGTGCAATTAATCTATAAAAGTTTTATAGTGCAGCTGAGTGTCCAAGTTGAAAGCTAAATGGCAATGCAGTAACCCTCTTCCCAAAACAGAGTGGTCTGACACAAGCTACGCCTTTTGAAGTTACTGCAGAGTTACTATCATCAGCTTAAAACATAAAATAATATCTGACATGTCCAAACAGTCACAGGGAATAATTAAAACTAAGGGGATTTAAAGAAGATGAAGACTTGCCTGAGCTTGGTACTTTAGTAAATGAGATCTGATTTCTTTTAAGCCCTATTTGAACGTGGGTTAAACCTTACAAATGCAGGCTCTGTTGGATGCCACTTGGTGGGAAGTGAACGCGAAGCTGCCTCTCCATATTTATAAACTGTCCCAAAGATCCATATCTGTGCAGATAAAATAATAAATGTTCTTCCATCTCCCTGCCAATACTTCCTTAACCCCGCTAAAAAGCAAAAGACCAAGAAAATACTCATCTAGTGATACCATTGATATAGGTATAGTGTGTCACATCCTAACTAAAGTACTATAATTTAGGAATGTGATTGTTAGCAGAAAAATAAGATTTTGCTGATTTAAAAACATACAGGTTGGTCATGGTAGTGTACATCTGTAATCCCAGCTACATGGGAGGCTGAGACTAGAGGATGGCTTTAGTCCAAGGTTTGGGGCTGTAGTGCACTATGATCACACCTGTGAATAGTCACAGCACTCCAGCCTGTGCTGGGCAATGTAGTGAGACTCCATCTCTTAAAAAATGTGCAGAAAGACCGTGAGCTCCTCATTATCCTCCAAAGGAGTAAATGTGCTTCAGATCAACAGTGCCCTGCAGCATGAGGCCTATGAGTAGATAATGCACAGGCAGTGCGATTTGAGGGCTTGCAAAAAGCCCCCTCCACAGTCCACAAATGACTCTCACATCAAATCAGACTGGCCTTTCATTGTGATAATGTCATTCCAGTGGGTTGAGGGAGTACCCTCTTTTAAAAGGCAAATGCCTAGGAGAAGGGTCCCATGGAAATGCTGAGTGCCTCAGGCAATAGGGGCCTCTCTACTCAAAATTAGTGGGTCACTGAGTCAGTTTTGATGGGCAAGGGGAGGGGTGGAAGGACAAGGTACCAGAGTGGTAAGAAATGAATTAGAAAAATTCAGCTAGGACATAAATTGTGGGGGATTGTGGGATGAGTAAAAAGGGAGTAAAACCACCTCAAGCAGGTGCAGATCCACCAGCACATCTTCCAGAGTTACAGGCAGGCAGCCCCTCGATTGTGAAGACAGGAGGAGAGTCACAGCAGCAATGCCAAGAGCAACCAGCCCAGCGTTGGGAGAGGTCTATGTCTGGTGGGGAAAGGTGCCGAGAGCCAGTACTGCTATGGTTGTATCTTTGTTTAGGAGATTTTTCTAGAATTTCAACTCTTTATTTAAGATACAGGGAGTACCTGTGCAGGTTTGTTACATGAGATGAGTATATTGCATGATGCTGAAGTTTGAAGTTTGGGGTATGGATCCTATCACCCAGGTAGTGAGCATGGTACCTAATAGATACAGGTAATTTTTCAACCCATGCCCCTGCTCCCTCCCTCTAGTAATCTGCAGTGTCTGTTCTTCCCATGTTTATATTCATGTGTACCCAGTGTTTAGCTCCTACTTATAAGTGAGAACATGTGGTATTTGGTTTTCTGTTCTGGTGTAAATTCACTTAGAATTATGGCCTCCAGCTCCATCCATGTTGCTGCAAAAGACATGCTTTTGGTTTTTTTCATGGCTGTGTAGTATTCCGTGGTGTATATGTACCACATTTTCTTTATCTAATCCATCATTGATGGACACCTAGCTTGATTCCATGTCTTTGCCATTGTAAATTGCATTGCGACAAACATATGAGTGCATGTGTCTTTTTGGCATAATGATCTATTTTCCTTTAGGTATATGCCCAGTAATGAAATTTCTGGGTCGAAGGATAGCTCTGTTTTGAGTTCTTCCAGAAATCTCCAAGCTGCTTTCCACAGTGACTTTACTAACTTACATTCCCACCAACAGTGTATAAATGTTCCCTTTTCTCTACAGCCTCGCCAGCATCTGTTGTTTGGGAAATTTAATTTTTCAGTAAATCCACAAAAAGAATCAGTCATACAGTTTCTATTCCTATTCAGAAGACTTTAGGTAGTCATATTCCTGCTATGGATATGAAGCTGGACAAGAGTAGTTTTTCAGCTGTGGTCCTTTGACAAATAACCAGCTTGCCTTGTTACAGCTAAGGGGCTTTAGCATTAAAGCAATCTTGGAGTCGTAACATAACTTTGCACCCAAGGCAGGCATTTTTTCTACATCATTCCTCACAAATGCTCAGGTAGTCTCTGCAGTACAGCCTGACTCCTAAGCCTGAGCCCTGAAATCAGACTTCAGTTCAAATCCTGGCTCTGCCACTCACTAGCTATATGACGTTAGGCTTACCCTCTCTGTCATGTCATGACAACTGTAGAATGGAGAGAATAGTTCCAGCTATTTCACAACTGTAGAATGGAGAGAATAGTTCCAGCATCATAGGATTGTTCTATGATGGTAACACGGTACATATAAAATGACACAGAATATGGCATATAGTAAATGTTCAATAAATGGTAGCTATGATTGTCATCAACTCAAACAGCCTCCCTTTATTCACCTTTACCTCATAAAGCAACTCTTTCTAGAATGTTCTATAAATAACAATTGTATTAAAGGCTTCTTGAAGGAGAAGCCATTTGTTTGTGTCTTTGTTCAACACCAGGCTCCTGATGCTTTCAGTAGTGTCTGGCGCACAGCAGGCATTTAAAAAATATTTGTTAAATGAATTTTATAGAATTAAGTCTATCACACTCTTTTGAGTACTAAAATGCTATTATATTCTGTGGATAAAAATAATAAAACAAGGCCAGGCGCAGTGGCTCACGCCTGTAATCCCAGCACTTTGGGAGGCCGAGGTGGGTGGATCATGAGGTCAGGAGATTGAGACCATCCTGGCTAACACGGTGAAACCCCGTCTCTACTAAAAATACAAAAAAAAAAAAAAAAAATTAGCCGTGAGTGGTGGCGGGCACCTGTAGTCCCAGCTACTCAGGAGGCTGAGGCAGGAGAATGGCATGAACCCGGGAGGCGGAGCTTGCAATGAGCCCAGATCGCGCCACTGCACTCCAGCCTGGGTGACAGAGCGAGACTCAGTCTCAAAAAAAAAAAAATAATAATAATAATAATAATAATATAATAAATTGAAAGAGATTATAAAATAAAAATCATGCAACACTGAACATTGAAATCCAAATCCAAATTTAAAATCATTATATATCATAGTATCCAATGTGAATATCCCTATTTTGCCCCTTCAGGATGTAGTTTGAATGAATGCTGCCAAATACAGTCAGAGAAGAGAGGTGAATGTAAGAAAAACAAGATCCAAAGAATTTAGACCTAGCGTGGGATCTCTGTCTCTTTCATTGAGCAAGGAGGTTTTGTCTCCTTTGTTCTTTTCCACAGTTCATCTTTGTATATTTCTCTCTGGGCTACATTTGATTAGCTGCCCAGTGTACCAGTCCTTTCAAATCACACGTAGTTGCATTGTTTCTTACAGCAGAATTTGCTATTGCCCCCAAGTTTCTATCGTCTGTAAGTTTTGAAACTCACTTGGCTACATAAAAAACTGATTAAAAAAAAAAAGTTAGTGAAATAATACCTTCCTCTGTAATGCCTACATCATCCTAGAAGCTTAAAGCTAATGAGGCAGTTAGGGCTTATTTGTTCAAGGAAGACTCTGATTTGGCATTTCATCCATTTTAAAAGCAAAACATCATTTTGTGGGACTTAGAATAAAACATCTTGATTGTGTTCCAAGCAGGACTTTAGACCGGTTTGATGCCTAGGTTAATGGCATTTCAATTATACTGTTTTCAAAATGAAATATAAATTGTTCCAGGTTTTTGCCCCTGTGTGTTCATATTGGGCCCGAGCTCTCTGAGAAACATCCTCCCAAGTATTCTGGAAGACCCTAGTGTGCTGGAGAGACATGGTTGGATTTGACTTGACATGGGAGGGTGGAGTAAAAGGACTCGATGATGGATTGGCTGAGTGATGAGGAGAAGGACAGGAGGACTTGTAGGTTACTGGCTTGAGGAGTGGGATAGATAGTGGTGCCTTTTAGTGAAACAAGGGGAAAAAATGGGAAGAGGAACTGACTTGCGTTGCACAGGAATATAATGGCAATCTAGAAAGTTTGTACGCATTGGAAGAAAATTTTACACAGGGAGTGGAATGAAAATATGAGTTCAAAGACAAAACTATGATATAAAATGTTCCAGTTATATTTAGACTCCTTTGGATACATTGAAAATTGTGATATATTTTTAAATGTTAATATTTACAATATACTGAAATACTTTGTTCCTGCCATTAAACTGATAATGAAAAATATTAGAGCCAACTTAAAAATGCATGAGAAGGCCGGGTGCGGTGGCTCACACCTGTAATCCCAGCACTTTGGGAGGCTGAGACAGGTGGATCACATGAGGTCAGGAGTTCAAGACCAGCCTGGCCAATATGGTGAAACCCTGTCTCTACTAAAAATACAAAAATTAGCTGGTTGTGGTGGTGCGCACCTGTAATCCCAGCTACTCAGGAGGCTGAGGCAGGAGAATTGTTGAACCTGGGAGACAGAGGTTGCAGTGAGCCAAGATTGCACCACTGCACTCCAGCCTGCGCAATAGAGTGAAATCCCTTCTAAAAAACATAAAAGACAATAAAATTTAATTTAAAAAATAAAATAATGCTGGTTCTCCAAAGTTATTTTGGGAGTACATAAGCAAAAGTGTTTGCAGATCACTGCAAAAGAAAACTTAGGAAACATCCTAGCCTGCACAAAGGAGTTCTAATGTCAAATGTTTTCTTAGCAGTAGGGAAATAAAAGCATTTTTCAGAAGCCTCCTGCTTCTGAAGCAAACTATACATTAGTGTGTTTCAGATTCGAGGAAAGCAAGCCCTTTAGTCAAGTGGCAGAGCTGGGCACACAGGTATAGACCGTATAAGGCCAGAATCATATAGAAGCAGTATTTTATCTTGTTTCATGTATTTTTATAGCTTAGGTGTCTCAGCCTGATTCTTAACTATTTCCATTAGCATCACCAATGAACCCTACTGAACACTACAGCAAGGTGATCCTGCTGAACAGGAGCTTGGTGAAGAGCCACTCCTGCTAAGTGGGCTGCAGTGGGGATGGGGGAGGAGTACAATGATAGAAAATAAAAGGATGGCAAAGCCTAGGATAGGGGAGGTGGTACCACAGCTGCAGACAACTGAAAGACAAATGTGGCAGCAGATTTTAATTTCAGCAAATATTTAATGAGCCCCTAATCTGAGATAGACACCATTGTGGGGTATCAGCAAGATTGAGGTGATTGTTCTCAAGGCTGACGACATGACAGAGCATTTTTTAAAACAGCCCTGGGCTCCCTGTCAACTGCAGTCAACCAGCCAGAGTAAGAAAGAACTCACATCAGTGGATAGAAAAATACTATTTTCCATCACCAAATGAAACTGAAGATACCTCCAGATCTATCATCTTGAATTGTCCAGAGGACAAAGATGGTAGAACATATGTGAATTTATGTGTTTGTGTCTATAGATGAATTATTAACACTCAGAATCATGACAATGATGCAGAGGAAATGTATATACTAAAATTGGTATTTGATGTTTCATTTCTGGTATCCCCTAGTGGATTTTCTTGCAACTTCCCCTTCCTTTATTTCTGTGTCCTCTGGATTACCTTCCAGCCCGCAAAGCATTTCACATAATTGGAAGAAAATGCTGGGTAAAGACACGTACTTGATGTTGATTTGCGTCTTTGTACACACCATTGCTAGTAGGCCCGACTGTTAATAGATACTATAATTTTTACTGGTTTTCTTAGTAATTGTGATAAACTGTTTTTTCTTTTATTCCCTTGGACTATCCCTATTGAGCTCCCAGGTCCTAGAAAACACTGGATATGAGGACAGTAAGGTTTGCCTACACCATTAATAAATGGCTTATCAGTGATATAATCTGTAAATAACCTTCACTTTAAGAGCATTACCTAACTGTGCTGCTATGGTTTAGATCTGTGTCCCCGTCCAAATCTCATGGCAAATTGTAAGCCCCCCAGAGTTAGAGGTGATTGGATCACTGGGGCGGATTTTTCCCTCAGTGCTGCTCTCGTGATAGTAAGTGCTCACGAGATCTGGTTGTTTAAAAGTGGGTGGCACCTTCCCCCTGCCGCCTCCTGCTCTGGCCAGGTAAGACCTGCTTGCTTCCCCTTCACCTTCCTCCATGATGGAAAGTATCCTGAGGCCTCCCCAGAAGCCATTATGTTTCCTGTACAGCCTGTGGAACCATGAGCCAATTAAACCTCTTTTCTTTATAAATTACACAGTCTCACGTATTTCTTTATAGCAGTGTGACAATGGACAAATACGTGTGCTAATAGGCATGTATTCTACATCTTAGATGGGTAATTGGAGAGATTCTTTACACCTCTCAAAGGAGTGCTATTCTATATAGACTAGTTTTCCAGAAAGTGAAAACAACATAAATACTTTAATTTTAACTTATTGTAGTAGGAAATCACCCTAAATGTAATTGCATTCTAACTGAACACGAGGCTGATATTTAACCTTTTGTGACCTAGAGTGATTATAATCATCATCAATTGTTATTTACAGATACTGAAGTGCTGGGTCCTCTTGATTTTTCCATGTCCCGTGGCTCCCAGATGCTCTGTTTTTGGGGGTTGTTTTTTTTTTTTTTGTCTTTAGATAATTTTTCATATTTCCTTTTGCTCTTAGTTACATGACACATAAGAAGCATCAAACGTCTGTGGTGAACTCTTTACTCCCTTCTGAAGATCTGCCCTTCTAAGTTACTGTAACACAGTGATAGGAAAGTATAGACCTTCATCAGGAAGAGAAGGGGAAAGGTGAGGAAGTTGTTACCTAAGAAACTAGATTACAATACTAATTAATAGAATGATTTCTGAATTAAACATAAATAAATTCCCAAAGAATTCTGTTACTTCAGCTTAAATTCTGTAGCATTGCTCTTGGCAACCTGGAAATGCTTTTGTTTACCTCTTGCTGGTGGGATGGGTTATAGAAAGACTCCCCGTCTATAGGTGAGCATGTATAATTTGATCAAATCAACCATCAAACCACTTTTAAAACTCACCTCTTACTCTCTTCAGTCCACATGGAAAGAAACTTCTGAAATAATAATCAGTTGCCTGGTATACTGCTCAATGATATTGCCACACGTAAGAACAAGCATACAGGTAAGGGATTAGTTACAGTTTCTGGTAATAAAAGCACTCACTTAAGACTGTTGCCATGAGTAGTCAGTTTGAGATTAGCACTGGAGCAAATCAAATGGTAACTCACAGTTATCTTTCCTATGTAATTTTGACAATAGATCTTTGTCTGCCATGGAAGAAACACTAATTGATAACGGTACTGGATTTCTAGGATCTGTCCCAGTCCATCCTTTCATTGACCCGCGAGTGATTCTTCCTACATGCAAGCTGACTATGGATCCTGCCTTACTCAACATTCTCCCATGACTTCCCTCACCTGCAGCTGCCCCTTTCTTTAGCTACCTGCAGGCGAGCATCCACCTCTCATTCAAGCCTTAGCTCAAACTCTGCCTCTTTTAAGAAACTTCCTCCCAGGAAGATTTGGGTGTTCTTCTCTCCTTTGCTGTCATGGTACTCCCTGTACATTTGTAATATAGTTGTGAATTTGAACGTCAGTTTCCTCTCTTCATTATGTGCTTCTTGATAGAGGCTTTCATTTTTGCATACCTAATACATAGTATAATGCTGGGGGCCCAGAAGGCATTTAAAAATGCTTTTTAATGGCTGAATATCCACATTTTTTTATCGTTAAAACTCCAGATGAACCTCTGAAACAAATCAATCCATCACCATCCAACAGGTATCCTTTGTTCCTACCGGAGCACATTTTTTGTGGGGTATGTGCTATATATCATTGAGATATATTAATTTTGAAATAAGTAACTGGAGAACAGCTATTAAACTATGAAGAAAGAGCTGGCTCTGCTTTTATAAATAATTCTAACTATCGTAACTTGGAAAAGTTGCTTAACTCATTCTAACTGAAGTAACTATTTCACACTAGCAAAGCAGTAGAGAACTGCCTGTGTGTGTAACTAACGGACAACAGATGAGCAACAGTGATGTAGAAGCTTTTATTGAGTGCGAATATATTTTGATTCTGACTATATGAACTGTTGAAGTGGGTATAGAAAATATAGATTTTTAATTCATTGGAAGCTATCAAAGTTACTTTGATAAAGTATATTTTACCAGTTTATTGCAACAAAAACAATTTTCTAGCCATAAAAGGAATAATTTTAAATTTCATAATTTGGAGGCAAAGCATGTTGAGCAAAGCCTTTTTAACCAGATTAATGATGTCTTCTTGTGCATATGCACATAAAGTCTTCTGTTCAAACAGGACACTTTTAGTAATATGTGAATATGGCTCTTTTTTAAAACCCATGTGTGTGACCAGCACCAGCCCAAGTCAAATATTGACGAGCCTCCTGTACACAGAATAGATGTGTGGCCGTGGCTACTGCTGGCTAGACATGTTGGCATTTGAGAAGCTCGCTTTTGCCCAGCAGCCTGGAAGGCTAGAAGCATCCTTGTTCATCTTTCTGTTCCTGGTGTCCTGCACCCCTTGAGCTCTTCCTAAGGGTGAGCAGCCCAGTCTTGGCAGCCGCTGGGGTGGGGCACACAGTAATCTCCTATTCCATACTGTGCCACATCCATTAAAGCTAAGACATATCTTGTATTCAGTTGAGATTAAACTGATTTCAGATTCTTATACTGAAAGAAATCAGGTGGAAATTCAGTGGGTTAGAAATTGAATTTCAGTTTCATTCCTAACTCTGAGGTCCCCCCTCAGATGTCACCTAAACTTGCCGATCCTCCCTTTTAATCTGCAAAATGAGAGGAAAGGAGAAGATTGGACCCAAAGTCCTCTAAGCTTTAAAATTAACAGCTTTAAATTTTTTTTTCTCTAACTTTTAGCGGGGAAGTTGAAAAAAGATTTGGATGATGTTGGCATGGGGGTCTTTCCTGTAGGCTGAGAGTTAGGACATCCAGGCCCTGGTTTTGGCTCTGATATTAGTTCTGTGGCACTGGCCTGCTCAGCCTGCTCTTGGGGAAACCTGGGGGCTAAAGGGCTAAACTGGTGATCTCTGAGGTCCTTTTCAGATCTAAGAGGCAAAGACCCAGTCAGCAAGCGGCCTGTGGCATTGTTAAACATAAAGCCTTCACCCCTAATCCAAAATGACATCGGGCTCCATCAACCTTTTCTTGACATGCTGAACCAATGATTTCTTTCTCAAAGGTCATCAAAGCAGCAATGGGAGTCCACCAGCAAGTTTCAATGTTTTAAAATACCTGAGTCTGTGTAGATGCCAGATGATAGGTTTTTTGGTTCCAGGTAATTAAAGAAACATTTATTGAACATCTGTGGGCCAGGTTCTACCCAACACTGCAGACAGTAATAACCACATGCCTATGTGATTTAAGGAGTCCTAAAGGAAAAGGAATGCAGATATGTAAACCTTGTGCATAGCAGGTTTTTCCCCAGGCTTGCGATTCTGGACATAGCAATAACTAATATTTCTCAGGCCTAAGGCCCATCCGGTGAAATGCTTAGGGGGCACTCAAGAATGATCGAGAGTGTCAACCATTCTTGTCAACCCATAGATTCCCCCATCCTGTCACCTGGTTTTGGCCCTTCCCTTCCCCCCAGTGCCCCAGAGAAGAGAGCTGCATTCTTCAGTGAGGGCCATCGTGTCATGAGCCTATATCACAGTCACACCCCCAAGCAGCCCCTGTTCCCATCAGTGCTGCACGGAGACCCTGATCGCCGGGCACCTTGCCTGGAGCTTTCCTGAGAATCCTTCCAAGACCTCCCTGTCACTGGGCTGCTATTCCACATGCTTCCTCCTTCCTGTTCCCATTAGCAAAGAGGAGCCAAGGGGGACTTTCTGTTTGGGTTCCAGGGCTGTAAGTTCCCAGACCATGTCTCCCTCCTGCCCAGCTTTACTGGCTGCTACCAGGGCCCTCCGCTGGTGAGAGTGCCCCCCTCCCCACCCCTCTCTCAGTGAATCCTTGATCCTGAGATCTCCTTGCACCTGTTTTCCCAAAAGGAATGGGTAGCACTGTACACTGGAGAGCTTGCTGCAAGTCTTCGGCCCACTTCTGTGATTCTATTTACCAGGCAAGGCCTCAGGTTACCATCAATTTTGCATCCTTTACATAAGTTCCCACAGCGGGGAAGAATAGTAAAATAGGCGTGGAAGTAGCACCAAGGAGGAAGGGAAAGGGGTCATCACCTGTGTCTCAGCAAGGAGGAGAACTCTTGAAGAGGTCATGTCTCTGCTCAGTTCTTTACAGGTGAGTGAAGTCTGCCATCCTACCAGAAGGAACAGTGGATCATGTTCATAAAACTCTTAAGTAGTTCCATAGTTCTGAAATGCAAATGATAAAACTGGAATAGCAAGAGATGAGCCTATAGAGATGGAAGAGAGGCGTGGACTCTAAGAGGACATGTATATTTTGTTAACTACCTATTGAAGGTTTAACATTTGTCAGGAACTGCACTAAACCTTCACCCTTAATTCATCTAATCTGCACCACAACACAGTGTGATAGGCCCATTTTACAGATGAGGAAACTACCGACTAGAGAGGTTAAGTAGCTTGTCAGTGGAAGAACTAGAACTTATTATACCCAGAGCTTTTGGATTCCAAAGCTCATGCTCAAACTTTATTGCCTGCACACTTGAGAATCATTGCCGTAGCAAACAAATCATTGCTGTCCCACTGGAAGGTCTGGGACAAAGGAAATGGTACAATTAAAGCAAAGCCATAAAAAGAAAAATGCCATACATGTGGGAGTCTAGAAAGAAGCAAGAAGATGAGAAAAATTGACATAAAGTTGGACTGTATTCTTTAGCCATGATCAACTTGAAGAGGTTTCCTACTTATTTTTAAAGAATTTTCAGAATAGTTATGCCCCAACAGAGTGTTTCATCTTTTGTTTTCAGTTCTTGTACTTGGAGTTACTTACGCTGACAGTTTCCTGAGAGATGTGCTACTGTGCCATTTTCCCATTCTGTTGGTGTCATACTACCCAATTTCAGCACTGAAAATTGAGGTCAGCAAATGGGAAATTACCACTTCATGAAGAAACTCAGTCATGCAAGGTCCTAAAGATCATTGTTGCATATAGATGTACCTACTAAGGAACTCAGAAGACAAACGTAATGGAACAAAAGTTTAGCAGACTTTTAACCTGAATGCTTTTTGGATGTTGTTGGTGTTTTGTTTTGTTTTGTTTTTCCCGTGAAGAAATGGAAATCTTGTAGAGCAAAGCTACAAAACAGGCATTGATAGTCTACCTGGCCTTTAAAAGTGAAAACTTTGCCGATTTTTTTTTTCCAGAAGCGTAAGCAGTTTTAACTTCAGAAGTAAGAAGAAAAGTTGCTTGGGATTTTCTGGGTTACTGTAACCATTGCTTTCTGCCTCGCCCTTTCCTAGGTAGTACCTAGGTAATTTTGATCTCTTTTGGTTTAGTGTATAAGTAAACTGTCTGAGTATAAACTTCCTTTTCTACTGCTTAATACATTAAACTTGCCTTGTAATAACATGATACACGATTGCCCAAGTACAACCAGAGTAATAGTTTCTCCTAGTATCACAGCTTAATTCCTGGGTGAGACAGACCTATGCCCTTTGTGTCATGCTCTGCCCTCCTCCACTTGAACCCCATCCTACTCAAAGTGTACCCTCTCCATTGACTGTTTGGGAAATTTGAGGCCCTGAAATCCACACCCAAACAACCTCAAACTCACTTCTAGAGCCCACATGAGCCTTGCAGTCTTAGGCCCAAATGGTTAAAAGAAAAAGAAAAAAAAGGCAGGGGGCAGGAGATTTGAGGGGCTGTTTCTGGAGCTTGGATATACAAAGTGGGTTATTCATGAGCCAGGTGTGGGAGAAGGCAGCAGGTGCACAGTGGGCTAGAGGCCAGCCCTCTCTCTGTATTGCTACATTTGGGCACAGTACCCCGTGGAATCCAAAAATTCTAAATTTGAACCTGGACTCCCAGGCTGTTAGGAAAGTATGCCTGTCAAAAGAATAGAACATTTTACCATCTTATTGCCTTTATTTGTAACTTTTATAATATTTACACATTTGGCATGAAAGTCTCCGATTACACTCTTGATCCAGCTCCTACAAATGTTAGGGGTAGATCTGGGTGACCCCTGACCCTGAACCATCAAATCAAAGTCTCTCACCTCGCAAGGTGGAATTTAAGAATGGCGGTCTTAGTTTCTGCTGGTCGCTTGAAGAGAAAATGTCTAAACTTAGGAGCTGAGTCCCATCATTTGTGAGACCACCACAATAAATGAATGTCTATAAACTTTAAGATGAGAACTTTAAAACTTTAAAATGAGAACCTTCATTTCTGTTCTGTCCAAGACTTAGTTGCTCAACTTTTCCTCAAATTCTCTAAGATGCCCCTGTATCCTTCCCATAAAGGCCCTCTCCTGCTTCACTGTCTTGGAAGGGGTTTCCATTACTTACATCATGTAACCTATGTTTCCACCCAGATAGCAAGAATTAAGGAATTCATTGTTTAGTAGCACAAAACATTATGTTGGAGGCTTTCAATGTTGTCCATAAAATTTGTGCTTGCCTACTCACAATAGCAAAGATGTGGAATCAACCCAAATTCCCATCAATGATAGACTGGACAAAGAAAATGTGGTACATATACACCATGGAATCCTATGCAGCCGTAAAAAAGGAATGAGATCATGTCCTTTGCAGGAATATTGATGGAGCTGGAAGTCATTATCCCCAGCCAACTAACGCAGGAAGAGAAAACCAAACACCTCATGTTCTCATTTATAAGTGGGAGCTGAACAATGAGAACACATGGACACAGGGAAGGGAACAACATACAATGGGGCCTGTTGGGGAGTGGGGTGGGGGAGTGAGAGCATTAGGAAAAATAGCTAATGCATGTTGGGCTTAATACCTAGGTGATGAGTTGATAGGTGCAGCAAACCATCATGGCACATGTTTAACTATGTAACAAACCTGCACATCCTGCACATGTACCCCAGAACTTAAAAATTAAAATAAAAAAAAATTTGTGCTTGCTACCTCAAGCAGATCAAAGAGTCTAGTTGGGTGATTCTGATAGCTGGCTAACAGGCTAAAAGAACTAACCAGGCTTAACCGAATCCATAGTACCTGCACATTATAAATTTTAAAAGCTCTTTACTGGTTTTCAGTTGTTATTTCATCTCTGTTTTATATTTGCCTTGAGGTTTAGAGCTGTTTTTCTCTGAGTTAGTTAATGCAGTGCATACATTTAGTTTTTATCTTTCAAGTCCTGAATAGAGAACTCTTCATAGAAAGGGCAGGTAGTAGGTAGGGAATTGCCATGACGTCTTCTGGAGGGTTGTCAGGAAATGTGCTCTGTCACCAACAGTGGCCCGCAGCCTCACTTGCCTGTTTCTTAGAGAAGAGACTTTGACTTTGGTGCACTTCTTCTTTTTCCTCTCATCTGTCTTCTCCTGCTTCCCCTCACCTCAGTGTGATTCAGCTCTAATTGAGGTTGTTAAGAAACCGCTTTGTTCAGAGGGTTAGTAGGGGAGAGGAGAGATCTGCCTCTGTATTCCTGACATCAAATAACTTTCCAAGGTGCTCCTGCAGCGCATTGTATCCCTTTGAGACACACATTAAAACAACACAATAATAAAGTGCTTTATCATAAAGACCAAATAAGCGATAAATCATTAATCGCAGGAGTAGTATTCCCTACTTTAGAATATATATGTATATATATTCTATATATACATATACGTGTGTATATATTCTATATATACATATACGTGTGTATGTATTCTATATATACATATACGTGTGTATGTATTCTATATATACATATACGTGTGTATGTATTCTATATATACATATACTTGTGTATATATGTAGTCTCATTTCTCATTTCCTAGAATAACATCACTCTTTATGACCTTGTTCCACAAAACTGGAAGAACAGGGCTGGTACTCAAGATGGAGACAGAATTGGGATGGACTGTCCTGGGAGACTGTAGGTTTCTTGTCACCTGATGCATTCTTTGTAAATTAACTTCTCTCTCCAAGAAGAAATAGAAGCCATCAGGAGATAACACTCTTACATGCTACTCTCTCTAACTCTAACCTTATATCCAATGCCATCCATCCTGAATGCCTTCCTTCTTTCCCCTGTTTTCAACTACCTGCCTCCCCCAGAACCTGCACCAAAATCATGGTCTTAGGAGGGGTGGTGGTGAATGGATGAAGGAACATTCAAGATGGTGTTGCTGGGCTGAAGGAGTAGATTTTCAAAGAGCTTAGGTGTATCCATGCAATGGAATATGACTCAGCCTTAAAAAGGAAGGAAATTCTTACACATGCTACAACATGGATGAACCTTAAAGACATTATGCTACGTGAAGTAAACTAGACACAGAAAGACAAAGATTATATGATTCCACTTACATGAGGTACCCAGAGTAGTCAAGTTCATAGAGACAGACAGTAGAATAGTGGTTGCCAGGGCCTGGGAAGAAGGGGAATGAAGAGTTATTGTTTATTCTCTCTATCCCTGCTTGCTCTGTTTAAGATTTCTCATTTCCCAAAAAGTTCTAGAACATATGCTGTGGAACTGACTTGACTCTTCTAGCTTTTACCCCCAATTCTCTTGCACTATAATAAAGCAGTCTCTGAGTTGAGATGGCTTTACAGTGACCCACAGTTTGCATGGGATCCAAAGGGCTCATTGGATACTTGAGCTTTGAGGGAACCTGCTGTGGGGCCAGCCCTGAAGGCAGGCTGCAGAAACTACAGGAGCAAGATGCTTCCTGCTGCCTGAGAAGGCTAGCCTTCCTGAAGTTCCTTTGTTCCACTCAGATCACACAGCGGCTTCCTCGGTCCCTTGGATTAAAGCCACAGTCCTTGCAACAGGCTTCCAGGCCTGCCTCCCTCCCGCCTCTGTACCACTCTACCACCCTACTCTACTCCAGCCACAATGGCCACTTCCTCAATCACCAGCTGCATTCCCATGTCTTGGCCTCTGCATTTGCTCTTCTCCCTGCCTGAAACATTCCTCCCCCAGAGGTCCATGTGGCTTTCCTCTGATACCTTCTCAATTACACCTTCCTTGACCGCCATATCTAAAATTAGAAGACCTTCACCTGGCACTCTGTGTTCTCCTCCCCTGCTTTGTTCTTCATCATCTTTCACTCTGTATATTTTACTTATTGTGTGTGAGCATTTCCTTAGAACATTCAGTAAATACTTGAATAAATGACTAAAGGGATGAACTAGTACTTTGCTTTCCAGAAAGGCCAGAAATCATATAGTTACACAAAAAGCTCTGTCCCTTTAGAATGACATTGTAAATGGAAGCCATATAGGTCAACAGTAATCCCAGAATTCTGTGACAACCAGGGGGTGTTAATCCAGATTACTGGCAATAGTCCTAAGGCCAAAGTCACTAAACTTTCAAGTGAACTATAACAAAATAAACCTGTCCTTTCCAGAAAATTCACATCCTTTGGAAAACCAATGGAATCAATCACCACATCAACTGTAATTACTCAGTGATATGAATACCAAAGGCTACTTGGCATTTTCCTTAGCAAACAGGATTAGGGGAAGGTGGAAAGCACCCTTACAATTCATTAAAACTGTAATCCAGGCCGGGCATAGAGGTTCGTGCCTGTAATCCTTCCTAGTCTTGTGGGAGCCTAAGGCAGGCACATCACATGAGCCCAGGAGTTCAAGACCAGCCTGGGTAACACGGTGAAACCTCATCTCTACAAAAAAAAAAAAAAAAAAAAAAATGAGCCAGGCATGATGCCGTGTGCCTGCAGTCTCAGCTATTCAGGAGCCTGAGGTGGGAAGATCACTTGAGCCTGGGAGGTCAAGGCTGCAGTGAGCCAAGATTGAGACACTGTGCTCCAGCTTGGGTGACAGAGTGAGACTCTGTCTCAAAAAAAAAAAAAAAAAAAAAAAACCTGCAATAATTAACTTTTACCATGTGCCAAATACTACATTGGTGGATAAGGTCATTTAATTCTCACCACCCTACTAGTAGATATAATAATCTCCAGAGAAACCTGGGGCACAAAAAATCTGCCCAAATTTATGCTGCCATAGTGAATCAGACTTAGGTTTTCTGAATCCAAAATCTAAAGCCTTTCCATTATGCTACACTGCCTCCCTTACATAATAAAATCAGACCACTTGGGATTTGCTTTTGCTGATTCTGAACTAGATTTGAAATTACATGCTTCTGTAACTGCTTTCTACCTAGATTATTAAAACACTGACTACAGCAATGAAACTTTTCCATGGTAGAGGGAAATAATATTTTAAAGGTTGCTATCTTATCCAATTCATTTTTTGAAAATCATTTTGCCTTATCACTGGGTAAAATCTCTAAGCAATAAAAGAAATGCAATGAAGGGAATAGGCAACGTTTTATAAAATGTGCTTTGCATCTTGATAACAACATGTGATTTATTTATTACTTATGATAAATGTGAAAATATATTGCATTGGTGGAATTCGTGAATAGGACACTTTGGGGAATGTAAAGTTTTGCTTCAAGCATTCAGCTGATTGACTACCTTGTTGAAATGTAGAGTAGGACCTCAGGGCAGTTTTGCAAATGTGATTAGTTTTGTGGTTATTAAAGCATAGATTTGCCTTTCTCCAACATATAATATATTTTCAATAATACTCCAAGCGCCAGGAGACTCTGAAAGAGATTGGAAGAAAGCAATAATATTTTATTGGTGTGCATCAGAGGAGAAAGACTTATCTATCTTAGAGCAGCCAATGTTATAATTAATCTCATTTTTTTCCAAGATAAATTATATCCAAAATTACTCTAGCTAATTTTAACTCAAATAAATAGGTTGGTAAATTCCTTTCCCACTTTACGTGTAGTGCTGAGTTACACATATATAGCATTGTCTTGTCTCTTAATTAGCAATTTCTGTAGTATCCATGATGACTGGAAGCCATGGTTTAATCAAGTGAATCTCAGCATCCACTGATGACTGGTATAATCTGAATTTGAACTCTATTGTGTGTCTGCTTCCATTTGGAAGGGAGACTCCAGGCCCTTTATAGAGTGAAAAGAAGCCTGTCTATCTGGAGCGTAAAGAGAGCAGTGGGAGGGGAACAAGAAACGCATGGAGAGGAAGGCAGGGCCAGCCAGCATAGGGCTTGCAGCCCATGCTAAGAATTTGAGAAGAGTTTTATATTTCATGAATGGAAACATACTGAAGAAATTTAATCAAAAGAGATAGGGTGCCATTTGTAATTTTTAAAAATACAATTTTCCTGCTTTGTGGAGAGTAGATTGAAAGGGGCAAGATGATATCAGAGAGACCAGTTAGGAAGCTGCTGTGTAGTCCAGACAAAAGAGAATGGGAGAGGAGCAGCAGAGGGGAGAGGAGGAAGAAAGACTCAAGTTCTGTGTGACAAGCAGAATGTCCTAGATTTGGTGATGGATGAGATGTTGGGTTGAAAAAGAAGGAACTTTCAAAGACAGGACCTCGCTTTCTGGCTTAGGGGTCTGGATTTTTAGTAACAAAATGGAAAAGTGGGTTTGAGGGGAAGATTGACTTCATTGTTAGCCATTCTGTTTGAGATGTCTGGGAGACATCAGGAAGAGATGAGCAGTTAGACATACAGTTGAATATGTGAGCAGGAACTAGGAAGAGAGGTTTGATGTGGAGATAAATGATGGGGTGTTATCAACATAAAGAGTGTTGAAGTAATGAGATTAGATTGAAACTCCCTAGGGAGACAGTCGTGGCATAAAAAGAGAATGAGGCCCTGAGAAATGATGTTTAGAGGTGGGTACGGGGGAGGATCCACAGGGAAGCTGATTTTGTAAATTACATCTGTGCAGCTATTCGTTTAACAAATGTATATGACATACCTTATTATGTACCATTGAAGGTTCTGGGCACACCAAGGTGCACAAGAACTAACCCCTGACCTAAGAAAGTTTGTGCTGCAGCCAGGGAGACAGTCCTAAAAAGAAAGCATTACAATCAGCACAATACATGTTGCAGCACTTATGATACACAAAGCAGTGGCAAACCTCAGATGGAGTTAGATAGGAAGAAAGATCAAGAAGCCTTTAAAAAAATTCTGTTAGGTGGGTGTTATAAGATGAATAGGAATTCTTCAGACCAGTAAGGTAGGGAAGAGTATTCGCTGTAGGGGGAACAAAAAAGACAAGAAATGCTGAGTCAGCACACCACTCCAAGGAAACGAAAAAGACGCCAGTGTGGCTGAAAAACCAGCATGTGGGATGGGTGAGGAAGGCAGGAGAGGAGGTTGGTAACAGGATCTTCAGAACCTAGAGTCATGGCTGGCAGGAGGCGGGAACTCAGGAAATATTTATTTAGTGAATACATGATCAAAGGTGCATCTCACAAAGCCTCTCCTGGTGGCTGCAGGGAGAGTGCACTGGCATGAGGAGAAAGTAGAGTAAGGAGTCCACTTGGCAGGTCCTGCAGAACCAGTGGAGTCATTAGAGCTTGCGTGGAGGGAGGACAGAAAGACAGGAGAAAGAGAAGACAAGGTATTGGAAAAGCATTTAGCTATTCTGAGTATCAGTATTCTACCTACAAAAAGTAGTTTAGAACCTTCTAGGTTTAAAGAAACTTTGATTCAACAGACATTTGCTGAAGGCCTATCCGGAAGCAAGAGCTGGGCTGGTTGCTGGAGATACCAGTGAACACACCACATCAGGTGTGGAGAAAGCCTACCCTTAGCAAGGAAGATGGGTTGAACAATTTATTATTGCTATTGACTTATAAAACCTCTTCTTCTGATACTTCTCATCTTTTAGAGAAAGTAAAGGATATTTTTTAAACTGCTAGGTTTATAACAGAGATATTTGTTGGTTTGTGTGTTTACTTCTTTGTCCTAGTTAAGAATTATATAGTTACATTTTCTTTATTCTCCAGCAACATCAGATTATTTTTCAGAGATATGCAATAGTTTATTCCTATTCACAATCACAAGTCTGCTGTAATCACGAAGGACTTCCTATCAAGCATTTTTTAAGTTACCTTTTTAATATTTTTTATCACTATTTCTTTCTGGATAAAAATGGAAGAAGAGGAAAGAATTTATAATCAAATATTTCCCAGTTTGTATCTTCCTCACCCTAGTTGAGATTTGCAACCATACTCTTCTGAGCCATTGCTCCTGTTCCTGCCCGTCCTGAATCCGGAGACACCATGGGTTTAAGCAAAATAAATTGAGAGATTAAGGGTAGGGAGACGGGAGGTAGAAATAGAACATAGGATCATATTCTTCATTTTTTGATTTTACAGTTTGGAGAAAATGGCATCGTACTGCCTCAGCTCCCCCAAGTGAGTCAGGCTTTGATGCCAAATTATTTGGAAATACTTTGCCTAGATCCAAAGGCCTAGCCCCAGTGACACATCCATTTGGCTCCAGCACTCTGTTCTTCTGGACCATTAAGAAACTCCACCAAACTCACAAAGGCCATCCTTAAAATCCCGTGGGTTGTAGGCCCATACAGATCCTCATTTTCATATAGCATATGACTTCTTTACAAGGAGCCTTCATTTCTATTCTCATTGAATCCTTCCAAGGTTCTCTTACAGAGGTGAGTTTACACCCTTTTATAGATAACCAGACATTGGGGAGGTTAAAGACTGAGCCAAGCCTTGAACCCTACATTGATGACATGAACTTGAGAACTCTTTCCACCTCAACATGGTCATAAGGTCAGGCTCACAACCCAGCATCACATGGGGATATCACATCACCAAGAGTCCTCTGAGTTCTTTGTCATGATCTGTGCTCCATGAGCCTTAAATTAGAAGTGACCAAGGTCTGGAGCTGACCAGTCATTGCTGTGCTCATCCATGTTTCCTGCCCTGTAACATTTGTGGGAATAGTTCAAGAGAGTAGAATGGGATACTGGAAAAAGAAATGTCTCAAATAGAAACTACTTTAAATCAACAGTGTTTACAGTTATGGGTTTCATGGGAAAGTAGAATGGTTGCTGAACTCAGGGATGTGAGAAAATCAGTTGCGACTTTGGGTGATGAGATTAAATGACCCAGGCCAGGAGAGGACAACCAGCCAGCCCTTTCTTCTCCAGAATTCTTTTCTCACACAACTCTGTTTAGAGTCTGGGCAAAGGAGGCAAAAACAAAAACAAAGCAAAAGAAAAACCCCAACTTCTCCAATTGCCTGCCCTTGTTTGCTTCCCTGCTTCCACAGAGACTAGAAGAAGATTACAACACACACCAAAACTCATAAAGCCCATAAGCCTCATGGTGATAGCAACACCAAGTATTTTACATCCAGGTAAGGAGATGGGTAAGATGTAACCTTGGAAAAAACAGAGCCAGAGATGAATGAAGGGGAAAATTCTATACAAAGACATTTTCTTTTTAAAATCCTTTTTCAGATAGTGTCTTCTGTCTTTTGCCTCCTCAGTGTTATGTCTCTCTGCCTTCCAATTCACACAGTGGTGGTAGTTTTAAAATCAGGGATTGCAGAGATTGAACATTCCTTTTTAATGATGCCCTTAGAGTCACACAGGGGCCTCTTTGCTATTTCCAGCTAAGCTCACCCCTCCTCTTTTCCTGGAACTTCTGAAAGGGCCCCAGAATCAGCCTATGTGATCTGCTGCAGCATTAGATTGAGAGGAGGGTTTGCTTTTTCCATAGATCCTGATTAATGCAGGACCAAAGAATTCCACCAGAATAAAATGTTACTTTTTAGCAGTTTTGAGTAAAGACTTTAAATGGTTTTCATGACAAACCATATCAGGGGTTTAGGATTAATCTCAAGAAGGACATAGTTCCTCATCCCTTTCCATCAAAATCCTTTTCTCCTAATTCCTAAGTTTTGTACATCACAGTAGGCATTCTCTCTCCCCAGCTCATTAGAGTACATGAAATCACAGACACTGTGCTAATGGTAGCTGGATCTCTGTTATGAGATTTTACTGCTATTCTATTTATAAAATGACAGCCAAAAGACTTGCATATGCTTTTTTCCCAGTATATAAATTTGTAAAGTAGAAGCATGTTGGTACTGTCTTTTTATTAGAATGATCAAAGTGTATCAATAAGAATTGTATCAAGGATTCAGTAAGAATCCCTGTTATAACAAAGAAACCCCAGGTGCATTCAAGGACTGCCTGGTTGAAACACTCCAGACCATTTTACATGTCTGAGAGATTAAATAATTCTCTTTTATTGTGTAACCTTGTAACATTCAAAGAATGCCTGTATGCTAACTAATTTTATTCTACTGATTGTACTGTAATGAAGGGGCAGCATTATCTGTGTCTTATATAAAGAGTACAAAAATTAAATCATTTGCCTCAAGTTTCACAGCGAACAGTAGAAAGCAATACTAAATCCAAAGTGCAGAAACAGAAAATTAGACAAATCTGGCCACCTATCATCGTAAGCCCTTGAGGCCTGGGGCAGTGTAGAAAAAGAGGAGACCAGTTTAAGTACGTTAGAATGATTTCATGATGCCTCAGAACCACATTTTCAGCCTTACTTGGAGAAGGACATTGTCAGAGATTTTACAGATTGGCACCATCCTGTACAAAACTCTCTTCATCGGTTGCCCTAAATTCTGCCCCAACCCATGTCATGTTATAAAAGGAAATGGCAGAGAGAAGAATCAAATAGACACAATAAAAAATGATAAAGGGGATATCACCACCGATCCCACAGAAATACAAACTACCATCAGAGAATACTACAAACACCTCTACACAAATAAACTAGAAAATCTAGAAGAAATGGATAAATTCCTCAACACATACACCCTCCCAAGACTAAACCAGGAAGAAGTTGAATCTCTGAATAGACCAATAACAGGCTCTGAAATTGTGGCAATAATCAATAGCTTACCAACAAAAAGAGTCCAGGACCAGATGGATTCACAGCCGAATTCTACCAGAGGTACAAGGAGGAGCTGGTACCATTCCTTCTGAAAACATTCCAATCAATAGAAAAAGAGGGAATCCTCCCTAACTCATTTTATGAGGCCAGCATCATCTTGTGATACCAAAGCGTGGCAGAGACACAACCAAAAAAGAGAATTTTAGACCAATATCCTTGATGAACATTGATGCAAAAATCCTCAATAAAATACTGGCAAACGGAATCCAGCAGCACATCAAAAAGCTTATCCACCATGATCAAGTGGGCTTCATCCCTGGGATGCAAGGCTGGTTCAACATATGCAAATCAATAAATGTAATCCAGCATATAAACAGAACCAAAGACAAAAACCACATGATTATCTCAATAGATGCAGAAAAGGCCTCTGACAAAATTCAACAACCCTTCATGCTAAAAACTCTCAATAAATTAGGTATTGATGGGACGTATCTCAAAATAGTAAGAGCTATCTATGACAAACCCACAGCCAATATCATACTGAATGGGCAAAAACTGGAAGCATTCCCTTTGAAAACTGGCACAAGAAAGGATGCCCTCTCTCACCACTCCTATTCAACATAGTGTTGGAAGTTCTGGCCAGGGCAATTAGGCAGGAGAAGGAAATAAAGGGTATTCAATTAGGAAAAGAGGAAGTCAAATTGTCCCTGTTTGCAGATGACATGATTATATATCTAGAAAACCCCATTGTCTCAGCCCAAAGTCTCCTTAAGCTGATAAGCAACTTCAGCAAAGTCTCAGGATACAAAATCAATGTACAAAAATCATGAGCATTCTTATACACCAACAACAGACAAACAGAGAGCCAAATCATGAGTGAACTCCCATTCACAATTGCTTCAAAGAGAATAAAATACCTAGGAATCCAACTTACAAGGGATGTGAAGGACCTCTTCAAGGAGAACTACAAACCACTGCTCAATGAAATAAAAGAGGATACAAACAAATGGAAGAACATTCCATGCTCATGGGTAGGAAGAATCAATATCGTGAAAATGGCCATACTGCCCAAGGTAATTTATAGATTCAATGCCCTCCCCATCAAGCTACCAATGACTTTCTTCACAGAATTGGAAAAAACTACTTTAAAGCTCATATGGAACCAAAAAAGAGCCCACATTGCCAAGTCAATCCTAAGCCAAAAGAACAAAGCTGGAGGCATCAGGCTACCTGACTTCAAACTATACTACAAGGCTACAGTAACCAAAACAGCATGGTACTGGTACCAAAACAGAGATAGAGACCAATGGAACAGAACAGAGCCCTCAGAAATAATGCCGCATATCTACAACTATCTGATCTTTGACAAACCTGACAAAAACAAGCAATGGGGAAAGGATTCCTTATTTAATAAATGGTGCTGGGAAAACTGGCTAGCCATATGTAGAAAGCTGAAACTGGATCCCTTACTTACACCTTATACAAAAATTAATTCAAGATGGATTAAAGACTTAAATGTTAAACCTGAAACCATAAAAACCCTAGAAGAAAACCTAGGCAATACCATTCAGGACATAGGCATGGGCAAGGACTTCATGTCTAAAATACCAAAAGCAATGGCAACAAAAGCCAAAATTGACCAATGGGATCTAATTAAACTAAAGAGCTTCTGCACAGCAAAAGAAACTACCATCAGAGTGAACAGGCAACCTACAAAATGGGAGAAAATTTTCGCAACCTACTCATCTGACAAAGGGCTAATATCCAGAATCTACAATGAACACAAACAAATTTACAAGAAAAAAACAACCCCATCAAAAAGTGGGCAAAGGATATGAACAGACACTTCTCAAAAGAAGACATTTATGCAGCCAAAAAACACATGAAAAAATGCTCATCATCACTGACCATCAGAGAAATGCAAATCAAAACCACAGTGAGATACCATCTCACACCAGTTAAAATGGCGATCATTAAAAAGTCAGGAAACAAGAGGTGCTGGAGAGGATGTGGAGAAATAGGAACACTTTTACACTGTTGGTGGGACTTTAAACTAGTTCAACCATTGTGGAAGTCAGTGTGGTGATTCCTCAGGGATCTAGAACTAGAAATACCATTTGACCCAGCCATCCCATTACTGGGTATATACCCAAAGGACTATAAATCATGCTGCTATAAAGACACATGCACACGTATGTTTTTTGCGGCACTATTCACAATAGCAAGACTTGGAACCAACCTAAATGTCCAACAACGATAGACTGAATTAAGAAAATGTGGCACATATACACCATGGAATACTATGCAGCCATAAAAAATGATGAGTTCATGTCCTTTGCAGGGACATGGATGAAACTGGAAACCATCATTCTCAGCAAACTATCGCCAAGGACAAAAAAACAAACACCGCATGTTCTCACTCATAGGTGGGAATTGAACAATGAGAACACATGGACACAGGTAGGGGAACATCACACTCCAGGGACTGTTGCGGGGTTGGAGGAGGGGGGAGGGATAGCTTTAGGAGTTATACCTAATGCTAAATGACAAGTTAACGGGTGCAGCACACCAACATGGCACATGTATACATATGTAACTAACCTGCACATTGTGCACATGTACCCTAAAACTTAAAGTATAATAATAATCAAATTAAAAAAAAAAATAGAATAGCTCTCGCGCTATTCTCTACTAAATTATGGCTGCTTCTCTCAACATGTCGTTTTACAGGAAAATGTTCCTTGAATAGGAAATGTAAGGAAAACTGAAACCAAAATTATACAGCAAAGAGAATACAATGACTGTGTTTCTTGTGAATACATGATTCATGAGGCTAATACTTTGAGAATCAGTTCAAGGAAAACAAACAAAAAATCATGAAGACCTATCATATATATATAGAAAACAACAATACAAATAAAATATTGAGCATTAAAAAATACATAAATAAATAAAAGGAAATGGAGTGTGGTGTGAGGCAGAAGAGAAGCCAGTATGGGGGCCGAGGTTTCTGATGTTTGCCATTAGGCAATTCCATGCTGCATAATACAAATAAAGCCATTTCTACTCAAAAATCTCTCACTATTCTAGACTTCCAGAATCTCAGAACATATAAATCAGTGTTTCAGGATTTGGTACTTACACATTAAAAAGTCCTACAACACATAAATTTTATTCACCAAATGAGAAAAATTACCTAGTAAGAAAGCACTAAAAAAATGCAGCCTGAAGGAAAGCAAAGACCTTCATGTAATCACAAAGCCATTAAGTTTCATGTAAGTTCCTTATGGGGAGACAAGGAAAAGAAACATATTAGTTTTTACCTTTGAACATAGCTTACAACAATTCTTTGATTCTTTGGCTTCTCAGTGGTTAATTTTAGACTGCTACTATTAACATCCCCTCACTGATTATTCTTAAACTTACTCCTGAGCTGCTGTTAAAGGCCAAAAATCTGCAGCCTCAGAATATCCTTCCAGAAGGCTTTGGCTTGTAGGAGCCTGACAAGATTATTCCCTACTCCCACTCCTGCAGCCCCTGTATATTAAAACCTACCAAGTGGTCCCCTGCTGGCAACCCGTCAATCCTCTGTGCAATTTGTGAAAGACAATCCGACAAGAGTATAGGCAAGTGCGTGTGGGATCAGGTCTTGATTTTTATATAAGAACATCGTAGACAGTCTCCCATCCCTCTTTCCTCATCATGAAGCCGCCATGAATTTTTAAGGTGTATCCCTCCACTACCACCACCTCCCCAGCTACAATGCAGAAGTGAGCCTCAATAGACATGAACCAGCCAGCACATGGCATTTCTCTGGCACCATGATTTATTCATGGATGTCCATGGCACCTTATTTGGTCCAAGTAGAGTGAAGTTCAAGGCTTTTGCTTTTAGTAGTTGGAGCAGTACCTCCTCCTCCTTGACAGTGGGGTGTATGGATGTGAGGCCTAGAACTGCTGCTGCCCTTTTGTGACAATAAGGGAAGCCTGCTTAAATGAACAGATGAACATAGAGCTAAGAGAACTGCAGAGAATGAGCTGGAGTCCTGATCAAACCCCGCTGACCTACTGCTGGCCCTTTCGTTTATATACAAATAATTTTCTATTGTAATTTTGTCCAATTTGAGGTGGTTTTCTGTTAATTTGGAACCAAAAGCATGCTGGTTGATATGATTGCACAATCATATTTCTTAATCATTGAAGAAATTGTTCCAGAACTGGTTACATTTATACAGCCAGCAGTCTCACCACCAAAAAAGAAAAGTAAGTTCAATCTTTCCTCCAGGAAAGGGTCTTAAAGCCCTAAACCACATACAGCCCCCATATAAATTTAATACAGGAGATAATAAAGGAAAAAGGAAAGGGCAGATCCAGGTTTTAGAGATTTTCCATGTGAAAATGACAATCTGACTTCCTGAGTCTCAGCCTCACTCTTTAGACTTTACTAATTCTTTGTCCTCGTTTGCCTTCAACTGGTGTCGTTACTTCTCCATGGGCTGCTTGCAATGTTGTTACTTTGCCGCTTTCCCTTTCCTTTTCCTTAAGTCTTCATTCACAGCATCCACCACCATTCAAGAAGCATTTTTTTTGGTCAGACTGAGCTTAAATTTCAAGATTGTTTTTGCTTCCTAGAAATTTCCAGATTCAAAAGAACAAGTCACAGGCGGTCATAGCTATACAGTTCTCATGCCAACCATGGCTTATAATGAACAATTTGGTACGAACTACTGACCATCCTTCTAAAACACTGAGTGACCCTTTAAAAAATTCAACCTTAGTTCCCAATGCTCTTGTGTATATACAAATAATCATTGCCTTCGTTTACTATTTCCTCAAATCCTTAAAAGTAGAAAGAATCAAATATTCTGCCAAAAAATTTAGCCAATTGTTAAAAAATCATAAGAGGACCAAATGAGATAATACATGGAAAGTCTTTAGAAAAAGCTCAAAAATAGTAAGAATGAAAAAAACTATTGGGCATCATTGTAATTTATTATTGTTGGATATCTTGTTGTTAGGATTAAAGTAAAAACATCAAACATTACAAAGAGACAAGTTCCCTGCAGACTCTTTAGTTCAGTCAGTTGTCACTGATAATTTGGATATGCCTAATTATTCTTTACAAAAAACAGATAATTCCAGATTCACATTGCATGCAGATGTTTCCAATATCATTTGAAATAAATTCTAGACATTTTTGTCAACATGCCAAGGATTTTTAAGCAGAGAAAATGTAGGAATTTAGAGATATTAAGGTTTTGTGCAGTTATTTTTGTCTTTCCATGAAAAAAAAAATCCAATGCCTTGCACTGCTCTTTTGCCTTCTGTGTGAACTGTGCATCCATCAAGAGGTAAAAAACAATAACCTCCAAAGATGTAAAGATCATTCACATATTGCAATATGTGTGTGTTTACCATTAAAAAAAAATTCCCTCCCCAAACCAAACTAAAATCATCAAAAAAGAAAATCCCCAAACCGAGGAACACATTTGGCAAGAACATAAACAGAGCCTGGTTTGTTTTCCCAGTTTCATTGATGATATTCCCCAGTTCTATTCTAACAGTCATTTCAACCAACTCTTATTTTTGGTTAACAAATAAAAGGCTAGTTTAGAAATCTGGCTCACAGCTTCCAATGGAACTTTTCCACAGCTTTCTGTAGCTGCTTTATCCCTTTAACACACCAAAAGAAAAACAAAATTCTGCGTGAAAAGTTTCAAATAAAAATTCTTAAAATCTCTGGTAGAGTTAAAACCTCACAGAAATTAGTACTCCCATTTTTCTCACCGATGTGGCAGACCCTGTATTGGCTTACTCAGAAACTATTCCAACCTCTTCCTTCTGGGCCTTTCTTGCCAGCAGAGGCTACCAAAACCCAAGCTCCTTTGCAATGAGGGTTCCAGACGTGACTTATGCTCCATTTGCTCAAGACTTGAATTTGGAGCTGAGTAAGTCTGGAGCTGGCAGTGTGATACAGCACAGCCTTCTGTGTTGGGCCTAAAGGCTTAGCAATGCCGTTCTTTACCCTTTCTCTCTCATTCCTCAAAGGATTTTGACTGAAAATGTAAATCCTAATTTTATACACGGAATGAAGGAATAACTAAGAAAAGAGAAGGTCTAGCAAAAAAAAAAAAAAAAACCTATTCTAATCTAGGAAATTTGAATACTATTTCTGATCTTTCATCTATTCTCTAAACAGTCTCTGCGGTACATAGGCAGAGTATAAAACTGAAATGATGAATTATATGTTGATGACTCCTCAATTTATATCTCCAGCCCTAACTTCCTCCTAAGCCCCCTATAGGGGCCAAAGGAACTTCCCCTTTGTCCTCTGAAAGTTCTCTGAAAAAAAATCAACTGACAAAGGCAGATTAATAGGACAAAAAGCGTACAAATTCATTAGCATGCACAGGGGAAGATCATAGAGTGATACCCAATATCCCAATGGGATACAGATGCTTCTATACCCTACTTCTTAGGGAAAATGGAGATAGGTGTAGATGATTTTAGGGGGGTAGTAAATGATTTTTAGGGGGATTCAGTGGGCTTGAAGAACATATAATGGCCTGGAACATACTCTGTTGGGCCTATAGAGCAGACAGTGGTTTGTGACAAAAGTCTGTCCAGGTACATTGACAGACTTCAGCCTTTCTTCTTGTAATGTAAGATCCGTTATTGAAAACTCAGAGAAAGAACCACAGGTAATTGTTTTCTTCTTTGGTGCGTCCAGACTTTAGGCAGATAAGGGAACTTCAGAGAACAATTTCATTACATTCTTTGGGAGACAATTGAGAAACAGGAGTCAGGGAAGGTCTAAGAGACCTTGAGGCTGCTTCTTCAGTTCAGCATATCAAAGCATCGTATTTTGTGGCATTGGTTTCTGAGCTGCAACACCTCAAATTAACATATCCAAGATTATCCTGTCAAATCCAGGCATGGTGTTATGCACCTGTAATCCCTGCTACTTGGGAGGCTCAGGCAAGAGAATTGCTTGAATCCAGAAGTTCAAGGCCAGCCTGGGCAACATAGTGAGGCCCTGTCTCTCAATAATTAAAAAAAAAAAAAAAGAAAGATTATCCTATCATTGTCTAATAGCATCTCAAACTTAACATACCCAAAAAGGAAAAGGAGCTTGATGTTTGCTGTCAAACCTGGCTCCAATGTTCTCAAACTCATTGAAACATACATCCTCTGTAACTCCTCTTTTCCTCCCTCTCCTGTGGTCATGTAAATTCAGCAGTGGACCCTGTTGGTTCTCCCTCTGATAGATCCTAGATCTTGCCTTCTCTTTTACTTCTTTAGATAAGCCATTTTCCTCCTAGGCTGTGTCAATTGTCTCCTAACTGATCATCCCTACTCTCCCCTTTCTCTTCCCTTTCCCTGTAATCCATTTTCCACATAGCAGCCAGAGTGAGCTTAAAACTATAAATTAGATATCATTCTGATTTAAACTCTCTAAGAGCTTTCATTGTGCTAAGAATAAAAGCCAAACTTCCTATAGGGCCTGCCTCCCTCCCTAACACTGCCTCTTTCCAGTCTCAGCTGCAGAAACATGGACTGTCTTCCTGTCCTCAAACAGGGCAAGCCTATTCCATCTCAGGGCCTTTGCCCTTGTGTTTCCTTTGCCTGGAGCCCTCTTCCCTCGAATCTTCCCCTGCAGGCTCCTTACCATCCATGTTTTATTTCAAAAGTTGATTCATGGGATCCTTCCATGGCCACCCAATTTGAATTAGCACATCTGCCCCACTCCACTTATGATCAAATTACCTCTTATCTTATTCATGACCCTCATCACTACCTAAAATGATGTTATAATTGTTATTCATTATCTCACCTGTTAACAGTGATGTCTTTTTTCTCTCCCAAGATCTTCTCCTTGACAACTCCACAGCACCTCCAGAGAGGTTTGCTCGGTTGGAGTGTTACCAACAAAGTCGTTCCCCCACCAAGAATGGGGTATTTCCCTGTTCGATCCCATGAAGCCAATAGGCAAAACCAAAAGTGAATGTCTAGCAGTGCAGGCTTTATTTGATGGCCATAGGATTGAGAAGCAGAAGCTTGGTTCAAAAATCAAATTCTCAGCCCATGAAAGCCAGGAAGCTGGAGATACAGGGCATCTTTAATGAAGGGGTTGAGCACTAAAAGAAAGGGGAGGAATCTTCATGTCTTTTCTGAGAGTTGGTAGAGAACTCCTAGAAACTGGAGTGCTGCCTGCCTTTTTGTCTTTTTATGGTTGCTTCCAGTCATTCTCATGGTGATTGTCACCTGTCATGGTGCTGGTTGCAGTGTTACATAGCAGAGAGATCAGACTATAATGAAGTTAGAGGTTCTTCAGAGATCAAGTGGGCTGTCATCTTGGATCCCACCAGTCTTAGCCATTTTGGTCAGGAGAGAGAACTTTTTATCTCAGGCATTTTCTTTCCTAAAGATAAGCAGAGTTAAGGCAGGGTAGAAATGCACCTAGGTCATGTAGGCATCACACTGGGTAACAAGAGGAATTACCATCTTCTCAAAGAAAGAACTGGAAACCAGTACAGACAGCTAAGAAAGTGGTTTCCCAACTTCTCTACTCATGTCCCTCAAGAAGAAATCTGGAAAATAATGTATCCCTTATCTACTTTTGTTTAACTTGATAAGATCAGAAGACCTGGGAAAATTAAAATATTGACATCATTATATTTGTTCCAACACAATAATATTTGAAAAAAAGGTATTATGTGCTTTAAAAAATAATTTTTCTCTAGACCTTGAAGCTGCAAATATAGCTTATTTAGGAAACCATGTGTTATATCGTTTAATTGGCAAAGACAAACTTCATTATTATACTAGTCAGCCCAATCACTTACTCTCTGTCAGGAAAATCAGCCTTCATCTTTCTATTTATACTTTTCTGTTTAATACACAGCCCCTTCACAACCCTTTTCCTTCTTAAATTGAATTCTAGGATATGCCAGTAGATAAGATACAAAGCTCTGTCCTGCATTTGTTGCCTAAATGAAATTCATGCCGTGATCTTCAACATTTTTTACCGATTCTCTCATTCACTCTTAAGGCACTCACCTTCAGGAGCAATGCATTTTGTTGTTAATAGGTGACAGAAAAAGTGAGGTTGTTAGATATAAATTATCAAGTCCCATTCCTCTCAACATGATATATTTGAATATAGACTTTCCCACCCTATTTTTAATACCATACTTAACCTTACGATCTGATGTGATATATGATACAATGTGATATGATGGCAGAGAAAGACATGAAGTCCTACCTCAGGCTTGCGGTGCCTCATTTAATTATTGCTTTTTTTGATACCCCTGAGAATTTTTCACCCTCAGAGCAAGGCACTACAGTAATATATAGGATAGAGGAAAGTTTTGCCTTTATTCTGAAAAGTATTAGGGGTGTGATTGTGAAGGATGAGGGTAGGATCGTAGAAGTAGAGTAACAAAACCTCACCTGTAGGGGCATTCTGAGACACCTGTGTTTTAGGCAAGAGTATGTATGAATGCTAAAGAACTGGAAATTCACTGCCTTGAAAAGATCAGTTTCCTTATTCCCCTCGGAAAGTCTCCACATACCCCAAGGGATGTGAGTACCACAGCTTAATGACAGCTGGGCCAAGAAGCCTGGTTCCTTTTGGCCCTTGCTGCTGTTAGGGCCATGTGGTATTGCTCCTGACATGTGCAAGCCAACAAGAGTCTGTCCCCTTCACTGCTCATCAATCTGGGAAAATACTACTCCCAAATCCTAAAAGTCCCCACAGTCTGCAATCCCTCTTCAAGTTCCGGTGCACAGAACTGAATGTATATCTAGCAGCAAGAACATGCTTGTAAGAGCTCTGCCTGTGCAAAAAGTCTGGAATTTGCCTCTATTCACACAGAACCCAGGACTTCACATGTTAGAGTTTCCATGCTTTTGGGGTTATGCAAGCTCACACACACCCTGCTATTTTACCCAGGGCATCCCTGCAAGCCAAGACAGCCATAATGGCCGGGCATGGTGGCTCACGCCTGTAATCCCAGCACTTTGGGAGGCCGAGGCGGGCAGATCACGAGGTCAGGAGATCGAGACCATCATGGCTAACATGGTGAAACCCCGTCTCTACTAAAAATACAAAACATTAGCCAGGCGTGGTGGCAGGCGCCTGTAGTCCCAGCTGCTGGGGAGGCTGAGGCAGGAGAATGGCGTGAACCCGGGAGGCGGAGCTTGCAGTGAGCCGAAATGGCGCCACTGCACTCCAGCCTGGGCGACAGAGCGAGACTCTGTCTCAAAAAAAAAAAAAAATAAGACAGCAATAATGAAATGAGTTTAGAATGGCAACCATGCGGTCTTTAAGGTACTGCCAACCCCCCTCAATCTGCATTGTGATATGAAGAGTGGAAGATGTCTCTTTTTCTCCATTGCTCAACCAAGTCTCATTTTCTTTCTCAGGATAAGTGTTAATTCTTTCAGTGTAGTAAACCCACGTTGTTATAACAAGCCAGTGTCTATTTTTTTCTATGTGATCTATAGACATCCCTACCTCAGAATCACCTGGGATGTTTATCAGACCTACTGAATTCAAATTTATGGGATGGGGCCTGAGAATCTACATTTTCTACCAGTACTAGGTCATTCTTTCTCTTTGATGAAATATCATATGTAAATAAGTACATATGAATATATATGCAAGTTTTAACAAATAATTATACAACAAACACCTATATGTCCACCACTCAGCTAAAAATGTGAAACACTGCCAAGGTATTTGAATCCTCCCATGTGTACTTCCTTCTTAATCACATCTCTCTTTCCCTCTCCCCTTCCTTCTGAGGTTACCGGTAGCCTTGTTTTTATTGCTCAGTTGATTTAAAAAAAAACTACCATATATACTTGTATCCCTAAAATCTTATAGTCACTTCTGAAATCTATAAAAATGTAATTATACATTATGTATTCTTCTGTGACTTGTTTTAATCATCAGTAGGATGGTTGCAAGATTCATCCTTGTTGATATATGATATCTGTGGTTCATCTATTTTAACTGCTATATAGTATTCCATTTTTTGGAGAGGTACAATTTAGTTTTCTACTGTTTAGAAAAGTTTGGGTTGTTTCTAGTTTAGTTTTGTGATTATGACATAAAGCTGCTATTCCTGTATGACTCTCCTACCTCTTGGTGCTGTGGAAATTCCATTGAGAAACTGGTAGTTGTGAAATGATGTCTCCTGGGGTTTTAATTTGAATCTTCCTGCTTATTAAGGATGATATGCATCTATTCATATTTTTGTTCATTTGCTTCCTGTTAATTTCATGTTGATATATTTTGTACATTTTTTAGGTAATGCATCTTTTTCATATTGATTCTAATCTTCTGCTTATATGTTTTAAATATCTCCTGTCTAGGGCTTGCCTTTTGACTTTATGGAATATTTTCATGAAAAGTTCCTAATTTTAATATAATTGAATTAATCTTTATGATTTTTCCATCTTGTTTTATAAATACTACCCTATCCCAGGGTCGTAAAGATAATTTATGTTTTCTTCTTAATCTTTTAAGGTTTTGCCTTTCAGTTGAATTATTAATCCATTTTGACTTGGAGTGTGTGTGTGTGTGTGTGTGTGTGTGTGTGTGTGTGTTTGTGTGTGATAAGGGCCCAAGTTAATTATTTTCCCACATGGATAAGTAGTTGTTCCAGTTCTATTTATGAAAGAGTTCATCCTTTCCCTGCTGATCTGCCATACTACCCCTGTCATGGATCATGTTTCTCTATACATAAGGATCTGCTTCTGATATATTGGACTACCCTCATGCCAGTTCCACAGTCCTAATTACTATAACTTCATACTAAGTCTTTATATTTGGTAGGACAAGAATTGCTCACCTGCTTCTTCACAAGTGCGTTGCCTGTTTCTTATTCTTTGTTATTCTATTATGGTTTCAATTCAGCTTGTCCAATTCCACCAAAAAAAGTTGAAATTTTGTTTGGAATTACATAGAATCTACAGATAAATTTGAGGAAAACTGACATCCTTACAGTATTGTTTTCTAATATGTGAATATGGTGTGTCTCTGTTTACATCCCCTTTAATGTCTTTTAATCAATTTTTTTTTTTTTTTGAGATGGAGTCATGCTCTGTCGCCCAGGCTGGAGTGCAGTGGCGTGATCTCAGCTCACTGCAACCTCTGCCTCCCAGGTTCACATGATTCTCCTGCCTCAGCCTCCCAAATAGCTGGGATTACAGGCGCCCGCCGCCATACCCAGCTACTTCTTGTATTTTTAGTACAGTTGGGGTTTCACCATGTTGGCCAGACTGGTCTCAAGCTCATGACCTCAGGTGATCTGCCCGCCTCGGCCTCCCAAAGTGCTGGGATTACAGGTGTGAGCCACCATGCCCGACCTAATGTCCTTTAATCAAATTTTATAATTTCCTCCCTAAATAACTTGTATATCTTTTGTTATATGAATTGCTAGCTACCTTACATTTTAGAGAACTGTATATTTGTATGTAATCTCTGTATGTTACTAATGTATAGAAATTCAAATGATGTAAATTTTAATTATATATTACTTTACCATGCTAATTCTCTCACTAGTTTTATAACTGTTACTTTTTTTTTTAAGTTTGCTATGTGGTTAATTGTATCATCTATAAAAACTGGCAGTTTTGTTCCTTCTTTCCAGTTCCACTAGTTTTTATGTTTTGTTCTTATTTACACTCATTCTATTGAATACAAATGATGGTCATAGCATCCTTTTCTTATTCTTGACTTTGAAGAAAAGTGTTGAGTACTTTGCTGCTGAACATGATGTTTGCAGATTAGAAACAGAATAGACTCTCTCCAGCTTACATGACACTTTGCTCTTTTTTAGCTTATACCTTTGTTACACTCCGTACTTCACTTTCAATAATTTTTAAAGCTATACTTTCTGGTTCACTAATCCTTGTCTGGGTACATCTAATCTGCTATTTAACCTGTCCATCAAGTTTCTAGTTTTATTTATTACATAATTTAATTCTAGAAATTTAGTCTGGTCATTTTATAGTTCCTTGATTATTAGTAATATTTTGGATCCCCTCCTTCATTTCCTAAGAATACTACATGATATATTTATACTCCACCTCAGGGTGTTTGTTAGCTATGGCCCACAGGCCAAGGCCAGCCCAACCAAATCCAATCCAACCTGTTTTTCAAACAATGTTTTATTGAAACCCAGCCAAAGCTGTCTGTTTAATTTTATCTTGGTAGGTTCACTCTGTAATGGCAGAATTTAGTAGTAGTGATGGCAGCGGCAGGTTATCTGGAGCATCTGCTGCCATCATGCCGGCTGCAGCAGAAGACATGAGTGGTGGCAGCAGGAGCAGATGCACAAGCAGCAGTGGCAGTGGTGGGTCCCCTGTACCCCATGTCCCTGAGGCAGCCAACTGCATGACCCGCACCCTTGCATGGCTGGGCAGGATGTGCTCCCAGGCCCAGAGCCTCTGTCGCTGCCTCAACCTCACTCCCTGCCGCATCCCAGGAGTCCATGAGCACCCTGCTGAAGGCACAGCCAGAATTCACAGGGCTGGCCCCAGGAGTGTCGGGTTCACTCGTGTGAGGTTGGCCAGGGGCTGCCACTGCTGCTGCTGGGGAAAATGCAGAGAGGAGGTAGGGCTGGGACTGCACACTCCACAGAGTGGGCAGGAGCTGGGGACAAGTGGGAGCCCAGGACAAGCTGAAGGGCCGCCCCTTTCAAGTTGGTGGGGCAGGAGTTCCCCAGGCGCAACTATAGCTGCCCAAGCTGAGGCTCAGACCCAGGCACCCCTGCGCTCCTGGGAGCCAGGAACAGGCAGGACCCCTACCCTCCCAGGCACGGCAACAGTCGCCCAACCCACAGGTGCAGACCCAGGCATCTCTACACTCCCGGGGGCCTGCTCCTGCTGTCTGACTTCTCCCCACTGTTAGTTCTTGCTCCAATCATGGAGCAAAGTTGAGGCTGAGCCCAGGCAATTTAGAAACCCGGCCAGATGTGTGCACACTTGGGGCAGCGCTAACACGCCAGCTCCCTGCCACCTCGATCCCCTCTGGATTTTGGGCACCAACAAGCACTGGAGGGAGGCCAAAGGGGTATTGACGGCAGCTCAATGCTGGCCTGCAGGCACCCCTTGGCACAAATAGCCTGGGTGCCATGAATGGCAGCAGGAGGCAGACAGGCTCCTGGGCAGAAGGGGGCAGGTCCCTGGTGAAGCCCCACCTCCAAGCTGGGGGGAGCCAAAGCCTGGGGGCCAGGCTCCCAGTCCCACACACCAGAGTGGGAATTTGTGGTGCCTTTTCCACGCCCACCCATGGCTGCCCATGGACCAACTGGCACATACTTCCTCCCCTCTGAGGCCCATGAAAGCCCCAGACTCAAGGAGATGATGGGACGACCAGCTACAGAGAGAAGCTACCCACCCCAGGGTCTCCTCTCTGCTGAGAGCTGAAGAGACAGGATGACCAGCTACAGAGAGTAGCTACCCTCTCTGCTGAGAGCTGAACACTTGTCAGGACACCCTGGCTATAGAGAGGAACTACCCACTATAGGTCTCCTCTGAGCTATTCTATCACTCAATAAAGCTCCTCTTCGTCTTACTCACCCTACACTTGTCTGTGTACCTCATTCTTCCTGGACACAGGACAAGAACTCAGGACCTGCCAAATGGTGGGGCTAAAAGAGCTGTAACACAAATAGGGCTGAAACACACCCCTTGCTCACCACGTTGTGGGTGACAAGAAAGGAGAGAAGAGTTGCAGCCCTTCAGGGAGCCCAGACCTAGGAGCTCCCCAAGCCAAGGCTGTGATACCCTCTTTAGGGCTCTGCAGTTCCTGGCATCCCAAGCTTCCGGGCACCACACCATGTTCCCTGGTGTCAGCTGTGGAAGCTGCTTATGGTACACCTTGTCCAGCCACAGCCTTGTAGGGAGCTGGTGCCCATACCAGCATCTGCAGCTGCCTGGCCCAGCACAGTCTGTGTGCCTAGCTGTGTGCAGTAGCTGGACCCCACATTCATTCACATACCCCTTGTAGCTGCATGTCTGGCTCACCCTTGGCAGGCATGGGATCCGGGCCAGTAGCAGGAGCCGAGCACAGCCTGCCAGACTGAGAGAACAGAAGAAGCCCAGCAGGCCAAAGCAAAACTCAGGCAAAGGCACCACTGGCCACAGAGGTTTCCAGCTGGTGAAGCAACACCCTAAGAATCCCATAACAGTAGCAATAGAGACTGCATGGCCAGCAAACCTAAAATATTTACCATGGGGCTCTTTACAGAAAAACTTTCCAACCCCTGCACTATCTGACAATTTCAACAGCGGTAGGCTCTACAGGCCTAATTCTGCTCTTTGTTGTTTCTACTGGCTTTTGCTCTTGTTAGCTTATTTTCTGATGTGCTTTATAATTTTTGATAGTAAGCTCCTATTTGTTAGAACTTTATGGGAGTACTTTGAGACCTGGTTTTAAGATAGATTCCTCCAGAAATGATCTGCATTTGTTTTGGGACCCTAGGGGCAGGGCACATCACAGGCTAAGGTCCCCCAGGAAAGACTCTGAAAAAGAGGCTTGCATGGAGTCACTTTATTAGGGAGTACTCTCACAAACAACATCTGCAAGGAAATGAAAGAAACTGAGGACAGAGGGAGATTTGAACTGAAATGTCATCTCAACAGTTTTCATGGGAAACTCTAAAGGACCATGGATTGGTCCTTCAGTAATGCCTCAAATTGAGGAAAGGGGACCAGGCCTTTGCACCTCAGCATACGCTGCCCCTGGGGGAGTGGTCTTCCTCTTAGATGAAGCACTTCCCTTCAGCCAAAAGCAATTGCTTAAGAAGAACTCAGCTGTGAGCCATCAGCAGGCAATACTTTGCAGCCAGGACAATGAAGACCTCTGTTCTGCAGGAGTGATTTGAGCAGCACACCACAGTGAGGACTACAGGGAACTTCTAACCAGATGACTACTTTAACACGAATTCTTAGTTTGGAGGTTTTGGACCATATCAATTTAAATTTTACTAGGTTTATTAGGTTTATTTTTTAGGTTGAATTTCATTCCTAATCCTGCTGAAGGGCTAGCTATGGTTTTAAATTCTCACTATTGACTATATTTTTCCTACCTAGAGCCAAGTTCAAGACAAACAAGTTTCCTCCTTTCTCCTGTCACAAGGCATTTTTTTCTAGTCATCTTTTCACTAAGGTTTTATCTTTAAGGCTTTACATGGGAGTCTGTGGTCTGAATTCCCACCTTGCTCAAACTCTAGGGCATCCAAGGGCTACCAAGGTGCTCCTCAGTCAGGATAACCACTGGCCCCAGTGTTAGCTTCACTCATTGTGTTGGGCATCCTAGAATTTCTCTTACTGTATTGCCACTCTTGTATATTAAGTGATATACCACATACACAAACACACATGCATGCATGCACACACACACACACACACAAAATTTCTAGCATTACTAAGGGCTTTCTTCTGGAAGGATATTTCAGGGTATTGAGCCCAACAAATTATGCTGGCAGATAAATTCCTAGGTGAATCTTACATATGCTCTAATTTCAAAACCACTAAACTAATGCATTGCTGATGGCCATCAATCTACTGAGCCCCCAAATCTTCTTAGTTTTAAGTATCAAATCTTTTCATGTGTTTTTCTCTGATCACTGCAGCTAAACCTTTTTACTACATATTTTCTATGTAGTTTATGAAACAGTTGCCACGTTACCTTATAATAATAAGGTATTATTTGTCTTATGTACCTAACTAGATTATACATCTTTGAAAAATTTTCCCCTATGCTTTGTAACTCCTTTCCCTTTTCCTCACACCAGAAACTTGCATGGAATAATTTGCTACGTGGATAAATATTGAATAAATAGTTTGTTCTCCACGGTGGAAACATTTTTCTCAGACTGAGTCCCATCCTTAAATACAACAAGAAAGAACTAAATCGAAGTGTGATACAATGATTTCACACAATATATAGCAAGTCCTTGAGACATAGTGAAGATAATATCTTATTATAAGAAATTAATTTCATGACATTATTACATGTTATTGCTTTTTCTCCTCTCTGATTTATGCTAGTGGGAGAAGAAATTCTCAAAGCATATAATGGAAGCCCATTTCAGGCATTTAAAAGATGATGTGGTTTACAAAAAGCCAATTTCAATTCAACTCAGCAAATATTTATTGATCAACCATTACATGTGAGCTACCGTGAGAAAATTTCTGTTATAAAGTGAAGTCCAGCTGTGAGGTTTCTGAAGACTATGTGTTTTTCTTTTCTCTGCTGTTAAATTAACTGCAACAACCACCACCAAAAATAAAGTCATTACTTCTGCCTAACTTTAATGCAAGAGTGAAGTCTAAATCTTCATGTCCTAAGCAAACTGCCACAGGGAGATTCTTCATGTTCCAAGCCCTTTATATTGCAACTATAAACCATAACCAAAGAAGGGAGAATCCATTTAGCTCTCTAGAGCATGTTCTGCCAAGTTGTCTCTTATTTATTGCTTTTTAATGAAATTTTTCATGTGCATCAAAACATAATCTTTCAACAAAGGAAATGCAGCTCTGAGACCCAAGCACTTTATAATAGAGAATCTGCATGTGAACATTAATTTTTCTAGGTGGAATTACCTAATGGATTTCTTTGTGCTCGGGGATGACATTTTTTTTAAGTAAGTGAACATCCTATTATTAACTTTTCCACAGGATACAAGCTTTCATAAATTTCAGCAAATATTTTAAACTGTCCTATTTTCCTTGAGAATATGAGATGAGCCTTAGTATGGAGTACCCTAAATCTTTCCTTCTGAAAACACACGGTTTTTTAAGCTGCCATCAAAATTAAAGGGAGGTTTTAGCGAGAGGGACTCGGGGAGTAAATAAGGAGTGCCAATATGTATATTCTCACCTGTGAAGACTGATTTAACAGTGAATTTAATTATTCCATTGGTTTCTCTTATTCCTCTAAAAATATCCAAAGTAAACTTACTGTTTTACAGGGTGCTTTTGGTTACAAGCAAGAAAAAACCTGACTCAAACTGCCCTACATAATTTTAAAATGTATTATACAACAGGAAGTCCAGCAGCAGAACAAGCTTAAAAGTTGGTTGATTCAACAAGATCATTGCAGACACAGATTCATTTTGTCTCTCTACTCAAGAGTCCACAGTGAGCTTGGGGTGAATCTGCCTCATAATTATAGGCTGCCAATGGCAGGCAGAATTGCATATTTGCTTGTTTACATTCAACAAGAGAGAGAATCCTTCCACCCCCTTTAAATAATCCTTCCCTTAAATCTGATTGGGCTAATTTATACCACACATCTACCCCCAAACCAACAAAAGTTGCTAAGGGATATCCAAGCTCTGAGTGGCTAATCGAGACTCAGTTCTGATATGGGGATAGGGTGAATATCTCAGCAGAATCAAAGTCCTTTTAGGGTTTCAGACAGGAAAATAGATTTGGAGGAGCAGCAAAAAACATCACTGCAGTCATCTACTCTGGTCCCTTGTGAAGGGCAACATTAGAAATCCTTTACTACATCTAGGTAAGTTTGGTCTTTGGAAGTATTGACAAATTGAACATGTGTGGCTTATACCAATAGAGAAAACATCTCTACAGGACTTTCTCTGACATTATTTTTTTCTTTTTCTTTTGAGTTTCACTCTTTGTTGCCCAGGCTGGAGTGCAGTGGCATGATCTTGGCTCACTGCAACCTCCACCTCCCAGGTTCAAGTGATTCTTCTGCCTCAGCCTCCCAAGTAGCTGGGATTAGAGGCATGCACCACCATGCCCAGCTAATTTTGTATTTTTAGTAGAGACGGGGTTTCACCATGTTGGTCAGGCTGGTCTCAAACTCCTGACCTCAGGTGATCCCCCCTCCTTGGCCTCCCAAAGTGCTGGGATTACAGGCATGAGCCACCATGCCCAGCCCCTTTTTCTTTTATATAAAGTGTTCCATATCCCCAGTTACCATTGTAGAAAATGAGACCATCCAATATGTGCATTTCTCAGATGCCAAAGAGCTGCCTGAGCAGAGAGAAAACAGTAAATCCCAAATTAAGGCACTGATCAGAGATTAGGTTCAAATATCCATGCAAAGGGCAAGAAAAAATGCCAGCAGCAACAACAAAAAGGTTGAATGTATTCGGAATCAAATTGTGTCATGTTTTTTGTGGTGTTCACAGTGGAGCAAACTTGGAAAAGCATGTTATCAGTGCTTTAAGTTCTAGGCTGGGTGCAATGGCTCATGCCTGTAAACCCAACACTTTAAGAGGCCGAGGTGGAAGGATCAGTTGAGTGCAGGAGTTAGAGAACAGCCTGGGCAACATAACAAGACCCTGTCTACAAAATTTTTTTTAAAAAATAGCAGGGCATAGTGGTTCACACCTGTTGTTCTAGCTACCTGGGAGGCTGAGACAGGAGGATGCTTGAGCCTGAGAGGTTGAGGCTGCAGTGAGTCATGATGGTACCACTGTACTCCAGCCTGGGCAACAGAGTGAGACCATTTCTAAAAAAAGAACTAGAAGAATATTTTCCTGTAAAAGTAATGACACTAGCTACTAAGTATTGAGAGACTATAAATTAGGTATTTCCCAGACGATATCTCACAGGCATTGTGACTATAAACTCATCACCAGCAGGAACTGCTGTCTCCCTGGCATCTACCACTGTGCCTGGAACATAATGTAACCTTCATAAATGTGCTGGATGAAATAATTTTCACAAAAAAAAATATGCAGTGGTTCATTGGTCCTTCCCCTCAATTTAAGGGTTAGAACTCATTGGCTCTAAGTGTTTAAGCATTTTGGCCAAGGGCACACATCAAGTGGTGGAGCCCAGATTGTAATCTAACCTTACTCTTTCTCCCCGCAAAGTGAAGAAGGAAGTGGATCCTACAAAATAAATCCAGTGTGGCTCACGCCTGTAATCCCAGCACTTTGGGAGGATGAGGCGGGCTGATCACAAGGTCAGGAGATGGAGACCATCCTGGCTAACACGGTGAAACCCTGTCTCCACTAAAAATACAAAAAATTAGCCGGGCGTGGTAGCGGGCGCCTGTAGTCCCAGCTACTCGGGAGGCTGAGGCAGGAGAATGCGAGAACGCGGGAGGCGGAGCTTGTAGTGAGCCGAGATAGTGCCACTGCACTCCAGCCTGGGCGACAGAGCGAGACTCCGTCTCAAAAAAAAACAAATAAATAATAATATTAATAATAATAATAGTAATTAAATCCAGTGACTTGGAGAAAGGAATGAAAAAAATGAAATATCTGAAGTTTAAGTGTTTTTAACACTAGTGGATTAGGAAAAACACCCTAATGATGTCATTTTAATTCAATTCCGTCTTTGAAGACCCTATCTTCAAATGCAGTCACATTCTTGGATTGAGGGAGTTAGGACTTCAACATATGAACTTCAAGGGGAAACAATTCACATATCCGCACTTAGACACAATATGCAACAAAAATTCCAGATGATTTTAACAAAACATGGAGCAAAGAAGGAGGAAAACATTTGGGGGAGAAGGATAGAGAAAAAAAGATTCTTAAGGTCTTATCTTGTTCAAGGGGACAAATTACAAAGACATTCTAGACATGAAGAAAACGGTGTCTCAAAGTATGTTTGTAAAATACGAAAAAATCACTAATACACAGAAGGTGCATAACTTGCAAACCACTAGGTAAGAAAAATCTGACGAAGAAAATTGATTTTTTTTTTTTTTTTTTGAGACGGAGTCTCGCTCTGTCGCCCAGGCTGGAGTGCAGTGGCGCGATCTCTGCTCACTGCAAGCTCCGCCTCCCGGGTTCACGCCATTCTCCTGCCTCAGCCTCCCGAGTAGCTGGGACTACAGGCGCCCGCCACCACGCCCGGCTAATTTTTTGTATTTTTAATAGAGACGGGGTTTCACCATGTTAGCCATGATGGTCTCGATCTCCTGACCTCGTGATCCACCCGCCTTGGCCTCCCAAAGTGCTGGGATTACAGGCGTGAGCCAACGCGCCCGGCCCAGAAAATTGATTAATCCAAGAAAGAGGAAGAAAAGGGCAATAAGAACCTACAACAAACAAAAAATAAAAATTATAAGAATAAAGTCACATATATTATGTATTACAATTAATGTGAATAAGTGAAATTTCCAGTTAAAAATGCCAGGCAAACAAAAAGAAAGCAGGAGTGGCAATCCTATGGGGAAAAAATGGAATTTAGGATAAAGAGCATAAAATAAAACAAAGAAGAGTTTTTCTAAGGAAACTTTATAGGAGTAAAAGTTTTATTCTGTCCAGAAGATGTAGTAGTCTTGAGCTTATATACAGTTACAAACATCAAAATATATGAATCAAAAGTTTTTATATTCAAAAGTAAATTGAAAAATCCAAAATTATAGTAGGTATATTGAGTAAAATTGGCTCAAATTGTCAAATTCATCAGAAAAATAAGGACAGAGAAAATGAAAATCATATAATCAATATGCTTAATAGGTATATATAGACCTTTTTATATACGAAAGATATTCTTTTCAAATATTTGTGCACTATTTCTAGAACTTGAATACATATTAGGTCATAAATACCAATGCAACGAAGTCTACAAAGTAGATATCATATGGGCCACCTTCTCTTACTTCAAGATAATAAAACAGTAACAAAAATAATTCTTCCCACCCAAAATACATCTCACTGCTTGATATATTTTTTAACATTCTTCAAAATAGCTCTCTAGTAAAGAACGACTAAAAACTCAATTGTCAACTATTAGATCTGAACATCAATGAGAACATCACATATTAAAACATGAGGCTTGGTACAGTGGCTCATACCTGTAAGCCCAGCACTTTGGGAAGCCAAGGTAGGAGGATTACTTGAGTCCAGGAGTTCGAGAGTAGCCTGGGCAACATACTGAGAAAAAATCTCTAAAAAAAATTTTTTTTTAATTAGCTGGGCGTTGTGGCACACACCTGTAGTCCCAGCTACTCAGGAGGCTGAGGTGGGAGGATCAATTGAGTCCAGGAGTTTGAGAGTAGCCTGGGCAACATAGTAAGACCCCATTTCTTTAAAAAAAAGTTTTTAATTAGCTGGGCAGGGTAGTGCTCACCTGTAGTCCCAGCTACTTGGAAGGCTGAGGTAGGAGGATCACTTGAGCTCACAAGTTCGAGGTTACAGTGAGCTGTGATCATGCCCCTGCACTCCAGCCTGCATGACAGAGCGAGACTGTCTCTGAGAAAACACACACACACACACACACAGAGCATCATTTTTTAAAGGTTTACAAAAAGTTTTTTTTTTAAATGCTTCCTTATGAATACAGTTATAAAACTCTGAAATAAAACATTAATGTGTCCAGAATTGGTGGGTTCTTGGTCTCACTGACTTCAAGAATGAAGCCACGGACCCTCGCGGTGAGTGTTACAGTTCTTAAAGGTGGTGTGTCTGGAGTTGTTCCTTCTGATGTTCGGACATGTTCAGAGGTTTTTCCTTCTGGTGGGTTCGTGGTCTCGCTGGCTTCAGGAGTGAAGCTGCAGACCTTTGCTGTGAGTGTTACAGCTCTTAAGGTGGCGCGTCTGGAGTTGTTCATTCCTCCCGGTGGGTTCATGATCTCGCTGGCCACAGAAGTGAAGCTGCAGATCTTCGCAGTGAGTGTCACAGCTCATAAAGGCAGTGCAGACCCAAAGAGTGAGCACCAGCAAGTGTTACTGCAAACAATAAAAGAACAAAGTTTAGACAGGGTGGAAGAGAACCCTAGTAGGTTGCCGCTGCTGGCTCACAGCCTGCTTTTATTCCCTTATCTGGCCCCACCCACATCCTGCTGATTGGTCCATTTTACAGAGAGCTGATTGGTCCATTTTACAGAGAGCTGATTGGTCCATTTTGACGGTGCTGATTGGTGCATTTATGAACCTTGAGCTAGACAGGAAAGTTCTCCAAGTCCCCACTAGATTAGCTAGACACAGAGCACTGATTGGTGCATTTACAAACCTTGAGCTAGACACAGAGTGCTGATTGGTGCATTTACAATCCTTTAGCTAGACACAAAAGTTCTCCAAGTCCCCACTAGATTAGCTAGACACAGAGCACTGATTGGTGTGTTTACAAACCTTGAGCTAGACACAGTGCTGATTGGTGCGTTTACAATCTTTTAGCTAGACACAGAGTGCTGAATGGTGCATTTACAATCCTCTAGCTAGACATAAAAGTCCTCCAAGTCCCCACCAGATTAGCTAGATACAGAGTCCTGATTGGTGCATCCAAAAACCCAGAGGTAGACACAGAGTGCTGATTGGCGCATATGCAATCCTCCAGCTAGACATAAAAGTTCTCCAAGTCCCCACCCAGCTCAGGAGCCCAGCTGGCTTTGCCTAGTAGATCCCATGCCGGGGCCGCGGGCGGAGCTGCCCGCCAGTTCTGCACCATGCACCCGCACTCCTCAGCCCTTGGGTGGTCGATGGGACCAGGCGCTGTGGAGTAGGGGGCCACGCATGTTGGGGAGGCTTGGGCCACGCAGGAGTAGGGGAGCGGGGCTCAGTCATGGCGGGCTGCAGGTCCCAAGCCCTGCCCCTCGGGGAGGCAGCTGAGGCCTGGCAAGAATTCAAGCATGGCACCAGTGGGCCGGCACTGCTGGAGGACCCGGTGCACCCTCCACAGCTGCTGGCCCAGGTGGTAAGCCTCTCACTGCCCTGGGCTGGCAGCGCCAGCTGGCTGATCAAAGCGCGGGGCCGCGGAGCCTGCAGCCACCCGGAATTCGCACTGGCCCACTAGCACCGTGCGCAGCCCTGGTTCCTGCCCGTGCCTCTCCCCCCACACATCCCCTCAAGCAGAGGGAGCCAGCTCCGGCCTCGGCCAGCCCAAAGAGTGGCTCCCACAGAGCAGCAGCGGGCTGAAGGGTTCCTCAAGCATGGCCAGAGTGGGCATTGAGGCCGAGGAGGCACCGAGAGGGAGCAAGGGCTGCCAGCACACTGTCACCTCTCATTAGCATATAAAATCCAGCCATTTCTTTAAAAGGTGGTACAGCAGGTCCTAGAATAACATTGTTTTTCATTCAACATCATTTTGCTATAACTTTGACAAGAAAAAAAAAAATCAATTCCCACCAGGGCCACTGTCTGTGAGGAGTTGGCATGTTCTCCCCATGTCTGTGTGGGTTTTCTTTAGGTACTCAGTTTCCCCCCACATCCCAAAGCTGCACCTGTTAGGTTCATCAGCATGTCTACATGGTCCCAGGCTGAGTGAGCATGGGTATGTGAGTGTACCCTGTAATGGATGGCGTCCTATCCAGAGTCAGTTTCCACTTTGTGTCCTGAGCTGCAGGGACAAGCTCCGGCCACTCATGACCCTGAACTAGAATAAGTGGGTTGGAAAATGAATTAAGGAATGAATACAAATTATTATTATTATTATTATTATTATTATTATTTTAATTGAGACAGAGTCTCACTCTGTCGCCTGGACTGGAGTGCGGTGGTGCAATCTCGGCTCACTACAAGTTCCGCCTCCCAGGTTCACGCCATTCTCCTGCCTCAGCCTCCCGAGTAGCTGGTGCTATAGATGTCTGCCACTACGCCCAGCTAATTTTTGTATTTTTAGTAAAGACAGAGTTTCACTGTGTTAGCCAAGATGGTCTCGATCTCCTGACCTCGTGATCCACCCACCTCGGCCTCCCAAAGTACTGGGATTACAGGTGTGAGCCACCACGCCCAGCCAGGAATGAATAAAAAGTATTGTAAAATAAAAACTCATAGGCAAAATCATACAAAGCCATGACAATAAATGATGCAGTACAAAAGCCCTCAGCAAACCCACTATATTTGTTATTGTTTGTTTGAACTGCATGTTGGGAACAGGGGTTCATATTTTAGCTTTGCAAACATCTATTCCTTGATTTAACCCACCACTGCAACAACCACTATCCCTCACAGATTCACCAAAAATTGAGTACATAATCTTACTTGTCTTTATTAATTTTTCTTAAATGTATATATAGTTCACATTTATTTCAATGTTTAATATTAGAAGTACTTTGGGTCTTTTTTTTTTTTTTTTTTTTTTTTGAGACAGGGTCTCATTATGTCACCCAGGCTGGACAAAATGCCTTGATCATAGCTCACTGCAGCCTCCAGCTCCTTAGCCTGAGTGATCCTCCTGCCTCAGCCTCCCAGGTAGCTGGGACTATATGTATGTGCCACGATGCCCAGCTATTTATTTATTTATTTATTTATTTATTTATTTATTTATTTATTTTTGCGGAGATAGGGTCTCACTGTGTTGTCCAGGTTGGTCTCAAACTTCTGGCCTCAAGCTATTCTCCTACCTCAGCCTCCCAAGTTCTGGAATTGCAGGTATGAGTCACCACACCCAGCTATCTTTATTTAGAAATTTGGTGATTTTTTTGTTTGTTTTTTTGGGGGTTTTTTTGTTAGTTTGTTTCGAGATGGAGTCTCACTCTGTCATCAGGCTGGAGTGCAGTGGCATGATCTCAGCTCACTGCAACTTCTGCCTGCCAGGTTCAAGCGATTCTCCTGCCTTAGCCTCCAGAGTAGCTGGGACCACAGGCATGTGCCACCACACCCAGATAATTTTTGTATTTTTAGTAGAGATGGGGTTTTGCCATGTTGGCCAGGATTGTCTCAATCTCTTGATCTTGTGATCCACCTGCCTCGGCCTCCCAAAGTGCTGGTATTACAGGCATGAGCCACTGCACACGGCCTGGTGATTTTTTCATGACCAGAAATATGCCCATAGGAACTTAACTTGCTTCTATCAGTTAGTTTATGGTAAAATCGGTTTTGTTATACACTGTTTCACGTGAAGTCACAATTTCCAAGAACTTATCATTGATGTTAATCAAGAACTTATTATATTTTAAAACCAACATATGAAGTAAAAGATAAAAGCAAATTAGTGTTACAAAATGCTGTAAAACAAACACTGCGTGTATGTGTATTAATGCAGAAAAGAGTTCAGAGTGATACACCAGAAACTGTTAACAGTGGCTACAAAGGGAAGATAGAAGGCTTGGAGTTGGAAGAGAACTTTGTCATTTTATATGCTCTGTAATATTTTAATTTTCACAAGTGTAGGTTCGTAAATTCTGTAACGTACAAAGAAGTTTAGGATTTCATAATGGAATCAGTTGCGAAAGGTCATGCCAGGAGCCACAAGGAAACATCTGAAGCTTCACATCTCTGTCTTTCAACAGGACTTTCGGGTTGCCTAGAGGACAGAGATACTCTTCCTTAGCTGCTGCACAGTCAAGGCACAGAAGAATGGCAATCAATATGGGAGGTGTCAAACCCAGGCAACACAGTCTTAGAACTTTTTTTTTTTTTAAGACGGAGTCTCGCTCTGTCACCCAGGCTGGAGTGCAGTGGCTCAGTCTCGCTCACTGCAATCTCCGCCTCCCAGGTTCAAGCCATTCTCCTGCCTCAGCCTCCTAAGTAGCTGGGACTACAGGCACACACCACCATGCCCAGCTAATTTTTGTATTTTTAGTAGAGATGGGTTTTCACCATGTTGGAAGGCAGCTGGGAGATCATCCCTCACTCCTCCAGTGAAGAAACTGAGACCCAGACATAATATAGAGTTGGAGATCGTGTTCCCTTTCTGAATTTTCTGTAGGTGCATACATGCTCAGAAGGCATTCGGTAATACTTTTTGAACTGATTACATTTATTTACTATTGTCTTATTCATGTGGTTGCTACTGTACAGCAGGATTATTAGTCAAACTCACAACCAAACTCAACGTGGGCTTTATAGCTACATAACCTCATTTGTCTTGTAGGGCAAAGGAACAAAATGTAAGCATATCATGGATTAATAAGTGTTAGTAATTCCTGGGAGACTAATCTGGGATGTCCTGCTTCCTCTATAAGACATCCTTAAACTAAAATTAAAAATGCTTATGCTGTCTTTCTTTGGACAACTTTATATAGGCTAAGTTAGAAATATATGTGCATACGAGCAGCTGTTTGCCCAGTAGTCTTTCTAACCTCAACCCATATTCAATTCTTTGATTCCCTCATCTTAACCCCAAAGGGTAGCCAAAGGGTCTTAAGTTGATGTTACCACCTAACAGTTAAAAAAAAAAAAAAAAACCTGATAAGTTATAAGGAAAAGCCTCTAAACTCACCTCCTCTGATAGTTTTGCATGGTTAGTTTTTCTAAGTTCCAGTAGACTACCTGAAACTTCCCTGTTTCTAGCACCAAATTACTCACCACTTCAAAAAACACTAGCTATCAGATTTAGGGAGAGTAAGCTTTTTGTTTGGTGAAACAAACAGGGCATTTGGGGGTCATGTGGTTTTCACATGCTGAATAAAGAGCTCTTGTTGGGCTTTGGTTACCCGTCATTCCATCAATATAATTTACTGGTTCACAAAACAGTATGACATTTCATGGGTCTTTCTACATTGCCTTCCTTATTCTCTGTCCTTTGATAAGTTATCAAACAGTAATAAATTCATTTCTAAAGTCACACCTGAGAATTCCTAAAGGCTGGGATGAAGTGAACTTTTTGTAACAAAAATGAGAAAACTGGATTTGAGCAATCACTTTCAGGGTTAAATAATCCCAAGGGTAGTTTCTTTGTATCCTGTACTTATTTGCAGAAGAGGAACTGATTGCCAGGTTGAATTATCCATCTTTAAAAAAAAAAAAAGTTATTCTCATGGCTGTAAAACAGCTACAGATTGCTTTTCTTGCACTCTTGAGGAGCTGACAAGGCCCCAGATGGAGGTGTTTTTCAGCAAGCTGTCAAGTGATCCATCCATCAAAAACAGCCATATCACCCAGCCGAGCTTGCTTTCTCTGCCAAGAATTGTATTGGGTCAGATGAGAAAGGCCAGGGTATGATGAATCCAGGAAAAACACAGGTCAGAGAAATGTATATCAGAAAAGAGAAGAGATGTGGTTACATTTAAATTCCAAAGGTTATATTTAGATTTGTTTTACAGTGACTTGATAATTTTTTCCCGGTACTTTCTTTTATTCTTTCCAGAAATATGAACTTCATGACATTGATACTGAGAGGTGGTTTGTGTGATTTTGAGGAAATCAAAGCTGTAAAGTTCTGTTAGAGTAGCAGTCCATAAAACAGTAATTTATTATCAGCAAGCCAAGGGCCTTTTTATTCATAGGCCTAAAGGAGCTATTACAGGATCATTTGAAATAATAAAGCTATCATGATTGGAAATAAACACAAAAGCCCTAAAAAATCATTGCCCAGCAAGTCCAGAAGTATCTCTAGGGATCTGATGCCCTCCATAATAGCCTTACTTCATCTTGGAAACTGCTATCCATCTGTATTAGCCCACTCTCACACCACTGTAAAGAAATACCTGAGACTGGGTAATTTATGAAGAAAATAGATTTAATCGACTCACAGTTCCACAGGCTTAACAGAATGCATGCCTGGGAGGCCTCAGGAAACTTACAATCATAGCAGAAGGGGAAGCAGGGACCTCCACATGGTGGCAGGAGAAAGAGGGAGCAAAGAAGGAGGTGACATACACTTTTAAACCATCAGATCTTGTGAGAAATCACTCACTATCACGAGAACAACAAGGGGAAAATATGCCCCCATGAACCAATCACCTTCCACCAAGCCCCTCCTCCAATTTGACATGAGATTTGGGTGGGGACACAATCCAAATCATATCATCATCTAAGAAGTAAAATGACAGAAAATCATGCAAATTCCATTCTTATTCCTGGTGCACCTTTGGGGTTGGAGAGACAAGTTGTAGGTGAAACAGTAGAGTTTTTGTTTTCTGCTTTATATTCTATTAATAATATTCTACCTTATCTTTAATCATTGTAAAATGCCATAGAGAGTTATGAAAAATATTAATTCCTACTGTGCTTTATTTACTTAGTTTTTCCTTTATATTTCATCTGGAAGCCAATTACTCTCAGCAATCTCCTTTATGCCAATCCATTAATATTTAATAAGCATCTACTCTATGCAAAAGACATTGAATAGTTGTGATTATTATGTGCTAGAGCTGTGCTTCCCAACCTGTCCTCATCATGACACACCTAAAAATTGATAGACTACTTTTCTGGCACACCTGGGAGACAAGGCCCCCAAAGAGAAACTTTCTGACAGACACAGCAACACCTTAAGTCATCTTAGGTAATTCAGGACCTTTACAGAAAGAACCTTATATTGTGTTCAAATATAATTTCAACTGTGGTAAAACCTTTGTGGTTGTGAAACTGACCCAGTAGTCCTATAGAGATTTTTTTTGATAAACACAGGTGGATTCTTCTGGTCTTAAAGATTGAAACTTATATTTGTTTTATCTGAGTTCCTTCCTCAGAAAGTGACCTTCAGGCCTATCAAAAAGTATCAAAGAACTGAAAGAAACTCACCAGATCACATCCTGACAGTGAGATGCAAGACCCCTCATTCATTATGATTGCTTTCTTGCTCCTCCCTAGTTTCTGCTTGGTACACATTGTTACATTTCTTCCCTGCTATACACACCTGTAGTTTTTGTCCATCAGGGAGATGGATTTGAGACTGAGCTCCCATCTCCCTGGCTGCAGCACCTGATTAAAGCCTTCTTTCTTGGTAATAATCATCTTCTCAGTGATTGCTTTATGTGCAGAAAGCAGCAGGACCTAGACCAAACCCCTGGTGTTTTGGTAACAGTTGTAAACATTGATTTTTAATTTGTATCACTAAAAAATTTACAGCCATCAGTGTCTAACGCCGACGGCCCTCTTGTTTGGCCCCACAAGCCAGGTGGGAAGCTCTGTACCAGAGAAATGAGATGCCCTATAGAGATGGGCTTCTCCTTACTGTTCTCCATGTGGGAAGAATTCAAACCAGAAGCTTTCCCTAGTGTGTGGATTTCACATCCTCTCACTGAAAGTCACATTCCTTTTCAGCATTATGTTTAAAAAAAGAATGACTTTTCTTTCTTCTGTCATCAGAAATTTTCCTTCTTGGTATCTGCTCTGAGCAGCTCATGAAAGTTCCTGTCCCTCGTTGCCACTCTTCTTGTGTTTTTGGCCTTTTTCTGCATTTATAACATTAAATGTGAGTTTGTAATCTTCAAAAGCTGATGAAACACCAAATAGCTTTAAGACAAGAAGAAAAGAACAATGCAATCAGAGAATACATTGGATAAAATACTTACTGGGCCAGTGAAAAGTTTCACTGTTTTTCTTCTTAAATGCAGAGGCAGTTTTTTAAGAGGTAAGAAAGAGATGACTAATATCTTTATTTTCGAAAAGTAATTATCATCTTTCTTTTCTTATCTTGTAGTGATAAAGTGATAAGATTTATTCCCAAAACAGAAGAGGAAGCATATGCACTGAAGAAAATATCCTATCAACTTAAGGTAATAGAGCATCTACACACTTATGGTGGAATTGTGCTTGTGGAGTGTTTACAGGGATTTGCTGACTGGAATTGAATAATTGGAATTTATTAGCCAAGAAAGTAAAGGCTAAGGAGATAACTTGAAAGAGCTTTTATTTTATTTTGTTTTGTTTTGTTTTATTTTATTTTATTTGAAACAAAGTCTCACTCTGTTGTCCAAGCTGGGGTGCAGTGGTGCGATCTCGGCTCACTGCAGCCTCCACCTCCCGGGTTCAAGCAATTCTCCTGCCTCTTAGTAGAGACGGGCTTTCACTATGCTGGCCAGGCTGGTGTCGAACTCCTGACCTCGTGATCCACCCGCCTCAGCCTCTCAAAGTGCTGGCATTACAGCCATGAGCCACCGCGCCCAGCCGAAAGAGCTTTTAAAGGATATTTAAGGCTACTCAAAAATTTTCTGGCTGTGTGCAGTGGCTCATGCCTGTAGTCTCAGCACTTTGGGAGACTGAGGAAGGCAGATCACTTGAGCCCAGGAGTTCAAGGACAGCCTGGGCAACATGGTGAAACCCCATCTCTACAAAAAAATATAAAAATTTAACCAGGTGTGGTGTCACATGCCTATAGTCCCAGCTACTAGAGAGGCTGAGATGGGAGGATCAGTTGGACCTGGGAGGTTGCAGTGAGGTCTAGTATCTCTTTTTTTGAGACAGGGTCTTGCTCTGTTACCACTGCTCTCTAGCCTGGGCAAAAGAGCGAAACCCTGTCTCAAGAAAAAAAAGAAAAGAAAAGAAAATTTTCTATCTGACACATTATCTATTTACTACCCATCTCCAAGGTAGAATGTAAATTTCATGAGAGAGTTTATCTATTTTTTGTTCATTGCTGTATTTCTAGTTAGTGTCTGGAATGTCCTAGAAGTTCAATACATGGTTTTGTTATTTTTCCTTAATGAATGAATGAATTCAGTTTCCTGTTTTCTAGAGCTTCTCTTTTCCTTCTTGAATCTTCCTACTGATCATCTAGGCACTTTCCTCTTAATTAAAACTTTAAGCAGAAGTGAGTTGAGGAAAAATTAAAGCCAGAAATTCAAGTTAATTAGTTTTGCTATGTTTCAGTGGGTCTGATAAGAGAATTTTCTTGGCAAAGGTTGAAGGCTCTGATTATTCAATCTTTGATAAACTTTATGGATTTTAGAGTTAGAGCATTTCTCTAACTCCATCAGTGCATACAATTGAGTGTTAGTTTTTACCTAAAAGTTACGATGAGAAGTGTGGTGTGATTGGTTCTTTTCCATGCCTACCAAAATACAAGCAAGCCCAAAAACTATGTGGTGGTTTAGGCTTCATTTTAATGGACAGCAAAGCAGATTACCAAACAGGCCTCATTAATCTTTAATATGAAATAGAAAAATGTTTTTTCCTACATGACTGAAGTACAGTCCTACCTGAAGGAGTGTTAGGGAATGAGGGAGGAAGGAGACATTGTGGCTTCTGGAGATATTTGTAATTAACAAACTTTTTTTCTTTTATTTATGGTTTGATTTTTCTCTTTGGCATGTTCCCTTCAAATATTGAATTTATTTGCAAATGATGTCTTGAACATTGAGTTTATTGATTCCCTGTCTTCTCCTCATTCCCAGCCCCTACACAAATAGTATTGAGTTCAAGCATGGTGTCTCATTACAAGGGCCCAGGGTGAGGATGCAAGAACCCATCCCCAAATTGTGGTTGTTTTATGCAATACCAGAGAGACCATGGTCACTGGGCATTTCCTAAACCCCCTTTTCTTCTAGCAGGAATCTGCTTCTAGGAGGCTATCGTTAACCTCTTCACCCAACGACATCCTTTTCAGCAATTGTAGCTGAACACTTTCTGAATAGTCCACCAGGAACTTATTAATTGCAAAGAAGCAAAGCAAGTTTTGAGTGGAAGTTTCCGTCTCCACTGAAATTGTGTTTTCATATACCACCAGAAAAATAGCCACTTTTCATTTTGAAGTCCAGTGTTTTAGGGAACAGATATTCTGAACAAAATATTGGAGCAAAATATTTCTCAAAGGATGTTTCTACCATTCGTGAATCTATTTACGTGTTAGGCCTTACAAAGTAATGAACTTGCACTGTTATATTTGTGATAATCACTTACCATTATCAAAAGCAATAAAATTACATCTGTGAGGACTGTAGGGGTTACTTATAAACTCTCAGAAATCATCATAGATGGAATCAAAGCTCTAGACTGTAAATAGGGCTGCTGGCACTGATGACCACACATTTACATTGGGCCCTTTTTGGTAAGCATTTAAAGAAAATCATTCCTGCAGATTGTTTTCATTTAGTCCTCAAAGAAAGGTGACCACCTGGGGGAGGAAATGGTTTGGATGTAAAGGAGCTTAGGGGACAACTCAGAGAATGGAGGGAAAGGGATCTGGTGAGAAAGAAGAGAGCAGAGTGAAGGGAAGAAAGAAGCTTAATATTAGGATATCAACTGTGCTCTACACTCCACACAGAGTCACATCCAGCTCCTCTCAGCCACAATGCTACATGCTTCTACAAATTGCCCCATTTTAACAGTCCTATGAAGTAAGTCTATTGTTATTGCTGTTTTACAGAAGAAGAGAGACAGAGTTAAGTAACTTGCCCAAGCCACAGTATGGGATTGGAACATGGATCTAGTCAGTGTCAAGCCCTCTAGGACCCAAATGAGGCCTGCCTCTTGCCTCTAGTCAGTTTATTCTGATTTTCCTCACAATGGAGAGGATTGAAGCCAAGTTTGTAGGGCAGTGGAGCCTAGACTCAGAATGTGATCATTATCATTATCATTTACTTTAACTCTAGAGTCAGGGGTCACCAAGACCATGCCCCCATTCAATGGGTTGCATAAGGACTCACCAAACTCAGCATATAGTCCTACTCACAGCTATGATCGGTCACAGCAAAAGGATACAAAGCAAAATCAGCAAAGGGTAAAGGAGTATTGGGTGAAGTCCAGGGGAAATGAGGCACAAGCTTCCAAGAGGCCTCTCCCAATAGAGTCACACAGGATGTGCTCAATTCCATCAGTAACAACTTGTGACAACAAACATGCAGTGTTGTCTACCAGGGAAATTCATTAAAGACTCAATGCCTGGGGTTTTTATTGGGGTAAAGTTATGTAGATACCCTCTGCCTAGCACATACCCAAATTCCAGACTCCCAGAAGACAAGTAGGTGTTCAGCATGAACTACATTATTTGCACAATCTAAGCACATTGAATCACTCTTATTAGTTAGGGTGGTGGTAGCCCTCCTGATATCCAACTTTCCAAATGCCAGCCAAGGCCAATTTTACAAGCAGGCCTTTCTAAAGATAGTATTTTTCAGACCTGCTCTGTTAAATTTTTTTGTACATTTCTTCATTTCCTTTCACTAAAGAAGTAGTTTTATTGGATTGAAGTTGGAGATATTAAGTTTTGATAAATTTCTATCTAAAAGCATTGCATTACCTTGATGTCATTTTAAATTCGAATGATTTCAACCAAGCAAACCATTTGTACTATGGAAAGCAGCAATTCTGGCCAGGCAGAGAAAGCAGCCTGCAGAGAAAAAAGAATATGACCGTGTGTCATCTTCCAGCCTGTGGAGCTAATGGGACAGAATTATGGGCATTGCTAACAGCTTCTTTGCATTCCCTGTGCATTGCCTCTAGAAGGGAAGAAGGAGGGTTTGCCAGAAGACCTTTAGTTGCCTTCCTTCCCTAAATCACACTGTGATAGACAGAATTCTAAGATAGCCCCAAGATTTCTATCCCCTCTGGTGTACATGCCCTGAATAATCACTCCCCTGAGGATGAGGAGGGGCCTGTGAATATGATGGGACAGCCATTCCTTTGATGATGCTACATTATATGGCAGAAGGGAAATGACATAGGGCAGACCTGACCTAATCAGATGAGCACTTTAAAAGCAAAAAGTTTCCTCTAGCTGTTTACAGAAGAGGTCAGAGAAGTGCTTCTGCTGGTCTCAAGATAGCAGTTCACAAACTGCTAAGTTGTGAACTATCCATGAGAGTCACGAGCTAAGGAATTCCAATGGCCCCTAGGAAGTAAGAATGGATTTCAGCTGATAGGCAGCAAGGAAATTGAGACATCAGTCCTCCAAACACAAGGAAGTGGATTCTGCCACATAAGCCTGGAGGAGGCAGCCCAGCGGACACTGTTATAGGACCACTAGGTTTGATTGCCCATTGTGCAGTAACAGACCAATATACTGAAACAACAAGAGTTGCAGCAGATAAATGGTTTGATAATTGTAGGGCAGCCAAACAAGGAGATGGGAGGAAACCTCAAATCTGCCTCCCCAAGGAGGTTGGCTTAGGGTCTGAACAGGTGATGGGCTGAACAGGAATTGGGATCACAGATTGATTGAGAAGTGAGGAATGAAGTCATGGGACAGGAAGTTGAAAAAACTGCATTTCCTACACTTCTTTGCTGAGTTGGTTTCTTGGTGGAGGTCTTCAGACTGGTTGGTGTCAGCTATTCTGCTGGAATTCAAGATCTGAAAAACACTTTAAGCAACTCTTGGGCAGAAAGGTCCAGTGCCAGAGATTCCATCTATAGGAACAATGTGGGGAGCAGGTGGTCCGTGCTCCCCACAATGTGGATCTCAGTTAGTTAGCAGCTGCAGGAACTTGGGTAGAAGTACACCAGCACACCCCGGTCAATGCCCAACTATAATTCTGCCTAAAGCCTGACTTGTAATTCTCATAAGGGCTGTTTTAACAGCTTGATTTTAGCCCATTGATACCTGAAGAGAGAATCTAGCCAGCCATGTCGGGACTTCTGACCTGCAGAACTGTGAGATGATAAACAGGTATTGTTTTAAGCTGCTAAGTTTGTGGTAATCTATTCTGCAGGAGGAGAAAACCCACACACACAGTGAACTAACAACCTACATCTTGGCCTTTGGCTCTCAGATTCATATATGAATCATTGTTAATTTTCCTGATTTCACTAGTTGTAACCAAGCATCTTAGGGAAAGTGGAAAGTAATTGGACTACATGCATAGGCTATAAATTCACAATGTCTTCTCTGAAACATGAACAAATGCAAAATGCATGTGCATGTTGAACGGAATCTGAGAAGAGACTGTCAAAGCATAGTTAATTAGACATAGAACTGCTGTTACAAAGCTGGTTACTTTCCTAATTAAATTGTATGGTTTTGCGGAAGAATTAAAACAAGAAAGTTAAACAGAAAACCATGCCCCTAGAGAACTGGATTGAGAAAGCACCAACCAATTAAATTGTTAATTAAGAGCATAACCATGATTTAAATAAAGTTATGATGGAATGGGAACAGTCTGCAGGTAAGTAAATTAAAGTCCCAACACCACATTCTGCCTACATCTCTTTGCAAATTCTTTGTACTCTGAAGTAATAGAAATGGTTTTATGTAGGATCACAAAGTTTCCATTATACAATTGACACACTCTTGTAGAAAGAACAATTAATGGTATTTCTGTTTCCAATTTCCTCATCAGAGAGCTGTAGGATAGGAAACTGTCCTATTTGTCCAAAAGTTTGTCATTTTTTTCAAACTGAAACACAACCTCATAAATATTGGTTTGTCAGGTGTCATTAAATGACATGTCAAAAGTCATAAAATCACATGGGGAAAACTATACTTGCTAGGAGGAAGGCTTCATCTCTCTTCCCTTGCTTTGTACATGAAATGTGCTGCTGCTGTCCCTGGTGTGGCCTCCCTCCCTCACACCCCAGTACTGTGCTGTAGTTGACTGCTGTCTTCTCTAATCCTCCTTGGTGCACTACCAAGTCATACACTAGGACCTACAAGAGCTCTAGAACACCTGTGACTGTGGGAGTTTGTAAACTCAAACATCTAAGTGGACAGTTTAATCAATTGGAAAACTTATGAGGAGGAAATGGGTGGTGGAATTCATGCTGTGGAAGATATTTGTTCCCAACTTAATTAGAATCTGATCGTGTGATTGTAGGATCCCTTAATCATGGCTATGATAGGCAGAATTCTAGGATGGCCCCCAAGACTCTTGGCCCTGGTGCACACACATCTTCTCTCCTGAAATGCTAATCTGGGCACCATTGTAAAAGGATTGCAGATGTAATTAGGGTCCCAATTAGTTAACCTCAAAATAGGGAGATTGCCAAGGTGGGTCTGATCTAATCAAGTGAGCCCTTTAAAATCGGTGTTTCCTCCAGCTGGTTGCAGAAGAGGCACTCAGACTACTCACTCCTGCTAGCCTGCAAAAACAAACAGCCATGCTGTGAACTGCCCCATGGCAAGAAATTGTGGGTGGCCTCTTGCTGCTGAGAACTATCTAAAGCCTACTAAAAGGAAAATGGGGGCCTCAGTCCTACAGCCACAGGGAAATAAATTTTACCAGCAGTGAGAAGATAAGCCCAAATGAAACTACAGCCCAACTGACACCTTAATTTCAGCCCAGTGACACCCTGAGCAGAGAATCCACAACATGCCCAGACTTCTGACCTACAGAAACAACAAAATAATGAAATTGAGCTGCTAACCTTGTGGTAATTTAGCAATAAAAATCTAATACTTTAAATACCCAGTGGCTTGGTATGCTGGCTGAAGATACACAGGAGCATTATGAATGATACTTCATAAAAGGTAAAAGTGAGGAAGAGACCAAGAATTTGGCCTGTCAGTATGTTTGGGGTAGGAAGTTACATTTCTACTTTTTTGTTAAAGGCTTTGTAAAGTAATGAAAGAACACTGACTTTTGCCTTCTGTAGCATGAATTTTGAAAGAGAGAAAAAGCTGCTTATTATCCAGGCAGATGTCCAACTGCAGCCACGGGTTAAATTTCAGGAATATAATTTTCAAGCATGGCTTGCATTTATCTCCATGTGTATATTGATAATTAATAAACTCAATAACAAATACATATTAAGAGAAACAATACAGTATGTTTAAGAAACAAATACATTAGAAACATTCTTTCAAAAGGAAAAAACCCTCTACCATGTTATGATGATGATGATCTACCCCAGTGATCCTTTATTTAATTTACTCAACTGAATTGACATGACCTTCGGCTTATGCGGTAGTATTTTAAGCTGATCGCGTTTCTTTTCTATTTTAAGAATTTCTAAGTTTTGACATTTAAACAATCTGTTTTGAGACTAACTGTTAAACATTAAAAGGAATTGCTCTTGCCGGATGTAGTATTGGCCATTCCTGAGGACAGCTGAAGGTTGGGTCTAGCACAGTCTTTTATAGAAAGTAATCTCCACTGGGCTCTTTCATGTACCTGCCATCACCTGTCATTGCCTCCTTTGCATGTCTAGTGGTTGGCAGGCTGTAGGCTGGGATGACAGACAACTGGACCATGGGTCTCTCGTTGTCTAGGATAGGCTTATTTACTTGGGAGTCACAGGGTTCTAAGAGTGAGAGAGAACAAACTTACAAAATTCCTTGAACCCAAGCTTAGAGTACTCGGTAAATGTCACTTCTGCCACATTATCCTAGCCAAAGAAAGTCACAGCTCAGATTCAAGAAGTGGAAAAGCAGACTCTCATGCTTAGTGAGAGAATGGTAAGGTATGTACAAGAGAGTCTGTGGTCATTTTTGTAATCCACCACATCTTCTATTCCCCACGACCCCCACAACACACACACACACACACACACACATTCAATTTGCCACCAAATCCCAGATGGAGGATGACAGTTACCTAACTTCTCCTCTGCAGTCTTAAGGCCACTTCTATAGTTCTGGCCCTGATCATCTTTAGCCTGAACTGCACCAGCCTCCCCAGTGTCTTTTCTGCAGCCCTCACACATGGTTCCTATTTGTTCTCCATACTGTAGTCAGAGTGATCTTTCTGAAATGAAAAACTAACCAAGTCACATCTCTACTTAAAACCTTTTAAGTGTTCACCATAGTCAACAGCAGTAATTCCCAACCCAGGATACACATAGGAAGCTTTTTATAAAAGACTGACATCTAACCCCACTGCTAGAGATTCTGACTCAGTTGCTCAGGTGAGGCTTGGTGGTTAAAATTTCTTTAAGCTCCCTAGGGGATTATGGATGTAGCCAAGGGAGTAAGCCACTGGCCTAGGGTATAGACTTCAAACTCTTTGGTGTGACCCATAGGGCCAGTCAAAATTGCACCTTCCTGCCTAACACTTCTCAGCATCTGTCACACTCCTTGGCTTAGTGCCCATCACGCGAACCATACTGAACCAGTTGTAATTTCTCACCTAAGCGCCTTAGCTCAAGCTGTTCTTGTCTGGAATGCTCTCCTCTTCTTTGACCACCTAGTGAACAGCACTTATCTTTGAAACCTAGGCTAAAATACTGGATTCTCCTTGAGTTATTTGACCCTCACTGAATTCTATAGACTGTTAGACCCTAACATCTATATCCCTTTGTGCTTCCTCCACTCACCCATCCCCAGTAGGCTTTCTTACAGATTTGAAATGTCATTAATTCTCTGAATTGCATATGGTGGATAGGGAGGCACTGATGGAAGAGAAAGGACTAGTGACTCTTCAGCTGGTACTAAAAGGCTTATGTGCACAGGCCACTACCTTCAGGAACACAGCCCAGCAAAGGCTTAAAAAAGACCTTTACTTTTTTGACCCACCCCTCTTGTTTTTATTTCCTTTTTTTTATGTAGGTCACCTTTTTTATTCATCCTTGCAATTTCACCTGAAAATTACAAATATTGGAGGGAACGATTTGTGCTTTGTTAAATGTGAATCTAACCATTTCCACTTTTAAAGGACGTTAACGTGATCAAAGATACAGGAATAGACAAAGTTCCTTTTTCAAGGGGCAAGGATGGCACTCCTTGGTGACTGAGAGGTTTTCTATCAAGTGTATAAACCATACTTTGGTGCCATTTCTTAGACCTACAGCTCCAAAGACAAAAGTTTAGTTGAAAATTCTTTTAATTAAAGTTTCCTATTTTCAACCATTTCATTTTTCTAGCTGTATAAATCTGCAGAGATTTCCCCTGCCTTGCTTGGTTTTAGAGGTCAATGTTGCTGAGAAGTGTGGAACCTGGACCCCACAACCCTTTTTAGAGAAGTGCACCATTGTCCTGATCACTGGTATCAGGGCACAACCATATAAACGAGTATCGATAACCTAAAAGAATTCACTAACACCATTCAAATTTAATTATTAAATATTCAACCATGTGAGGTCTTGCACAGGGCGAATATGGAAAGCAGTTAGCACAGTGCTTAAAAGTAAGACCCCTGGAGACATAATGTCACTGGTCAATTGTGTTCTTTGCCTAATTCACATTGGCTGCAAAGAAAGAACATCCAATTGGGAAGTCAACCAGGTTTTTATTCAGTGGCCAAAGAATGGAGAAGGGGAGCTCATGTTCCAAAGGCACCATCTTCCTGGAGGCATGGGAGTTTTAGAGAGTTGGGCGCAAGCCTGGGGAAGTATGTAGGCAGGTACTGGATGGAGTTGCAAACACAGGCATAGTACAGGAACATGTTTCTACACACACTGCCTGTAGACAAATGGGGGCAATTTTCTCTTAGGGGAGAGATTTCTAGTATTATAATGATATGTTAATGACTTAAAGGTAACTGGAGGTCACCTGCTCTGGTCTGCACCAGTTTCATGTGGGTCTGAACTTCCTCAGTTATTCAGCAGCGGGTCTCAAGGGGGCTACTTGTGGCATCCAGACCATCTGGTTTCTTTAAACAGCTGTGCCTATAAACAGACTTAAAAAAACAGTTAAAGTTTTCCCACCATCAGTAGGGGCCATCCTGGTGACAATACTTCTTGGGTTCATATCCAGACTCTTCCATGTACTGATGAAAGGGAGAGTTCCCTGATCCCCCTTGCAGAACGTGTGACAGTGGTGTGTCTCACCTGTTCAGTCACCCCACTGCTCAAACCCCATGTGGGATGGGGAGCATGCAGACAGGCAAGTGCAGAGGCTGGAGTGAGTGCTCTGGGCTCCAGCCCGTGGTAGTGTCTAGGAGTTACAAAGCTCTGGGCTCCAGCCCGTGGTAGTGTCTAGGAGTTACAAAGCTCTTTCAGCTTTGCCATCCACAGCTCAATGGTCCCTCTGCCTTTTCGCAAGGGCAGAGGGCCAGTGACAGCTTTCTGTGTCTCGAGCTCTTGCCCAGCATCCCAGAAAAATCGGGTCACACACGGGCTTGAAGGATGAATGCAAGGTTTTATTGAGTGGTGGAGGTGGCTATCCCTATCCTGGGATGGACAGGGAGCTGGAATATAGGCCCGACTCCTCTCCGACCACCCACCAGCCGAACTCCTCTCAGAGTTCAGATGTTCCTCCTCGTCTCTCTCTCTCTCTGCCGCATCATTCTGCCATCTGTCTGCTGGTCTATTTCTGAAGCCTGGTGTTCAGGGTTTATATGGGTGCAGGATAGGGGGCATAGCAGGCCAAAAGGCAACTTTTTGGGCACAAAAACAGGAATGCCTGGTCTCATTTAGGGCCATGGGTATACAGGCTTGAGGGTGGGGCCTTTGCCCAGGAACTGCCCTCTTCTACCCAGGATTTCCCGGTCTCCTGTCCATATCACTAGTTGTGTGAGTGTCAGCAAGTTAGCTGATTTTTCAGTGCTTCTATTTCCTGATCTGTAAAGTAGGGAACCACAGAAAGAGTCAATCATTTCCACATTTGTACTAACCTGCAGCTGGTATGTACATATATATCTCTACATACACTGTAGCAATTTGTCCACATACTGTGTCTCCCTTACCAGATTGAGAACTCCCTGAGAGAAGGATGACTTACCATTCTTCTTTGGATAGGACTGATGTCTGACTCATCTTTGTTTCCCTAGTGCCTGGCAATAGTAGGCAGTCAACAAATATTGCTTGAGTGAATGAGCATATGTAGTTCATTCATCCATCTATTTGCCTATAATTATAATACAAACAACACTAACTTGGATTCTCATCAGGAACATATGCATAATTTATTTTCAGTCATGATAAAAAAATGGTAGGTGTAAATAAAAACTGTTGTAAAATGATGGAGCAAGCAGGTATCATGAAATAGGCAAGGGTATGAGGTAGGGGAAATTATCCATTTCCTCAATTACTAAGGAAGTTTTATGGAGGAAGTGGGATTTCTGTAATAGCTTGATGATAAACTTCTTAGAGAACTATCTTTGAGATCTGCAATCTTCCATTAGAGCCTCACCTAACCTTAAGATTTTTGCCTTTGGGTGTTGACTAACTCAATGAATACAGCAATGCTGATTATCAGAAACATGTGAATTTGAAAGTCAGAGCTCAGGTGTTCTGCCTTGGAGTCAATTTGTGATTTTTGTATAATCAAAAATGTCTGTATCTCTTTAAGCCTCTGGCTTACTTGATTAGCAAACCCATTCCTTTCTAATAACCTAAAAACAGCTATTAGGGATGCATATGTGGCAATACTTTGTGCCCTAAAAAAATTCAGAGCAGCTTTTGCATATTCATCAGCCATAACCACAAAGACTTTGCTTGATTAAAGAAGTTTCCTGTTTTCTACCATTTTGTTTTCCTAGTTGTATAAATGTGGAATGATTAAAATTCCCATGGTCCCACAAACACATCTCTTAGATGTTTTGCTGATAATTGGATTTGCTTTGAGGCTATCTGATCATCAGTGTTTCTTCTGCTCTGTCAAATTCCAGTTACATTTTGAATATGGACTATGATCTGGGCTAAGAATCAGCATCATATTGAGAAAGAAGAAAGGAGAAGGTACAGAGAGCATGAAGCATAAGGGAAAAGACATTGACCCAGTACAGAGATTGTGATCTTTGGGAAGTTGCATCACAAGGCTTGTTGACTCCCTTAGAGAGGTGATATTGGGAGCACAGTCAGAAGATGCCTCTGTGTTATGGGGCCACGCTGAGGCTTTTGATAATATAGATACATAGCCTTTTGAGAATATATGGAAGAAGCAACCTTTGGGCTTTCAGACAAGGAGAGAACAGGTGGGAAGATAAACAATGGAACGGCAGGATATACTTTTCTTTCCTCCTTCCCTTCTTCCATATCCCTCTCTGCCCTAAAACTTCAGCCACCATATCCAGGGCCATACTTAGACAGTCCATTCATTTTGTCCATGAATTTGTATTGTGCAACCAAGATCAGTCAAGGTCCAGTCAGGAGACAGACACACCAATAATTTGAACAGAAAATTTTTGATATAAAGTAATATTAGCTAGTAAATGACAACTAATTACTAAAAGACATAAGATAGAAAATATAAATGCAGAGAACTACTACTCTTTGGCATTAGGAAGATTGTCCAAGGAAGGGAATAAGAACTTGATGGAGCATCTTCCCCTCTATCAGAAGGGTGAGATTCAGGCCTTCTTGGAATCCATGCACCACAAAGTGAGAAATTTGCTGTGCCGCCAGCAGGCTAGGGCTGGCCTCTTGCTTTGGTATGAGCAAAACTTGCCAGAGAGTAAGTGTCACTGGGCCTTCCACATGGCACCAGTTTCCATGTCATAGGAAAGAAAAAAGCATATGAGAACTAGGAAAAGAATTTCCTTCCTTCCCAGTGTCTTGAAAAGCCCTCTCTTGACAAAGCCTAACACTGACCAGCTATCAAAGGAGAAATATTTATGGAGTCTAGCTTGAGTTTCACAAGGCAAGACAAAAAGAGGGTAGATCTGGAATTGAGAGGCAATCTATTGGTACCTGAAATAACACCTTTGCTGGTCCAGAGATATGGTGATTAACAAGATAAAGTAATGTTCTGGGTAATTAACAAGCTAAAATAAGGTTCTCATTGTCACTAACCCTACCATCTAAAGTGGAATATAGAGAAGTGAAAAGGCGAGGATGGGCGTGGTGTAATCCCTCACACCTATAATCCCAGCACTTTGGGAGGCTGAGGCAGGCAGATCCCCTGAGGTCAAGTGTTTGAGACCAGCCTGGCCAACATGGCAAAACCCTGTCTCTACTAAAAATACAAAAAATTAGCCAGGCATGGTGGTGTGTGCTTGTAATCCCAGCTACTAGGGAAGCTGAGGCAGGAGAATCACTTGAACCTGGGAGGTGGAGGTTGCAGTGAGCCGGCATTGCACCACTGCACTCTAACCCAGGCGACAGAGCAATACTCCATCTCAAAAAAAAAGAAGAAGTGAAAAGGCCATGGCCATGGTAGGTGTTAAGGGATAATATAAAATCCTTCTACCTACCAAAAAAATAAAAAAAATAAAAAAAAGAAGGTACTTATAATAACAATTATATACTACCATGTGCTAAATACTCTGCTAAATGGCAAATACATGTTATTTAATGTAATCCTCATAGTTTAAAGATAGGTTGGCATTATCCCAATTTATAGATTGAAAAAAATTAAACAACTCTGTTTTTCCACTCTGCAGAAGACTTTTCCAATTTGAGTTCCTTTCTAACATGACTTAGCAAGAAGTCTCACCTGAAATCTTTATCAAGCTAAAAAAAAAAGGTTTTTGTTGAGATTATTTGGTGGCCAGCTGATAGTGAGAAAGGACACTGGACATGTACATGTGCTGAGGAAGGGAGCCTGGATGGGGAAGCTGGAACTTTGCCATAGACAAACATGGTTCCCTTCACAGTGTTACCTGAAAATGGCATGGCCCTGGGAAGTCAGTCTTCTCTCCTGTCACCTCCAGCAACCTGCTTAGCTTTCTTATTTCTGCCTTGACTAATAATGTGTTTAAGTAATCTAAGCATGTTTCATCTTAGTATATTTAGATAATTGACAGCAAACATTAAAAAGTCATAGAATAATGTGAATAATTGAGGAGGTGCTGAGAGACTTGGGGGGAAATGGTAACAATGAGTATGGTATTTTTTTTCTCTCTTTTTTTTTCTCAAAGAGAGAAAGAGTCTCGGCCTGTCACCCAAGCTGGAGTCTGGAATGCAGTGGTGCAATCACAGTTCATTGCAGCCTCTGACTCCTGGGCTCAAGCAATCCTTCTGAATAGCTGGAACTACAGGGGCATACCACTGTGCCCAGATACATTTCTAAAAAGTTTTTTGTAGAGTCAGAGTCTTTCCATGTTGCCCAGGTTGGTCTCAAACTTCTGGGCTCAAGCAATCCTCCTGCCTCAGCCTCCTGAAGCACTGGGATTATAAGTGTGAGCCACTGTGACTGGCCTAACTATGGTTTTTTGGTTTTTTGGGGGTTTTTGTTTTGTTTTGTTTTGTTTTGTTTTGTTTTGTTGAGACGGAGTCTCACTCTGTCACCAAGGCTGGAATGCAGTAGCACAATGTTGGCTCACTGCAACCTCCACCTCCCAGGTTCAAGCAATTCTCCTGTCACAGCCTCCCAAGTAGCTGGGATTACAGGCACAAGCCACCATGCCCAGCTAAGTTTTGTATTTTTAGTAAAGAAGGGGTTTCACCATATTGACCATGTTGGTCTCGAACTCCTGACCTCAAGTGATCCACCTGCCTTGGCCTCCCAAAGTGCTGGGATTACAGGCATGAGCCACCGTGCCCGACCAGTATTTCTATTTTAACAAATCTAAGACTGACTCTACATATCACAGATCTAATTGTTTATCATATGTATTTGAAAATACTGGGGAGAACAATTGATAGATTATAAATAAAACACAACATTGTTTCTGGAATAGCAAAATCTCTCAGGGTTACCTAATTTCTTTCAGGAACATAAGAGCCCTTATGAATCAGGAGACCACTCGGACAAGGTTGGTCAAGAAAAATGATATATATTCAACGTTGACTTTCACAGGACATAGGATATTGCTTAGCATAATTTATTATTTAATAACTTGTACAAATAAGGTCTATATCACACAACCATAAGTGAATTCAGTTTCAGGTCAGGAATATAAGAAACATGAGCCATAAAAGTTAATTCTCCTACCAGTAATATTTAGCCTCTTTTTCATCATCAAATCCTTGAATAATGTTCTCTACAGGAGATCCATGAAGTGGGAAGGTGGCATCAATGGATATTAAGAGAGTAGTTATTTGAGGGTGTTGTAATCAGGATTCCAGGTAACTTTAATAAAACAGTAGAAGGTTCAGAAACACAGAAAATAAGGTTCTCTCAAGGACAGATGCAAAGTGATGCTTGCAAACATTTAGACTACAAGCCTCACAGAAGGGAAGAATCAAAGGACATTGTGCAATGTGAGTCTAGGGTGAACAGATACCATAGAGTGACACATGTACAAACTGGCATACCCATTGGGATGGGAGGACTCTGGGCTTTCAGAGCTTCTTCAAATGGTCTTTGTATGGCAGACTATAAGTAACTCAACAAAATTCTGTCTTCTCTTCCACATGGGTGCTGTATTTCACAACCTTCCCTACAATTAGTTAAGTGTGGCCATACAACTGATCATGACCAATGGAACTGAGATGGGAGAATTGCCTTGGCCCCTTCATGGGACCCCTCACAAAGGGGGTGGCTCATTTACTCGGCCACCATGTGCTCAAACCCCTTACAGGAAGGAGAGAATGCAGGTGAGCTGGGGTGAGCGCTGTTGGGCTCCGGCCACATGGCAGCATCTAGGGGTATTACAGTGCTCCTTTAGCTTTGCCATCCATGGATGGCTAGGTGTTAACCAACTCAGTGGAGAGTCAGGGTGACAGCTTTTTATACCCCGCCCTCTTGGTACCTGGGTCCTTGCCCAGCATCCAGGAAGAATCAGGTCACACAGACTTGAAGGATGGTGAATGCAGGAATTGAATTGAGTGATGGAGGTGGCTCTCAGCAAAATGGATGGGGAGCTGGAAAGTGAATGGAGCGGGAAGATGATCTTCCCCTGGAGTTTGGCCACCCTGTGGCCAATCTCCTCTATGACCATTCCCCAGTTGAACTCCTCTCAATGTTCAGATGTTCCTCTTCTTTTCTTCTCTGCCATGTGGCTCTGCTGCTCTTCTGCTCATGGAGCCTGGGGTTTGGGCTTTATATGGACACAGGATAGGGGTACATGGTGGGCCAAAAGGCAACATTTCGGCATGAAAACAGGAATGCCTGTTCTCATTTAGGGCCGTGGGTCCCGGCTTGAGGGTAGAGCCCTTGCCAGGGACCCTACTCTCCTGCCTCCTGTCTGTATCAGAATGTACACAAAAGTGATGTGGGCTTTTTCTCAGCTGAAACTTTAAAGAATGAAAGTTCTTCCTCCATTCCTTCCTTCCTCTTCTGCAGCCTGGATAACAGTAAAAACAGCACCCAAGAGGATGAAAGAGCCAGACATGGAAAATTTCTGGATCCTCAAATCACTCCATAGAGGAAAGCTGCCCACTCACAAGAAATAACCACCTTTGTCTGTTATGTGACCAAGAAATAAATGTCTCTTATATTTCAGTCATTATATTGTTTTTGAGCATCACCACAACTAGTAGAGAAAATGGTACATTGAAATAGAGTGCTATCTTAACAAATGAAAATAGTGTATAGCCTGAGCTTAGCAATTGGGCAGTAGACAAAGGAACATAGATATCGCAATGTGGAAAGAAAGATACCAGTGTGATGTAGTGACGAAACATTTGATAAAACTATCAGTTGAACTTGGAAGATAAGGCAAGTGTCTATTGACCCTATACCTCTAAGGAAAGTAGTTGGAAATACCTGGGATGTTAGTGTATCTTGGTCCTTCTCACTTGTAGAAAGGTATTACAATAAATAGCTGAAGTCAAGAAGAAATAGACAGGTTTACAAGCAGAAATAAAAAGGAATCTGGGGTCTGAAAGGACAGGAAAATCAGGCTGATTCTAGATCCCAAACACACACAAAAAAAGACTAAAGATGGTTTCAAGCAAAGAAGACCCGTTAAGATTTCTCAGGTTTGCAAAGTAGCTTAGATTAAGGGAGTTACTTTTCTACCTTTCCACCCCGCCTACTCTTTCAGATGCCCTCAAAGTAGCTTCCATTAAGTTGAAGAGAGGTGGAAAGGCATGGGGGCCAGGAAGCAAAATAATAACAAGAAGAAGAAAGAAGAAAGGAGAAGAAGAAGAAGAAGAAGAAGAAGAAGAAGAGGAGGAGGAGGAGAGGAGGAGGAGGGGGAGGAGGAGGGGGAGGAGGAGGAGGGGGAGGAGGAGGGGGAGGGGGAGGAGGAGGGGGAGGGGGAGGAGGAGGGGGAGGGGGAGGAGGAGGGGGAGGGGGAGGAGGAGGGGGAGGGGGAGGAGGAGGGGGAGGGGGAGGAGGGGGAGGAGGAGGAGGGGGAGGAAAGAAGAAGAAGAAGAAGAGGAAGAAGAAGAAGAAGACAGATTTGAGAGTTACATCTAGGAAAGAACTTAGAGTGTGGTTACTTAATGAAACTTCCTAGGAGAAAATAAACCAGAAGCCCATATAGTTTCTGCGACATGACCCACAATATCACAGACCTGACCAAAATATAAAATAAAATAAAATTTTGCAAGATAGAGCATTATACAACTATCAGGACCTCAAACCTGAACAAACCAGAAGTTGACTGCAAAAGTTGCTTGCCTCCAAGGAGTGCATACTCACCAATATCCACTTCAGATGTGGCCAGGAAGAATAATGGGCAAAGGAGAACCTCCTAGAGAAAACCAGAGAACGGGACAGTTAGTTCCAGAGATATCAGAGAGCAGATGCTGGGTCCAACCAAGGACCTTTCTCCACCGCCAAAGCAGGGAGTCTTCGTCATGCCCGCGGAGACAGGTGTCATCATGACCTGAGTCTGTGATCGCATACCTCTGCATTCCTCCTGTTCCGAAAGGGAGATGTTATTGTGGATATCCTGTCTCTGCTGAGCACCATAAATGGTAAAAGGGAGGCTGCAGGGGGCAGGTAATCTGCTTTTTAGTTTGTATGTCTTAGAGAATAAAGAGCCATACCTGGACCTATTGGAGAAAACTGCCTCTGAAGAGACTTTGGCTGGTCCCCTCAAGCAGATATATAGTGAGTAAAAGAGCATAGTGACTAGTCATCAAAAATGGAATTCTTTTTTTTAATTTAATTTTTTTATTATTATACTTTTTAGAGTATATGTTTTAGGGCACATGTGCACAATGTGCAGGTTTGTTACATATGTATACATGTGCCATGCTGATGTGCTGCACCCATTAACTCATCATTTAGCATTAGGTATATCTCCTAAAGCTATCCCTCCCCCCTCCCCTACCCCACAACAGTCCCCAGAGTGTGATGTTCCCCTTCCTGTGTCCATGTGTTTTCATTGTTCAATTCCCACCTATGAGTGAGAACATGCGGTGTTTGTTTTTTTGTCCTTGAAATTGGAAATCATCATTCTCAGTAAACTATCGCAAAGACAAAAATTGAATTCTTCTGGGCCCATATTCCATAGCCTTTTTACAGGTAGGAGTGACCCTGTGTATAACAGACAGCCAGAGGAGAGGAAGCAGAAGTGATGAGTTCCCCCTATGGTCCAAGGCTTCGTAACCCTCCTTCCTATCCATTGGCTGTGCATGACTATGACAAAGCCTTAGGGTATAGTGGATCTGTAAACTGAACAAGGCCTGGTCTTCAAATCACCACATGGTGCAAAATCATTCACCAGCAAGGAATATTTGCCTCAGAAACGAGGGAAAACTATTGAGTTTGAGCCAATGTACATTCTGGTCTATCTGTTGCCACAGCTGGTGTTACTTCAATAGAACCAGTATCTCTAAAACTGACCCTTTCTCTGGGACTTCTAGCCATAAGCCTTGTGGATCCACTGACTATCACAGATCAATAGGTCCCCACATCCATGGGTTCCATATTCACATATTCAAACAACCATGGATGGAAAACATGCACAAAAAAAAAGCAATACAATAATACAAAAATATAAATTTTTAAAATATAACAGCTATATAACATTTACATTGTATTAGGCATTATAACTAATCTAGAGATGTTTTAAGGTATACAGGAGAATGTGTGTAGGTTATATGCAAATACTAGGGCATTTTATATCAGGAACTTGAGCATCTGCAAATTTTGGTATCCATGGGGGCCCTAGAACCAATTAATCCCCATTCAATACCAAGGGATGAATGTAGTTTATATTTTAGAAAATCTAACACAGACTGAGAACTTAACAAGCATACTCATTCCACAAACAGATCTAAATGGAATACTCTATGTTGGGCATTGGATGAATCACACATGGTATTGTGAGGACACAACCATGAGTAGAAACTGGACTTCAGACAAGGAGCTCAGAGAGAGTTATTAGGTCATTCAGAGCAAAAAAAGAAAAAGAAAAAGAAAAAAAACGTGGCTGGACACAGTGGCTCACGGCTGTAATCCCAACAGTTTTGGAGGCCAAGGCATGTGGATCACCTGAGGTCAGGAGATCAAGAGCAGCCTGGCCAACATGGTGAAACCCCATCTCTACTAAAAATACAAAAAAAAAATCAGGCATGGTGGCAGGTGCCTGTAATCCCAGCTACTTGGGAGGCTGAGGCAGGAGAATCGCTTGAACCCGGGAGGTGGAGGTTGCAGTGAGCTGAGACCTCACCATTGCACTCCAGCCTGGGCAAAAAGAATGAAACTCAATCTCAAAAAAAAAAACAAAAACAAACAAACAAACAAAACGCAAAGTTGATAGAACCTCTACAGGTTTTTCTCTAATCTCCACGTGTCCTGTTTCCCAGTCTCTGAGCATTGTATGTACATATGTAGAAACAAATTCCACAAATGTTTATTAAGGGACTCTGTGCCAGGCACTGTTCTAGATGATGAGGGATACAGCAGGAAACACAACCAACAATCCCTGTCCTCAAGAAACTTCATATTGTGGTGGAGAGAGATTAACAAAAAACAAATAAGTAAAAAATATAGTATATCGGATGGTCATAGTTGTAGGGAAAAGTAAAGCAGGGGAAAAGGTAAGGGAAACAGAATGTAATTTTAAATGGAATGAATGGTCAGGGAAGAAGACATCATTAAAAATGTGGCATTTGAGCAAAGGTCTGAAGGAGGTGAGGGTGAGCTGTTATTGCCACATCTTTGGGAATAACCACCGCTGCCTTCTTTACCAGGCAGAGGGGCCAGTCTCGGACACTAGCTCATCAGAAAGCTTTTGCTAACTGCCACAACCAGATGTGTTCCTTCTATTTTTTCGAGTCCTTGAAGATCTTTGTTATTCTCTTACACAATCTGTTCTCAGATTCTGGTTTCCTTACTGAAACACATGTTCTCATTCACTCCAGTGTTTTGAGGAACAACAAACCAATCTGATTAGGATAACCCAAGGTTAATAAGTTGTAGCTCTATTTTACCTTAACCCCACACAACCTCCATCACCAGCTGACATATTTTGAAATTGACAATTGACATTTTCTCAACATCATTTCACCCTTTCCAATCAAATTACTGTTCACACACCCTTTCCACATACAAATTCTGCCTTTCATGCCTCATATACAGAGGAAACCTTTTTTGAAAAAGATGTAAGCTTTTTAATCAGAAGGACAAAAAGTGTTAATGACACCATAGAGACCTATGAAAGAGAGTGGAGGCAAAAGCAAAGCAAAACCAAACTATTGCAGAACTGCAGTTTTAGTTTGATCTGGGGTTAGCAAAGAGAAGTTTTAGAAATAACCTAGCACTGAGTGATTCAGTGTTTTGGCTCAAAAGGAAGGTAGATGGGAAAAATCTAATTTGCCTGGGTACTTTTTTCAGACTATCTTACGAAATATGGACTACCACAACCCCAGGTGATTGTAAAGGAAAACTTAGTAAACACTGATTATAGATCTGAGGGTTCCCAATACTATTCAAAGAATCCGCAGTTAACTGTCTTCAACTTTTTTCAACAAAAATCTATGGACATGCTTTAGGGACTATGAGTTTCACTTAGCCATTTTAAACATATAGATCCTGTCTTCCTTTTAGTAACATTCTTCATTCCACTTAGAAAATCATAATCCTGAAAGCAATATAATAAAGTACAGATCTCTTTATAGAATAAATGTGTTTGTAATTTAATGAGAAGTTAAATACATTCCTAAATGTTTCACTTCAAAGAATTTTGTAAAAAAAAAAAAAATTGTTAAAATTAAAACAGTTCGGGATAAACCCTGCATCCTTCTCCACTTGGGAGGTAAAGAGTACATGTATGTTACTGAAAGCTGAAAGTAACCTCCTGTACTTAATTTGGAAACATTTCAAGAATATAATTCTTGTGCTATATAGAAGGATTATTCCTAAAAACAAAATGACCTTTGGAACCAAAAGCATTTTCTTAAAGTAATAGGCCAGATTGAACCTCAAAAATAGGAACTTATTTCTTTTCAGTATGGCCACACAAAAATCATTTTTGTCACACTTAGCTTCTTGCTTATAATGAGACCATTGGCTTTTGGGTTTGTTTTTTGTTTTTTGTTTTTCTTTTTAAGGAAGATAGAGAAAGCACAGAATTATAAAACTCTTCTTATGTAACACTTTTCTATCAAGGGGTTCCAAATTATTTATAAAATGTTAGCTCATTTAATTCTCACAGCTCCCAAGCAGGTTCAGAAATGACATGCGGTATTTATGATGGGCTTCGTCTCAGTTTCTGCTGGGGAACATGAGTCACTGCTACTCTTGCAGCAGAAATGAAGCTATAATTTCATGACATCCGGTCGAGGCGCTAACCTGACCTCATTCCAACTCTCCAAGTTCAGCAGTTGTGTTCCAATTTTGGTTTTATTTATATTTCTCTAAGATCTGGCAGTGAACTGTCATAAATCATGCCTTCATGCAGGACTTGATGAGATATGAGGGACAGGAAGGAAGCCTTTTAGTAGACATCAGCTTTTGTTTCTATTTTAAGGGAAGTAAACATTTAGGGTGCTTCATTCTCAGCACATCAGTTACTCTGCCAATGAGTAACTCCTTTGTGTCCTGACATATGTAGGGCTCAAATGGACTTATAAAAAGTTGGACATATTTATTTTTGAATAGGTAACAATGCATTGATGTTGAAAATTCAAGATGTTCAAAGGATATACAATCTTTAAGACCCCCTCCTATTCCTCTTCTCCAGTCACCCAATTCCTTTTGCAGAGGCAAGCAGTGTTACTAGCTTCTTACAGAGGTATTCTACCCAAATCCAAGAAGATAACAGATAGACACAAATATGTATCTCTGCATAAATTTGTAGGTATATACATAATACATTAATATGTTAATTGTACTTATATATCCCTATATATTAATGTATATCTATAGATATATTTCTCTTCTCCTCTTTTTCATAAATTGTAACAAACTATACACACAGTTTTACTACTTGCCTTCTTCACTTAAGATGTCTATGATAATCCATAACAAAATCTAAAAAGCTTCTCCTTTTTACAACTGCATGTTCTTCTATTGCCGTAGATATACCAGATTTCCTTAACCAGTCTTCTACTGATATTAGATTTCAAATCTTGTGCTGTTATAAACATTGTTGCAAGGAAGAACATGATAGAAAGTTGTTTCACATATGTACAAGTAGAATAAGTTCTCAGAAATAGAATTTTTTGGCCAAAGAGGATATGTACTTTCTTTTATAGATGTGTTTCAAATTGCCCTCCATAGAGGTTTTGTCAGTTCACACTCCCACCAGAAATGTATGAAAATTCCTATTTCGCTACTCCCTTGCCAACATATGGTACAATCAAGCTATTTAACTCAGAGACAAAATAGACCGAATAATGAGTTTTCCAATTCTTGAAAAAGATATGTGATGTATCAAATGATTTATATTTTCACAGATCCTCAAGTTTAAAATAATTTGTACATTATCTTCAAAAAACCCACAATTTTTAGAATGTTACTAACCTTGATTTAAAAGTGCTTAAAAGTATGGATCATTTCCCATTAGCTATGACCATTGCTTTGCCAAAACAATTCTGTGTGGCATATTTCTAAACCTCAGCCAGCTGATAGGTTGTTTCAATAAATACTTGATACTGAATGTTTCCAGTGCTGTCAAAGAACCTGAACAATACTGGAGCTTCTTACACTGAGATTTGGTCACTATCAAGAAAGTTTGAAAATAAGTATTTTCTATGTTGTTTTTAAAAGTGTGTATCTATAGCAGGGTTAAGCATTTCAAAAGGATGTGTGGGTTGCTGTTTGTGATATTACCATTGAGCTAGAGAGTTCTGCCAAGTGAGAAATTAGCTTTTAAGAGATGTTTAAATGTACGTTGCATGTGCCCGCACAGCTATTCTACTACACATTATTTATGTAGCATTTATAAAGGCATAATCAAGACATCTGATATTACAAATGAGGATTTGTACTCCACTGTAAATTATGTCACAGATGTCTTGTAATAGTTCTTTCCATTTTCAGCAATTACAGGAAATGCTCAAGATTTTATTATATACATGCATGTACACATATGCCCAGAGCTTTGCTGTTCTCCATAAAGAGTAGTGTTTTGACAAAGTTCTGAAGTATTAGACCTTATTCAGTTATATAAAAATATTTGATTAATATTGCGATCTTAGCTTCTGCATTTTGGAAAAAGTATTCATAACCTTCTCTTGTGAACCTTTGTTCTTACAAAATGAGGTTCTTTGGGAAAACAATTTTTGTTATATTCAACTAGAACTATTAAAAACGTATCTAAATTGGTATCAGCAGACATTCATGTGGTATAAACACTGCCTCTCACTTGTACCCTTTTAACACAAGACACCATTTGATACTATTTGACTTGGCTACTAAGAGAAAATGGCTCTTTTTAAAAATTATTTTTAATTGACAAAAAATTATACAGAGATCATATACAACAAGATGTTTTGAGAAATGGCTCATTTAAGCTAATTAACATATGTGTTACCTTGCATGCTTATCATTTTTTGTAGTGAGAACACTTAACATCTACTCTCTAAGCAATTTTCAGGAATACAATACATTGTTATTAAGTGTAGTCATCACATTGTACAATAGATCTTTTGAACTATTTCTCCTAACTAAATTTTGTATCTTTTGACCAACATCTCTCCATCCACCCACCCCAACCCACCCCCAGCTCCTAGTAACTACCATTCTACTCTGTGCTTTACGAATTCAACTTTTTTAGATTCCACATATAAGTGAGAGCATGCAGTATTTGTCTTTTTGTGCCTGGCTTATTTCACTTAATATAACGTCCTCCAGGAAAATGATTCTTGATGCTCTTAAGAAAAGCGTCCTTTTCATGTGTCTTTTGGCTGCATAAATGTCTTCTTTTGAGAAGTGTCTGCTAAAACTTAAAGTATAATAATAATAAAATTTAGAAAAAAGGAAACATACACCTTGAAAATTAAAAAAAAAGAAATGTGTCCTTAAAAGTATTGCCTTGTGCCATTCCTAATTCATTTCAGTTAGCCAGGGTTTGATAACTGTTGTTATCAAAATGTGGTTTCAGAAGAAATCTAGTTTCTACCATCTTTCTGAAGTCAGTTCATTTGTTAAACCTAAGATTAAGAAATATTTTATACTCGACATACTACTGTATTTAGTAATGACTATGAATTATTATTTTCCTCTGGCAGATTTTTGCAGAGGCACTTCCCTCTAGCTGAGCATTTCTCCACTATGAGAACCTCCAAAGTATCATCATGGCATTCTTCAGATTGCAGTTTGTTCCTCATGGTGATGGCATCTATTGCTAAATGCTATAAAATAAAATAACATAAACCTTTAAACACTCTTTACTTCAAATGGGACAGTTTTAGAGCTTTCAAATTCTTACCAAATCAGCATTGGCTCATACTTGTTTTGATAGGTTTTATTATTTTTCAGGTAAGGTGAGGCCAACAGATCAGGAGACAGCTGCCATTGAAACAATAGTTGATTATAATTACAGACCTCAAGAGAGGGAGTATCTATTAGGCCATAAGGGGAAGCACATGGGGAATCACCAAGACTCTGGCTAGGCGGGTTTGTATTTGGAAGGCAACCCCAGGGAGGAGGATTCTTCCAGAGCGGAGTTGGGCAACCAGGGAGGCATGAAGCAAAGCTAAGATGATTCAGGCTTTTTACATGGTTGTCCAGAACAGAGAACATGTCCAGCATGTGCATGCAAGGTGGAAGTTGAAGCATCAAGTTTACAGAAGCATGGTAAAAGCATCAAGTTTACAGAAAGATATAAATGGACTAACGTAGTCAGTTTTAGGCGAACACTACTAGCTCTTTGCTTTGGCTGTTTGATCATTGTGGCATTTATCAGCTACTCTTAGTGCTTTTACATACAATTATTTATGTATGTGTAATTGAAAAAATTACATTTTGACATCATGTCATTCATTCCATAATGAATCCTTAAACCAGGTAGCTTAAAGTACAATGATGTTAAAATACCATGCTAATATTAAGTATTATAATAATTCAGCAAATTCTTTTGAAGAAATTTTTTTACCAGATTTATAAATTGCTCAAATCTGGTTTTTAAATACTATATAATAAAGATGGGCCTAGTATTAAAAAAAACACTTAAAGGAATTACTATGACAATATCTTCTTTTTCTTTATTGGTAATATAGTTATATACATGATAAATGTATAGAAGGGCTTATAAATAGGAGTCTGAAACCTCACTTAGCTCATTATCTAGAGAAAAATGTATTTGTTTAGACATAAAAGTTATTTTTAAGAAAGCAAATGTGTTGCTTTTTTAAGTGCAAAATTCAAGAATCCCAAACATCAAAACATGAAAGAAGTCTTTGTCTATTTTTGATGCCATAACAGGAAGACTAATTTTCATCTACATTTTAATATGCATTTGGCCCCCTAATCAAGCTCAATACAATGTTATTTTAAAACATATGTCAGCAAATTTTGTTGCCCTTAAATTAAGTAGCAATTGTTACTTGCTAAATAGGAAAAGCGAAAATTTTGTTTTTCCATATTACCAAAGGCTGAATTTAAAATTAATTTTACAATATATAAACTTTAATATTATGATCTAGAATAAACTATTTAACATAGAAAATGCTACTTAAGTAATGCAGACTAGGTGATTTGAACCAAAACTCCCATTCAAGACAATTAAATCTGCATTAAAAATAAATATTTTCTTTAAAACATCAAAAAGCAAGCAAGGTAATAAGAATTACTGGATGAAAGTCCAAAAGATGAAAATCCAGAGAGATAAATCCAAAGTTTATAGCTACTTTTGCTCTGGAGGTGTTTGCTGACCTAAAAATGACAGCTAAAATGTGAAGTAGCCATTTCGTCAGCCTCACAGGGATTGCCAGGGTGGAGGATCAGTCCAGTCAGCCTAGGCTTTGGGTTGGGATGCTAAAAGATTGCATTCTAGGAGTGAGGGTGGACCAAAAATAAGTATCCCTGCTTTGAAACATCTCAATGGTCCAGAAAAATCTCACATCCTAAAATTAGTTTAAGGTGATTTCAGATAGCTAGTGGCCCCAGAAAACAAAAGTCTTCTCTGAAAGATACCACCATTGTAGGTCTCAAATTATTTCTACAAATAACTTTTAAAATGTGATGTCCACACATAATTAAAGAGAGCCAAATATATAAGGCAATAAGATAACATGAACAAAAGAACAACAATCCACCTGGTTCCAAAGAGTAGAGTTAGAGACATTGTACAGCATTTAAGCCTACTAAGCTACTGGAGATAAACAGAATGGCAGCAAGAATAGTTTTCATAACCAAAAACTATACAAAGTGATATTGCGGAATTAAAAACAAAAGTAGAAAACATAGAACTGAAAAACACAATAACTGAAATTAGGAACTCAGTGGATAGGTTTAACAGCACATTAGACACAGCTAAAGACAGAAATGGTGAAATGAAGGGCAGAAGAAAATACCCAGAGAGAAGCATAAATAAACTGAAAAATAAAAATTAAAAATGCAAGATAAAAGACACAGAGGGGCCAGGCGCAGTGGCTCATGCCTGTAATCCCAGCGCTTTAGGAGGCCGAGGCAGGTGGATCATGAGGTCAAGAGATCGAGACTCTCCTGGTCAACATGGTGAAACCCCATCTCTAAAAATACAAAAATTAGCTGGGTGTGGTTGTGTGCTCTTGTAGTCCCAGTTACTCGGGAGGCTGAGGCAGGAGAATTGCTTGAACCTGGGAGGCGGAGTTTTCAGTGAGCTGGGATCACGCCACTGCACTCCAGCCTGGGCAACAGAGCGAGACTCTGTCTCAAAAAAAAAAAGAGAAACACAGAGGATACAATGAAAAGACATAATTGGAGTTTCAGAAAGGAAGGAAAAAAGAGAAAAAGAAGTATCTGAAGAAGTAATGCATAGTCACAAACTATGCTACCACAATACATTTATTGATTACAAAGGCAAAAATAATAAATTTTAGTGGAGAAATCAGACACCACATAAACCAAGTGATCAAAGTTAACATCACCAATAATAAGATAAGTCAGTACCATGTGCCTCCTGAAATGATGCACTGAGAAGGACATATCACTTTGTAATATTCCTGCCAAAAATGCTTAATCAGCATCTAATCATGAGGAAAATATCAGATAAAGGGAAATTTTTTTAAATATTTGGCCTGTATTCTTCCACAATGTCAAGGTCATGAAACACAAAGACAAAGGCACTGTTTAAAGGAGACCAAAGAGAGATGTCCACTGAATAAAACTATGATTCTGAGTTGAATCCTGGACCAGAAAAAGAACATTAGTGGTATAACTTGCAAAATTTGAATATGATCTATAGATTAGCGTGTACTATTGAATAGTTTTTATTCTGATTTTTGTGATTGTACTATCCTTGATTTTGTGAAATACAACTTAAATTATGAGATAATTGGATTTCATGTCTGCAACCTAAAATTTCAAAGTAGAGTAAAAAAAAAAAAAAGAAAGAAATTCATACCCAAATACAGTGAAACTACAAAGAGGCAATGACAGAAAATGTTTAAAGCACGAAGGGGACAATAGGAATGAAATGGGGAATGTAATCTATTTTCATTCACTAAAATAAGCAGATTAACAGCTAATTTCTCAGCAGAAGCAATGGAAGCCAGAAGTCTGTGGAATGGTAGTTTTAATTGCAAAATAACAGGTACAACAATAAATGCCAACTTTTAAGCATATATGCCCAGTAAAAATATCTTTCAAGAAGAGAGTGAAATAAAGATATGTTTAGACAAAACTGGGAGAGTTCATCAATAACAGATACTCACTAAAGGAAATGTTAAAGGGTGTTCCTCAGGAGAAGGTATAACTTCCAAACCAATGGAGGAAAAAAATAGAACATAAAAGATCAATTCCCAAAAATTAAAGATTGTTGAGAAAAAGCATCAAAGGGTAGATGATAACGTTTAGAAAGCACTTAACAATCAACACTGGGAGGAGGAGCCAAGATGGCCGAATAGGAACAGCTCCAGTCTACAGCTCCCAGCGTGAGCGATGCAGAAGACGGGTGATTTCTGCATTTCCATCTGAGGTACCGGGTTCATCTCACTAGGGAGTGCCAGACAGCGGGCGCAGGACAGTGGGTGCAGCGCACTGTGCGCCAGCCGAAGCAGGGTGAGGCATTGCCTCACTCAGGAAGCACAAGGGGTCAGGGAGTTCCCTTTCCTGGTCAAGGAAAGGGGTGACAGATGGCACCTGGAAAATCGGGCCACTCCCACCCGAATACTGCACTTTTCCAATGGGCTTAGGAAATGGCGCACCAGGAGATTATATCCTGCACCTGGCTCGGAGGGTCGTACGTCCACGGAGTCTCGCTGATTGCTAGCACAGCAGTCTGAGATCAAACTGCAAGGTGACAGCAAGGCTGGGGGAGGGGCGCCCGCCATTGCCCAGGCTCGCTTAGGTAAACAAAGCAGCCGGGAAGCTCCAACTGGGTGGAGCCCACCACAGCTCAAGGAGGCCTGCCTGCCTTTGTGGTCTCCACCTCTGGGGGCAGGGCACAGACAAACAAAAAGACAGCAGTAACCTCTGCAGACTTAAATGTCCCTGTCTGACAGCTTTGAGGAGAGCAGTAGTTCTCCCAGCATGCAGCTGGAGATCTGAGAACGGGCAGACTGCCTCCTCAAGTGGGTCCCTGACCCCTGACCCCCCAGCGGCCTAACTGGGAGGCACCCCCCAGTAGGGGCAGACTGACACCTCACACAGCTGGGTACTCCTCTGAGACAAAACTTCCAGAGGAACGATCGGACAGCAGCATTCATGGATCACAAAAATCCACAGTTCTGCAGAAACCACTGCTGACACCCAGGCAAACAGGGTCTGGAGTGGACCTCTAGCAAACTCCAACAGACCTGCAGCTGAGGGTCCTGTCTGTTAGAAGGAAAACTAACAAACAGAAAGGACATCCACACCAAAAACCCATCTGTACATCACCATCATCAAAGACCAAAAGTAGATAAAACCACAAAGATGGGGAAAAAACAGAGCAGAAAAACTGGAAACTCTAAAAAGCAGAGCGCCTCTCCTCCTCCAAAGGAACACAGTTCCTCACCAGCAATGGAGCAAAGCTGGATGGAGAATGACTTTGACGAGTTGAGAGAAGAAGGCTTCAGACGATCAAACTACTCCGAGCTACAGGAGGAAATTCAAACCAAAGGCAAAGAAGTTGAAAACTTTGAAAAAAATTTAGACAAATGTATAACTAGAATAACCAATACAGACCAGTGCTTAAAGGAGCTGATGGAGCTGAAAGCCAAGGCTCGAGAACTACGTGAAGAATGCAGAAACCTCAGGAGCCAATGCGATCAACTGGAAGAAAGGGTATCAGTGATGGAAGATGAAATGAATGAAGCAAGAAGGGAAGTTTAGAGAAAAAAGAATAAAAAGAAACAAACAAAGCCTCCAAGAAATATGGGACTATGTGAAAAGACCAAATCTGCATCTGATTGTTGTACCTGAAAGTGATGGGGAGAATGGAACCAAGGTGGAAAACACTCTGCAGGATATTACCCAGGAGAACTTCCCCAATCTAGCAAGGCAGGCCAACATTCAGATTCAGGAAATACAGAGAATGCCACGAAGATACTCCTCGAGAAGAGCAACTCCAAGACACATAATTGTCAGATTCACCAAAGTTGAAATGAAGGAAAAAATGTTAAGGGCAGCCAGAGAGAAAGGTCGGGTTACCCACAAAGGGAAGCCCATCAGACTAACAGCGGATCTCTCGGCAGAAACTCTACAAGCCAGAAGAGAGTGGGGGCCAATCTTCAACATTCTTAAAGAAAAGAATTTTCAACCCAGAATTTCATATGCAACCAAACAAAGCTTCATAAGTGAAGGAGAAATAAAATACTTTACAGACAAGCAAACGCTGAGAGATTTTGTCACCACCAGGCCTGCCCTACAAGAGCTCCTGAAGGAAGCACTAAACATGGAAAAGCACAACCGGTACCAGCCGCTGCAAAATCATGCCAAAATGTAAAGACCATAGAGACTAGGAAGAAACTGCATTAACTAATGAGCAAAATAACCAGCTAACATCATAATGACAGGATCAAATTCACACATAACAATATTAACTTTAAATGTAAATGGACTAAATGCTCCAATTAAAAGACACAGACTGGCAAGTTGGATAAAGAGTCAAGACCCATCAGTGTGCTGTATTCAGGAAACCCATCTCACGTGCAGAGACACACATAGGTTCAAAATAAAAGGATGGAGGAAGATCAACCAAGCCAATGGAAAACAAAAAAAGGCAGGGGTTGCAATCCTAGTCTCTGATAAAACAGACTTTAAACCAACAAACATCAAAAGAGACAAGACCATTACATAATGGTAAAGGGATCAATTCAACAAGAAGAACTAACTATCCTAAATATATATGTACCCAATACAGGAGCACCCAGATTCATAAAGTAAGTCCTGAGTGACCTACAAAGAGACTTAGACTCCCACACAATAATAATGGGAGACTTTAACACCCCACTGTCAACATGAGACAGATCAACAAGACAGAAAGTTAACAAGGATATCCAGGAATTGAACTCAGCTCTGCACCAAGCGGACCTAATAGACATCTACAGAACTCTGACCCCAAATCAACAGAATATACATTTTTTTCAGCACCACACCACACCTATTCCAAAATTGACCACATAGTTGGAAGTAAAGCTCTCCTCAGCAAATGTAAAAGAACAGAAATTATAACAAACTGTCTCTCAGACCACAGTGCAATCAAACTAGAACTCAGGATTAAGAAACTCACTCAAAACTGCTCAACTACATGGAAACTGAACAACTTGCTCCTGAATGACTACTGGGTACATAATGAAATGAAGGTGGAAATAAAGATGTTCTTTGAAACCAACGAGAACAAAGACACAACATACCAGAATCTCTGGGACACATTCAAAGCAGTGTGTAGAGGGAAATTTATAGCACTAAATGCCCACAAGAGAAAGCAGGAAAGATCCAAAATTGACACCCTAACATCACAATTAAAAGAACTAGAAAAGCAAGAGCAAACACATTCAAAAGCTAGCAGAAGGCAAGAAATAACTAAAATCAGAGCAGAACTGAAGGAAATAGAGACAAAAAAAAAAAACCCTTCAAAAAATTAATGAATCCAGGAGCTGGTTTTTTGAAAGGATCGACAAAATTGATAGACCTCTAGCAAGACTAATAAAGAAAAAAGAGAAGAATCAAATGGAGGCAATAAAAAAATGATAAAGGGGATATCACCACCGATCCCACAGAAATACAAACTACCATCAGAGAATACTACAAACACCTCTACGCAAATAAACTAGAAAATCTAGAAGAAATGGATACATTCCTCGACACATACACTCTCCCAAGACTAAACCAGGAAGAAGTTGAATCTCTGAATAGACCAATAACAGGATCTGAAATTGTGGCAATAATCAATAGCTTACCAACCAAAAAGAGTCCAGGACCAGATGGATTCACAGCCGAATTCTACCAGAGGTACAAGGAGGAACTGGTACCATTCCTTCTGAAACTATTCCAATCAATAGAAAAAGAGGGAATCCTCCCTAACTCATTTTATGAGGCCAGCATCATCCTGATACCAAAGCGTGGCAGAGACACAACCAAAAAAGAGAATTTTAGACCAATATCCTTGACGAACATTGATACAAAAATCCTCAATAAAATACTGGCAAACCGAATCCAGCAGCACATCAAAAAGCTTATCCACCATGATCAAGTGGGCTTCATCCCTGGGATGCAAGGCTGGCTCAATATACACAAATCAGTAAATGTAATCCAGCATATAAACAGAACCAAAGACAAAAACCACATGATTTTCTCAATAGATGCAGAAAAGGCCTTTGACAAAATTCAACAACCCTTAAAGCTAAAAACTCTCAATAAATTAGGTATTGATGGGACGTATCTCAAAATAATAAGAGCTATCTATGACAAACCCACAGCCAATATCATACTGAATGGGCAAAAACTGGAAGCATTCCCCTTGAAAACTGGCACAAGACAGGGATGCCCTCTCTCACCACTCCTATTCAACATAGTGTTGGAAGTTCTGGCCAGGGCAATTAGGCAGGAGAAGGAAATAAAGGGTATTCAATTAGGAAAAGAGGAAGTCAAATTGTCCCTGTTTGCAGACGACATGATTGTATAACTAGAAAACCCCATTGTCTCAGCCCAAAGTCTCCTTAAGCTGATAAGCAACTTCAGCAAAGTCTCAGGATACAAAATCAATGTACAAAAATCACAAACATTCTTATACACCAATAACAGACAGAGAGCCAAATCATGAGTGAACTCCCATTCACAATTGCTTCAAAGAGAATAAAATACCTAGGCATCCAACTTACAAGCGATGTGAAGGACCTCTTCAAGGAGAACTACAAACCGCTGCTCAATGAAATAAAAGAGGATACAAACAAATGGAAGAACATTCCATGCTCGTGGGTAGGAAGAATCAATATCGTGAAAATGGCCATACTGCCCAAAGTAATTTATAGATTCAATGCCATCCCCATCAAGCTACCAATGACTTTCTTCACAGAATTGGAAAAAAACTACTTTAAAGTTCATGTGGAACCAAAAAAGAGCCCACATCGCCAAGTCAATCCTAAGGCAAAAGAACAAAGCTGGAGGCATCATGCTACCTGACTTCAAACTATACTGCAAGGCTACAGTAACCAAAACAGCACGGTACTGGTACCAAAACAGAGATATAGATCAATGGAACAGAACAGAGCCCTCAGAAATAACGCCACATACCTACAACTATCTGATCTTTGACAAACCTGACAAAAACAAGCAATGGGGAAAGGATTCCTTATTTAATAAATGGTGCTGGGAAAACTGGCTAGCCATATGTAGAAAGCTGAAACTGGATCCCTTCCTTACACCTTATACAAAAATTAATTCAAGATGGATTAAAGACTTAAATTTTAGACCTAAAACCATAAAAACCCTAGAAGAAAACCTAGGCATTACCATTCAGAACATAGGCATGGGCAAGGACTTCATGTCTAAAACACCAAAAGCAATGGCAACAAAAGCCAAAATTGACAAATGGGATCTAATTAAACTAAACAGCTTCTGCACAGGAAAAGAAACTACCATCAGAGTGAACAGGCAACCTACAAAATGGGAGAAAATTTTCTCAACCTACTCGTCTGACAAAGGGCTAATATCCAGAATCTACAATGAACTCAAACAAATTTACAAGAAAAAAACAACCCCATCAAAAAGTGGGCAAAGGATATGAACAGACACTTCTCAAAAGAAGACATTTATGCAGCCAAAAGACACATGAAAAAATGCTCATCATCACTGGCCATCAATGAAATGCAAATCAAAACCACAATGAGATACCATCTCACACCAGTTAGAATGGCAATCATTAAAAAGTCAGGAAACAACAGGTGCTGGAGAGGATGTGAAGAAATAGGAACACTTTTACACTGTTGGTAGGACTGTAAACTAGTTCAACCATTGTGGAAGTCAGTGTGGCGATTCCTCAGGGATCTAGAACTAGAAATACCATTTGACCCAGCGATCCCATTACTGGGTATATACCCAAAAGACTATAAATCATGCTGCTATAAAGACACATGCACACGTATGTTTATTGTGGCACTATTCACAATAGCGAAGACTTGGAACCAACCCAAATGTCCAACAATGATAGACTGGATTAAGAAAATGTGGCACATATACACCATGGAATATTATGCAGCCATAAAAAATGATAAGTTCATGTCCTTTGTAGGGACATGGATGAAATTGGAAATCATTCTCAGTAAACTATGGCAAGGACAAAAAACCAAATACCGCATGTTCTCACTCATAGATGGGAATTGAACAATGAGAACACATGGACACAGGAAGGGGAACATCACACTCTGGGGACTGTTGTGGGATGGGGGGAGGGGGGAGGGATAGCATTAAGAGATATACCTAATGCTAAATGATGAGTTAATGGGTGCAGCACACCAGCATGGCACATGTATACATATGTAGCTAACCTGCACATTGTGCACATGTACCCTAAAACTTAAAGTATAATATTATAATATAATAATAATAAAAACAGTCAACACTGCACAGAATACACACACAAAAAAGCAATTGCTATAAAAATCTGGAGAATGATCTTCTTTAGGGATGACAAAGGAGAATGTGCCTAGGGGGAAGGGCATAGGGAAGCTTTCTAGTGATGTTTTGCTTCTTGACCTAGGTGTGGTTACATGGTTTTTCACTTTATAATAATACTTTCAGATGTAAACTTGATTTGATGTGATTATTTATAGCAAGGATGTTTATAAAACTTGACAATTCTATATCAGTATCTCCTTACCATACACCACATAAAAATGATGATAAGACCCCTATAACTTCTGAAGGAGCTCACAAAATTAGATATATTTGAGGTTTAGAAGTGGTCTTACCTGTCCCCCAGTAAAGAGCAACCCTGATCATCTAGGCAGCTTCTTTCAGAGGTTCATAAGATCTGATTTCCTGTAAACAAACATTTTACTCTGATATTAAATGTCTGTCTATATTTCCTTCTCCATCCCATAGCCAATAAGCCTTGGAAGATTCTTCCACAAGGTATATTTTCATTTGCCAGTGTATTATTTCATTTGCACAAAGTTCTTTTGAAGAGGGATGCTATGCTGCCTAAAACTATCAAGGTAGTTTTGGTCAAATCCTTTTTAAGAAATAAATTGATTTACAGAAAATTTGAAATAGCCCAATATTATAAAACTACCACATTCTTAGCTACCACCTGAAGGTTTTCTTTCCAAGTCTCAATAATTATGGCATCTCAACATCAATCTTTTTTTTTTTTAAGAGTCTTGCTCTGTCACCCATGCTGGAGTGCAGTGGCACAATCTTGGCTCACTGCAACCTCTGCCTCCTGGGCTCAGGTGATCCTCCTACCTCAGCCTCTTGCGTTTTCTGGTATTACAGGCATGAACCACCATGCCCAGCTAATTTTTGTATTTTTAATAGAAACAGGGTTTCGCCATATTGGCCTGGCTGGTCTCAAACCCCTGGACTCAAGTGAGTGCTGGGATTACACTCATGAGCCACCACCCCTGGCCCCAACATCAATCTTTAATGTAAACCTGGCTTCTAGTCTCCATCACTCGTGATCTTGATAAGCAAATCACACTTTGGGGCTGGGCCCAAATGAAAACAAAATGTAAGAAACACCACATTCTGACTCAGCAAAGTGCTCTCATTTTGTTTGAGAACAGTTTTCTATTACAAGGCATTTGGAGTTGCCCTTTCATTGAGCATTTATCTTTTTAAAAAAGATATAGCTATTTTTAAAGTATAGTTTATATAAGCCATGGAAGGGCTATAGAATTTCTGCCATGCTTTCAGTGTAGTAATTAGGGATTACATTTATTTTAGCCCTCAGGTGAATTTTCTCTCTCTGTACAAATTGCCCTCTCCTATTCTGTTTGCCTCCTTCCTTCTCTATTGCAAGAGACCCAAAATAACCCAAAAATAATCAAAATGCAAAAACATAAAACCCCTTGAGAATTAAAAGAATGAAAATCTATTCACCTATTTTATTACCCCAATAATTCTAGGCGTACCTGCAGTAGTATTAATCATTTTATTTCCCACCATACTATTTCCAACCTCCAGTCATCTAATCAGTAACCGACTGACTTCCATTCAACAGTGACTAATTCAACTTGTACTAAAACAAATAATAATAATGCATAATGTTAAACGGCGAACCTGATCCCTTATACTGATCTCCCTATTTCTCTTCATTGCTTCAACCAATCTCCTCAGGCTTCCACCCCATTCATTTACACCAACTACCCAGTTATCAATAAATCTAGAAATAGCAATCCCCCTATGAGGTGGTGCAGTAGTTACAGGCTTCTGCTTTAAGATGAAAGCTTCCTTAGCTCACTTTTTACCACAAGCACACCTGTACCACTTATCCCTGTGCTAGTGATCATTGAAACTATTAGCCTATTCATTCAACCAATGGCACTAGCTATGCGATTAACAGCCAGCATTACAGCTGGACACCTACTAATGCATTTAATTGAAGGAGCCACACTAGTATTATCAACTCAGTCTTCCCACAGCTTCAATCGCTCTCATCATCCTAATCTTACAAACCATCCTTGAATTCGCCATAGCCCTTATTCAGGCCTATGTCTTTACACAATTAGTAAGCCTTTACCTACACAACAACACATAATGACCCACCAAACACATGCCAACCACATAGTTAAACCCAGCCCCGACCACTAACAGGAGCTCTCTCAGCTCTCCTCATAACATCTGGCCTGGCCATGTGATTTCACTTTATTACCCTCTTAACCCTGGGCCTGCTGACCAACACACTAACCATATACCAATGATGATGTGACATTACCTGAGAAAGTACATTTCAAGGCCACCTCACATCAATCGTCCAAAAAAAAGGCCACCTTACATCAATTGTCAATCATTCCTCTGATACGGAATAATTCTATTTATTATCTCAGAGATATTCTTTTTTGCTGGTTTCTTCTGGGCATTCTACTACTCCAGTCTAGCCCCAACTCCAGAATTAGGAGGATACTGATCCCCAACAGGCATTTTTCCCCTCAACCCCTTAGAAGTCCCCCTCCTGAGTATATCTGTATTACTCGCATCAGGAGTGTCAATTACTTGGGCTCACCACAGCCTAACAGAAGGTAGTCGAAAGGAGATACTTCAAGCACTACCCATCACAGTTACCTTAGGTATTTACCCTTCTACAAGCCTCAGAATATTTCGAGGCCCCCTTTACTATCTCTGATGGAATCTACGGCTCCACATTATTTATAGCCACAGGCTTTCAAGGACTTCACATTTCACTCTAGCAAACATAATACCCATTATCCTCCTAGTATTTGCTGCCTGCGAAGCCGCAGTGGCCCTTGCCATACCAGTTTCAATCTCCAGTACATATGGCCTAGATTACACACAAAATCTAAATTTACTTCAATGCTAAAAATTATTATTCCAACAATCATACTATTACCAATAACATGGTTCTCTAAAAATTCTATAATCTGAATCAACATGGTTACCCACAGCCTACTCATCAGCCTACTATTTTTTAACCAACTCAATGATAACTCATCCAACTTCTCATTAATTGTCTCTCCTGACCCACTGACATCACCCCTTCTAATCTTAACAACCTGACTGCTACCTCTTATAATTCTAGCAACAACATTACCTAATGAGTCACTTCCATGAAAAAAGCTCTATATTTCTATGCTGATCTCCCTACAGACTTATTTAATCATAACATTTACAGCCACAGAACTAATTATATTCTATATCCTCTTTGAAGCCATGCTAGTTCCTACCCTAATTATCATTACCCGCTGAGGTAATCAAACAGAACACCTTAACACAGGCTCATACTTCTTATTTTATACACTAGTAGGATCCCTACCTCTACTTGTAGCACTTGTTTATACTTAAAATACTTCAGGTTCACTAAACATAGTAGTAATAATACTTACTACCTAAGAGCTGTTAACCTCCTGATCCAACAATCTTCTATGACTGGCATGTATCATGGCTTTTGTAGTAAAAATACCTCTATATGGACTTCACCTGTGAGTCCCCAAAGCCCACGTAGAAGCCCCTATTGGCGGCTCGGTAGTACTTGCAGCAGAACTCCTAAAGCTAGGCAGTTACAGAATAATACGACTTACTCTCATCCTCAACCCCCTAACAGAACATATAGCCTACCCTTTCCTCACGCTATCCCTATGAGGAATAATCATGACAAGCTCTACTTGTCTACAACAAACCAATTTAAAATCACTTATTGCCTGCTCCTCCATAAGCCACATAGCACTTGTTATTATGGCTATTCTCATCCAGATCCCTTGGAGCTTTACAGGTGCGGTCACCCTATAATTGCTTATGGACTCACTTCATCCCTACTATTCTGCCTAGCAAACTCAAACTATGAGTGAGCCCATAGATGAACCATATTACTTACTGAGGCCTTCAAACACTACTCCCACTAACAGCCTCATGATGACTTCTAGCAAATCAGACTAACCTTGCCTTACCCCCTACCATTAATCTAGTAGAAGAACTCTTTGTGACTATGGCCTCACTCTCCTCATCAAATATCACTATTATGCTTATAGGACTTAATATACTAATTACAGCCCTTTACTCCCTGTGTATGCTAATCACAACGAAGCACACTTACATATCATATCAATATATCAAACCTTCCTTTACACGAGAAAAACACATTAATACTTATACATCTAGCACCTATCTTCCTACTATCCTTAGACCCTAAAATTATTTTGGGGTTTGCATGCTGTAGCTGCAGTTTAAGCAAAACATTAGATTGTGGATCTAACAATATAAGCCTTCAATTTCTTATCTACCGAGAATATATGCAGGAACTGCTAACTCATGCCCCCATGTCTAACAACATGGCTTTCTCAACTTTTAAAGGATGAGAGTCATCCGTTGGTCTTAAGAACCAAAAACACTGGTGCAACTCCAAATAAAAGTAACAAGCATGTATTCTTCCACTGCTACAACAGCCCTAGTCCCCTTAATCCTACCAATTACTGCTACCTTAACCAACACCTGCAAAAAAGGTTCATACCCAAATTATGTAAAAATATCTATTACATGTGCCTTCATCATTAGCCTCATCCCTGCAACAACGTTTATATGCACAGACCAAGAAGTCATTATCTCAAACTGACATTGAATGATGATCCAGACCCTCAAACTCTAAGCTTCAAACTAGACTACTTCTCTACAATATTTATCCCAGTAGCACTATTCGTTACCTGATCTATTATAGAATTCTCAATATGATACATAAACTCAGACACTAACATGAATGAGTTTTCCAAATGTTTACTTATTTTCCTTATCACAATATTCTGGTTACTGCCAACAACCTCTTTCAGCTCTTTATTGGATGAGAAGGCATAGGAATCATCCTTCTTGCTAATCGGCTGATGGTATGGCCGAGCAGATGCTAAAACAGCAGCCCTCCAAGCAGTCCTGTACAACCACATCGGAGATGTTGGCTTTATCTTAGCTATGGCATGGTTCCTCCCATCCTCTAACACATGAGAATTTCTACAAATGTTTATTCTAGATCCTACCCCCAACTCCCTTCCATTGATTAGCCTTCTCTTGGCAGCAGCAGGAAAGTCAGCTCAATTCAGCCTTCATCCCTGACTTGCATCACCACAGAAGATCCAACCCCATTCTCAGCCCTACTCCACTCCAGCACTATAGTCGGAGCAGGAGTTTTCCTGCTCATCTGCTTCTACCCTTTAACAGAAAATAATTTATCAATCCAAACCCTTACATTATGTCTGGGGGCTGTTACTACCTTATTTCCAGCAATCTGTGCTCTAACACAAAACAATATCAAAAAAAATCATAACATTCTCCGTCAAGTCAGCTAGGCCTTATAATAGTCACAATAGGCATTAATCAGCCACACCTAGCATTCCTTCACATCTGCACCCACGCCTTTTTTAAAGCTATATTATTTATGTGTTTAGGGTCCATCATCCACAGCCTCAGTGATGAACAAGACATCCAAAGAATAGGAGGGCTATTCAAGACTTTGCCCCTCACTTCCTCCTCCCTTATTATCGGCACACTTGCACTTACAAGTATACCTTTCCTTACAGGCTCCTGCTCTAAAGACCTCATCATTGAAACTGCAAACACATCATACACCAACCCCTGAGCACTTTTTTTGTTTGTTTTTTTCTTTTTGTTTTGAGACCGAGTCTGGCACTGTCTCCTGGGCTAGAATGCTGTGGTGCGATCTCAGCTCACTACAACCTCTGATTCTCTGGTTCAGGCGATTCTCCTGCCTCAGTCTCCCAAGTAGCTGGGATTACAGGCACATGCCACCATGCCCAGCAAGTTTTTTTGTATTTTTAGTAGAGATGGGGTTTCACCATGTTGGCCAGGATGGTCTCGATCTCCTGACCTCATGATCCTCCTGCCTCAGCCTCCCAAAATGCTGGGATTACAGGCATAAGCCACTGTGCTGGCCATGAGCCCTTTTTATTACCCTATTGCCACCTCCTTGACAGCTGTCTATAGTACCCGTATTATTTTCTTCGTGCACTAATAGGACAACTTCGCTTCATAACTCTAATTACTATTAACAAAAATAACCTCTTCCTAATAACTCAAGCGCCTAACAATCGGTAGCATCTTCGCCGGATTCCTCATCACCAGCAGTACCATTCCTGTTTCATCCCCACAAACAACCATGCCACTCCACCTGAAATTCACAGCCCTTGGTGTGACCATCTTAGGTTTCTCACTAGCAATGGAACTTAATTTTATAACTAATAATCTTAAACTAAAACACCCCCTACAGACTTTCAACTTCTCCAACATACTAGGATTTTATTCAGCCACAATTCACCATACAATCCCCCACTTAGGCCTATTCACAAGCCAAAATCCAGCCTCACTTCTACTAGACCCAAGTTGACTAGAAAAATCTATACCGAAGACCATCACACAAACCCAAATTTCACCCTCCATTATGGTATCTACTCAGGCCTAATTAAACTCTACTTTGTCTCCTTTTTTATTCCATCCCTTCTAGCCCTACTCCTAATTATCTGTTACTCTAAGTAATTTCAATCACAACATAAATACTAACAAATAATGATCAACCAGCAACTACCACTAACCAACACCCATAGTTGCACAAGGCAGCTGCATCCACAGAATCTTCACGCAACTACCCAGCCCCCTCACCCTCAAAAATCATCCAACTCTTTACACTATTGAAATCAATCGTGATCCCCACTTCATCGTGCTAAACTATTCACCAAACCAGCATCAACTCCATTAAAAATCCTAATAATAAAGCCACTCAGATATCAATACTTGATCCTCATGTTTCAGGGTACTTCTCAGTAGCCATCACTGTAGTATAACCAAAAACAACCATCATGCCACCCAAATAAATAAAGACTGTCAACCCCACAAAACCCCACCAAAATTCAACACAATACCACAACCTACAGCACCACTGATAATTAGCCCTAGCTAATAATAATCTTAGCCATAAATAAGAGAAGGTTTTGAAGAGAAACCTGCAAACCCTATAACCAAAAGGACACTTAATAAAAATGCAGTATATGCCATTATTCCCACATGAACTATAACCATGACTAATGACATGAAAAATCTTCATTGTATTTCAACTATAAGAATGCTAATGACCAATCCCCGCAAAACACACCTGCTAATAAAAATTATTAGTCACTCATTCATCGATCTTCCCACACCATCTAAAATTTCTACATGATGAAACTTCAGCTCACTTCTTGGTGCCTGCCTAACCCTCCAGATCATTACAGGGTTATTCATAGCCATGCATTACACATCAGACACCTCAACTGCCTTCTCTTCAGTCACTCACATCTGCCGAGATATAAACTACGGCTGAATAGTCTGCTATTTTCATGCTAATGGCACTTCAATATTTTTCATCTGCCTCTTCTTACACGTTGGCCGGGACTTATAGTATGGATTATTTGCATTTCTAGAAACCTGAAACATCGGCATTATCCTCCTACTCACAACTATGGTGACAGCATTCATAGGCTATGTGCTCCCATGAGGCCACATATCATTCTGAGGTGCAACAATAATTACAAATCTATCAGCCATCCCATATGTTGGAACTGACCTTGTGCGATGAATCTGAGGTGGGCTCTCAGTAGACAAAGCCACCCTTACATGATTTTACGCCTTCCATTTCATCTTACCCTTCATCATTACAGCTCTAGCAGCTGTTCACCTTTTATTTCTACATGAAACAGGATCTAATTATCCTTCAGGGGTTTCATCAGACCCTGACAAAATAACTTTCCACCCCACTACACAACCAAAGATGTTTTAGGTTTAATTTTTCTCCTGCTCCTTCTAATAACTCTAGTACTATTTTTGCTTGACCTCCTGAACAACCCAGATAACTACACTTTAGCCAACCCCCTCAACACCTCACCCCACATTAAACCAGACTGGTACTTTTTGTTTGCTTATGCAATCTTACGATCCTTCCCTAATAAACTAGGAGACATACTGGCCCTTATGTTCTCCATTCTCATTCTGGCAGTTATTCCTGTACTTCACATGTCCAAACAACAAAGCATAATATTTTGACCATTGAGTAAAGGCCTATTCTGAATCTTAGTGGCTGACCTATTTACACTCACATGAGTTGGGGGACAGCCAGTCCAATACCCTTTTATCACCACCGAGCAGACAGCATCTATTGTGTACTTCTCTATCATCCTTACCCTTATGCCACTCTCTGGCCTAATTGAAAATAAACTGCTTAAATGAAGATGCTCTTGTAGTATAATTCAATACTCTGGTCTTGTAAACCAGAAATGGAGGATCCTTCCCCAGGACAACTCAGGGAAAAAATATCCTGCTTCACCGTTAACACCCAAAGCTGAAATTCTAATTAAACGATTCCCTGAATTCTTTCTCAGCATATACTTTGACTACCATGTCAGTATTAATCAACTAGCACTATTGTAATAGTGCCTTTATGTACTTTGTACATTACGGCTAGTCCCCATGAATGAGTAATATATAGTATATAAATGCTTAACAGTACATAGTACATTCATGTTTAACAATACATTCAAAATCCAGTCCACATGCATATAAGCATGTACTAATAATCCCTTAATCAACTGTCACACATCCACTGTCATTAACCGTACATTACCTCACATGGATATTGATCAGTACTGTAAATCTTACATTACTTAATATTACTTAATATTACATAGTACATATACTCATTCATTGGACACAGCACATTTCAGTCAAGACATCGCTCGTCAACATGGATATCCTCTACCAATTTTTGGTCTCTTAATCTACCAACCTCCAAGAAATCATCATCCCACTCGGGAGTGCTACTCCCCTCGCTCTGGGCCCATAACACTTGGGGGTGACTAAACTGAAACTATACCTGGCATCTGGTTCTTACTTCAGGGCCATAAAACTAAGACCACCAACACATTCCCCTTAAATAAGACATCTCGATGAACTAATGACTACCACCCTATTAACCAATCATGGGAGCACTGTCATGCATTTGGTATTTTTTAACTTTGGGGGTGCTGTGACTCAGCATGGTCAGAGCCTGATTCCTGCTAAATCCATTGCAGCTGAACTTACCTTGAATATTCCAGGCTGGCATGGTAACCACAAGGTGCTAATTAATTCATGCTTGAAGGACATAACAGTCAATAGATGCTCACACATGCATGTACGTACACTCACTCAATTTCAAGAACTATTTCCAATTAAATCTGCAAGCCCCCATCTCTGACTTTATTATCAACTTAGGTAAACATACTCTTGCCAAACCCCAAAAACAAGAGACTAAAATGCAACCCAGTTTTGATTATTTTTTTCTTACTTTAAAGACATTGAGGCTTCTAAACTAGGAAAACTGGACCCTGAATAATAGTCTGGAAGCATCTCAACAATTCTTTTCATGAGGTTACTGAAAGGCAAAGCTAATGGCAATCAAAGGGTCAGAACTTTCTTCTCACCTAAATGATGCTATCTCAACTTGTGTTGGTAGAAGGATTAGGGAAACCACCCTCTCGTACCACTTCCTCCTAAGCATGCTATGAGAAGCACCCCCACAGCTTAACAGCTGCCAGTAGGCTCTAAACTGCTCAGAATCAGTATCACTTGCATTGGAGAAGGGGGAGGGTAGGTGGCCATATGGTGGGAGGGGATCTCTGTTTTTACACCAAAAGAGAGTTTTTCTCCCCTTTGTATTCCCTTCTTTCCTGTCCTCAACCTCTGTTGTTAGTGCTCTGGGTAAGTGGAGGAAGGTGGACAATAAACAACCTTCTGAAAGACACTCTCTGCCTTTGGTCCCAAATTCCTTTCAGGCAAAAGTTTCTGTTGCAATGATCGTTTATTTAGGTTTCTTCTAAATAAAAAAAAAAGAGGGTTAACAAACTTTCTGTAAAGATACAGAGAGTAAATATTTTCGGTTTGAAATATTTACCATATGAAATAAACCATATGGTCTCTGTGTTAACCACTCAACTCTGATGTTGTAGCCCCAAAGCAGCCATAGCCAATGTGGAAACGAATGAGCATAACTATGTTCATATAAACCTTTATGGGTGTTGAAATCATCTTCTTTTACTTTTCTTTCTTAACTATTTAAAACTGCAGAAACCATTCTTAGCTTGAGGCCATAGAAAAACAGGCAGCAGGCCAGATATGGCAGGTCAGTTTGCTGACCCCAACTTAAAAGTCTTTCTACCCTAGAATGTTTAAAACTTGGTGAAGGTAGTTTGACCCATATTATTTGTATTTGGGGGATTAAGTTTAAGTGTAGGTTTTATAATCACTGGAACAATCTATGTGTTTGGTATTTATTATGCTTATAATGTTTAAGAGAATTTGACATGATAATCTGATGGATTAGTTGGGGGATTTCACTTTAAAATATGTGATTATAAACTTAGGTTTTTTTCTTTTTTTTGGTGGGGACAGAGTCCCACTCTGTCACCCAGGCTGGAGTGCAGTGGCACAATCTCGGCTCACTGCAACCTCCAACTCCTGGGTTCAAGTGATTCTCTTGCCTCAGCCTCCCGAGCAGCTGGGATTACAGGCACCCACCACCAAACCTGGCTAATTTTTTTGTATTTTTAGTAGAGATGGGGTTTGGCCATGTTGGCCAGGCTGGTGTTGAACTCCTGACCTCAGGTGATCCGCCTACTTCGACCTCCTAAACTGCTGGGATTACAGGCGTGAGCCACCATGCCCAGCCTAAACATATGATTTTTAAGTTGAAAGTTGGAATGCTTAAAAGAACTATTGGGTTTCTATATTTATACATTTAATTTACATTGTTTAAATATATTAAAGGTTATATTGTTCGGGTGGTAGGCTTGTCTGGTCAGGCATTTGAAGTAAAATTCGTTGAATAAATTTACAAATGTAGTATAAAATGCTTAAGGGAATTTGATAAACTACAGGCTGATTATTTAAGGATGTTTATCCTGTGTTACTTAAATTAATCAAACAGTAATCAAAGAGCAAGGAAAGGTAAAATTCTTATTTTAGATATAGATTTATAAATGGAATTAATAAGATTTATATGCTGAACTTAAGTTAATGAAAATGATGTTTTTAATTATGTAACATGTTTTTTTCATTATGTAAATGATGTTTTTACTTATTCCTAAATTGATGTTTCTTGAAAATGCAAGTAACTGGAACCAATCCTTTCTGTGCAAAAGCTTCTTGAACTTCAAAACTCATTATAGTAACAGGGACCCGTAAGGAGCACAGTGGCAGGAAGAGGACAGCAGATGCAGACAGGGTGGCCAGTCCATCTTGGTAATCAAGGTGCTGCCCACTTGGCTGCCAGGGATCTCGTGCCAAATTGGGTTGTGCCCATGGTGCTGCACTGGTACCGTGTCCCTATAAGATACACTATTAATTCAAACCAATAGCCAAGACAAGCCAAATCACCAACAGCCAATCAAAAGTCATGGGTTGGGAAGGTGATTGTGTTACATTTGAGCACTTTGAGGGAGGAGATCCGCATCATTCATTTTAGATCTTCAGCATGGTGCCTACCAAACAGCTGATATACTGCATTATTTGTAATTTGAGAAATATCTTCTGCATAGAAATGCAGAACAGAAAAGTGGTGTCCTTCTAAACCCGCCATCAGCTTAATCCCAAATCTTTTCTCTGCATATTTTAGAACAAAGGTCAGTAAACAACAGTCCAGGGCAAAATCTGACATGCCACCTGTTTTTGTACAGCCTTCAAACTAAAAAATTTTTTATATTTTTTAATAATTAAAAACATCAAAATAAAAATATTTTGTGACACATGAAAATGTTATGCAATTCAAATTTTAGCCTCCATAAATATTTGAAATATTTACTATGTTTGGTTCTTTATAGACAATGTTTGCTAAATCCTGCTCTAAGGGAACAATTTTATCATCTCAGGTGAGTTGATGTACTGGGTAGACGATTCGTAGACTGCAACATATTTCTTATCCCACATGACTCGAAATTACTTATCAGCAAGAGGCCTGAGGTCAGGATACAGCCCCTGGGCTGCAAACATTCAGGGTGGTTCTGCCTGACACACAGGTACTCTTCATTCATATTATTTAAATGACATTTATTTCTCCTGGGAGTGAGTTACTCTCTTATGGAATTATTTTTACTGCTTAATTTAGGCAGCAGTTTACAGTTAACTCGTGCTTTCCTTTTGCTTTCAAGAAATGTTAATATCACATGTGATACAAAAGACAATTATTACCTTTTTGGATCCTGAATATTTCTTACACCTGTCACTACTAAAAATACAAAAAATTAGCCATCTTTCTTACGCTTCGAAGAGCGTAAGAAAGATGCCTATTCTTCAATCAGTATATGGGAGTAGTGAATCTTCCCTATTAGGAACCTCCAGATTACATGCTAGGCAAGCTTTTCAAGCCCAGATGGGGAGATGAATTTACTACAAAGCTAATGAAGCTTAACCTTTAGGACCCCTCCCTGGACAGGCCCTTCCCATGTGTTCACATGCTCACATATAAAAGTAAAATGTTTTATCTGTTTAGACTGATGTCTCATTCCACTTAGAGTTACCATCTGTCACTCATACCCTCATGTCTTTGAAATGGTCATGGTACTGAGGGGATTCAGCTAAAGTGGAATTTGGGATATAATTAGTTTGGGTTAAATGGGATTCCGTTTAAATGACTCAGGCTGGGCTGGGTGACTCACGCCTATAATCCTAGCACTTTGGGAGGCCGAGGCAGAGGATCACTTGAGGCCAGGAGTTCGAGGTCAGCCTGGCCAACATGGTGAAACCCAGTCTCTACTAAAATTAGCCAGGTGTGGTAGCAGGCGCCTGTAATTCCAGCTACTGGGGAGGCTAAGATAGGAGAATCGCTTGAACCCCGGAGGCGGAAGGTTGCAGTGAGCTAAGATCGTGCCACCGCATTCCAGCCTGGGTAACAGAGCAAGACTGTCTCAAAAAAATAAAAAAAAGTTTCTAAGACTTGAAGTCCCTTGGTCTATAGTTATACTACCTGTTCCTTCCACCCACCGTGCCAACACACAACACAGCGGCTTTATGTTGGGGGAAACATTGTAAAGTGATAAGAATGCATCCTATAGCACTCAGTACCATAAGCAGAGTTAAAGAAGCAAGGTTTGAAATTTATGAAGTCAGAAGCCACTCTGTAGAATGTTCTTCATATCATCAGATATGTATAATTGTAAGAAAAAGATTTGTTTCTCATCACCATCTTGTCAAAATGAACATTCCCTGCTGTCAGAAATATGCTTGATAGTGGAGCACATATGATTCCAAATGCACCATATATTTTATAGAAATTATGTCCAATTAGATTTCTACATTTTTAGAGCATACACCTATAGCACTTCTACAAGCAGTGGGATTTATGTCTATGTGAGTGGTCATATGTTTTACACATCCCAATGTATCAAATCAAATCTTAGTGTGCAGCTAGCACATCTTGACCTGATTAAGTCTGGTGGTTCCAGATAAAATGTTTTTTTTAATTATATACATATAGACGAATTATAGTTGTATATATTTATGCAGTATAAAGTTATGCTAGGATTTTTTTAATACAATGGAATGGTTAAGTGAAGCTAATAAACTTATCCATCACCTCAAATATTTGAAATGTTTGTGATGAGAACATTTGACATTTATTGTCTTAAGTAATGTTAAAATGTACAGTACTCAATTACTAGCTGTATTTACCATGCTGTGCAGTAGATCTCAAAAAAATCCAACTTATTCCTACTATGCAACTGCGGCTTTGATTATCATCTCCCCATTCCCCCAAACTTCAGCCTCTGGTAACCACCATTCTACTCTCAGTTCCCATGAATTCAATTGTTTTCAATACCAAAATCAAGTGAGAACATGTATTATTTGTCTTGTGTTATTTGTTTTTCTGTGTTTGGTTTATTTCACTTCACATGATTTTTTCCAATTCCATCCATGTTGACAAAATTTCTTCCTTTTTTTTTTTTTTTTTTTTTTGGAGACAGAGTCTCACTCTGTTGCCCAGGCTGGAGTAGCTCACTGCAACCTCCACCTCTGGGATTCAAGCAATTCTCCTGCCTCAGCCTCCCAGGTAGCTGGGATTACAGGCACCTGCCAGCATGCCTGGCTAATTTTTTGTATTTTTAGTAGTGACAGGGTTTCACCATGTTGGCCAGGCTGGTCTCGAACTCCTGGCCTCAGGTGATCCTCTCGCCTTGGCCTCCCAAACTGCTGGGATTACAGGCATGAGCCACTGCACCCAGCCCAGAATTTCTTCCTTTTTTAAAGCTGAGTAGGTTAGTATTCCATTGTGTATATATACATTTTCTTTATACATTCATCAGTGATGGACACTTAGGTTGATTCTGTATCTTGACTATTGTGAATAGGGCTGCAATGAACATAGGAGTGTAGACATGTCTTTGACATACTGACTTTAAATATTTCAGAGAAACACCCATATGTGGCATTGCTGGATCATATGGTAAATCTGTTTTCAGATTTTAAAGGAAGCACCATACAGTTTTCCATAATGGCTGTACTAATTTACATTCCCACCAACGGTGTACAAGAGTTCCCTTTTCTCCACACCCTAGCCAACACTTGTTATCTTTCCTCTTTTTGGCAATAGCCATCCTATCAGGTATGAGGTGATATCTCATTGTGGATTTAATTTGCATTTCCCTAATGATTAATAATGTCAAACATTTTTTTCATGTATTTGTTAGCCATTCATATGTCTTCTTTTCAGAAGTGTCTATTCAGATTCTTTGCCCATTTTTAAATTGGATTATTTGTTTTCTTTCTATATAGTTGAGGTCCTTACATATTTTAAATATTAATCCCTTATTAGATGTATGGCTTGCAAATATTTTCTCCCAATCTGTAGTCTGTGTCCTCCCTCTCTTAATTGTTTTCTTTGTTGTACAGAAGTTTTTATTTTTATGTAATTCCAGTTGTCTATTTTTGCTTTCATTGCCCATGCCTTTGGAACCAAACCCAAAAAAAAAAAATCGTAGCCTGGAGAAATGTCATGTAGTTTTTTCCCCTATGTTTTTTTCCAGTGGTTTTCAGGTTTTATGTTTAAATCTATAATCCATTTTTAGTTAAATTTTTGTATATGGGGTGAGATAAGGGTCCAAATTTATTCTTTTGCATATGGATATCCAGTTTTCCTATCACCACTTATTGAACAGACTGTCCTTTTCCCATTGTATATTCTTGGCACCTTTGTCAAGTTAATTGACCATAGATGAACAGATTCATTTCTATGATTTCTGTTCTGTTCCATTGGTCAATGTGTCTATTTTATGCTAGTACCATGCTCTTTTAATTACTATCACTTTGTAGTATAGTTTGAAATCAACTACAGTTGGTGTGATACCTCTAGCTTTGTTCTTTTTGTTCATCATTGCCTTGGTTATTTGGGTTTTTTGTGGTTCAATTTGCTTTTTTTTTTTTTGAGACAGAGTCTCCACTCTGTTGCCCAGGCTGGAGTGCAGTGGCATGATCTCAGCTCACTGCAACCTCCACCTCCTGGGTTCAAGCAATTCTCCTGCCTCAGCCTCTAGAGTAGCTGGGATTACTCTCATGTGCCACCATGCCCAGCTAATTTTTGTATTTTTAGTGAAGATGGGGTTTTACCATATTGCCCAGGCTGATTTTGAACTCCTGACATCAAGTGATCTGCCTGCCTTGGCCTCCCAAAATGCTGAGATCACAGTCATGAACCACCACACCCTGCCAAATTTGCTTTTTCTACAGCTACGAAAAGTGACATTGAGATTTTCACATGAATTGCATTAAATCTGTAGATCACTTTGGGTAGTATAGATCTTTTAACAGTATTAATTCTTCCAGAACATGAACACACAGAATATGTTTTAATTTATTTGTGTCTTCTTCAGTTTCTTTCCTTGATTTTTTTTTTTTTTTTTTTTTTTTTTTTGAGACGGAGTCTTGCTCTGTCGCCCAGGCTGGAGTGCAGTGGCGTGATCTCGGCTCACTGCAAGCTCTGCCTCCCGGGTTCATGCCATTCTCCTGCCTCAGCCTCCCGAGTAGCTGGGACTACAGGTGCCCACCACCATGCCTGGCTAATTTTTTGTATTTTTAGTAGAGACAGGGTTTCACCGTGTTAGCCAGGATGGTCTCAATCTCCTGACCTCGTGATCCACCCTCCTCGGCCTCCCAAAGTGCTGGGATTACAGGGGTGAACCACCGTGCCCGGCCTCTTTCCTTGATATTTTATAGTTTTTTGTGTACAGTTCTTTCACTTTCTTTGTTAAATTTATTTCTAAGTGTTTCATTTTTTGTAACTATTGTAAATGGGATTGTTCTCTTGATTTCTTTTTCAGAAAGTTTGTTGTGAATGTAGAGAAATGCCACTGATCTTTGTGTGTTAATTTTATATTCTGCAACTTTACTGAATTTGTATATCAGTTCTAACAGATTTTTGGTGGAATCTATAGGATTTTCTATGTATAAGATCATGTTGTCAGCCAACAGTGACAATTTAACTTCTTCTTTCCTGTTTGGATGCTTTTTATTTCTTTCTCTTGACCAACTGCTCTGGCAAGGACTTTCAATACTAAATTAAATAGAGGTGGCATGAATGAACATCCTTGCCTTGTTCAGGATCTTAGAGGAAAGGTTTCTAATTTTTCACCATTGTGTATAATGTTAGCTGTGGGCTTGTTATATATGGCTTTTATTGTGTTGATATACATTTTATCTATACCTAATTTGTTGAGTGGTTTTATCATGAAAAGATGTTGAATTTTGTCAAATGCATTTTTTGCATTTAATGAAATAATCATGCTTTTTCCTTGATTATGTTAATATGGTGTCTCTCATTTATTGATCTGTGAATGTTGAACCATCCTTGCATCCCAGGAATAAATCCCACTTGATGGTGATTGATCCTTCTAATGCACTGTTGAGTTTGCTAGCATTTTGTTGAGGATTTCTGCGTCTATATTCGTCAAAGATATTGGTCTGTAGTTTTCTTATTTTGTGATATTTTTGTCCGGCCTTGCTGTCAGGTTATTGCTGCCCTTGCAAAAAGAATTTGGAAGTATTCTCTTCTCTTCAGTTTTTTTGGAAGTCTGTAGAGAATTAGTATTAGTTTTTATTTAAACGTTTGGTAGAATTCAGTCATGAAGACTTCAGGTTCTTGATTTTTCTTTAATGGGTGTCTTAGTCCATTTTGTGTCGCTATAAAAGAATACCTGAGACTGGGTAATTTATATACAAAAGAGGTTATTTAGCTCACAGTTCTGCAGGCTGAGAAGTTTAAGGTCATGCATGGCCCTGACCTCTAGAGAGGGCTTTCATGCTGCATCACAACATGGCAGAGAAGATCAAAGGAAAAGCAGACATGGGCACAGAGCCAGGAACTTGAGGGGCATTCTGGCTTTATAATAGCCTCCTCTCATAGGAACTAATCCATTCTTGTGGGAATTAGCCCAGTCTTTCAAAAGCAAGAACTTACTACTAGGAGAACGGCACCAAGCCATTCATGAGGAATCTGCCTCCATAACCCCAGCACCTGCCATTGAGCCCACCTCCCAACACCACCACATTAGGGATCAAATTGCAGCATGAGTTTTGGTGAGAATAAACAAACCATATTCAAACTATAACAATGGGAGACTTTTTATTGCTGATTCAGTCTCCTCACTCCATTATCAGTCTGTTCAGATTTTCTATTTCTTGTGATTCAGTCTTAGCAGGTTGTATATGTTTAGGAATTTATCTATTTCCTCTAAGTTTCTCCATTGCTTGTCCTATAATTTTTCATGATAGTCTCTTATTTTTCTTTGTATTTCTGCGGTGTCAGTTGTAATGTTTCCACTTTCGTTTCTGATTTTATCTTAGTCTTTTTTCTTTTTTCTTGGTTAGTTTAGCTAAAGGTTTGTCAATTTTGTTTATCTTTTTAAAAACCCAACTCTTAGTTTAATCAATCTTCCATATTGTTTTTCTAGTCTCTATTTATTTGTCCTGGTCTTTACTCTTTACTTCTGCTAGCATTGGGCTTAGTTTGTTCTTCTTTTTTGTATTTCCTTTAGATGTGATATTAGATTGTTTATTTGCAAACATTCTTCTCTTTTGATGTAGGCATTATTGCTACAAACTTTCCTCTTACAACTGCTTTTGCTGCATTACACAAGTTTTGGTATGCTATGTTTCCATTTTCATTGGTCTCAAGATATTTTTTAATTTCCTAATTTCTATATTGACCTTCATTGCTAAGTAGTATGTTTTTTGACATTTATTTGTGAATTTTCTGAAATTTCTCCTGTTGTTAGTTTTTAGTTTCATACCATTATGGTTGAAAAAATATTTGATATGATTTCAATCTTCTTAAATTTGCCAAGATTTGTCCTGTGGCCTAACAAATGATCTACCCTAGAGAATGTACTCTGTGTTCTTAAAATGAATGTGTATTCTGTTGCTGTTGGCTGGAATGTTCTGCATATGTCTGTTAGTTCCATATGATCTAAAGAGTTCTTCAAGTCCAATGGTTCCTCAATAACTTTCTGTCTACATGATCTGTTCTATATTGAAAGCACTGTATTGAAGTCCCCTGCTGCTATTGAATGGCAATCTCTCTCTCCCTTCAGATCCGTTAATATTTGCTTTATATATTTAGGTGCTCCACTGTGGAGTGCACATGTGTTTATAATTTTTATGTCCTCTTGATGAAGTGACCTCTTTTTCATTATAGAATGTCATTCTTTCTCTCTTTGTATAATTTTCTGCTTAAAATCTATTTTGTCTGATACAAGCAAGTATCGCTACCTCTGCTCTCTTTTGGTTTCCTTTTTTGTGAAATATCTTTTTTCATCCCTTCTCTTTCAGTCTATGTGTGTCCTTAAAAATGAAGTGAATCTCTTGTAGATAGCATATAGTTGTCTCTTGTTTCTTTATCCATTCATTCACTCTATGTCTTTGAATTGGGGAATTTAATACATGTACATTCAAGGTAATTAATGCTAGGTAAGAACCTACAAATACCATTTTGTTCATTGTTTTCTGGTTGTTTTATAGATATTTTGTTTCTTTCTTCCTCTCTTGATGTCTTCCTTTGTGATTTGATGGTTTTCTGTAGTGGTATGTTCTGAATCTTTTTAAATTTTGTTTTTTCCATCTCTTATTTACTTTTGCTTTTTGGTTATCATGAAGTTTACACAGAATATCTTATAACAGTCTATTTCAAGCTGATAACAGCTTAACTTTTATTGCGTACAACTCTAAACTTTTACTCCCCTCCCATATTTTATGTTTTTGATGTCTGAATTTACATCATTTTGTGATATGTATCCCTTGATAATTTATTTTAGCTCTAGTTGTTATTAACAATTTTGCCCTTTAACCCTCATAGTCGGAATATAATTATATATCACTATTACCGTACTAGAGTATTCTGATTATTGCTCTGTATTACCTACACCATTAGGTTTTGTGCTTTCATATGTTCAGCGTTATTATTTAGCAACCTTTTGTTTCAGTTTAAAGAACTCCCTTTAGCAATTCCTGTAAAGATAAGTCTAGTGGTGATAAACTTCCTTAGCTTTTATTTGTCTGGGGAAGTTTTATTTCTTCCTCACTTCTGAAAGACAGCTTTTCTGGATAAAATATTCCTTTTTATCTAACAAGAAACCATAACTTTATTAATGATAGAAAAGAGTACAAATTTCAACTCAAGCTGCAGTTACTCTTTTGAAACACCGAAAAAAAAAGTTCTTGTTTTCAGATGGTTAAATTGCTAATTCCGTACTCACGTTAACAATATCATTACTGTTGTTCTTCAGGGCTTGAACTGCCTTTGTTCTTGATACATTTGCTTGCAACATGACCAATTCTGTGTCCTTAATTTTCACACGTTTCATCAAGTTCCTCACGTGTTTCATCAACTTCCTCTTTACTCTCCTCTTGTACAGTTGGAAGAGGCTACATGTTTCCTTGAATGTTTGAGAGAGCTTCACCTTGAAATTTGAATTTCTCAGTAGCCGCTAGCTGTGCTTGCTGAGATAAACCTCAATCGCAGCTTCCCTTAAAAACTATGTCGGTATTTGAAGCTGGGATCTTACAGACATCTGGTTTTGTGATGACAGAGTACTCTTAGATTTCCAAATAGTGTCTCTAGTAACCCCTGTAACCTGCTTAAAACCCAGTTTGGATATAACCTTCTGTGCCTTCTTTTCACTCCAATTCTGTTTTGCATTATTGACTGGTTCTTCATCAATTTCAGCTGCTGCTGACAACTGGGCTTGTTATGTGGTCGTTGCCTGTGTGGAATTTTGTTCCTCAAGCTCTGGTACTGATTCATCACTGTTAGATTCTGTTACAGACCCTGTCTTAGCCTGTGGCTCTGGCTACTTATGCTCCATAGCAGAGACAGTTCCTGTGTCTTTACTGGGCATTTTGTAGGGGGGAACATGGAACCAAGATGGTGGCAGAAAGTAATGAATAAAGTATTCCTCATTGGCAGTCTTCTTTTTCTTCAACACTTTGAATATGTTATCCTACTGTCTCCTGGCCTGCAAGACTTCTGCTGAGAATTCCATCTACAGTCATATTAAGACTTCATTGTATATGATATATTTCTTATCTCTTTCTGCTCTCAGAACTCTGTCTTTAATTTTTGACAGTTTGATTATTGTATATCTCGGTGAACTCCTCTTTGAGTTGAATTTAATTGGGACTTCTGTGCTTCCTGTACCTGGATGTTACCTTCTTTCCTCAGATTAGGAAAGTTTTCATTCATTATTTTTAAAAAAACACTCTTCCTGCCAGGCACAGTGGCTCACACCTGTAATCCCAGCACTTTGGGAGGCCAAGGCGGGTGGATCACCTGAGGTCAGGAGCTTGAGACCAGCCTGGCCAACATGGTGAAACCCCTTCTCTACTAAAAATACAAAAATTAGCTGGGCATGGTGGTGGGTGCCTGTAATCCCAGCCACTAGGGAGGCCGAGGCAGTAGAATCACCTGAACCCGGGAGGCGGAGGTTGCAGTGAGCCGAGATCGTGCCACTGCACTCCAACCTGGGCAACAAGAGCAAAACTCTGCCTCTAAATAAATAAATAATAAAAAAAACTCTTCCTGGCCCTTTTTCTCTTTCTTCTGTTTCTTGAATGCCTATTATGCATAGGTTAGGTCTCTTGATGGTGTCACGTAATTCCCATGGGCTTTCTTCATCTTTTTCATTCTTGTTTCTTTTTGCTTCCCTGATTAAGTAGTTTAAAATGTTCTGCCTCTGAGTTCACTGATTCTTCAGCTTGATTGAGCCAGCTGTTGAAGCTTCCTATTACATTTTTCAGTTCAGTCATTGTAATCTTCATCTCTAGAATTTCTATTTGTTTCTTTGTGTATTGTCTCTATTTATTTGTCAAATTTCTGGTGTTGTTTGTGTATTTTCTGAATTTCATTTAATTTTTTATCTATATATTCTTGAAGTTTACTGAACTTTTAAAAGTAGATTATTCTCCATTTTTTCTGTCATTTCATAGATCTACCTTTCTCTAGGGTCCATTGCTGGAGCTTTCTCATTGTTTTTTTCTTTGTTTGTTTGTTTTGGAGGTATCATGATTTCCTAAATCTTTGTAATCCTTATGTCTTTGCATTGGTGTTTATGGCTTTGTAGAGAAAGCCAACTTTCCTGGCTTTTACAGGAGTTCTTTGGCAGGGATAGACCTTCACTAGTTAGTCTAGCCTATGATTGTGGATGGGCCAGCTCGTACTGACCCCGGGCAGACAGAGTTTGCTTTCAGGTTATCTAGAAGCCTGAGCTGCTCCCTTTGCCCTGAATTCAGGTGAGGCAGCTGGCTAGGCTCTTCTATCCAGCAGGATAGGTACATTCACAAAAATCTGTGTGCAGATCTCTGTGGGCCTCACCTCCTTGCTTTGTTTCTGCCTGACCCCAGGTGGTCTAACTGCACTGTTTCCCCTATGTTCCTCAGTCCCCGTGAGGTGAGGACAGAGTGGGCTTCCTGAGAAGCATCTCAGAATGCTAGGGAAGCTGGCTGTCCACTTCCCTGGTTATCTTTTCTCACTGTAGAAACTATGAGCCCTGGGGAGTACCCTGTGTGGCACTGTGCCAACTTATGGAAGGCAGAGGGGTGACATAGTCAAAGTGAGACTGATTATCCTGCCCTTTCAATGTAGATTTTTATTCAATTCCATGGAACACACAAGTGGTTCAGGTTTATTCCCATGTTTTGGGGTTTTCACCAAGGTGTTTGTTTTTGTCTATGAATAGTTCTAGTTGATTTTCCTGTGGAGGGGAATGAAACCCAAGACTTCCTTTTCCACCATCTTGCTGACCTCCAGACAAAAAGCATTACAAAACTGCCACTGACCCAGTTAAATGTCCTGAAGAAAGCAATGTTTTGGTGGCAAAACTCCTATGTTTATTCATTGGTAAGTCAATGATTGCCATATAAGAGTAGTTTGATTACACCATTATGTAGCTCAATACAAAGCAGCAATTTTTAAATGCATTTGATTGCTTTTGTGCCTGTGTTAAATTTCTATTCTTTTTTAAGAGGACATCTCAAAACTGCATGAACTTCAGGTCTCACAAGACCTAAATCTGCCCTGGCCAGGCCCATGTATCTGATATCCCATAAGAGAGAGGAGTTGCACAGGTTTGTCTATTCTCTTGACCCTATTGTCTGAATAATCATACACATTTAAGAAGAAAGAGGTGAGTAAGGTAGAGGCTCTCCTCTACCATTACTGTAAGTCTACTACTCTCTACATGCCTGCTCCTCTTTCAGTCTGTCCAAGTGCCAACTGATAAATTTTTTCCATTCTTATAGTCCAGATTGCTAGTGCAGGGTGTTCAACTTGCCTTTTCATGCCAGGTCACAGTTTATGTTACATACTGTGGCCTAAAGAGTGGCCACCTTTCACTCCAAACAATGGCTATTCTTATATAAAGAACAGCCTTCTACTTTCCCACCATTCCTGGGCATATCATTTGATTATCTGCAGTACATGAATATTAAGCATCCTGAAGAGGTTAGAGTTCATGCACTGGAACCAATCTACACATTCCCTGTGCTTCTCCAGCAGCTCCTGCTCTCTGGGCATAGGGATGGAGAGGGTGAATTGGCATACTGATCTAGGGTTAGGGTTTGGTGGTGAGGGTGCAGCATGCAGCTAGACCATGAGATAGTTGTACATGTTATCAACCAAAATGTCCACTTTGGGTAGAGAAAGAATGAAGACTAACAGGGAATGGAAGTCAGGAGACAGCAGAAGTATCTTGGGACTAGATATCTAAATGATATTAAAAATCCAAAAGGTGAAAACATAGCCAGGAACTTGTGGTCCAAGAGTGAGAAATTCAAATTTAATGTTTTAGAGGTGACACAAGATATTGTCCTTAAAGTGGATTGATAAAGTAGACTGGAGATTCACTCCATTGGCATTGAGAAGGTGGAGGCTCAGCTGTCAGATATGGACATTGACAGCTTCCTGGACATTACCTGCTGGTGGGACACTGTACACTATGAGGAGATGCCCATCCCAGTGCAAGAGGGAAGGTGAGTGCAAGGTCAGAACAGGGCAGCAATGAGTCAGGACCAATAGTGTTATATCCAAACAGCATTATCTTTGGAGGAAGATGTTCTTCTGCAGGAAAACTAATGACTAATACTATTGAAATGACAATGGGAAGAGAGGAGAATGCCAAACAAGAGAACACTGGAGAATTGGCTATTATCTCCTCTGAGATTTGAGCTATTTATCCAGAGGTGAGGATTTGCTTTTGCCTTGGAAGCCCCTTCAGAAACCATTTGAGTGTCTGGCAAAGAAATGAAAATCATGAATCAGCTGTAACCATTTAGGAGTGAAATTCTCTCTGAAAATTTAATTTGGTCTTGGCAACAGAAAGGATGTTTCCCTTGTCATGGTGACCCTTGTTATCCAAGTATTTGCAGGAGGCATTCTCCAAAGTGGCATATGAGAAGCCTGATATTTTTTGAAAACTTTTTCAAAGTGAAGATGACATCTCAGAGAGATCTCATCTTCCTGAGAGTCAAGGTGCTGAGACAAACTGACATTACAAATAAAACCACATTTCAGAGTAGAAATTGATCCATACCAAGTAATGACCTGCTCATTCTATTTTCTCTTGGGAAAAAAACTAAACAGTTTGGCAAGGAACTATCCTTGACTATGCAGTCCTAAAGGTCTTTTTCAAGGTAGTTTATCCTGTAAGAAGTGAAAGAAGTGGTATTTTGTGACGGTGATTTGGCTGCACGTCCATTGCCTGCTCTGTTGTTCTGTGTCTGTAGTGACTTGTGCTAGTCATGCACCTCAGACAGTGCAAGGTGCTTCCTTTGATCTATCATGTCAGCAGTGGGAGAGGTCCTTAGCCTAACAGAGGTCTGACTAAAAGAACAGCCTTCAAAGTGAGTGTCATTTTCAGAAATAACCGTGCTCTGCCAGATCTGTATGGGGTTTTTTAATCGCATGCTGCTGACAGAACGTTTCTTGTCATTTTTGTTTTTCTGCGTCCCATTATCCTCTTTTTCTTTCTCCTTTGAAGTATTTACAGACAGTCCCAATCTCTACATCTGGGTTTTGAGGAGGATTCTGCAGCAGTTTACAACATACCTAATGACAGAGCAAGATCCTAAAAAAACAACAACAACAACAAAAACAAAACAAAACAAAAATGCTGTGGCATAGTCCCAATTCTTGCTCTCTCATTGCCTCCCACCTGCTCTCCATTATCCAATATATTTGTTTTGGGGTCATGCTGATTTAGATAGCCATCTCTAGCTTAATTCAGATGGCGTAACTGATCCGACCACATGTTACATACTAAATGACTTAGAAGACCACGCTGCGGTTCTCAGTTCATCTTTCAGTAAGCGTGTTTTGACATTGAGTCAAATAATCCTATGAAAATCCTTTCATAAGGATTATTTGTCATAACGACAGTGTTATCTTTTGTTGTTTGCAGCTGAATGTTTTGATCATTGTTTAATTGGGATAGGCATATTGTCACATTACAGATCATTTTACATAAAAAGAAACCACAGAAATCTATCAGCAATATTAATCCCTAATTAAAATACATTGACATCATACTTAATGTATGAAAAGAGCTGAATTAAGCCTTTTTAAATTAGAAAATTCACTTTAGGCAGAAATAGTGGCTGGAAACATAGACATTTTTCTCTTCTAGTGGACAATGATGAGTATAATTTTACTGGTATGACAGCTACAAGAACATTCTGTGCCTTTGATTCAGCTCTGTACCGCTCTTCCTATGACCTTGAGAACTCACTTGTGTAAGAATTCAGTTTTGTAAAAGGATATATTCTTGAGTCACAAGTAGGAGGCCTGAATTAAATAAGCTAACACCTTAGATGTAGTTCTCTATATCCAAAACATAAAAAAAAAAAAAATAAAGAATACTTTTAATCGTCGCTGCTCAGCTTGCATCCCAGAGAAAGAAATAGAAGCACAGGCTGCCAAAAAGAAACCCCAAACAAACAAACAAAAAAATTTTTAGGAGCATCACAGGCAGAGACTACAGAGAAAAATCTGGGTTTTACCGCTATAGACCTCTCCAGGAAATGGCAAACTTTAATCCTAGAACCAGAGACCAGTTGCATAGTGCTTTCTGTTTCCTATTCATGGATTTTGTCTTGCCAACAAGATGATAAACTCTTCTGGGGCAGTGATATCATTTTTGCAATGCTAATCACCTATCATGTGGCAGGTGCCCTTCTACATCCTGGATATACAGCTGTGAACAATTTATGCAAAGTCCCTTCCCCAGGACCTCCTAACATCCATTCAGTGGAAGTATATTAGGACCAGTATATAGCACTGTGAAATGTTCTTCCATATTGAAACCTTTGAAGAGGCAACTTATCAATGAGCTACACGTACCGCAAAATATGGAATAGCCTTGCAGCCTAAGATGACTGCTTCAGTCATGGGAGTGAGGGAAGGTGGATAAATAATTCTAACTGTGACTCATAGAATGTGGTAGAAATCAGTAAAATTAGTATCAAGGACAGCCTTGAAGGACATGGACTAAACATGCAGATTTGCAGATTTAAAGAGAAAGCATGAGAAAAGAAGTTGGAGGGAAGTGGCCTTCCTAGGGGAAAGGAGTGAGATTTTAAGGCTATACAATCTCAGATCTTTTTGTATCAATCAATCGTCCCTGAGCCCCACAGCCTACTTTTGTGTAAAGGTAGTCAGAAGGAGCTGGATATGAGATTCCTTCTCCCTACCCAAACTCCAGATGGGTTGTTCCAACAGCAGGTTTCCCAGCTAAGGCCTCTTAAAGAATGACCTCCCTGAAAGAATTTCAGAGCTGTGCTTTCCCATGTTCTGTCCAAGATTTTTAGAAAAAAAGGTGATATTTAGCTAACCTTCCTAAGTTGTTACAATTCGCCAGTCACTCATGTTCTTTACATATATGATCTCACTTAATACAAAAACCTCAGGCAGTGAATGACGCTGATAATCCCAGGAAGGTAGAGCTCATAAGAAGCAGAACCATCAGTCAAATGCAACCCAGGCAGCTGTCTCCAGATCTGTGTTCTTGATTAGCATGTTTAATTTACTCAGGAACAGTTACTTTCTGTTTTAGTTAACACCAAAACATACATTTTTATGGTTCCTATTTTAATTAAATAAGTAAAGCATGTTGTCACATCCTATTTGGCCCTGGTTATGTTTTTTTTTTTCTCTTCATTCTAATTTTTGACTCAGTTTAGTTCTACAAACATTCATTGAGCAACTACTCCATGCTCATCACAGTGATCATTGCTATGGAGACCCATGATCTGCCCTGGAAGAGCTTACGATCCTTTGGGGGAGACAAAACGTATACAGAGAAAACAGAGGGCCATACCATTGCAATATAGTATATCAGGAAATACCAGAAGGTGTGATATCAACTGTCTTAGTCCATTGGGGCTGCTCTAACAAAAATACCAAAGAGTAGGTGGCTTAAATAATAAACATTTATTTCTCGCAGTTCTGGATTCAGGGTAATCCAAGATCAAAGTGCCAACAGATTCAACATCTATTGAGTGAGGGCTTTTTCCAGATTGAGAGACAGCATCTTTCCACTGTGTCCTTACATGGAAGAAGTTACATGAGAGCTCATTGGGGCCTCTTTTATAAGAGCACTAATCCAATTCATGAGGGCTCCACGCTCTTGACCTAATCACCTCCCAAAAGCGTCACCTCCTAAAAGCCTCACCTCCTAATACCATCACCTTGGGGGTTAGGATTCAATATATGAAGTTGGGAGGACACAGTCAGACATAGCACCAACTGTATGTAGAACCACAAAACGAATGCAGAGTAAGGAGCTGCATTGGTAATAGCATCTGCCTTACAACAGCCACCAGGAGGGCTTAGCGCTTTCAACCACCAAATACTGGCTGTGTGCTTGTGTCAGACATTCTGTCAGGGCCAGGAAGGGCGCAAATCTTAACCAAAACCTGAAAAAAATATAAGGCTATGAGTGCCCAAGTACACTGTGAAGGGAGGAAGTGACAGAGACCTAGAGAGTTGATAAAGGTACAGCGAGAGAAAAGAAGACAAAATAAGCCAAAAAGTACATGTTTATGTATTTGAGGTTGGAAAGGCCTAGATGGGGAAAATTGGACTTAAAACTCATCTAAGGAACTAGCAGCTTCTGGTTCCCCTCATCATATTGACAGTGCTCTTCTCTCTGCAGAAGACCACATCTCAGAACAGTCTGTAACTTCCCAGAGATCACCTGAGCTCTAATTTTCTGTTGTAAACCTGTAGAATTCACCATTATAAACTCTCATGGGCTCACGTCCTTCCATTCCAACAGCCATTCCTCTACTATCATCTAGGCAATTGCTAATAGTGTCCTAGCTGCTCAGCCTTCTTTCATTATATAGAAGCAGAATAGTAAATGGAAAGCATACCTTTTAATAGCTTCTTATTTTGAAATAAACTTACAGAAAATTTGGAAGTGTAGTATAAAGAAATTTTGTTCTGGACCACCGAAAAGTAAGATGCCCCATCACGCTGAATTCTTTAGAGTACATTTCCTTTAAACAAGGACATTCTCCTAATAATCACAATAGGACCTTCAAAATCAGAAATTAACATCGATATATTACTTAATCCTCAGACCCTACTCAACCTTCACCAATTCTCCCAATAATGGCCTTCATAGTAAAAGCATCTAGTACAGAATCACACAATAGGATTAAGTTGTCATATCTCTTTAGTTTCCCTCAGTCTTTCCTTGACTTTCATGACCTTGATACTTTTGAAGATTTCATGCCAGCTCTTTCAAAGTTATGTTTCTTGGTTTGGCTTTGTCTGACGTTTCCTCGTGACTAGAATCTTGTTATGCTGCTTTGGCAGGAACACAAGAAAATCATGCTATGTTTTCATCGTATCCAATCAAGTAGCATGAGTTTCTATGTGTGCCACGACTGATGATACTCACTGTGATGACTTGATTGAAAAGGTGTCTGCCAAGCCAGGGTTCTTTGCTGTTTTTCCTTTAAATGCTTTATGGGGAGGTACTTTGAAACCATATTTTGTCCCGTTCCTCATTTGTATTCTCAGCAATGCCTAGTGGAGTTCCTGGCAACCAGTTTTTTTAACTAAAGTAATGGAGAGCTTCAAATCACCAAGATTAAAATTTTGAAGTTTGTTCTATAAGCAATTTGTAGTAATTATAAATTTGGGGGGTATGGTAGAGACACTGACAGTGGTTGTAACAGAATGATTAATTGGACTACTCCGTGTAAGATGAATTAGAATAGGAATTTTAAAAGGAGATTTTGTTGTCTTTATGTCGTTAACTAGATAGAATCATCCACATTTTTGTTTATAATATGATTTCAAATAATCAGAGTTGGGTAGGCCAAGCTCCATTTACTCTCCAAATGATAATTATTTGTTTTAAATGTGGGCAGGGAAAATGGCTTTGGTTATAATGTCCACATAAACAGAAATAGGGATGGGGCTAAGCAGGGGAGAGCATAAAGATGATGAGTCACAGAACAGGTGGGAAAAGGACTACGAAAGGAAATGGGAGGTGGCCTAGCAACCCATTTCCATTTTGCTCAAGGCCCTAGTGTCAGCTGGTATCCCACATAGGATGCAAATACCCAAGTTTAAAAGGCAGGAACAGTTGAAAAGGCAGCAAATCTCAGCTTCCTCCAATTCAACCCTTTCCCCCCTTTTCCAGCCACTTCTAGAAGGAAGAGAAAAGAATGAGAATGAGCAGTGATTCTACAGCCCCTCACCCTTGTGTCTCTGCTCCCTACCTCCCTTATTTACACAGTTTATTGCATTATACAAAGGTTTTCCCTATCACGGGAACCAGTGCTCTGTGCCTCTGTGAAGATCAAAGGACTTGCAGAAGACTGTTAACTTATTTCCTACCTTTGAAAGCTTTGTATTTCTTCCTTGCTCCTATGTGTACTAAAGGATAGGAAGTTTGAGAAGGTGTAGCTTTGTCCCACTGAGGAAGAGTGTATATCAGGTTAACAATGCCCTGTGTCATAAATGATGATAATGTCTAGCGAGCCCTTTGGGAGATGCAGTGTTTCCTTTGTAATTAGAGTATTCCTCCATTTCCTTGTGCTGTGGTTTGCAACCATATCCCTGCCAAAAGTACATCTGGAAAATATATATATATATATATATATATATATATATACACACACACACACACACATATCCGGAAATACAAGAAGATGTGATACCAACTGTCTTAGTCCACTGGGGCTGCTCTAACAAAAATACCAAAGAGTAGGTGATGTAAACAATAAACATTTATTTCTCACAGTTCTGGACTCAGGGTAATCCAAGATCAAGGTGCCAACAGATTTGACGTCTGTTGAGTAAGGGCTTTTTCCAGATTGAGAGATGGCATCTTCCCACTGTGTCCTTACATGGTAGAAGTTACATGAGAGCTCCTTGGGGCCTCTCTTATAAAAGCACTATATATATGTGTGTGTGTGTGTGTGTGTGTGTGTGTGTATACATATATATATATATATATATTTTGTCCAACTTATTAGCAGTAGAAAGCCCCATTGTATAGAATCCTGTTTATGAGGCTACAGACAAATTTCCCATCTTGTTGCCTTCTCTGAATGGCTCAGAGAATGATGCCTACAGTTGTGTGCTGTGATATGGAAAGGTTTTATACTAAGGTTCATCAAAGCCTTAAAAGGACAAACAGAATAGAATAAATAAGAAAGAAAGTTTGCCTGTTTCTTCACACATGCAAAACTTGAGTGGGCTTGGAATATTGGCAATGGACAGTCAGGCCTCCTTTTCCTATAAAATTTTAATGAGAGAACATGGGTAAAAATCTGAAGATTGTATATTGCTAAATCTAAATCCTCTACCCTAGAAAGGAGAGATGGTAGGACATCATGGCAGTGGGATAGTGCAGGGGTGTGTGGCAGGCTAGTGTCATTGTCCTGAGGCCGAATTCACAAATAAGACTTGTCTGGGTCTTTTCTTCCACCTAGTCTCCTATGTGTGTGTGTGTGTTTGTTGGGGAGGAGTAATTAATGCTTTCATTGGTAGAAGTATAAGACCTGGTTAATCTATCCCTGGAAAATCATTCCCTGAACAGTCTAGATAAAATTTGATACTGATCTTATGAGGTCACATATATAAAAATATTAAATGGTTTAGAAACAAATATTGATGGTATAGTTAAGGTAGAACAAGAGTGGGACAAAGAGAAATTTCAATGGACTCTTATGAAATACAACATCCCAAAAGTTTGAACATTTTAAACAAGACCCCAAACACTAGTGCCCTGACACTGTAATAGTCAACCCTCTGATTCACATGGGCCCCAAGACGTATTTTGAAAAGCAACATGAGTCAACATTAGACAGGGTGGTAAAATTTGGGAGCCAATATAATTTGACAGGGCTTTGTTAAAAGAAGATTTCACCAATTTCACTGACTCATGCACTTTGCCTTAAATTTTTGCTTATTTGACAAGATTGTACCTTTTTTCTTTTGAGCTAGTACTCAGGGCTTATTTATGGGTACCCTCAGTTTCATGATGGAATGTGACCAGATGGGATGAAGAGCCATAATCCTGCAAGATTTGTGATGTGCATTTGCCTGGTTCAAACACATCAGTGAATGGTTTGCAGCAGCCTTTCTTCAGTCTGACAGACTCTTGTATTGACAGTGTCTTCCAGCAAAACTATGCTTAACCCTCTTGCTGCCAAACCCTTTTCCCCAGATGACTTACTGTAATGCATGAATGGTTCATCCAATGAAAACTGTTGCCCACTTGTTCTGAGTAGGCTTAGAACAATGGAAGTTATATATTTAGGTACTCTACGTTTCTGGGTTCATTTGTAGGATAAAAGTAATAAATTTACATTGACTTTCACATTTTAGATAGCACTGAAAACTAAATGTATTGTTTGTTCAATAAATACTTAAAGAGGTAGAGTAGAAAATAAGATAGATGCCCTCATGGAGTTTATATTATTCTCCTCACAGAGAAGAAAATCAGCAAATAAAAAAGTAAACAAGATAGCTACAGATGGTGATAAAGGCTACGAAAGAAATAAACGGATTATATAGAAGAAATGCATTTCTTTGGGTGTTCAGAAAAGACCTCTCTAGAAAGGTGATAATGAGCTTATTAGTTGAGGAATAAGAAAGTTAGCCATGCAAAGGTCTCAAGAGAGAACATTCCAGGCAAAAATCATAGCAAGTGCGAAGGCGAATTTGCCAAACTGAGCTTAGCTGTTTGATGGAAATAAACAAAGCTTGTCTGGCTGGAGTGAAGCGAATGGAAGGGGGAAAAGTAAGATATGCAGTCTGAGAGCTACAGCTGGGGCCCGCTCATACAGTGGCTTAGAGAACAGGAGAAAAATGTAGGGCTTTGTTCTAAGGGCAGTGGGAAGCCATCAGAACTCTTGTTTTTAAGCAGAGATGTGGTGTGATCTAAACACTCTTGCCTCTAGGGACGGGGAGGGTCTCAGCCATGACACAAAATCAGTATTGAAAATGCTGTACCCCAAGGCTCAATAACTTTGACTAGAAGCCTAGTTTCTCCTGAAAATTTAGTACAACTAGTGTTTAGTGTCTATTCCTTACTTAATGCTGAACTTATGACCAAAGGCAATAGGCTAGGATTATTACAATTTAGAAGTTTGCAGGAAGACTCCTATGGAGCCAGAATTCAGACCTCTGAGGGGGGCACTGGCTGATACTGGTGCCCCAGGAGCTCTGAGCAGACACCGTGCAGAACTGAGATCAGACCTCTGAAAAAAGGGGGTTGTGGAGGTTTGCTGGCCAGATGGTGCTAATCTCTCTGAAGCTGTACAATGTTGCTGGTTCAGATTGGGTAAGAAAAACTGCAGATTGAATCCAACTGCTGCTACTAGAGCCAACTGATGCAATCACAGGTATGTAAGAGGCAGCAGCAAAGCAAACTTCATTTTCAAGGAGTGAAATGGAAGCTGCATGAATCACTTTCATTCATATCCTGTTGTTCTTACAGGCATAAACACACCTAACTCTCGGTAAACATGCAACTCAATGGGTGGCAGCAGAGATGCATAGATGTTCAATAGAGAATAACCTGCAGGCTTCACCTTCCACTAGTCAGTTTCCTTTATATTGAGAACGTGCAGAGTGTCCATTAGTCTGGCAAATTGATTACATGTGGTACAATTAAATCTGTTCAGGACACTCTCTAACCTCTGGTGGCACTCAAGCCTCATCACTCGGCTCTATTTCCAGAAAGAAAGAATCCTATTATATAAACCAAAGATAAAATGTGGCCCACAAAGAGGTACAAAGTTAGAGGGGGTGTTCAGAACCATAAATGCAATTTACTAGGGATAAAAGCTCCTTTTTATTATCGTCTCCCCCAACCATGGCAAGGTCTGGCAGGACCAGGGCAAGAAGACATGGAAAGAGGTGGCTCAGTGAAGCTCAGCCTCAGGCCTTAGGAGGAAAGAGTCCTATTCTCCTCACGGTCCAGGTGCTAATCTCAAGGGCCAAGGTCAGGTAAATTCCTAGATAAAAAGCCTATGCAGCAAACTCTCGGCAGCGCCGCTCTTGTCTGTGTTTTGGGCTAAAGGAAGCAAGAGGATCTTGACATTCACAAATAGTCCCTCTCAGTTCACCAAAGTCTGAGTCCAGATAGGGGTTTGGGAGCCGAGCTCTAACTGATAATAAAATAGCATTTTTTCCTGGAGTGTGCTCATAGCTGGGGTGCTTTCGTATGTGTCAGTGTAACTAAGCTGAAAGTAGACTTCCCAGAATTCCCATCCACTTCTGAGTGAGGGTTGGCCCCAGGAGAAATTGCTGGACATTTGGAAGGCAGAGGTAAAGAGGCAGCAAGTCCTCTCTAAGGTCTGAGCTGGGGGCCAAGTACCTGCAGGTCACACACATGATTACTGACCTCCCAGCTGAGTCTCCTCGTTCACCTTCAAGTTCTGTGCAGGAGTGTGTATGGAAGCGCAGGATGTCAGCTTCTTCTGCAGGTAGCCACATGCTGGAGGTGGAGGCAGTGAGACAAGCAGTTCTACTCTGTCCTTCCTCTCCCCTCCTCAAGCCCAGAGGATCTGCAGGGACTCCAGCCCCAAGACCAGTGGCAACACTCTTTCCTAAACTTGTTCCTGAGCTCCTACGAACGCAGAAACCCCATCTCCCATAATAAATCCCTTATTCCATATCACCTGAACCTTAACTAATATAATCCAGGTCATGTTATGAAACCAAGTTATGCCTAGACCTTGACAACAAGGTTTGTTTCTTGCTCATGATCCATCCACATCTCTGTTCTGCATGGTGTTCACTCTGGGGCCCAGGCTGAAGGAACAGCCTCTGTTTAGAACATTGCCAGTTACCATGGCAGATGGAAGCAAGATGGAACTACACACTGCTTCAGGCTCTGCCTCACAGGCACTCATAGTTCCTTACACACTTCTTGGCGAAAGCAATTCCAACAGAAATGCTTGGATTTCACAGAAAAATGGGTGAATATAATATAATATGTGTATGGTTTTTCCTGACACCAAATATGTGTGATTTTTCCATGCCAGTTCTGTAATTCTCTAACACCAGCTGCTTGTCCAACAATCCAATTCAATCCTGACACTAACACCCAGAGTTAGCAGAGACCTCACAAGTTAAGGGCTCAGTCCTGCAATTCTGCCCCACTTCAGACACCAGCTACAAATGGGATGCCCAGGCTGCCCATACTTCTGCCTGGCTGACTACAAATTCAGAGGTTTCCTTGAGCCCCTCCTTAGGTTCAATAATTTGCTAGAACGACTCCTAGAACTCAGGAAAGTGCTTTACCTACAATTACCAGTTTAATTTAAAGACTACAACTCAGGAACAGCCAGATGGAGAGATGCATAGGGCAAGGTACAGGGATGAGGGGGCTTCCACGTCCTCTTTGGGTGCAACCTTCCCAGCTCCTCCATATGTTCATCAACTCTAAGCATCCCACACACCATCATTTAGGGGTCTTTGTAAAGGTTTCATTATGTAGACGTGATTGATTAAATCATTGGCCATCGATGACTGAACTCAATCTCTGGCCCCTCTCCCTTTCTTGGAAGTTAGGGGACAAAGCTAAAAGTTCCAACCTCCAGTTACACGATTGGTTTTTCTGGTGACCAGCCACCATATTGAAGTTATCTAGGGTCCTCCCAAACTCTAAGAGTTAGCATATATAAGATAATAAATTCCAAAGGTTTAAGGAGCTCTGTGCCAGGAACTGGGGACAAAAACCAAATATTTATTGTGGGTTGATTTGGGGTTGTCAACTTGACCGAATTAAGGGATACTACCTGGTATAGCATTGTTTATTCTCAGTGCTTCAGTAGGCACTGAGCCCAGCCCTCTTCTGCTGATAGCAAAAAACTAAGTGTTTTTGCTTGTGATTCGGACGATTGGACTGCCCCAGGTGTGTCTGTGGGGGTGTTTCTGGAGATTGGCATGTGAGTCAGTGGACTGAGTGGAGAAGATCTACCCTCCATGCAGGCAAGGGCCATCTAGCAGGCTGGGGCCAAATGGAACAAAATGGCAGAGGAAGGATGAATTTGGGCACTCTCTCCCAGAGCCAGGTCACCCCTCTTCTACCTTGGGATGGAATAACTCCAGATTCTTCAGGCTTTGACCTTTGTGACTCACACCAACAGCCCCCAGGCTCTCAGGCCTTGAGCTCAGACTGAGAATTACACCATTGGCTTCCTTGGTTCGGAGGTCTTTGGACTTGGACTGAGTCATGCTAAGGGCTTTCCTGGTTCTCCAGCTTGCAGATAGCCTATCATGGGACTTCTCAGCCTCCCTGATATAGTTTGAATATGTGTCCCTGCCAAATCTTATGTTAAATGTTAATCCCCAGTATTGAAGGTGAAACCTAGTAGGAGGTGACTGGACCATGGTGGCGGATTTCTCATGAATGGTTTAGCTGTTTCCTCTTGGTGTTGCCCTCATCACAGTGAGTGACTTCTCATGAAACCTGGTTGTTTAAAATTGTGTGGCACCTCTCTTATTCTCTCTTGCTCCCATTCTTGCCATGTAAGACACCAGCTCCCCCTTCACCTTCCACCAGAGTAAAAGCTCCCTGAGGCCTCCCTAGAAGCCCAGCGGATGCTGGTCCATGCTTCCTGTACAGCCTGCAGAGTCGTGAGCCAATTAAATCTCTTTTCTTTATAAATTACCCAGTCTCAGTTATCTTTATAGCAGTGCAAGAATGACCTATTACACTCCCTAATCAAGAGTGTAATAGACACGTCCTTTTTCATGTGTCTCTCTATATGCTGTATCAGTTGTGTCTCTCTGGAGAACCTTTACTAAAATATTTATTTTTCATTGTACCACAATATGTTACAGTGTTGAATAGATAAGTAGACAGACACGTAAGCACATATACATATACCCTTCAGGAATAGCACATGGTTTGCAGCAAGCCAAAAATTCAGGTTTGAAAATCACCACTGTCTTTCTCTCTCCATCACAAATAACTAACTATATTGTTCCTTCAGCAATATTTTGGGGACCCAAATTAGGCATAAACATGGTATTTGGTGTTGTTTTAAGACCAAGTCATTCATGTTGTTTATTTTTATTATTTTTTAGTAGTTCTCATTTGATACTAAAATGCCACATTTTATTTCAGCTACAAGATGAGAAAATATTTATTGGAGAAATGCTTGAGTTAAATATTAGGTTACTGCTGAATCTTGAGACTCAAGAGGAAAATGATTATTTTTTCCACTCTAATATCTCAAAAGTAGACAAATATTGAAGTGGCTGTGAGGAATTGATATTATAAGCCCTTGAGAAATGAAGGACTGTATGCTCATAAAACTACTTCTAGTTTATAGCTATGGTATAATCCATACCCCTTATGTAATAATATTACCAGTAGGTTTCTCTGTGTATTTCAAACAAACAGAAAGTTAGCTTTAGAACTTATAAGATCATTAGTCTTTACCATAAAATTGTTTATCTGTTTTTCTCCTACTAGGCTACAAGCTTGCTGAATTGATGGGCTGCATCGTGTTCATTTCTGTATCCCCAGCAGTTATCATGGTGCTTGGTATAGAATAGATGCTCAACAAATGTTTTACCAATTTTGAGATGCACACATTTTTTTATATTTTAATACCTCTCTGAAATTAGGATGCATCTTACAATTGATAGCGGCTTAAGTCACTGTCAGCCAGGTGTGAAAATCTTTAATTTATAACTCCTGATAAAAATCAAGAAAGCATCAACTTCACAGCATAGTCAATTTGATAATATATGGGTAATTAATAAATGATTAAAAGGTTAACTTCCTAGAGTTGTTTATTATAATATTGATTCAAACATATTTTAAAAGGGGATGTCATGAGTATGACATTAGCATTTTGTGATTTCACAGCTTCATAAATTATACAGTTTAAATCAAAATCTACTTATTGTCATCCTTTTCTTTTAACTAATTCAAACAAAAATACAACTGTACAAATGGAACTTATTTTAACCAAATTGATTTCCTTTATTCTTTATGTTACAATGTAATTAAGAAAGAGGCCCTTCTCTTGTTCTTTTCTTTTCTTTTTTTTTTTTTTTTTTTTTTTTTGAGACAGAGTCTTGCTCTGTCACCCAGGCTGGAGTGCAGTGGCACGATCTTGGTTCACTGCATGCAAGCTCTGCCTCCCAGGTTCATGCCATTCTGCTGCCTCAGCCTCCTGAGTAGCTGGGACTACAGGCACGTGCCACCACGTCCAGCTAATTTTTTGTATTTTTGTAGAGGCGGGGTTTCACTGTGTTAGCCAGGATGGTCTTGATCTCCTGATCTTGTGATCCGCCCGCCTTGGCCTCCCAAAGTGCTGGGATTACAGGCATGAGCCACCGTGCCCGGCCATCATTTTTTATAATATGCTCAAAAGTACTAAGATGTGTTTCACATTAATTTGTGTTTTGTATTAACCCCATTGATGTATACTGAGCACCTATACTCAGCACATAGTCTGCTAAAAGCCACGAAGGTAAAAGTTATTTTTCTATCCCCATGACTTCTGAGACCCTTAAGCCACAGGCAAAACTTCCACTAGGCAAATAGCATTTTGTCTCCCAAGCTTTGGTAAGTAACCTGCCACTACTCCTATTCCATTTATGAATTTCAGTCTACTTAGATGTGTATGCTGCCATTTCTCTGTTTCTTCACTTTTAAGCTTGGTTGTTTTAATAGGTGGGAGGCAAGGGATAGATTTTATTATAAACTCCATGACCATGTTTGTTTAATTTGGAAGGATTTGGAAGAAAGAGAACTAAGAGAATTATTTAACAGTGTGTTTACATATTGTGCATAAAGTATTGAGATAAAAAGGAGAAAAAGTCTGATTTTAAAGCAACAATCCTCTTATTACATCAGATGATCAGAAATGCCAGCTTGAATTCTTCACTGCCCATTTCATCAGCTGCCATCATTATAGGCTTTAATATAATCCCAGTAGTCTGTAAATTTACACCAAGGCAACTCCTCATATCATACATAAAAAGAATATTCAAATGTACCCACTCTTTTCCAATATTCTAGTAAAAATCAAGAATGCAATCCCATTTCCAATAGCCACACCAAAAAAATAAAATACCTAGAAATACATCTAACCAAGGAGGTGAAAGTTCTGTGCAAGAGGAACTACAAAACACTGCTAAAAGAAATCATTGATGATATAAACAAATGGAAAAACATTCCATGCTCAAGAATCGGAAGAATCAATATCATTAAAACAGCCACACTGCCCAAAGCAGTGTACAGGTTCCATGTGATTCCTATCAAACAGCCAACGTCATTTTTCACAGAACTAGGAAAAACTATTCTAAAATTTATATAGAACCATAAAAGAGCCTGAATAACCTAAGCAATCTGAAGCAAAAAGAACAAAGCCGGAAGCTTCACATTACCTGATTTCAAACTATACTATAAGGCTACTGTGGCCAAAACAGCATGGTACTAGTACAAAAGAGACACATAGACCAATGGAACACAATAGAGAGCCAAGAAATAAAGCAGCACACATACAGCCATCTCATTTTCAATAAAAAATAAGCAATGGAGAAAGGACTCCCTATTCAATAAATGGTGCTGGGATAGCTGGCTAGCCATATGCAGAAGAATGAAACTGGACCCCTACCTTTCACCATATTAAAAATTAGCTCAAGATGGATTAAAGATTTCAATGTAAGACCTCAAACTATAAGAATTCTAGAAGAAAACCTAGGAAACACCATTCTAGACATTAGCCTTAGGAAAGAAGTTGTGACTAAGCCCTCAAAAGCAATTGCAACAAAAATAAAAATTGACAAGTGGGACCTAAATAAAGAGCTCCTGCACAGCAAAAGAAACTATCAACAGAGTAAACAGACAACTTACAGAATGGAAGAAAATATTCACAAAATATGCTTTTGACAAAGGTCTAAATATCCAGGCTCTATAAGAAACTTAATTCAACAAGCAAAAAACAAATAACCACATTAAAAGTGGGCAAAAGACATGAACAGACATTTCTCAAAAGAAGATATACAAGTGGCCAAGAAACATGTGAAAAAATGCTCCACATCACTAATCATCAGAGAAATGCAAATCAAAACCACCAGAGATATCATCTCACACCAATCAGGATGGCTATTATTAAAAAGTCAAAAAATAACAAGATGCTGCCAAGGCTGAGGAGAAAAAGGAATGCTTATACCCAGCTGGTGGGAATATAAATTAGTGCAGCCACTGTGGAAAGCAGTTCTGAGATTTCTCAGAGAACTTAGGACTACCATTTCACCCAGCAATCCCATTACTGGGTATATATTCAAAAGAAAACAAATTGTTTTACCAAAAAGACACATGCACTCACATATTCATTGTAGCACTATTCACAATAGCAAAGTCATGGAATCAACCTAGATGCCCGTCAATGGTGGATTGAATAAAGAAAATGTGGTACATATATACCATGGAATACTATGCAACCATAAAAAAGAATGAAATAATGTCCTCTGCAGCAACATAGATGCAGCTGGAGGCCATTATTCTAAGCAAACTAACACAGGAACAGAAAACCAAACCACATGTTCTCACTTATAAGTGGGAGCTAAACATCAAGTACTCATGGACATAAAGATGACAATGGACACTGGGGACTAACAAAAAGGGGAGAAAGGGAGGGGGAAAGGGTTGAAAAACTAACTGTTGGATACTATGCCCAGTACCTGGGTGATGGGATCATTCATACCCTAAACCTCAACATCACACCATATACCCAGGTAACAAATCTGCACATGTAGCCCCAAATCTAAAAAGTTGAAAAAGAAACAACAATAGAACTATCAAATGATCCAGCAATTTCACTTCTGAGTATTTATCCAATAGAATTGAAATCAGGATCTCAAAGAGATATTTGCACTCCTGTATTCATGGCAGCATTATTTACAATAGCCACAACATGGAAGCAACTTAAATGTCCATTGATGGAATAATGGACATAGAAAATGTGGTTTATATACGTACAAGGGAATATTATTCAGCCTTCACAAGGAAGGAAATCCTGCCGTTTATGACACCATGGATGAACACTGAGGACATTATGCTAAGTGAAATAAACCAGACACAGAGGAAAAAATACTATATGATACCACTTATGTGAGGAATCTAAAATAGTCAAATTTACCGAAGCAGAGAGTAGAATGGTGGTTTCCAGGGGCTGGAGAGATGGGGGTAAATGGAGATCATTAGTCAAAAGGTACAAATCTTCAACTGTACATGATGCATAAGTCCTAGGGATCTACCATATAGCATAGGGCCTATAGCTAGTGATACTGTATTGTGTCCTTAAAATTTTTCTGAGAGGGTAAATTTTATGTTAAGTGTTTTTGTCACAAAAAGAAGAGTGTGGGAGGAAACTTCAGAAGGTGATGAATATGTTTATGGCATAGATTGTGGTGATGGTTTCACAGATGTATACTGTACAGCTTTTGTATGTCAATCATACCTCAATGTGGTTTAAAAGGAAAATAAATGATACTACAAGTAAGATTGCCTAGGCTTCATAATCTTTCAAACACTCTTGTTACTTTAGTCTTGCTCCCTCCTCTTCTCCTTATTTTCTTCCTTTTACCTCTCAAAAAATTATCTAAATCCTTAGATAAGCAAAATCAGTATATTTCTGATTATTTCTGTAGGCATAAATATGATTGCTCTCATTTTTAAAAGCCTTCTCTTCTTAAGTTAATTTTCTTATTCATAACATTTTCTGAACATTATGCTCCACTCCATCATTTTCTTTTGCTTTTTCAAAATTAGTCTCAATATCATTATGTAGATCCTAAACACCATGCAATTTTTTAAATTAAATTTCAGACAGCTGTAAATTCTATTCTGTCTCACAAGGCACTGTGTCCTTTGGACCCCACAGGGATGCACAGTCCCTAGTCCCCTGACACGAGGGTCACAGGACCCAAACCTACAGGTGACCCTGACTCAACTAATCTCTGGAACTGCAGTATCTGGGACCTCACCTGAGCTGGTGTTTCTGCACAGAGATGCTAACTACAAAGTGGATGCAGAGGCAGTGGGAAATCCCTCAAACATTTCCTACCACCCCTGTTCCTGAGCTGAATTTGCCTCCCCTCCCTGAAGGTAGACATGTGCAATAGTAGCATGGAATTTAATATTTTGTTTGCCCTATAGAACATTTTTCTTACATTAAAAACTCATATTCTGGATATAATTTTAATCACATACCATCTCATAGTTGTTCTTCCTTTGTTTTTTGGTTGTTAACTTTCTTATAAGAAAAAATAATATTCTACTGGGCACAGTGGCTCATGCCTGTAATCCCAGCACTTTGGGAGGCCGAGATGAGCAGATCACCTGAGGAAAAAGACCAGCCTGGCCAACATGGTGAAACCCTGTCTCTACTAAAAATACAAAAAAATATTAGCCAGGCATGGTGGCACGTGCCGGTAGTCCCAGCTGCTCAGGAGGCTGAGGCAGGAGAGGTGTTTGAACCCAGGAGTTGAAGGTTGCAGTGAGCAGAGATCATGCCGCTGTGCTCCAGGCTGGGCAATAGAGTGAGACTCTGTCTCAAGAAAAAAAAAAAGAAAAGAAAAGAAAAGAGAGGAGAGGGGAGGGGAGGAGAGAAGAGGGGAAGGGAGGGGAGGGGAAGGGAAGGGAGGGGAGGGGGAAGGAAGGAAAGGGAAGGAAAGAAAGGAAGGAAAGGAAGGATGAGAGAGGGACAGACAGAGAGAGGAAGGAAGGGAGGTAGGGAGGGAAGGAAGGAAAGAGAAAGAGAGAAAGAAAAGAAAAAAGAAAAGAAAAGAAAAGTTAAGTTCCCTGGTCTAAAACAAGAATCTGGTAACTCTATTGCTAAAGGTTTTCCTGAGCATCACATAGAATATATAATACAAGGAATAGAATGAAACTTTAAAATCCTATTCCTTCCTTCCTTTTAAAACATGGTCTAAGAGTAGAAGGACTATGTATTATTAATTTGCAAAGTAACATATGATCACCAGTAAATATTGTAAATTAACTATGAATGGAGAATTCTACTTTTAAAGACCATGGATAAGACTATAATTCGTGGGGCCAAGTGTGTTGACTCACACTAGTGATCCCAACACTTTGGGAGGCTGAGGGGGAGGATTGCATGAGCTGAGCCCAGGAGTTCAAGACCACCCTAGGCAACATGAGGAGACTTTATCTCCACAAAAAATTACAAAATTAGCTGAGCATGGTGGCATTCACCTGTGGGCCCAGCTACTCCAGAGGCTGAGGTGGGAGGTTTGCTTGACCCTGGGAGGTCACTGCAGTGAGCCATTATCGCACCACTGCACTCCAGCCTGGGGGACAGAGTGAGAACCTGTCTTAAAAAAAAAAAAAAAAAAGACTATAATTCATTACTTGTTAATAGTGTAGAAAGTTAAAATTTTATACTATGTTTATCTTAGTCTTTTTTCACTTTTATATATTTAAGCATCTACCATGTACCAGGAATATGCTTAGAGTGAATCAGGTATAGTTCATTTAAAACTTGGCCTTCGGCCGGGCACAGTGGCTCATGCCTATAATCCCAGCACTTTGGAAGGCCGAGGCGGGCGGATCACCAGGTCAGGAGATCGAGACCATCCTGGCTAATACAGTGAAACCCTGTATCTACTAAAAATACAAAAATTTAGCCGGGCGTGGTGGCGGGCGCCTGTAGTCCCAGCTACTCGGGAGGCTGAGGCAGGAGAATGGCGTGAACCCAGGAGGCGGAGCTTACAGTGAGCCGTGATGGCGCCACTGCACTCCAGCCTGGGCGACAGAGTGAGACTCCATCTCACAAAAAAAAATAAATAAAATAAAAAATAAACTTGGGCTTCAGCATCACCTGGGATTTTGTTAAAAACGTAAATTCAGCTGGGTGCAGTGGCTCACACCTGTAGTTCCAGTGACTTGGAAGGCTGAGGCAGAAGAATTGCTTGTGCCCAGGAGTTGGAGGCCACCGTGAGCTGTGATATGCTACTGCACTCTAGCCTGGACAACAGAGCAAGACTCTGTCTCAGAAAAAAAGATAAAGTAAATCCTCAAGCTAAGCATGGTGGCACACACCTGTAGTCTCTGCTACTTGAAAGGCTGAGGTGAGAGGATTTCTTGAGCCCAAGTTTGAGGCCAGCCTGGGCAACACAGAGAGACACCCATCTCTAAAAATAAATACATAAGTGTAAATTCCTAGACTCCACCCCTGGTTTACTGAATCAAGAACTCTGGACATGGGGCCCAGCAATCAGTGGTTTAACAAGGTCTTCAAGCTAATCCTGATGTACCTTAAGGTTTAGAACCAGTGGTATACAAGAAACAAAAGCAGTTACATGCAATGTTGAAAGTGCCATAATAAAGATGTCTACAAAGACTATGGGAAAAGGAAGAAACAGCAAATAACTGTCTGGGAAAATTAAGGAAGGCTATACAGAAGAGGTAGCATTTGAACCAACCTCGAGGGACAGTAGAGTTTTATTCTTTAACAACAAATCTTTAATGAGCACATGCTATCCTAGTCACTGGCCAGACTGAGAAAGCTTAATAAAAAATCATTTCATAAAACTCACTGAGCAATAACTCAGGGGCAGATTTACCAGGAAGCTCACCAAGCTGCAGCTTCAGGTTCCTACAATTGCCTGGGGCCCTTCCAATCCTGTTTATATTTTTGTAATCATAATTGTGTACTCTTTTTCTTACATTAGACCCCACATTGTATAAGCCTCAGGTTCCCACAAAACCTGAAACCACCTCGCTCTTGACATGTTTTGGGGTGGAAGGGATATAATAAGGAAGCAAGCAAGACCTTCCAGCAAAGAAACCCATCCTGCCAGGGGATGGAGGCAGAGGGGGATGAGTCTGCCTGTGTGACTGGGAGAGGAGATGATGAAAAGGTGCATGACCAGAGAGCTCAGATGTGCTGTCAAGGAGTTTGGACTTTATCTTCTACTCAATGGATGACAGAGATTTCTCAGTAGGTGGCTGCATTTTAGAAAGATAACAGTAGGCCAGGGGAGGTAGTTCACGCCTGTAATCCCAGCACTTTGGGAGGCCGAGGTGGGCAGATCACCTAATGTTAAGAATTCAAGACCAGCCTAACCAACATGGAGAAACCCTGTCTCTACTAAAAATACAAAAATTAGCTGGGCGTGGTGGCACATGCCTGTTCTCCCAGCTACTTGGGAAGCTGAGGCAGAATTGCTTGAACCCAGGAAGTGGAGTGCAGTGAGCCGAGATCACGCCATTGCACTCCAGCCTGTGTAACAAGAGCAAAACTCCATGTCAAAAAAAAAAAAAAAAAGTAACAGTAGCAACTGTGGAAAGAAACAGATTAATGAAAGACTAAAGCCAGGGACATGAGTCAGCAGCATAATGTAAGAGACCAGCAAGAAAACATTCAAGGTGTAGGTTCAGGCAATGGGGCTGAATGTGAGGGACATTTCAGAGAGAGAATCTACCTGAGAACCAATTGGAAGGTAGACCAGGAAGTAGCATTAAAAGTGGCCTTTAGATTTATAGTTTGGGTGCATTATAATGTGGATAACAAATCTCTTGACTCAAAGAAAAATATGGGAGGAGCATTGGGGTTTGTGGAGAAATTAATGAGCTGTATTCTGGATAAGGTGAATTTTTCTACATTATTCTTCTGTCATTCTGAAAACATATATATGAAATTCTAATTTAACTACTTTTTGAAAAGAGCTGCTACACATTTGAAAGAAAAATCACTTCTACATAACCTGGTGCTTTATAATTATAAAATATCATTATTCCAAAAATCCTTATACTCTATAGTCATTAATTAAATTAAAATTTCTTTCTAAAAATATAAAATGGAATTTAAGTATACAGGCAAAAGTCTTTCTTGTTGATAAATTATGAATCAAACAGGCTTTAAAATAATTTGGCATACTCTTTGATGGCCCCCCAAAAAAATGGATCTAAAATATCTGCAAATAGCTTCTAGGATGAAAAAGGGCAGAAGACTCCCCATGTATATCATTAAGTGAAAGGCAGCTGCGTGGGTAAGAAGGGGGAGTCGCAGTAAGCTCTGCCTGCATCCTGGTGGAAGTTGGGGATTAAGGGAAGAAAGTTTAAGTTGTACGAAAGATATATATATGGCAGAAGCAGCGAATTACATCTGCAATCCACATCAAAGAACAAGAAACAGATTTGGTGCCTTGATAAAATTATATGAATTAGACATTTAGCAAAGCGTAAAGCAGCATGATGTCTCAAGAAAAAGGTCATCTAAATGTCCCTGAAGGACTGTTCGCTGAGATTATTCAGAAAGACTCAACTCCTCGAGGATATGGGACATCTGTTTTTGGTGCATGAGCTTTTACAGCGCCCATTAGACTTCATGACTTATTCATTGCCATTTAACAGGAAAACGATTGCCAGGGTGCCCCACTCCTAATTTAGTGCTCTGTTTGCTGGGTCATGACACTGCTGCACACAACAGAAAGAAGCAATGGGTGCTCCAGAGATGCCATGAAAGTCATCAGGTCAGCTTAGCATCCACGGAAGCGTTCCTTCCTGTAACAATGAATTGGTACACCTGGGATTCTGACAGTACACCCTGACCACATTTCTGCTCTTAGGATTAGGTAGGTGTAACCCCCTTTTCCTGGATTTATCTCAAACCTGATTAAAGTTAATTCTCCTGGTTCTCTGAGTTTTTTAATAATCCTGCAAGCTAAAGGTTATTTTAGATATTCATACAGTCATCACCTGCTCAATCAAATGGTCAGGAATTTTAAAAAATAATAGTGGAGGCTGGGTGCCGTGGTTCATATCTATAATCCCAACACTTTGGGGGTCCTAGACAGGAGGATCACTTGAGACCAGGAGTTCGAGACTAGCCTGGGCAACAGAGAAAGACTCTATCTCTACAAGAAAACATTTTTTTAATCAGCCAGGCATGGTGGTGTGCACCTGTAGTCTCAGCTACTCAAGAGGCTGAGTCAGGAGGATCACTTGAGTTTAGGAGTTGGAGGCTGCAGAGAGCTATGATCACACTACTGCACTCCAGCCTGGGCAACACAGCAAGACCCTGTCTCTTAAAAATAATAATATTATTATAATAATAATAGAGGGGGAAAAGGGAATTGTTGTTTGATGGGTATAAATGAAAAAGGTCTGGAGATGTGTTTCACAACAATGTGAATATATACATATATAGTACTGAATTGTATACTGAAAATGGTCCATGGTAAAAATAACATTAGGGCAAAAGTTCTCATTATTTATCATGAATTTTGCCACAAGAAACCCCCAGGCCCTTAATGGATGCCTCAGAACCACAAGCTCTCCCAAGGAAATCTGTCTTCCCATTGCTATTTTTGTGTAGTTTCTGGTCTGATTGTTGAATCTTTAACTGTGTATTTGTCAAACAGAAATTGAGCAGTATGTTCAACCGACAGCATATAATCTGAAGCTATATTAAAAAGAATTATGTGTCTGCTGCTGTAAGAAGTTGTGTAATTCATAAACCAAGCCCCTTGATATCGTGCTGCAAAGCAAGGGTTAGTGATTCCAAAATCAAAGCCAAAAACTGTCTATTCTTCAGCATTCCTCATCACAGAGGAAAACAAAAACATAAGTGACTTGAAATAGCATGAAGATAGACAATCATTTCTATTTTGCTTGAGAATATAAGTGGCTTTGCTGTAATGCAGTATATGCATCCCAGAAAATCTTGTCTTCTATAACATTACACACTAAAAATAGCAGGGCTTTTGAGAAAAACTGGATTAGCCATAGACTACTCAAACCTATGACAGAATACTAACAACAACAACAAGAAGAAATCCTAATAAAATACTAGCACAGTTTAAAAGGTGTGTCAAGTTCTTAACGGATACTACAAATACTAAATAATTAATATAGATATGGTTAATATAGGTTCTTATTCTAGTAAATAGCAGCAGTTTGATGGAAAGGGGTGATGGAGGGCTGAGGTCGCTGAGCTTTGTAGAAACAAGGACAATATTCAGAAAGATCATGGAAGACCAAGCAAAGGGGACTTACAAGGCACAGCAGTGGCCAAGCTGAGCTTAGAGTGAGAATATGGGTTGAATAGGGATCAAGAACTGCCTGTCTTCCTCTGTGCCTTGCTTGGCTTTACTGCATCAGTACATCTTATGTTCAGCTGCTGTTATCTGGCAGTGTAAAAGATTAATGTGCTGGGTGGATCATGTATGAACCAATGCAAATTTGATATCCTTTTGATATTACCCTAAATTACCAATCATGGCAAAGCTCCTTTGAATTACAGAAATACATATTCTACCAGAACAGATCGTACCTGCATTTGAACATTTTCTGAAAAAGCATGTGTACAGATTTGACTCACGACAAATTAGGAATCGACTCGGTTCCAATCCCTGCATGAGTACCTGTCCACAAATCCTTCTCTGCAGCCAAATAAGTGAATTTTCATCTAAAACTGGTGGAAGACTTAACCTTTCTCCAAGAGCCACTGAAACTGAGTAGCTGGTTTAGCGCTACTAAGAGCATCTGATATACAAAGTAAACAGAAAATTTCAGTGTCTTCAAAACTGTTGTAAAATTTGATGTTAATTTGTCAGTAATGACTACTGGAAAAGAGCAGTCATTAAATGCAGAGGACTTTCATAAAGTGTGGTCCTCAGGCCAATGACTGCAGAGCTGCCTAGTGGACTTGTTAAAAAGGTAGATTCCTGTGGGCCCAACCCAGGGCCCTTGACATCAGGTTAGCTGGCAGTAAGTAGGTAATAGGTGCCGAAATCTTAACTTTGTTGAGATACCCAAATGAGTCTGGTGCTCTCTAAAGTTTGAGAAGAAATATTATACTGGTTTCTTGCCAGATAATACAAATGGACATAGTGGATAATCATTGTCTCATAAGATATTTTTCAGATCAAACCGGGCAAGATGCCCAAATAGGAACAGTTCTCGTCCGCAGCTCCCAGTGAGACCAATGCAGAAGGCAGGTGATTTCTGCATTTCCAACTGAGGTACCTGGTTCCTGTCATTGGGACTGGTTAGACAGAGGGTGCAGCCCACAGAGGGCGAGCCAAAGCAGGGTGGGCTGTCGCCTCACCCAGGAAGCACAAGGGATTCAGGAACTCCCTCCCCTAGCCAAGCGAAGCCCCGAGGGATCGTGCCATTGTAGCAGGACAAGCCACAGACAAAACCCCTCAGACACCGAGTTAAAGAAGGGCTTTATTCAGCCGGGAGCTTCGGCAAGACTCACATCTCCAACAACCGAGCTCCCTGAGTGAGCAATTCCTGTCCCTTCTAAGGGCTCACAACTCTAAGGGGGTCCACAAGAGAGGATCGTGATCAATTGAGCAAGCAGGGGCTATGTGACTGGGGGCTGCATGCACCAGTAATCAGAACGGAACAGAACAGGACAGGGATCTTCACAGTGCTTTTTTTATGCAAACAACCGATTAGATCAGGGGTCGATCTTTAACTACCAGGCCCAGGTTGTAGTGCTGGGCTGTCTGCTTGTGGATTTCATTTCTGCCTTTTAGTTTTTACTTCTTTCTTTGGAGGCAGAAATTAGGCATAAGACAATATGAGGGGTAGTCTCCTCCCTTACCATGAGGGACTGTGCCGTGAGGGATGGTGCACTCCAGCCCAGATACTGTGCTTTCCCCATGGTCTTCGCAACCCACAGACCAGGAGATTCCCTCAGGTGCCTACATCACCAGGGCCGTGGGTTTCAAGCACAAAACTGGGTGGCCGTTTGGGCAGACACCAAGCTAGCTGCAGGAGTTTTTTTTTTTTTTTTCGTACCCAGTGGCACCTGGAATGCCAGTGAGACAGAAATGTTCCCAGTGGTGCCTGGAACACCAGTGAGACAGAAACATTCGCTCCCCAGAAAGAGGGCTGAAGCCAGGGAGCCAAGTGGTCTAGCTCAGTGGATCCCACCCCCATGGAGCCCAGCAAGCTAAGATCCACTGGCTTGAAATTCTCACTGCCAGCACAGCAGTCTGAAGTCAACCTGGGACACTGGAGCTTGGTCAGGGGAGGGGCGTCCACCATCATTGAGGCTTGAGTAGGTGGTTTTCCCTTCACAGTGTAAACAAAGCTGCCAGGAAGTTCGAACTGGGTGGAGCCCACCACAGCTCTGCAAAGCTGCTGTAGCCAGACTGCCTCTCTAGATTCCTCCTCTCTGGGCAGGGCATCTCTGAAAGAAAGGCTGCAGCCCCAGTAAGGGGCTTATAGATAAAACTCCCATCTCTCTGGGACAGAGCACCTGGAGGAAGGGGCGGCTGGCACAGCTTGAGCAGACTTAAACGTTCCTGCCTGCCAGCTCTGAAGAGAGAAGCAGATCTCCCAGCACAGCGCTTGAGCTCTGCTAAGGGACAGACTGCTTCCTCAGGTGGGTCCCTGACCCCCATGCCACCTGACTGGAAGACACCTCCCAGCAGGGTTTGCCAGACACCTCATACAGGAGAGCTCTGGCTGGCATCTGGCAGGTGCTCCTCTAGAATGAAGCTTCCAGAGGAAGGAGCAGGTAGCAATCTTTGCTGTTCTGCAGCCTCCACTGGTGATACCCAGAGAAACAGGGTCTGGAGTGGATCTCCAGCAAACTCCAGCAGACCTGCAGAAGAGGGACCTGACTGTTGGGGAAAAAACTAACAAACAAAAAGCAATAGCATCAACATCAAGAAAAAGGACACCCACGAAAAAAAAACCATCCAAAGGTCACCAACATCAAAGACCAAAGGTAGATAAATCCACGAAAATGAGGAAAAACCAGCACAAAAAAAGCTGAAAATTCCAAAAACCAGAATGCCTCTTCTGCTCCAAAGAATCACAACTCCTCACCAGCAAGGGAACAAAACTGGATGGAGAAGGAGTCTGATGAATTGGCAGAAGTAGGCTTCAGAAGGTGGGTAATAACAAACTCCTCCAAGCTAAAGGAGCATGTTCTAACCCAATGCAAGGAAGCTAAGAACCTTGATAAAAAGTTACAGGAACTGCTAACTAGAATAAACAGTTTAGAGAAGAACATAAATGACCTGATGGAGTTGAAAAACACAGCACAAGAACTTTGTGAAGCATGCAAAACTATCAATAGCTGAATTGATCAAGCAAAAGAAAGGATACCAGAGATTGAAGATCAACTTAATGAAATAAAGCATGAAGACAACATTACAGAAAAAAGAATGAAAAAGAACAAACAAAGCCTCCAAGAAATATGGGACTATGTGAAAAGACCAAACCTACATTTGATTGGCATACCTGAAAGTGACGGGGAGAATTGAACCAAGTTGGAAAACACTCTTCAGGATATTATCCAGGAGAACTTCCCCAACCTAGCAAGATAGGCCAACATTGAAATTCAGGAAATGCAGAGAACACCACAAAGATACTCCTTGAGAAGAGCTACCCCAAGACACATAATTGTCAGATTCACCAAGGTTAAAATGAAGGAAAAATGTTAAGGGCAGCCAGACAGAAAGATTGAGTTACCCACAAAGGGAAGCCCATCAGACTAAGAGCGGATGTCTTTGCAGAAACCCTACAAGCCAAAAGAGACTGGAGGCCAATATTCAACGTTCTTAAAGAAAAGAATTTTCAACCCAGGATTTCATATCCAGCCAAACTAAGCTTCATAAGTGAAGGAGAAATAAAATCCTTTACAGACAAGTAAACTCTGGGGACTTTGTCACCACCAGGCCTACCTTACAAGAGCTCCTGAAGGAAGAACTAAATATGGAAAGGAAAAACCAGTACCAGCCACTGCAAAAGCATACCAAAATGTAAAGACCATCGACACTATGAAGAAACTGCATCAATTAATGGGCAAAATAACCAGCTAGCATCATAATGACAGGATCAAATTCACACATAACATTATTAATCATAAATGTAAATGGGTTAAATGCCCCATTAAAAGACACAGACTGGGCCAGGCGTGGTGGCTCATGCCTGTAATCCCAGCACTTGGGGAGGCCAAGGCAGGCAGATCATGAGGTCAGGAGATCAAGACCATCCTGGCTAACACGGTGAAACCATATCTCTACTAAAAATACAAAATATTAGCCGGGCATAGTGGCAGGCACCTGTAGTCCCAGCTACTCGGGAGGCTGAGGCAGGAGAATGGCATGAACCTGAGAGGCGGTGCTTGCAGTGAGCCGAGATCACACCACTGCACTCCAGCCTCGGCAACAGAGCAAGACTCCGTCAAAAAAAAAAAGACACAGACTGACAAATTGGATAAAGACTCAAGACCCATTGGTGTGCTGTATTCAGGCGACCCATCTCATGTGCAAAGATACACACAGGCTCCAAATAAAGGGATGCAGGAATGTTTACCAACCAAATGGAAAGCAAAAAAAAAAAAAAAAAAAAAAAACAGGGGTTGCAATCCTAGTCTCTGATAAAACAGACTTCACACCAATAAAGATCAAAAGAGACAAAGATGGGCATCACGTAATGATAAAGGGATCAATGCAACAAGAAGAGCTAAATATCCTAAATATATATGCACCCAATACAGGAGCACCCAGATTCATAAAGCAAGTTCTTAGAGACCTACAAAGAAACTTAGACGCCCACACATTAATAGTGGGAGACTTTAACACCCCACCGTCAATATTAGACAGATCAACAAGACAGAAAATTAACAAGGATATTCAGGATTTGAACTCAACTCTGGACAAAGCAGACCTAATAGACATCTACAGAACTCTCCACCATGAATTGACAGAATATACATTCTTCTCAGCACCACGTCACATTTATTCTAAAATTGACCACATAATTAGAAGTAAAACATTCCTCAGCAAATGCAAAAGAACAGAAATCATAACAAACAGTCTCTCAGACCACAGTGCAATCAAATTAGAACTCAGGATTAAGAAACTCACTCAAAACTACACCACTCCATGGGAACTAAACAGCCTGAATCTGAATGACTAAGGGTAAATAACGAAATTAAGGCAGAAATAAATAAGTTCTTTGAAACCAATGAGAACAAAGACACAACGTACTAGAATCTTTGGCACACTGCTAAAGCAGTGTTTAGAGGGAAATTTATAACACTAATGTCCATAAAAGAAAGTGGGAAAGATCTAAATTCAACACCCTAACATCACAATTAAAAGAACTAGAGAAGCAAGAGCAAACAAGTTCAAAAGCTAGCAGAAGACAAGGAATAACTAAGATCAGAGCAGAATTGAAGGAGATAGAGAGATGAAAAATCCTTCAAAAAATCAATGAATCCAGGAGCTGGTTTTTTGAAAAGATTAACAAAATAGATCACTAGACAGGCTAATAAGAAAAGAGAGAAGAATCAAATAGATGCAATAAAAAATGACAAAGGGGATATCACCACTGATCCCACACAAATACAAACTACCATCAGAGAATACTATAAACACCTCTACGCAAATAAGCTAGAAAATCTACAAGAAATGGATAAATTCTGGACACATACACCCTCCCAAGACTAAACCAGGAAGAAGTCAAATGCCTAAATAGACCAATAACAAGTTCTGAAATTGAGGCAGTAATTAATAGGCTACCAACCAAAGAAACCCCAGGACCAAACAGATTCATGCCAAATTCTACCAGAGATACAAACAGGAGCTGGTATCATTCCTTCTGAAACTATTCCAAACAATAGAAAAAGAGAGACTCCTCTCTTAACTCATTTTATGAGGCCAGCATCATCCTGATACCAAAACCTGGCAGAGTCACAACAAAAAAAGAAAATTTCAGGTCAATATCCCTGATGAACATCGATGTGAAAATCCTCAATAAAATACAGGCAAACAGAATCCAGCAGCACATCAAAAAGCTTATCCACCATGATCAAGTCGGCTTCATCCCTGGGATGCAAGTCTGGTTTAACATACACAAATCAACAAATGTAATTCATCACATAAACAGAAACAATGACAAAAACCACATGATTATCTCAATAAATGCAGAAAACTCCTTCAATAAAATTCAATGCCCCTTCATGCTAAAAACACTCAATAAACTAGGTATTGATGGAGCGTATCTCAAAATAATAAGAGCTATTTATGACAAACCCACAGCCAATATGATACTGAATGGGCAAAAACTGGAAGCATTCCCTTTGAAAACCGGCATGAAACAAGGATGCCCTCTCATCAATCCTATTCAACATAGTATTGGAAGTTCTAGCCAGGGCAACCAGGCAAGAGAAAGAAATAAATGGTATTCAAATAGGAAGAGAGGAAGTCAAATTGTCTCTGTTTGCAGATGACATGATTGCATATTTAGAAAATCCCATCGTCTCAGCCCAAAAACTCCTTAAGCTGATAAACAACTTTGGCAAAGTCTCAGGATACAAAATCAATGTGCAAAAATCACAAGCATTCCTATACACCAATAATAGACCAACAGAGAGCCAAATCATGAGTGAACTCCCATTCACAATTGCTACAAAGAGAATAAAATACCTAGGAATCCAACTTACAAGGGATGTGAAGGACCTCTTCAAGGAGAACTGCAAACCAATGCTCAAGGAAATAAGAAAGGACACAAACAAATGGAAAAAGATTCCATGCTCATGGATAGGAAGAATCAATATCGTGAAAATAGCCATACTTCCAGAAGTAATGTATAGATTCAATGCTATTCCCATCAAGCTACCATTGACTTTCTTCACAGAATTAGATAAAACAACTTTAAATTTCATATGGAACCAAAAAAGAGCTCACACAACCAAGACAATCCTAAGCAAAAACAACAAAGCTGGAGGCATCACGCTACCTGACTTCAAACCATACTACAAGGCTACAGTAGTATGGTACTGGTACCAAAACAGATATATAGACCAATGGAACAGTACAGAGGCCTCAGAAATAACATCACACATCTACAACCAACTGATCTTTGGCAAACTGACAAAAACAAGCAATGGGGAAAGGATTCCCTATTTAATAAATGGTGTTGGGAAAACTGCCTAGCCATACGCAAAAAACTGAAACTGGACCCTTTCCTTACACTTTATACAAAAATTAACTCAGGATGGATTAAAGATTTAAATGTAAGACCTAAAACCATAAAAACCCTAGAAGAAAACCTAGGCAATACCATTCAGGACATAGGCGTGGGCAAATACTTCATGACTAAAACACCAAAATTAATTGCAACAAAAGCCAAAATTGACAAATGGGATCTAATTAAACTGAAGAGCTTCTGCACAGCAAAAGAAACTATCATCAGAATGAACAGGCAACCTACAGAATGGGAGAAAATTTTTGCAATCTATCCATCTGACAGAGAGCTAATATCCAGAATCTACAAAGAACTTAAAAAAATTTACAAGAAAAACAACCCCATCCAAAAGTGGGCAAAGGATATGAACAGATACTTCTCAATAGAAGACATTTATGCAGCCAACAAACATATGAAAAAAGCTCAGCTCATCATCACTGGTCATCAGAGAAATGCAAATCAAAACCACAATGAGATAACATGTCACACCAGTTAGAATGGTGATCATTGAAAAGTCAAGAAACAACAGATGCTGGAGAGGATGTGGAGAAATGGGAACACTTTTACACTATTGGTGGAAGTGTAAATTAGTTCAATCATTGTGAAAGACAGTGTGGTGATTCCTCAAGGATCTAGAACCAGGAATACCATTTGACCCAGCAATTCCATTACTGGGTATATACCCAAAGGATTATAAATCATTCTACTATAAAGACACATGCACACCTATGTTTATTGCAGCACTATTCCCAATAGCAACCCAACCAACCCAAATGCCCATCAGTGATAGACTGGATAAAGAAAATGTGGCACATATACACCATGGAATACTATGCAGCCATGAAAAAGAATGAGTTCATGTCCTTTGCAGGGAGATGGATTAAGCTGGAAACCATCATTCTCAGCAGTCTAATGCAGGAACAGAAAACCAAACACCACATGTTCTCACTCATAAGTGGGAGTTGAATAATGAAAGCATATGGGCACAAGGTGGGGAACACCACACACCAGGGCCTGTCGGGGGGTGGGGGGCAAGGGGAGGGACAGCATTTAGAGAAATACCTAATGTAGATGACGGGTTGATGGGTGCAGGAAACCACCATGGCACGTGTATACCTGTGTAACAAACCTGCACGTTCTGCACACGTTATCTTAGAACTTAAAGTATAATTTTTTTAAAAAAAGATATTTTTCAAAGCATGTGCTACTAATATCTGATACAACCTCATAACGGGCACTGGATAAGGGGAAGGCAGTGCAAGAACAGACTTAGACAAGCACTGCCTGATACTGCCAAAGGATATTACACATGAGACATTAACCTTCAATGTGCATCTATTCTATGAGTGGACATTCAGGAAAGTACAGGTTATTCACATCTTGGATATAGGTAGGTTGATAACCAATTTACAACAGTTGGGAGGTATCAGGAAAAGAACTGTATATGTACTTTAAACCTACATATACCTGTATAGCTAGAACAGTTTCATAAATATTGAACCACTTGCCTACTGGATGGTGATTAGCCACTGGCCCTGCCACCTTGATCCCTTCTCTGAGCTCTCCCACCAAGAGCTAAAAGCCCAGAACACAAGGGGCTTCCACAACCCTATTCCAGGCCATGGCCAGCATGTGCTATGATTGGACAGTATCCATGACATATTCATTATTTTTTAAAATATCCTCCTTACTCATGGGATCCCTGAAGAATACCTATGTGCAAGGTCCTTGAGCCTGGCAGGACCTTCACTCTGTGCACATGATGTCATTGGCAGCTTTCCATTACAAGGGGAACATTGGGGAATCTACAAGCTTCAGCCTCCAGCAGAGAGCATGCTCTGTTCTCTTCTGGTCCCTGTAGCCATCTCTGCCCAGAGAAACCTGAATTCCTTACCATTCAAGAACTGTTTTGTCTTTACCTATTGGCACCTTTTCGTCAACCACATCATTTTCCTACTGTGGCTTGCCCTACATAGGATGAGACCTACTTGATGGGGAAAAGACTGATAAACTTCTTTAAGACAGAGTAAAACCCTTCAGGCTTTGGTACCCTGGGCCAGTGCTTCAGAGTAAGAAGGGAAACATTCTACTTAGGAAGGGAGTGAGGAGTTGAGGTTCCCTGGGAAAAATCCCAGAAAGATCAAGGAGCAGAAGAGGGATTTGGGAGAAGAACACTATTGAAAGAGGTTTGTTTGCCATGAAGAATGCAACATAAATGCCTTCTTTTCTCTTTATAAATCTTTTACTGAATAGTAAAGTCTATATTGCTCACTAATGCTTGTGCAATAAACTTAGTTCTGCAATCAGACTAGGTACCAGTGAAAAGCAGAGGCTATCTGTGTGGATACTATAGCAACTGGGAGATGATAGGACAGCTGATATCCGAACTATAGTGCCTGAATTCATTTAGAAATTCACTCATTCATTAGTTATTTGTTTATAACTTTATCATACTATCAGGAGATAAAGTCATGCCAATCAGTCTATAGCATCAAGAATGAATGTTCTTTGTTATATAAAAATCTTAATCAGCTGAACATGTGGGAATTTTTAATCTCTTAACAGTTAACAATTATCAATCTAAAATAACTGTACTTGCCTTTGAGTGTGTGCAATCATCCTCATTCTACCCTACGGCCACAGCAATTCAGCCATTTCCTTGTCCCAGGCAGATGATGATCTGACTCCAGGATATAGATATGGAGGTGAGATTGTGAGGGCAAAATGTCCCTCTGCTGTCCCATTCCAGATGTGCTAAATTCCATGATTGAGGGTTTTTCTTCCAGTTAAACTAGAAACAAGAGTAACAAAGGACCATTTTATTACTGCCTAAAGAAAATCTTACCTATACAATGCCTGATTCCTAGTGAGCCTGGAATCAGTCATTGTTTGGCTAGAAAGAGTATTCAAGAGGGCTGGCACTTATATTTACAAGTATACATCTAAAACACCTACGACGTTTATTGTACTTAGCCTCAAAAACTTTCAAATGTCCCATGCCTTGTTCTAATCAATGCCCATCTTTCTTCACTCATGAAATTTATAAATAAAAAGAGCAATAAAAGGTGAATTTTGTGATACCCATTTGGCAACCACCAGATATTGGAAGGGGTGTAGTAAATTATTAATATAATGACAGCCAACTTTGTAGGTTATATTTTGGTAAATTATGTTTTCCTAGGAAATTATTCCTTTCATTTACATTTTTTGTCATTGTTTGTTTGTTTGTTGACACAGGGTCTTGATCTGTTGCCCAGGCTGGAGTGCTCACTGCAGCCTTGAACTCCCAGAGACAAGCGATCCTCCCACCTCTCAGCCTCCCAAGTAGCTGGGTCTATAGATACTCGCCACCACGCCTGGCTAATTTTCGTATTTTTTGTTTTGTAAAGACAGGGTTTTGCCATGTTTCCCAGGCTGGTCTCAAACTCCTGGGCTCAAGTAATTGCCTGCCTCAGCCTTCCAAATTGTTGGGACTACAGATGTGAGCCATTGCACCTGGTCATTTAAGTTTTCAATTACACCGGCTTAAGGTCATTTATGGTATTCTCTATTTTTTTTATTTGATGAATCTACATTTATGTCACTTTCTTATTGCTAACATCGGTCATTTCAATCTTCATTCTTTTGTCCTTAAGCAGATTTGCTAACAATTTTTCTATTTTAAATATACTTCAGAAACCAATTTTTTTGTTTGGTTGGTCCGTACTAACACTTCTATTTTCTATTTCATCAATTTATCCTCTCATCTTTATTATGACTTGCCTTCTACTTCTTTGTTTTTATTACTTTTTTGTAGTTGTTCTTTTTCTAATTTCTTGGTTTAGACATACAATTCATCAAGTTTTCATATTTACCCTTTTGCAGCATTTAAGGTCAGGAATGTCTCTCTTTGAAATGTTACATTTAATTGTGATTTGGGTCTAATTTCTCTACACTGACTTCTTTAATCTGCAAGTTATTTAAAAGTCTGTTTTTAATTTCTAAATATAGATAGTTTTGTCATTGATTTCTAAATTTAATTACATTGTAATCAGAGATCATTTGACATCAATTCTCTGACATTTGTTGAAGCTTGTTTTGTAACCTCGTATTGGGTCAATTTTTGTAAGCATTCTATGTATGCTTGGGAAGAAAGTCTGTTTAGACTTTCAGTTACTGAGATGTAATTGAATATTTATCATTTACAATCCTTATGATATTGTCCATTTTGCCATATATATTTTGATGCTGTTGTATCAATGTTGGATGCATTCAAATTATTAGTATTTACATCTTCCTGGTAAATTGAGTGGTTTGTCAGTGTACATAAATGTACATAGGAGCATACATATGTATATATGTATACATTTATATTCATATATGTTCACTGTATATAGCGATATATACTGCTATATTATTCTTAAAAATGGTTTTGCCCTAATGTTTTGCTGCTATTAATATAGCTGCACAAGCTTTTTTCTTTAGTATTTGAATGATTTATATTTTTTCATTATTTAATTTTCAACCATTCTAGTTTTATGTGTCTCTGGTAACCAGCATGTAAGAGGATATTTTTATTCAACATACATGTTATTTTAACTAGAGAATGTAATCCCTGTTTATTTACAGTGCTTAGTGATACATCTCCTCATTTCTTTTTGATACTTTTTTCTTTTCTGCTTTCTAGATACCTTACATCCCTTTAAGTCCCTTTACCCTTCCCCTGTTGATAATATAATTGTCTTCAATATTTTATCTACATACATTGAGAACCACATCAAAATATCTTCAACTATTCCAAGATTTCCTCATTTCCTTTTTGTTTTGGAAACTTCCTCTAGCCATTTTTTAAGATACCATAAAACTAGTATCTGAAAATCTCAGGTTTATAATCCTGCTATGTGTTGAATCTGTTAGCTTTCACGTATAGTGGCTTGAATGCTCATGTGTTTTGTAATTTTTTATCACAAACTCTTCTTTTGCAAGGTTAGGTATAAGAACTATGAGCACCCTGGCTTAAGGGTGTGTCTTTCTCTATCTGGAGAGGTTTTGCATTTATTACTACAAAGTGCTTCTTTATCAAATTTTCCTGGTGTGTAGACTTTTTTCCCATCCCACTCTTTAGCTGAGGCTATTGCCCTTTGAAGGTTCTAGTTTTATGCTAGAATGGCAGTTCCAACTACCAACTTTGGGCCCCAAATCTTGATCCTGTTCCTTGTGTAGTTATAACAGACATCTACAACTTTTAACCAGGACTGCCAGCGTATCACCTCACATGCTTACAGCTCTAGTTGGCGTTTTCTTTATTTCAGACTCCTGGGGGTTTCCTTGTATTTCTGGGCACTCCACTCTACTGTCAAAGGGGTGTTTGCTGTATTTTATTCAGCATTTTCTAGCTATATTAGAGTGGGGAGTGTTCCAGTTATCTAGTTCTCTGTATTGCTAGAAACGTAAGTCCCAGGACTAGTTTGTCATTACTCCTCTGAAATCTTATGATGATGTAATTTGGTCTGGGTCTATTTTCATTCACTGTGAACTCAACAGCCCCTTTCAATTTGGAAATTCATGTTTTTCAGTTCTGAAAATTTTTCTTGTATTAATTTTCTGATTATGTCCTCCCTTCTGCTTTTTCTGTTCTATCTGTATGATTTTTTTAATTTATCAGATATGGGACTGCATGCCTTATTTTTTTTTTCCTATCTTTTTACCATTTTGTTCTACTCTCTGGGAAATGTCCTCAACTTTGTTTTCCAATTATTGTATGGATTTTAAATTTCTGTTCTTTTAAATTTTCTAATTGTTCCTTTATTAAAGCATTCTGCTCTTGTTTCTTGAATATATCCTCTCTTACCTGAGAAACATCAATTGTACTTATTAATTATAGTTTCTTTAAAAATCATCTTCTGCTCTTTGGCATGAATTATGTCTATTTCCACAAAACTTTTTTCTGTTTTCTGGTGCCTCTGTCTCTGGTTGGAAGATTTTAGGGAATATCTGGTGAGTCTTGACTGCCCATTCATAGTAAGAGTTGGGCATTAAAAAGCTGATAGGAAGACTGGCATACATGGCTGGAACTTGTCAAAGAGTGGACTTCTTGGGGTATGATTGGATCATTGGGCCACCCCCGTGACACTATTGAGTTATTTTTCTTCTTTGCGGGGAGGTGTTTTCTCCAATTTCCTACCTGGAGTGTATATCCCTGGCTTTCATGTCCTTGCTTTGGGTGAGAAAAGTAGCCAATCAGTGTGTTCGTTTTCACGTGACCTACTTATTTTCTATCCAATATATCCCAGCCTCTTCTGTGTCCTGTGTCACTACTTAAAAATCCCTCTGTTTTAATTTCTCCAGAAAACATATTTGTCTGGGGATATTGGAGGGCCCATTATCTAAGAGTGGGGTTGGAACATGGAGAATTTAGAGTCCTCACTCAGATTTTCATATTGTCTCTATGTTTTCTTATTACCTTCCATACTCCTCAGTGGTACTGATTCCTGAGCCTGTATAGGGCTTCTGTGAAGCTAATCAACTTGCTTTTCTTTGATATCCCACCTCTCATCTCTGCCTGGTTAGGTTTAAATTCTCTCCGATCAGCCAAGTCATTTCTCATTTCCTATTTGCTTTTTATCTTTACATTTTATTGCTCAGGTCTACAGCTTGTTTAATCAAAGATAAAGTGAGCATTTCTGTTTTGAGGTCTCCTTGTTATTTTGGAAGCAAGATGGCATTCTCCTTATTCCAACATTTTTTTTTAAATAGGAAGTTCTGTCAGTAGATAAGAATATCAAGTTGGGATCCATTAAGTAGAATTTGGTTAAAAGTACTTCTGTACTTACAACTCTCCAAATCATGAGCATGCTCTTGTAGGGTCAAATAAAAAACAAATCTGGACTTATGTAAGGTGAGACTATTGAAAAGGATTATTGCAAGAGAGGGGAATAGTCTTTCTCCACTCTTGCAATAATCCTTTTCAATAGTCTCTCCTTAGACTTTTCAATAGTCTCTCCTGTCCTTGGCAGAACATACCAACATTAAGATCTACATATCTTAAAGATCAGGCAGAAAAGTGACTTTATTAGGGAAGAATAATAAAGCTAGAAAGTGCCAGATGTCGTGAAGTGGGATGAACAAGTGGTGGTGGTTTTATTGGACAGTGGATCAAAAATGTTTTACCCTGAGGTCAGCTGACACTCAGGATGGGGCATTACAGAGAGGCTGAAATGCCAGCTCAGGCTGAGGATGGGTAAAAATTGAGGGATGTGGAGGAAGGAGAGAAGCTTAACTCAAGTTTGGTCAAGTCATGGTAGTATTATCCAGACTGGTTTATGAGGCAAAGAATGGGAATCTGGAGGGTCTGTGTCTAGACTGGTCATAGGAAAACAAGGAAGGAATCAGCAGTCTTATCTGAGTCCTAGGGGAAATGATGGCCCCCTGCAGAAAGCCATTTCTGGGACACAGTGGAGTAGTGGAATTTATATAACTGCCTTTGTCTTTTAGGATCACAGGGCTCAGGTAAACGCCAACACTCCCAGTCCATTCTCTCTCTCCTCTCTTCTATCCCTGACCCAACCAGCCTCTGCATGGAAGCCTCTGAATGGAGCCTCTCACTCCCACTCCCTTCACATTTGCCTGGCCAACTCCTGCTCATCATTTGGTAATATGCATAGGCAACCCCTCTCCTGGGAAGGTGTCCCAAACTACCTCTCAAAATATGTCTGAACAGTAGTGTGTCCTCTCTGTAGGTTAATCACACTGCACGTCATATCTGCTTAGTCCTTGAGGACAGAGCTGTGTCTTGCTCATTGTTGTACCCTCAGCACTTAGCTCAATGGCTGAAATTCTGCAGGCTTTCGGTAAACAGTGAATAAAAGCATGTTGGGGGAGGTGGGGGAGTTACCAAAGCTGTGACTTTTGGAAGTCCGCCTGTTCTCACAGACAGCTGAGAGACAGAACCATCTCCGGATCCTCCGCACATTCACAGAGTGATGATTCAGTGGCTTGATCAACCAGCCCTCCACCCTGGGGATTCTTCACTGGCTTTTCACATCAGCTGACAATTAATGTGAAGGAAAATGGAAGAAAAAACAATGTACTGATTTCCATTTCATCTTCTTAGCTGTTATGAAAAAGTTCTTTCAGCACAGGGGTTGAAATTAACTTTTTAAAAATGGAATTGTTATCTGGTTTAATATAACTGATCACTGAATGATGATACTTGTGCTATATTATTGAGAGCCTTTTTTCTGACCTTCAAAGTAGGGAGAAAAATATGGGTGAACTTGAGAAATATTTTCCAAGGGAAATGTAAACTTTTACACTCAAAAAAGCACATTAAGTCTAGCATGATTATAGATTTAAGGAGTACATGGGAATCATGTAGTTCAGTTCAACCCCTTTATTTGTAATTAAGAAAATTAAGGCTCTGAGATGTGACATATCAACGTTTATATAGGACCAAGAAGAAACCATGTCTTTCGTTTCCCAAGTTGGGAATCTTTTTTCACTAAACCAAAGATGAGCTTTATTTGATTTTTTTGGTTAATACACAGAAGAATTCTTAAGCCGACATCTGAAAGAGGAAATGCATAACAAAATCTAAAGTAATTCAGGTTTTCATTTTATCAAATATTAGACCCCAGAAAAGGGTCAGAATTTTTAAATGTAAATGCAATATCATACTGTTGTTGAGAACACCAAATGGAATACTTCTGAATGTAGCGATCAAATATCATGGAGAGGTCATCAGTGTTAAAATTATAAGTCATCAAAAGACAGTAGAGGAAAATCTCTATGACTTGGTGAGATACAGCCCAGGGGCTCTTGTCTTCCAATGTACTTCTTAATGGGTCATGCCAGGTGATCTCTGATTATTTCCATCCATTCTACCTCGGAGCCAGGCTGAAAATGCTAACTTGAATTTCAGTTAGAGGATTATTTTAAGCTAGCAAAACGTAGTGAAATATTTTTTCCCTTATCTAATAGGTTTCTTGGGGGGCTGCTAAGTTCTCAAAACCTCTAACGTAGGAGTCAGAAACCTTTCGTTAGTACTTATAAGTCATCTAATGTTCACTCAGAGGGCAGGAACTAAGGTGGTATTGGCTCTTTTATATGAAAAGGGTAGTGGTGTGTTGATGCTACAGAAAAATGCAGGGTGCCAAAGTCAGGAGTCACTGGGTTCATAATTTCTCCTGGGTGGACCAGCACAGGCCTGCATCTTCCTCTCATAGCCTCTAAATCACCTCCCAACCACCTGGCCTGATAGTGCTGGGAGTTCCCACCCATCCTCTGTCATACCATTAATTGTCACATAATCTCAGGAGAATGGTGGTTACCCTGAAAAAAGGAAGAGCCAGCCTGGCATTAACATCTGAACTTTGGTACTCCTAGGAGGTAGCCCAGCTCCCACAGCAAGACTATAATGTTCCTCTGTTGAACATAAACCATTTCACAGAACACCAAGATTAGACAGGTCCACCCTATGTTCACCATGAAATAAGATAAGAACAAGACCATTGTGATCATGTCTAAACACAGACCACGAAAGAAAAAAAACATGTCTATTTCAGAAAAATCACCAAGCTTATCCCTTTTCTGGTTAATGTCAGTGACCACTGCTTCTTTACCAATTACGGTTTTAGACCCATTTTGTTTCTCCCACCTTCTAGATAAAATTATTAAAATATCAAATGACAGAATTACTCTCCTTCCTCACAGCATTCAGTCCACAGAAAAACCTCAGTTCCTTAAACCCTCCACAAATGTCCTAAAGCAAATCCAAATCCCATAATAAGTCCTTTCTAAGTCTCTCTCACTGAGATTGCCTGTCGTTTCCCATGTTGTGTTGCTCCCACTTGTTGCAACAAGCTAATGAGCGAGGCAAGGGGGAAGGGGGGTTGCATAAATTTAAGGTGTACAATTACAGTTTTGTTACATGGATATATTGCATTGTGGTGATATCTGGGCTTTCAGTGTTACCATCACCCAAATAATATGCATTGTACCCATTAAGTAATTTCTCATGCCTCACCCCACCACCCCTCTGCTTTTGCGGGTCTCCAATGCCTATTATTTCACACTCATGTTCTGTGTACACATTATTTAGCTCCCAATTATAAGTGAGAACATGCAATATTTAACTTTCTGTTTGAGATGTTTCATTTAAGATAATGACCTGTCTTGACAGTCTTTGATTGATGGGCTTCAACAATCATTTCAGGTTGGTGATGTATCAATTGGTAGTTCAGGGAAATATTAAGAATCTTTTTCTTTTCCAACACATGCGCTTTGTTTTGATAAATGAGAGATACTATCCCATTATGGCAATCAGCATTCAGCCTTGAAGAGAATTAAGGGGAAAACTTGGACACCAAAATAGAGTTTTACCAGAACTTCTTCCTTTACTAATGCTGTAGTAATAATGCTTGACTTATAACTAGTACTCAGGCTGGTGGCATTAATTTCTATTATATTGAAATTTATATTCTTAAGCAATGCTTTCATTTGGACTGGTCTAATTTTATTTCACTGTTGGGCCCCCACCAATTTTTATTATTATTTCAATGCCTAATTAGTTGTTAGTTGATATATTTTCATTTTTCTTTAATGACAAAACAACTAGAGCTTTAGTTTGCCTAAATTTCCAGGGTCTTTTGTTGGAATCATTGGGACTATGCTTTAGGAAAGTGATAAATTGCAAATTACTTCTGTGGTTGGAAAGAAAGGATGGGCCTATGTAAAATTAGTCCCAGAATTTCAACAACCTAACCTGAACTTTTGGTTCACAGAAGACCATAATCTTTGGCCAAGTTTCCCTGTCAGCAGCCCACCAATATTTGAAATGTTGGCAAATCATAAGTAGAGCAAGGAAAAATAATACAGTGAAAAATAAGCATTTCTTTAACTGTGTGACTACAGTGGCTGTTACAGTCATCAGAAAACAATATAGTACTGTAACCTATGAAGCAGTATAGTCTAGGATTATACCTAAATGTAATAAAACTTCAAAATTAAGGACAAGTAAGTTGAGAAATGGGATGAGTGGACAAAATTCAAGTGGACTACCTTGTCAATTCCATGGTAAGGGGAAATAGGATTCAGAATCTAGAAATGCTCTAGAGAAATCTTGGAGAGAGGATATATTTAAAGAAAATATATCAGTCCCTACTGTCACAGAGAATGGGGGAAACAAATATTAACATTATAATTGTAGTAGGTTGAATGGTGTCCTCAAAAAAGGTATGTCCGAGTCCTAACCACATTCAAGACCTGTGAATGTGACCTGATTTGCAGAAAAAAAAAAAAAGTTTTTTCAAATGTACTTAAGAATCTGGAGATGAGGTTATCCTGGACAAGTGACAGAAGAGGAGAAGACACAGAAGAGAAGACCATGGGAAGATGAGGCATAAACTGGAGTGATGTGGCCACATGCCAAGCAATGCCTAGAGCCACCAGAAGCTACAAACAGCTAGTAAGAAATCTCCCTTAGAGCCTCTGGGAAAGCACAGCCTGGCCAACACCTTGATTTTGGACTTCTGGACTCTAAATCTGTGAGAGAATAGATTTCTATTGTTTTAAACCATCCCAGCTTTTGCAATTTGTTATGGTGGCCCTAGGAAACTCATAACAATTACTGATGCAAATGAGACATAATTAAAAGTTATGGACTGTGAAAAAGAATTCTATGAAAGCAGACAACAAACATACCTTGACCTAAACTTGGAGGGTAGAGAAGCTCTCCAAGAATCCATAGCAAAAGATCCTAAACGAAGATCCAAGAAAGCTAAATGGGTGCAGCCCAAAAAGAATTTTAAGAGTAAATAAGGTACTTTGCAGGATATTAAGATTTTCTGTAAACTAATATTGAATTGATATGATTGTCTAAATTAAACACTAGTCGAAGACAAACTTGATATCAAGTTTTCTTACTCAGAATCCTATGACATGGCACATAAGTGCCCTGCCTAACCCTTTTCCAAACCAACAAAAACTGAGAATAAATATAGAGCAGGAAAGTGCTTCTGTGCTATTTTGGGCAGCTAGGAAGCCAGCCATCTGTTACCAAGTTGACAGAGCACCTTACACATCTTCCCACATCCGTGTATAGGACTCACACTGAAGCTTCTGGAGGACACTGAGAGCCCCATCCCATGGTACCTGAACCAGGTGTGTAATTAGCCCTGGGCTAAAAGATAGGCAAGTGCTTCTCAGAAGTAGGCCAGGCCAATAAGTAAGCACAGCACAAGAACCAAGAGCCATGACATTGGTGCTCAGCAGAATTATGACTTCTTTTCATTGCAAAGAATTTTTTTTGAATTTTGAATTATTTATCATTTAATGAATGCTCCAAGTCACCAGGACTTTTGTTATTGTTTTTGTTTTTGTTTTTTGAGATGGAATCTCACTCTTTCCCCCAGGCTGGAGTGCAGCGGCACCATCTCAGCTCACTGCAAGCTCTGCCTCCCAGGTTCACGCTATTCTCCTGCCTCAGCCTCCCAAGTAGCTGGGACTACAGGTGACCACCACCACGCCTGGCTAATTTTTTTGTATTTTTAGTAGAGACAGACTTTCACTGTTTTAGCCAGGATGGTCTCAATCTCCTGACCTCATGATCCGCCCACCTCTGCCTCCCAAAGTGCTGGGATTATGGGTGTGAGCCACCGTGGCCAGCCCACCAGCATTATTTTAGGTACTTTGTGTGTATGTATTCATTTAAGCCTAACAAATATATTTAAAATATGCTATTTATAGTCCCATTTAATAAATGAGGAAACTGAAGTGCAGAGAGCTAAGTAGATTGCCTGCAGTAAAACAGCCTACAAGTGGCAGAGCTGGGATTCAAACCCAGGCTGCCTGGCTATAGAATTCACACTCCTAATCACTGCATTTTCTATAATCACTGTAATCTCCATGATAATGGTAACAAAAATAACTACTACTATTATAGGATTCCTTCGGTACCACTTCGTCAGCCAGAAATCTCTGCAGCCACTGTGACCTCTGCCCAAGGTCTCACTCAGGCCACCAGGCCCACTCCACCCACTCAGCCCAGTAGGTTGTGCTCAGCTTGTGCCCCAGCCTGGATCCCACACCTGCCCACTGCATCCGCCACAGCCTGTGGCTGGACCAGGCATGCTGCAACTGGCTTCCACCTTGGGCGCCAGCATCTGGATGAGAGGAATGCAGTGGCACCCAAAAACTGGGAGATGCCAGCAACAGTGAAGCCCCAGGGATGTTAGAGCTCTCACCCAGGGTGTCCCAAGGTCTGAGCCCCCAAGAAGTGTTACAGCTTTCTCTTTTTCTTGCCATTGGTAGCTTGGTGAATGGGAGTGTGTCACAGCTCACTCATTCCCACCGTCTCGCAGCTCAGAGAATGGCAGCATGTCATAGCTTGTTCAGTCCTGCGCCTGCAACTCGGTGAACGGGGGCATTTAACACCCAGCAGTTTTTTCTCACTCCTGTAGCTCAGTGAGCAGGAGCATGTGTTACAGTTCTTTGGTGGGTTCCAGCTTCTTGTCCCATGACTAAGAGGAATGAGGTACACCGACACTGGAGAGTGAGCAAGGCAGAGAAAAATTTTATTGAGCCACAGGAAACTCTAAACACCAGAGGGGACCTGAAGTGGGTAGCCTACTGTGTGAGAGGGGGCCTGAAAGTGGGTAGCCATCTGTGACGCTGAGTCCAGTGTTTTTATGGGCTCAGAATGGGGGACCAATTATGCTGATTGGTCCATGGGCGGGCCTGAAAAAAGCACCATTTAATTTAATGAGCTAAAAGGCATCAAGGAAGTTCTCACTCAGCTCTTGGACTCCACCCAGAACTGACAGCTTGGTTTTCAGGCTTCAGGCTGTGTTTGGCATGAAGATCGGGTTTCACCGGGTACCTGTCCCTGTCTGCCTAGGAATTTGTCTGTCTCCTGCCGCTATCACTACTAACATTATTAAATATTGACCAATAAGGAAGATGTAATTATCATCTTCAATTTACCAAAGAAGAAAGCAAGGCCCAGAAAGTTAAGGAAACTTCCCAAAATCACACAGAGACTAAATGGGAACCTAGATCAGATCGTAGGGAGTCAGACTCCAGGGCCCATGGAATTCACCACCACTATAGTGGCTTCTAATTCAGCCATTTGACTTTGTGCTAGGAAACTTTCCTGCAACTGTTTATATTTTTCGTTTATTTATTGCTTCCTGCCCCCATACCCTTAAAGCCATCTCTAGGTTTTAATCTCTCTGAATAGGGACACAATCTCACCATGTTCTTCATCTTAACCACACGAAGTTGAACTCTGTCCTTATTTTCATATGCTTTTCAAATAGCCTCAGCTTTTCAAAAGAACCTCAGCCCTTCTTTTCATATGCTTTTCAAATAGCAATAATAAGAAACAGTGATTATCTTTTGAGCTCCTACTATGTGACCCTCTGCTATTTTGCTTCTATGATTCCAATTAATCCTCCAAGAAAGCCTGCTGGGTGTGTTTTTAAGATTATCTTCACAGTACACATGAGGATACTGAGGCTCAGAAATGTTAAAATGTTAACCTCCCCAAAGTCACATAGCCAATGCTGCCAGAGCTAGGATTCCAGCCCATGGCTGTCAGATTGAGCAAGACACTGAAATACCTTAGCCTCTTAAATATGTCTGTATATATGTGACTAGTAATCATGTGAGGAAAGGAACACACGGGAATAGTCACCAGGTTCCTAGGCCAGAAGGCTCTACAAAGGAGTATCCTTTCCTGTGGAGTATCAGATGGCTGCTTGCAGCAAATATCTGGAATGGTTGGCAAACAGCCTTGGACCATCCTGATAAGGTTCTTGATACTTTTGTTATGTTGTAGCCCAGAATCACAGAGCTTTGCAGTTCATAACTACTAATTATCTCATCCAGATGTGATCAGGCCCTAAGGAAACTATTGATAGGAACTTACACACAGGGGGCTGATTGGAACCTTGAAATACCTGCATGTGAATTTATGGGACAAATAACCCCACAGGAAAGACCAGAATGTGAGATCTACTGACCAGACCTCCCCAAATACTAGGTCAGGAAGTTGGAAGATGCTTATTTTTCTGGCATATTCTCGGAAGATCCTGAAGACGTGAACCGGGTCAGTAAATTACGGACACTGCTGTTAAGCAAGTCTTGTATCAGCCATTTTGTACCTGTGCAACCTTGGGAAAGTGACTTAGCCTCTATGAACCTGAATCTTCTCCTTCATTAAATGTATCTACAATTAATTCCTCCTCAAAGTGTTATTGAAAAGATTAAAGATATCTATAAAGTAGATGAAACATTATAAATCTCAGATGGTAATTACTGTCCCGTATGTCTTCTATAGGCACCTGCCTGCCACCACCCTGACTGAAATATCCATGCTGCTTATTCAAATACCCTTTCCTTAAAATATTACTGGAGAAAAACTAATAATTCATTTTCATTTACTTTCCTAATATCACAACAAAATAGAATTCCTGATTTTGCAAATTCTTTTTTATCAGTTGTCCTTTAGGCCAACAGCTTTCCGAGCACATTTCTGAGCACACTTTGTGAGAAAGTTTCCCAGGAAGCTTTCTCCAAGCCTTGCTGTAGGGTCCGTTTCATGGAACTTTCCTGTGGAGAAGCTGCTCTCTTCTGTGGGATAAAGATTCTTACTTCAGCATGTACCACCAGAAAATAGCACTTATAGACTCATCTCCAGAGTGGTAATTCATATTATTTTAGCTACCTGTGCCTCTCTATCCTCTGAATACAGCACAATTTCCTCATATCCACTGGCATTAAGGGGTGGCAGCAAACTGTTATCCTTAATATAAAAAATCTGTCTCTGTAATGGGTTTAGAGGCAAGTCCCAAAGATCCGATCTTCTAAAGGATTAGAAAATCTAATATATAAAGAAAAGTGAAAGATACCAACATGCCTTTTCTTATAAAGGCAAGAAACCAGCTATTCCTCACTGAAGAATAGAACACCAAAAAAATAAAAATAAATAAAAAAATAAAAAAATAAACTATGCTGCAATAGAAGGGATTAAGAAAAATGCCTGACAATCTTGTTAAATGTGAGTGGATTCATTTAGGATATTGTCGACTCTCCTTTATTTGGAGACCTAAAAGATGTGGTTTAGACACACCTATTGGGGAGAGTTTGGTGCAGTCCTAGATGTGTCCTTGCCCAAGGGCTGACAGATGGATTGAATGACCTCTCAGCATCCCTTCCAGCCTCACACTTCCGTTGTGCGCTGATTGTTGGAGTGGCGTGTTAGCTGAGTCAGATTTGCCCTTGCAAGCGAGTGGAGGAGTCAGCTGCATGAAAGAAAACAGGTAGACTCTTTGTCCCCAAAATAAAAGCCTCTCTACCCTGTTCCAGGCTAAATTGTATCATTAGAGGTTTATTTTCCTGAGTCACAAAGTATTTTTGGTCTTCTAGAGTTCCTAACAGAATGCAGGCACTGATACTTAAGTGAAGATAAAGTAACTAAACCTTATCAGATAAGGGCTTATCAGAGATCAAGGCCCTGCAGCATCCTCCAAGACTGGAGATGCAGGAAGAGGGAGGCCCAGAGCAGTCAGAGGTAGACAGAGGCAGGACTGTGAAGACAAACTGTGCCTAATTAGAAATGATGCTCCAAACTCCTGCAGAGATAGGGCTCTCCTCCCTTCCATCTGCGTTCCATTGTGCCTTTGATGAAGGCCAAGCTCCTACCAGGTGCAGAGCACTGGCTAAGGCACTGGGGACACTATAGTAAGGAAACAGATGTGGCTTCTGCTTTCCTGCAAAATACTGAACATGTAGTGAATTACTACAAAGGGGGAGGTCTACACTCTTGCAACAAATACTAAGTGGCTAATTTACACAAGGTACTGTTCCAGGATGGGTGGTAACCAAATGGGCAAACCCTTTGCCGTCCCGGAGCTTACATTCTAGCAAGAGGAAGCTACACCAAGAAAGAAGCACCAGGTGCTCTAAGAACTATGACAAGGAGACCTACCCTAGCAGCCAAGTCTTCCTTGAAAAGGGATGTTTATATTGACAAGTGAAGGCTGAGTAGGAATTGGAGAAAGGCATGTGTTGGAGGAAGAGCAGGCACCTAGAGAATGGTCCATCTAGGCGGGGCGCCGTGGCTCACGTATGTAATCCCAGCACTTCAGGAGGCCAAGAAGGGTGGATCACTTGAGGTCAGGAGTTCAAGACCAGCCTGGCCAATATGGTGAAACCCTGTCTCTACTAAAAAAAAATACAAAAATTAGCTGGACCTGGTGGCATGCACCTGTAATCCCAGCTACTCAGGAAGCTGAGGCAGAATTGCTTAAACCCAGGAGGCAGAGATTGCGGGGAACTGAGATCACGCCACTGCCCTCCAACCTGTGTGACAGAGAAAGACTCTGTCTCAAAAAAAAAAAAAAAAGAAAAGAAAAGAAAAAGAAAAAAAAGACCAAGAATGAGAGAATGTTCCATTTGAAATTACCAAATACTCCCCAGCTACCACAGTGTTCTTATGTGCTAGGATGAAGGGTGATTTATATCTTTTTTTCTTACAATTATTCAAGTATTTGCATAGCAAATAATTTTAAAACAGTATCAAAATTATACCTAAAACTATTTTAACTCATTTTTACCTTGTAGCTTTAATATATTGGTCTTCAAACTATTATTTGCAAATTATGATCAAATTCTATATGGATATGATATAATTTAGAAACTCAAATTCAAGATCAAATAGTTTTACCCTGATGATGCAAGCATTAAGTCTAATTCCAAAATATGTTTGGTGTTACTATATGCAAACAAAAGAATGTGTTTGACATTGTGACACAGATTTTCCCCCCCTACGTTGGATATGAATTATAGGTTGGTTCCTGCACTACAGGTGGACCTTTGGCAGCCCAGCAGTATCTCCTATGTATCAGAGGGAACAGTTACTGATGTCCATATCCCCCAAAATGGTTCCCGAGCCCTGTTAGCCTTCTTACAGGAAGCCAACATCCAGTACAAGTAAGCATTCCTTTTCACTTGCTATAAAATTTATTGGTACTAAACTGAACCAAATGGTAGTTGTATTTAGGTTATTTATCAAGTACTTACAACAGTGTTTTGGGTACAATTTTTCATATGGGGAAAACTGACATGAATATATTCACCTTGAAGAGCTTATTAGTCCAATGGGGGATGGGAGCAACCATGTGGACCTTTCATTTCACTATTCACTGTTACCACTAAGTGATCAGTGAAAAAACAGACCTTTTTCTGTGAAGAAAGGAGAGCAGCCTAGCAAGGCCTAGAGGGTGGATGAGAAGGCAGGAGTGGAAAAGGCTTTCTGCAGGAGCTATGCCAGACAGGCAGAGGAGACCACACAAGCAAAGGAAGAAGCAGCATACGAGTGCAGAGTGGTTAGTGTATGAAGTGCAAGTCAGAGGGCAGAAAGAAATGGTGCTGGAGAAACAGGGAGTTCAGATTGTGGGAAATCTTATGTGCAGGGGCAGGAGCTCAGACCTAGTCTTGTGGATGGTGCTGCCCCATTGCAAAGGAGGCACATGTCAGTGGGGTGGGGTGAAGGGGATAGGAAACACTAGTCCAGGGAAGAGGGAGTGAGGCTCTCAGTAGGACCAGAATAGTAGGATCACGAGAGCATTAAAAAAATATTTCAGAGCAGACTCTCTTCATGTTGGATAGTAAGTAGTAAAGGAAGAAGTGAAAGGATGACTCCAAGTTTTCTAGCTTGGGTAACTGAGTAGACAAACTAGAACAGATTTAGATATTTTGAGGGTTGGTTTAAAAAAAAAAAAATGGTTAGAGCAGTAAGAAAAGAGCAGGTGGGGCCGGGTGCGGTGGCTCACGCCTGTAATCCCAGACTTTGGGAGGCTGAGGTGGTCAGATCACCTGAGGTCAGGAATTCAAGACCAGGCTGTTCCACATGGTGAAACCCTGTCTCTACTAAAAATGCAAAAATTAGCTGGGTGTAGTGGTACGTGCCTGTAATCCTAGCTACTCGGGGGGCTGAGGCAGAAGAATCACTTGAACCCCGGAGGCAGAGGTTACAGTGAGCTGAGATCGCGCCACTGCACTCCAGCCTGGGCAACAGAGTGAGACACTGTCTCAAAAAAAAGAAAAGAGCAAGTGGAAGATAGTCAGAGGAGTTGAAAAAGAAAAGAAAGACTTTAAAGAAAGAGATGGGTCCAGGGTACCAAGTGCTGAAGTGATATCCAGCAATAAAAGGACCAACCAGTTTCCTTTGGATCTGGCAATAGAAAGAACATTGATGACTCTAAAGGTGGATTAGAATGTTTGCATTAGAAGACACAGATGTGAACAGGAGGTGAGAACACACAGCAGCAGAGTCCATTCCTGTTCTTAGCAGTTAGAATTAGCGAAGCAGAGAATGAGAAGTGACTGGGAGGAGATGCATCACCGATCCCTACCTGGTAGATTTGGAATTTGTTTGTGTAGAGGGAAATCTTGGTGTATTTGTAGGCTGAGGGAAGAGCCTGTAGGGAGGGAGACATCGATGATGCCAGAGAGAATGTGCAGAAAGAAGAGTGTCTGAACAGTAGGAAGGATACCTCATTCTCTAAAACTGAAGAGATAAATGTGGTGGATCTACTTAAGACTGTAGAGAGGAAAGTGGACATGTCAAAAAAGATTACAGCCAATGGCTAAGTTTTCTGGATGAATGAAGAAGCAAAATTATCTACTGAAAGTAAGGAAGGAGGGGTTAAAGGGTATTACCAACAGAAAAACTGGGGTATGAACAAAGAGAAGTGGTTGTTGCAGAGAAGAGAGAGTGTGACACTGATACAGAGCTGAGTTTCTGTTGGATAGAACCATGGAAAGGTCAGGGTGGCGAGAAAGTTGAGGTCCTCAGTGAAATAATAGTTCAAGTATTCATCCCTGGGTCTAATATGGATTGGAAGGCAGGAGCATGTAGGACGGATGAGGGGGCCAAGTGGAAGAATCAGGGAAGATATTAAGGTCTTTGTATTGAAAACAATGTAGTGTTACTGAGGAAAACAAATGAGAAGGAAAGAAGTTCTGACAAAATGTGAGTAGTTGGATGCTCAGAGTCCAGGGGTAGAATGTTTATGGCTCGTGACAAGATCCACAGGGTAGCCACAGAGATCATTGAAGGGGAGTGTTGTGTGGATATCTTTGAGGCTGGTGCAGTCAAGAACAGGTGGCCTAAATCACCAGAGAATCATCTTGAATCTCCTTGGCTGATGGCAAGACTAGAGGAGGAGGGAGAAAATGTACTTCTGGGGCAGGAACATCAAGGCAGAGCCAAGAGTTCGAGGAAAGCAGCAAGAAGTGGCATGACGCTGCAGAGAGGATGAGCTTTCCCTGGAAGCAAGAAGATTCATGGCGTACAGGAGAATACGCTGACCTTCCTCCCTTATGCCCCACAGTAGGCAGGTGGAGAGGGAGATGGGAATAGAAAGCCACAAAAGAATGTGTATCCTTTAAAGAGTCAAATGTCTGATGGGGCAAGAATATGAGAAAAGAGAGTTCCCTGAATAGGCTAGAGAATGTAGAAAGTTCATTTACAAAGCAAGGGAGACTCCAGTGGGCACAAGGGAAAGCAGGTGGAGGAGAGAAGGAGCATGAGTGGAAAATCTAGGAGAAGTGCAGTGTGGTGACTTAATGAGATGAGATAGAGAAGGAGGGAGTGACTTACCCTTTGCTGGGAATCCTAAGATTTGGGGGTTGAAAGGCATGCGTGTAAGTGACTACTCCAACTACCCAAACTTTTTAGCAGGTTGTTGTACTGTCAAAACTGGCACAGAGTTTTGGGGTCTGGGAGGGCCTGGGGCCTGGGGTGGGCTGATGGTCTGTGAGTTAATAGTGAGGGCCCAGTCTCTCTAGAGGGCTGAGCCAAGGGGTGCCAAATGGCAGTGACATCCCTGGTCCACACAGAGACTGCCCTGCCAGAAGGATATCTACAGCTTTATTAACGTACTGATATGCTTTTTACAGAAAGGTATTTTATCTATGCTTCTAGAACAGAATCGCAGCTGTGCATAAAACTATTGTTCCTACTGGACACATTTTAGTCATTGCTGTAGCTTTGAAGGCCTGATCTGATTCTCTGAATGCCTGACAGGAAACAGCTTGGCAATTATATCTATAGGTGCTCAGTAACCACTCACATGCTTCATTAATTACTATTCAGTAGAAAAGAATATACCAGTTAGTTTAACAAGTCTCTATTTCCTGTCATTAAATATAGGTCATGTGGAACTGATATAGAATAAAATATCACACTTTATGTCACAGAGAATAAAGTCTAAAAAATGAATGTTTTAAATCAGTTGCCTCTTCACTGGAGAACAGTCATTTAGAATTATTCATTTCATTGGTCCCAAGATAATAACATATGAGACAATTAAATTCCACGGGCCCAGTAGGTAGAGATCATTTTAATTGACTTTTAGTACTGTAGCCTGGAGTATTTTCAAAAGATTGTCATTTACTCTGTACAAGAATACATAATGTACAGCTATAGTGATTTTTAAAGTGGAGATAATGTGACCTCATGTGTCTGGCCCCTAGGTGATCAATTCCCCTCTATGAAATGATTCATTCTACCATAAAACATTTTGGTTATTCCATAAAGTAAATACCTGTAAAAGTTGGTGATGAAATTTCTATTTTTTGATCAGGCGTGGTGGCTCACACCTGTAATCCCAGCACTTTGGGAGGCTAAGGCGGGTGGATTAGCTAAGGTCAGAAGTTTAAGATCAGCTTGGCCAACATGGTGAAACCCGGTCTCTACTAAAAATACAAAAATTAGCCAGGCATGTTGGTGTGTGGCTGTAATCCCAGCTACTCGGGAGGCTGAGACATGAGAATCGCTTGAACTTGGAAGATGGAGTTGCAGTGAGCCGAGTTCACGCCACTGCACTCCAGCCTGGGTGACAGAGCAAGACTCCTCAAAAAAAAAAAAAAAAAAAATTTCTATGTTTTGAGGGTCCCTCCCCACCCTGGAAACTTTGGGGAGGTGGTTTTGTACTGAGTAATGGCATCACTCAGAAAGTTTAGAATAGTTCTAGTCACCATTACAGGAATATACACAACTGGGGTAGGAATCATCACAGGCTGTGAAGAAGTAAGAAACTACAACAGTTTACAAAGACTGTTCTGAGACTCCATTTCACAGCCTTGTCATCGATACGCTAGTTTCTAGTCAACCACTTAACAAGGAAAATGGGACTTGACCTCCAGTGTCACAATTATTTTTTAATTTAAGGTTGATCTCCTAGGGCCTGCGTTTGGGTGCAATGTAAGTTACTGAACAGAGACCTGGGTTAGCTTGCTGGGGCCGCCATAACAAAGTACCACAGACTTTAACAACTGGAAATTCAGAAGGAGATTCTGGTATAGATTTCTGCCTTTGGCAAATCTGTCTACATTTTTTTTTCTTTAGTTTCTAGGGATTGAAAAAAGTAGCCAGGAGAAATAATAGATGATTTTGGTGAGGGTAATATACCTGAAGGTTCCCTGCAGTATTGGAATACGTTGACAATTTATAATTACCCCAGCCCTAGTCAAACTCGTATCCCTCTTGACCATCCCAGATTCTCTCCTAACACAAGGAAGTTAGAAAATTGACATGGAGGTTCATTTGGCTCAAGACTTACTTTAGCAATATTGTAAAATTCTTTAGCCCATACAAGCCTAATCATCTGTAACTTCCTACTTTGAGGGTAAAAAAGAAAGCACTAATACAGATGGTGTTCAGACTAACAATAACCTCCCACTCACATTTGGAGCCACTGCAAGCAGCCATCGGGGACTTAACCAAGCTTTGAGCCACCTCACCTTACCTCGATTTCTAAAATGTTTTCAGTTTTAAAATCAAAAATTGAAACAAAAAAAGCAGTAAGCCAATGATCAATTCCTGATTAAGTGCTTTGTCCATACATAGTAGGTGCTCAATAAATAACAAATGAGTAAATGAAAAAGAATGTCGTATACCCAGTATGACCCTAAGTTAATTTACTTTCTTCATAGAATGGAAAATATTTCTTTAGGTGATTCAATATAATTTTTTAAAATAATTTTTAAACATTAATATTAAAGGCTTTAAATAACTTTCAGCCTTGAAAGTTATTTAAAGATGCCATTATATGTTCTTTTAATAGCACTTAAACCATTAAACAACAGGTTCTTTTGGAAAATAAAATATGAAAGCAAAGCTTTTTAGCTACCTGCCAGGCCCAGGAAAATCACTGGGGGGCTTTCTAACATCTTTAAGTAATGCAAATGACTGAAGTGCTTTGCTACTGTGTGAAACTCTAGTTAGTGGAGGCTGGTGAGCATTGAGAAGACAGGCCTGTATTTATCTAACTCACATGTCACATCAAGAACACTAATGACTCTGCCTGGAGCTGGTTCCACAAAGCCTGGAATCCCCGCCCTGGCCTCAGCCTTTAATTTCCAAATGCATTCACTATAATTGGCTGAGCTTCTCTTCTCTTGGCATTTCTTGATGCTGGCAGGCAGTGAAATCACTTTTTCCAACTCTGGGTATTTCTTCAGTTTCCTCTTGAGGACTGTAGCTTCTTTTCCCCTTTCCCTTTTCTCTCTGTCTTGGGTCAGGGGTGCTGGGTAGTGACGTGAGCATAGTCTCTTGGTGATGGAAGGGATGTGTGCAGGAAGAAGCAGCAGGAAAAAGAAAGTGGTAAGGGCATGGAAGAGAAGCCTAGGCTCAGTTTTCATGAAGTGACCCTGGACTTAGAATCTCAAGGTTGGAATTTTGGTTCACCTTCCAAGTTCAAATTCTGGCTTGGCACTGACCAGTAGAGTGATATTGGTGAGTTCTTAACCCTTTTGAGACTCAGTTTCCCCATTTTATAAATACCAATAACAAGAGAATCTACCACATAGACTATAGGGCTATTAACTGAGATTATGTACATAAAAGACACAGCACAGTGCCTGGCTGCTGGTAGGTAAGTAGTACTCAGTAAATCTAAGTGCTCATAGTCATCATTCGGTTGTTGCAGCTGCAAATCAGCAGTAGCTATTGTTACTACTACTATCACTTGAGGATATCTGCCTATAATTTTACATGTTAAATTCATTACATCACTTATTTAACTGTTTTCATTTCCTGAAAAATAACATTTTCCCAACATTTGGTATTTTTAGGAATATTGATCACCACAGTCTTTCTTTACATAGATGCATATGATTTTTTCTGGGTGTTGCCTGATTTTTGCAATATCTCAATTTACTTTTCATCATGTCTGTCATTCCAAATCCAGGGTCCTCATAGAAGATCTTCAGAAAACACTGGAGAAGGGAAGCAGCTTGCACACCCAGAGAAACCGAAGATCCCTCTCGGGATATAATTATGAAGTTTATCACTCCTTAGAAGAAGTATGTAATCAAAAGAGCTTTTTCTGGTTTTTTATAGAGACGTCTTTATCATTTAGGTCTAAGGGAGAAAATGATGTGTTTTATGCTTCTGGGGGAGAAGCATAAAGACAGAGAAGGTACTATGTGAAGAATATATGTAGCTTTTACATGGCCCAGGCACCTTATCTCTTCTATTAAGTCTTCGATGGTATATAAGAAGTATCAAAATAATTTTAATTTCATTTGCTTTACCCATACCACTTTTACATAGGACATAGGAAGCGCAATGGAAGAGTGAGGAAATGTTGCTATAATTATAGCTATAATGGCCTTCACTAACAAGCCAAGAAACATAAAGCTAACCAGAGTTTGAGGAAATGATGAGTAAAGTGGACCTTACTTGTACCCTCTGCAAAGTTGAGACCTCTCAAAGGCAAAGCTTCATTTGGGGCATCTCTGCACCTTTGAACATGCTTTTTTATCCTACCTGGAGAACTGACAGCCACCTCATCCACACTGTCACATCCTTTACTATTCACCTGGACAGGTTGTTGTTCTGCAAATCTCAGCTTAAGCAAAAAGGTAGCTGTTCCTATTCTCCCAGATTGGATTAAACCCCTCCTCCGCCAACACCTAGTGAATTACATGCCCCCATAGCACAAGGATGTGATACCTATCACAGTTTTTAATTATGTAATTATGTGATTATTTGATTAATGCCTTTCACCTCTAATAAGCTACAAGTTCCATGAGCGCAGGCCACTTCTTTCTTATTCACCGCTATAACTCCAGTGGCAGGCAAACAGAGACCTCCAAATACATAGTTGTTGACAGAGGAATAAATGAATGAATCATACATTTTCCATGCTTCCTCTAAATTGAACAAAGGAATGCCAGACATAAAATAAATGAGATGCTGCTCTATTCTTAAGACGGTTTTTGGTTCTCTTGATAACAACTCTCCTTTCAAAATTATCTCCACATATTTCATGTCTAAACATGTTTTGGAAGCTTAAAATTAGAAGCAATAGAAAGGTTTTAGATAACTTTGCACACAGAAGTACTGTTAACATGCACTAGAAAACAGTCAAATTTTACAAATATAATATAGATATGCATAATGTATGTGTATACACACACACACACACGCACACACATATATCCTGCTCATTAGATTAAATAAGAATAGAAAGAAAAGAATATATGGGTACTTTCCTGAATATATTTAGCTATTTTTTCAGCACTGATCCTTTTACACCATAAAATGGTAGGACACTTTTGTGTTATTTTTTTATACCTTATAAGGCTTTTAAGTCAGGAATGAAGCACCTTATTCATTCAAATGTATCTTTTCCTGATGACAGATAAGTGTATATGAATGGATCAATGCAAATGTATCACTATCACTGGAGAAATTATTCAGAGTTTGCCCTCTGATATGTAGCTCAGTAAAAGAACCTTTAAATGAAAAAAGATAATGCCTTTTTCTTAGCATTTTCTTTCAGTGGCAAATTGTAATATATGGGACTTTAAGAAACACTTTCAAGTAGTTTGGACAGTTTTCCTAAAGTCGATTTATTTCTTTACCTCTTAAATACTTGTGGAAAATAGAAATAAATTCTGATTTTCAAAAAAACTAGAACACATCAATTTTTTATAAAAATCTGTTACCCGTATATTAATGATATATGGTAGTAGAAGGTATGCTTTAATGGAAGAGCTATATAAAGACATAAGCTACTATCTGTAAAGGCAGAAAATTAAATGTAATTTTAAGTATCCCAAAGAAAATTAAAAATAGAAAGTAGATTTTTTGTTCAATTTTATATTCCATGTGCACTCCTTGAATTCGGAGACCTACTGTTGTCTTTTTGTTTCCTTTTGTTCTCTAAAAGCTCCATTATTTTGAGAGAGTCTAACATAGTTTTTATTTATTTGCTCTTAGATTCAAAATTGGATGCATCATCTGAATAAAACTCACTCAGGCCTCATTCACATGTTCTCTATTGGAAGATCATATGAGGGAAGATCTCTTTTTATTTTAAAGGTAAAAATAAGCAATTGCTATGTAAATACATAATGTTTACCAAATATCCATCTTTTTCAACTTTAACTTATGGGAAAAGAAATGATCTTTTATAGAGTCTCATATTTAACATCATCTGATAATCTCAGAAATACTTTCCCTTAGGTTTCTGAACCATATTTCATTTTTGCCATTGGATATTCCAGAGAATACTTTTGCCAACATTTTCAGTTATTGATGCGAAGTATTTGTGAGTTGGTGCTGCTTGAGGTGAACCAATGCAAAACTATTTAAATGTGTAAGAAGCTACTATGGTTTGGGTCTGTGTCCCCACCCAAATCTCACTTCAAATTGTAATTTCCAAAGTTGTGGGAGGAACCTTGTGGGAGGTGATTGAATCATGAAGGCAGATTTCCCCCTTGCTGTTCTTGTGATAGTGAGTTCTCATGAGATCTGGTTGTTTAAAAGTGTGTAGCACCTCCCCCTTCGCTCTCTTCCTCCTGCTCCACCATGTAAGCTGTGCCTCCTTCCTCTCCTCCTTCTGCCATGACTCTAAGTTTCCTGAGGCCTCCCCAGCCATGCTTCCTGTACAGCCTATGGAACTGTGAGCCAATTAAACCTCTTTTATTTATAACTACCCAGTTTCAGGTAGTTCTTTATAGCGACATGAGAACTAACTAATGCAGAAGCTATGTATTATTATCATTCATCCCTTGACCCTGCATTCTCTTCTGTCTACTGACCTATAGCTCTCCATTCTTTCTCAGCCAAACTTCTAAAAAGACTTACCTCTAATCATCATCTCTACTTCCTCTCCTATCATTCAGACTTTGACTCACCAGCCTTTGCCCCTACAACTCTTCTAAAACTTCTTTCCAAGGCCAGCAACCACTCCTAATTGATTCTCCTCCTGTCTCTCTGACCATCTGGGTCTCACTCACTGGCTCCTTTCCCCTTATCCTTTCCTTAGGTTCTCAGGTAATCCCTGAGACTCTATCCTCAGCCTTACTTTCATACCACAAACACTCTCTAGACAGGCACATCTAGCCCATAATTTCAGTAGTCATCCCAGACCTCTGTATCCATTGCAGTCCACCCTCTGGAACCTTAAATTCACCCACCATTGCCTGCTTGACACTCTTCCCTGGATATTCATAAAAGCACCTCAGATTCAGAATGGCATCCCTCTCCTCCCAATTCAGAAACATGGACATCATCCTAAATTCCTCTCCTTTAACCATTCACTTTAAATTACCACCAAAAGCTGACCATTTTTTCTTCTGAATATTTTAGATCTGCCCCAGTTGCTTCTCTTGTCCTCATAGCTATTGCCCTAACTTCTCTCTGTGTCTGTTCTCCCTGGACTATTGCAGTAGTGGCCTCAGTACTGAGCTTCCTTCGAGCCCCCATTCTTGACCCTCTCATGCTCTAATCCATCCTCCACACTGCTGCCAATATGAGCCCTCAAACATGAGCAAGCAAACAGACACACACACACACACACACACAAAGCACCCCATAGAATACAGGAGGAAGCCTCATCTCTTTTATTTAGTATCCAGGGAATCCACTTTGAGCTTTATCTGCTGTTCCTTCCTCAAACTGCAGGCACAGTTCCTCCAATATGGTGCACTCAGCTTCTCTTCCAGGATTGAGATGCCTTCCTCCAACTTGTCTGCCAAACAAGCTTTATGTCTTGCTGAAGTACTCAAGTGCTCCTCTTCTGAGAAGCTACATTTTATTACTTAGGAAAATTCAACATAACACTCTTATGTTCCCACGGTAACTTATAGATATTTGCATCATAATGGTTGATTGATTGCTTACATGTTTGCCCTCTCCACTAGTGTATAAATTCCTTGTCTTTTCATGTTTGAATCTCCAGTACTGAGCACGATGTCTGACATTAAAAAGGATTTCCTGAAATATTTGTGAAGTGAATTAATGAATGAATGAAAATTAGATCCCCTGTAATTATAATGTCAGGATCTCCTATTGATTTCTCGGTTAGCAACCAGGTTAAAAGTAATATTGATATGGTAGGACTGTAAAGAAAAATCTGCCACTTGATTCTAGAAATCAAGCTGTTTTATGTTTTCATTTCGTGGTATAATAAAATTTGACTTTATCCACCTATAAAATATAGCTATTATTTAAGAAATATTCCTTGGGATGGAAAGAGAAAGGGGATGAGGGAGGACTTAGCTTTTTACTTAACAGTCACATACTATATTACAATGAAGAAGCAGGCTGAGCCAGCAGGATTGTAAGAGACCAGGAGTTCAAGACCAGCCTTGGCAACATAGCAAGAACTCAGCTCTTAAAAATTAATTAATTAATTAAAATAAAAAAATTTTAAAAATAAAGAAGCAACCTATTTAGGGATTTTCCTTTTCCTTTTGTACTTTCTAGTTCTTTTATTATAATTAGGACAATAAATGTATTGTTTCTGCATAAAGAAGCCTGGACTTTCGAGATAGATAGGAACTCCCTTTGTCCTTTTTATGCGTTACCTAATGAACCACACTACAGTGAAGAATTATGCTGAAACCTTATTAAATTATGCTGGTCAGTGAATCTAAAAGCCTGAGTTGGTTACTGTGAATGCTCTTGTTTTCAGCTGGGCAGACGATCACGACTCAAAAGAGCTGTTTGGATAGACTGTGGTATTCATGCAAGAGAATGGATTGGTCCTGCCTTTTGTCAGTGGTTTGTAAAAGAAGTAAGTTAAACCCTTTACACAATGTCCATTTCAGCTAGTCAGTGCTTCCCTGTGTTTTTATTCTGCTTAACAAAGTGGGAATTTGAAACCAATGATACCTGATTGAATAACAGTAACACCTTGATTCCATGGGCTGCTTTCATGTTTATGAAGTTCTCTTGTAACCCTGGCTCAGCTTATCCTCACCTGTGCCCTTGGAAGTGGGAATTGGCAGCTCTCATTACAGAGAAAGAACCTGAAGTTCAGAACCTTTTTAAATTTGTGACAAATTAGGAACTAACCTAGCAATGCATATATGGCACAGCTAAAAACCCAATCTGTGGTGTTCCAAAATAATTTCTTACAAGATATCCAGCTCAGAAAGTTCTACATCACTTGACTTCCTCCTCAAAATCATTTCACATATGCTCTAACAATAAAGAGATGAACAAGGGATTGCTTGTGCCCTCCTGCTATAGGTCTGTAATTTAGATACCAGAAGACCTTTAGCATCTGTGGATTTAACATTCTTAGTTTCAGTTATTTTTCAGTAACCCTAATCGTTGATGACTCATGGTGATTTCTCATTTTCTTAATGCTTCGTTTGAGTCACAAGCCCTCTGAGCTAGTGTGTTGAGTGGGCCCCTATCCCAAGAGTGGGCCAGCCTTTTGTGCCAACACTTTCCTATGTTCTGATACTTTTCTATTCATTGTCAAGAATGTAATATCTTTCATGGTTTTTTTTTTTTTAACCTTGACTTTTAGTTTTGGCAGTTGAGGGGTGGGAAACATCAAAGAAAACCAACCACTAATACTGATAATGAAAGTGAAAGTCGAAGGATATGAAGGGTCTTAGCCACAAAATAACTACAAATTTGTTAGCCCTGTACTTATAGAAAACCATTAAAGACACAAAGGATATTTAAGTATATCGGTTATATTTTACTGTGTTTTATGGGGAAATTATGTGCTGCAGTGGAATTTGTAACTTTGAAAACTCTCCTAGGTCCTAGAAAACACAGCTCACAAATGTCAAGAATGTACTAAATTTACAAAATATCTCTGCCACTACCAAAACCACAAAAGTATGCTTAATCTTGTAAGTATTGAGTAATAAAATTTTCTAAACATTCCTACTCAGTTTATTGAGTAATTTGCATTCTCTTGGAACACTATTTCATCCTGCTAGGACAAATGCAAAAGCTAATAAGAAATTAACTCTATTACGTTGCATCAAATACCCAATGTATACATATCAACACATTGTCTGCTATTTCAGGTTAAAAAAAAAGAAATAGTTAAGTACAGAACATCCGTTGTTGATAAGATATAGTCGTGTATATTATTGAAGAACATGAGAATGTATCTCCCCAGCATTCCAGCTAAAGTTTTCCCTCACCCCCCAACATACGCAAACTTTTCTTTACAACATCTAAATTTACTTTGTCTATTATACTGTTATCATCTTATTCCTGTATCAACTCCAACAAAAGAAACTCTATCCATCTTGTTCACTGTTAAATCCCAACATGTAGAACAACACTTGGCACTTAATAGGTGTTCAAATATTTGTTAATGCACTGAAATGATGAGAATTCAGTGGTAATGATGTGGAAAGATTTCTGGATGATGACTTGTCAAATCATCTCTTAGGATATGAATGGTTCCATCTGGATTTTTATAGTACACAATCTGTAGAGCCATATACAGCAGCACTGTAACCTGGGCTAAATTTCCAAGGAAGAGAAGAACAGTGTACCCACAGGTACACAGGAAAAGGAAGAGGCATATGCAATGACTGTCAACTGAGGGCAGTTGATTTTGGAGCAAGAGCAAGAAGCAACAATTGAGATTAGGCTCCATTTCCACCGATACATCATTGGGAGGAGAGGCTTTCCTCTCCATCCTTCTCCCTCCTGCACAGGGCCATCATGTGTGCAGATGAGTGAGGCCACTCCTGTGCCTCTGCTACCCTCCCCACACCTCTTTCACTCCTCTGGATTATGGCTGCCATTTCCTCCTCCACTTTACCACTCCATTTTCTGTCTGAGCCATGGAAGCAACCAGAAATGGAACAAAGGAGGCCTGGAGGTCATTCACCCCAGTGTCACAGTCAAGGTGTCAGCTGGAGCCCTGGGCATGAGGATGTGTGGCTTCACTGGGGGATGATGTGCTTCCAAGCTCACTCATGGGGCTGTTGGTAAGCCTTAAGTCCTCACTGGCTGTGGGCCAGAGATATCAACTCCTTGCCACATAAGCTTCTTCCTAGGCCAGCTGAAAACATGGCACCTGGCTTCACTCAAAGCAGGTGAGAGAGAAAGCAAGAGAAAACAGGCCCCAGATGGAAACCACGGTTCTTTTGTAACTTAGGCTTGGAAGTGACCTCATATCACTTTTGCCATATTGTCTTCATTAGAAGTGAGTCACTTGGTCCAGCCCATACTCAAGAGGAAGGAATTATGCAGGGCACAAATACTAAGAGCAGGAATTGTTGGATCACATTAAAGTCTGCCTACCATTCCTTGATGAGATTTCCCCATAACCACTTACATCCTTATGCAAATGTGAATTGGAAGAAAACTTATCAGCCTTTCTAGGATCCTGATACAGCCTCAGATTGCATAGGTGTTATGTGCACACAGTTGGAAGTCAGGCAACCCCACACTGATGTCAGGGTAATGTCAGCTCTGCCACTTACTGTCTGTGTTATCTTAATGTCAAGTCATTTAACCTTTCTAAGCCTCAGCAAAATGAGGATAATGATAGTATGTAACACATTGGCTTATTGGGAGGATTAAATAATACAATGCATGTGTTCTCTCATAAGTGGGAGTTGAACAATGAGAACACATGGACACAGGGAGGGGAACATCACACACTGGGGCCTGTCAGGGGATGGGGGAAAAGGGGAGGGAGAGCATTAAAACAAATACCTAATGCATGCGCGGCTTAAAACCTAGATGATCTGTTGATAGGCACAGCAAACCACCGTGGCACATGTAAACCTATGTAACAAACCTGCACGTTCAGGACATGTATCCCAGAACTTAAAAAAATAATAATAATAATATAATGCATGCAAAAGACTTAGCAGAATGTTTGGCATATAATAAACACTTAATAAAATCAATTATTATTACTATTATATCAGCAATTTGGTATTTTTAAATAACTAATGGAAAGGAACAATTAAAAAGAAAATCAAGCTGGGCATGGTGGCTCACACCTGTAATCCCAGCACTTTGGGAGGCCGAGGCAGGAGGATCACTTGAGCCCAGGAATTCGAGATCAGCCTGGGCAACATAGTGAGACCCTGTCTCTACAAAAAAAAAAAAAAAAAAAATTTTAATTAGCTGGGCATAGTGGTGCATGCCTGTAGTCCCAGCTACTCCAGAGGCTGAGGAGGGAGGACCTGTTGAACTTAGGAGGTCAAAGCTGCAGTGAGCTGTGATGATGCCACTGCACTCCAGCCTGGGCAGAACAAGACCCTGTCTCAATAAATAAATAAATAAGACTCTGGGAGGCCTAGGCAGGTGGGCCACTTGAGATCAGGAGTTCAAGACCAGCCTGGCCAACATGTTAAACCCTGTCTCTACTAAAATTACAAAAATTAGCTGGATGTGGTGGCACATACCTGTAGTCCCAGCTACTCAGGAGGCTGAAGCAGGAGAATTCCTTGAACCAAGGGGGCAGAGGTTGCAGTGAGCCACGATCATGCCACTACACTCCAGCCTGGGCAACAGAGCGAGACTCCATCTCAAAAATAAACAAATAAATAAATAAATAGAAATTTAAAAATCAAGGATATAAAGGAACTCAACAGCACTATCAACCAACAGGATCTAATAGACTGTACCCAACAACAGCAGAATACACTTTCTTTTCAAGTGCCTATAGAACATATTCTAAAATATACCATATCCTCTTCCAAAACATAGACCTCAACAAGTGTAAAATAATTGAAATCATAAGGTGTGTTCTGTAACCACAATGAAATCAAACTAGTAATTGATAGCAGAAGGATAACAGGAAAATCTCCAAACACTTGGAAATTAAACACATTTCTAAATGATCCATGGGTCAAAGATAAAATCTCAAGGGAAGTTTTGATAATACCTTGAACTGGTTAAAAGTGAAAATACAACATATCAAAATGTGTGGGGCATAGCTAAAGCAGTGCTGACAGCGAAATGTATAGCACTAAAAGTATATGTTAGAAAAGAGGAAAAGTCTCAAAACAATAAGCTCTTCCTTCAATGACCTAGAAAAATAGAAAATAAACCCAAAGCATGCAGAAGGAAGGAAATAATAGAAATAAGAGCAAAAATAAATGAAATTGAAAACAAAGTTATTAGAGAAAATCAATAAAACAATAAGCTGACTAGAGTGCAGTAGCATGATTATAGCTCACTGCAGCCTTGATTTCCCAGGCCCATGCAAATCTCTCACGTCAGCCTCTGGAGTCGTTGGGACCACAGGTGTATGCCACCAATTCAGGCTAATTTTTTTAAATTATTTTTTGTAGAGGCAGCATCTGCCTGTGTTGCCCAAGCTTATCTCAAACTCCTAGGCTCAACTCCCACCTCAGCCTCCCAAAGTGCTGGGATTATGGGCATGAGCCATGCACCTGGCCTGGTTATTTTAAAAGATAGATAAAACTGACAAAGCTCTAGCATGAGAGACAAAGAAAATAAGAAGATGCAAATTACCAATATCAGAAATGAAATGGAATATCACTACAAACTCTGAAGATATAAAAAAGGTTAATAAGGGAATACTGGGAATAATTCTACCCATGTAAATTTGACAATGTAGACAAAATGAACCAATTAATTGAAAAACACCAACTACTACAACTTACCTATTAGAAAGTAGAGAATTTGAATATCCCTATAACTATTACAAATATTAATTTATGATTTTTAAATTCCCCAAAAAGGAAATTTCAAGGCCCAGAAGCTTTCACTGGAGAATTCTACCAAATGTTTAAAGAAGAATTAACACCAATTCAACACAGTCTTTTCAGAAAATAGAAGAGGTTGGAACACTTCCAGTTCTTTTTATGAAGCCTGATACCAAAACTAGAGGCAGCACATGAAAAAGAAACTCAGACCAATATCCTTCTTGAAAATAGATACAGAAATCCTGAATAAAGTATTAATGGATAGAATTTAGCAATCAAGAAAAATAATTATATACCATAGCTAAGTGAGATTTATTTCAGGGATGCAATCCCAGTTTAATACTCAAAAGTTAATCATTGTAATCCACTGTATTAAAAGCTAAAGAAGAAAAATTATATAATTTTATCAATTGATGCAGAGAAAGCATTTGACAAAATTTAACATACATCCATGATAAAACTCTTAAAGAAAGAGAGGGGAAATTTTTCAACAGGATACAAGATAAACATACAAAATCAATTTTATTTCCATATACATAATAGCAATGAACACGTGGACACTGGAATTTTTAAAATACAAGATTATATACAATTACTCAAAAAAGTGAAATACTTTTAGGTGTAAATCCAGCAAAACATGTACAGGACTTACATGCTGAAAACTACAAAATGCTGGTGAAATTAAAAAAATCAAAGTGGAGAGACATACTACATTCATGGATTGGGAGTTTTCGAAATAGTAAAGATGGCAATTCTACTCAAATTGATATAGAGATTTAACACAATTCCTATTAAAATTTCAGCAAGACTTTTTTGTAGCCATAGATAAGATTATTCTTAAAAGTATATGGAATAACAAAGGAAGTAGGAGAGCTAAAACTATTTTGAAAAAGAAGAATGAAAAGGGAGGGAGGATTCATTCTATCTAATTTCAAGACATACTATATACCTACAATAATTAAGAGTGTGTGGTATTGGTGAAAGGATAGACATAGATAAATGGACCAGAATAGAAACCCAAAAATAGATCCACACAAATATTCCCAACTGACTTTTGACAAAAATGCAAAACCAATTCAAAGGAGGAAAGACAGCCTTTTCAACAAATGGTGCTGGAGCAACTGGATATTCATTGCAAAAAAAAAAATGAATCCTTTTTTGTATATGGTATGAGTCTAAGTCTCATACCATATACAAAAAATTAACTGAAAATTGATCATGAATTTAAATGTAAAATGTAAAACGATAAAACTTTTAGGGGAAAAAAGCATAGAAGAAAATCTTCAGGATCTAAAACCAAGACAAAGCGTTCTTTGATTTGACACCAAAAACATGCTCCATAAAAGGAAAAGTAGATATATTGTACATTATCAATCAAAATTTTAAACTTTTGCCTATGAAAAACTGTTAAGAGGATGAAAATGATAAGCTGCAGACTGAGAAAACATATGCAAATCACAGATCTAATAAAAGACTCATTTGGAATATATAAACTCAAAACTTGACAGTAAAAAGCAAGCAATCCAATGAGAAAATGGGCAAAAGACATGAAGAGACATTGAACCAAAGTGTATACATACAGATGGCAAATAAGCACACGCAAAAAAGATGTTGTTGGGAAAATTAAAGCCACAGTGAGCTATCACTGCACACCTATCTGAGTGGCTAAAAATAATCAGATAGATAGATTTATATCTATAGATGTATAGGTAGATCTATACATCTACAGATATATATCACAAATATCACCAAATGCCAGGGAGGATGCAGGAAACTAGAACACTCATATGTTGCAGGTGCAAATGTAAACGGTAGAGCTATTCTTGAAAACAGTTGGCAGTCTCTTTTCAACCTAGGCATGGAACTACCATATGACCCAGTAATTGCACTCCTGGCATTTATCCCAGAGAAATTAAAACTTATGTTTGCTCAAAAACCCGTGCACAAATGTTTATAGCAGCTTTATTTTCAATAGCCCAAAACTGGAAACAACCCAGGTATCCATCAACAGGCAAATGGTTAAACAAACTGTAGTACATCCATACCATGGAAAACTATTCAACAATTAAAAGGAACAGATTATTGATAAATGCTGCAACCTGGATGAATCTCCAGAGAATTATGCTGAATGAAAAAGCCAATCTTAAACAAATGCCTATTGTATTATTTCATTTATATATTGTTCTCTAAATGACAAAATTATGGAAATGGAGAACAGATTAGTGACTGCTCAGGGTTAGGGAAGGGGTGGAGTTGGAAGGAAAGTGGATGTGGCTGTAAAAGGGCAACATGAGGAATGTGTGTGAGGATGGAAATGTTCTGTATCTTGCCCATATCGATGCCAATACCCTAATGGTAATATTATACTACAGTTTGGCAAGATATTACCAATGGGGAAAAATAGGTAAGTGGTATATGGTATCTGTCTGTATTCCTATAATTACATGTGGACCCTAATTTATCTCCAAATCAGAAGTTTATTATAAAAATAATAGCCAGGCTGCATATCCCTGGTTTCCATTCTTTGGAACCAGGTGCTTCTCTTGCCTAGAGAAACAGTCAATTTCATCTCTGCTCTCTCTTCCCTACTGTGTAATCCTCATCAGCTGGCCCTGACTCTCTCTGCCACGGAAACCAGAAGTATCAAGGGGGGCTCTGGCTCTGTAAGTTCATCTCTTCTTTGGCCAGCATTACCGTCCCATGCCATTCCCGGAGAGCCACTTCCACTTCTGCCTCCATTCCAATTTAGTAGAGTGATCTGTGGATGCCTATTTTGAAAACACAAAGCTCAGAAAACAGTGATACAGAAGCAAACTACCAGAATTAAATGACTGGTAAATTGGGCTTCATTATTTTATTATTTTGAAAATTGCAAAAATGAATTCATTATCTCAACAAATAATTGATAGTTCCTAGTTGACAGACATTTTTTAAATGCCAGATATACCACAAAACTTATGGGTTTTAGTCTTTTAAGTTGATAGTCATTTAATTCTCTTGGAAAATGTAGAGCCATCACCTTTCTGTTTGCAGTACATGCTACCTCTCTTTCTTTCCTAATATTCACATAGCACAAATTTTTTTAATCATGTAAGTAGAATTAAGAAGACAAATGGTTGGTACACTTAGATTGCAAAATCTTTCTCTTGTTGAATGCTTGCTTATACCAGGTTAGCAAAACCATTACCAATATCATATGATATTTATGGTGCCATGGGACTTTGAGGGGAGAGGAAAAAGATGAACACAGACATGCTGGACTTACTGTTGAAATGTACAGATGCTCCCTTCATCACAAAATTAAAAAGGAGTTTTAAGAAATATTCCCTTTTGGCATTAATTTTTTTTTTTTTTTTTTTTGAGATGGAGTCTCGCTCTGTCACCCAGGTTGGAGTGTGGTGGTGTGATCTTGGCTCACTGCAACCTCTGCCTTCCAGGTTCAAGCGATACTCCTGCCTCAGCCTCCTGAGTAGCTGGGATTACAGGTGCGCACCACCACACACTGCTAATTTTTCTATTTTCAGTAGAGATAGGGTTTCACCATGTTGGCCAGGCTGGTCCCGAACTCCTGCCCTCAAGTGATCCACCCGCCTCAGCCTCTCAAAGTGCTGGGATTACAGATGTGAGCCACCATGTCCAACCTAAAGTTTCTTAAATTTGTTGTGGGCCAAGAGGGATGACACAGACACTAAATTCATCAAAGAAAGAAAACTAGAATAAATACATAAGGAGAAATAAGCAGAGATACACATACAGAACTTGGAAGTTATCTTTCTGCAAACGTGAACATATATCTACAGAAAAGCAAAGAGACTTAAACCTGAGAATGGGCAAAGGCCAGGGAACAAAGAGAATAGACAGCAAGGAGATACTTGTAAAGAGGGACACTTACAAAACTTTAAAGTAATGGACTTGAAAATTAAATTTAAAAATAGAGGATGGCTCACACCTGAGGCGGATGGATCACTTGAGGCCAGGAGTTCAAGACCAGCCTGGACAACATGGCAAAACCCCTTCTCTACTAAAAATACAAAAATTAGCTGGCCATGGTGGTGCATGCCTGTAATCCCAGCTATTCGGGAGGCTGAAGCAGGAGAATTGCCTGAACCCAGGAGGCAGAGGTTGCAGTGAGCCGAGATCGCACCACCGCACTCCAGCCTGGGCAACAGAGCAAGACTCCATTTCAAAAAAAAAAAAAGTAGAGGAAACTACCAAGTTAAAATAGGGTTGAAAACAGTATGGCAGTTCTTCCAAAAGTTAAACATAGAGTTACTATGTGACCCCAAAATTCCACTCCTATGTGTGTACCCAAGAGAACTGAAAGCATATCCACATAGAAACTTGTGCATGAATGCTCATAGCAGCATTATTCGTCATAGCCAAAAAGTGGCCATCAACTGATGAATAGTTTTTTTATTGGTATAACCATACAACAGGGCATTATTCAGCCATAAAAGGAAGGAAAGTATTAAGATACAGCAGTGATGGACCTTGAAGACATTACGCTAAATGAAATGAGGCAGACGACACAAAGACTCATATATTGTATCACTCCGTTTATATGAAATGTTCAGAGAATAGGCAAATCCATAAAAACAGGAAGCACATTAGTAGTTGCAAGGGGATGGAGTAAGAGGGAATTGAAACTAACAACTACCAGGTTCTTTTTGGAGTGGTGGAAATGTCCTAGAATTCAATGATGATGATGATTGTGCAGCACTGCAAATATACTAAAAACCACTGAATTGTACACTGTAAAATGGTGAATTTTATATTCTGTGAATCGTATCTCAATAAGAAGTCAATGAAGTGCTGATACATGCTACAACATACATGAATCTTGAAAACATGCTAAATGAAAGAAGTTGATCACAAAATATTACGTATTACCTGATTCCATACATATGCAATGCCCCAAATCAGTGAATTTCTGGAAAAAGAAAGTAGATTAGTGGTTGCCTATAGTGAGGGAAGAGGATAGGATTATGGGGTGGATACCTATAGAGTAAGGGCTTCTTTTTTGGATAATGAAAGTATAAGGCCAGGCACCGTGGCTCACGCCTGTAATCCCAGCACTTTGGGAGGCCAAGGTGGGCAGATCATGAGGTCAGGAGTTCAAGACCAACCTGGCCAACATGGTGAAATCCCATTTCTACTGAGAATACAAAAATTAGCCGGGTGTGGTGGCACATGCCTGTAATCCCAGCTACTGTGGAGGCTGAGGCAGGAGAATCGCTTGAACCAGGGAGGCGGAGGTTGCAGTCTGCCAAGATTGTGCCACTGCACTCTAGCCTGGGCAACAGAGAGACACTCCATCTCAAAAATATATATATATATACATATATATATATATAAAACTATATAGTGGTGATGGTTGCACAACTCTGTAAATACACTAAAACACAGTAAATTGCACACTATAAAAGGATGAATTGTAAGGTGTGTGAATTATATCCCAAAAAAGCTGTTATTTTTTAAATTAGGGTTAAATAGCATTCCCTCAGAAGATATTTATATTAATCAGTTCAACAAATTATTGTTGATCACCACATTTTTAGCATTCTGCTTATATTATGGGCATCAACAGAAGTGCAAATCATGGTACCTGCACTCAAGGGGTCTGCATTCTATTTGAGGAGGAATATTTATGTGCAGGAAACAACATAAAATAGTGTGTCTTTGGAGGCCTAAGTGTACTGATTATAGTACCTGAAGGAATTAAGGAATTAGAAAAATCCATTAAGACTTTAAAAAGACAAGGTTTGGGGAAGCTTTGTGGAGAAAATGATTCTCCAGCCTTGACCGAGAAGTTGGAATTTGATCAGGGAAATGAAAGTATTCCAAGAAAGAGAAAAGATTAATGTTGAGAATGAACATGATATGTGGGCGTTGTAGATTTAGTGAGGCAGCAACGTACAGTCTATGTGAGTAAACTCTAATGCCATATAATGCTGCTTGAAAAATTATAGTAAGCCTTGGAAGCCAGGCAGAGTTTGGTCCAATGAAGTAAAATGAGAAGACACTTGCCAGGTGCAGTGGCTGACACCTATAATTCCAGCATTTTGGGAGGCCAAGGTGGAAGGATCACTTGAGCCCAGGAGGTCAAGGCTGCAATGAGCTGTGATCACACCTCTGCACTCCAGCCTGGGTGACAGAGTGAGATCTTGTCTCAAAAAAAGAAAAAGAAAACACTGATAAGGAGCAAAAAACACGTCCCATTGTCAGAGAGCTTAAAGATGAAAGGCAATGATATATGGATGAAAGGAAGGAGAAAGAACCCAGAGTGAGGGCTACTAACTAGAAATTTATAGGGCAGGAATCTACACATAGACAGGAAGAGTGGATGTAGGAATGGAAAGTGAAAAAACCATATAAAAAAGTTCAAAGCAGATATTCATTCATACTATCAAATGCTTATTGAGCACTTTTTTTTATACGAAGGCAGCATGCTAAGTCCTGTAATGGCACAAGTACTGTCCTACAGTGCACAAAACATTAACCCTTTCCTCAATGCATTTGCAGTTCTACTTGGGAGAAGAGACAGACACAAAAGAAGGCAGTGATAAAGAAAGTCTTTAGGAATGGATGATTGGCTTGATATGGGAATGGAAGAGGAGGACGGATCAAAGATAAGATGCCCAAGAGATTCGTGGTGTCATTGAAGCTGGGGGAGCATCATTTGAAGCGTTGGCAGGACCATTAGTCTGAAGGAAAGTACCCAACACAACACTACACTAAGCTGGTGAAATGATTAATTTATTCAGCAAGTAATTATCAAGTGTTTACTACTATGCACCAGGCCAGGCCCTGTTAAGACACTGTGGATACTGGATAATGGGGAGGGAAAATCAAAAACTCTGCTGTTATCCAACTCATGGATTCTCATGGACCAAAAGAATGAATGCTGTTTGATAAGAGGTGAAAGATCAAGCAAGCTGCCAAAATGAATGAATACCTGATTCACAGGCCTAATTTGGGCAGCAGACAACCAAGAATAAATTCCAGTGATTTTGTCTGCTGTAACAAAGTTGTGTGTAAGTACTTTTCTTGTCTGTATTACATAAGCTGATAAGAAGAGACAAGCAAAGGGATGGAAGATCGTAGAAGTACACCATTGAGGTCCTGGTACAAATTTAGGGCAAGTAATATCTATATTTAGGATCGCCTAGTAATTTTCAGTGGCAGCTCATTTTTACATCTTTTTGTTTTTTTAATTGTGGAAAGGCCACTTTAATTCTTTGTTGCCAATGCAGATGGAATAGCATTTGCTTCATTTTTCAGAATAACCTCCAACTGAATGAGGCAATTTGGGCTTTGTTCGCTTTTGCTAGTTTGAGATTGTTGACCTCCCAGATTGAGTATCTCAAGCCATGGCTGGTGCTTGCTGGCCCAGAGTTATGCATAGCACTCCAGTTTTTTTCCTCAAATAATTCTACATCGCTGGGATGAATTTAACCAGAGTCATTATTTGTATAATATTAAGAAAGTAACTCAGGGAAATATTTGTTTGATTTCCAAGTAAAGAAGACATTTCCAAGCATAAAAGCAAAGAAAGAGGCGTAAAGGAATGACTGATAGCCCTGACTACATAAAAATATTTTAGTATAGTATTTAATGATGAAGAAAACCCTTCATGACATGTTGCTATGTTTAAAAAAAAAAACAGCATGGACAATATAATTCAATTTTGCAAAATCTGTGTCTGAGAGTTATATAGATATATACCTGAAAAAATGCCAAATGTTAAGAGGATAGGATCATGGGTAATTTTTATTTTCTTCTTTATGCTTTTCTGAATTTCCCAAAATTTTCTACATAAAACATGTCAAAAATGACTATGTTTTTAAAACTAAACTCAGTTACACTTGAGTCATATATTTCTACAGGTTTTTAGAATCAGCAGTTGAATTCTATTTAATTCAGTGGCAGACCAAAGATAAAGCAAGGGCTTGTGAAAAAAATGTTTGGGACTAAAATGGCCTGAAATGGAAAGTTCTCCTAGACATTCAAGATGTGTAATATACAGGTGGATCTAATCTGATCCTGTTACAGAAAGGCAGCAGTACAAAAAAAAAGAAAGAAAGAAAAGAAAAGCAATAAAACATCCTTAGTTCTCCAAGTGAGCCACAATATTCGTCTGCTGTCTATGTAATGTGAAACCTCACCCTTCCAGGCCCAGTTTGATTATTGGAAAACCATCTCTATTGCACATTCCCACCCATCTACACTCAGCACTGCAGTGATGGCTAGTCCTAGTGCCAACATCTGGCATGTGATTCAGATGTACTATGCAGATAATTCAAATAAAAATAAGAATAGGAGACTTTCAGGGAAGCAGGTTATTTTCCAGGCAGAGCAAGTAGTAATATGTGAGGGCTATGGTGGCTTGTCTGTTTAGGACAGAGCTCTAAGAATGACTTAGAGCTGTGGTTGTAGGAGAAGTCCTCCAACTGGGAAGTCTTTCCAGAAGGGGAAGGCTCTTCTCCCAGGATCCAAAAGCTCTCCAGGGAATAGTCCTTTTAGATAATCATTTCTTTCAGTCTCATTATGTCTTGCTGCTCATTAAAGGTAAAATATAAGCCCTCAGATATTGGCATGAAACACCAAGGTCTTGGTTAAGAAATAGATCACTAAAAATAAACATTTTTAAGAAGAGAACTTAAATTGCATGTATGTGCCAAAAAACAGGGAATAAATAATTGAGACAGCTACTAAGCCCAGATCAAGTATTTAATGAGTTCAGCTGAGTAAGCAAACACGTCTTTGTTCTTAATTACCTAATGGAAAACAGCTCATCATATGAAAATGATCTTCATTTTTTAAATTGTCTGACTTTGGTTCACTGCCATTCTGAGTAATTATGATATTTTGGTTTGCTTTTTCCTGGCCTTCAGTACCGTTAGTTCCCTATGTTCTCCCATGCTCACTCTCCCCAATCTCCTTCATTCTTCACATCCTCCAGCCTATCTCTTTCTCCCTTCTATCCAATTTATAATGCCTTGAACATAGCAGAGTTTTGATTCAATATTTGTTTAGTTTCAGTTTGACTAAACTGAAATCCATTGCATTAGTTGTACTCCGCTACCTAATAATAGTGAGTGTTCTGGCCATTGTGTAGACAGACAATGCTTGCTTTCCACCAGTAGCACCAGACTATAAGAGTGGCGACGCAAGCTGAAGCAGGACAGAGCAATCTTCATAATCAATGAGAGAAATTGTTTGTTCTGTGATCCTAAGAGCTTTTGTCACAATATTAAAAACTCTCTTACTTTGTTATACATGTATTGGGAAATGATTTTAAGTAGTAAAACTAATATTTAGTATGCTACATTTTAAATCATGAGAAATACTGTGAATTAAAATGTCTTATTTCTTTGTAAAAAAAAAAAAAACCTTATAAAGGGTAGTTTGGATTCTGCTCATTATCTTCTCTCTGTATAGCTTACAATATGAAATAAGCATCTTTCATAAAAAATTTGCCTTGGCAGATTGTCATACTCCTCTCTTCACTGAATCAGCTTCCAATATTTTTTTTTCCTTTGTACTTTCAATGTCACTAAATATCTTACTTTAATGTGAAGTGTTGCCAGGTCACTTCTTCTGGAATATCATCATCCTTTTCATCCCAACCACTTGCCTCATCTGTATTGGTAAGTTGGTCCTCACTGTATTCCTGTGGCTGCATATTTAGGGCTGAATGCTGCAGTGTCAACATTCCTAGTCAGCTATTTGTTCTAAGCTCCATTTATATTTGGGTTCAGATCTCACCTCCAGCATTAGGACTTTTCATTTCTTTGCCACACTTTGACCTTAGTTGGACAATTTCCTCTTTCCACCATCCATTATTGTAAATTACCTTGTAGATTTATCACCGGGAAACAAGGACACAACACAACTACACACTTTGCTGTCTGTGTGTAAACTGATTATGACATGCACAGTAGTAACCAACCAACCACTGACAGACTTTCAAAGAAATAGTAGAATCGATCACAGATCTTGATGTTCATTTTTATTTATATAGTGATTTGTAGCAGTGGTAACCAAAATTCACACTTCTGTGGGAGGACTGGTGTTATTTAACTAAAGTGCAGTAACAAATTTGCGTATATAAGAGCCATGCAAAGTGAAGACATCTGTACTTTCTTTTTTGGTGGGTAAAATATCCTTACAGATTAGATCTTCACAATACCAAAGTTGTCCTGGCTTCTTCTCATGAGCAAATACAACCAATGAATCACTGTTGTTAGGCTATCTCTGTGTGAAATGTGAAGTGGCATTACTTAGGAAAAAGAATAGACATGTATCTAGTAGTATATTCTTCCTGGTGACACAAAACATTTCAAATATTTATGTCTTTTATTAGAAAATGTAGATTAATTGACAACATTTTCTAGTCTTCACCTGCCCTGTTAGATTAGTCACTCTGGGTGGTTCTAAGTATAACTAAGTATAAAAATAACTAGAATATACAAGATGAGGAGATCATTTTCAGTTTTTCACCCTTCATTTATGAAGGCTTTTCTTCTCGTTACTTTCAAACTGTTATTTGATTGACCATTTTGTATTTAATGAGCATCTTGTAGTGTGATGTCAGCTATCTTTATAGATTAAGCTCCCCTTTGAAAAAAAAAAAAAAGACTTCCCTGTAAACTCTCCCCGACTCCAATTAATCCTTCTGATATTGAACTTAAAATACCTCCTTTGTGTTGAGATGCACCCATTTTGGTGCCGCAGTGTTTACCTGTCCTAAGTGATATTCCTGTCCTGTCCAGTCCAGTTGAGGCTGGTCTTCAGCTTGATGGTGACTGTGCCCCTTTCTTTGGCCTTAGCTGTAACAGGCTTCGTTCTGCCAGTGTGTCCTGCATTGGATGTGTGGTTATTTTTAGGTCCTCTGCAGTGATTGTAAAGTAAAAATAGAAGAAAGTTTTAAAGCTACCTTTTTAAAAGCCATTAACACCAATCCTCAAAAAAGTGATCTCCATATTCCATGCTGTCGTGAACTCTAAGAAAGCAACATCCAACCACGTAAATCCGAAAGCATTGAAAAGGAGGGAAACCCTTTACCTCACTTTGTCATGCCACACAAAGGTATTAGTCATGGCAAAATTTGTCTTTGATTTTAACCAAAGTTTATTTGGTGAATTCTGATCTATAACATGTACATAAGTATGCAGAGGCCAAAATAGTCTTGGCAGATGGTGAATACCAAATAGATTCATTCTATGTCTTTCTTAATTAACTTCAGAAATGCCCCAATCAGTTCCAAACTTATCATTTGCCTGGCAGAAGATAATACTAAAAACTTTCCTTAATATCTTTTAATTGAAAAAATTGCTTTGGTGAAGCCTCTTTAAAATAAATTTAAGTGAGGTGATGCAGTACCTAGGGACCGCCACACTGAGGCGTGTGGTGCATTGTTTTGCAACTGGCTTTCAGATCCCGACTACTTAAGTCTTCCTCATAAGCAACAATAGTAATAAAGAAATTAAACTTTGTAGGTCCAGATGCAACTTGATTATTGGGCATCTCCTTTTCAATGTGTATGGAGGGTATGTATCGATTGCTAAAAATAGTTCTACACGTTAGAAGAAAAGCACACCCCTGTGTTCTTCATGGTTATCATACGTTAGAATAACAGGAAATAGAAAGACACATGGTTACGCTTCTTTTAGAAACCCCTACCTAAACCATAAAAGACAAATGATCTGTGTCCTATTATTTAAGGCACTCAAGCAAGGAATTCTCCTAAATGTCCTGTTCAGTATTTAACAGTCATCACGTCGTGATGATTCTTGCTTTGTGTGACCAGATGGAGAATAGCTGAAATTCTTAGAAAGTTACACAAATCACAAATACAGCATATGCAATACAATGACACCCTGCTTGTTTGTCAGAGGAAGAACACGTTCTGACAAGTCTTGGAAATTAAACTGTTTCCAGAATAGAATACTAGAGAACAGCTTCTTTGATTAATATATTATTTAGAAATGAAAAAATTTTTAATGATGTTAATGGCCTCAAAATATATAAAACAAAAATTGACAGCATGTAAGAGAAACCAATAAGGCCAAAATAACAATATGAGGTTTTAACACAATTCTCAGTGGTTAAAATAGCAGACAAATTTTTAGTAAGAATATAGGTAATACAAACAATAATAACATAATCCAATGAACACATATAGTATCTTTACCCAATAATTAGAGAATGTATATTTTTTTCAAGCACAATTGGAACATTCACAACAATTGATTATATTCTAGTCCACAAAGCAAGTATCAACAAATACCAAATAATCTGTTAAAAAATCACATTCTCTAACTGTAATACAGTGTCAGAAATCATTTATTTTAAAAAAATGATTAACACATATTTAGAAAAAAACATTTATAAGTAAAATTTAAATCAAGGAAATTCAGTATTTAGAACTGAATGGTAACAAAACTACTATGTAGCGTAGGTGATTTCATCTTGATAGACATATAGAATGCAACTAAGCTAGTATTAAAGGGAAATTTATAATTTTAAATCAATATATGAGAAAAGAATAAAGTCTCCAAGTTAGTGAGCCAATCTTTCCACTCACAAGAAATTAGAAAAGGAACAGAAATGTAAATGACAGGTCAGATCTGGTAGCTCATGCCTGTGATCCCAGCATTTTAGGAAGCTAAGAAGGAGGATTGCTTGAGCCCAGGAGTCTGAGACCAGCCTGGGCAACATAGGGAGACCCTGTCTCCACAAAAAAAAGAAAAAAAGAAAAAAAACACTCCTATTCAACATAGTGTTAGAAGTTCTGGCCAGGGCAATCATGCAAGAGAAAGAAATAAATGGTATTCAATTAGGAAATGAGGAAGTCAAATTGTCCCTATTTGCAGATGACATGATTGTATATTTAGAAAACTCCATCGTCTCATCCCAAAATCTCCTTAAGCTGATAAGCAATTTCTGCGAAGTCTCAGGATACAAAATCAATGTGAAAAAATCACAGGCATTCCTATACACCAATAACAGACAAGCAGAGAGCCAAATCATGAGTGAACTCCCATTCGCAATTGCTACAAAGAGAATAAAATACCTAGGAATACAACTCAAAAGGGATGTGAAGGACCTCTTCAAGGAAAACTACAAACCACCACTCAACGAAATAAAAGAGGACACAAACAAATGGAAGAACATTCCATGCTCATGGATAGGAAGAATCAATATCATGAAAATGGCCATACTGCCCAAAGTAATTTATAGATTCAATGCCATCCCCATCAAGCTACCAATGACTTTCTTCACAGAATTGGAAAAAACTACTTTGAAGTTCATATGGAACCAAAAAAGAGCCCACGTTGCCAAGACAATCCTAAGCCAAAAGAACAAAGCTGGAGGCATCATGCTACCTGACTTCAAACTGTATACAAGGCTACAGTAACCAAAACAGCATGGTACTGGTACCAAAACAGAGATAGAGACCAATGGAACAGAACAGAGGCCTCAGAAATAACACCACACATCTACAACCATCTGATCTTTGACAAACCTGACAAAAACAAGCAATGGGGAAAGGATTCCCTGTTTAATAAATGGTGCTGGGAAAACTGGCTAGCCATATGTAGAAAGCTGAAACTGGATCCCCTCCTTACACCTTATACAAAAATTAATTCAAGATGGATTAAAGACTTAAATGTTAAACCTAAAACCATAAAAACCCTAGAAGAAAACCTAGGCAATACCATTCAGGACATAGGCATGGGCAAGGACTTCATGACTAAAACACCAAAAGCAAAGGCAACAAAAGCCAAAATAGACAAATGGGATCTAATTAAACTAAAGAGCTTCTGCACAGCAAAAGAAACTATCATCAGAGTGAACAGGCAACCTATGGAATGGGAGAAAAATTTTGCAATCTACCCATCTGACAAAGGGCTAATTGCCAATCTACAAAGAACTTAAACAGATTTACAAGAAAAAAACAATCCCATCAAAAAGTGGGCAAAGGATATGAACAGACACTTCTCAAAAGAAGACATTTATGCAGCCAAAAGACACATGAAAAAATGCTCATCATCACTGGTCATCAGAGAAACGCAAATCAAAACCACAGTGAGATATCATTCTCACACCAGTTAGAATGGCGATCATTAAAAAGTCAGGAAACAACAGATGCTGGAGAGGATGTGGAGAAATAGGAACACTTTTATTTACACTGTTGGTAGGAGTGTAAACTAGTTCAACCATTGTGGAAGACAATGTGGCGATTCCTCAAGGATCTAGAACTAGAAATACCATTTGACCCAGCCATCCCATTACTGGGTATATACCCAAAGGATTATAAATCATGCTACTATAAAGACACATGCACACGTTATGTTTATTGCGGCACTATTCACAATAGCAAAGACTTGGAACCAACCCAAATGTCCATCAATGATAGACTGGATTAAGAAAACATGGCACATATGCACCATGGAATACTATGCAGCCATAAAAAATGATGAGTTAATGTCCTTTGCAGGGACATGGATGAAGCTGGAAACCATCATTCTGAGCAAACTATCACAAGGACAGAAAGCCAAACACCACATGTTCTCACTCATAGGTGGGAATTGAACAATGAGAGCACTTGGACATGGGGTGGGGAACATCACACACTGGGACCTTTCTTGAGGTGGGGGTCAGGGGAAGGGATAACATTAGGAGAAACACCTAATGTAAATGACGAGTTAATGGGTGCAGCAAACCAACATGGCACATGTATACCTATGTAACAAACCTGCACATTGTGCACATGTACCCTAGAATTTAAAGTATAATTAAATATATATATTCAGAAAAAAAATTAAATATTTAGCCAAGTGGCTCCTGCCTGAAGTCCCAGCTACTTGGGAGGCTGAGGCAGGAGGATCACTTGAGCCCAGGAGTTTGAGGCTGCAGGGAGCTATGATTGCACCACTGCACTCCAGCCTGGGTGACAAAGCAAGATGTCTCCAAAAAAAATAAAATTGTTAAGTCAACAACAACAAAATGTTGAAGAGCAGAAGTCAATAAAATAGAAAACAAGGATATATCTTTCTTAGTGTATCTTTGTTTTGTATTTCATTAACTTCTGCTCTAGGTCTAAATGATCTCAGAGCTGAGTTCTACCATTCAGGGAACTAATAATTCAAATATATTAAAAAATATTCTACAAATATAATTTTTAGATACCCCCAAATCACAATAGGGTAATATAACCCTTGTAGCAAAACCAGACAAGGACAAAATACGAAAGAAAATCATACACTTAGCTCATGTGGAAATGTGGATATTAATACAGTCATGCATTGCTTGACAACGAGGATATGTTCTGGGAAATGTGTCATTAAGCGATTTCATCATTGTGTGAACATCATAGAGTGTATTTAGGCAGACCTAGATGGTATTTTATTTATGTATATTTTTTCATGTGGAAAACTAAATGCCCCAGCATCACTGCTGAATTTCAGCCATTTTCCCTATTGATCTGCAATGCAAATATCAAGTGTCACATAGCAGATTTCTCTACATGTTCCATTATAATCTTGTGGAACCACAGTGGCATATGCAATCCATTGTTGACCAAAACATAGTTATATAGTGTATGACTGCATTAGCAACCTGAATCCAACCAACATATTAAAAATACACATCATAACCAAATGGGCTTATCCCAGGAATACAAGGATGGTTTAACAACAGAAAATTATTTGACACATCATAACCACCAAATGATTATGACAATACAGGAAGAAAAATCATTTGCTAAAATTCAACAAACATTAGTGACAAAAACAACCTAAGTATAAAACAGAACCTCCTTAATGTGTTCAACCTTGATTTCAAAATTTATGTGAACAGGGAAGGGTCAAAAATAGTCACGATAATTTTAAACTCAAAAAACATGGGGAGACACATCCTACCAGACTCATCAGATTCTATATAAACCATGGTGTGAGTTTGGTGAATTGTTATAGACCAGAGTGCATTAATGCAATTCCATCCACAAATGGAAACTTGTTCTTTGGCATAGGTAACCTGTGCACTCACTGCAGATAGGAGTGTTTACTGATTTAATAAAATATGGCAACATTTAGCATAATTAAAAACATGTAAATCCATGACCCAACAAATCCATTCCTGGCTATATGTCATAAACAAATTCTCATATGTCTAGGAGAAATGTGCAAGCATATTTATTGCAATATTGTAACAGTGAAATACCAAACTCGATCTAACTGTCCATCAACAAAATAACTTGTGTATTTACCTATAATGGAATACCATTTAGCAGTTAAAATGAATAAATCCTCAACTTAATAAACATCAAAAATATATTGGGAGGAAAGCAGATCACAAATTAACATATCTCACTTACATATAATGTTAACGCATACACACAATATCATACATTGTTCTCATGCTACATATATATGTAGCAATACATACAATCATGCATGGAAAAGATAATGTCAAACTTAGGATAGGGATTACCTTGGTGGAGGGAAAGAAAATGGGATCAGGAAGTAATAAAAAGGGAGTTTTTGTTCATAATATCATAATATCATAAACTTTTTACAGAAAAGTAAGGAGAAAAGAATAGAGTCTCAATGCAGTAGGTTCCAAGGTTTGAGGCTGCTACTAATTAGACAATTAAGTGACATGCAGCTGGTCTGTGCTATGATCTATCGTGTAAAGCTGTCAAATAGATTTAGGCAGTTATTCTGTCCACAATTGAATGGAATCTAGAAACAGGTGGTTATACAAATCCTATCTATGTTGTTGCTTTCTTAATCAGCCTAAAACTGTAGCCAGATCTTAATTACGATTAAGAGGCTGCCCAATTGATCTCTTTTAACAGCTCTGCTAAAAGATTATTGATAATAAAGAGTTTAATTCAGACAGAAGTCTTAACAGAGAATTTACAATGTCGAAGAGTAAACTTCATGTTAGTTTATGACTTTTTAAGCCACAGTATTTGGTAGTTCTCGTGGATAGAAAGGATATCTCACACTCTTTTTTCCTCTTTTGGGGACCAATTTAAAAGAAAAATCTCACCTTTGTCTTTTAGGCTCTTCTAACATATAAGAGTGACCCAGCCATGAGAAAAATGTTGACTCATCTATATTTCTATATCATGCCTGTGTTTAACGTCGATGGATACCATTTTAGTTGGACCAATGTAAGTCACTTTGCCTACCCAGTTGAAAAGAGGACTAAATAAATCATAGAAAACAGAGTCACAAACTTCCAGGACAGGAAGGAAGCTGGACAGGCAGTCAGCTGAGTGATTCCAGAGATGCAAAAGAGGCCTTCACTCTTTCCCCAATCAGAGCACCAACAATTAGATTTCATTTTCACATCTAGATTTTGTAGAGATTTCACATAAATAAAGATTCCTTCTTCCAAATAAATTGTGAAAAATCACTAGTCTAGTCCAGCCCATTCAATTTTGCCTATAAAGAAATGGGGCCAAGAGAAGGCAAAAAGGCCGGGCGCGGTGGCTCACGCCTGTAATCCCAGCACTTTGGGAAGCCGAGACGGGCAGATTACAAGGTCAGGAGATCGAGACCATCCTGGCTAACACCGTGAAACCCCGTCTCTACTAAAAATACAAAAAAAAATTAGCCGGGCGCGGTGGCGGGCGCCTGCACTCCCAGCTACTCGGGAGGTTGAGGCAGGAGAATGGCGTGAACCCGGGAGGTGGAACTTGCAGTGAGCCGAGATCGTGCCACTGCACTCCAGCCAGGGCGATAGAGCGAGACTCCGTCTCAAAAAAAAAAAAAAAAAAAAAAAAAAAAAAAGAGAAGGCAAAATACAGGAAGTTTGTAGCAGAAATTGGAGCATGAACCTGGGTCTCCACTACTAATCCAGTGCTCTTTTTCACTCCCTGGGCTTGTCTATTCACAGGAGAACTCTCCCCTCAGTGGTATGACTCGTTCATTGATTGAGCTATTAAAATGCATGCGAATAACCTTTTAAGTATTTTTCTCAGCACCTGTTTTCTTAATTATGTCTAGGATCGATTTTGGAGAAAAACAAGGTCAAGGAACTCAAGGTTTCGCTGCCGTGGAGTGGATGCCAATAGAAACTGGAAAGTGAAGTGGTGTGGTAAGTTTGGGACCAACTGGGATCCAGATCCAAAGGTTTCTGCAGGTTTTACTCTGCAAAATATGAGTCCAGAGGACTCTCATGGGAGACTCATGTTTTTCTGTATGTGAAAACCTGGTAGAGAAAGGTACAGATACGTACATGATAGCTGTAATTGGCAAAAGAAAATGAAAGGATTCTTTTTTAATATATAAAAATCAAGGATTTTAAATATGTCAATTCGGTCCTGAAAACTGAAAATTTAAATACATATGTAAAAGCAGCAAACTGAGGAATATTTGTCATTCCCCAAATTAAAACATGAACCGTGGTGTAGTATAATTCTGGTTAAATCTTTTTATCCTTTTCATACAAGCGCCACTGATGCTGCATTCATCTGTCTGTCGTGGTCAGAGCTGTCACGACCTTGTCTATATTCTACCACTCTGCTGGTCATACGTGGATTGACCATGCACATTGGGAATGTATTTCTGCTGCGTTCCATGTTTCATTAATAATCACCTTTAAAATAAAAGGAAGATGTCATTTTAAGGAAGGAAACCCTTTTACTGAAGAAAGAAGGAGGCAAGTGTCAGGGAGAAATGAGAAAATTAGTCATGGCTAGTTTACTTGCAGCAGAAAAAGGAAAGGATGGAAAATTATTATCAAAATGCAGTTGTTGGGAGCTGCCTTTGTATTGAGTCTTTCTGTAGGTCCCTCAAAATATAGACCCTTGTGTAATGGAAATCCTTCCTTTAGTCCCTTAGAAATGAGGCCTATTCCACATTCACTCATTCTACAATGAGGGTTAGGTTCTATGTGAGATGCCAATCCTCCCATCCCACTAGCATCAGCTAGAATAACTGGGCGTGGGCTTTGATTCCTTCCACACATCCCTCCAAGCAAGAGGCTTCAGTCAATTAGAATTGGCAAATAAGAACATGACATAGCTAAAAGAATATGGCTCTAAAATAAGACAAATGTAGTCTGAGTCTACCATTACTAGCTCAGTAATTTGGGCAATTTTATTTAATCTATGAAAGTATAATGCCAACCACCTCATGAGGTTCTTATAGAGACTAAAGGAATTTATATATGTGAAATGTCTAATTTAGTTCCTAGCTCCAAACTGGATCTAAGTATCAGTAACCTATCCCTTGTTCCCTGACCCCCAGAACAGTCAGTTCACCTCTAAGCCTCAGATCAGTTGGTGAAACAGCCTCTTTTCTTCACGGGAATGTTGTGATGATGAGCAATAATGTATACTTAAAAGTACTTGCATTTATGAAGGGAAAAAAACCATTGTATAAATACTATGATGTGGTATTATAGATGACTATTTCTATTTAGAAATTGTTTTCTCCAACCTATACTGAGACAACAAGCACATTAACTCCTGAAATCCACTAACTTAAAAAAAACTTTTCACTTTCCCTTCTCTCTGATGGGGCCATTTTCCATACTCATAAACACAGGGATGTTTCGCTTGTTAGTGGAGACTCGCATCCACATATATGTCATATGCATGCCTACAGGCATCTGCATGAGTGCTCTGGATGGGTAATTGAGCTGAGTAACTCTAGCAGCAGCCAGCTCTGCCTATGTAAACTTAGACTCCTGTTTATATCAGGTTGCGAGTAAGGTCTTGCTTCCCTTTGTTGTTCTTCCTTTACCCGGCTTGCTTCCTTCATACACATGCCTTCTTTGGTTTTTCAGTTTCAGCTGCAGACCCAACTAGAATTCCTTTGATTCTTCCCAGTTTTGAATCGTTCTGATTTTTTCTGTGAGCCAACACTCAAGATATACAAGGGATTATGTCTAATGCAGTTGCAAAATGATCTTGATAGACTGTTGGAAGTGATGGGGAAGTGCAGGCAGCTTGGCTGGTACTGTGTCAGCTGCAAGGTCTCCAGAGTGGATTCAGCTGATCCGATAGGCAGGCAGCCAAGTGTGACCTGCCTCCCTCCCAGGGTCAGGTCCATCCCCCCGCAGTTATGTGCTGCATGAAGGGGACAGGGAACTACAATGTGGGAATCACTCTGAGGTCAGGGGTATTGAGGTAAGTATGAAATTCCCTAAAATGAACCTCCAAATAAACATCCATAGCATAAATGACATAGAAATGCCCAGATGATTGAAAACACTGTAGGGTCAGCATGGAAGTGACAAAAACAGCTCTTTCTTTCTCTTAAGTGAGTGATTCTTGAAATTAAAGAGCAGAACATGAAACTGCTTTTTACCGTGCAGAATCTGTGGATCCCCGTGTGATAGTGGTTATGCTTTAGTGCGTGCATGTGGAATAGTCCAGCATGCAAGTACAGACAGGCATACTTTTTGAATACTTCATAGCTCCCCTGAGGGTGTTTCACCCATAAGATGAATATCACTGGTCTGAAAGTCCCCCAGAAGGACTCGACAAGTCAGAGTAGTGGTAGGAACCAGGAATAAATGCATAAATTTCTTTCATTCATTTGCCAAAGTTAATCGAGCACATTCTCTCTGTGAAGCACTGTGCTTTTTTCTTTCCTCTGTGCACTCTTTTTAAAATATGCTGTAAGCACTGATTTTCCAAATTGGAACAAATCGATGAGAAAGGTAAAGGGTTTGGATAATATCCATACTTAATCTTTAACTTCTGAATAATTCAAGTGTTGCCTATTTAGAAAAACCTATGGAACATAAAACAATTTTGCAAATCATATATCTACTAAGAGACTTCTATTCAAAACATAGAAAGAATTCTCTCAACAATAAAAACACAAGTAACCCAATTTAAAAGTGCACAAATGATTTCAACAGATACTCTCCAAAAAAGATATATAAAAGAGAATAAGCACATGAAAATATGCTCAACGTCATTAGCCAATAGAGAAATATATATCAAAACCACAATAGGAGTAGGTACCACTTCGCATCTACTAAGACAGCTATAATAAAAAGACAATAACATGTGTTGGTGAGGGTGTAAAAAAACTGGGACATTCATACTTGCTGGTGAGAATGTAAAATGCTGCAGCCACTTTGGAAAACAGTTTGGCATTTCCCTAAAAAGTTAAAAACATATGACCCAGCAACTCCACTCTTAGATATATATATATATATACCCAAGAGAAATGAAAACATTTGTTCCCATAATGACTTGTACATGAATGTTCATAGTAGTATTATTCATAATAGCCAAAAAGTGGAAACAACCCAAATGTCTATCAACTGATGAATAGATAAACAAAATGTGGTATATTTATAGAATGGAATATTATTTGGGCATAACAAGAATGAAGTACTGATACATTCTGCAGCATAGATACTTAAAAATATTATGCTAAGTGAAAAAAGTCAGTCACAAAAGAGCAAATGAAATGTCCAGAATAGGCAAATCTATAGAGATAGAGAGTAGATTAGTGGTTGCCAGGGGCTGAGGAGAGGGGAAAATTAGGGAGTAACTGCTGAGGGGTAAGGGGTTTCTTTTGGGGATGATGAAAACATTCTAGAATGAGATGTGACAATTGTGAATATACTGAAAGCCATTGAATTGTACATTTTAAAAGGGTGAATTTCCTAATATGTGAATTATAGCTGATTATAAAGCAATAAAGCTATTATAAAAATATTTTTGTTTCTATTTAGGAGAAAGTTAGGCACTTATTGAAACATAATAACTCTTTAGAACACTGAGTTACCTAATATTATAAATTAGATATAATATGGAGAAAACTATACGATTTTTTTAGCAGCCAACCACATGTGCCCCTCTCTATATATGCCCTTTTCCGACCACCACCCTCCCACTCTATCCAAAAAAAAAAAAAAAGTGGAGCCGGGGGCTGTTCTGCTTGACCAATCATTTGGGTAGATCATCTGGAGTGAAGAGAGAAACCATTACAAATTAGGGGTTTTCAGCCAATCCCTATGAAATAACAATAGATGGCCACTGGCCTGCTTTCTAAAACGATGAGTTCCTCCAGCTGAGTGGCTTTTGTTTGGAGAGAGCTATACTAGCTGAGGACCTAAACTGAATTGTTCTGAAAATATAGAGATTTTCAGAGCCTAAATTTGGGGCAAAGAGAGCAATAAAAAGAGGTAATGTTGCTAGACTGTATGGAAAGAGACTTTAGTACTCAAAAATGCCTATAGTGGATTGCAATTAAACTTTGCTGTGAAGTATGCAAATTCTCCAGCATTTCACAACCACCACCACAGGTAATATTCAGTACAATCTACTTTACTAAGTGTAGGCCCAAGGGAAAACTCTCCCTTTGCCCTCTGAAGTTTTGCTGAAAATCAACTGACAAAAGGCAGATTCATAGGATGAAAGGCATACAAATTTTAACATGCATAGCATGAGGGAATCACAGAAGGATGATTACCCAATAATACAATGGGGTACAGAGGTTTATAAACCCTTCTTTATAGGGGTACGGAGAAATGTGGCAATTTGAGGCATGGTGAAAGATTTTTAGGGGAATTCAATGGACTTGAAGAATATACAGCAGACAATAGTTGATGACAGATGCCTGTCCAGGTGTGTTGACAAACCTCAGTCTCTACCTGCAATATGAGTTAAATTAATGAAAATTCAGAGAAAGGACTACAGGTAACTGTTTTCTTCTTTGGTGGGTCTGGACTTGAGCTAGATAAGGAAATATCAGCATAAAGCTTCTTCCAGGATCTGCTGTTCTTCAAAGGCCATTAATTGAAAATAATTAGCATGCTAGGGTGCTATATTGGGGGTGTCGATTTCTTTCTTTCTTTTCTTTTCTTTTAGACAGAGTCTTGCTCTGTCACCCAGGCTACAGTGCAGTGACGTGATCTCAATTTACTGCAACCTCTGCCTCCCGGGTTCAAGCGATTGTCCTGCCTCAGCCTCCCAAACTGGGATTACAGGCACCCACCACCACGCCGGGCTAATTTTTGTATTTTTAGTAGAGATGTTGGCCAGGCTGGTCTCGAACTCCTAACCTCAAGTGATCCACCTGCCTCAGCCTCCCAAAGTGCTGGGATTACAGGCATAAGCCACCATGCCCAGCCAGGGGTGTCAATTTCTAAGCCCCAACATAAGGATTTGTGGAATTGGATCTGCCCTCTGGGTAAGGAACGATCAGAAAAACCCAAAGTGTTTTTACTTTCCTTAGTACAACACTTCTGACACCAGATGTTTGAGGTTTTCTTGCTAAACCCCAAGCAACTCTGCAGTGGACACCAGCTGGGTGTCTTATAATTCAATTCAATTCTGACTCTATCTACCTAAAGTGAGTGTCTGATTCCTCAGGTTAAAGGCTCAGTCCCACAAGATTGCCCCCAACCTCAAATGTCAGTTACAAATGCCAGCTTGTGACCTGTACTTCTGACTGACTGGCTATAAATCAGGGTTCCCAAGACCCCCTCTTTCAATTCGATCTGCTACAATGATTCACAGAAACACTTTATATATGTTTATCAGTTTATTATAAAGGATACAGATAAACAGCCAGATGAAAGAGATGCATATAGCAAGGTATGTGGGAAGGGCATGAAAGCTCCATGCCCTTTCCATGGGCACCACCCTCCATGAACCTCCATGTGTCCAGCTATCCAGAGCTCTCTGAATCCAGTTCTTTTGGGTTTTTACAGAGGCTTGATCATGTGGGCATGCTTGATTAAATCACTGGCCATTGGCGATTGGCTTAACCTTAAGCCTTCCCAAGAGGTTGGGGAGGTGGCACTGAAAGTCCCAACCCTCTCATCATGCCTTGGTCTTTCAGTGACCTGTCCCCATTCTGAAGCTCCCTAGGGACCCCCAGCCACCAGTCATCCTATTAGCATACAAAGACACTTATCACTCCAGAGAGTCTAAAGATTTTAGGAGCTGTATGTATTCCAGGAAACAGGATGAAGACCAAATATATATTTCACAATATCACCCTGGGGATGTGATGAAGTGCTGAGTCTGGCTTCAAGGTAAGCTCAGGGAAAGAACTAATCCACATTAAATTTCAGAGGCATGGAACTCAGAGCAAGAATGCACTGCCTTAGAAGAGTGAATTTCTGTCACTGGAGATTAATAGACAAGCTCTGATCCAGGTAACTTCTGGCTGAGAATGACGTGTTGATGCGGATTAAACATCAACTAACTGGTCAAACTAGTCCCTTAAGACTCCTGCCAGCTCTGTTAGTGATGACTCTAACATACATTAATCCACTTTTATATCCAAATGAGTGTATTGAGCCCCTTCTATATTGCAAAGAGCTAGAAATTATATAAGAAAGTCTTGAAAGATTTAATGAGTTCACATCCCACTTCTAAGAAATTATTTGGGATCCTGGAGAAATACAAAGTGAAAAGATCTGTTGGCTTATAGTATTCTTTGCTTAACAACCAATTTAATATGAAAAGATATAAATTACCTAATATCTAACAAAGTTGGTAGAAAATTTTAAAACTAGAAGATGAATGAGCTAAACTGTAATGCTTAGTTATGCTTTTTTTTTCCCTTTTTTTTTTTTTTTTTGAGATGGAGTCTCCCTCTGTCACCCAGGCTGGAGTGCAGTGGCGCAATCTCAGCTCACTGCAAGCTCCGCCTCCCAGGTTCAGCCATTCTCCTGCCTCAGCCTCCCGAGTAGCTGGGACTACAGGTGCCCGCCACCACTCCCAACTAATTTTTTTGTATTTTTAGTAGAGATGGGGTTTCACCGTGTTAGCCAGGATGGTCTCGATCTCCTGATCTCATGATCCACCTGCCTCGGCCTCTCAAAGTGCTGGGATTAGAGATGTGAGCCACCGCACCTGGCCTTAGTTATGCTTTTTATAAAGGAAGTTAAGGACCTAGAATCCTGGATATGTAGAAATTTCGATCATAAGGATTTGCTCACCATTGTTGATACATGGCTGGCATTTCTTAAGGATTCATTATGTGCCAAGTAAGTGCTAAATGCTCAACACGAACTTCTCATTGGTAGATGCTACTATTATCCCTATTTGGCTGATGAAGAAACTAAGAGAGAAGTGAGGGAACTTACTCAAGATTATGAATTGAGCTCAAATGAAAAGTCAAATCTGACTGACTTCAGTGTCTGTTTCTAACCATAGTCTGACTCCTTAGGGATCAAGTTGCCATGAATGATTACTTTTACTCATTTGGTTAAAGAGTTAAACAATGTGTAACTGCAGAAGAGCAGTTTAGGTATCAGAATAACCATATGAATTGAACTGTTTTATCCAAAATGAAATAGACAAAAAAAAAAAGAGAGAGAGAGAGAGATTGGGAATGTATGGTAAGAGGGAAGTAGCGGAAGATCCCCCAGGTACTATTTCTATTTCTGATCTTGGACCACCACATACCATGCAAATAGTTTGAATTTACAAACCCATGAGATGTCAGACATATGGTTATGAATTCTCCAGGAAGACCTTTTTCTTTCCCAGCCAGAGTTTGGCATCTTCCCATGAAGGCAGATTTTTGTAGCCCACATTTTCATGGAAAGTGTCCTACTTTGGGGCAACATGTTGGCTCACACCTGTAATCCCAGCACTTTGGGAGGCTGAGGTGGGCAGATCACTTGAGGCCAGGAGTTTGAGACCAGCCTGGCCAACATGGTGAAACCCCATCTCTACTAAAAATATGAAAATTAGCCAGGTGTGATGACACATGTCTATAATCCCAGCTACTTGGGAGGCTGAGGCACAGGAATGGCTTGAACGGTTGCCGTGAGCCGAGATCGCACCACTGCACTCCAACCTGGGCAACAGAGCAAGACTCTGTATGAAAGAAAGGAAGAAAGGAAGGAAAGAAGGAAGGAAGGAAGGAAGGGGAGAGAAAGAAAGAGAGAGAGAGAAAGAGAAAGAAAGAAAAAGAAAGAAAGAGAGAGAAGGAAAGAAAGAAAGAGAAAGAAAGAAAAAGAAAGAAAAAAAGAAAGAAGGAAAGAAAAAAAGAGAAGGGAAGGAAGGGAAGGAAAGGAAAGAAAAGAAAGAGTCCTGCTCTGAGACTGCCAGGTGTGTGTCTGGGTCTTGCTCCCTTTTCCTGCAAACTGAGAACCCAAATACTGATCCCCTGCCTCCACCACATGTGGCCATTGAAACAAGCCTCCAGGTCAGAGACCAGCAAACATCCCAAGCAAGCCTGCAGCTTTTGCTTCAGCTTCAGCCATTATTCCAACTCCCTCTTCACTCTTGTACCCTCAGGAACATTTTTGAGAACTATGCCGTGTATTTACATTGTTTTCTTGATCATTTTAGATGTGTTTGTAGCAGGAGCTTTTATCACAGTATGTGCCACAATTCCGTCATATTGCTAGAAAACCCAGCTATCATTTTAGACATTAACACAATTAGAATTAGTGCTGGCCTGACTTCTTGATGATGGTTTTAGGGCCTTTTATCCTCATCATAGTGTATCTAAAACAATCTTATCTGCACTTGATTCTCCGGAACTTACCAATGCCAGACAACTTACTTTCTTCTTTGCTGCCTCCTACAAGTAACAATGTCACAACAATAGTATCACAGTTTCCAAATAACAGTGTAACTTGAAGGTATTTCTCACTCTTATTTTAAATGTTGTCTTTCAAATCCTTTATAACAGTCCTTTTGATACTTAGGGAGAGCTAACAATGAATGCTGAAACTTAGGAAGAACTGGTTTTTTGGGTTTTTTTATTTTTGTTTTTGAGATAGGATCTAGCTCTGTTGCCCAGGTTGGAGTGCAGTGGTGTAATCATGGCTCACTGCAGCCTCTACTAAAAGCCTCAACATCTTCGGTTCAATCAATCCTTCCACCTCAGCCTTCTGAGTGTAGCTGGGATTACCAGTGTAAGCCATCATACCTGACTAATTTATTTTTTATTTTTCATAGAGATAGAGTCTCACTATATTGCCCAGGCTGGTCTCAAGTTCCTGGGCTTAAAGGATCCTTCCAACTCAGCCTCCCAAAGTGCTGGGATTACAGATGTGAGCCACCATGTCTGACCAGAAGAACTGGTTCTTAATTATGTTTCTGATTTTGTTGTTTTAGGTGTCCTCCTTTCAGTTTCTCTAAGAATGAAGTCAGTAGTGTGCATTATGGGCATAGGCACTCTCCATCCATTCCAAACTCTTTCTAAGTGCCTTCCTGTACTGCTGAGGCCAAAAAGATAAAAGCTGCGGCCGGTGGCTGTGGCTCACGTCTGTAATCCCAGCACTTTGGGAAGCCGAGGTGGGTGGATCACGAGGTCAGGAATTTGAGACCAGCCTGGCCAATATGGTGAAACCCCATCTCTACTAAAAATACAAAAAATTAGCCGGGCGTGGTGGCCCATTCCTGTAGTCGCAGCTATTCAGGAGGCTAAGGCGGGAGAATCGCTTGAACCCGGGAGGTGGAGGTGGCAGTGAGCCAAGATCGCACCACTGCACTCAAGTCTGGGCGACAGAGCAAGACTCCGTCTCAAAAAAATAAAAAATAAAAATAAATAAAAGCTGCATTTCTAGAACTCCTTAAGCTAGGGATCTGGGTGTGACTTAGGTTCTACCTCTTTGGTGCGCTCACCTCGGCTTTTAAAGCATGGAAGAAAGATGGAAGTTGCTTTTCTATGGCTTCCATGGTCCTACTGCCCGCTACCATTATGGAAGTGTGTGGTTCATTCAAAGCAGCTCACCTTCTTGGCTGTCCTCTGAATGTGCTCCTTCCTCGTCTTGGAAGAGACAGTAGCCTTCCTGGTCAAGTCTTCCAAGAAGGCTCTGAAAAATGTTTTATACTTTTTTTTTCTTAATCTCCTCTGCTACCAGTCATGGTGGCTCAAGCCCGTAATCCCAGCACTTTGGGAGGCCTAGGCAGGCAGATCACTTGAGCCCGGGATTTCGAGACCAGCCTGGGCAACAATGGTGAAACCCCATCTCTACAAAAAAATACAAAAATTAGCCAGGCATGGTGGCACGTGCCTGTAATCCCAGTTATTCAGGAGGATGAGGCAGAAGGATTGCCTGAGCCTGGGAGGCGGAGGTTGCAGTCAGCCAAGATCAAACTACTATACTCCAGCCTGGGTGACAGAGTGAGACCTTGTCTGAAAAAATAAAAATAAAAATAAAATCCCCTTAAAACTAGCCATAGTGGATTCTGTGCCTTTTCATGAAACTCTGACCAGTACAGAGTCTTTTATAAACATTTCATTTCCTACTTTGTATCTATTACTTTGACCAAGAATTCTTTCATAAGCTTTGTGTAACATTCAGCTCAATTTTTCTTTTTCCTTGTATTCATTACTGCTACTATCTTACCTTTTCATATTTCATTGCCATCTACCATGCTAATTTGTCCTTTTAAAATAATGTATCTACTAGAAATATTAGTCAGCTATTATCTCCCTCCTTAGCACTACTCAACTGGGGAATATATTAATCCCTTTCAGCACTCCTCTCTCTCATCAACCTTAAACATATTTTTGCAAACTTCATTCTTTCTAGGATAGAAGATCACAGGCTAACTGGAAATCTTTTGTTTCTAAGATTTAAAGAAAATACAAAAAGCTTTCCTTTTCTTCTCTTCCTATTCAGAGCTATTTTCCAGCTAATACACTGCTAAAAAGAGCTATTCTATCTTTTGTTAAGTTGCTCTTAAGTTGTTCTTTTCCTAATCTAGACACTGATTATATGCAAAAATCATTTCCTCTCCCTGTTTTATATTTCATGATCCTTAGGCAGAACATGCCCAGAAGCTTTTTAAAATGACTTTTTTGTAACAACAAATTATAAATAATGCTTGAGACTCATTTTGTGTGTATACACAAAACACTATATTGTTGTTTTATTTCTCTGATTATTCTTGTGAGTAAATATGTAAGAATTTGCATTTGAAGGACAATATCTAGTTTATTTATAACATCTATTGCAACATCATGAATAAATATATTTGCTGAAGTTTTTGATAATGACTTTACAAACAAAGTTTAAAAACCTTTTACAAGCCAGGCGCAATGGTTCATGCCTGTACTCCCAGCATTTGGGGAGGTCAAGGCAAGTGGATCACTTGAGCTCAGGAGTTTGAGACCAGCCTGGGCAACATGACAAAACCCTGTCTGTACCAAAAAAATACAAAAATTAGTTGGGCATGGTGACGTATGCCTGTAGTCCCAGCTACTCGGAAGGCTGAGGTGGTTAGGATGGCTTGAGCCCAGGAGGCAGAGGTTGCACTGAGCCCAGGCTGTGCCACTGCACTCCGGCCTGGGTGACAGAGCCAGACCCTGTCTCAATAAAATAAAATAAAATAAAAATCTTTTACAAATAACTTAGTTTTTAAAGTCAATGAGTAAGCAGCACATAAAAATGCTATTTTTGAAGTGAGACATGGGGGAGGTGGCAGAATCACTCCCTTGGTTCTTGGGACACTAAGCTACTGATTTTTTATTTGGTACTGATTTTTAAGCCCAATAATTTTATTGTCCCTGTTTCAGCAGGTAACACTCCCATGCTGCTCAGTCTTTAGGAGGCCTCCAGTCTTTCTGTCAGCATATGAGTAAGGTTTTTAAAAAGCTCTTACCTACTAATACCTTTTCCACTATACTGGCCACTTTTCAGCGTTTTTTGCATTTCTGATTTCACTGATAACAAAATATATCTCTCTGATAATTTTCCTCCAGCTGTATCATTTGCATTTGAGAAGTCATGCTATTTTTTATTTTTGTAAATTTCATGCCTATATAAGTGCTTTGATTTTTTGGGTCCTTGTTACCATTTTTATCGTCTCATAAGCATTATAGCATTATATTCCTCCTGGGTCACTAATGTTATTAAATATTTTCCTTATTTTCAGATTCCCAATTCTCTTTCAATTTATATTCTTGTTTTTAATCCAAACTCCTTTTGAAGTAACTTTTCTGTTATTAAAACCATCTCTTTTGAATGCTATTCTCAAACACAGATGTAGGTAAATGATGATATTCTTTTTATCTACCACCTTTTATATTTGTTTGAAAAGCTGAGGTATGCTGAATAATGACAAGAGACAGATGGGCAGTCACCTTGCCTTTATTCTGTCTTGCAGAACAGCATTTCCCAAACTCCACAAAACCCTAGTGAACTATAGAACACAGAAGGTGCCAAAAAACAAAACAAACAAAGAAAAAAAAAAACAACACTAATGTTAGGAGTATTTTTAATATGTAAGAGAAAGGGATTTTTTTTTACAATTAAAAAAATACCAAATGCCTTTTATATAGTTGTCACCTCAGAGGTTATCAGATGCATCCTTGAATTTAGTCATTCATGTATTCAACTAGCTGATTATTGGGGAAAACAGGAATGAAGAAAACAAAGGAAGTCAGGTTGTTACACATGCTAGACAGTGCAGCGGTGAGGGTTGGTGAGCTATTTTAGGTGGCCTGGGGAAGCCCACCCTGATGATGCTTGGGAGGGGAGGAAGTCTAGGGAAAGACAGTGCACACAGAAGGAACAGTCATGTAAAGGCCCGCGTTGGGAGAATCTTTGGTGGGTTTCAGGAAGAGCCAGGAGAGTGTCTGGCTAGAGCTGAGGGAGGAAGAGAGAGAGGAGTAGGAGAAGAGGCAGAAGTGGTCAGAGGCAAGATAATGGAGGTTCTGTGCCAAAGGAAGGACTTTGGATTTTATTCTGCATAGGTTGGGAGAGCACTGGAGAGTTTTGAACCAAGGAACAACATGACCTTGCTTTTTAAGAGACTCCTTCTGGCTACTGCATACTAAATGGATCATCGAGGGCAGATATTTGGATTCTAATTATACCTTCCCATTTGAATGCATTGCTTTCAAAATATAATAAAAGCCTAATCTAAGAATATTATTATCTGCATCTTTAGAGAACCATGGCATATACCACGCTGAATTGTATATATAAATATACCTTTATTATGTGAAGAATTGTTATTTTAAAAGGTACCAAAATGGAGATAAGCAACCACGTGAAAAAAAAGTATTTGCAGCAAATACAGCAGAGAATGGTTTATTATCGTGTTTATATAAACACTTCAGAATCAAACATTACATAAAAATAATGTTAATAGTCCACACAAAATGTGAAGAAAATCTCCAAGACTCTGGTAGGTTAAAGAAATTTAAAAAGCATAGAGTCTCAATTCATGAAAATAAACAAACATGAGAGAACGAGCAGCCTCCTCATAATCAAAAATAATATTAAAATAAAACAGTGCAACATTTATCTATTAGGTTATTGCCCAAAATGTTTAATGTGATCATCTAAGCTGGATGCTGTAACTGGGATGGCATATATCTCTCGAGGCGTAAGAAAGCAATTTGATGAGGCGCATCAGAAACATGATCCAAGGCCGGGCGTGGTGGCTCACACTTGTAATCCCAGCACTTCGGGAGGCTGAGGTGGGTGGATCACTTGAGGTCAGGAGTTTGAAACCAGCCTGACCAATATGGGGAAACCCCGTCTCCACTAAAAGTACAAAAATTAGCTGGGCATGGTGGTGCATGCCTGTAATCCCAGCTACTTGGGAGGCTGAGGTGGGAGAATTGCTTGAACCTGTTGGGAGTGGACGTTGCAGTGAGCCAAGATCATGCTCCAGCCTGGGTGACAGAGTGATACTCTGCCTCAGAAAAAAAAAGAAAAAAAAGGGAAACATGATCCATTCCTCCATTTATTCAAAAATATGAAATGAATGCCTTCTATCTGCCACATTGTGAGCTAGGTACTTGGGAAGCAGAGACAGATGCCACAGATTCCCTGTCTTCATGGGGTTTCAAATCACTGAGATTAGAATGAGTGAAGGGAAGGAAAAAAAAGAGAGAGAGAAAGAGGGAGTGGAGAAGGGAAAAGAGACAAACAGAACCAATTGGATGTATAGAGAGAGACAGTGTGTTTAAGGCATTGGTTCACACAATTACAGAGGTTGGCAAGTCCAAAATCTACAGGGTAGGCCAGCAGGCTGGAAACCCAGGGATGTGCCCACGTTGCAGTTCAAGTCTGAAGGCAGAATTCACTCTTGCTAAAGAGAAGAGCAGGAGGGGTGGGAGTGGTCATTTCTTTTTTTTCTTTTTTTTGAGACAGTCTCACTCTGTCACCCAGGCTGGAGTGCAGTGGTGCAATCTCACCTCATTGCAACCTCTGCCTCCTGGGTTCAAGTGCTTCTCCTGCCTCAGCCTCCCAAGTAGCTGGGATTACAGGCATGCACCACCACGTCCAGCTAATTTTCGTATTTTTAGTAGAGATGGGGTTTCACCATGTTGACCAGGCTGGTCTCAAACTCCTGACCTCAGGTGATCTCCCTGCCTCAGCTTCCCACAGTGCTGGGATTACAGGCATGAGCAACCATGCCCAGCCTCTTTTTGTTCTATTCAGGGCTTTAACTGATTGGATGAGGCCCACCCACTTTATGGAGGGTAATCTGCCTTACCCAAAGCCCACTGATTTAAATGTTAATCTCATCCAGAAATACCCTCACAAAACATTAAGAGTAATGTTTGACCAAATATTATATAGGTGCTGTGGCCTAGCCAAATTGACACATAAAATTAACCATCACAGACTATAATAGAAATAGATATATATAAATACACACACATGTATTCACACTTGGTAAAGTCAGAAAAGTCTTCATAGAGGAGAGAAGGGCAGATTTGAAAATTAAGAATGTATTTGACACCAGGGTAGACTAAACTTTAGGGCAGAAGGTGAATAAAGCAAAGGATGCAGGGTCAAGAGGGCATTCTAGGTAAGGGACACAGGTGGAGACCTGAGGAAAATATGTGGCATGTCAACAGGATGGAATGTGGTGAGGACAGCAAGAGGCCCTGTATGGCTCTGATGAAGGATGACAGGAAGCAGTAGTGAGAAGTGAGGACCCAGAGATACAGTACATGCTGAGGTTCCATGCCACACTGAGCTGTGCAGATTTTATTCTAGAAGCTATGTTATTCAAACTGGTGTGTTTGCAAGTGGGGTTACGTCACAGAGAAAGTCATAAAAGGTTATTGCCCACTTACAGAGCACATAAATTTCTTTTTCTTCTCATTATTATTATTATTATTATTTTATTTTATTTTATTTTATTTTATTTTTGAGACAGAGTCTCGCTCTTGTCGCCCAGGTGCAATGACGCGATCTCGGCTCACTGCAACTTCCACCTTCCAGGTTCAAGCAATTCTCCTGCCTCAGCCTCCCGAGTAGCTGGGATTACAGGACCCTGCCACCACACCCACTGGTATTTTTTAGTATTTTTAGTAGAGATAGGGTTTCTCCATGTTGGCCAGGCTGGTCTCGAACTCCTGACCTCAGGTGATCTGCCCACTTCAGCCTCCCAAAGTGCTGGGATTACAGGTGTGCCCAGCCAGGGCACATCAATTTCACTGAAAGATTTTGGAAGCAGAATTATTTTATGTGAAGATAAACCCAAACATATAATCAAATAAACCTTACAGTTCACGTGAATTTTTAAGATAAAACAAGGATTTCAAAGGTGTTCTTAACTAACAGTCTGTGTTGGCATTGCCTGTTAGGGGTATTTTAGTGGAAATGTTTGACAAACACAAGATAATTGGGAGCCCTTACAGATTGTTTTTTGGGGTTATTTGTTTGTTTGTTTGAGATGGTGTCTCGTTCTGTTGCCCAGGCTGGAGTGCAGTGGCATGATCTTGGCTCACTGCAACCTCCACCTCCCGGGTTCAAGTGATTCTCCTGCCTCAGCCTCCCAAGTAGCTGGGATTACAGGAGCCTGCCACCACACCCGGCTAATTTTTTTTTTTTTTTTTTTTTTTTTTAGATGGAGTTTCGCTCTTGTCTCCCAGGCTTAATTTTTGTATTTTTAATAGAGATAGGTTTTCACCCTGTTGGCCAGGCTGGTCTCGAATTCTTGACCTCAAGTGATTTGCCCCCCTCGGCCTCCAGAAGTCCTGGTATTACAGGCATGAGCCGCCGTGCCCGGTCGCCCTTACAGGTTTTAAAGCTGGAAGAAAACAACTGATCCTTGAGTATCTTGATCAACAGTGTCAACCAAAGGACTGGTTAGGAAACTACAGCAGGACCATAAGCCATGATGCAATAAAGCAGATGAAGAGAAACCGCAAGGAATGTGGAAGCAGCACTTATTAAGACACCAGCAAGACAGAGAAGCAGAGGGAAAGGGAGGTATCCAGGATGACTCTGTTTCTGGTTAGAGTACCTGGTGGATACAAGCACTACTTACCAAGATTTGGCAGTTAGTAGGAGGTCAGAATCCGGTGAAAAACATGAGTCCAATTGTGAGCAGTGGATTTGAGGTGCTTGTGGGAATGGAGGGGAAGATAGACAATGGTAAATATATATAGATCTGGAGTATTATAAAAGGTCTAGCCTAAACATATAGACTTGTGGGTCCTCAGCACAAAGGGAGTGATTGAAGCTTTGCGGGCAGATTGGATTGCCCAGGTACACGTCAACAGTGAACAGAGAAGAGACTTGAGGCAGAACCTTGAGCCTGTTTGTACCCTTTGTTCTAAACATTCTGTTTTGAAAATACATTATAAAGAAACAGAAAAAGATGCTGACCATAATGTCATTTATAGTGAGAAGAGTGACCCAAATGTTGAACAAGGCAATGTTTAAATAAATTAATATATATTCAGCTGGTAAAGTTTTAGGAAGCCACAAAAATTGATAAAAAGTTTATTTTAAAATAATAAAAGAATGTATATTATTGAGCCTAATGCTGGCAATGTAATTATTTTTTACTGGTTTTAATTCTGTAAAATACATAATGATGAATCTATATTTATATGTGACAGATATGTGTGTATCATACATACACATTACTATAAACATAGCGAGTGAAAAGACTGAGGAAACATACTAAAATGCCAGAATTCGAGGACTAGTGTTGTTTTTCCTTCTTTCAAACGTTTTCTCAACCACACAGTCACATGGAAATTAACCAACTTGTTCTTGAATGATTTTTGGGTAAACAACAAAATTAACACAGAAATCACAAAATTCTTTAAAATAAATGAAAACAGGAATAGAACATACAAAATCTCTGGGATGCAGCAAAGGCAGTGTTAAGAGGAAAGTTTATAGTGCTAAATGCCTACCTTAAAAAGTTAGAAAGCCCAAATTAATGATCTAACATAACACCTACAGCAACTAGAAAAACAAGACAAAACTAACTTCAAAGCTATCAGACAAAATTAAAAATCTAAAATTAGAGCAGAACTCAATGAAATTGAGACCCAAAAATTCATACAAACAACAAGCAAAACAAAAAATTGATTCCTTGATAGGATAAACCATATCGATAGACTGCTAGCTAGATTAACAAACAAACAAACAAAATATGATCCAAATAAGTATAATCAGAAACAACAGAAGTAACATTACAAGTGATCTCACAGAAATACAAAAGATCCTCAGAGACTATAATGAGCACCTCTATGCACACAAACTAGAAAATCTAGAGGAAGTGGATAAAGTCCTAGAAATACACAATCTCCCAAGATTGAATCAGTAAGAAACTGAAACCCTGAACAGACCAATATGGAATTCCAAACTTGAAGCAGTAATTAAAAACCTATCAAAAAAAAAAAAAAACAAGCCTCAGACCAGATGAATCCACAGCTACATTCTGCCAGAAGAAGAGCTGGTACCAATTCTACTGAAACTATTCCAAAAAATTAAGGAGGTAGGATTCCTCCCTAACTTACTCTATGAAGCCAGCATCACCTGATACCAAATTCTGGCAGAGACACAATGAAAAAAGAAAACTACAGGCCAATATCCCTGATGAACATAGATGCAAAAATCCTTAACAAAATACCAGCAAACAAAACCCAGCAGCACATTAAAAAGTTAATTCATCATCATCAAGTAGGCTTCATTCGTGGGATGCAAGTTTGGTTCAACATATACAAATCAATAAATGTGATTCACCACATAAACAGAATTAAAACCATATGTGTATCTCAATAGACATGGGAAAAGCTTTTAATAAAATCCAGCATCCCCTCATGATAAAAATCCTCCAGAAACTAGCCATCTATGACAAACCCAGGGCCAACATCATACTGAACAGGAAAAACTAGAAGCATTCCCCTTGTGAACTGGAACAAGACAGGAATGCCCATCTCACCACTCCTATTCAACATAGTACTGGAAGTGCTAGCCAGAGCAAGCAGGCGAGAGAAAGAAATAAAAGGCATCCAAATAGAAAAAGAAGTTAAACTAGCTCTCTTTACAAATAATGTGATTCTATACCTAGAAAACTCTAAAGACTCTACCAAAAGCGTCCTGGAACTGATAAACGACTTCAGTTAAGTTTCAAGATAGAAAATTGATGCACAAAAATCAGTAGCATTTCTATACACCAATAACATTCAAGCTGAGAGCCAAATCAAGCAATTCGATTTACAATAGACAAAATAAAATAAAACTACCAGAATACATCAAGAAAGTGAAAGATCTCTGCAAGGAGAACTACAAAACACTGCTAAAAGAAATCTTACATGACACAAACAAATGGAAAAATATTCCATGCTCATGGATTAGAAAAATTAATAATATTAAAATGGCCATACTGCACAAAGCTGTCTACAGATTCCATGCTATTCCTATCAAAATACCAACATCATTTTTCACAGATTTAGAAAAAACTATTCTAAAATTCATATGGAACCCAAAAGGAGCCTGATTAGCCACAGCAATCCTAAGCAAAAAGAACAAAGCTGGAGCCTTCACATTACCTGACTTCAAACTATACTATGAGGCTACAGTAACCAAAACAGCATGGTACTGGTACAAAAACAGATGTATCAACCAATGAAACAAAATAGAGAACCCAGAATAAAGCCACACACCTACAGCCATCTGATCTTCAACAAAGTCAACAGAAATAAGCAATGGGGATAGGACTCCGTATTCAATAAATGGTGCTGAGATAGCTGACTAGCCATATGCAGAATGAAACTGGACCTCTACCTGTCACCATATACAAAAATTAAGTTGGATTAAGTATTTAAATGTAAGGCCTCAAACTATAAAAATTCTAGAAGAAAACCTAGGAAACACCATTCTGGACATGGGCTGTGGGATAGAATTTGTGACTAAGTCCTCAAAAGCAATTGCAACAAAAACAAAAATTGACAATTGGGACCTGATTAAAGAGCTTTTGCACAGCAAAAGAAACTATCAATACAGTAAACAGACAATCTACAAAGTGAGAGAAAATATTCACAAACTATGTATCTGACAAAGGTCTAATATCTAGAATCTATAAGGAACTTAACTCGACAAGCAAAAACCAAATAACCTCATTTAAAAATGGGCAAAAGATATGAACAGACATTTCTACGTTTCTCAAAAGAAAATATATAAGCAGCCAAAAAACATATGAAAAAATGCTCCATATTACTAATCATCAGAGTAATGTAAATCAAAACTACAATGAGATACAATCTCACACCAATCAAAATGGCTATTAAAAAATAATAATAAAAATAACAGATGCTGGCAAGGCTGCAGTGTAAAAGGAATGCTAATACACTGGTGGTGGGAATGTAAATTAGTTCAGCCACTGTGGAAAGCAGTTCTGAGATTTCTCAAAGAACTTAGAACTAGCATTTGACCCAGCAATCCCATTATTGGATATAGATCCAAAAGAAAACAAATTGTTTTACCCAAAAGACACATATGCTCGCGTGTTCATTGAAGCACTATTCACAATACCAAGAAATCAACCTAGATGCCCATCAACAGTGAAATGGATTTTTAAAATGTGGTACATATATACCATGGGATATTATGCAGCCATAAAAAAGAATGAAATCATGTCCTTTGCAGCAACATGGATTAGGTTGGAGGCCATTATCCTAAGCAAATTAATGCAGGAACAGGAACCCAAATACCACATGTTCTCACTTATAAGTGGGAGCTAAATATTGCCTACTCAGAGACATAAAGATTGCAACAATAGAAATTGAAACAACTAGAGGTGGGAGGGAAGGAGAGGGACAAGAGTTGAAAAACTAACTGTTGGGTCCTTTGCTCAGTATGTGGGGGACGGTATCATTCATACCCCAAACCTCAGAATGATGCAACATACTCAGGTAGCAAACCTGCACATATATCTCCAAATTTAAAATTAAAGTTGGGGAAGAAAAGTTTTCTAAACTTAGTTTTAGAATTCTTTTATTTTTTTATTTTTTTATTTTTTATTTTTTTGAGAGAGAGAGTGAGTTTCACTCTGTCACCCAGACTGGAGTGCAGTGGTGCAATCTCAGCTCACTGCAACCTCTGCCTTCTGGGTTCAAGAAATCCTCCTGCCTCAGCCTCCCAAGAAGCTAGGATTACAAGTGTGCACCACCACACCTGGCTAATGTTTTTATTTTTAGTGGAGACAGAGTTTCACCATGTTGGCCAGGCTGGTCTCGAACTCCTGACCTCAAGTGATCCGCCCGCCTCGACCTCCCAAAGTGCTGGGATTACAGGCATGAGCCATGGTGCCTGGCCAGAATTCTTCTTTAAAGAACAAATTTGCCTTTAATAGTATGTTTTCTGCATTTATTTTTCCCATACAACCTACAAGTGGTTAGCCAAATAACCAACTAAGCTGAATAATTCTTAAAAGATGCATATATTAAAATGAATCCCAGAGATAAATATAATTTAAATGTAAAATCTTGTTACCACTATGAGGCTTTAAGTTAGGTCATTTGACTATACCTCTCCAAGAATTTATCAAAAGTCAATGGAGCCACAGGAGTCATTCTACAAATATTTACTGAGCACCATCTATATGCAGGCACTCTGCTTGAATGCTACTTTGGAATGTTTCTTCAGGCAGTATTGAGATCAAGGAAACAGATTCTAATTTTCTTCACTGTATTTTTCTCTACCTATCTATATGCAAATGATACTTAAAAACACCTTTTCTTACAAGCTAACTTGGACGTATTGATAGTCTTATAATTTTCTGATACAGCACAGCTCTATGTGTTAAAAGAGAAAGAGAAAGACGAGAATTGGAAAGATGTGGAAAACAGGCAATATTACACATTGCTTTTGAGTGTGAATGGGTCTTTGGCAATGTCCATCCAAAAAGAAATACATGTGCCTTTTGACTAATTAAGTGATTCTTTTAGGAATATATCCTACTACTATACTCACATATGTGGGAAATAATATATGTACAAGGATATTCATTGCAATCCTCTGCATAATAGCAAGAGATTAGAAGCATTCCAAATGCTCAACAGAGGACTAGTTCAGTAAATTAGGCTCCAATTATATAGTAAAATACTATATTTAGCCCGAATGAGACTGCTATTTTATGCACTGACATGGAAAATCTCCAGGATCGCATACACACACACACAGTTGAACAAAGCAAGGTAAGATCAATAGATGTAAAAAAATACTGCTATTTGTGTAGAAAAGATTTTTTTTCACAGATGGATATAATAAAACTGGCTTTTTGCTTAAAAACACAGAATATCCCTGGATTTATACCCAAAAAAACAGTGAACATGGTTGCTTCTGGGGAAAAAAAAATAGATGGCTAGACAGATGAAGGAGAAAGCAATCTGTGTGGCATCCCATGTATGTCCATTGGCCATTCAAAAAATATTTTAAACAGTAAAAATAAGTCAGTGTTCTTTAAAAAAAAAAAAACCTAAAAATTTTAACTAAAGCCTCTAGAATGCACAACCACTATTCAAAACCCTTCTCCTTGCTTATTAGCTTTTGTTATTCAGCTTAATTTGTTTGTGTTTGTAAAACAGGGAAGAAGCAAAAAGAGGCCTCATGGGCCCATAAAGAAATCGAATTATGCTCCTTCCACCACCATTCCTCACGCCTCCACTCACTAGACCCACCAAATGGAAAAGGGGTGGGGAAGAGCAAAGCAGAGTTCCACTGAGTTATATTTAATCTAGTCTAATCAACACCAAGTCACTGCTTCCCGTGGCTGTGGCCTCTCCCATCTTCTCTCCTGGTACTTCCCTGGAGATGCTGACTGTGAAACAGATTGAGAGAAAGTGAACAGTTTTACACTGATTCAAAACATTTCACAAAAATACATTCTTTTATTATATAGATAAATAGAACAAGTATATCAGCAAAAACAATTTCTTTAATGTGATATATTTTATTATAATGCAATAAATTTGTTTTATTTTACTGGCATCTATTTTAAATGAGGTTTTGGCATCTCATTCTAGCCTGCATAATTCTGAGAGAAAGATTCCAGAATGGCCTTCCAGCAAATTCCACAATTAAGAAATAAGCTAGCACTAATTCATCTCATTCACTACTCCTAGATTGAGAATGTAGATTGGTAACAACAAAAGACAAAGTAATAATATGATTCAAAACTATTGATTTCCTTTCCTTATTATTCATTCATATTTGCTGATATCTCTACCTTTATTTGCACATATTTTCAGGTTATGCCATAATGGTAGAAAACAGCATCATTGTTCAGGCTCTTATGCAATCCCTTACCTCTTATTATAACCTTATATTATAATAACTGACCTTAAAATGTAAAACACAAATGGAATTTTTATGTGATAGACTAAGAGGGACCTTGCTGTGGGGCAGATTGATTCATTCAATAAACATCTATTGATGCTCTGCTATGAGCAAAGCACAATGCTGGGCCAGTACGAATAATATTTGGTTCTTGTTCTTAGGAACTAATCGTCTAGTGAGGTTGACAAGCCAGCTGCATTTCAAGGCTGAGTATTAATAAAAGCCAAGAAATAGAGGGACCCAGGTCATGCTCCCAGAGGAAGGAGAAATTCTGACTGGGTGAGAGTGGGAAAGCTGTAGACAAGTGCCTTTTTTTCCCCCCAAGACTTTACTTCTTTAGAGCAGTTTTTGGTTCACAGCAAAATTAAGAGGAAGTATGGAGATTTTCCGTGTACCTACTGCCCCTACACATGCATAGCCTCCCCCATTGTCAACAGCCCCCAGCAGGATGGTACATGTATTACAATGGATAAAAACCTATACTGACACATCATTACCCAAAGTTCATAGTTTACATTGGAATTCATGCATGCAATGAATACTTTGGAATTGGACTGTATTACACTGGAATGTTGGAACATATGTAAACATAGTTTACACTGGAATTCATTCTATGGGTTTGGTCAAATGTGTAATGACATGTATCCCTCAATATAGTATCTTACAGAGTGTCTTCATTGCCCTAAAAACCTTCTGTGCTCTGCCTACTCATCCCTCCCTCCACCCAGCCCCATGACAACCATGAATCCTTTTACTTCCCTCACGGTTTTGCCTTTTCCAGAATGTCATCTAGTTGGAACCACAGCAGGTAACCTTTTTGGATTGGCTTCTTTCACTTAGTAACACACGTTTACATTTCCTCCATGTCTTTTTATTGCTGGATAGCTCATTCCTTTTTAGTGCTGAATAATACTCCATTCCCTGCATGTACCACAGTTCATTCATCTGTTCATCTACTAAAGGACATCTTGGTTGCGTCCAAATTTTGTCAATTATAAAGAAAGCTGTTGGCTGGGTGTGGTGGCACACACCTATAATCCCAGCACTTTGGGAGGCCAAAGCAGGCAAATAGCTGGAGCCCAGGAGTTTGAGACCAGCCTGAACAATGTGGCAAAACCCCATCTCTACTAAAAATACAAAAATTACCCAGTCTTATAACCGGGTCTCAAAGTAAATAAATAAATAGATAAAAATTTTAAAATAATTTTTTTAAAAAAGGAAAGCTGTTGTAAACATCCATGTGTCCATGTGCATGCTTGTGTGGGTATGTTTTCAACTCCTTTAAATAAATTGCAAGGAGCATAATTGCTGGATCATATGGCAAGAGTATATTTAGTTTTGTATACAATTGCCAAACTCTCTTTCAAAGTGGCTGCACAATTTTGTATTACCACAATCAATGAATGAAAGTTCCTGTTGCTCCACGTCTTCACCACCATTTGCTGTTGTCAGTGTTCTAGATTTTGACCACTCAAATTGGTGTGTAGTGGCATCTGGTTTTAATTGGAATTTCCCTGATGACATATGATGTGGGCATCTTTTCATTTGCTTATTTGCATCTGTGTGCTTTCTTTGGTGATCTGTCTGTTAAGGTCTTTAGCTCATTTTTAAATTGTTTTCTTATTACTGAGTTTTAAGAGCTCTTTATATATTTTTGATACTAATGCTTTAAAAGATGTGTCTTTTGCAAATGTTCTCTCCCATTCTGTGGCCTGTCTTCTCATTCTCTTGACATTGTCTTTCGCAGAACAGAAGTTTTTAATTTTAAAGTCCCACTTATCAATTATTTCTTTCATGGATTGTGCCTTTGGTGTTGTATTTTAAAAGTGATTGCTGGCCAGGCACGATGGCTCACTCCTGTAATCCCAGCACTTTGGGAGGCCAAGGCCGGTGGATCACCTGAGCTGAGGAGTTCAAGACCAGCCTGGCCAACATGGTGAAACCCCGTCTCTACTAAAAATACAAAAAATAGCCGGGGGTGGTGGTGAGCGCCTGTAATTCCAGCTACTCAGGGAGGGTGAGGCACGAGAATCACTTGAACCCTGGAGGTGGAGGTTGCAGTGAGCCGAGATCGCACCACTGCACTCCAACCTGGGCAATAGAGTGAGCCTCCATCTCAAAAAAAATAAATAAATAAAAGTGATCGCCATAGCTAACACTGTCTAGATTTTCTGCTATGTTATTTTCTATGAGTTTTAGAGTTTTTCTTTTTACATTTAGGTCTATGATCCATTTTGAGTTATTTTTGCGAAGGTTGTAGGCTCTGTGTCTAGATTCACTTTTTTGTATGTGGATGTTCAGTTGTTCCAGCACCATTTGTAAAAAAGACTACCTTTGCTCCATTGTATTGCCTGACAAGTAGCTTTTGAGCTTACCCGTCCCAGCATGGAAAGATTTCAATAGGTTTCAAGAGAGGAAATGAACAGCCTGAGCTGAAGGAAGAACAGGAACAAAGGCAAAGAGATGGTGAGGGAGTGACAGAGCAGGAATTGGCAAGTGAGGGATGGGGCTGTGGCTGTTTGTGGGGTCTACAGAAGAGAACACGAGCCTAGAAATGTTCGATCAGTAGGGGCTTGGACACCATGCTGAGGAACTGACACTGATGTTGCCCACAAGGAGCCAATGAGCATTTTTTTTTCTGGGGTTGGGGGAATAACATGATCTATTTTGGTTATAGAAAAGTGCTCTGACAGCAAGATGAAGGATGGATTAAAGTGTGAGGGGAACCAGTTTAGAGGCCACGGTGCTATCCAGGTGAGAGGTGATGAAACCAGGATAGAGGCAGAGAGGATGGAAAGAAGAAGGGACTGGAAAGGTAGAATGATGGAACCCAGTGACTGACTGGAGGAAAGAGGAAGGGATCAGATTGCTGTGGAGCTGAAGACTCCAAGATCTTCAGCCAAAAAAATAAGTCCCCCATATATCCAGTTAAAGGGCTTTGACCAAAAACCAAAGAATCTTAATAGACAGGAAAAAAATGAGAATTTTGGAGGGCATCCTCTAGTCTGAATCACATTAATAAATTCATTCATTTACTTAATAAATTTTTAAGAGCAGTATGCTAGGCACAGGAGATACAAACATGAAAAGCACATAATTCCTGCCCTCAAGATTGACAGCTTAGTAAAAATGTTACGCTGTGCTAAATGCTGTGTATGGGGTAAATAAAGGGTGCTTGTGAAAGCTTATTTGTGCCCCATTGCTGCTGTAACAAATTACAAACTTGGTGACCTAAAACATGTCAAATGTGTTCTTTTACAGTTCTGGAGGCCGGAGTCCAAAGTGGGTTTTGCCAGGCTGAAGGCGTGGCAAGGCCACACTCCCTCAGGCAGCTCTTGGGAGAATCTGTTTCCTTCCCTTTTCCAGCTCCTAGAGGCCGCTATATTCCTTGCCCTGAGAGCTCTTCCTCCACAGTCAAAGCCTACGGCATGCCATCTTGTCTCTCTGAATCTGTCCACTCTTCTGCTGTCTCATAGCCTTCTCTTCTGCTGGTATTCAAAACTCCCTCTTATAAGGGCACCTGTAATTACATATAGGACCTATTCAGATAATCCGGAATAATCTCCTCATCTCAAGATCCTTAATGTATCACATCTACAGAGGCCCTTTTCCATTTAAGATAACATTCACAGTTTCCATGGATTAGGACCTGGTGATTTCGGGGGGCCATTATTTCACCTACCACAAGGGGTATAGAGCAGAGACCCTTCATCTAGCCCCTTTATCGTGAAGGCTGTGGTGAGCCATTATAAAGTTTAAGCAAAGGAATTACATGGTAAGATTTGCATTTTAGCAAAATTAACTTGGGACTTCTGAAGATATAGACTGAAGAAGAGCCTGGGGTCACGGGACCCCTACAATAATTCAGAAAAGGTTTGACTGCTCATAGGAGTTAGGTTGAGTGTATTGAAAGGAAATTGAGACAATGTACCAACTGCTCTTTGCAAATTGTTGGACGCAGTAGATGATTTCTGGTTTGGGCAATCAGGTGCCATACACGACAATTTGTAACAAAAGAGAAGCCAATTTGAGAGGGATTTGGGAGACCTTGAGCAGGGAAGAAAGTTTTATCCAAGGAAAACTGCATTCTGAGGATTAAACGTTTGCTAACTACATTTTAGAATGCAATCCATCTTCAGAGACTGCCTCTAACAACAAAACCAGAAATCAATTAAGTTACACAACTGTTATTACTAAATTTTGTCCTCAGATCTTTAGGACAGAATCTAAGCATGCTGAGGAAAAGTAAGTATGTAATTACATTAAAATTTTTGTTTCACCTGCACTGGAACCATAAACTATCAATGCTGTAAAGAATCTTAGGGCTGAGCACAGTCATAATGGCTCATGCTTGTAATCCTAGCACTTTGGGAAGCTGAGGCAAGAGGATCACCTGAGGCCAGGAGGTCAAGATCAACTCAGATAATATGGCAAGACCCCATCTTTACAAAAAATTCAAATTAGCTGAGCATTCTAGTGCATGCCTATAGTCCCAGCTACTCAAGAGACTGAGGTGGGAGGATCACCTAAGCCCAGGAGTTGGTGTCTGCAGATTACACCACTGCACTCCAGCCTGGGCAACAAAATGAGACCCTATCTTTTATAAAACAAAAAACAAACAAAAAAAAACAGTCTTGGCAACCATTTTCTTTCTTTTTTTTTTTTTTTTTTTCTTTTGTAGAGAAGGGGCTTCACTATGTTTTCCAGGCTGGTCTCAAACTCCTGGCCTCCTTAGCACTCATTTTCTAATCCAGCAATTTTCAACCTTTTTTTTTCTATGCTACACACCCTATTGATGATGAAAGCATAGTCCTGTGGTCAATTCCAAGCACACCCATACTAATTTCACCTTTTTTATCTTCTTCTTTACAAAAGTATATTAGAGTAAAGTAAGAGTTATTTATCAGGATAACCAAACCCATTTTTTTTTTAGTTAAGTAATTTTATAACATGTAACGAACTACTGTGAGACATCCCCCACTACTGATAGCAACACGTTTTCCCAACACCACAATGAGAACCACGGATTTGGTTCTCAAGTCCACCCAGGACAAATGCAACCAGAGCAGTGGAATGCCTGTCACTGAGCTGATTCGTGATGCAGTTGTAACTGGAGCACAGCCTCATGATTTTTAGCCCATTGCAGCTTCTGGTACCCCTCCATTCTTCATTTCTCCTGTAAAACCTAGTTTACATCTTATTATATCATCCAGAAAAGCTAGGGTTCACAGAATCAACAAAACCTTTTCTTTGTTGTCCTTTATTTTTTAAGTAAAATCGTATTTTTTTGAGCTCCCTCCATCTTGAGCTCCATTGAGTCTCTTCTTTGCCATTGTAGTTACCCCAGGGCTCCTAATCTTCCCTGCTCTCTCCCCTCCTCTGTGCTCCATGCACTTAGAGTCTGCACTGCACACTTTACGATTATATCCGGCATTGTCTTGTTCTCTAATTTTCTCATGTGTGCATGTCTTGTCTCCTTTCTAGACTTATGAGGTCTTTGTAGAGTTTTACATCTCAATACTTAAAAACTAAAAAGGTGATGTATGGTATGGAAGTCAAATCGCTGAAGTGTTCAGAACAGAGATGTATGCTGTTTCATTAGACAAGACTAAAATTTCCTCTCCACTCTGCACTGCAGAGATCTGTTATATATTCCGCAGTTGTTCTGCATGTGAAGATGAGAAAGAGAATTTTGTCTCGTTCAGAAACAATATATTGGTTCCCGTAAACTAAGGGAAAACTAATAACTTTTACATTCTCATACTCCTAAAACATTAAGAATGATGAGTTTGATGCTGCTTGCTCCTTTCCCCTAGAAGAAGTCTATTTTATCACATTTTTTGTTGTTGTTTTTTGCTTGTTCCCTTGAAAGGCTATGTCCTGATGCTGTAGCCTTCTGCTCTCTTGATCTTTCATAGTACTGCAGACATTTTCTCATCAGAATCTACATAACTAAGGCCAGATCTGGACAGGACTCTTAAAATAATGTATCCATCCAACACAGCTACATAACATCCAGAAGGGATTTGGTATTCAACAGTATTTGTGAGCTGTTTCTTTGCATTTTAGTAAAACCTAGATAGTGCCCCAAAAAGGCTATAAATAAAAATAGATGGTTTTAGTGATCTTCTTTCCACCCGAATTAATTTATTTCCATGTTAGAGACACAGCCATTCAGGATTCTGATTTTATTTTGTAAAGACAGGGTTGGTAGAGAAGATGAGTAAGGCAACATTTCAGAAATAAACACTGGCAAAAAGAATTCTGGATGTGATAGCCCATTCTGCTGCTGAATCAATACTTAATCTGCAGTAAATAACACTGGCAGGATGCCAATCCATAAAATCAACCATAAAATGCTGTAGAATATTCCGGTGTCTAATGTGCTTCTCAGGCAAACAGCATCGACTCAAGGCACAGTACTGAGTATTACAAGTTTAGCTCATGTATGATAATAATGAAATAAAATACTTTCTCATTTTATTATGTCTCTAATATTAGTCAAATGCTAGGCCCAATCAAGTAGAGAAATGGGTATATACACAATTTTAATGCAGGATACTAAGTTTTTGACAAATGCAGTTAAAGGGCATTATAAGCACATATAGGAGAAGCACCTAACCCAGCCTTGGGGTGTTAGAGAAGATGCCAAATCTATTTTGTTGGTCCTCTTTTTTCCCTACAGTCTTAATGTTGGACTGCCCAGGTTTCAGCCTTTGTCTTTTTCTCTTCTCTATCTACATTCATTCCCTTAGACATGTCATCATTCTCTACTGTGTGCCTATGACCCCCAAATCTCCAGATGTTAAACTCTCTCCCAAGCTCCATATATCATATCTATTAGCATCTTCACTGGGGGTATCTAATAGACATCTCAACTCAAAATATCCAGAAATGAACTCCTGACCTTCACTCTGCCAAATCGGCTCTTCCTGTAGCCATTCTCAGCTCAGTTGATGGCAACTCCATCCTTCCAGTTGCTCAGGCCTTAAACCCATGGATCAATCTTTAACATTGCTCTTTCTCTTACACCATACATCCAACCATTTATGAAATCCCTTTGATTTTACCTTAAGAATCGCTCCAGATTCCAACCCTTTCTGACCACTTCTGTTACTACCATCCCAGTCTAAGTTACCATCATCTCTCATGTGGGTTACTGCAGGAGCCTTCTAACTACTCTCACAGCTGCTACCCTTGCCCCCCTGCCACCCACACAGACATACAAACACACACTCTCCATCCTCAGCCACCATGAACCTTTTAAAATATAAGTCAGATGATGTTAACTGCTGAAAATGCTGCAGTGGCTCCCCATTTTACTTGCCTAAGGGACTTAATATAGCCTATAAACTTCGCATAATCTGGTCCCCCATCGATTGATCTCATCTATTTCTATCCTCATTCCCCACTTGGCTCCAGCCACATTGGCCTCAGGGTCTTTGCACTGGCTGTTTCCTCTGCTTAAAACTCTTCCCTGGATGCCATAGCCAACTCCTTGAGTTCTACAAGTCTGCTCAAAAGCCAGCATCTGGGAACAACGTCGTCACCATCTCTGTCATTGCAACCCAACTCCCCAGTACTCCTAATCTTTCTCACACTGTCCTTTTTCTTGTTTCCATGGCACTTTTCTCCTACACAGTAGAATTCTCGCTTTCACTGTGTCTAGTGTCTATTGTCTCGCCACCACCACTGGAATGGAAGCTCTCTACAAGGCAAAAACCTTTGGTTCATGATGTATCCCAGTGCTTGAGGCATGGTGTGTGCATAGTAAAGACGTGTTGAATACATGAAAGTATCTACATGTAAGTAATAGTTGAGGCTGCCATGTTCAATGAAGAGAGTGACCACTGAAGAACATGGCTAAGAGCAGAACAATTGGATTCCCCTTCATTTAAGGGACTAATAGAAGAAGAAAACCCCATAAAGGGGGTTGAGAAGGAAAGAACAGAGAGACTGGAAGAAAAGTTTGAGGGAACAGTGTGTTAAAAGCCAAGGGAGGAGAATATTTCAACTAGGAGGTCAAGTCCTATGAAAAGCCAGGTAAAATAGGTCCTCTGGCCCTCTTGAAATCATTGCCCTATTTCCCTGCTCCATATCCCAGCCTGTCCTTTTTGTGGCCCTGCCCATCTTTCACACACTTCTGCTCCCTCTGCATGTTCCTTAAAACCTTCCTGTTGTAAATGAGCCTCTCCAATTGCACATCTCCCTCCATTGATTCTTTGGAGGAAAGCTCATCAGCACACAATTACAGTTTTTATACAGTCTGGGAGGAAATTTAATGGTCCTATTTTTCTCTATGAAAATGCTTAGTCATGAAGTTATCACTCCGTATTTTCTTGATAATAAGCATTGATTTGTACCCATGTACACAAACAACTTGGGACTTATTGCCCATATACAAAGATTGTTTAAGTATCTCATTTTCTTTTGGAAGCATTTTTTAAAGTACCTACAACTTAGGAAAAACTCAGCGTTTCAGATTTTAAGTTATTCAAGAAATATTTAGGTGATGATAATATTCTCATGGACCAACAGGCTTATCTGAAAATATTTTGTGGTGGTGGTGGTGGTGATATCCATGGTGTGTCCTCAGCCTTCCATAAAGATGAACTGGAGTTTAGTTGTCTAATCAAAGCCTAAATGTTAATTAAATAGTCTCAGGCAACAGTCCCCAACCTTTGTGGCACCAGGGACCAGTTTCATGGAAGACAATTTTTCCACAGACTGGAGAGTGGGGAGGGGATGGTTTCAGGATGATTCAAGCACATTACATTTATTGTGCACTTTATTTATATTATTACTACATTGTGATATATAATGAAAGAATTATAAAACTCACCATAATGTAGAGTCAGTGGGAGCCCTGAGCTTATTTCCTGAAACTAGACAGTCCCATCTAGGGGTGATGGGAGACAGTGACAGATCATCAGGCATTAGATTCTCATAAGGAGCACACAACCTAGATCCCCTGCATGCGCAGTTCACAATAAGGTTCGCACTCCTATGAGAATCTAATGTTGCCACTGATCTGACAGGAGGCAGAGCTCACCTAGTAATGTGGGCAACGGGAAGCAGCTATAAATACAGATGAAGCTTTGCTTGCTCACATGCCACTCACCTTCTGCTGTGTGGCCCAGTTCCTAATAAGCCATGGACTGGTACCGGTTCATGGCCCAGGGGTTAGGGACCCCTGGTCTAAGGTACAAGCACCTTCCCTGAGCAGGGTCAGCTCCACTTATTCATTTAACTAACATTTAAAGGGTAAGGAGGGTGTCTGTTTTGCTAAGTCACGGGAAACTGTAGTCCAGGACCTCTGTCCTCAAGGAGCTCACCCTCTAAAGGAGAGGAGAGTCTATATAAATAAATAGCTTCAGTGCAACATAAGTGCTATCACTTTTACAGCCTTCTGCAGCCAAACACAGCTACTTCTAAGATTAGTCTATATTCTCTACTCTGCCACTCTTCGCACATCATGTTGGGTCTGTACCACACCACCTGAGCTAGTATGGGATGTTATAAAGACCCCAAGCTTACCTAAAGAAAGTTGGTGTTGGTTGGATCTAGCGAGGATTCTATGGATAAAGCAAGTAGCCTCAGGTCAAGAGGAGTGCTCCACTGTGGCTACACAGCCAATAGATACAAGGCAAGATTGTCACCACTCACGTCTTCACCTGTAGCCTGATTGCCTTCCACACCAGAAAGGAACAATAGCACTGGTCCTGTTTTCAGTACAAAATAGTTACCCTTTTTCTTACTCAATCTTGAAGGAAAAAATCAATGTTTGGTTTTTCTCTCCTTAAAAAGGATAAAAGATAGCAATTCCTACCCTTTGTTCATTGACATAAGTCTCTAGACTTCAGGAGTGGCTTAGAAATAGTTAAAAATCTACAGAGAGGATGGAAATTAGATTACTCCATCTTTGTCTTCTTCCTTGAACTTTGAACAAAGCAAGTAATTTATCTTTAGTAACTTAGAATGTTTAGTTATCTGTAAGAGGGTCTGATTTTCTAAGGAAACGTCAATAGAGAGCCATTACTTGTTATTCCAAATATGAAGTAAGCATATTACCTATAAGTAAAGTTATCAGGAATTTTTGTAACTGTCAAAACACTATGTTTATGTAGTACATTGACCATAAAAATTTATTGAATGGGTTATATTTTTATTTTGATATCACATAAGCCTCCAAAATGAAATTTAAAGAGATGGCTTGGGTGGCCGGGTGCGGTGGCTCATGCCTGTAATCCCAGCACTTTGGGAGGCTGAGGTGGTTGGATCACCTGAGGTCAGGAGTTCGAGACCAGCCTGGCCAATGTGGCAAAACCCCGTCTCTACTAAAAATACAAAAATTATCCGGGCGTGGTGGTGTGCACCTGTAATCCCAACTACTAGGGAGACTGAGGCATGAGAATCGCTTGAACCCGGGAGGTGGAGGTTGCAGTGAGCTCAGATGGCGCCACTGCACTCCATCCAGCCTGGGGGATACAGCAAGACTCTGTCTCCAAAAAAAAAAAAAAGAGAGAGAGATGGCTTGGGTGACTGATTCCCCAGATTGCATTTGATGGAGGTGGAGGTGGAGGACAGGAAGGGAGAACATGAGAGGAACATTGATGGCATCGTGAAGTGGCTTCTACCTCACTGTTCTGAGAAGACCATCTGAAAAATGGCTGTCTATCCACAGTAATGACAACAGCAACAGCAATCAAGAATCTGAACAAATGGAACGGCATAAAACTGTCCTTGGACAGGACGACTCAATATAATAAAATCCTCCCCAAATCAGTACAAATTGAATGCAATTCCAGTTAGAATCTCAATGAAGGTTTTTTTGATTTTGTATTCTGCTTTTAGGAATTGGATAAAATGATCATAAAGTTTATATGGAAAAATAAGTAGACAAAAAAGCTGATAAAACTGTAAAAAGAGTAGCAAGGGAACTGTCTCTTGCCTGTATCAGAGCATACTTTAATGCTGCTGTAGATTGTTAGGGTAACAACATGAGAATAGACACATAGAACAGCAGAACAGAACAGAGAGTCCAAGAATTGATCCACACATGCATTACACTTTTGTTTTGCTTTTTTGAGACAGTCTCGCTGTGTCACCCAGGCTGGAGTGCAGTGGCATGATCTTGGCTCATTGCAACCTCTGCCTCCCTGTTTCAAGCAATTCTCATGCGTCAGCCTCTTGAGTAGCTGGTATTACAAGCATGCACCACCACACCTGGCTAATTTTTGTATTTGTGGTAGAGATGGAGTTTTACCTTGTTGGCCAGGCTGGTCTCGAATTCCTGGCCTCAAGTGATCCTCCCTCTTCAGCCTCCCAAAGTGCTGGGATTACAGGCATGAGCCACCATCCCTGGCTGCATTACACTTTAATATATAACCAAAGTAATGTTTTAATTTGGTAGGAAAATTACAGGATATTTAATAAATTATGCTGACAGAGTTGGCTATTCCTCTAGAAAAACTGAAGGGATGATTGATAACATTATATATGTACAAAAATAAATCCAGAAGGATTAAAGACTTCCATGGAAAAAAATAAAGTGATAAAATTCTTAGAAGAAAATCTAGAAAGTACCTATAATCTTTAAGGATAGGGAAAACTTTCTTTTTTTCTTTTTCTTTCTTTCTTTTTTTTCTTTTTCTTTCTTTCATTTTTTTTTTTTTTTTTTTTCCTTTTTTGAGATAGGGTCTCACTCTGTCACCCAGGCTGGAATGCAGTGGCACAATCATAGCTCACAGCAACCTCGACTTTCTGGGCTGAGGTGATTCTCCCACCTCAGCCTACCAAGTAGCTGGGACCACAGGCGCACACCACCACAACCAGCTAATTTTTTGTATTTTTAGCAGAGACGTGGTTTTACCATGTGGCCCAGGCTGGTCTCAAACTCCTAAATGGAAGTGATCTGCCCACCTCAGCCTCCCAAGGGAAAACTTTCTTAACCAAGACCAAAAAAACAAAAGCCATTTTTTACAAAGACATAGTGATTATATGAAATTTAAAATGTCTAAAATGATAAAGTTGCCATAAATGATTGAATAAACAAATTATAGATTTGAGGATAAAATGCAGTGCAAATGACAGTCTTTACAAAGCACTTTCTACTTGGGTAAGGAAAAGATTAATAGCCCAACAGAAAACAAAATGAGCTAAGAACATGATTAAGCAATTCAAAGAGTCCGGTCTAAAGTATGAACACAAGCACACTTCCAGTAAGGAAGGCCAATTGGCCAGGCACAGTGGCTCACACCTGTAATCCCAGCACTTTGGGAGGCTGAGGCGGGTGGATCACCTGAGGTTGGGAGTTTGAGACCAGCCTGGCCAACAGGGTGAAACCCTGTCTCTACTAAAAATACCAAAATTAGCCTGGCGTGGTGGCACACGTCTATAATCCCAGCTACTCAGGAGGCTGAGGCAGAAGAATTGCTTGAACCCGGGAGGTAGTGGTTGCAGTGAGCTGAGATGGTGCCACTGCACTCCAGCCTGGGTGACAGAGCAAGACTCTGTCTCAAAAGAAAAAAGAAAAAAAAGGAAGTAAAATTAAATGTTTGCCATCAAACTGGCAAAAATCAAAAGGTGATACACTTGTAGAGTATTGCTAGTAAGGATGAAGGAGAGATGGTACTCTTACACACTACTTGTGGAAATATAAATAGTAACAATCTTAGCAAGCAATCTGGCAAAAAATCTATGAAAATTAAAAATATCCTTTTATAACTTTAAATTTTTGAATCATGTGAATTTATCATCTATTTAAAATGTGTATGTGTGTGTGCGTGTGTGTGTGTATACACACATATCTCCTTCAGCCCAGGGCCCTATTCCTATAAGTCTGTCCCATAGAAATAAAAGCACTCAGATGTAAGGATACATATACTTTGATGCTTCTTGCATTATTGTTTCTTTCAGGTCAGTAGTCATGTCTCCACTTTCTTTATTGTAGTATTGTTTCATCATGGTAAAGAGAGAGAAATAAGCATAATTCCCAACAATAGGCAGGCAGGATACTAAATTATGTTACAATAGAATGAATTTAAAAGAATGAATTCAAATCTGAATGGAAGGAGTTCCACAAAATATCATTGAAGAAAAAAGCAAGAGGCGAAAAAAATTGTACGATTATGATCTTGTTTTGTGAGTAAAAATAGCTCTTTTGTGTATATATATATATGTGTGTGTGTATATATATGTGTATATATGTGTGTATATATGTGTATATATATGTGTGTATATATATGTGTGTATATATGTGTGTATATATATGTGTGTGTGTATATATATATATGAATGTGTAATTTATACCTATATAGCTATATCAAGATACATATATGCATGGTGTGTGAGTACATATGTGCACACCAGTATGTGTATTTGTAAACTATGTTAACTACGCTCAGTTTTTAACATGGGTCATTCCAGGATAATTTGACAGTGGGAGATGCAAGTAAAAAAGAAATCTTTTAAAAGATGACAATTTTTAAATTAGCATTGTGATTCCATTTATGAGAAATTTAAAAGCTATAAATGAAAAACATTGAAAGTGATAATATAACAATGAAAACACGTCACAATAACCATGATTTCCCAATACTGCTTACTAGAGGATTCAACTGCAACTGTCAAGTCAATTTCCACAGGGACCAGTTGCTGTCAAACATAAAATAAAACCAAATATTTCTGCTGCTTTTCTGTTTTTCCTTATTTTCCTTTAAAAACTTTTAAATTTTTAAAAAATATATTTCAGATCTCGGTTGTTCTTTTCTAATTTTTTTTTACTTAAAATTGAGATAATATGAAGAAATAAAACATTGAAAAAAATAATTAGGCTAGGCATGATGGCTCATACCTGTAACCCCAGTTCTTTGGAAGGCCGAGGACCAGCCTGGACGAGATATCGAGACTCTATCTCTATTTAAAAAAAAGAAAAAGAAATAAATAATACCATATTGCCAGCCTAGCAAATGACTACTTTTTTTTTTTTTTTTTTTTTTTTTTTCTAAGATGGAGTCTCGCTCTGTCTCCCAGGCTGGAGTGCAGTGGCGCATCTCCACTCACTGCAAGCTCCGCCTCCCGGGTTCAAGCCATTCTCCTGCCTCAGCCTCCGGAGTAGCTGGGACTACAGGAGCCTGCCACCACGCCCGGCTAATTTTTTGTATTTTTTTAGTAGAGACAGGGTTTCACGGTGTTAGCCAGGATGGTCTCAATCTCCTGACCTCGTGATCCGCCCGCCCCGGCCTCCCAAAGTGCTGGGATTACAGGCGTGAGCCACCGCCCCCGGCCGCAAATGACTATTAATCTTTACTTCATTTTATCTTTTTCCTTTGTTTTTAACCATCTCATTTATACAATTGCATGTTCTTTTTTCCATTAAATATTTAATTATAATCATTTTTCCATGTATTTTTTGAATTCACTCTCCAGTGTTTATTTTTAGAGAAATAAAAAGGTGTTTTGAATGTCCAGAGAGACAACAGATTGCAATACACATACTTTTCCATAGAAATGCCAGTTAGGAGATCAACCAAGAACTTTATGTTCTCACATTCTTTTATATCATCATTTATATCATAAATTCATTGAAGAAAAACAACATGTAGACACTAAGTTATTTAAGTTAGATTTCATCTATCTTTCTCATCCTTATTTTAAGAGAATTAATGCCTTTCTACACAATTAATTTAAAAATTAAAAATATTTTAATTATAGTTTAATTCATCTCTAAACATTTTAAATATTATTTTGGTATGTTTTATATAATATTAGCCTACAAACAAGAGACACATATATAAACTAAAAATATATATCAGGGATATGCAAAAAGTTTCTTACTGATGGGATGAGGAATCAAAGACATTTGAAGAAAACAGGAAATCAGAAGTCCCATCTACTATTCAAGGCCTGTCACTCCACCTGGTTGCTGATTCCACCCATTCACATCTTTTCTAGAACTTTCTCGTATCAAATCCCTCTTTTTCTTTTTTCATCTATACTTTTCCCCTATTCTTTCTTTAGATATGCTTGTCCTCCCTAAAAAAAATCTTAAATCTGCCTCTTATCCCCAAGGTTACCTCTAGCCATCATTTTATATATTTTCTTCCCTTGTAGACCAAGCTTCCCAAAACAGATAGTCTATACTTACTATCTCCTTCTCCTTTCTTCCCATTCATTCCTCTAAGCGCATATAACATCTGGCTTTTGACCCTACCACTCCACTAACTTTTCTAAAGCAAAAGTCCCCAGTTACTTTGTTACTATAAAATTAAATGAAATTCTTTTCTGCATTTTACAGGCTAACCACACTCTCCTTGAAACATCAAGTCCCTGGATTCTCTGACATCAGCATCTTGTGGTCCTCCTACTTTCCTGACAATTCCTTCCTAGTGTGAATGACAGAGTCCTGTTATACTCCTTGCCTCTTTTAAATACTGATATTCCCCACAGTTTGAAGCTTTTTATTCATTTTGAGTGATTTTACTTTTTTTTTTTTTTTCAGACAGAGTCTCGCTCTGTTGCCCAGAGTGGGGTGCAGTGGCTCACTGCAACCTCCGTCTCCCGGGTTCAAATGATTCTTCTGCCTCAGCCTCCCGAGTAGCTGGGATTGCAGGCACCCGCCACAACACCCAGCTAATTTTTGTATTTTTACTAGAGACAGGGTTTTACCATGTTGGTCAGACTGATCTCGAACTCCTGATCTCAAGTGATCCGCCCACCTTGGCCTCCCACAGTGCTGGGATTACAGGCATGAGCCACTGCACTCAGCCGATTTTACTTTCACAAAATGATAATGACCCCCACATCTTTTTCTCTAGCCTAGTATTTCCTTGGAGCTTCATATTTATCTTTAGTACCCCATTAGAAATCTCTATTGGCAGCCAAACTTAACATGTCCAAAGTGAAATAGACATCTTCCTTTTCTCCCTATATGTCCACATCCCTTCTCATCTATTCAATGTTTCATTCAAAACAACTACTGTCGTCCGGGCGCGGTGGCTCACGCCTGTAATCCCAGCACTTTGGGAGGCTGAGGCGGGCAGATCACGAGGTCGGGAGATCGAGACCATCCTGGCTAACACGGTGAAACCCTGTCTCTACTAAAAAATACAAACAGCCAGGTGTGGTGGCGGGCACCTGTAATCCCAGCTACTCCGGAGGCTGAGGCAGGAGAATGGCGTGAACCTGGGAGGCGGAGCTTGCAGTGAGCCGAGCGCCACTGCACTCCAGCCTGGGCGACAGAGCGAGACTCCGTCTCAGAAAAAAAAAAAAAACTACTGATGTCTAAGTTGGCCAAGCCAGAGAGGTAAGATGTTATCAAACCCCGCCTCATTGCCTTACATATTCAACCAGTCACCAAGTCCAATTAGTTAATCTTCCAAATATTTCTTTGATGCACCCCCTTGGTACCGTTCGTAATACCACTGTCCTACCTCCAGCTGTCAATATCTCTGGCCCAGATTGTTGTAATTGTGTCTTGATTTGGTCTCCCTGATTATAGACTTTCCTCTTACAAATCTATCCTATAAACTTTTACAAGATCAGTCTAACATAAAAATTTGACCATGCGTTAAAATCCTTCATGGTTAAGAGACTGAGGGGAAGAAAAATGTGAATTGACTGCTAAAAAGTATGGGGTTTCTTTTTGGAAATGAATGTTATAAAATTAGATAATGGTGATGGTTGCACAGCTCCGTAAATATACTAAAAACTATTGAATTATCCACTTTAAAGTCGTATGTAAATTGTATCTCAATAAAGTGGTGATTGAAAAAAAAACTTCACAATCATGGTAGCTCAAGACCTCCAGGAAGCAGGCATCAATTTAGGATTAGATGACAAGAGATGTATTCGAAGGAAACACCTTTGAAGAATAAAGAAGAGGAAGCAAGAATAGGCAGGACAGGGCCCGGGAGCAGTGGCTCATGCCTGTAATCCCAGAACTTTGGGAGGCTGAGGCGGGTGGATCACTTGATGTCAGGAGTTGGAGACCAGCCTGGCCAGCATGGTGAAACCCCGTCTCTACTAAAAATACAAAATTAGCCGGGCATGGTGGTGCACACCTAATCTCAGCTACTTGGGAGGCTGAGGCAGGAGAATCACTTGAACACAGGAGGTGGAGGTTGCAGTGAGCCAAGATCATGCCACCACACTCAGCCTGGGTGACAGAGCAAGACTCTGTCTCAAAAAAAAAAAAAAAAAAAAAAAGAATAGGCTAGGACAGCTTTTTTGCCATGATGCAGGTCAGAAACCTATGAAAAGAGAGGGAAAAGAAGGATGGGGCTGGAAGAGTCTCAGACTAATATGCAGCTCTAAGAAAGGCTTTGGCAGGTCTATGGGGATGCATCAAGCCAAAGTTGCCTTGTAAAGGATACCTGCATCTGGCAGGAATGGGCCTGCACTAGTGCCTCTACTGTGATCAGTCATTGGCGAGGCGCAACTGTGGGGAAATGTCGGCTTGATGAGAATGCAGTGATGGATCCAGAGGGTAGCAAGTGGAGCTGTCAGTCAACTATGCTCTCTGTACCAAGAGGTCTCAGTAGTGTATTTTATGGGCACCACAGAGGTTCTTCACTGCCTAGAGAACACTACAAGCTCCTTTGCGTCATAAATAAGATGTTCCATGAACTAGTTCCTAATTACCACTCTAGGCACATCCACCAAAATTCTCTGACTCACGTTTTATGTTGAACCTTACTACCAAATGTCTCTTGCCTTTATACTTTTGTTGATATTGTTCTTACTATCTGAAATTATCTTCTAACTCATATCTATCCCTCTAGATTTGTCTCTTCCAGGGGACATTATCTCCTCTAAGAAGATTTTCCTGAACACTCACACAGGATGATTGCCTCTTTGCCCTGTCTTCTAAATATATCATAGCATTTACCACATTATATTGATTTTTTCTGTTACCTTTATGTCTTCTAGCATAATCTTTATGTTCCTCAACTCAGGGTCTGTGGCTTCTTCATATTTGATCCCCAGTGCATAACATAGCATCTAGAACAGAAGTATTCAAAAATTTTTGTTAAGTTGAATACAACATCAGCTTGTAATTTTAAAATATAAGCCCTTTATATTATTACATTATTACACATAGTCTGACTTATGTTGTCTTATATATTTGTGTTTCTTTATATTTCCTTGCTCTTTTTGGTGAAATTGTGATTATAATACTAAAAACTTCTTAATTCATTCTACATTCATTATATATGACCAAACATACATAAGGTCCTTTTCCCCCACTGTTCACCCTGCATGTATTCTTGTGAAAAAATTTAGTTATTAAAGAGCACCTCTTTTATATACCCATCCCCACGCTCTGTAAGTCCATCTAGAAGGATGATATGAAGGAAAAGGGTTAGAGAAAGCCCCTAAAAACAACCAAACCCTTATATTTTTTTCTTCCTTACCATGTCTTGTTTTTGTTATTTAAATCATTAAACCATTTAGAATTCACTTTTGTATATTTATGTACTAAGGATCCAACTCTGGTTTCTCCATATTATGTACTAGTTTCTCAACATCATTTACTAAACAATCATTTTCTCGGTGATTCTGTTCCATTGGTCTACTAGTTTATTTCTGACTTTATATCATATTGTTTCTATGATTATACCCTATGTATGTTTTAATACCTGGTAGGATAAGCCCTTCTCTGCTCGCTATTTACGCTTCTGCAGAACTTTCAGAGTTCTTTAGTTGAGTTTTCTCCCAAAATCCTGGGGCTGGTATTTTTGTCAAAATTGAATTGAACAAAATAACTAAATAAATAGGGAAGAATGAATATCTTTACACTGCCAAGTCATCATATTCATGCACATGGTATAGTTCTCTAATTCAATTCTGAAATTATAGATCTTTTAGTAGAGTTTTAACATTTTCTTTCTAATAGTCAGGCATTCTTTAATAGCTTAATTCTTAGATATTGTGAATAATATCTTATTTTCTACTGCACATCCTTATAAGTAATATTGCCAAGAGTAGAATTACACTATTGAATTTTTTAAGCTGATCTTTTATCCAGGTGTCTTGGAGACTCCTCTACTTCTTGCAAGATAAACAGTGTCTCAAAGAAAGTATCCTATACAGGATCTAGTTTTTCCGCAATAGGATAATTCCTCAAAACTGTGGTGGGATTGTGTTCCCCCCAAATTCATATCCACTGAAACCTTGGAATATGACCTTATTTGGAAAAAGGTTATTTGTGGAAGTAATTAGTTAAATTCAGTGAGTTGTCCTTATAATAAGAAGAGAGGACACACAGAGAAACACACAGGGAAGAAAGCCATGTGAACATACAAGAAGAGACTGGAGTACAGTCATGCACCACATGACAATGTTTTAGTCAACAGTGATTGTATGTATGTCAGAGGTCCCATAAGATTATAATACTGTATTTTTACTCTACCTTTTCCATGTTTAGATACACAAATATTTATCGTCTTGTTATAATTGCCTATAGTATCTAGTAGAATGATATACTGTATAGGTTTATAGCCTAGAGCAATGGGCTACACCATCTACATTTGCATAAGTACATTCTATGATGTTTGCTCACTGACGAAATTGTCTAATGATGTATTTCTCAGAACATGTTTTTTTTTTTTTTTTTTTTTTTTTTTGAGATAGGGTCTTTCTCTGCCACCCAGGCTGGAGTACAGTGGCACGATCTTGGCTCACTTCAAACTCCACCCCCTGGGTTCAAGCGATTCTCACACCTCAGCCTCCTGAGTAGCTGGGATTACAGGTGTGTGTCACCACGCCCTGCCAATTTTTGTATTTTTAGTAGAGACAGAGTTTTACCACGTTGGCCAGGGTGGTCTCAAACTCCTGACCTCAAGTGATCCGCCCGCTTCAGCCTCCCAAAGTGTTGGGATTACAGGTGTGAGTCACCATACCTGGCCTCAGAACATATGTCTTTCTTTAAGTGATACATGGCTGGAATGCATCCACAAACCAAGAAATGCCAAGGATTGCAAAGAACCACCCAAAGCTAGGAAGAGGCAAGGAAGGATTCTTCCCTAGAGAATTCAGAAGGTGGATGGCCCTGCTGACACCTTGATTTCAGACTTTTAGCCTCAAGAACTGTAAGAGAATAAATTTCTGTTATTTTAAGTGGCTTAGTTTGTAGTAATGTGTTACGGCAGCCTTAGGAAACTAATACAAATACCAAGGCTGCCACAATACTAAAAGTAGACATCTGGAATATCTACTTACACCACACTTTTTTCTATGGATCTTCTTTATTTTTCTATATGAAAACATCAGGCCAGGCACTATGGCTTATGCCCGTAATCTCAATATTTTGGGAATCTAAGGTGGAAGGATTGCTTGAGCTCAGGAATTCAACACCAGCCTGGGCAACATAGCAAGACCTCATCTCTATTAAAAATAATTTTTTTAATCATTTCTTGCAGGATTCAAGATAAAAAATAAATAAATAAAATAAAATCAGTCATTTGATCAATTAGTTTCACCTATTAGCATTCTTCATGATCACTGTTACTTTAAGACTTATTTCTGCCGTCTTAATTCCTGTATTCCTGTTCTCTGTATTCCAGTGTTTCTTTTCTTTCTTTTTCTTTTTTTTTTTTTTTTTGAGACCAAGTCTTGCTCTTGTCGCCCAGGCTGGAGTGCAATGGCGTGATCTCAGCTCACTTCAACCTCTGCCTCCTGGGTTCAAGTGATTCTCCTGCCTCAGCCTCCCAAGTAGCTGGGATTAAACGCATGCACCACCATACCTGGCTAATTTTTTTGTATTTTTGGTAGAAACAGGGTTTCACCATGTTGGCCAGGCAGGTCTCAAACTCCTTACCTCAAGTGATCCACCTGCCTTGGCTCCCAAAGTGCTGGGATTACAGGCATGAGCCACCATGCCCAGCCTCTTTTCTTTTAAGAAAGAGGGTATTGCTCTGTCACCCAGACTAGAGTGCAATGGCACCATCACAACTCACTGTAACCTCAAACTCCCAGGCTCAGGCAATCCTGCCTCTGCCTTTCAAGTAGCTAGGACTACAGGTGTGTGCCACCATACCTGGCTAATTTTTTTAAATTTTTGTAGAGATGGGATCTCACTATGTTGGCCAGGCTGGTCTCAAACTCCTGGCCTCAAGCAATCCTCCATGCTCAGCCTCCCAAAGTGCTGGGATTATAGGTGTAAGCCATTGCAGCTGGCCCTGTTTCTTCTTTTTTCTTTTTTCCTTCTTGGCTACTTTCTATTAAATGGTTCAAAGTTACTTCCATTCGTTGTGAATTCTGTGTTCTATTTTTCTTATTCTGGTGGTTATTCCTAACTTAAGACTCATACTTAAGTTTTTTTTTCCATCAATTTCTAAATTTAATCAATATCTATATCTCCTTTTCAAAATAGACCAACAATTTAGCATGCTTTTGCCTTCCCTGCCCACCTCCCTCTTTATTTTTCCATCAATTTGTTGTCTCCTAGGATTTGATACCTGGATCATTATACTTCGCCCCCCCCCCACTTTGGATATTGCTTATTTAGATAGCAGATGTTACTAAGTTGCTTACTAACCTGCAATTCTCATATCGCTGTAGATATGAGATATGTAGAGTAGGCTCTCTGGAGTTACTCATTATGTTGTTGGAATACTTTCTTCAGGGGTGTTTGCAAAGTATGTCAGTGTATGGTATATTCTTTTGAGGCCTTTTAGATGCTAGAGAACATTGTTATTTCACTCACATTGCAATGAGAATTCAGCTAGATATAGAAGCCTAGATTCAAAATTCCTTTTTAATAAAAACATTGGATATAGTACTCATGTTGCTGTTGAAAAGTCAAATGTGAATGGAATTCTTGTTCCTTTCTAAATGACCTGCTTTTTCTCTCTAGAATTGTTTTCTTTTCTTAAATTTCACTATAATTTGTCAAAGTGTTGATATTTTCCTCTTTATCTCTTTTGTTTGGTGCACAATAAGTCTATTCAATCTTTCCTTAATTGTGGAGACATTTTTAGCCGGGCATGGTAGCCCATGCCTGTAATCCCAGCACTTTCGGAGGCCAAGGCGGGCAGATCACTTGAGGTCAGGAGTTCAAGACAAGCCTGGCAAACATGGTGAAACCCCGTCTCTACTAAAAATACAAAAACTAGCCAGGTGTGGTGGCAGGGTGCCTGTAATCTCAGGTACTCGGGAGGCTGAGGCAGGAGAATCACTTGAACCCAAGGAGGCAGAGGTTGCAGTGAGCTGAGATTGCACCACTGCACTCCAGCCTGAGCGACTGAGCAAGACTCCATCACCCCCATCCCCCCAAAAAAAAAGAATTGTGGAGAAATTTTAATTAGCAGTTCTTCAAATATTTAACTTTAGCTTTTTCTTTCCTTCTAGGGCTCCCATTTATCACATATTGATATTTATTTTATTTTTCATGCCCTTTCATTTTTCTGTCATTTTTCCTATTCTTTACTCTTCCCCATGCCTTCTAGGAATGTTTCAAACCACTCTCCATCTTATTAATTCATTCATCAACTGTATTCATTCAACCCTGAATTAAATTGTTTGTTTCTACTATATCTGGTTGGTCCTTTTTTATAACTCCTTGTCCCTATTTGTTTCCAGTGGCCTCCTACATGCCCTTGAGAATATTTATTAGGATTATTGTAAATTCTTGTTTTCTCTGGCTCATCAGTTCTGCTCCCTCCAGAATTAGTTGTTTAGTTTGTGATCCTGCCTTTTCAGTGCTTTAGGTCTGTATTCCACAGATCTCTCTTTATTTTTTCCATTCCCTCCAGAGTATCAGCTATAGTTTTTTTTGTTTTGTTTTATTTTGTTTTGTTTTGAGACAGAGTCTCGCTCTGTCGCCCAGGCTGGAGTGCGGTGGCGCAAGCTCAGCTCGCTACAAGCTCCGCCTCTCGGGTTCGTGCCATTCTCCTGCCTCAGCTTACCGAGTAGCTGGGACTACAGGCCCCCGCCACCACACCCGGCTAATTTTTTGTATTTTTAGTAGACACGGGGTTTCACTGTGTTAGCCAGGATGGTCTCGATCTCCTGACCTCGTGATCCGCCCTCCTCGTCCTCCCAAAGTGCTGGGATTACAAGCATAAGCCACCACGCCTGGCCCAGCTATAGTTTTTATATTACATTCTGAGTTCCATCTATAGCCCACTTGCTTCTGAGGCATCTCCAGGATGAGATTCAAAGAAGGGAAACCCCAATTGCTGTAAGTTCCCCACTCGACTCTTGACTTCCCTACAGCATGAACTACACTGACGGTCCTCAAGATTTAGCCCAATTTGACCGGGCTGTCTTTTCATGTTCAGTAGAATTAGGCTACATCACAGAACCATCAAATATTTTCTACTAGTTTATGGAGAGAATTATCATTTTCTAGAGTTAGGGAAGAGACATTAGTGGCCTCATATGGCAAATAACTATGGAAAATCTAATTATTTCCACATTTTCTTAGAACCATAATACTTTGTGATTGTTACAGTGATTCTTATTTTCCTTCCTTCCTTCCTTAGACCTCTTAAATATACCGTATATAGTTTGATTTTTAATTCAAAAGTTATTAAAATTTTGTTTTGAAGATTTCATAACTAAACTCTAACCGATCCCCAAGATAACTAGAAAAGCCTCCTGGTTTTACACAACTAGTTTGGATAGCGCTGTTCTAAAAGCATAGTAGAAATTGGTGAAATTATTTCTGGCCTGCCTTTATGTTCTTGCTATATCAATATTTGTATCTTATCAGATACCTTTACATATGTCTAGCCTTTTCTTTCTTTTTTTTTTTTTTTTTTTTTTTTTTTTTGGTCGTTGCCAAAAATATACACATCTTCTTTTCTTTATTTAAAAAAAAAAAAAAAAAAACCCAACAACAAAAACCCAAACAGAAACACACACAGAAAAATCCACACATGCAAAGAGAATGACAAGGCCGGAGCCTGGGGAAGCTGGAAACCCCTACCCTGGGCTCCAACCCCAGTGCAACTGAAACAGGGACACAGGCTTCGCCTTGCCTCTCGCCTCTCTCCTGACTGTCCACTCAGCCTCTGTGCCAAAGGCCTGGGCAGGCGGGGACTCTTTGAAGGTGAGAATTGCCCACTCTACACTGGGGAAATAGCTGGTGGGTGAGGGGACAGTTGTTAGTCAGCTTAGTGGCTCCCCTGGTTGGTGGGGGTGGGTTGCAGGAGGCAAGCTGGCTAATTCTGGGAGGGAGGCTTTTGCTAAAAGCAGTGGCATTTCCCCCCACCTTACGCCCTCCCCCAAGCCCTGGGGCTCCCCTTGTGCCAGAGAAGGAGGAAGCTATCAGTGGGGTAGGGGGCCCTAAGGGGGCCCTGAGACCAGTGGGGTCAGGGGAGGGAAGGCAGGATACTACCCTGATTCAAAGCCCTGTGCCCCCCGCGACTCTCCAATATTGGAGTACTGCTCTGGTGTTTGTTAACCATTCATGCCCCCAGAGAGGGGCCAAAGTTGGTGAGGTGGGGAGGGTGCAAATAAGAGCTGGGAGGTCCCCTCTCTGGCGCTGCTTCATCTGACCACTGCGCCTATCCCTGCCCTTGGCTGCCCTGGGTCCAGGAAGAGAGAGACAGGCAGACAGACACATACACACACACACACACACACACACATGCACGCACACACACTCACACACTGAGTCGGGCAGCTCCATCTCCCCACCCTCGGCACTCCTAAGTCCAATAGTGCAAACAAAGGGCGGGGCACCAAGGAAGGCCGGAGCCTCCCCGCACCTGCCGTCTCCTCCCCATCACAGGGCCCCAAGAGGTTGAGGAGGCTGGGGCTGAGTGTGATGCTCTCCTGCCCCTTCTCCAGCCACCAACATCTGTGGGCTTTTACAAGCTCAGCTTGTGCCCCTGCGCTGGGGGGAGGGATGGCAAGAAAAAGTCCAAGGGGTCCCTTCTGCCATCTGCCCGAGCTGGGAAGAAACTGCAGGTAAAGTGGTTCCAGCCCTTCTTCCATAAAAGATTTCCCCGCAGGGACAGGCCCAGGGCCTCTCCCTCCACTTCTCCCCATTCAAGTGCTGATCCATTTCATGTGACAGGTCCAACCAACCCCCTACTTCTGCCATGGCCCACTGTGCTCTCTGGGGGACCTCCAAAACATTTGCTGGGGATGGACCTCCTAGGCAGGCTTGCAGACTGTCCTTCCTCTGAGCCTCACAAAGCGGACAGTGCAGAAAGGGAAGGGGGCCAGATGGAGGGGGCTCCCCTCTCAGTCTCAGTCCTTGACACCAGGAGCTCTCCACACTCCCTGGACCTCAGGACAGGCTCTGGGCCAAGGCTCTCCAGGGTCTGGGCGCAGGCGCCTGCTCCAGGCTAGGACCCCTCAGGCCAGGATCTGTTCCCTCCACTTGGGGGGTCAGGAGGGGTAAGGGTGGATTTAGCCTTTTTCCTGGTTGGCTGAGGCTCCTTTGTCAGCGGTCCCTCCTTTGGGGCCACCGCCACTGCCGTCTGCTCCCGACAGGCTGAGGAAGGGGTTGGTCTGGGCAGTGAGGACTGGAGGTCCGCCTGCTGCTGCCACTGCTGCAGCTGCAGCTGCTGCGGCCATGAGACTTGTGTTGTTGCCAAGCGAGGGAGCCACTAGGGCTCCAGCGGGCAGCAGGGGTGGAGCAGACGCTGTGGGCAGCATAGCCTTTTCTTTCTATCTGACATTAACTTATTCAACAAATACCTGTTGAACACTTGCTGTACTATTGTTCTAGCTGCTAGGTGCAGCTAGAAGTGACAGCTGATAGAGCAATTTCTTTAGAATGGTTTGTGCATGTTCAGTTGAAAAATCAGTACCTGGTTTCTAATCAGGCCCTCCTGTTGTGCATGGGAACTTCGATCACCTTAGAACTTTTGTACTGATTTCCATAAATGAGAAGTTAGATGAATTGCTTAATAATACCATATGTTTGGAGAAATAAAAGAAAAATCACAGCTTAACAGTGCTGATTTGTGTTTCTTGTTTCTTCCCTGCCCACTTCCTTACCCCATTTTCTTTTCTGACTTGCAGATGAAGGAGCTTCTATGCACCCTTGTGATGACACATACTGTGGCCCTTTTCCAGAATCTGAGCCGGAAGTGAAGGCTGTAGCTAACTTCCTTCAAAAACACAGAAAGCACATTAGGGCTTATCTCTCCTTTCATGCATATGCTCAGATGTTACTGTATCCCTATTCTTACAAATATGCAACAATTCCCAATTTTAGCTGTGTGGTAAGTATTTGACCCCGTGCATGTACATCAGGCTTCATGCTGCTTTTCTGAAGCTAAGATGGTTCTAAGTACTAATGATAATGGCAAACACATGTTTGTGTTAATCCTAATAAGTATTTTACATGTATTAATTCATTTATTCTTCATTAACAATCATATGAGGCAGCTTTTATTATCCCCACTTTACAGGTAAAGAAGCTAGAAGCTGAGAGATTAAGTAATTAGATAGAGAACACACAACTACTAAGTCTCATAGCCAGGATTCAGCCCCAAGTCTAGTTCCCTAGCTGTTGCTTTTAACCGTAGTGCTGCTTCTCAAATACAATCATTTCAAACCTATTTACATTCTTACCACAGGTTACACAGAAAAAGTCAGGGTGGATTTGATTAGTATCATAGTTTTGGTCGTGTATGCAAGGCTGTAATTAATTTTATTGAGTAAATGATTATTCATAAATTATAGATTGATTCTCATTAATTAAAAGCAGGTTTTAATTTATAAGTGCTATTTGCTTAATGCTACTAAGTCTTTGGGTATGTATCTGACAAGTTAGTACTAAGAATGAACAGACGTTCAGGCATAAGATTACTTAAAAATGAAAAAGCAGAGTTTCTTTCTCTCCTTATATCAGAAACCCAACAAGCTATTCACTATAGGGCATCAGTCATCATGAAGTGAGTCGTTTCAGAGCCTATAGCATCTAAAAGCCTATAAAGTTCAAAAACCAAGAAAAACTAATATACAGTGCTAGAAGTCAGGTGGTACTTACCTCTGGGGAAAAGGAGGGGGTGCAGTGATTGGGAGGAAATTGGGTTGCTGCTGAAGTTCTATTCCTTGACCTGGATGGTGGTTACATGAATGTATTCAATTTGTGATCGTTTGTTGAGCAATCAACTCAAAAACTGTGTACTCTTCTACGTGTATATTTTAGGGCTTTTTTGGCCTCTTGACACCAAATGTGTGATGTCTTTTTCCAGTACCACCTCTCCAACACCACTTCGGTGTCCAACAATTCAATTCCATTTGGTCACTGACTACCCAGAGTTAGCATCAGACTCCACAGGTTTAAGGACTCAGTCCCACATGACTGCCCTCACTTCAGACACCAGTAGCAAGTAGGGGGTTCCCAAGTTAACCACATTCCTGTCTGACTTGGCTGCAGAGTCGCAGGTTCCTACCAGCCCACCTCTGGTTTGATAATTCACTAGAATGACTCACAGAGCTCAGGAAAGAGCTTTGCATACTATCACCTGTTTATTTAAGATACACAATTGGCTGGATACAGTGGCTCGCTCCTATAATCCAAGTACTTTGGGAGGCCCAGACAGGTGGATCATTTGAGTCCAGACATTTGAGACCAGCCTGCACAACATGGTGAGATGCCCATCTCTACAAAAAAATTAAAAATTAGCCAGGTGTGGTGGTGGCACACACCTGTGATCCCAGCTACTCAGGAGGCTGGAACAGGAGGATCACTTGAGCTCATGAGGTCAGGGCTGCAGTGAGGCATGTTCATGCCACTGCCCTGCAGCCAGGGAGACAGAGTGAGACCCTGTCTTAACAATCAATCAATCAATCACACAACTCAGGAACCGCCAAATGGAAGAGAAGCATAAGGCAATGTATGGGGGAAGGGGTGCAGGGCTTCCGTGCGTTCTCTGGGTGCATCAACCTCCCAGCACATCCAGTGCTCATTAACCCAAACGCTCTCGAAACCCTGCTGTTTAGGGGTATTCATGACGATTTCATTACATAGGTCTAATTGATTAAATCATTAGCCATTGGAGTTTGGACTCGATCTCTGGCCTCTCTCTCCTCCTCAGAGGGTGAAGGATGGAGCTAAAAGTTCCAACTCTCTAATCACAAAGTTTGGTCTTTCTGGCAGCACCCTGCATCCTGAAGCTACTTAGGGGCCTCCAGCCCCAAGTCATCTCATTACCATCCAAAAGACACCCTTAGCACTCTGGAGATGCCAGGAGTTTTTAGAAACCGTGTGCCAAGAACCAGGACAAGGACCAAGTATTTATTTTTTATTATACCACAATGTTATACTTGAATTTAAAATTTTGTTAAAGAGAATCATTCCCTTTCTCCCTACACCTTAAACTCCAAATCCTGCACCAATTGCTTGGGGCTTTAGGAATTTCTGATCTAGATGTCTAAGACTTGTGGAGGGCCTGGGGAAGACTTTTATTCTGTCCAAAAAGAGAATTTTGTTCTTGGCATTCCAAGAATTCTGAGCAAATTCCACCTCTTTAGAACTATTGTAAAAGTGATGATTATATTCTATACTGCTATTCTTTAGCTGCTCTGTGGGTCAAATATACTTTGTTTTTGTTGCTGCTGCTGCTATAGCTGTTGTTTTTGTTGACCCGGCACCCTAACAATTTGTTTCACAGTATTCCTTTAGGCAAATGTTCAGACTTTTTTTACGTGGGCACTGTGTCTGTTTATATTCATACAACAGATGATGTGGACTATATAATATATAAAAATTATTGTATGAGGGCTGGGCACAGTGGCTGATGCCTGTAATCCCAGCACTTTGGGAGGCCAAGCTGACAGGAGTTCGAGAGCAGCCTGGGCAACATGGTTTAACCCCATCTCTAAAATAAAAAATACAAAAATTAGCTGGGCCTGGTGGCAGACACCTGTAGTCCCAGCTACTTGGGAGGCTGAGGCAGGAGAATCACTTGAACCTGGGAGGTGGAGGTTTGCAGTGAGCCAAGATGGCATCACTGCATTCCAGCCTGGGCAACAGAGTGAGACTCCATCTGAAAAAAAAAATTATCATATGAGAATGTTCTTCGTATTTTATCTTCCCACCTTAAGTTAAGCCTATTTTTCTTTGTCTTGGATTGGAACATGTGGCATAAAATGGATCATTAGTGCCTATAATCCCAGCACTTTGGGAGGCCCAGGCTGGAGGATTGCTTGGGCCCAGGAGTTCAAGACCAGCCTAGGTAATATAGTGGGACCTCATCTCTACAAAATATTTTTAAAAATTAGCCAGGCATAGTGGTGCATACCTGTAGTCCCAGCAACTCAGGAGGCAGAGGTGAGAGGATTGCTTGAGTCCAGGAGGCAGAGGTTACAGTAAGCTAAGGTTATGCTACTGCACTCCGACCTGGGTGACAGAGTGAGACCCTGTCTCAAAGAAAGGAAAAAAAAAAAAAAAGATGAATTTGCCTCCCCATGGACATCTGGCAATGTCTAGAGACATTTTTGATTGGCACAACAGGGTGGGGGGATGCTACTGGCATCTAGCAGGTATAGGCCAAGGATGGTGCTAAACACCCTATAGTGCACAGGACAGAACCCACAGCAAAGAATTATTCCGTCTAAGATGTCAACAATGCCATTGTTGAGAAATCCTGGAGAGTGTTAATCATAAGCTTGGTCACTAAAATCATGGTTATAATTCTCAGGAACTAGACAATCCCTGAATGTTAAGCAGAAACCATTAAATTTGATGAAAATTGTTTAAAAACTTTCCATCAATATGTAAGATTCAGTATTTCTGGCAACGTTTTTTAAGTCATTAAGTTGCTTTAAATATGGAAATATTTAAATAAAAATATATACTATTTTGGGAGGCCAAGGAAGGCAGATCAGATCACCTGAGGTCAGGAGTTTGAGACCAGCCTGACCAACATGGTGAAACCCCATCTCTACTAAAAATACAAAAATTAGCCAGGCGTGGTCGCGGGTGCCTGTAATCCCAGCTACTTGGGAGGCTAAGGCAGGAGAATGACTTGAACCTGGTAGGCAGAGGTTGCAGTAAGCCGAGATCACGCCATTGCACTCCAGCCTGGGCGACAAGAGCAAAACTCTGTCTAAAAAAAAAATATATATATATATATATATATATATATATATATACACACACACACATACACACACACACACACACACACACACACATATATACCATTTACTTAGCTGAACACCAATAACTGATGCCTAGGTACTTTTTGACAATTGGAAACAGGATACAGTAGAAAAAAGAGGGATCACTTAAATCAGTCTTTTCAAATAGGTGTCTAGCTGTGGCCCCCTGGAAAATAATTCTTGGAAAAAATGATGAAGTTTTTATTTTTGTGGAGAGATCACATCTAAACCCTAGTCAACACGCACCAGTACCCAAGTGGCAGAGGTGCAGTGAGCTCAAAAGTCTAAAACTGTGCATCTCCTTTGTGTAAATAGGCAAAGTGATTATCTTTTTTTTTCTTAGATTTTTTTGCCCTTGGGTTTAGTCAGCCTAAATAATAAGAAGCAAAGTTCCCTTACTAGCAGAATGAAATAATCTTCTAAATGTAGAAATATCTGCCCTTGCCATGGAATATTGCTGAGACCGTTGGAGAAGATGTTAAAATCTTAGAACAATCTCCATAAAGGTATTTAATTGTGGTGTTTATATTCCTTTTCTGTTGGCTCCCATGAGAAGAATGTCATCATCAGTGAGATCAATAGTAAACAGTCTGCCAGTTTCTGGAGCCTGGTCCCTGAATATACACAAATGGTGGCATTTGCTGCAAATACTGCCTCATGTATTTCTGAGCTGAATGAGGACAGCAACCTGAAACTCAGTCCAGCACACACCACCACGTTGTCCGGAGTGCTCCAATTTAAGTATTAAATTATTCATAAGCAAGCTGAAATGGGAGAGTTGTATTCTGGTTTCAACATACTTCTTTTCCTCTCATTTGTCATATAATACTTCTCTAACTCCTTGTTGAAACCAGTGTTTTTATACCATATTTAAAGGATAGTGAGTATCATTCTAGTTCATGTTAGAATATCCATCTTTTAGTATTTCAATTGTGTTGAATATTTTTCCTCATTTTTGCCATTCTTAGGAAAAGTTCCACCTTAGACTTTCTACCTCTTAGCAGTACCTGTGTAAGATCTGTGGGAGGCATATGTAACCTTAGAAGTCATGAGCATTCTGAAGTTGTTTCCATTCCCAGTGAGGATAAGCACATAGCATTAAGAGAAGTCATTCCTACTGAATTAAGGGGTTTCTTAATTGATTCAGATGTGTTTTAAATACCTTGCACATACCCAGTGAAATATATACTTAAGAATCAATGTGATTATCTTAATACTCTTTCAGATTTATGCTTATTCAACATTCATGTAAGAAATATTGATCAAGCATCTGTTGTATACAGGCACATTGCTAAGTACTGGTTGTGAGCTATGACTGAGACTGACATGGTCCCTGCCCGGCCAAGTATTTTGTAACTTATAGAAATAGGTATCCCTGGCCGGGTGCAGTGACTCATGTCTGTAGTACCAGCACTTTGGGAGGCCGAGGTGGGCCGATCACAAGGCCAGGAGATCGAGACCATCCTGGCTAACACGGTGAAACCCCATGTATACTAAGAATACAAAAAATTAGCTAGGCGTGGTGGCACGCACTTGTAGTCCCAGCTACTCAGGAGGCTGAGGCAGGAGAATTGCTTGAACCCAGGAGGCGGAGGTTGCAGTGAGCTGAAATTGCGCCACTGCACTCCAGCCTGAGCGACAGAGCGAGACTCCTTCCAAAAAAAAGAGAAAGAAATTGTTGCCTTGAACTAAAGTCAAGGAACAGAACACTAAGTCAGCCTCAGAAAATATGAGTACTTAGCTCAACCACTCTGCGTACCCATTTAACCTTGCTGAGCCTTCCTTCTCTCATCTATAAAATGAAAATATTATTGATCACTGGTTTGTTGTGAGATCAATGAAATGATGTGTTCTAAAACATGTTGCAAAATGTAGCATGTGACATAAGAGTAATATAATATTATTAATGAATATAGATCTTAACCAATGAAGCCATCTGTTGATGATCAATGAGGCTCAAACAACATAGTAGTGTATCTAAAAGTTTCAATGCAACAATATAAAAATTTCCCCATTTTCCCTCATAGGAATCTGCAGCTTATAAAGCTGTGAATGCACTTCAGTCAGTATACGGGGTACGATACAGATATGGACCAGCCTCCACAACGTTGTGTAAGTTTCCTGCGTACATTGTGTTAGAATCCTCTCTCTTGAACCAATATCCTGTATCACGACTTCCTTTTAGAAGGGAGAAAGTGTGTTCTCCCTAAAGTGAAAATTATGACTATCAAATTAGCTGAGGAAAATAGAAGGAGTTTATATCGGATTCGTTTTACACAGCTTGACAGAAATCACTGTACCCATTTAAACAAATTCAAAGCAGAGAATATGCTAAGTGTGCAGTAACGACTACAAGCTCATTTGAGAGCTTATGAGAGTAGAACATACCAAAATGGGCTCCTTAAGCAATTCTAACTACTACAAGGGTGGAAACGGGCCTTGGGAAGATAATGAGGTAAATGTTTCAGCCCTACAACTGCTTCCCTTTTACTCCTTTCTGCCACCGTTCTTGTTATGAAATGCTGTTTCTTCTGTAGCACCTTCCATTGAATTATCCCTTAAAAGATGATGTAAAAGTATTTCTTTTTTTTTACATGGAGAAAAATGTATAGCAGAGCCAGAGATCACTTCCAACCCCCCCTCACCTCCCATCTTTCACTCCAAGTAGGTTCTTCAACTGGATCTGGAAACCAAATTGACACCAGGCAGGTTAAACAAGAGAAAAGTATACAAATTTTATTAATTCTATGTGTACAGGATCTTCATAACAGAGTGAAGTCCAAAGAAGTGGCCAAAGCAAGATGATTTTATATTTTTTGGACAAGGAACGATAAATTTGAGAATAAATAACAGGACAAAAAAATCTGGCTAAGGGCAGTAAATTTTCTAGGGGAGTCACTAGGAAATAAATAGGGGGTACGTAAAACCAATGGAAGATAAGGGTTGCTTTGTTGTTAGATCCACTGCAGCCTTGAATTCCAAGTCTGTGGTGATAAAGGGCTATTTTCTCACCCTTCTTATAGTGAGAATACCCCTCCTCGAGGAATCTTTGCTGTTTGCTGCATGCAGGAAGAAACAAGTTAGCTCACCCTTTCTGAAACTACAGTCTCCAATGTTTTCAACAATTAACATATCAATCTGGCTTATTTGGGGATGGCATGTCCTTCCAAGTGGGTATATGGCAAGAACTTAGACAAAGAATCATAGTATGTGCATTGTAGTCCTAATTCTGCCAGGTCTGTCAACCAGGCCAAAATATTTCTTAATCCTGGGCCTCAGTTTCCACAACTGTAACAAGAATTGGATTCAGGGCCTTTTAAACTCTAAAATTTATTCACTATATGACTTGGAAAATCTAGTGAGAAATCATGTATGTGTGAATGTCGGTGTGTGCAAATGAAGGTAAACACATGCATGTTGTATGTATATGTGTAGGTAGTGACATCTGATTATGCTTCTGATTAAGGTAGCAAAGTTCTCCTTGACTTCTTTCATCTACCTATCATTGTATTCCTAATGTTTTACCACTCACTTTCTTCAGCCTTCAGAACAAACACTTGGTTTGTCAATTAACATTGACAAATAAGTTTATTCTAATAATGAGAATGTCAGGAGTATCAATAGTTTTGTTTATTTTTTCAAAGTCCATGATCATTGGTCTCATGTTGACGTTTTTAGAACTGTTTTTCAGTGGCCACCTTGAAAGGGAAAAAAAAAACTGTATTTAAACAATCATATTACCAATTAATGCCAACATAATATATATAAACATTTTTAAACATTAACGTTTTTTAATCTTACTAACCATTTACCTTTTCAACTTCGTATAGAGTCACAGTCAGAGTATTATATTTACTGAGAACAGTCTATTACCACAGAAATGAGGCTGTTGGCCAGGTGCGGTGGCTCACGCCTGCAATCCTAGCACTTTGCGAGGCCAAAGCGGGTGGATCTTCTGAGGTCAGGAGTTCTAGACCAGCCGGGCCAACATGGCAAAATCCCTTATCTACTAAAAAAACAAAAATTAGCTGGGCATAGTGGCATGCGCCTGTAATCCCAGCTACTCAGTTGGCTGAGGCAGGAGAATCGCTTGAATCAGGGAGGCAGAGGTAGGGGGTGCCTGTAATCACAGCTAATCAGGAGGCCGAGGCAGGAGAATCTCTTGAACCCCAGGAGCAGAGATTGCAGTGAGCCAAGATGGTGCCATTGCACTCCAGCCTGGGTGACAGAGCGAGACTCTGTTTCAAAAAAAAAAAAAAGAAAAGAAAAAGAAAAAGAAATGAGGCTGTCACATCACCGTGATGTAACTGTTGGCACATATTGTCTCTGACTTGGCTACTATGACTACTATTTGTAGTTCCAGTGTACCCTAACCAGAGGGACACTGAAGCCACAGCCTATTTTCTGTCCTTAACTGAAGCAAAGGGAATCTGAGAAACAGCAGAGTCATTTTAATTGTCATCTTTACATAATTATTCCATCTCTGGCCTGGCACGGTGGCTCACGCCTATAATCCCAGCACTTTGGAAGGCCGAGGTGGGTGGATCACCTGAGCAGGAGTTCGAGACCAGCCTGGCCAACATGGCGAAACCCCATCTCTACTAAAAATACAAAAAAATTAGCTGGGCATGGCGGTGTGCGCCTGTAATCCCAGCTACTCAGTTGACTGAGGCAGGAGAATCTCTTGAACCAGGTGGACAGAGGTTGCAGTGAGTCAAGATCGCACCACTGCACTCCAGCCTGGGTGACAGAGGGAGACTCCATCTCAAGAAAAAATAACAATAATAATAATAATTCCATCCTAACTTGTCCTAGGAAAAATAGCATAAAAGCGTTATTTTTTGAGTAAATGACCATGCTTTGAAAATTTAATAATAATAATAATAATAGAATTATCTCAAGCTGGATTATATAAATTTCAGGAAAAATGTATACAAAGATTTTTCCATGAAACATTTATTCATTTAATGAATGATTATTAAAAGCCTGTTAGACTAAAAACTACATATGCACTTGAGGGTATAAAGAGGCAAAATAATAAGTTAATATATCTTGAGTACTTTCCAGTGATTTATTACTTTAATTTTCCCAACAACCCTATGTTATGCAGGTACTGCATTATCAGTCTCTTTTTCAAAAAGGGAGACTGAGGCACAGAGAAGTTACCCACTATGTGGTAGGATCAGATACAGCCCAGGCTGCAGGCTACCTCTAGTTCCCAGCTTTCAACTCTGCTGAAAAGCTAGAGAGTGTGAGGTCACAGGAGCCAGAAGGAGAGAGTAGCCAGAGGGCTTGTCAGCTGTGTTAAAGGCTGTGGAGACATTGAAAGTGGGATCTGAGGGGAAAACAAAAAACAGAAAAAGAGGCTAGGCCTGAGGTCATTGGTAATCTTCAAAAAGAAGGTTTAATACATGGGTAGAGGCAATAGCCAGATTGCAAGTGGTTGAGGATGTAGACACAGTATATATAGGTTCTCCCTCGGGTTCTAAAGCAAAAGAAAGAGGAAAAAGAAGAGGGTAACCAAGGGCATATGGTAGGATAATGTGAAGGAATTGTTATAGGAAAGGGGTCCTTGAGTACTTTGGCCAATGCAGATGCATAATTAATAACACAAAGTCATGGAGAAGGGCCTTTTACTACCAGAGACGATAATAACCAACAGTATCAAGAGGTGACGCACGTAAAAGACAGGGAGCATTTCTTCCTCTGAGCTCAACCGGGGAAAGTCAGAGGGCTCTAATGTCAGTAGAGGAGGCAATGGAGCAATCATCTACAGCAGCACTCCCCAACCTTTTTGGCACCAGGGACCGGTTTCATGGAAGACAATTATTCCACGGACAGGGGTGGGGTGGGGGAGGGATGGTTTTAGGATGATTCAAATGCATTACATTCCTTTATTTCCATTATTATTACACTGTAATATATAATGAAATAATTATATAATTCACCATAATGTAGAATCATTGGGAGCCCTGAGTTTGTTTTCCTGCAATTAGACAGTCCCATCTAGGGGTGATGGGAGACAGTGACAGATCATCAGGCATAAGATTCTTAGAAGGAATGCACAACCTAGATCCCTCGCATGTGCTGTCCATGATAGGGTTCATGTTCCTATGAGAATCTAATGCTGCCACTGATCTGACAGGAGGTAGAGCTCAGGCAGTAATGCAAGCGATAGCGAGTGACTGTAAATACAGGTGAAGCTTCACTGGCTCACCCACCACTCACTTCCCACTGTGCAGCCCAAGTCCTAACAGGCCTCGGACCAGTACCAGTGCATGGAACTTATAAATCATACCAGTACCAGTCTGTGGCCTGGGGGTTGGGGACCCCTGATCTAGAGTAGTGCGGACAGTGTAACATGAAGATGAGAAGAGAATGGGAAAGTTTCAGTAAGTAGAGAACTAGAAAAGGAACCTACAGCAACATGGGGGCAGAAAAAGACTTCAGTAATGAGGTAGTGTGACTTTATAGTATCTCTACTCAGCAAAGACTTTCTCTAGTTCCCTCACCTAGTGGAAGCAGAGAAACTGGGCCAGGGGTTGAGGATGAGCCAAACAAAAGCAGGAAAAGGACAGGAGTGAGGCATGTTGAGGGTCTGGAGAAAAATTCAATGAAATAATTGGCCATGGCCAACTAGAGAATCAAATGAAACTACCAGAAAACGGAGGAATCTGGAAAATACCAATCTAAGTAAAGGCACAGAATAGGTTAAGCCGGAGTGGAAACACAGGGAGGTGGAAGAAATAAGGAGGTTTTCTGGGGCCAGGCACAGTGGCTCACGCCTGTAATCCCAGCACTTTGGGAGGCCAAGGCGGGAGGATCAGTTGAGCCCAGGAGTTCAAGGCTAACGTGGTCAACATGGTAAAACCCCGTCTCTACTACAAATACAAAAATTAGCTGGGCATGGTGGCGCGGGCCTGTAATCCCAGTTACTCAGGAGGCTGAGGCAGGAGAATCACTTGAACCCAGGAGGCGGAGGTTGCAGTGAGCCAAGACTGTGACACTGCACTCCAGCCTGGGTGACAGAGTGAGACTCCGTCTCAAAAAAAAAAAAAAAAAAAAAAAAAAAAAAGACGTTTCTGGGAACACAATTTCAATATTCTAGACACTGAAGTGGAGAAGAACTGAGTGATAACTAAAAACAAAAAGAGTTCTCAGTATAGGTTGTTTATAGGTGAATGAAGTGGAGATGAACATAAACGTTTTTGGAATTGAGGTTGAGAAATTTTAGTCTTCGTGCTGATAAGGCATTCACACGTAGACTGGATCCTTAAAGATGGTTGAAGGGATGATTTATAAGGTCCATGCACCAGATGCCAAGGAACTCCTGTTAAATCATTCTTATTGAAACAGCATTTAATTGGAAGGATTTAGTAAAGCTTAATAAGCGGATACTTTATAGTATATACATTTAGAAAATTATACTGACTCTTTAGTGAGGCTAATCTTTTTTTTGTTTGTTTTAACTTTTAGATGTGAGCTCTGGTAGCTCAATGGATTGGGCCTACAAAAATGGAATACCTTATGCATTTGCTTTCGAACTACGTGACACTGGATATTTTGGATTTTTACTCCCAGAGATGCTCATCAAACCCACCTGTACAGAAACTATGCTGGCTGTGAAAAATATCACAATGCACCTGCTAAAGAAATGTCCCTGAGACAGCCCAAGGCTCAGGTCAACTGCCATAGGATTCTGAGCAAGGCCTACTTGGCCCTGGATAGAAATTGTTTTCAAAGAGAAGGGCAGCTGCTTAGAGTGAACATGTCTATGGACTTTAAAAAGACCCCATGCAATTTGACTTTGTGGCAATAGAAAACAGTAAAAAACAGGGCATAGCCTAGTTTGTTATAAGAAAAAGCATCCATTTTCTATCCTTTTAGAGTCTTATTTGATTATGGTGGGAGGGAATGTTTTCAAATTTCCCATTTCTCAAGAAATGTTCATATTAATTGAGGATTTCCCTTCAATAAATCTCATGTCCTCAATTAAGATCTAGGCTAGTAATGATGTTTAATTACTTGGTTCTCATTGGAAATGGAAAATTATGAAATGGAAAAAAACAACTATGCTTCTTAATGTAATAAACATAGGCCAGGCGCGGTGGCTCACACCTGTAATTCCAGCAATTTGGGCTGAGGCGGGCAGATGATGAGGTCAAGAGTTCAAGACCATCCTGGCCAACATGGTGAAACCCTGTCTCTACTAAAAATACAAAAATTAGCTGGGCATGGTGGTGCACGCCTGTAGTCCCAGCTACTCAGGAAACTGAGGCAGGAGAATCGCTTGAACCCAGGAGGCAGAGGTTGCAGTGAGCTGAGATCGCATGACAGAGCGATACTCCGTCTTATATATATATAATATAAAATTTATTAGAACGTTAGATTATTCACATCTTCACTTCCTAGTATTAGGTGTGCCATGTATGAATAAAAATATAGCAAGATAGAGCAACATATGTTTAGACTCTGAGAATGCCATTTTTTAAAAAAATAAGTAAACATTCATTGAAGTACAGGCACAGAATTAAGAGCTTTACACTAATCATCTCACTTATTCCCCACAATACTACAATACTATGAGGTATAAACTATCCTCATTTTTCAAATGAGGAAGTTGAGGCTTAGAAATATATTTAAAATCATAGACTTCCATTTCTAAGGCAATGACAAGATAGGTATCTGGACTGCTGGAAATAACTAAAACTTCTAGATAAAATATCATATCTTAGGCCAGGCACAGTGATCCCAATCACAATTATACCTGTGATCCCAATATTTTGGGAGGCCAAGGTGAGAAGATCACTTGAGCCCAGGAGTTCAAGATCAGCCTGGGCAACATAGAGAAACCCCATCACTACACGATATAGAAGAAAAAAAATTAGTCAGGTATGCACATTCCTGCAGTCCCAGCTACCTGGGATGCTGAGGTGGGAGGATCACTTGAGCCTGGAGAGGTTGAGGCTCCAGTGAGCCATGACTGCACCACTGCACTCCAGCCTGGGCAACAGAGTGAGATCCTGTCTCAAAAAAAAAAAAAAAAAAAAAAACAGGAAGAAAAAATATATATAATTTTTAGAAAATCATCTTAAAGTTATCAGACAAAAAAAGGAAATCCAGGTCAGCCAGGTATTGATTGAAGAAATCTAGAAAGGCAAATGGACCACTGTTATACTGACAGTGTTTGTCTGACCAGCTGAGTGTGGGCATTTTGAGGAATGGGGCCAGAGAGCCAAGCCCAGGGCTACTGCAAGTTGGGAAGTTTAATAGATTCTACTTCTACCAGAATTCTGGGATTCCAAAGAATGATACCTTCAGTGTAAGGGTAAATTAGAAATAAGCCTCCATAGTACTTATAATGGGCCACAAGAAAAACTGACCATTTCAAATTTTGGCAAGAGTGGAGAAGAGAGAAATTGCCACTGAGAATTTGGAACCATGAGGCAGCCTCACACAAGTTTGTGTTCCAAAATCAGACTATCTAAATGGTCTGATAACCCTCTAGCCAAGAGTTTAATTCAGTTTAATCCCAGACTGGCTATACCCCCCAAGCATTTGGTACAAGCAAATACAAATCCTCTTAGAGGATTTGCCTGACCAGAGCATATCATGAACACCAGGATAAAGAGATGAGCCTAAAAACTTCTGGGGTGTTGGAGGGTGGGGGACACTGACAACAGAATGAGGACTAGAGTAGCCTGTAGCTGCTCAACAACACCATTACAGCCAAAAGGCAATGGAGAAATGCCGTCAGAGTTTTTGAGGAAAAATTATACAAAAAAAAAAAATCTAAACCTAGAAAAATTGTCATTGAAATGTAAGGGTAGAATCTCAACATTTTCATAGAAGTGAGGCCCTAAATTACTTACCTTTCTCAGGAAAACCCTGGAGAATGTGCTCTACCAAAATGAGGGAGTATAGCAAGAGAAAGACAAAGGATTTAGGAACACAGGGAAACCAATAAAAACATCTGAAGATCGTGGTGAACGGAAAAGTCCCAGGTAGTAGCTATATGTCAAACTTACAGAACAACTAACTTGGGGTAGGAGGAGGAGAACTGAAGACTTCAGATGAAATTCCCCAAGATAAATATGCAACAGATAGAACACTTACACATGTTCAAAAGCCATTTTTACTTACATTAGAGAACCATGGTATGAATTAGTAATAAAAGCACACAAAACCAAGCAAATAAAAAAATGGATTTATTAACTAGTGGAAACAGTTATACAAGAGAAGAAATAGAATCATGATATAGTCTGTGACTTAGCTATAAATAATACTTATATAATCAAAATCATATTAGCCCTAGATACTGATTTAACCAAAAATTATGATATAAATATATCAGAAGGATAGGAGGAAGGGAAATGTATGCAAGAATGCAAGAAGAGGAGGTATAGGAAAGTAAATCCTCATCTTCCATAGAAGGAAGTCAATGGACAAAAAGACTAAAAAATCAGGAAGTATCTATATATGTATGTTATTTAGAAATAAGAAAGGAAATACTAGAAGAAATAACTAAAAAGATTAAAAATTACCAGACAATGAGAGGGAATAAGTAAGGAGTAAATAATTGTAATTAGTAAGATGAGGTGAAACAAAATACTTGTTTTTAGTATTAGCCTTACCATATTATTTAACTGGTTTTATTTTTTAATATTGAAATATACATACCAAAGAGTATATTCCTTTTAAAGGAAAATAATTTTTAAAAACCAGCTCCCAACTACTCACCACTCAATCTTTCTGATGTTTATAAAATATATCAAAATTAAATTTAAAAGAAATATTAAGTGATATTATATGTGGGGTGCTTAGCACAGAAACTAGAATATTATAGTCAGTATATCTTAGTTTGTCTATGTTTTATCAATCTTAGTCATCTTTTTATTTTGTAGTCCCAGTTATATACCTGCAGGAATGGATCTCAGGCAGTTTTAAGGCTTGGTCCTGCTAAGGAGTACTACACCTGGGAATTTAAACTTCCGTTCATTCCATCTGTGGAATTCATCCATCCATCTCAAATGATCTGGGGTGGGGGGTTGTATTATACTAGTTATTTCTACGAGTGTAATAGGCAAAAACCAAAATGTCCAGAAAATCCCAAGGGCTGGAGGCTTGTGAAGACCTTGAAGAATGGAAAGGTGCTGCTTCTCAATGGACCTGACAAGATGCACAGCAATCAGCTAGTGCCTGGTGGCTTTCCAGGACGCTTGATGCCAGGAGACTTTCCCCTCTGGTTGGGAGCGTGCTGCCATAGTCTCTGCTCTGAGAGCTGCCTGCGTCCAGATCCTTTGCAGGTATCCACTAATGTCTTTCCATCAAATGTCATCACTCTTGTGACAACAAAACAATAGTCAACTCGGGTATTCAGGGGAAACAAAAATCAAAGAATTTACAAATGACCCCCCCAAATTCATTTTTCTTGTTTTTTTTGTTTGTTTGTTTTGTTTTGTTTTGTTTTGTTTTGTTTTTGAGACAGTCTTGCTCTGTTGCCCAGGCTGGAATGCAGTGGCACGATCTTGGCTCACTGCGACCTCCACCTCCCGGGTTCAAGCTATTCTCCTGCCTCAGCCTCCCAAGTAGCTGTGACTACAGGCATGCGTCACCACGCCTGGCTAATTTTTGTATTTTTTTTTTTAGTAGAGACAAGGTTTTGCCATGTCAGGCAGGCTGGTCTCAAACTCCTGGCCTCAAGTGATCCACCTGCCTCAGCCTCCCAAAGTGCTGGGATTTCAGGCATGAGCCACTGGGCCCAGCCCCAAATTTCTTTTTCATTATATTTTTAATTTTCATCCTTATCAAATCTGTGTAATAAGGTCTGTTAGCAAGTTAATGCCAAGAACTAAAATGTATATTCTTTTATTTGGCCCTGCACATCACATAGTATTTGTCCTAAGAGTATTTTTTTCAAAGCCAAAATAAGGCAACAGAAAATATAGAATCAGAATAATCCACAAACTGCAGGGTATATAGTTTCTTTATTATTCATATATACATTCAAGATGAAATTTTGCCTTGATGAACCTCATGCAAATTCTTTTCAATGATTACTCTCATGTTTCAGTAGTTCTGTATATCTTTTATGGCTTATATTCTATAAGAGTATTTTAATATTTATGGGTTATTTTCATTTTTAATCTTATTAAATGAAGCCACAAAATATACTGTGGAATGATTTATGTTTAAGGCACTCTGCTAGCTGCTGTGTCTGAGGAACAAAAGTGTTATATTTATGTCAATACTTAAGAATAAAAAAGTTTACTTCAACTAAAAACAGCACATGCACTTTTAAAAATAGTTCAGCAAGATACTTTTTTCCTCACTAGTATAAAAAAGTAATTTCATAAATTCTGGTTACATTGAGTTTCAATTCTCAACTTCTTCAGTTTTAGCAAGTATTTTAGTTTCTTAGGGCCACTGTAACCAAGGACCACAAATTGGATTGCTTAAAACAACACAAATTTGGCTAAGCGTGGTGGCTCACACCTATAATTCCAGCACTTTGAGGGGCTGAGGCAGGAGGATTGCTTGAGGCCAGGAGTGTGAGACTAATCTGGGCAACATAGTGAGACCCTGTGTCTACAAAAAATAAAAATAAAAAAATTAGCCAGGTGTGGTGGCATGCACCTGTAGTCCTAGCTACTCAGGAGGCTGAAGCAGAAGGATTGCTTGACACGAGGAATTGGAGGCTGCAGTGAGCTATTATTACGACACTATACTCCAGCCTGGGTGACAGAGTGAGACCCTGTTTCTAAAACCAAACCAAACCAAACAAATACACATTTTGTCTCTCACAGTTCTGGAGTCTGGAAGTCCAAAATCAAGATGTCAGTGGGGCCGTGTTTGCTGTGAAACCTGTAGGAGAACTCCTCCCTTGCCTCTTCCTAGCTTCTGGTTGGTTACCAGAAGTCCTTAGCGTTCCCTGGCTTGCAGCTACAAAACACTAATCTCTGCCTTGGACTTATATGTCCTTCTCTTTGTGTGTTTCTGCCTTAACATTCATCTTAGAAAGACAACAGTCATATTGTTGTCCCACCTTATGGGATCATGGTCCCACCTTATTCCAGTATAACCTCATTCCTAACTTCATCTGCAATGACCCTACATTCAGAGGTACTGGAAGTTAGAACTTCAAAGTATCTCTTTGTGGGGAAGGGGGAGATAAAATTTAACCTATAACATTGAGAAACATCATGAGATATTCATGTTAATAAGACTATTTACACAGCCAGAAAGCAGTGACTCTTGCTTGAGTTTAATCTTTAAAAAATAAAACAAATTTTTTAAGTTCTAACACTCCCAATGAGATTTTTTTTAATAGGCTGTTAGTGGAAACGGAATGATCTACTCTTCATAGTTTACTTTTGTAAATAATAAAATTATAGTTCAAATTATGATGCGCTCTTTTCAACATAGGAAATGTGTTAGTTTTAGAGTTGTATATTACCCTAGGTCTCAATAATTATTTTGGGCTGCTGCATCATAAAAAGTATTTACAGCTAAGTTGCACTAGATCAAATCTAATTGATTAAATCAGAATTCTGTGCAGTGTTAATTAAAGTATGCTGTAGATTAAGCACAGTAATTACATGAGCGATTGTATTTAATGCAATATTTTCATGAATCAGAATCAGAATATTGCATAATAAACCTGGAAACAGCTGCACTGAATGCCTAATATATTTCACAAAACACATTGCACCAGGAACTGCTCAGACGTCTGAATAATGCACATGAAAATAAGGCAGCTTGAAGATCTTCTAAGGCAGACCCTAATTAAGTCCTCATTTTCCGCCCCCTGACTCTGTTTCTGCAGTTATGACTTCTAGGACTATTTCCTCTTTCCCCAGTGGATGCCCAATGGGAGTCTCTGCCCAGGGCATCCATCCTTGTTTTACCAGCCCAGGCTAGGCAAGGCAAGCACATCCAATTACAACTTAGGATGTTATAGCATATACACTGAGTATTATTAACCTTATAATTTAGTTATGAGTTAAACTAAGAGGCTAGCTTCATGATCTATCCATATGACACTGAAACAGTAAGTTCTAAGTTTCAAACTGACTCAATAGTAAATGCTTCCCCCTTTGGGAAGAATTGAAAGATAGCAGCAATACCTAGCCCTTCCATGAATGTGAGCCAGCAGTCCAGTGGAAGAAATAATTTGCAATAACCAAATTACTGGTGTTAGATTCAGTTCTTGCATTTCTATGATAGCTATCCTTTTGGCAGAGACAAAATCCCTGCTATCCTAGATGGAATTCTTCAGTAATTTGGAGCTGTATTCAGTATTCTAAGGGAAACAATCTGATATCTGCTAAGCAGAAATGGTGTTGCTGGATGTGTTTAGATCCAGCTGTCTATCTCAAGCGATGCTGATCAGAAATATTGTGTAAAGTTTTCATTTGGTGGAGCAGTAAACGTGAGTAGACAGTTTAATAGCTTTGTGTCAGGGTCAACAAAATTTCATAAAAGAATGAATATTTGAAGTGTCATTGCGCTTGTCACAAACTATCAAGGAAGACACATGAGAATATCCTAAAGAGGTAGCACTGAGCTCACTAGGAGCATCCGAGAATCACCTAACTATCTGTGACAATAATTTATAGTAACTCTTAGTAGAATTTACTGCTAAAGAATTAATTCTGTACTGGGAACCTGAAATCAAATTAATGTTCTTTTTAGACTCATAAATGTGAACACTAGTCTTTATCTTTCCTTTAAAATACCTGTGAGTCTGCTCCTTTTTATTTATTATCTTTAGTCAAGCTGCTTTCCTATAGAAGACACTTGGAACTACAATCAACATTTCAACCCCAGATCTGACAGCATTCTGCATCTTTTAAGACCAGTCAATTATTCCAAGTAGTGCTTAAGTATCACTAATAAAAGTGTCCATCCTGTGACTAGTTACAAGCTTTTAGTGTACCAGTGTCTCTCCCTTTCCCATCCATTCCCTTAAAGAGAATTCTAGTTTTGCTGGCCTTAATCTCTTTCCTCTGCCTCCCTCCAAGGCAGCTTCTGTCTTACTAGACCAGTTCTTGAGCTTTTGCAATGGGAAATTGAAAGGAGGGCTGAGATGCTCGTTAAGAGTCATCACCACTCCCTAATCTCAAGTACCCAGGGACACAAACACTCTGCCTAGGAAAACCAGAGACCTTTGTTCACTTGTTTATCTGCTGACCTTCCTTCCACTATTGTCCTATGACCCTGCCAAATCCCCCTCTGCGAGAAACACCCAAGAATGATCAATAAAAAATAAAATAAGATAAAATAAAGAAAGGAGGGCTGAGGAAAGCAGGAGGGAAGGAAGAGGGTCTTTAGACAAGGAATGGGAGCTTTCCCAGGGGCTTTGAGGGGAGGAGGCACAGGCAGGTGCAGTTTGTAGGATACTGCATAGGAGTGTAAAGAAAAGGGAATTTTTAGGAATCATTGCTGAAGATTATATATTGCTTTTACAGTGTTCAAACCAATAATTTGAAATTTTGAAATTACTAGGCATTGTTATTTTGGGATGAACCATTTGGATTCTAGTCTTGTCAACATTAAAAACTATAGTGGACATTTGCAATAATTTCTGTGTGGCTAGCACCTTTGAATGCTTTTGTCATGTATAAGAATGTGAAGCTTTAAGAATCCTGCCTTGCTAAGATAGAACCCAAAAAATGTAGTTCTGCAATCTCTTTTACAAAATACAGGCAGATGACTTCGGCTCTCCCAGTAAGAATCTGTTCTAGAGTGATGGTTGCTACTCAATGGGTCAAATTTTCAATTATGCAAGATGAATAAGTTCTAGAGCTCCACTGTACAATATCATGCCTATAGTTAATAATACTGGATTGTGCACTTAAAAATACTTAAAAGAGTAGATCTCATGTTAAATGTTCTTACCACAATAAAAAGAAATCAATATAGGATTTAAAAAAATTAGTATAGGAAATTTCAGGGAAACAAAGTGGAGCAACTTGAGGAAGGAAATGACATACAGAATCTCTGTGATGGTAAAAATGGCGGCCAAGTTGCTGCTGCGGAAATGGCAGTGTTGGGTGGGGGCACCAGCAGTGTCCCTCAGTGCTTGTAGGACAGTTGTGGGGGCCATGGTTAAACACATCAGGCCAGTTCTGCAGCCTGTAGTTGGACGTTATTCCTAAACTCTAAGGCTTGAGCTGGTTCTCTCCTAAATATCCACATAATAAATCCTTTTCTGCCTAATCGGCTAGCACCAACTTTTGGTACAGGTTGAGCATCCCTCATCTGAAAATTCAAAATCCAAAATGCCCCAAAATTTGAAACTTTGTGAGCACTGACATGACACCACAAGTGGAAAATTCCACATCTGACCTCATGTGACAAGTTGCAGTCAAAACACAGTCAAAACTTTGTTTCATGCATAAAAGTATTTAAAATATTGTATAGGATTACCTTCAGGATCGATATATAAGGTATATAAGAAATACATGTAAATTTTCCATTTAGACTTTGGTCTCATCCTCCAAGATATCTTATTATATATATACAAACATCCCAAAATCCAAGAAAATCCAAAATCTGGAACACTTCTGCATCCCCAGCATTTTGGATAAGGGATACTCAACCTGTATCATTATATATATATACACACACACACACATACACACACACACACACACACACACACACACACATATATATATATATATTTATTTAGATGGAGTCTCACTCTGTCACCCAGGCTAGAGTGTAGTGGTGCCATCTCGGCTCACTGCAACCTCCACCTCCAGGTTCGAGCAATTCTCCTGCCTTAGCCACCTGAGTAGCTGGGATTACAGGCATGCACCACTACACCCAGCTAATTTTTAATTTTCGTATTTTTAGTAGAGATGGGTTTTCACCATGTTGGCCAGGTTGGTCTCAAAGTCCTGACCTCAAGCCATCCATCCGCCTCAGTCTTTCAAAGTGCTGAAATTACAGGCATGAGCCACCTTGCCTGGTCCCTGTATGTGTATGTGTGTGTGTGTGTATGTGTGTATATATATATATATATATATATTTTTTTTTTTTTTGAGACAGAGTTTTGCTGTTGTTGCCCAGGCTGCAGTGCAATGGCATGATCTCGGCTCCCTGCAACCTCCGCCTCCTAGGTTCAAGTGATTCTCCTGCCTCAGCCTCCTGAGTAGCTGGGATTACAGGCACCTGCCACCATGCCCAGCTAATTTTTGTATTTTTAGTAGAGACAGGGTTTCACCATGTTGGCCAGGCTGGTGTCGAACCCCTGACTTTGTGATCCACCCACCTCAGCCTCCCAAAGTGCTGGGATTACAGGTGTGAGCCACCACACCAGGCCCATTCAATATATTTTACTAAAACATTTAGCGGTTGAATATGAACATAATGGCTCAGTTTTCCATACTATCCAATTTTAGCCCAGTCATTCTTTGCAGGATCACATAGATTTTAATCTGCCCCTTTAGTTCTAGAACACTAAGTGGGAAAAAAATGTAAGATTTTCTTCCAAAAGATCAATGAAAATGGCTAGAGTAAACCATGGAATAGTCGTTTTCAAAATTCCAAATGTAATTCCTCTTGTAAAAGTAGAGCAGAATAAGACAAGTGTATGTTTGGCTTTTCATGTAGAAAAAAGAAAAGGTTCTGATTATCAGGCCTGGGTCTCTAACTTGCACTCCAGAGGAGGCCTCCTTTGGTTTTGATCGGCAAAATGGGGATAACAAAACCTATATCACAGATGTATTGTAAGGATTAAAGGAGGTAACATGGAAAACAGCAGCAAAGAACCTGAGCTCACATTGTCCATACTATGCAAGGTTTTCTAAATTTTACAAATACGTAAGAATATAAGGTAGAGAATGCAAGTAAGCCCTGTCACTGGAGGAAAAAATATTAGTCTAGTAAAAGTATGCAGATCAGATGAGACACCACTGAGTTAGAAAATGTTTTTCTAATATGCAGAGATCTTCAGTGATTACGATCTTTATTGACGATGGGGAAATCATTAGGTTTCCACCTTGATCTACTTTTCTAACACTCAAACTACCAGACACACAAGCTACTTGGCTAATTAGGAAGTTCATTTTTTTTCTATAGCCCACTGTTGACAAATTTGTCAACTTGGAGAAAAACTGTTTCAATAAATATCTCCTCTAAAAGGAGGAGAAAGTCATTTAAATACAGGCTTTCATGGGAAGAAATATCCCTATTTGGCACTCTGGAATAATAAAAGTTTTATTCTTATAAGTCTAAAATATCAAAACTAGGGCTGGGTGTGGTGGCTCATGCCTGTAATCTCAGCACTTTGGGAGGCCGAGGCAAGAGGATCACTTGAGCCTGGGAGGTAGAGGCCGCAGTTAGCTATGATCACACCACTGCACTGGGCAACAGAGCAAGACCCTGTCTCAAATATAAATAAAGTAACAAAACTAAAATAGTTTATGGATATACTTACCAGTCTGAGTATGTAACAATCTGCCAGAGAAAAATTCATGTCCCAAGGGGATTTGTGTATTTATTCAATAAATGTTTATTGAGTAACTACAGTGTGATTGATACTGCCTCCTGTCAAGGTAACCTACAGGCAAAATTGTAAAGAAGGTAAGTTTTGCATCAATATTTAGCAACTTCTCTCTTAGCAACTTCTCTGTCACCTCTGGATAACCAGCACCCTCTCTTGCCTCCCACTGCTCAGAAAACTCCCCCACCTCCAACACCATCCCCAGCTGAAGCCCTCCCATCCTGCCTGCCATTCCAGATAGGTCTCAAACTCTGGATTTGTCTCCACTCTTCCTTCTAAAACTAACCCTTCTAGCATGCTGTCATCTGTGGAAAGGGACAGGTAGCTCAGACATGCCACATCATAAAAGAATTTTAAGGCCGGGCGCAGTGGCTCACACCTGTAATCCCCGCACTTTGGGAGGCCGAGGCAGGCAGATCACGAGGTCAGGAGATCGAGACCATCCTGGCTAACACGGTGAAACCTCGTCTCTACTAAAAATACAAAAAATTAGCCAGGTGTGGTGGCGGGCGCCTGTAGTCCCAGCTACTTGGGAGCTGAAGCAGGAGAATAGTGTGAACCCGGGAGGCAGAACTTACAGTGAGCAGAGATCAGAGATCGCGCCACTGCACTCCAGCCTGGGCGACAGAGCGAGACTCCGTCTCAAAAAAAAAAAAAAAAAAAAAAAAAGAATTTTAACCCTCTGCACCGAAGGCACCTTCGAGCAGGGGATAATTGCTTAACAACCACAGGAAACAATTTCTAACTATTCAGGAGGATTAGTACACCCTACATTTATCATTTCATACCTGTGTCTACCCCTTCTCTACTGATGTGCAAGGTACATCTCATCCTTGTTTGCAGTTGTTTTGCTTTTCCTGCTGCTTCAGCACCAGTCAGAGACATGCAGCCTACCTGTCCACTGAAGGCCAGGCATGTGATCATGCACTCATTTTCCAGGCCCCCAGGCAGCAGGTCATTTCCAGACCTAAACCATACCCATAGCTTCAAGCCTATAAATAGGAAAGGGGATGTCATGTTTCCTATTCTGGCAGTGTGCCATACAGCCATGCCTGGACTGTAGTCCAAAATTTTTAAATCATTTATGCTTGTGCGCACATACAGCAACAGACATGCAAGCTTGCATATTTTTACCCTTTAAGTTTTTCCTTTGATATTTACCTGTCTTTTGGGGAACTGACCACAAAAAAAGTCCAAATTAAATAATATAATGTTATTTACACAGTAACATAACCATGTAGTAGATACAGATGGTGTTTAGAAATCTTAAAGGTTGCTTTGCTTTTTCCTCGGAAGCATAAAAGGAGCCAAGATGTGTAACATACTATTTTTTTTTCTGTCCTATTCTCAACGTAGGAGTCTGAGCAGCTGCTATCTCAACAAATACCTAACCTAAATAACTACTTTTAAACATGAAAAAAAAGAAGCTTTCAGGAACCTTCATTTACTGATGATCTGTGCTCCAAGCATTTGTACTCAAAGAATTTCAACAGTGGATCTGGTGATAATAATACTTAAATTTAATTTATTAATAAGTTTAAATTTTTTTAAGTACATTAACTTTTCAGTTATCTAACAACATGCCTGGGAATTTAGGTAGTAATATCAGAATGCTCCCTACACAGTAAGCCGAGCTCAATAACTGTGCTGATTGAATAATTGCTATTCAATCATTTATAAAAATTGACGCACAGTATAGCTATGTGATTCGAGTATGGTTTCTTGTCCCATTAGTGACAGCGGTAAGAATACATGCCGAGCCTTATACTTTTTTTAACTTACTGAAATTTTCAAATATATACAAAAGTAGTATATCATAATAAACCCCATCACCCAGTTTCAACAATTATTAACATTTTGTTTTGCCAAACTTATTTCATCTTTCCTCTTTCAACTTTTTGCTTGTTTCAGTATTTTACTTTTTATTTTATTTTTTCTCTTTTCTTTTTTTTTTTTTTTTTCCCAACCTCCCTACTAGCTGGGACCAGAGGCCTGTGGTACCACACCTGGCTAATTTTTTATTTTTTGTAGGAACGGCGTTTTGCCATGTTGCCCAGGCTGGCTTGTTCATTTTTTGGTATAGGGTCTTGCTCTGTTACTCAGGCTAGTCTTCAGTGACATGATCATAGCTCACTGTAACCTCCAACTCCTGGGCTCAAGGGATTCTCCCGCCTCAGCCTCCTGAGTAGCCAGGATTACAGGCACGCACTACCATGTCCAGCTAATTAAAAAAAAAAAAAATTTTAGAGACAGAGTCTCGCTGTGTTGCCCCAGCTAGTCTCAAATTCCTGGGCTTAAAGTAATCCTCCCACCTGGCCTCCCAAAGCCCTGGGATTACAGGCATGAGCCACTGTGCCCAGCTGCATGTTGCAGTATTTTAAAGCAAATCACAGATGTCTCATTTCATCCATAAATTATTCAGTATACATATATCTCTTAAAGTAGTCCTATGTGTATTTGTGGCCAATGATCTCCAAACAGTGGCCAAAGGACTCAGACACTCAGCAAAATTTCTAGTACTTTATTTTATTCTTTTCCAATATATGTCTCTCCTGTGTATCCTTCTCCCTCAAAAGAGAAAATCCAAATCAGTAGGCCAAGAAATAGAAAAGTTAAAACAAAGAAAAAATGTGCAGGCGCGGTAGCTCACGCCTGTAATCCCAGCACTTTGGGAGGCCGAGGCAGGCGGATCACGAGGTCAGGAGATCGAGACCATACTGGCTAACACAGTGAAACCCATCTCTACTAAAAATACAAAAAATTAGCTGGGCGTGGTGGCGGGCGCCTGTAGTCCCAGCTACTCGGGAGGCTGAGGCAGGAGAATGGCTGAACCCAGGAGGCGGAGGTTGCAGTGAGCCGAGATCACGCCACTGCACTCCAGCCTGGTGACAGAGTGAGATCCCATCTCCAAAAACAAGAAAAAATAAGTGCAAAAGTTTTGATGGTGGAAATAGGAAATGTCAGCTTCAAAGTTATTTAGAACATTTCAGTATTTTTCAGTTCTATGGATAGCACAAACAAATGCCTCTTATATCTTTCTCCAAGAAGACTAGGTCCCTGGAGAAGTCATGGTGTAGAAACTCCATCCTGGGTACTCCAAAAATCCTGAGGTTGTATAATCTCTCTGTGTATAAATAATATATTGTGGAAATTGTGGTGTTTAATAAAATATAAATAAAATTCCTGAGTGTCACACCTTGTTAAATATTTGGTATATAATTTAACAAAGGTTCTCTATATTACTATTTTATGGATTTATTGAAGTTTGGGTTCTATTCTAATTTTAACATGGAATTTTAATTTCACACTCATTAAAAGGAAATCCATTCACTACAGAGGCAAATAGCTTCCCTATAGAGTGGCCATAAAGTCTGGAAACATAGGCAACTATGCATAATAAATGGTTTATTGATATTACATTACAATATATTATATGTTTGATGTGTTGTCCCTCATTAGCGATGCATAGTTTAATGTGCTAGGCCGAATCACAATGAACAGGATACATTAACATGGAATTTCTAGCAATCCCTGCACATGCATCTGTAATGCATCACCTTAGATCAGTAGTTCTCAGATATGACTCCTGGAATCAGCAGGATCAGCAATACCTGGGAATGTTAAGAAATGCAAATTTTCAGGGCCTCACCCCAGACCTACTGAATCAGAAACTCTGACTAATAATCTGGGTTTTAACAAGCTCTGCATGTGATTCTGATGCAAGCTAAAGTTTGAAAACCACTGAGTCAGATTTTGTCTCTGATTTTTATGGTGGGTGGCGAGGAGGAACCTGCCTTTTTAGTGTACCTCATGCTTATCAGACTTCACACAGAAAAATACAGGGGGACACTCAATTACACTTATTTATTTTTTTATTTTTCTTTTCTTCTTCTTTTTTTTTTTTTTTTTTTTTTTTTGGGAATAGAGTTTCGCTCTTGTTGCCCAGGCTGGAGTGCGGTGGTGTGATCTGAGCTCACTGCAGCCTCCACCTCCCAGATTCAAGAAAAGCTCCTGCCTCAGTCTCCCAAGTAGCTGGGATTACAAGCACCCGCCACCATGTCCAGCCCAGCTAATTTTTGATATTTTTAGTAGAGACAGGGTTTTGCCATGTTGGCCAGGCTGGTCTCAAACTCTAGCCTCAGGTGATCCACCCGCCTCAGCCTCCCAAAGTGCTGGGATTACATGCATGAGCCACCGTACCCAGTCTCAATTAAATTTAAATTTCAGATAAAAACCAGATATATTTTTAGTATAATTATGTCCCTTGCAAGTATGTCCATGCATATACATCCTATATATGCAAGGGATATATAAGTATCCCTTGCATACTTATACAAAAAAATTATTTGTTGCTTATCCAGTATTCAAATACAACTTTTCATTCCATGTCCTAATTTTTTCTGGCTTACCCCATACCCAAGGGTGTTCTGGCCATCACGCAGCATACTCCACAGGGCTATGTCATCCAATCCAATTTTAGGAATGATCATCCTACCAGTTCCTCACCACCCTGGGGTCATGTGGTGGTGCTCTCCAGGTTACCTTGCCTCCTGTGTTAAGTGCAGACAGTAATTGGTGGTCACTTAACATAGTGAGACAGGGCAAAGAGCCACCTATATTTCTAAACTTAGTGGCCACTCTGTAGGTAGAAACATTGGGGGTCAGCTACTGACAAAAGCTACAGAAATGTGTACTGAATCTCATTTAGCTAACTTTTTTTTTTTAACTTTGTCTTTATTTGTGCTGAATTTATTCCCATGCCGTAAGTTTTTGCCTCTTCAGTTTATACTGGGATATCTTTTTTTTTCTGTGCAACATCCTCTTCTGGTTTAGGAACAGTGTGTTCCTTTTCAGCAAGGATCATCTCAATGTGGCAGGGAGAGCTCATGTATGGGTTGATCTGACCGTGAGCTCTGTAAGTCCGATGGCGCATCTTAGGTGCTTTGTTCACCTGGCTATGCTTAATGACCAGAGAATCCACATCGGATAAAACCTTAAGTTCAGCATTACTCTCTGCATTTTTAAGCATGTGCAGCAAAAATTCAAGACTCTTTTTGGGCCACCAACTGTGTGTCCAGCCGCACTGTTTGGCCTGGGAGTACCTACCAACTCCACAATTGTAAAATCAGAATGGTACACAGTTTCTGTAAAGTGACATCTTTCACATACTTGGTGGCTTTCCGTATAGGCATACCCTTCATGGCCCTGGCAGCTTCACAAGTGTTCTTAAAGTGAACATGAAGATTTGAACCTCTTGATTTTCATGATTTCGCGGGGTTTTCTGGGTCAAGTGAATAGCAAACCATTTTCACAGATCACCTTAGGCCACTTAGGGGAAGAGGAAGAGCAGTGACTTCTAGCTAACTTCAAACTTATGAAATATGCAAACATTTTTCCTCTATTTAAAGAGCTTTACTTCATGCAAAGTTCTGTATTTCTAATAAGAAATAATTGCCTGTGGATAAAAGTGTTGTTATATCCCTCAGCAGAGCTACATGCTGATGGTGGGTCCTTTCCTATAAATGGCCCTAATAAAGTCAGAAAATTAGAACCAAACCATTTTGAAATTAAATGTTTGCTGAATTATTCTCACATGGACATTTCTCTTTCATTTTTGAACTATTTGTCATCCTGCTTTATCTGTTTAAATGTACATAAAATAAATGCATAGTTTAAATGTATAGTTCAATAAATTTTGACAAACATATACCCCCACTCCCATCAAGAACATTTCCTTCATTCTAGAAAAGATCCTCATGCCTCTTTCCAGTCAATACTCCCTCCAGAGGCAACCACTATTCTGATAGTTATCATCACAGAGAAATTTTGTTCAGTCTAGAACTTCATGTAAATGGAATTGCTTTCATTTTTTACATATTCAAACCATATATTGCTATATGGCAGGAAATTTAAACCACATATTGTTTTCCTCTGAAATCACCTATAAAGTGCTAAAGAGAATGATAGTCCTTTCAATTTCAAGGAGAGAGGAGGGTATTTGACTATAATCTGGCCTGAGGGGAGGCATCAAAACCTGAGGAAGTGACTAGAGGAAGGGGAAAAGAGAGTTTTGGGTCAGGGATCCCTGGACTGCCTTCAAAGAGGAGCCCCCAAGTCAGGGTGCACTTGAGCCAGGGGACCCAGGAAAGTATGTCTGTGAGGAGCTGCACCAGATGGGGATACTTCCAGCACCTCAGCAGGGTCTGCAGAGCAACTGCTCAGTTGCCTGGGTAGCAACACCCATCACTAAGCCTCTGGTTTTCAGAAACTGGAATCACACCATCCACCATGTCCTCCAAGATATCTGTAATAAGGACAGGTATCTATAGCATCTCAGGACCATTAGCAGGGGGAAGGAACTTCTGTATCTGTATTTTGTGGGCAGACTGGATCATAGTAGTACACCTTATAGTAAGGACAGAAGAATATAGTTACCCTCATTCCAGCTAAGTTAAACATTCATCAAGTTATTTAATATTTTAATGCTTTATAAAGTACCCACTGGAGTAGCATCTAATTATATTTTTTGAAGTCTACTGCCCAGACAGAACATAAAATTTTAAATGCCCGCAGTATGGAATCTGATATTATCCTCAATGGAAAAAGTATTTCTGTGATGTTCCCTTTGGCTCACATTCCTGGGAGATCCCATGGATAAAAGAGCACATAAATCCAAACAGCCATATTACTAACATAATTTATATAACCATATACAAATGTTATCACGTGAGACAAATTTAGAAAAATACATACAAAAAATAAAACCTTTTTTTTTTTTTTTTCCGAGATGGAGTCTCACTCTGTCACCCAGCCTGGAGTGCAATGGTGCGATCTCGGCTCACTGCAACCTTTGTCTCCCAGGTTCAAGCAATTATCCTGCCTCAGCCTCCCAAGTAGCTGAGATTATAGGAGCGTGCCACCACACCCAGCTAATTTAATAAAAAGCATTTTAAATATACCCCCAAAATGTTTATCCTCTTCAAAAATCCTCACTCCCCCCGAGTTCTCTGAATTCCAAAATCTCTCAACTTACATATTGCAAACTTATGTGTAAATCCTTCAGTGAGGACTCCAAAGTTGCTCTTGCTCCCCAAAAGTACAGTCCATCCCTCTCAGGCCACAAGAGCCCTCACCTTCTTTGTGTTTTAGGAGATACTTGGTAATATTATCACCCATGATACAAAGCCTTCTTGTTTCATTGCTATGGGACGTAGGGTTCTCTGGGAGTAGGTTCCAACAGTTTGAGTTAAGATGTTTATCAAGAATCAACACCTGCAAAGTGGAGGAAGCCAAAGCAGGACTGGACTGAGGAAGTAATTGAACTGTGTTGCAGACCCAGCAAACTCAGCCGGGAGCTCTGGGTTGACTATTGCCCAGCAGAATGTCCCCCACAAGGAAAGTATTCACAAACTATGCATCCAACAAAGGACTAATAACCAGAATCTACAAGGAACTCAAAGAAATCAGCAAGAAACAAACAATCCCATCAAAAAGTGGGCAAAGGACATGAATAGGCAATTCTCAAAACAAGATATACAAATGGCCAACAAACATGAAAAAATGCTCAACATCACTAATTATCAGGGAAATACAAATCAAAACCACAATGCAATACCACCTTACTCCTGCAAGAATGGTCACAATTAAAAAATCAAAAAATAATAGATGTTGGCATGCATGTGGTGAAAAGGAAACACTTTTACACTGCTGGTGGGAATGTAAACAAATACAACCACAATGGAAATCAGTATGGAGATTCCTTAAAGAACTAAAAGTAGATTTACCATTTGATCCAGCAATCTCACTACTAGGTAACTACCCAGAGGAAAAGAAGTCATTATATGAGAAGAACACTTGCACACACATGTTTATTGCAGCAGATTTGCAATTGCAAAATATAGAAGCAGCCTAAATGACCATCAACCAATGAGTGGATAAAGAAAATGTGGTATATACATATATATATATTATATGTAATATATATTATATATTATATAATATAATATATTATATATTGAGTAATATTCCATGGTGTATGTAATATATATTATACATTATAAAATATAATATATTATATATTGAGTAATATTCCATGGTGTATATAATATATATTATATGTACAAATTTATATTATATGTAATATATATTATGTACATATATGTACATATAATATATAATATATGTACATAATATATATTATATATTGTATATGTACATATATAATATATAATATATGTACATAATATATAATATATGATATATGTACATATAGATTATATATTATATATTATATATGTACATAACATATATTATATATTATATGTACATACTACATATTATATATTATATATGTACATACTATATATTATATATAATATATGTACGTACCATATATTATATATAATATATGGTACGTACCATATATTATATATAATATATGTACATACCATATATTATATATAATATATAGTACGTACCATATATTATATATAATATATAGGTACGTACCATATATTATATATAATATATGGTACATATATAATATATATGTACATAATATATAATAATATATAAGTACATAATATATATTATATATAATATATATGTGCATAATATATATTATATATAATATATATTATGTACATATATTATATATAATATATATTACATATATAATATATAAGTAATATATATTATATATAATATATGTACATTATATATATTATATATATTATATATTATGTACATATATATTATATATAATATATATTATGTACATATATAATATATAATATATATTATGTACATATATATTATATATAATATATAATGTACTTATATATTATAATATATATGATATTATATATTATATATATTATATATATTTAATATATATAATATATATTATATATAGTATATACTATATAATATATATAATATATATATTATATATAATATATAATATATATTATATATATAGTATATACTATATATATAATATATAATATATAATATATATTATATATAGTATATAATATATATTATATACTATATATAATATATATATAATATATATATTATATATAATATATAGGTACATACTATATATTATATATTATATATGGTACGTACTATATATTATATATAATATATTAGTACATACCTATATATTATATATAATATATGGTACGTACCAATATATTATATATAATATATAGGTATGTACTATATATTATATATTATATATAGGTACGTACTATATATTATATATTATATATGTGCATACTATATATTATATATTATATATGTGCATACTATATATTATATATTATATATGTGCGTACTATATATTATATATTATATATGTGCATAATATATATTATATATTATATATGTACATACTATATATTATATATTATATATACATACTATATATTATATATTATATATGTGCATCATATATATTATATATAATATATATGTACATAATATATATTATAATATATATGTACATAATATATATTATAATATATAAGTACATAATATATATTATATATAATATATAAGTACATAATATATATTATATATAATATATAAGTACAGAATATATATTATATATTATATATGTAATATATATTATATATAATATATATGTACATAATATATATTATATATTATATATGTACATAATATATATTATATATTATATATGTACATAATATATAATATATTATATATGTACATAATGTATATTATATATTATATATGTACATAATGTATATTATATATTATATATGTACATAATGTATATTATATATTATATATGTACATAATGTATATTATATATTATATATGTACATAATGTATATTATATATTATATATGTACATAATGTATATTATATATTATATATGTACATAATGTATATTATATATTATATATGTACATAATGTATATTATATATTATATATGTACATAATGTATATTATATATTATATATGTACATAATGTATATTATATATTATATATGTACATAATATATATTATATATTATATATATGTACATAATATATATTATATATTATATATATGTACATAATATATATTATATATTATATATGTACATAATATATATTATATATTATATATGTACATAATATATATTATATATTATATATGTACATAATATATATTATATATTATATATGTACATAATATATATTATATATTATATGTGTACATAATATATATTATATATTATATATGTACATAATATATATTATATATTATATATGTACATAATATATATTATATATTATATATGTACATAATATATATTATATATTATATATATGTACATAATATATATATACACCATGCAATATTACTCAACCATAAAAAGGAACAAAATAATGGCTTTCGCAACAACCTGGATGGAATTGGAGACCATTATTCTAAGTGAAGTAACTCAGGAATGGAAAACCAAATATCATAGATCCTCACTTAAAAGTGGGAGCTAAGCTATGAGGTTGCAAAGGCATAAGAATGATATAATGGACTTTTGGGACTCGGGGAAAGGGCTGGGAATGGGGTGAGGGATAAAAGACTATATATTGGGTACAGCGTACACTGCTCAAGTGACAGGTGCACAAAATCTCAGAAATTACCACTAAAGGCCAGGCGCAGTGGCTCACACCTATAATCCCAGCACTTTGGGAGGTTGAGGCAGGCAGATCACCTGAGGTCAGGAGTTCGAGACCAGCCTGACCAACATGGTGAAACCCCGTCTCTACTAAAAATACAAAAATTGCCAGTGACGCACACCTGTAATCCTAGCTACTGGGGAGGCTGAGACAGGAGAATCGTTTGAACCCAGGAGGCAGAGGTTGCAGTGAGCCAAGATCGTGCCATTGCACTCCAGCCTGGGAGACAAGAGCAAAACTCCGTCTCAAAAAAAAAAAAAAAAAGGAAATTACCACTAAAGAACTTATCCATGTAACCAAAAACCACCTGTTGCCCAAAAACTACTGAAAGAAAAAAATGGAAATACAGTATGTTAACCAATTTTTCTTCTTAAATTTTAGTATACTATTATATATATTAACGCTTAAAATTTTTTAAAAAGAGCCGGGCGCAGTGGCTCACGCCTGTAATCCCAGCACTTTGGGAGGCCGAGGCAGGCGGATCACAAGGACAGGAGATCGAGACCATCCTGGCTAACACGGTGAAACCCCGTCTCTACTAAAAATACAAAAAATTAGCTGGGCGTGGTGGCGGGCGCCTGTAGTCCCAGCTACTCGGGAGGCTGAGGCAGGAGAATGGCTGAACCCGGGAGGCAGAGCTTGCAATAAGCCGAGATCACGCCACTGCGCTCCAGCCTGGGCGACAGAGCGATACTCCGTCTCAAAAAAAAAAAAAAAAAATTTTTTTAAACAGAATGTCCCCCACAAGGCCAGACAGCTGGGCCTCTATATCCCAATCTTGCTCTGTCACCAGATGCAGGCTGCTCCAGAAAGGGTGTGACCTTGGTCAAGGCAGCTCTCAGGAGCTGAGACTGACCTGAAAGAGCTGACAGCTGTAGACTGTCTGCTGACCATGCGCTCCACAGCTGGACATCAAGTCTTTCCTTGAAGGTAAAGTACCTACCTCAGCTATTTTCCTCCAACTCTTTCTGCAAGAGCCATATGGTTTTCTCACGATCCCCCCAAAGCACCACATTCACCCTTATCTTGGAGTGGGTTTCTATGCCTGGAATATTTTCTCCACCCTCTTCTCCAGGATAACTGCTTCCCATTCTTCAGGTCTCATTCTTAAGAAGGCCTTCTCTCACCCACTTCTTTGTAACACTCATCTCTCTTATAATTTGCTTAATGCCTTTATTACCTGCTTCAACGCCCTCCATGAGAACGGGAAGGATGCCTAACTTGTTTGTGCTGAATCTTCAGCATTGAACAATGTGCCAACAACAGAGTAAATATTCAGTGTATATTTGATGAATGGATTAATTAGCTAGATATGCTTAGTGTTTTAGTTTGGGTTCCCCAAGAAGCAGATTCCAAAGCAAGGATTCTAGTACAAGCACTTTCTTTGAGAGGTGATCCCAGAAACACCAGCGGAAAAGCAGGGAAGTGAGGCAGGAAAGGAAGGGCAGCCAATTCATTGCCCAGTGCCACTGTGGGCAACTGGAGCTTAATCATGCTGGGGAAATCAGAGAATCAGCTTGAACTTGTGTCTTGATGATATCCATCTAAGAAATGAGGAACCACATGTTGTATGATTCCATTTTTTGTGTTAGTCCGTTTGCAGTACTATGAAGGAACACCTGAGACTGGGTACTTTATAAAGAAAAGAGGTGTGATTGGATCACTGTTCTGCAGGGTGTACAGGAAACGTGGTGCTGGCATCTGCTTCTGGTGAGGGCCTCAGAAGTTTTCAATTGCGGAAACTGAAGTTTTCAGTGGTGAAAAGGGAAGGGGGAGCAGGTGCATCACATGGCAACAGCAGGAGCAAGAAAGATAGGTGGGATGGGGAGTCGGGAAACAGACTGGTTTTGTTTTGTTTTGTTTTGTTTTGTTATTTTTTGGAGACAGGGTCTCACTCTGTCACCCAGGCTGGAGTGCAGTGATGCGATCTCGACTCACTGCAACCTCCACCTCCCAGATTCAAGAGGTTCTCATGCCTCGGCCTCCGGAGTAGCTGGGATTACAGGTGCCCACCTGTAAGCTGGACCACACCTGGCTAATTTTTGTATTTTTAGTAGAGGTGGGGTTTCACCGTGCTGGCCAGGCTGAACTCCTGACCTCCAGTGATCTGCCCACCTCAGCCTCCCAAAGTGCTGGGATTACAGGCATGAGCCACCATGCCTGGCTGGGAACCAGACTTTTAAACAACTGGATTTCACATGAACTGAGCAAGAACTCACTTATCATTAAGGGGATGGTGCTAAGCCATTCATGAGGGCTCTGGCCATGCTCTATTCACCTCCTACCAGGTGCCACCTCCAACATTGGGAATCATATTTCAACATGAGATCTGGAGGGGACAAGCATCAAAACTATATCACATTTCTATGAAGCGTCCAGGATAGGCCAATTCATAGAGACAGAAAGTAGGGACAAAGGATGGTACTAACTGGTGCGGGGTTCTTTGGAGGGATAGAATCATTCTGGAAGTAGGTAGTAGTGAAGGTTGTACAACATTGTGAATATATTAAAAACCACTGAACAGTATTCTTTAATATGATGTGTTTTTGTGTTTGGTTTTTTTTGAGACGGAGTCTCACTCTGTTACCCAGGCTGGAGTGCAGAGACACAATCTTGGCTCACTGCAACCTCTGCCTCCTGGGTTCAAGTGATTCTCCTGCCTCAGCCTCCCAAATAGCTGGGACTACAGGCACCCGCCATCACGCCCGGATAATTTTTTTTGTATTTTTAGTAGGGACAGGGTTTCACTTTTGTTGGCCAGGCTGGTCTTGAACTCCTGACCTCATGATCTGCCTACCTCGGCCTCCCGAAGTGCTGGGATTACAGGCGTGAGCCACCATGCCCAGCCTAACATGATGAGTTTTATGTTATGTGAATTATATCTCAATAAAACAAGTGGCGAAAACGAAATGAGGGGGGCTGGGATATTTATACACTACTTCATTCATGATTGAAGGCTTTTGGGGGATATGGGTATTAATTCCCATAGAATTTCCAGTCTTTTCTAAGCTCAGATGGAACAGGCTCCAGAGACTAGGGTAAACCTTGAGCAAAAAGATGCATATACCAGCCGTTTGCAGTGTGAAGGCGTGATGCACTAAAGTGAGAAGGCTGAGGCGTCCAGGTAGGGCAGAGACAGGGGTTGCAAGTGAGAGATGGAGATAGTGAACCTGCCTGGCGTATTCAAGGATGAGTCATTCTGTGGGGAAGAAGGATTCCCTCAGAAGCCTACAGCTCCGAGAACTTATTATTCTAAACTTATTCTAAAACAGATCAATACATGGATGACATGTCTAGGGAGCCCAATTATCTCAGCTGTAACCCCAAATCAAGTAACGCTGTAGAAAGAAAAAAAAGCACTAATTTAAGTAGGAGGAGGAATTGTGGTAGGCTGGATAATGAAGCCCCACTGCATATGTCTTTCTTCTAATCCTCAGAACCTGTGAATGTTCCCCTCTAAGCAAAAGAGAATTTGCAGGTGTGATTAGTTAAGGGTCTTGAAGTTGGGAGATTATTCAGGATTATCTAGGTGGGCCTGTTGTAATAATATGATCTTTAGAAGAGGAGTGAAGAAAGAGCCAGAGTCAGAGAAAGAGATGCGATGAAGGAAAGAGGCTGGAATGATGCTCTTTGAAGATTGAGAAAGAGAGCTGGGTGCGGTGGCTCATACCTGTAATCTCAACACTTTGGGAGGCCAAAGCAGGTGATCACTTGAAATCAGGAGTTTGAGAACAGCCTGGCCAACATAGAGAAACCGCCCCCCTCTGAAATTACAAAAATTAGCTGGGAGTGGTGGCAGTGCCTGTAATCCCTGCTACTCAGGAGGCTGAGGCAGGAGAATCACTTGAACCCAGGAGGCAGAGGTTGCAGTGAGCTGAGATTGCACCACTGCACTCCTGCCTGGGTGACAGAGCACGACTCCATCTCAAAAAAAAAAAAAAAAAAGAAAAAAAGATTGAGAAAGAGGCCACAGGCTAAGGAATACAGGCAGCCACTAGCAGCTAAAAAAGGCAAGGACACAGATCCTTCCCCTCAGGGCTTCCAAAAGGAAACAGTCCTGCCAACATTTTGAATTCTGCCCAGTGAAAATGATTGCAGACTTCTGCCCTCCAAAATGTAAAAGAAATGTGTGTTGTTTTCCACCAGGCACAGTGGCTCATGCCTGTAATCTCAGCACTTTTGGAGGCTGAGGCGGGCAGATCACATGAGGTCAGGAGTTCAAGACCAGCCTGGCCAACATGGTGAAACTATATCTCTACTAAAACACAAAAATTAGCTGGGCATGGTGGCACACACCTGTAATCCCAGCTACTCAGGAGGATGAGGCAGGAGAATTGCTTGAACCTGGGAGGCAGAGGTTGCAGTGAGCCGAGATGGCGCTACTGCACTCCAGCCTGGGCTACATGCATGAAACTCTGTCTCAAAAAAAAAAAAAAGACCAGGCGTGGTGGCTCACGCCTGTAATCCCAGCACTTTGGGAGGCTGAGGCAGGTGGATCACGAGGTCAAGAGATGGAGACCATCCTGGCCAACATGGTGAAACCCCGTCTCTACTAAAAACACAAAAATTAGCTGGGCATGGGGGCACGCGCCTGTAATCCCAGCTACACGGGAGGCTGAGGCAGGAGAATTGCTTGAACCAGGGAGGCAGAGGTTGCAGTCAACCAAGATCGCACCACTGCACTGCAGCCCGGTGACAGAGCAAGACTCAGTCTCAAAAAAAAAAAAAAAAAAAAAAAAAAAAAGATTGTGTTGTTTTAAACCACTAAATGGGCTTTAAAAATCATCGCTTCTGTCCCAGAATACATTGCAAAATTTGGAAGGGTCTTGAAATCATAAAGAAAATAAATATTTTGTATTTTGACTTTGTTATGTTCAATGTAGTCAATTTCTATCTTTTAATCTCTTAAAATATCGTACTCATACTTGTCTTCATACAATTCCTTTTTAGAATAAACAAATACTATTTGGAATAGAGTGTGTGTGTGTTTATTTTAATAAATGGAATGTTACAATTTACCTCTTAGACTTGAATTTATAAATTATGCCAAGTAAAAATTCTTACTAGAATATTGGCATAAGGAAAAAAAAGTAGATAAATTCTCAGAAAATAACATGTTTACAACTCTAAAAATACTGAGAAATTCAGTAAATTAAATAGAAATATTCCTACTCTTTATCAGTTCATATCAGCATATTCAATGTGGGTTGAAGGGAGAGGGCTGCCAGGCATGAAGGTGAGTGTGTGAGGTCCTTGAAGGTGAAAATGAGACACAAGGTAGGATAAGGTAGTGAAGTCTTAGAAAAATAGAAAAAAAATGCAAACGGTTTAAAAAACACTTAAAAAGCAAGGTGTTCCAAGGACACTCGGTAAAAGGCCCATAGAGCTTATCTCTGATTAGCTATTATCCAGTCTCTTCTCTACACTATATCACCAGATAATAGCAAATAAAATTCAGGCCGGGCACGGTGGCTCACACCTATAATCCAAGCACTTTGGGAGGCCGAGGCAGGCAGATCATTTGAGGCCAGGAGTTCAAGAGCAGCCTGGCCAACACGGTGAAACCCCCCTCTCTACTAAAAATACAAAAATTAGCTAGGCTTGGTGGTGGGCACCTGTAATCCAGCTACTCATGAGGCTGAGGCAGGAGAATCCCTTGAACCCAGGAGGCAGAGGTTGCAGTGAGCTGAGATCACACCACTGGCTCTCCAGCCTGGGCAACAAGAACAAAACTCCGTCTCAAAAAGATAAATAAAAATGATAAAAATAAAATAAAATTCAATCATGTCATTCCTCTGCTTAAAATGTTCTGAAATTTGTTGGGTCAAAATAAAACAAAAAGCCATACACCATAATCTCAATGGCATGCAAAGCCCTTGATGAATGGTTGCCAGCCTGCTTGTTTAACCTTATGATTATCATCCCCAATCATGCCAGTCCGTTGTTCCCTGAGACAGCTCAGTGTCCTTCATGCCTCAGGGCCTTTGCAAATCCTATTTCCTCTGACTGGAATGAGTCCTCCTTGCTCTCATCAAGTATCTATTCATCCCATCCTATGTGTCTTCTCAGTGATGTGTTTGCTGGAAGAATCAATCCCTTGTGAGCTTTCAGCATCCATCCCTGCAGGTTCTTGCCAGGTATGCCAAGAACACAAGGCCCTGACTGCTCTTTACCAGGGCTGTTTTTCAGCTCCATGGGACTAGGGGGATGGGGGTGGGGAATGGGGACCTGGCACCAATGTCATGCTCATGCTGTTCATGGTGCTATCAGTCATAAAGTCATTTGTCCCTGACCTAGAGTTCTTATGTCTTCTGCCAGCATCCATTAAACATTACCAGGTGTATTAGTCTCTTCTCACACTGCTATAAAGAAATACCCAAGTCGGGCCCAGTGGCTCATGCCTGTAATGCACTTTGGGAGGCTGAAGCAGGTGGATCCCCTGAGGTCAGGAGTTTGGCCAGCCTGGCCAACATGGCAAAACCTCATCTCTACCAAAACTACAAAAATTAGCCAGGTGTGGTGGCACATGCCTGTAGTCCCACCTACTGGGGAGGTGAGGCAGGAGAATCACTTGAACCCGGGAAGCGGAGGTTGCAGTGAGCTGAGACCACACCACTGCACTCCAGCCTGGGTGACAGAGTGAGACTCCGTCTCAAAAAATAAAAGAAAATACCCAAGACCAGCTAATTTATAAAGGAAAGAAGTTTAATTGATTCACAGTTCTGCATGGCTGGGGTGACCTCAGGAAACTTACAATCATGGCAGAAGGGGAAGAGGCACATCTTACATGGACACAGGCAAGAGAGAGTGGCACACAAAGGAGGAAGAGCCCCTTATAAAACCATCAGATCTTGTGAGAACTCACTCATCATCATGAGGACAGCAAGGGTGAAACCACCCCAATGATCCAATCACCTCCCACCAGGTCTCTCCCTAGACATGTGGGGATTATGGGGATTACAATTTAAGATGAGATTTGGGTAGGGACACAAAGCCTAACCATATCACCAGGCTAGCTGGTTAGCTTGCAAGTAGGGTAAAATCCCAGATTCTTACCAGTCCTTGACAGTTCTCTATCTCTCCACACAGGATTTGTGGCCTTTTCTATCTGTGATCCCACAATATTTGCTCAAATAAAGTAAGTTATGTTATTATAGTAGGGCATAGGATATGGCCCACAAGAGATGTATGGAAAAATGTTTGTCAAAGAAATAAAGAAAATATTTCCAGTTCAATAAAGGTCTCTGCTCTGTTAGCTGCGTCATTTGTCCCTAATTAAAACTCAACCCATTTAAATGGAACAGACAAGATGAGAATACCCTTTTATTGTCAGAAGAGATCCAAAAATGACTAATGCTCTGAAGACCTTGGAGAATCTAAAAGTGACAGTATTAGGCTCTTACAGTCTCTCTTCATGTCAATTAAATTTGGCTGGCATGATCCTCTTAACAATTCCTAGACTTGTGAAAAAAACCCATTTTTAAAGCATTCTTTCTGTAGCCCAGAGAACGCTGTTTCCTGTCCTTAAGAGTTGAAAGTTATATCTACATTCTGAGATTTTTTAATGAGATTTTTTTTCTGAATGTTGTAAACTGAGGGAGAAAAACTCTTATTAATTATTGAATTCTTTTCCCAGTGATTTTATCATATTTTTGCAGCCAGGAGGCATGGCAGTATATTAATAAGCTGGAAAAAAAAGAATAAATAGAATCTCACTTGGTTATGAGATTGTGAAGAGAAATTGGGAAAATGCAAAATAACAAACAGAAGCAGCTGTTAGAAAACCCCAGAAATGAGGATATTATAAAATAACAAACATCTCTCTAGCCAAGGGCAACAGTTTGGCTTAAAAGATGGAAGCCAGAGTTACCCCACTAATGAGCTATACAAAAAACTCATACTTCCTCTTGTCCAAGTGGTAGGGAAAGAAGGAATAACATTTTACTCAATTCAAAATTAGTAAAACAGCTGTATTTAAATTAAGAACTAAACTCAAAGCCTCTGATAATTGAAATCAGATTTATATTGATGAAATGTGTATTTTGTTTTTCAGATATCTTATGGGAGGGACTGAGTTACTGCTGAAAATGGACCCTGGCTAAATGGAGGAGGCTGATCCAGCCTCTCCATCCCTGCTGGCACAGTTACCTGCAAGGACACACCAAGGTTATGGTAACTGAGGCTTATGCTCCAAGCAGTACCATAGACTGCACATCCTGGCTCCAGGGTTTGATCTGTGCAGAAAGTTAAAAAGCCAGTTAGATGTTTTGCCAAAACCTTCCAATATTTGGAATGGCTTGAGAGAACACTGCACATTTCATTCAATCTTAATCTACTTTCCTTAATTTTATCCTACATTTGAAGGTGCGAAACTGACCCTATGGAAACATCATTAATCAAAGCAACATGGGTAGAGGAGAGATGAGTCTCCTAACATTCAGAGAAAAGGATTCTACATAGCCTCATAATTTTGTCAGCTGTGCCGAACTGCCCTTATTGTGGCTCAAGTCAGAATGCTTAGGCTGTATCTTGGGGCTCTAAGAGGAGGTTAGATAATTCCCACTAGCTTTACCCAGGCATTCAATACTTCTATGAATACAACTGACACAGAAGAGGGGGAAAAGCAGAAATGATCAAGACCCAGTCCTTACTTCAGCCATTGCCAATGCACACCAATGGCCCTCACCCGCCTTATCACTGCAAAGCCAGAAAACCACAGTGCCTCCTACTTTGAAGTTCCATGTGCCAGCTATTTCTCTCTTCAGCAACACCTTCATTATCGATCAGGGGCTGGGAAAAGTGAAATTGTGTTTCACCATTATTCTTTGATAATTAAATAGTTCATTTGGAAACTCTGGGTTCAGTAGTGGATGAAGTAGGGGGAAATGCTGTGGAAAACAAAACAGCTTGGGAAAAGGAAAGAAAATTTGCTAGTCTCAACACCCCTTCTCCCCCATTTGCCTTCCCTCTCCTGCGAGGGAGAGTCCTTTATCTCAGACTCCAAACTCCTCTCACCCTGTAGATTCCCACTGGCAGCTCCTGCAGGGAATGCAACTAAGGTTCCAGACTACTAAGGATGTGGATTTTTGTTGTTGCTTTTGTTTTTAGAGACAGGGTCTCACTCTGTCACTCAGACTGCAGTGCAGTGGTGCAATCATAGTTCACTGAAGCGTTGACTTCCTGGGCTCAGGTGATCCTCCCACCTCAGCCTTCCTAGTAGCTAGGACGACAGGCGTATGCTACCATGCCCAGCTATTTTTTTTCTTTTTCTTATCTGTTTTTTTAGAGGCAAGGTCTTGCTATGTTGCCTAGGCTAGTCTCAAACTCCTGACCTCAAGCAACGCTCCCGCCTCAGGCTTCCAAAACGCTGGAATTACAGGCATGAGCCACCACACCTGGCTGAAGGACGCGTGTTTCTATATGTTCTGTGTTGCAAACTGATCTAGTAATATGAATGCCAATGAAACCATCTCCTGTACCATTTTGGGTACCTGGGTAATAAGATGAGCACCACTGACAAAGACATCATCAGGGGCATCCCAAGGAAATCTGGAGCTCCTGGTTCTGGTTTACAAATCATGAGAAAAGCCTTTTTGACCCAATCACTCAAATTTGTGCTTGGGTGCACTAAATTGTGGGTTTGGGTTACTCTGGTGGTTTTGTTTCCGTTTTTTCAAACTGGGGAAATAACTAACAAGTAAAAGTTGTTTTTCACTTCCTCATTTGTAGTAAGAGAAATAATAGAGCTCAAAATTAGAGTCGCCTAGTTACAACTCTACTTAAAGATTGCCTACAACCTGCTAGAGGCTAGTACTTTTCTGCGTTTTGTACTGCAGGGATCTGCACATGCCCCAACCCCAGGGTGGAAAGGTGGGGCCCACGGAAACAGCCTACAGACATGTTTCTCCAGAGAAATGAGCTTACTGGAATCCCTGGACTGGCAAGTAGTTTAGAGCCAGTAACCTATCAGCAACATCTCAGTTCCCAGAAGTGTAGCCCCCAGAATGCTCCTTCTTCTTAAGGCCTATATCTGTTGGGAATGTTCTTATATTAACGGATTCCACAAAAATGGTAAGTAAATCAGTTTTTCAAAAACAAAATTGCATTTAAAGGCAATTATAGGCTGGATGTGGCTCACACCTGTAATTCCAGCACTTTGGGAGGCCGAGGAGGGTGGATCACCTGAGGTCAGGAGTTCGAGAACAACCTGATCAACATGGTGAAACCCCATCTCTACTAAAAATAGAAAAAATTAGCCAGGCATGGTGGCACGTGCCTGTAATCCCAGCTACTTGGGAGGTTGAAGCATGAGGATCACTTGAACCTGGGAGGTGGAGGTTACAGTGAGCCAAGATCGTGCCACTGTACTCCAACCTGGGCAAGAAGAGTGAAACTCCGTCTCAAAAAAATAAATTAATTAAATAAAGGCAATTATATATGGAACACTATAAACAAAAAGTCAAAATACACCGAACTGCTATATTGGGCAATATCCTCTTTCCCCAGCATTTTATTAGAACCGTAAGAATATTCTAAAAGACGTCACTAATCTTGGCTAATTTATAGCTACCATTTAAAACTCAATTACCCTGAGCCACATTTCTCATATAATCCCAAATAGCTGTTATTCCTGATCATCCTGTTTCTTGTAATGGCACCAGTATTCTTCCATTCAACCAGGCATAAAATGTCAGATCCATCTTTCACTCCTTTTCATGACACCCCTTCCCCATATGCTCAATTGCCAAATCCCATATTTCCTTAACAAAGTGGCCCCTAATCTCCCTTTCTACTGAAACCCTAGTTCTGGTCCTCATTCTGGCTTTAAATGGCCACATCAGCTCCCAGCGTCTCCATTCTTCAACCCATTTTGCACATGGCATTTTGATTAATCTGCTCATATCATCGCTTTGGTTTTAGGATCCACCCATTAAAACATCTTTCAGGACTCTATTGCTTACAGCAATGGTTTTCATCTGGTAAGACATAGCACTTTGTGTCTTACCTTGTGTCATACCTTGCATACTTTGCAAACATCCTACCACCTTTTGATCAATAGGTAGCATGCATTCAAAGTTTTTTTGTTTTTTTTTTTTTTTGAGATGGAGTTTTGCTCTTGTTGCCCAGGCTGGATCACAATGGCGCAGTCTCGGCTCACTGCAACCTCCACCTCCAGGGTTCAAGCGATTCCCCTGCCTCAGCCTCCCGAGTAGCTGGGATTACAGGTACCTATCACCATGTCCAACTAGTATTTTTACTAGAGACAGGGTTTTGCCATGTTGGCTAGGCTGGTCTCAAACTCCTGACCTCAGTTGATCCACCTGCCTCCAAAGTACGGGGATTACAGGCGTGAGCCACCACACCCGGCCAGCATTCAAACTTTTAAGAGAAATTTCTGTCAAACGATGATCTGAGGAACTTGTGGAGTATTAAACAGAGTACAACTTGCTATAAGTAAGAGGAAAGAGGCTTAGAGTAACATCAAGTTTATGCCAAGGGAATGATCTGGTGCTTACTGGAACTTGTGAGAACATCGCCTCCGAGTACTCAAAAGTGCACACTGTCTGGGAATAAACAGCTCTGCTCCAAAAGAAACATAGTGCTGAAGGTCAACCAAGTGAATAGTACAGTAACTATGGATGCTTTTATAGACACTGTGAGACCATAGCTACACTATACTACGGTTTGTGCTGTAATTGCTGCTGGCTTGTTTAGTGTATCCAGAATTTTTTTTTTTTTTTTAAGAGAGGGTCTTGCTCTGTCACCCAGGCTGGGGTGCAGTGGCACAATCATAAGTCACTGCAGCCTTGAACTCCTGGGCTCAAGCAATCCTCCTGCCTCAGCCTCCCTGGTAGCTGGGACTACAGGCACATGCCACCAAGCCTAGCTAAAGTTTCTGGACTTTTAATCCTTTCCACTATCCTGCCAAAAATTCTAGCATTTAAAATATTGAAAATCACAAGCTGAAAAGACTTAAGTCCAACACAACGTTCTTTAGCACAATGCATGAGGCCCTTCTCATTTTGACCCCGACCTCTCTTTACAGCCTTAATTCCCAATACTTTCCCCCTTGAGTCACATTGGATCACAGATTGTTCTTTGATTAAGCCAGCTCTTCCACGTCTCTGGCACTTTGTATGCAGAAGAAACATTATGTCCTTGTTTTTTCTGCACTTATTTATCAAGACCCAATTGCAATAGCATTTCCTCTCTGATGTATTTTCTAACTCTTCCAGCGAGAGGTAATTGCTCCCACAGTCCTTTGTACATATCTTCATTATAGCACGTACCCTCAGATTTTGTAATCATTGTTCTACACTTATCTCTAAGACATCAGGAAGAGTATATCTGAGTTGCCAAGGGCAGAGGCTTCATTTTATTCATCTGTGAATTCTCAACTCCTGGGCTATTATAAGCCCTCAATAAATGTTGGTAGAATTGTTTGGGTTTTTTTTCTAAGGTTCGGGCCACCTATGACCTATTGCTAATTAATCCTTCAAAAATGATCTCCCACAACTCTGCTTTATGTTCCTTGTACTCAAACCAAGTTAGAATATTTGCTGTTGCTATGCTCATATGATTCAAAGGATTCTTTTATTTGGAACATTTACCCTGTCTCCATGATAGCCACCCGCAATAAACCTACCCATTCCTGATGACCCAGTTCAAATTCATGTTCTCCTAAAAAGTCATCCCTCATACTGAGGCTAAGCATTTTCTCTAAACTCTTTCATATTTTAGTTATATAGCTCTCAGGACACTGAGTGACTTTAGCATATTTTACTTCCCTTACATGGTTATGATCTCCTTGAGGCAGGAATGATGCTTTAATAATCTGTTTCCTCATTGGTACCTACACAATATGGTGTGCATGAAAATTTCCAAATGCATGAACGAATAAAATGATACATATGTCTAGTATATCATTTATTCACAGTAGTCTGTTTACACACGCTATCATACAATTAAATTAAAGACTGGCTTAATTAATAGGGTAGTTTCAACACTTCCTTGGTACATTATGCAACTGTTATTCCATGTTGCAAATTCTTGTATCACACTCTCAATGCTATTGCAGGCCTATTTGCTTAATGAGATAAATTTTTTAAAGTGTGTATATGTGTATATATCATATATAAATTTTTAGACAGGGTCTCGCTCTGTCACCCAGGCTGGAGTGCAGTGGTGTGATCTCTGCTCATTGCAACCTCTGTCTCCCGGGTTCAAGCGATTCTCCTGCCTCAGCCTCCTGAGTAGCTGGGACTACAGGCGCTCGCCACCACACCCAGCTAATTTTTTTGTATTTTTAGTAGAGACGGGGTTTCACCATGTTAACCAGGATGGTCTCCATCTCCTGACCTCCTGATCTGCCCGCCTTGGCCTCCCAAAGTGCTGGGATTACAGGCATCAGCCAAGGTGCCCGGCCAAGATAAATTTTTAAAACCTTATATAGATGTCTCCCTCTTACGTTGGAATGTGAAAATTCTAATTTATAAAATAGAGTAATAATAAGTCCTAATATAAGTGAATTCCTTTTATTCTCTTCTGGGCAAAGTTAGTTTCTCCTCTTTGCTTCAGTTCACATATCCATTATGGCAATTATTTCTATTGCTTTGTAATTATATGTTTTCACTTTTATCTCCCCTCGTAGATTTTGAACTTCTGAAGGCTAAGAATCATGTCTTATATATCTATCTATATATATCTCCCTACTGATTGATCTATAGTAATTAGTTTACATATGTAAATATATGTATAGATATTATATTGAATTTATACTTATACATAAACATGTATTTAATATGTTATTTAATATATTAGTTCTATTCTCCCATTGCTGTAAAGAAATACCTGAGACTGGGTAATTTATAAAGAAAAGAGGTTTAATTGGCTCATGGTTCCACAAGCTTCACAGGAAGCATGGCAGCATCTGCTTCTAGGGAGGCTTCAGGGAGCTTTTTACTCATGGCAAAAGGCAGCAAGAGCAGGTGTCTTACATGGCAGGAGCAGGAGGAGGAGGGAGGAGGGGAGGTACCACACACTTTTTTTTTTTTCTTGAGATGGAGTCTCACTCTGTCGCCCAGGCTGGAGTCCAGCGGTGTGATCTCACCTCACTGCAACCTCTGCCTCCTGGGTTCAAGCGATTCTCCTGCCTCAGCCTGCCGAGTAGCTGGGGTTACGGGTGTCTGCCACCTCGCCCGGCTAATTTTTATATTTTTATTAGAGACGAGGTTTCACCATGTTGGCCAGGCTGGTCTTGAACACTGACCTCAAGTGATCTGGCCTCCCAAAGTGCTGGGATTGCAGGTTTGAGCCACCGTATCTGGCCACTTACCACTTTTAAAAGGAGTGATAAGAGTGCAGCATTCTAGATGTGAACCTGTGTTTCTTCCACTGTGTATTGCTTCTCTCTCTTCTGTCCTCTTCCACTTCTTAACTCACCCTTTCTACTTTCTTTACCCCCTGGTTTATCTATTCTTCTCTCTTCCACCTTTCTGATTTCTTCTCTTTTTGTCTTCTCTCTTTGAACTGGACGTTAGATAAAATTGAAGTATACTTCCAAATTATTTTAGACATGCTCTTTACTTTTGATTGATTCTGTAAGGAGTACTATCCATGAATATGAAAAAAAAAAAAAAAATGCTTTCCTATCCCTAGTGGCAGGATGAGATGCAAAGCATCTAACATCAAGGGTGAGTGGCTTACGTTCTGATCCCAGTTTCCCAATTTCCACAAGTGCCAATCTGGGAGGACTGAGTTGTTTTAATTATATACGAAACAAAACCAAATCCCTTACTTCCATTTTTTCCATGCAGCAAAGTTTGGTGGAAATGGCTGAAATCTCTACTTATTTGTTACAGAACAAAATATTTCCACTTAAGACAGGCCTGCTGTCTTCAAACCAATAATGGTTTCTGCACTTCTACAGGTCATTTAGGCTCAGTGGCAGACAAAAATGCTCCCTTAGACAGAGATCTGCAAATTCCCAGAAAGATTGTTCCTTTCTCCATCTCTCCACAGACTACAAAGAAATGGGGATGAGGCCGGAGTGTCTGGGCATCCTCCAAGCCCTAGTCCTCTGAAAGGAGAAATGCTTTCTGGTAGAATTGACTGGAGAGCAGTCTACTAAAAAAGCAAAGTGTGACTGCAGTGAAATGGGGTTGATTATCCTGTGAGGCAAAATAGGATCTAGACGTCATTTCTAAAATATTTTGCACATCAACCCCATCAGTGGAATGAAAACACAACTTCCTAAGCAGATATCTTTGAAAGACAATGCTGGTAATTTCTTTTTTTTTTTTTTTTTTTTTTTAGAGACAGAGTCTCACTCTGTCGCCCAGGCTGGAGTGCAGTGGCACGATCTCGGCTCACTGCAAGCTCTGCCTCCAGGGTTTATGCCATTCTCCTGCCTCAGCCTCCCGAGTAGCTGGGACTACAGGCGCCCGCCACCACATCTGGCTAATTTTTGTATTTTTAGTAGAGACGGGGTTTCACCGCGTTAGCCAGGATGGTCTGGATCTGCTGACCTCGTGATCCACCCGCCTTGGCCTCCCAAAGTGCTGGGATTACAGGCATGAAGCCACTGCGCCCGGCCAACAATGCTGGTAATTTCTTTTTTAAAAAGATTCTTCTTGATAGGACTTAGATCAAATGCCACTTCTTTTTAAAACTTTCCTTGATCTTTCTTATCAAAATTCATTGTTCTCTCCTTTTTACTTCTATAACTATACTTCTATTAAAGAATAAGCCTCTGGAAATTGGCAGTTAACTTTAATCATATTTGTATACCTGAAGTTCTGTGTTGGTGCCTACAAATAGCAGGTGTTCCATGCCAGCTTGTTGATTGGACTAAAAATCTGCTAAGTTGTTTATTTTGGCCATTAACAATTACAGTACAAGGGTTGTGAGTCTATGTCACATGGTCATTAAAACTAGCTGTGTTTGCTGAAAAGTTAAGCTTTCAAAACATGATACACAACCTCTTGCTTTTTTTTTTTTACAGATCTACCACCTAAGATTTTAGGACATCTTTGGAAACCATAGATTGTTACATAAATGCTAGTGTTACTGTCAGGCTCAGAGATGAACAGAAGATATAGTGTTTCTGTGGCTATGCAGTCTAGAAATGTATTTTTGTTAAATGTGGTTATTTAAAATAAAATGTAGTGTAATAAAACTTTATTGCTATGTTTAATACATCCTCTACTAAAATCAGAATTCATCGTTAGGATTAACTGTTTGGTAGGCTGAGGCGGACAGATCACTTGCGCCCAGGAGTTCAAGACTAGCCTGGGCAACATGGTGAAACCCTGCCTCTACAAAAACAAAAGAAAAAAAGAAAAAAAAACCTAGCCGGGCATGGTGGCATGTGTCTGTGATCCTAATTACTCGGGAGGCTGAGGTGGGAGGTTTGCTTGAGCCTGGGAGGCAGAGGTTACAGTGAGCCAAGATTGTGCCACTGCATTCCAGCCTGGGTGATAGAACAAGATCCTGTCTCAAAAAAAAAAAAGAAAAAGAAAAAGAAAAAAATTATATGAACTGAAGTGTATGCTTGCTCTACCAATAGAAAATTGTTTTGCTAAAAAGAAATAAAGAAATAAAGAAAAAAAGGAAGAAGAACAAGAAAGCAAGCTGTCTTGAAAGAATTTTATAGGTTTCAAATACAAATAATAACATAGCAATGACTGTGTTGTAAAAAACTATTTTCCCAAAGTAGTTGTCAATGATTTTTTCTTTTTTTTTTTTTTTTTTGAGACAGAGTCTCGCTCTGTCACCTAGGCTGGAGTGCATTGGTGTGATCTTGGCTCACTGCAACCTCCACCTCCCGGGTTCAAGCAATTCTCCTGCCTCAGCCTCCAGAGTAGCTGGGACCACGCCCGGCTAGTGATTTCTTGCCAACACCTTGGCCCAATAAAGGGGTATCTCTATGGCTACTGTATCTGAAAGTATTAAAGCTGCCCAGTTGTAAAAATACCCTTTTTTTTTTTATTTTGAGATGGAGTCTCGCTCTGTGGCCCAGGCTGGAGTGCAGTGGTGCGATCTCAGCTCATTACAACCTCCGCCTCCCTGGTTCAAGCAATTCTCCTGCCTCAGCCTCCTGAGTAGCTGGAATTATAGGCACCTGCCACCATGCCTGGCTAATTTTTTTGTATTTTTAGTAGAGACAGAGTTTCACCATGTTGGTAAGGCTAGTCTCAAACTCCTGACTTCAAGTGGTCTGCCCACCTTGGCCTCCCAAAGTGCTGGGATTACAGGTGTGAGCCACTGCACCTGGCCTAAAAATAGCTTTTTTTTTTCTTTTTGAGACAGTCTTGCCCTGTCACCCAGGCTGGAGTGCAGTGGTGCGATCTCGGCTTACTGCAAGCTCCGCCTCCCGGGTTCATGCCATTCTCCTAGCTCAGCCTCCCGAGTAGCTGGGACTACAGGCACCCACAACCATGCGCAGCTAATTTTTTGTATTTTTAGTGGAGATGGGGTTTCACCGTGTTAGCCAGGATGGTCTTGATCTCCTGACCTTGTCATCCGCCCACCTCGGCCTCCCAAAGTGCTGGCTTTTTATTCACACTTTTCCTTTAGCATAATTAGTAAGGTATATATTTTCTACACAGTTTATTTAAAATTATTTTGAACATGGATCATCAGAGGACCTAGGAAATCTAAGCTATTTTATACAATAGTGACAGAAAATCATTTCGAAAAAAAGACAGTAATAAACAAGGGAAAAAAATCTTCAGTTTTTGCAAGCATATAAGTAAAAAGACTGATTACATTTACAGCAATCTACTGTCGTAAAACATGACATGAAATTTAAAATTCAAAGGATTCCTTTAAATTAAAAAAGGAAGTTCAGAAAGATCAAGATTTCGGGGAACTTAAAACCCGCACTGCTACAGTTAGAAAATCACAAATACTGGTCCATCGGCATTTGATCAGATATGCTATTGTTTTTGAAAAGCTAATATTTGAGGGACTTAACGCTTCACCCAGTGGTGAAAGCCTTGAACTAAGTATAAGTCTAGAATTGTGCAATGCTTTCAGAGTACAAATAGAGGAACAATGACCATAAAAAGATATCTGGAGCTCAGATATATTCCATTGAATCTTAGTTCCCATTCTTCAGGTTGTTTTCATTGGAACTTTTAAGTGAAATGATCAGAAAATGAATTTTCCAATCCTAATTCAATAAAGTGAGGCAAGGTAACACAGTCAGAAGTACTCCCCAAGTGGGCACTCAAGAAGGAGAGAATCTCACACTGAGTCTGAGAAAATGTTTGATTAAAGACATTGATATATTCAGGGAAAAGAGAAATACTGTGAACTTTGTTTTAAGGAATACTATTTAAGTGATCACACTTTTGGTTTTTCATTACAAATTTTATGGAATAACATTTGAAATGTGCTGCAAAGTATTCATGTTTTGAAGTAAGCAATAGGTATAACTCTTGGTAAATGAAATGCCACATTTCTGTATTTAAATGTTTTCTCAGTCAGCCCATATTCTAATCTTATGTCTGGTGAACTTATTTTTACATGCCTTTTTTATTATTCAACTAGAAAAACTAAAAAAAAGTCAGTAAGCAAAAAAGGAGGAAAAAAGTCTATATTGCTACCACCCAGAGATAGACAATATAAACATTTTAGTTTATATTTATATTTATACTTTAAGCCTTTTTTGAAAAGAACAACACAGACATTATGTTGTAACTTGACTCTCACTCCTCTCCCTCAAATTACTTGTTGACCTAAAAGGAAAAAGCTGAGGCAAAATTAATATAGGTAGAAAGATTATGGCTGGGCACAGTGGCTCACACCTGTAATCCCAACACTTTGGGAGGCTGAGGTGGGAGGATCACCTGAGGTCAGGGGTTTGAGACCAGCCAGGCCAACATGGTGAAACCCTATTTCTACTAAAAATACAAAAAATTAGTCAGGCGTAGCGGTGGGCGCCTGCAATCCCAGCTACTTAGGAGGCTGAGGCAGAAGAATCACTCGAACCCAGGAGGCAGAGGTTGCAGTGAGCTGAGATCGTACCACTGCACTACAGCCTGGGCAAGAAGAGCTAAATTCCATCAAAAAAAAAAAAAAAGCGATTATTTGGGGTGAACTTGAGGATTGCAACCCAATATCATAAATTCAAGTAGCTCTGAATATACATTCCAATTAGCAGCAGTTACAAGTGAATTTATTTATTTCATTTATTTTTTCTTTTTTAGATAGCATCTCCCTCTGTCACCCAGGCTGGAGTGCACTGGAGCAATACAAGTGGATTTTTTTTTTTTTTTTTTTTTGAGACAGAATCTTACTCTGTCGCCCAGGCTGGAGTGCAGTGGTGCAATCTCGGCTCACTGCAAGCTCCGCCTCCCGGGTTCACGCCATTCTACTGCCTCAGCCTCCCGAGCAGCTGGGACTACAGGCACCCACCACCACACCCAGCTAACTTCTGTATTTTTAGTAGAGACAGGGTTTCACCATGTTGGCTAGGCTGGTCTTGAACTCCTGACCTCAGCCTCCTAAAGTGCTGGGATTACAGGCGTGAGCCACCGCGCCCAGCCTACAAGTGGATTTTTAAAGGCAAAAAAGGGGGGCAGCAAGTCGAGCGACAAAGTTGATTGTCAGGAATTCTCATTGGTTTACAGAAATAGCATTGATTAGTTATTGGCTATATATTGATAACCTATAGGGTGTGGTTATAGTGCCCAGTGTGGCATAATTAGGTAAACTTATTATAGCTTGTGGCAATAGCAAGCAGTTTCATGGGATGAATACGTAGCTCAAAGTGGGGAGAAGGATGTGATTGATGTCTCATTTTAATGTCTCTTTGGGCCTGATAATTAAAAGGGCTTGCATTCCTCAGATAAAAGTTTTTTTTTTCCCTCTTACTATAATGTGGACATCTGACCATGCCAACATATATTCATCTCACCATTTTTTTTTTTTTTTTTTTTGAGACAGTCTTGCTCTGTCACCCAGACTGGAGTGCAGTGGCACGATCTCGGCTCACTACAAGCTCTGCCTCCCAGGTTCACGCCATTCTCCTGCCTCAGCCTCCCCAGTAGCTGGGACTACAGATGCCCGCCACTACGCCCAGCTAATTTTTGTATTTTTAGTAGAGGTGGGGTTTCACCGTTTTAGCCAGGATAGTCTCCATCTTCTGACCTCGTGATCCACTCGCCTTGGCCTCCCAAAGTGCTGAGATTACATCTCACCATTTTTAATGGCTTCGTGGTAATTTCATTGCATGAAAATATAGTATAATTTACTTAACCAATTCTGCATCTGTAGATGTTTAAGTTGTTTATTATACAACACTGGAATGTGTAAGCAATCTATTCTCTATTCTGCACCTACAATAATCTTTTAAAACATAAATCAAGTAAATCACTTCCCTATTGGTGCCCTAACTCCTCACCATGGCCTATAAGACTACCTAAAAAGGGTCCTGGCTCCACACCAAGAACCTCTCACCCCTCTTTCTTTCACTTACTTGCTGAAACCCCACTTGCCTCTTTCTGTGGTCAGACAAACCAGCAACATTTTTTCTGTCTCAGGGCTTTTGAACATACCTTTCCATTGGAAAGGAATGTTCCTCTTTAGCAAGCGCCTCACCATCCCTTCCTCCACTCAGGAGCCCCTTCTTTGGCAAGACCTTCCCTGACCACCCACCCTGCCACCCTCCACACCCTTCCAGATAGTATTCAGAAATTTTCCTTTGTGACATGTACCACACTTGTAAATAAATTATTTGCCTCTGAGCACAGTGGCTCACGCCTGTAATCCCAGCATTTTGGGAGGCCGAGGTGGGAGGATCACTTAAGGCCAGGAGTTTGGAACCAGCATGGCCAACGTGGCAAAACCCCGACTCTACCAAATATACAAAAATTAGCCAGGTGTGGTGGTGCACCCCTGTGGTCCCAGCTACTCAGGGGCTGAGGCATGAGAATAGCTTGAACCTGGGAGGGGGAGGTTGCAGTAAGCCGACATCACACCACTGCACTCCAGCCTGGGCCACAAAGCAAGACTCTGTCTCTAAACAAACAAACAAACAAATAAATAAATAATTTGCATCATTATTTGTTTAAACATTTCTCCTCCAAGAGACAGAAACTCCATGAGGGCCAAGATTGCATCTAATTCCCCACTGTGTTCTCAGCTCCAGCAGTAATGTCTGACATAAAATAAACACACCAAAAAATATTTGTCAAATAAAAGAAATACTAGTTTTCTCTGGGCAGAAAACACTGGAGTTTAAAAATAAATTTTACAGGGTTGAAATTCTTATTATGTTAACAGCTGGCACGAGAACTCTTCTTAGGAAGGGAACAGTGCCTGGGGTAATACCTTGATAAGCCATCTGGGGAAAGGCGTGCCCTGCCCCTAGACTGTGGCAAAGAAAGAAAAGGCAGGTCAGTTCTGCATGACAAAACAAGAGGAACGTGTTTGGCCTTGCACAGGAAGGAGGGGCACCAGGTAAGGTAGAGAGAGACTGAGTGAAAATTCCTTTGGTGAAGTTGCCACTTTCACGTGTTAGCAATGGCAAATCCATATGGGTCTACAGCAACCTCATTCCTTGCCTCCTCAGAAGAAAAATTCCACTAAGGGGCATAAGGCAGAGTGAGAGACCCAGGCAAGTTTTAGAACAGGAGTGAAAGTTTATTAAAAAGTATTAGAGCAGGAATGAAAGGAAGTGAAGTACACTTGGAAGAGGGCCAAGCAGGTGACTTGAGAGATTCAAGTGCATGGTTTGACTTTTGACTTGGGGTCTTCTATGTTGGCATGCTTCCGGGGTTGCATTACTTCTCCCCCCATTCTTCCCTTGGGGTGGGCTGACCCCACATGCAGTGGCCTGTCGGTACGGGGGAGGGGCTGCACGCGGAGTTGTACACATGCTCACTTGAGGCGTTCTTCCCTTACCAGTGGAGTGTTCCTAGAAGGTCATATACCAGTTAAACTCCACCATTTTGCCTCTTAATGTGCATACTGGAGCCCACTCACCTAACTCCTAAGATCTTACCGAGAAGCTGCTGATCACCAGTTTCATGTGTTTTCTATTTATTGGGAGACTGCCTTTCCCTGGCACTGGCTATGACCAATTATTATTTTAGAGAGACAGTTAACAACCGCCTGACTACCACCTGATGGTCGCCTGACGTTTCTGGTGAGTAGGGGGCCCTCTCCTGCCCTACTCATGTCTGCCTGACTACCTACTGTAACACGTCTGTCTCTCAAATCGTCGGTAAAGTCCACTTACCACACAAACGGCCTCCTGGGAGGTGTGTGTGTGTGTGTGTGTGTGTGTGTGTGTGCATGCACACAGACTGGGAAAGAGCCTGAATATGATATCTGAGTCAATGAATTGCTGAGCAGAAGAAGCAGGCCGGACACGGCGGAATCCCAGCACTTTGGGAGGCCGAGGCAGACAGATCACTTTTGTGAGCTCAGGAGTTCGAGACCAGCCACAGCAACATGGCGAAACCCCGTCTCTACAAAATACACAAAAATCAGCCAGGCATTGGTGGCTCCCACCTGTAATCCCAGCTGCTGGGGAAGCTGAGGCGGGAGGATCATTTGAGCCAGGTTTCAGGGAACCGAGATCACGCCACCGCCCTCCAGCCTGGGAGACAGAACAAGACTCTGTCTTAAAAAAAAAAAAAAAAGAAGAGGAAGAACAAGGAGAAGGAAGAAGGAGAAGAAGGAAGAAGAAGAAGGAGAAGGAGAAGAAAGAGAAAGAGGGGGATGGGGAGGGGAAGGAGGAAGGGGAGGGGAAGGAGGAAGGGGAGGAGAAGAAGAAAGAAGAAAGAAGATGAAAAGACACTGAAATAATCCATAAACTGAGGAAACAAAAGTTTGGAGCCAGAGGTGAGTTTGAGAATGTAAACTACTTAGGAATTTCTAGAAATCAGCCACAAGCCTTGAAGCGGGGGGCAATGGGGTATTGATTTCACTTTATCTAGACCTCAAGGGACAGGGAGACCTCAGATCAAACCTGGATTAAAACATCAATGAGTTTTTGCCTCTGAAAGAATCTATATTTGGGAGCAAATGACATATTTAACTCCTCGCCCCATCTGGCCTTAACTGCTGCCCATCCTTTCGCCAGTTTAAAATGTTGGGTCTAAAGAGATGAGAAAAACGGAGAAGGAAAATGGGGGAAAGTTGGACCGAGAGACTCTTCTCCCTTATCACCAGACAAGATAAACTTTACCAAAATGTCTCTTCCTACCTATCTTTTTATTTTATTTATTTATTTATTTATTTATTTATTTATTTTTGAGATGGAGTCTCGCTGTGTCGCCCAGGCTGGAGTGCAGTGGCACGATCTCGGCTCACTGCAAGCTCTGCCTCCTGGGTTCATGCCATTCTCCTGCCTCAGCCTCCCAGGTAGCTGGGACTACAGGCACCTGCCACCATGCCTGGCCAGTTTTTTGTATTTTTATTAGAGATGGGGTTTCACCGTGTTAGCCAGGATGGTCTCGATCTCCTGACCTCGTGACCCGCCCACCTTGGCCTCCCAAAGTTCTGGGATTACAGGCATGAGCCACCACACCCAGCCTCTTCCCACCTATCTTTTAAGATAACATAGTAATTTAGTGATTTGGAGTCTTTTAGGCCAGGCATGGCCTGGCTGTGGGAGGCCAAGACAGGCAAATCACTTGAGCCAAGGAGTTCGAGGCCAGCCTGGGCAACATGGCAAAAACCCATCTCTACAAAAAATAACAAATTAGCCAGGTGCGGTGGCATGTGCCTTTGGTCCCAGGTACTCAGGAGGCTGAGGCAGGAGGATCCCTTGAGCCCAGGAGGTCAAATCTTCAAAGAGCCATAATCATGCCACTGGACTCCAGCCAGAGAGAGACCTTGTCTCAAACAAAAAAAATTATTTTGGGGAAAGGTACTCTATAAATAAATAGCATATCCCTTCGCAATTATAATTGCAAATGGTTTTCTTAATTTTTATTTGACCTACTCGAACAGATTTTACCATTTTGAAATATCTTCTGAGCATGAATTGCTTTACTATTTGCAACTCCCTACCTAGAGAATAGCCTGTGAGAACAATTCTATAAAAAAAATTTGATGATGACTCATGAGTGTCCTGCTAGGAGAAAAAAATATCTGATATCAAATGTCCTATTTGTCACATGCGTCCGTGTGAAGAGTCCACCAACAGGCTTTGTGTGAGCAACGAGGCTGTTTACTTCACCTGGATGCAGGCAGGCTGAGTCCAAAAAGAGAGTCAGCAAAGGGTGGTGGGATTATCATTAGTTCTTACAGGTTTGGGGATAGGCAGTGGAGTTAAGAGCAATGGTTTGCGGGTGGGGGTGGATCTCACAAAGTACATTCTCAAGGGTGGGGAGAATTACAAAGAACCTTCTTAAGGGTGGGGGAGATTACAAAGTACGTTGATTAGTTAGAGTGGGGCAGAAACAAATCACAATGGTGGAATGTCATCAGTTAAGGCTATTTGCACTTCTTTTGTGGATCTTCAGTTGCATCAGGCCATCTGGATGTATACATGCAGGTCACAGGTTATATGATGGCTTAGTTTGGGCTCAGAGGCCTGACACTATTCTTTAGGTTTGTGTAATCTTAGAACACTGAAGAAGGAACGAAGGAGTTGCCAGGTCAGACACAAATTATTAGACTATATGTATAAAACAAGTTCTCTTTTTCACAGAACACAGTAGGCTGAAGCATGATTAATACAAGTGTGAACACCTCCAGGCTCCATTACTACCAGTGGCTCCTGTTTTCATTGGAACACCCTCTGATTCTTCCCATAAACAAAGCTTTCACTTTCTGGCCAAATTTGGTCAACTCATGAATCAACACACACTAATACATTTACTCCACTTCCACAGGCAATTTGAATGGGAAAAAGAGGAACCTTCACTGGCTTTTAAGTAGCCATTATTATATTCAAAGTAACCTTGTTGATTATTAGCTGATCTAAAAGTAGAGCATGTCTTACAGGTCTATAGTTACACAGAAAACTCCATTCCCTACATGCATATTATCCCACTTTAAAGTGGAGGAACAGCCTATTACATGTACAGCCACGTGCCAAATAACAACATTCTGGTCAACGGCACATAAGTAATCCCATCAGATTATAATGGAGCTGAAAAATTCCTATCACCTAGTGACATCATAGCCATCATAGCCATCACAGCCAGTGATGTAGCATAAGGCATTACTCACCTGCTTGTGGTGATGGTGTAAACAAACCTACTGCACTGCCAATTGTATAAAAGTATAACACATACAATTATGCACAGTACTTCATACTTGCTAGTGATAATAAATGACTGTTACTGGTTTACATATTTCAGATCCTTTAGGTGGTATGCTGAAAGAAGGCATTGTTGTCATAGGAGAGGACAGCTCCATGCGTGTTATTGCCCCTGAAAACCTTCCAGTAGGACAAGATGTGGAGGTGGAAGACAGTGACATTGATGATCCTGACCCAGTGTAGTCCTAGGCTAATGTGTGTGCTTGTGTTTTAGTTTTTAAAAAAAAGCCTAAAAAGTAAAAATTAAAATAAAAAATTTTAAAAATAGGTAAAGGTGTATTATAGATTAAAGATGTAAAGAAAGAAAATATTTTGTATAGCTGTACAATGTGTGTTTTAAGCTAAGTTTTATTACAAATGAGTCAAAAAGTTTTTCAAAATTTAAAAGTTTATAAGGCAAAAAAGTTATAGTAGGTAAAAAGTTGCCTAACAGTACACTTCTCAGAATGTATCCCAATAGTTTATTATTGAAGAAAGACAAATATATTTTTAATAAATTGAGTGTAGCCTAGGTGTACAGTGTTGATGAAGTCTACAGTAGTGTGCAGTAATGTCCTAGGCCTTCACATTCACTCACCACTCACTCACTCACTAACCCAGAGCAACTTCCAGTCCTGCAGGCTCCGTTCATGGTATGTGCCCTATATAAGAGAATCATTTGAAAAAACTTTTATATCATATTTTTACTGTACCTTTTCTATGTTTAGATATATTTAGATACATAAATTCTAACCATTGTGCTACAATTGCCTACAGTTTTCAGTACAGTAACATGTTGTGCAGGTGTGTAGCTATACTAACTAGCCTAGGTGTGTAAGGCTATACCATCTAGGTTTATGTAAGTACACTCTATGATGTTCACACAGTGACAAAACTGCCTAATGGTGCATTTTTCAGAATGTAACCCTATGGTTAAGAGACACATGACTGCATTACATATTTGCATATATGTGAACCTTAAAAAGAACAGAAAGTCACATAATAAAATGTTTGTGGTTACTATTTCTGAATACAGGAATTATTAGTGCCAACGACGCCCCAAAGATGTTTGTGTCCTAATCCCTAGAATCTGTGAATTTGTTACTTCACATGGCAAAGAAGAATTAAGATTACACATGCTAATCAGCAAACTGATAATCCTAGATTATCCTGGATCATTCATGTTGGCCCAATGTAATCGCAAGTGTCCTTAAAAGTGAAAGAGGGAGGCAGAAGAAAGTCAGAGGAAGATGTGACTAACGATCAAAGAGACACAAAGTTGCTGGCTTTGAAGATGAATGAAGGGGCCACAAGCTAAAGAATGTGGGTAGGCTGGGCACGGTGGCTCACGCCTGTAATCCCAACACTTTGAGAGGGCAAGGTGGGCAGATTGCTTGAGCCTAGGAGTTAAGAGTCCAGTCTGGGCAACATGGCAAAACCCCGTCTCTACCAAAAAAAAAAAAAAAAAAATTAGCCAGGAGTGGTGACAGACACCTGTGGTTCCAGCTACCCAGGAGGCTGAGGCAGAAGGATCACCTGAGCCCAGGAAGTTGAGGCTGTAATGATGTAGTCGCACTCCAGCCTGGGCAACAGAACAAGACCCTGTCTCAAAAAAAAAAAAAAAAAAAAGAGCGGAGGCAGCTCCCATGAGCTGGAAAAGGCAAAGAAACACATGCTCCAGTAGAGTCTCCAGAATGAACACAGCCCCACTGATGCCTTGATTTTAGCCCAGTAAGACCTAGGTCAGACTTCTGACCTCCAGAACTGTAAGATGAATTTATGTTTGTTTTAAGCCATTAAATCTGTGATAATTTGCGGCAGCAGCAGTAGGAAATGACTGCAATAGCTGATTCTGGTTGTTGTTTTTCTGGGGAACTTAAAAGCAAGATAGTTGGATATGTTCCAAATTTTACATAATGTATATGCGTTATCTTTATAACTGGGGAAATCTCATGCTTATTTTTGAACATAATACTAAAATGGTAGTGAGAGCCGCGGTAGAAAGTATTGAGCTTTTAGGCTCACATTTGACAATACCACAGTTGCTCCTTGATGTCTAACTCCATTTATTGAGAAATTGGACTTATTATAATCAATAACTCACAAACAATTAAGACCCAATTTAACAGAAAGTTATTGAGGACCTGCAGAGTACCAGGCACCATCTGGATCTGTCCACTGACATGAATCTTTTCCATGGAATTCCTTAGTTGGCAGAGGATGGAATTCCCTAGTGGGACAGTGTGCAGCCATTTCCTAGCACACCTTCCCTGTGCAAGCTTGCTCTGCCATGCTGGGTGGCTGTGGTGTAGTTCTGGCAGTAGGGGCTGCTCCTGGTCCAGATTGAAGAGGCGGAGCTGAAGGGTTGAGGGGGGTGATGTCGGACAGAGTGGAAGTGGAGTTAATACTGTGGGGATTGGTGGAAGAGGTGGTGGTGCTGATAGGAGAGGGGTCTGGGTGAGCAGAGGTGATGAACTGTTTCACAATTAGTCACAATTAGGACACTGCAGTGCTACAAAGATGTCCTTGTTGTTGCAACACGTTGATTTCCTTATCCTCCTTTGGTTATCTCTGACCAGTTCAGGTGGACCAGAGAGAAGGTGGTGGTGATGTGTCTGAATGCGGAGATTGAATAACCACCTTTTTCTTTTCTTCATTTCCTCCCAGCTCCGCAGCCTGTTACACAAAGCTCTTGGTGCTTTGTCTAGCATAGCTTTCAGACTCCTGTTTTCTCTCCCCAGGCACTGTTTGCTAGCACCCCATCAACTCTTCATTCCCCACCTTACTCCCGAGACTCAAACTGTCAACTCTGTCTCTACCTTGTTTCCTCAGCCTGGAACACCCTTCTCCTCACTTAAAATTCTTTTATCCTTCAGAGCTCAAATCAAATGCTAACTCCTTCTTACAACAATAAGTGAAGCCATCTGCCAGGACTTTCGTATATATTATATTATCTAATCCATTCCATTTTGAGTCTTAAGCTTTCTCATCTTCCTGTTGTGTGTGCGTTTGAACCTGGAATCTGTATGGTATTTGGTGCTGCTATATAAAACCTCCCATCAGTCAGAACCCACCACACGTCACTCTTGCCTCTTTGTTATCACTTATTTCATCCTGCTTCACAATTAGTTACTGTTTTTTGTGTTTGCTTCTTCCTTCTGCCTCTGCTGTCAGCTTTTTGAGGACTGGTACCTTGTCTTAGCCTCTGTGAGATGCATGTCTGTGGCATGTAGGATGTCGTGCTTTATAACACGCAGGTAGGCAGGCCAATATGTACACATAAAATATACACATATATTAAGTTACAGATCAAGGATTTCTTCTCCAGCTTCTTCTCCCACACAGGAATTTTTATAGAGTCCCAAAGTTTCGAAAAGGTTAGAATTTTCCACCCTACCACTTCCTCTTAATGTGGAAAGTTCATGGGCGTGTCACAGACTGGAGTTAGGAAGTGTTGCTAAAACTGTCACTTGCTACTGCTATTTTTTTTTTTAAAGACTTTAGCTAGCAGGACCTGTTGCTTAATGAAGTGGAGTAATGAACCTTGTAGAAATGGCTCTAGGATTTCAAGATGGGGTGGATAATGTCACTGGAAAGGAAGTATGAGACAATAATTAACTCCAACACACAAGAGACCACCCCTTCCCTTCCCAGCTGAAGTCACCTTTGACTTATAAACATGTTTTTGGGTAGAGGTGGGAGGTGGGGAGACAGGCTATGGAAGACTGGTTTGACATGTTGGTTCTAATGCTCTGACCAATTAGGCAAGGGTAGTTGAAGCCAGATTTGAGACTCTTTGCAGGAGGTTATTGAAGAGTTTCTAACCCATTAAAAGAAGCATGGATATAAATAAAAACTACATAAATTTCACAGAAATGTTTGGAAGAGCAAGTGGGTTTGAATAAATCTTTTTTTTTTTTTTTTTTTTTTGAGACGGAGTCTCGCTCTGTCACCCAGGCTGGAATGCAGTGGCACACTCTTGGCTCACTGCAGCCTCTGCCTCCCGGGTTCAAGCGATTCTCCTGCCTCAGCCTCCTGAGTAGCTGGGATTACAGGCGTGTGCCACCACACCTGGCTAATTTTTGTACTTTTAGTAGAAACGGGGTTTCTCTATGTTGGTCAGGCTGGTCTCAAACTCCTGACCTCGTGACCTGCCCACCTTGGCCACCTAAAGTGCTGGGATTACAGGCGTGAGCCACTGCTCCTGATCTTTTTTTTTTTTTTTTTTTTCTTACAGATGGAGTCTTGCTCTGTCGCCCAGGCTGGAGTGCAGTGGCACGATCTCAGCTCACTGCACTCCGCCTCCCTCGTTCAAGCAATTCTCCTGCCTCAGCTTCAGCTTCAAGCACTTCTCCTGCCTCAGCTTGTAGCTGGGACTACAGGCGTGCGCCACCACACCCAGCTAATTTTTGTATTTTTTAGTAAAGACGGGATTTCACTATACGTTGGCCAAGCTTGTCTTGAACTCCTGACCTCAGGTGACCCACCTGCCTGGGCCTCCTAAAGTGCTGTGATTACAAGCGTGAGCCACTGCACACGGCCCTGTATAATTCTTAAAGGAAATAAATGTTTGATGCCCTTCAGCAATGGCATCTCTTCAAAATACACTGTTAGTTTGCCCCTAAGTGAGACAAGACTAGTGTGTGCTTACAAAATAATCCTAATGTGAGAAATACAAAGATATACCTCTCTTGCCAAAATCTACATATTTCCAAACTTCAGGATTATTTTTATGTCTCTATGCTTTGAAAGAATACTGTGTGTATGCATATGTGTAAATATTTTTTCATTTATTTCACTATATCATGTGTTTTACAAAATGATATAAACATTTAATAAAGAAAAACAAGAGAGTATATTTCCCCAAAATAAAGCTTTCCTCATACCTTTTTTGTTTTTTTTCTAAAACAAGTGTTTCCAGAAACAAAGACTTCTTTTTGTGGAATGTGTTTTTCCGTTTACAAATGAGATGAAGGGATGAATTAAAAGAGCCATAACTCTTTGGCACTGCCTAGAGTAGAAAGCAGTAGAACACTTCAGTTGTTTTTCCTCCCCTGTCTCCTAATGACCTTCTCTTCTCCATCCAGGCAGTGAATGATTGTCCACTTCCCCAACACACCTCCTCCTATTCTCTGGGAATAAGAAGAGGCTGGGCCAGGCACAGTGGCTCATGCCTGTAATGCCTGCACTTTGGGAGGCTGAGGTGGGCGGATCACTTGAGGTCAGGAGTTTGAGACCAGCTTGGCCAACATGGTGAAACCCCTTCTCTACTAAAAATACAAAAATTAGCTGGGTGTGGTGGCACATGCCACTAGCTACTCGGGAGGCTGAGGCAGGAGAATCGCTTGAACCCTGGAGGTTGCAGTGAGTTGAGATCGTGCCACTGCCCTCAGCCTGGGCAACAAAGTGAGGCTCTGTCAAAAACAAAAAAAAAGGAAGAGGCTGACAAAAGTCTGGGTTACATATTCTGGAACGAAATACAATCTTCAACTATCAAAGTAGAAAGGAAAAGCAATAATTTATAAATTCCATCATTTTTCTTACCCAGACTTTCTCTCTGAAACATACATCCGGTTACAAAAAATGTTAGCCAAAGGGCATATTTTAGGATATTTAAGAATTTCTAAAGGGGGAAGAGTCTTGGATTCTACTCACCCTTTCCAATGGCCAATGTTGTCACTGAAGTTTAGCAATAGTGTTACTGTTTCAAAGATAAATGGTGATTTCCAAGACTATTAGTGACCCAGGATCTTTCTAGTTCTCTTTTCAGAGAAAATACAGTGGGGGAAAAAAAAAAGCAGGGAAAGGGAGTGGAACAGGAGTAGGAAATTTTGCAGACATATTCTTCAGGTTAGTGTTTATTGACATAACCAGGCTTCAAGTCACAGTTAACAACTATCAAAGTCCTAATTATATTACACAGAACAAATCTAACCTCCTCTAGCAGTGGTTCTCAGTTTAGTGCATCCAAATTACCATAAAGGCTTGCTGAGAGAGATTGCTGGCCCCACCCACAAAACATCAGATTCAGTAGACAAATTGGGGTGTGGGGGAAAGTATTTGCTTTTTTTTTTTTTTTTTTTGAGATGGTGTTTGGCTCTGTCACCCAGGCTGGAGTGCAGTGGCATGATCTGGGCTCACTGCAACCTTCACCTCCCAGATTCAAGCCATTCTCCTGCCTCAGCCTCCCGACTAGTTGGGATTACAGGCACATGCCACCATGCCCAACTAATTTTTGTATTTTTAGTAGAGATGGGATTTCACCATGTTGGCCAGGCTGGTCTTGAACTCCTGACTTCAGGTAATCCGCCCGCCTCAGCCTCCCAAAATGGTGGGATTACAGGCGTGAGCTACAGCACCAGGCTAAGTATTTGCATTTCTAAGAAGTTCCCAGGTGATAACGATGCTGTTAGCCTACAATCCCCAGTTTGAGGGCTGCTGTCCTACAGCAGTTATTCTCAATTCTGATTCTGCATCAGAAGACTCTTCTTGTGAGGTTTTTAATAAAATCTTAATACCTCGGCACCACCCCAGACCCACCAAGACAGAATCTCTGGGGTTGGTCTTGCCAAAGATAAAAAAAAAAAGCTGGTCACTAGTTAAATTGGATAGTTAGCAGAGAGTTAAAAGGTGGGTAAAGTCTATGCATTGTAACTGCTGCAGTAGGAAAGAGGGGGCAGTGTGAAGCTTCACTGGGACACAAGGCAGATTTTTTTTTTTTGAGACGGAGTCGCTCTGTCACCCAGGCTGGAGTGCAATGGCACGATCTCAGTTCACGGCAACCTCCGCCTCCCAGGTTCAAGCAATTGTCCTGCCTCAGCCTCCCCAGTAGCTGGGACTATAGGCGTGCACCACCATGCCTGGCTAATTTTTTGTATTTTTAGTAGAGACGGGGTTTCGTCATTTTAACCAGGATGGTCTCGATCTCCTGACCTCGTGATCCACCCACCTCGGCCTCCCAGGGGTGCTGGGATTACAGGTGTGAGGCACTGCGTCCGGCCAGGCAGGAGACTTTTTAAAGGCTGGTGGTGCCGAAGGCAAAGTGCTGAAGGGTGTGAAGGGGGCACTGGTGCATGTGACCAAGCCATCTGGTGGTTTGTTAATTGGCACTACCTGGAGGAGAAACAAATGGTAGCTTCATGATAGAAGAGGCAGTGGCGTAAGTTAGAATACAGCATCTACCAAGGTTAGGCCCTTCCCCACCACAGGGAGAAGATCAAAAGTGAGGCTGGGCGCAGTGGCTCACACCTGTAATCCCAAAACTTTGGGAGGCCGAGGTGGGCGGACCATCCTCGCCAACATGGTGAAACCCCATCTCTGCTAAAAATACAAAAATTAGCTAGGCGTGGTGGTGCGTGCCTGTAGTCCCAGCTACTCGGGAGGCTAAGGCAGGAGAATCACTTGAACCCGGGAGGCAGAGGTTGCAGTAAGCCGAGATCGCACCACTGCACTCCAGCCTGGCGACAGAGTGAGACTCCGTCTCAAAAAAATAAAAAATAAATAAAAATAAATAAGAGTGAGAATTATCTCCTTAAAGGTTTGCATTTCAAAGAGATGGCTCTCAGGCCCTTGAGAAGACAGTTCTGGGTGGTAGATTTACATTTCAAAGGGTCAGAGAAAGGATTTATAATTGCAGGCTTTCTAAAGTAACTGCTCTAAGAGGGGGGACCTATATGCCTGTCACCATGTTTAGGCTGGAACAAACAGTTAGTAATTCTCCTTGCAGCATGGAGCTTTCTCTTAGGCAGGAACTTAAGGGGGCTGGAGTTGTCATGCTAAGGATGCGGACTTGAGCTGTTAGAAACTATGCTACTGTCTGTTCCAGTCTCTTAGTGTATGTGTGGTCGGGGTGGGGGGTGAATAGGGAGTGGACAAAATCATTTGTACACAGAGTCAGCAGTTTCTACAGGCCAAGCTTGTGGTTCAGTTAAGAAGAGGGTTCAGAGGAACCTGGCAAGAGTTTAGGTAAGGAGAGAGTTTTTGTCCATCTGGTTACCTGTGTGTTGAAACAAGTCTATGGATGATTCTAGTAGTAACTGCCCAATGGGTTCACCTTGCCCATTGCCTAGAGAGAGCTGATTTATCAAGACAAGGAAACTGCAATAGAGAAAGTAATTCATGTAGAGCTGGCTGTGCGGGAGACCAGAGGTTTATTGTTACTCAAATCAGTCTCCCCAGGCATTTGGGGAGCAGAGTTTTCAAAAACAACTTAGTGGGTTGGGGGAAGCCAGTGAGCCAGGAGTGCTGATAGGTCAGGGATGAAATCATAGGAAGTCAAAGCTGTCTTCTTGTGCTGAGTGGGGGCCGCAAGATCAGATGAGCCACTTAAGCGATCCAGGTGGTGCCAGCTACTCCATCAAGTGCAGGGTCTTGATTTTAGAAGCAGTTTAGGGAGGGTCAGAATCTTATAGCCTCCAGCTTCATGACTCCTAAACCATAATTTCTAATCTTGTGGCTAATTTCTTTTTTTTTTTTTTTTTTTTTTTTGAGATGGAGTCTCGCTCTGTTGCCAGGCTGAAGTGCAGTGGCACGATCTTGGCTCACTTCAAGCGATTCTCCTGCCTCAGCCTCCCAAGTAGCTGAGACTACAGGCGCGTGCCAACACACCAGCTAATTTTTGTATTTTTAGTAGAGACGGGGTTTCACCACATTGGCCAGGATGGTGTCGATCTCTTGACCTCGTGATCCGCCTGCCTCAGCCTCCCAAAGTGCTGGGATTACAGGTGTGAGCCGCCGCACCCGGCTTACTTGTAGCTAATTTCTTAGCCGTACAAAGGCAGCCTAGTCCCCAGGCAAGGAGGTTTGTTTTGGGAAAGGGCTGTTATTGTCTTTGTTTTTGTTTGTTTGTTTGTTTTTGAGATAGAGTCTCACCCTGTCGCCCAGGCTGGAGTGCAGTGATGAGATCTCGGCTCACTGCAACCTCCACCTCCTGGGTTCGAGTGATTCTCGTGCCTCAGCCTCCTGAGTAGCTGGGATTACAGGGAGGCGCCATCATGCCCAGCTAATTTTTGTATTTTTAGTAAACACAGGGTTTCGCCATGTTGGCCAGGCTGGTCTCAAACTTCTGACCTCAAGTGATGTACCTGCCTCAGCCTCCCAAAGTGCTGGGATTGTAGGTGTGAGCCACTGTGCCCAGCCATCTTTGTTTTAAACTATAAACTATAAACTAAGTTATTCCCAAAGTTAGTTCAGCCATTACGTCCAGTAATGAACAAGGACAGGTTGGAGGTTAGAAGCAAAATAGAGTGGTTAGGTTAGATCTCTTTCACTGTCTCAGTCATAATTTTGCAAAGGCGGTTTCATAGTGATCAGGGTTGAAAACTAATTCTTATACAGTACTAGTACAGGGGTAAAGTTTGCTAAAATGCATTTATTTTATAAGTTGTTCCTGATACTTACACAACTGTAGATGCAATTAGCAAACAGGAAGGTTTTCTACACTACAATATGGTGTGGACATGTATGGAGAGTTTCAAAGCAGCTACAGTTACCTTGTATTTTATAAAGTGGCATTTCAATCAAGTTCCAAATCAAGGAAGATAAGGGACTGAGCAGTAATTGCAACAAACACCCTGAATTCGGTTTTTTCCCCTCAATATTTAAAAATGTATATTCAGGAACATCTAACTATTGACAATGAGAGACCTACTGCAAGCCTCCAGACCACCCCCCACCAAAAAAAAAAAAAAAAACCCACAGATATCCCCAGGGCAAGTAGTATCAAATGATAAACCCCCGGTTTAAGCAATTTTTGTTCAGGGGAAATTATATTAAAATAAACACCAAATAGAGCCTTGAAAGAGATAAAAACTAAAAAAGAAAATGCCTGAGGGGAGAATTTCTTTAACGATGATAGGGCTGAGCTGGTTATGAGATCTGCTATGACCTGAACTGTGTCCCCTGCAATCCCAAATTCGTATGTTGAAACCCTACCCTGCAATGTGATGGTATTTGGAGACAGAGCTTTTAGGGGATAATTAAGATTAAATGTGATCATGTTACTGGAAAGGGGTCCCAATCCAGACCCCAACAGAGGGCTCCTGGATCTCCTGCAGGAAAGAATTCAAAGCAAGTCCATAGAGTAAAGTGAAAGCAAGTTTATTAAGAAAGTAAAGGAATAACGAATGGCTAATCCATAGGCAGAGCAGCAGCATGGGCCGCTGGTTGCCCATTTTTATGGTTATTTCTTGATTGTATGCTAAACAAGCGGGTGGATTATTCATCAGTTTTCTGGGAAAGGGGTGGGCAACTCCTGGAACTGAGAGTTTCTCCCCCTTTTAGACCATATAGGGTAACTTCCTGACGTTGCCATGGCATTTGTAAACTGTCATGGCACTGGCGGGAGTGTCTCTTAGCACGCTAATGTATTATAATTAGTGTATAATGAGCAGTGAGGATGACCGGAGGTCACTTTTGTCACCATCTTGGTTTTGGTGGGTTTTGGCCAGCTTCTTTTTTTATTTTTTTAGATGGTGTCTTGCTCTGTCACCCAGGCTGGAGTGCAGTGGAGCAATCTTGGCTCACTGCAACCTCTGCCTCCCAGGTTCAAGCGATTCTCCTGCCTCAGCCTTCCGAGTAGCTGGGACTACAGGTCTGTGCCACCACACCTGGCTTTTTTTTTTTTTTTTTTACATTTTTCGTAGAGACAGGGTTTCATCATGTTGGCCAGGCTGGTCTCAAACTCCTGACCTCAAGTGATCTGCCCACCTCGGCCACACAAAGTGCTGGATTACAGGGGTGAGCCACTGCACCCGTTGGCCGGCTTCTTTACTGCAACCTGTTTTATCAGCAAGGTCCTTATGACCTGTATCTTGTGCTGACTTCCTATCTCCTCCTGTGACTCAGAACGCCTTAACCTCCTAAGAATGCAGCCCAGAAGGTCTCAGCCTTATTTTACCCAGCCCCTATTCAAGATGGAGTCCCTCTGGTTTAAATGCCTCTGACAGTCATACATGTGGGATCCTAATGCAATGGGATTGGTGGCCTTATAAGAAGAGGAAGAGAGAGAAATCTCTCTCTCCATTGAGCATGACTGAGAAAAGGTCATGTGAGGACACAGTGAGAAGGCATCTGCAAGCCAGCAAGACAGCCCTCACCAGAAACCGAGTCAGCCAGCATTTGATCTTGAACTTCTCAAACTCCAGATCTGTGAGAAATACATTTCTATCATTTAAGCTACCCAGTCTATGGTACTTTGACATGGCATCCTTCACAAATTAAGACAGGATAATTTCTTCATTCATTAACTATCTTCATTCATTAACTTCATTCATTAACTATCCCTCTTTTAGGCACTAGAGGTGTGGCAATGACCAAAATAAAGCTCCAGCCTTTGAGGAGCTTATATTCTACTAGGAAAAAAAAAACAAGCAAGTCAACAAATAAAATAGTATTGCGTATTGCGTGAGAAATGATAAGTGATTGGGGAGAAATAAAGCAGGGTAAGGAGGATGGAGGGGTGGGGAGCAGCTATTTTATGTAGAGTGGTCAAGGAAGGCCTCGCTTATCAGTTGATGCTTAAGCAGAGACCTGAAGGACATGAGCTTTGGGTCATCTGGAGGAACAGGATCCTGGGCAGAGGGAACAAGTGCAAAGGTCTGGAAGCAGAGCATGCTAAGTTCAGGGAATAGCAAGGAGGCCAGTGTGTCTGGACCTGAGCAAGGCGGGGGAGAGTAGTAGCGGTTGAGTGACCATGGCAGGAGCTGTGTTGTGTAGAGCCTTATAGGTCTGTGTTAGGGCTCTGGCTCTAATTCTGAGTAAAATGAGAAGCCATTTGTCTTAATCCATTTTGTGTTGTCATAACAGAATACCACAGACTATCTAACTTATAAAGAAAATAAATGTATTTCTTATAGTTCTGGAGGCTGAGAAATCCAAGAGCATGTTGCCAGCACCTAGCGAGGGCCTTCTTGCTGCATCATCCCATGGCAGAAGACATACAGCAAGAGAGCCCTGTGTGAGAGAGAGCAAAAGAGCAAGGGGGCCTGAACTTTTCTTTTCTTTTTGAGACAAAGTCTCGTTCTTTCACCCAGGCTGGAGTGCAGTGGCGTGATCTCGGCTCACTGCAGCCTCTGCCTCCTGGGTTCAAGCGATTCTCGTGCCTCAGCCTCCAGAGTAGCTGGGACTACAGGCACATGTCACCACCCCGGGGGGAATTTTTGTATTTTTAGTAGAGACAGGGTTTCACCATGTTGGCCAGGTTGGTCTCAAACTCCTGACCTCAAGTGATCTGCTTGCCTTGGCCTCACAAAGGGCTAGGATTATAGGCATGAGCCACTGCACCTGGCCTTGAATTCACTTTTATAACAAGTCTACTCCCATGATAACTAATTTACTCTTGCAATAACGACATTAATCCACTCCTGACCTAATCATCTCTTATTAGGCCCCACTCCCAATACTGCTGCAGTGGGGATTAAGCTTCCAACACGTGAATTTTGAGAGATATATTCAAATCACAGCACCACTGAAGGGTGTAGAAGTCATGAGTGACATGACTTGACTTCCATTTCAGAAGACACATTCTTATTGTTGGATAAATGGTGGTGGGATGGAGGGAAAAGTAGAAGCAGAGAGACTTGACTGAAAGTGGATAGATGGCTATCGAGAGTTTTAGTCTATTTTGGTTTGATTTTTGAGACAGCTAATGGTTTTATCTCTTTGCAGGCCTAGAACGATGATTTTTTTCATATTACTGGGTTATTTAAAAATTAAATAGAAAATATATTACATTTTTATTTACACTCAGGAGCTATGATTTCTCTTTGACTTTAGGTTCTAGGGTATTTATAAGATTTCCATCAGTTCTCAACTTCATGGAAGTCTGCTCAGTGCCCTTTTGCTCTCTATCCTGAAAAACCATCAATTTGCCTAATATCCTAGGGCTACTGGCATTGTCTTTATCCAACTCCATCCTGCCTGTTGCAGCAGTACTTTAAAGTGCATGTAAATCCTCTGGCAGAACCTTGTTAAAGTGCTGATTCTTGATTCTATAGGTGTAGGGTGGGGCACAATGATTCTGCATTTCTAGCCAGCTCCTGATGCTATTGATCCTTGGACAACACTTTGAGTAGCAGTATCAGAGTATTGGAAGGATCCTACACACTTTAGGCATTCTTTTAGTGAAGAAAAAAATCAGACAAATGTGTACAATGAGAAATTTATTCTTCTGTGCATTCCTACTGAGAATGCTGGACCCCAAGAAGAAAATGGACTTATTGTTTCTTTTTTTCCCAGGCAATTAATTTTTTTAAATGTAGACACTCTTTGTTGAACAAATAGAAAGTAATTTTCGTTTGTTTTTGTAATAGGTAAAGCATTCACAGGGTTCAATATGTAAAATATATAAAATGGCCACCAGTGATATATCCCAACTGTTACCCCTGAATCATGTAATTACCCATTCTTCTGTTCCTTTGTATTCTTTAAGGGTTTTTTTTTTTTTCCTGAGAGACAGAGTCTTGCTCTGTTGCCCAGGCTGGCGTGCTGAAGGGCAGTGGCACAATCATGGCTCACTGCAGCCTCAAACTCCTGGCTCAAGCAATCCTCCCACCTCAGCCTCCAGAGTAGCTGGGACTACAGGCACACGCCACCATGCCTGGTTAATTTTTTCACTTTTTTTGTATACACAAGGTCTTGCTATGTTGCCCAGGCTGGCCTGGAACTCCAGGCTTCAAGACATCCTCCCACCTTAGCCTCCCAAAATGCTGGGATTACAGGTGTGAGCCACCTTGCCCAGATGATAGTCTTTTTTTTTTTTTTGAGACGGAGTTTTGCTCTTGTTGCCCAGGCTGGACTGCAATGGCGTGACCTCGGCTCACTGTAACCTCTGCCTCCCGGGTTCAAGCAATTCTCCTGCCTCAGCCCCCCGAGTAGCTGGGATTATAGGCGTGCGCCACCATGCCCGGCTAATTTTTTGTATTTTTAGTAGAAACAGGCTTTCACCATGCTGGTCTGGAACTCTTGACCTCAGGTGATCCACCAACCTCGGCCTCCCAAAGTGCTGGGATTACAGGCGTGAGCCACTGTGCCTGACCGATAGTCTAAGTCTTATAAGTAAATACACATGTATGTATCTATGTGTGTATGTATAAGTATAAAATTTTCCCATTTTGCATAAATAATAGCATGTTTTGCCTACTATTCTCATTTGCTTTATACACCTAATATATTAAGATATCTGAGATCATTCCATACCAGTACATTAAAAGCATCTTCATTCTTTATTACAGCTACATAGTATTCCATTAGATGGATGTACCATAATTTATTTCACTAGTCTCAAAATATAGTTTTAAATTAATATAATTGCAATCGAGAACTCTAAAAACAAATTATAATCCAGTTGTCCAACCACAGAGGAAACATATTTATAAACAAGATGAATACTAAATTATTATTCTTATAATGAATTTAATATTTTCTTAAATATTTCAAAAACTTAAGACTTAGCTCCTCATCAGTGGTGACATTTTAAAAAAGAAAACAATACTGACTTATTTCAGTATGTAAGGGATTCCGTTGGAGTTATGAATGGTATGTTAGGAAATTTCAGAAACTCTTTAGGTTGAAACAATGATAAATCACCAAAAAGAGCTTTGAATGTATGTGTTAGTAGAGTTCCAAAAAATGTAACTTATTGCAGTGGAATCATTTATGTGCCTCAAGAGCCTTACTTGCTTATAGGTGAGTGGAAATGTGTATAATTATCCAGAAAATTCAGTGCATGTCGTAGCTGGATAATTTAGCCTCTTTACTAACCAGACCCTCCTCCCCTCAATACTGCTTACATTTTTCTACTACTTGGCATAGCAAACCTGTGTTTCTTTTAAATTATAAAATAAAAACATCTAGAATTAATCATCTCTCTCTGCCTTATATTCAGTGGGTTCTGATTTAGCAGTCCCATAGAAATAAAAGTGATATTTAGTGGTACTGAAAGTAAAGTTTAAAAATATATTATCATAGAGTAAAACTGATGTATTTTTGTGAACAGGTCTATGAATTTACACACACAGATGTATGGATTTCTACACCATCACAACCAGAATAGAGAATATGTGGCCGGGCGTGGTGTTTCACGCCCGTAATCCCAGCACTTCTGGAGGCCAAGGCGGGCAGATCATGAGGTCAGGAGTTTGAGACCAGCCTGGACAACATAGTGAAACCCCATCTCTACTAAAAATACAAAAATTAGCCAGGCATGGTGGTGGGCGCCTGTAGTCCCAGCTACTGGGGAGGTTGAGGCAGAAGAATCGCTTGAACCCAGGAGGCAGAGGTAGCAGTGAGCTGAGATTGCGCCACTGTACTCCAGCCTAGGCGACAGAGCGAGACTCCATCTCAAAAAAAAAAAAGAAAAAAGAAAAAAGAGAATATCCTCATCACCCCAGTCCCCTAAATTACATTACATCTCTTTATAGACACCTCCTACCTCCACATATGATAGGTGATAACCACTGATGTTTTCATCTCTATAGTTTGGCCTTTTTCAGAATGTCATAGAAATGAATAATATAGTATAAAACCTTTTGAAATTATCTTCTTTCACTCAGCAAAATGCTTTTGAGATTCATCCAAGTTGTTGCATGTATCAATAATTTGTCCTTTTATATTGCTCAGTACTAGAACATTGTATAAATATGCCAGTGTTTGTTTATCCATTTACCCAAAGAAAGACAATATTTGAATTGTTCCCAGTTTTTAGTGAGTATGAACAGAGTTACACATATGTGTACATGTTTTTGGGTGAACATAAGTTTTAATTTCCCTAGATTACGTAAATATCTATCGTTAGGAATGCTGGGTCACGGTTAAGTATTAGTTTAACTTTATAAGCAAGTACCAAAATTGTTTTCCCAACTTGTTGTACCATTCTGCATTTCTGCCAGCAATGTGTGAGAGTTCAGATTGATCTACATCCCCTCTGGCACTTGATATTGCAGCATTTTTTATTTCCGCCATTTTAATAGGTGTATAGTAGTAACTCATTGTGGTTTTATTTTGCATTTCCTTAACAGGTAATGATGATGAACATTTTTTCTTATGCTTGTTTACCATTCTACATCCTCTTTACTGAAGTGTCCAACTATTCTACCAATTTTTAAGTTGGGTTGCTTCATGTTTTTATTGTTGATTTTTGAGAATTTTTAAAAATATGTACTCTAAATACAAGCCATTTGTCAAATATGAGATTTTCAAAATTTTCTCCCATTTTATAGCCTGTCTTTTTTTGCTCTTAATACTTTACAGAGCAAAAGTTATAAATTTTGTGAAGTCCAGTGTATCAATTTTTTTCTTTTATAGATCATGCTTTGGTGTTATCCCCAATAACTTCTTGCCTCACACCAACTCATGAAGATTTTCTCCTATGTTTATTTATCAGAGTTTTATAGCTTTACATTTTACATTTAGCTCTATGATCTACTTTTTTGTATAAAATGTGATATTTAGATTGAGGCCTTTTCTTTCACATATAGATATCTAATGGTTTCATTATCGTTTCTTGAGAAGATTATCCTGTCTTCACAGAATTGACTTTGAACCTTTGTCAAAAATCAACTGACTATACACACAGACACACACACACACAGACACACACACACACACATATATATTTTTGAGAGAGGGTCTCACTCCCATCGCCCATGCTGGAGTGCAGTGGTGCAATCATGGCTCACTGCAGCCTCGACTTCCCTGGCTCAGGTGATCCTCCCACCTCAGCCTCTCAAGTAGCTGGACTACAGGTACTCACCACTGTGCCTGGCTAATTTTTTGTATTTTTTATAGAGAGGGGGTTTTGCCATGTTGCCCAGCCTGGTCTCAAACTCCTGGGCTCAGGTGATCCCGACTGCCTTGGCCTCCCAAAGTGCTGGGATTACCAGCATGAGCCACTGCACCTGGCCACAACTGGCTATGTTTCTGTGGGTCTGTATCTGGACTTCCTATTCTGTGATCAATGTGTCTATCCCCCAGCCAATACTCTAGTGTCTTATTGAAACTTTATGTTATCTCAACATTGGGTATTGTCATTCCTCCAATTTTGTTCTTTTTAAAAATTGTATGACTTTTCTAGTTACACTGCCTTTCCATGTACATTTTAGAATCAGCTTGTGTATAACCACATAATTGGAATTCTGCTAAACCTACAGACCAATTGACATCTTCCAATCCATGAATATATGTCTCCCTGTTTATTTAAGCTTTTATTCTCTTCATCAGCATATTTTGAAAATAATTATTTTAATTTTTGTGGGTACATAGTAGGTGTAAATATTTATGTGGTACATGAGACGTTTTGATACAGGGATGCAATGCATGATAATCACATCATGGAAAATAGGGTATCCATTCCCTCAAGCATTTATCTTTTGTGTTACAAACAATCCAATTACACTATTTTAGTTATTTTTAAATGTGCAATTAAATTATTAGACTATAGTCACCCTATTATCGAATACTAGGTAGCATTTTGTTTTCAGCATATGGATTGTATACATGTTTTGTTAGATTTATAACCAAGTATTTCATTTTTTGACTTTAGTGTAAATAGAGTTTTTTAAAAAAAATTTTAGTTTCCAGTTGTACATGACAATATATAAAAACAGAATTGAGGCCAGGTGCAGTGGCTCACACCTGTAATCCCAGCACTTTGGGAGGCCGAGGCGGGCGGATCACAAGGTCAGGAATTTGAGACCAGCCTGGCCAACATGGTGAAACCCTTTCTCTACTAAAAAAAAAATACAAAAAATTAGCTGGGCGTAGTGGCGGGTGCCTGTAATCCCAGCTACTTGGGAGGCTAAGGCAGGAGAATCGCATGAACCCTGGAGGTGGAGGTTGCAGTGAGCCAAGATTGCGCCACTGCACTCCAGCCTGGGTGACAGAGCAAGATTCTATCTCAAAAAAAAAACAAAAAATAGGACTTCACCAAGATGGCCGAATAGGAACAGCTCTGGTCTGCAGCTCCCAGTGTGATCAACACAGAAGATGGGTGATTTCTGCATTTCCAACTGAGGTACCTGGTTCATCTCACTGGCTGGACAGTGGGTGCAGCCCATGGAGGGCGATCTGAAGCAGGGCGGGGCATTGCCTCACCTGGGAAGCACAAGGGGTTGGGGGATTTCCCTTTCCTAGCCAAGGGAAGCCGGGACAGACTACCTGGAAAAACGAGGCACTCCCGCCCAAATACTGCACTTTTCCGAAGGTCTTAGCAACCAGCAGACAAGGTGATTCTCTCCCGTGCCTGGCTTGGCGGGTCCCACACTCATGGAGCCTTGCTCACTGCTAGCACAGCAGTATGAGATCGATCTGTGAGATGGCAGCCTGGCTGGGGGAGGGGCATCCGCCATTGCTGAGGCTTGAGTAGGTAAAGAAAGGAGCCAGGAAGCTCTAACTGGGCAGAGCCCACCGCAGCTCAACAAGGCCTACTGCCTCTAGACTCCACCTCTGTGGGCAGGGCATAGCTGAACAAAGGGAGCAGACAACTTCTGCAGACTTAAACGTCCTTGTCCGACAGCTCTGAAGAGAGTAGCAGTTCTCCCAGCACGGCGTTTGAGCTCTGAGAATGGACAGACTGCCTCCTCAAGTGGGTCCCTGACCCCCGTGTAGCCTAACTGGGAGACACTTCCCAATAGGGCCGACAGACACCTCATATAGGCAGCTGCCCCTTTGGGGCGAAGCTTCCAGAGGAAGGATCAGGCAGCAATATTTGCTGTTCTGTAGCCTCCGCTGGTGATACACAGGCAAACAGGGTCTGGAGTGGAACTCCAGCAAACTCCAACAGACCTGCAGCTGAGGGACCTGACTGTTAGAAGGAAAACTAACAAACAGAAAGGAATAGCATCAACATCAACAAAAAGGTCATCTACGCCAAAACCCCATCTGTAGGTCACCATCATCAAAGACCAAAGGTAGATAAAACCACAAAGATGGGAAGAAACCAGAGCAGAAAAGCTGAAAATTCTAAAAATCCGAGAGCCTCTTTTCCTCCAAAGGATCATAGCTCCTCGCCAGCAATGGAACAAAGCTGGACGGTGAATGACTTTGACGAGTTGACAGAAGTAGGCTTCAGAAGGTTGATAATAACAAACTTCTCCGAGCTAAAGGAGGATGTTTGAACCCACTGCAAGGAAGCTAAAAACCTTAAAAAAAGATTAGATGAATGGCTAACTAGAATAAATAGCGTAGAGAAGATCTTAAATGACCTGATGGAGCTGAAAACCATGTCATGAGAACTTAATGATGCATGCACAAGCTTCAGTAGCAGATTCGATCAAGTGGAAGAAAGGGTATCAGTGACTGAAGATCAAATTAATGAAATAAAGCAAGAAGACAAGGTTAGAGAAAAAAGAGTAAAAAGAAACGAACAAAGCCTCCAAGAAATATGGGACTATGTGAAAAGACCAAATCTAAGTCTGATTGGTGTACCTGAAAGTGATGGGGAGAATGGAACCAAGTTGGAAAACACTCTGCAGGGTATTATGCAGGAGAACTTCCCTAAACTAGCAAGGCAGGCCAACATTCAAATTCAGGAAATACAGAGAACACCAGAAAGATACTCCTTGAGAAGAGCAACCCCAAGACACATAATTGTCACATTCACCAAAGTTGAAATGAAGGAAAAAGTGTAAAGGGCAGCCAGACAGAAAGGTCGAGTTACCCACAAAGGGAAGCCCAGCAGACTAACAGTGGATCTCTCGGCAGAAACCCTATAAGCCAGAAGAGAGTGGGGGCCAATATTCAACATTCTTAAAGAAAAGAATTTTCAACCTAGAATTTCATATCCAGCCAAACTAAGCTTCATAAGTGAAGGAGAAATAAAATCCTTTATAGACAAGTAAATGCTGAGAGATTTTGTTACCACCAGGCCTGCCTTACAAGAGTTCCTAGAGGAAGCACTAAACATGGAAAGGAAAAACCGGTACCAGCCACTGCAAAGACATGTCAAATTGTAAACACCATTGATGCTATGAAGAAACTGCATCAATTAACAGGCAAAATAACCAGCAAACATCATAATGAAAGGATCAAATTCACACATAACAATATTAATATTAAATGTAAATGGGCTAAATCCCCCAATTAAAAGACACAGACTGCCAAATTGGATAGAGTCAAGACACATCAGTGTGCTGTATTCAGGAGACCCATCTCACATGCAAAGATGCACACAGGCTCAAAATAAAGTGATAGAGGAAGATCTACTAAGTAAATGGAGAGCAAAAAAAAAAGCAGGGGTTGCAATCCTAGTCTCTGATAAAACAGACTTTAAACCAACAAAGATCAAAAGATACAAAGAAGGCCATTACATAATGGTAAAGGGATCAATTCAGCAAGAAGAGTTAACTATCCTAAATATATATGCACCCAATACAGGAGCACCCAGATTCATAAAGCAAGTCCTTAGAGACCTAAAAAGAGACTTGGACTCCCACACAATAATAATGGGAGACTTTAACACCCCACTGTCAATATTAGACAGATCAATGGGACAGAAGGTTAACAAGGATATCCAGGACGTGAACTCAGCTCTGCAACAAGCAGACCTAATAGACATCTACAGAACTCTCCACCCCAAATCAACAGAATATACATTATTCTCAGCACCACATCACACTTATTCTAAAATTGATCACATAATTGGAAGTAAAGCACTCCTCAGCAAATGTAAAAGAACAGAAATCACAACAAACTATCTCTCAGACCACAGTGCAATCAAATTAGAACTCAGGATTAAGAAACTCACTCAAAACCGCACAACTACATGGAAACTGAACACCTTGCTCCTGAATGACTACTGGGTAAATAACGAAATGAAGGCAGAAATAAAGATGTCCTTTGAAACCAATGAGAACAAAGACACAACATACCAGAATCTCTGGGACACATTCAAAGCAGTGTGTAGAGGGAAATTTATAGCACTAAATGCCTACAAGAGAAAGCAGGAAAGATTTAAAATCGACACCCCGACATCACAATTAAAAGAACTAGAGAAGCAAGAGCAAACAAATTCAAAAGCTAGCAGAAGGCAAGAAATAACTAAGATCAGAGCAGAACTGAAAGAGATAGAGACACAAAAACCCTTCAAAAAAATCAATGAATCCAGGAGCTGGTTTTTTGAAAAGCTCAACAAAATTGATAGACTGCTAGCAAGACTAATAAAGAAGAAAAGAGAGAAGAATCAAATACACACAATAAAAAATGATAAAGGGGATATCACCACTGATCCCACAGAAATACAAACTACCATCAGAGAACACTATAAACACCACTATGCAAATAAACTAGAAAATCCAGAAGAAATGGATAAATTCCTGGACACATACACCCTCCCAAGACTAAACCAGGAAGAAGTTTAATCTCTGAATAGACCAAGAACAGACTCTGAAATTGAGGCAATAATTAATAGCCTAGCAACCAAAAAAATCTAGGACCAGACAGATTCACAGCCAAATTCTACCAGAGGTACAAAGAGGAGCTAGTACCATTCCTTCTCAAACTATTCCAATCAATAGAAAAAGAGGGAATCCTCCCTAACTCATTTTATGAGGCCAACATCATCCTAATACCAAAGCCTGGCAAAGACACAACAAAAAAAGAGAATTTTAGACCAATATCCCTAATGAACATCGATGCGAAAATCCTCAATAAAATACTGGCAAACTGAATCCAGCAGCACATCAAAAAGCTTATCCACCATGATCAAATCAGTGTCATCCCTGGGATGCAAGGCTGGTTCAACACCCACAAATCAATAAACGTAATCCATCACATAAACAGAACAAATGACAAAAACCACACGATTATCTCAATAGATGCAGAAAAGGCCTTCGACAAAATTCAACAGCGCTTCATGCTAAAAACTCTCAATAAATTAGGTATCAATGGAACGTATCTCAAAATAATAAGAGCTATTTATGACAAACCCACAGCCAATATCATACTGAATGGGCAAAAACTGGAAGCATTCCCTTTAAAAACCAGCACAAGACAAGGATGCCCTCTCTCACCACTCCTATTCAACATAGTGTTGGAAGTTCTGTCCCGGGCAATCATGCAAGAGAAAGAAATAAAGGGTATTCAATTAGGAAATGAGGAAGTCAAATTGTCCCTGTTTGCAGATGACATGATTGTATATTTAGAAAACCCCATCGTCTCAGCCCAAAATCTCCTTAAGCTGATAAGCAACTTCAGCAAAGTCTCAGGATACAAAATCAATGTGCAAAAATCACCAGCGTTCCTATACACCATTAATAGACAAACAGAGAGCCAAATCATGAGTGAACTCCCATTCACAATTGCGACAAAGAGAATAAAATACTTAGGAATCTAACTTACAAGGGATGTGAAGGACCTCTTCAAGGAGAACTACAAACCACTGCTCAATGAAATAAAAGAGGACACAAACAAATGGAAGAATATTCCACGCTCATGGATAGGAAGAATCAATATCATGAAAACAGCCAAACTGCCCAAAGTAATTTATAGATTCAATGCCATCCCCATCAAGCTACCAATGACTTTCTTCACATAATTGGAAAAAACTACTTTAAAGTTCATATGAAACCAAAAAAGAGCCCGCATTGCCAAGACAATCCTAAGCAAAAACAACAAAGCTGGAGGCATCATGCTACCTGACTTCAAACTATACTACAAGGCTACAGTAACCAAAACAGCATGGTACTGGCACCAAAACAGAGATAGAGACCAATGGAACAGAACAGAGACCTCAGAAATAACACCAGACATCTGCAACCATCTGATCTTTGACAAACCTGACAGAAACAATAAATGGGGAAAGGATTCCCTATTTAATAAATGGTGCTGGGCAAACTGGCTAGCCATATGTAGAAAGCTGAAACTGGATCCCTTCCTTACATCTTATACAAAAATTAATTCAAGATGGATTAAAGACTTAAATGTTAGACCTAAAACCATAAAAACCCTAGAAGAAAACCTGGGCAATACCATTCAGGACATAGGCATGGGCAAGGACTTCATGACTAAAACACCAAAAGCAATGGCAACAAAAGCCAAAATTGACAAATGGGATCTAATTAAACTAAAGAGCTTCTGCACGGCAAAAGAAACTACCTTCAGAGTGAACAGGCAACCTACAGAATGGGAGAAAATTTTTGCAATCTACCCATCTGCCAAAGGGCTAATATCCAGAATCTACAAAGAACTCAAACAAATTTACAAGAAAAAAAAGCAAACAACCCCATCAAAAAGTGGGCAAAGGATACAATAGACACTTCTCAAAAGAAGACATCTATGCAGCCCACAGACACATGAAAAAATGCTCATCATCACTGGCCATCAGAGAAATGCAAATCAAAACCACAATGAGATACCATCTCACGTCAGTTAGAATCGCAATCATTAAACAGTCAGGAAACAACAGATGCTGAAGAGGATGTGGAGAAATAGGAACACTTTTACACTGTTGGTGGGAGTGTAAACTAGTTCAACCATTGTGGAAGACAGTGTGGCGATTCCTCAGAGATCTAGAACTAGAAATACCATTTGACCCAGCCATCCCATTACTGGGTATATACCCAAAGGATTATAAATCATGCTACAATAAAGACACATGCACATGTATGTTTATTGTGGCACTGTTCACAATAGCAAAGACTTGGAACCAACCTAAATGTCTATCAATGATAAACTGGATTAAGCAAATGTGGCACATATGTACCATGGAATACTATGCAGCCATAAAAAAGGCTGAGTTCATGTCCTTTGCAGGGACATGGATGAAGCTGGAAACCATCATTCTGAGCAAACTATCACAAGGACAGAAATCCAAACACCGTATGTTCTCACTCACAGGTGGGAATTGAACAATGAGATCACTTGGATACAGGGCGGGGAACATCACACACCAGGGCCTGTCGGGGGTGGGGGCTGAGGGAGGGATAGCACTAGAAGAAATACCTAATGTAAATGATGAGTTGATGGGTGCAGCAAACCAACATGGCACATGTATACCTATGTATCAAACCTGCACGTTGTGTACATGTACCATAGAACTTAAAGTATAAAAAAAAATTTAAAAAACAATTCATTTTCATTCACTGACTTCATATCCTGTGAAGCTGTTAAACTCAATTGTAAGTTCTAGGAGGTTTTTTTGTAGGTTCCTACATATACAATTATGCTGACTGAATAAGGACAGTTTGTTTCTTCCATTCCAGCCTGTGTGCCTTTTCTTTTCCTTGCCTGATTATACTGGTTAGGACTTTCAGTATGCTGTTGAATAGGAGTCTTGAGAGTAAACATCCTTGCCTTCTTTCCATTCACGGCATTCAAGTTTTTGCCATTAAGTATGTTGCCTGTAGTTGGTCTTTTTGAAGATATTCTTTATCAGGTTGCGTATGTTTACTGAGAGTTTTCAGCATAAATGGATGCTGAATTTTATCAAATGCTTATTCTGCATCAAATGACGTCATCAGGTAGTTTTTCTTTTTCTCTTTTTTTTTTTTTTTTTTTGAGACAGAGTCTCACTCTGTCGCCCAGGCTGGAGTGCAGTGGCGTGATCTCAGCTCACTGCAATCTCCCCTTCCTGTATTCAAGTGATTCTCCTGCCTCAGCCTCCTGAGTAGCTGGGACTGCAGGCACGTGCCACCATGCCCAGCTAATTTTGGTGTTTTTGGTAGAGACAGAGTTTCACCATGTTGGTCAGGCTGGTCTCGAACTCCTGACCTCGTGATCTGCCCACCTTGGCTTCCCAAAGGGCTGGGATTACAGGCTGAGCCACCGCGCCAGGGCCAGGTAGTTTTTCTTTTAGTCTGCTAGTGTAGTCAATAACCTTTCTTGCTTTTCTTTTTTCTTTTCTTTTCTTTTCTTTTTTTTTGAGACGGAGACTTGCTCTGTCACCAGGCTGGAGTGCAGTGGCGTGATCTCGGCTCACTGTAACCTCTGCCTCCCGGGTTCAAGTGATTCTCCTGCCTCAGCCTCCCGAGTAGCTGGGACTACAGGTGCGTGCCACCACGCCCAGCTAATTTTTGTATTTTTAGTAGAGACGGGGTTTCACTAGGTTGATGGTCTCGATCTCTTTACCTCGTGATCCACCTGCCTCAGCTGGCATTACAGGCGTGAGCCACTGCTCCAGGCCCCTTAATTGCTTTTCTAACAGTGCCCCAGCTAGCATTCCCAGCATGAACCTCCTGTTGGTTGTGGTGTATTATTCTTTTAACAGTTTGCTGATTTTGATTTGCTAATATTTTGTTGAGGACCTTTGCATCTATGTTCAGGAAGGATATGAATCTGTAGTTCTGTCCTGTTCTTATTTAATTTTGCTGGCCTCATACAATAAGCTGAAAAGTGTTCTCTCCTCTTTTCTCTGAAAGAGATGGTGTTATTTCTTCTCTAAATGTTTGATAGAATTCAGGAATGAAACCATTTGGGCCTGAAAATTTCTTTTTCCAAAAGTTTTAAAGTAAACTAAAAATTCAATTTCTTTAAAAGGCAGGCTTTTAATAAAAAATTCCCATTAAAAAAATTTTGGAAAACCTGACCTCATTAGAAAGATTAATGTCCACTTATTCATTAACACTTAAAATTCTTTTCAGTGTACTAACTGTTGAGGGTAGTTTCAAAAGAAAGAGACAATGTGGTCCTGCCTTAAAATAATTATGGCACAATACTGGTGAGAAGTCATCTCAAACGGATATTTAGAAATATGTGACTAAGAAAGAAATAGGATGAAACAATGGTTAAGAGCATCCATGGATTATGGCAAATGACAAACTTAGATTTGTATTTGGTTGTGCCACACTGTAACCTTGGGCAATTAACTTGTTGAACTTTTTTCCTTCTCAACTATAAAAAAGAAATAATAATATATGTATCACTGAGTTGTGGATTAAGGATTAAGTGACTTAATGCTTGCCAAGAGCTTCATACAAAGTAAATATCCAATAAGTAGTAGCTATCATTGGTGTGACTTTCCGGGAAAAATTACAACTGTGTAGAGAAAAGTAGAGTACAGTGCTATAGATTAAAAGTAAGTACCTTTCGTCATGCTAGAGAATTGTGAAACCAAACATAGTAGGAAAATTTAAGAGTTTATGCTTTCAATTTTGTTATTCTGTAAAAGATTAGCATTGGATGGTTTTAAATTCACGAAAAGCCATATGGCTCTAGATTTGTATTTATTTATTTATTTTTTTGCAACCACATTCTAACTTTTTGGAATGTTCTCTTTATCAAATACCACCTTATAGTCTCTTTTTCAATAAAAATTTGCTTTCTTTTCTTTCTAAATCAAATTCTTTAATACACAATGCTCTCCCTCTGTCTGCCCTGTCCAATGTCTTGATACCTTGCCTGCAGGACAACAAGTAGAACCGCCCAGTTTAAAGATACACTATATCCTTTTTTATTTTTTTGGAGACTGTGTTTCACTCTTGTCACCCGGGCTGGAGTGCAGTGGTGCAAATTTCAGCTCATTGAACCTTCGCCTCCCAGGTTCAAGCGATTCTCCTGCCTCAGCCTTCCAAGTGGCTGGGATTACAGGCATGTGCCATCACGCCCTGCTAATTTTTTTTTTTTTTTTTTTTTTTTTAGTAGAGACCAGGTGTCACCATGTTGGCCAGGTCGTTCTCAAACTCCTGAACTCAGGTGATCTGCTTGCCTCGGCCTCCCAAAGTGCTGCGATTATGGGAATGAGCCACTGCACCTGGCTAAAGATACACTATATCCATTTACTGTCTTAATAAATGAGGTAAAAACAAGCAGACTAGTGAAAGTGGAATATCAAATTAGCTTACATGAAAAGCAAGAAAGCAGACCATTTATTTTGGAGATGGCCTTTCTATTAGTCATGCCATTATTGTGGTTTCAGCAAAACTGATTGTTTCTGTTTAATCAATGTTTCTCATCTTTTGCTAAGTTGGCTGCCTCATCTTTTTGTGTATGCCTAGTCTTCAAAAACTTAAAAGTAGAGAATTCAACACTACTGGGGACAGTTAGGCATGAAGTGTAGACACAGAAGGGAGAGAATAGTGTTACTGCAGGTAGAAGAAAGAACTTTTAGGAGAGGATGGAATTTCAAAGAGACTTTGAAGGTTGGGAAGCCTTTGGGGAGAACAAATAAAAGAAAGGTGGCAGTGAGCACTCTGGATCATTTGAAAGATGAACAAAGGCACACAGGTGTGAATGAACTTGGTGTTTATATGAGTACGTTGCATGGGGATAAAAGGTAGAGGGTGATTTGGAGAAGGGAATGCGCTGGAACACGAGTGCCTACATGTGTACAACTGAGGAAGAGGGACTGGGGCATTACCATAAAAGACAAACTAAACTGTTAGAGGCGGCATAGTTTAGTTATTTAGAATATGGGCTCTGGAGCTAGACTTGCCAAATTGTAATCCTGGCTTTGTAAAGCTGTCTCCTCCCCGCCCACTCCCACACCCCCACCCCTCTACCAGGAAAGACAAAAGTTAATCACTGGAGACAACTCTGGACCCTTAGGATTCAATAATACATAACAAATTTTATTACCTAGCTTTCATCTTCTGCTAATTCTCTCAAATTTGCTTCCCAAATTTGCTACGCTAGAAACTCAAAGTCCTTTCCTTTGTAGGATTTTTCTAAAAATTTATTGTTATTTTGTTACGATGCTATGGAAGAACAAGTTCTAACCACCACACTTTTGAGTTACTCATCACTGAGTACTCCCATAACTGTACCACGCACAGGTTAATACATCTTTGCTTTTATTAATCTGTCTTTTGTCCATTTAATTTGCAGAGCCCCAGCCAATGAACTAACAACACGGGTAGAGGGAAAATAATTTTTTTTCCTCCTCTACCAATGTCAGGAGTCAGATTATGGAATGTTTAAATTCTGAGATTATGTGAGAAAGACTACCGGAGGCATCACATAGTTTTTTTTAGTCAAGTAAACATGATGTTATTTTTTATGTTAACTAATATTGGCTTTTAACATCAACCAAATATGCTCCACATTAATTAAAATTTTATTCAGATTTTAATTTTTCTGTTACACTCAATGTATATCTATATTTAAAAGGACTATGATAAAGCACACCAATAAAGATGCTAAAACCCAGATCAAAGTCTTTTATTGCTTGATATTATTTGACTCTTTGGAAACAAGCGGGAAAATTATCCAAGAAGTAAAGCCAAAGCAGCTAGTACGCAGCAAACTAACAGATGGAAGGGGAAATGATGAGGGGGAATTAGGTGATAGGAAGGTGAGAGTGCAAACTGAGAGGCAAAATGGACTCAGGAAAGCAATTATGTATAAGAAAAATATATAGCTGGGCTTAGTGGTGGGCGCCTGTAATCCCAGCTACTCAGGAGGCTGAGGCAAGAGAACTGCTTGAACTCGGGAGGCGGAGGTTGCAGTGAGCTGAGATCGCTCCACTGCACTCCAACCCGGGTAACAAAGTGAGACTCCGTCTCAAAAAATAATAATAACAAAAAACAAAAAATAAAACAAAACAAAAAAAGGAAAAATATATTTCAAAATTTAGAGGATAGATATTTTAGAAATTCAGAAATAGAATTTGGATGTTTTGAAAACTGCAAGGAGCCAAGTGCAAGTGAATACTGAGATTGCATTTATTTACATAGCTGTATATTAGCACCAAACATTAATAATAAAAAGTAAAAAAATATATATACAGGGGAATGTACTCATAATTTCTTTTCTTTTTTTTTTTAATTGAGATCGAGTCTCACTCTGTTGCTCCGGCTGGAGTGCAGCAGCATGATCTTGGCTCACTGCAACCTCCGCCTCCTGGGTTCAAGTGATTCTCCTATCTCAGCCTCCTGAGTATCTGGGATTACAGGCACCCGCCACCACGCCCACCTAATTTTGTATTTTTAGTAGAAACGGGGTTTCACCATGTTGGCCAGGCTGGTCTTGAACTCCTGACCTCAGGTGATCCACCCGCCTCAGCCTCCCAAAGTGCTGCGTTTACAGGAATGAGCCACAGTGCCTGGTCTGTACTCATAATTTCGTGTAAAAATCTCCTTTGCCACTCCCTGTGTACCTGTCAATAAAAGATTGAAAATATCCAAGAGCATCAGCTTTATTCTAGAGTCTTACTCTATTTTTGCTACAGGTCTGAGTTAGTATCTTGAGTTTCAAGTGGATAGGAGTGCCCATCTCGTAAGACTACTCCTACCCCCCTCCACCCTCAAGCACCACCACCTTTTGGGTAAACCCAGCAAGGGAAGAGGATGAGTTGTCCTCTCAAAGGAAGATGCAAATCATTCCTTCTGGGAGGGTTAGGTCATATCTCAGAGGAGTTTATTCTTCTGAAACTGACAACTACGCTCTTTACCCTCAAATCTTCCATCTAGCCTATCTCTACAAATGGCATTTCCAACTGTTCACTGGTTCCCAGCAGAAACCTGGTATTCATTTGTGACCTCTTTCTCTCTCTAACCTGCACTCCTGTTAATTAAGTCTGGTTTATTCTGCCACCAAAGTATATCCCAAATCTGTCTACTTTGCTCCATCTCCATGCTACCACTGTCATTTCTGGGCTAACCTTTATGCAAATTAGTGAAAGAAGCCTCTTCTTTTGGGCAGACAGTGGGGCTGGATTTCAGCCACACTTGCTCCCTTGTGCCACGATCTCCACAACCTTGCTTGGTGGCCCTGGACCTGACCAAGCCATCCTGCGCTGTTGTAATAAATTTCTTAAAATGTTTTGCCACATCCTCACTTCTCCCCCTCCAATCCATTCTCCATGTAACAGAGGGATTATTTTAAAATCACCAATATGATCACTTTATCCCCCACTTTTAAAACCTTTCAATGAATTTCCATTGTTATTACGATGAAATTGCAACCCCCTAACATGGCCTACGAGAGTCTGAATGATCTGGTTCCTAGCTCCCTCTTCATCCTGACTGGCACCATTCTCCTTGATCCTTTCAGCCACACTGCCTTGTTTTGTTTCCTGAAGCTTGCCAAGCTTCCCCCTACCCCAAGAGACTTTGCCTGGAAAGTTCTTCATGACTTAGTTTGGCTAACGTCTACTCTTCTTTCAGGTCTCAATTTAATTTACTTCTCCCTTCTCTCACAGCACTCTATTCTTTAATCATACTTAACAGATTTGTAATTGTATATTCACTACTGACTTAATATCTTTTCCCTACTCTATACTGTAAGGTCCAAAAGGGCAGGTATCATGCTTGTCTTAGCCTGGTGCCTTTCATTTATCCAAGTTTCTATAAGTTTATAGCAAAGGCCTTCTCTATGCCAGCAATAGATGATGGGCACAGAGAAGTGAATAGACAGAGATATGAGGTCCCTGCACTTATGAGAGAAACATGCAACCAATCAACAAGCAAAGCAAGCAGATGAGATGATTATAAATGCTGTGGCACTATCATATCATAGTTCACTGCAGCCTCGAACTCCTGAGCTCAAGCGATCCTTCCTCCTCAGTCTCCTGAGCAGCTGCAACTACAGGTGGATGCCACCGTGCCTGGCTAATTTTTCTTTATTTTTTGTAAAGACAGTGTCTTGCTATGTTGCCCAGTTTCGTCTGCAAATCCCGGCCTCAAGCCATTCTCTCGCCTTGGCCTCCCAAAGTGCTGGGACTACAGGTGCCAGCTTGTCTTGTTCATCAATGAATCCCAAGTATGTTTTACGATAAAGCTGACAGCTAAACATAACCGAAGAGTCTGCTTCGTTCATGTAAAGTCCAAAATAGTTATTCTAGATGGTTCTTCTCCAAGAGTTCCAATTCAGAAACTAAGACTCCTAACTTGTGGTTCTGCCATCTTCAGCATGTGGCCATAGAAGGGAAAAGAGAGACTGGGCATGGTGGCTTATGCCTGTAATCTCAGCACTGGGAGGCTGAGGCAGGAGGATCGCTTGAGGCCACGAGTTCAACATGGTGAGATGCCATCTCTACCAAAAGAAAAAAAAAAAAAAGAAGGGAAACAGCATGAAAGATTGCTTGTGGGAATTTCTTGTTGGTTTTTTAACAATAGGTTAAGCCTGGATGGCTACACCTAACTTCAAGGGAGGCTGGACAATGCAATTCTATACTAAGAAAGAAGAGTAAATGGGTTTGGTGATCAGCTACTACCCTCAACAGTACCTGGCACAACACTCCATTATGAAGAAACAAAGATGAATTAGAAATGGATCAACACCTGTGAAAGAAGGGAAGAAAAAAATAAATGGAACTTGTTCTAAAAAAGTTTATTAACGTATACACAGAAATCAGTATTATATCTGATCTAAGAGTATAATGAATCCTTCATTTCCAGAAATCTAGAGATAGTCTCTAAAATAAAATTAATGAATTTATAGATTTGTTTCTCAGGACAATAAAGTTTAAAAAAATTAATCTATTTTTCCACTTTAATTTGTCACCTTCAAGTTTTCCATTTTATTTCCTCTGGGTTTTAGCCTTCCTAAATCTGGTCACTTCACTAAGTTCACAGAGTCACTTAAGTTTCTCCTTCCTTAGGTTTGGATGGTTACGTTAGGACAAGCCTATAGTTAAGGCAATCTAATAGAACAGAACAGTGACAGATGCATAGTAAACATTAGGGAACCTGTGTGCGTGGAGCCACAGAAGCTTAGAACTTGGAGACGTGACCCTAGATCACCATATAAAATGTTTGCAAATATTTTTATGGTATTCTTTTTCTGCTCAGAAGGAAACTGTAGAAATTAAATACTGCAGAAATTTGAGTTCTACACTCAGACTAAAGCAAACACATGGTCACGTGTGTTAATGTGTTTGTACTTAAAGCTTTTCCATTCTAAACTGGTTTACATGTCCTGGACTAAATCTTAGTATTAAAGGTACAGAAACACAGAACTCTAAGGGACCTCATTCACAACCATTCACCTTAACTGAGTCAATTCAGAAGGGACCTGAAATCTAGAGTTGACCGATTTATCCGACAGAGAGAGAAAAAAGTGAAACATTTTTGAACCCTTATCAATAGGTTTTGGCTTACTTTTCCCAAAACAGAATCCTCCCCGAGGTAGTCGGAGAGCACAGTCCTGGACAGCAGTTCCGTGCACTAGGGAAGGAAATTTTAGAGTCGAGTGATGCAGGCGGAGACCCAGTGCAGCTGAGAACGGGCGATGCGGGTGTTGCTGTGACCCCTGGAATGCAAAGGACTGCACCCCCATCAGAAAGTTAGAAAGCCGGTGCAGAGTAGCCAGGAGTCCTGTTCACTCGGCAGGAGCAGGGGTGCCGAGTGGGGGGATCTCTGGTCCCGCAGCTCGGCCGCCACCAAGAGCCCGAAGTGCTGGGCGCGGTGCCACCAGAGGCCCGCCACGCCCCACGCCGCCCTGCAGGCGAACGCTGGAGGCCCCGCCGGGCCGCCGTAGCGCTGCGGCTCGGGCCGCTCCTCCCGCGCCGCCCTCCGCCCCCAGCCTCCCGGCGCCGCGGCAGCTCTGGGCAGGGAGCGCCGCCGCCGCCGCCGCCGCTTCCTCCTCTGCAGCCGTTCGGCCGCTGCGTGACGCGTCGTTTCCTCCCAACATGGCGGCCGGGGCAGGTCGGCGGTAATGGGGGCCAGTTCGCGGCCGCGGCGGGTGCTAATCCCCACAGTAGCCAGGGTAGCCCTTCTCTCGCGGTACCTCTGAGAGCCGCCGCCACCTCGTCCCTCAGTTCCCGGCAGACAGCCGCCCGGGCCGGGCTCCCTCACCGCCACCAGGGCCGGAGGGACGAGTGAGAGGGGCGGCCGGGACGCGACCCCCGGGCCGGGAGAAGCGGAGGCCCGACGGGCGCGGCCCTCGAGGTACGGCTTCTTGGGGGCGGCGAGGACCTCGACGCCCTTCGCCGACACCGCGGCTGGTCCCGCTCGCCCGCCCCTTCCTGATCCTGCCGCTGCCCTCCACGCCTCCACTCCCCCACCTCCACCCCCTCTCCTTTCTCTCTTCTCTTCCTTCCTCTCCTCCTCCTCCCCTCCAGCCGCTGGGAGCCGCGGGTCGGACGAGCCGCCGCCTCCTTCTCTGCGTCCATGTATGAGGGGAAGAAGACGAAGAACATGTTCCTGACCCGGGCTCTGGAGAAGATATTGGCCGACAAGGAAGTGAAGAAGGCGCATCACTCCCAGCTGCGCAAAGCTTGCGAGGTGGCGTTAGGTGAGTGGGGAGGAGGCCCGGGGGATGGGGTGCTTGTTGTGGGACGGGGAGGGGGGCGCCTGTCGGGGGGTGGGGTCGCTCGGGGCTTGCCCGAGGCCCGCGCCTCTGACCTCGGGAAGCCCTCGCGGAGCCCTCTGCTCCCTGTCTGGAGTTGACAGGAACTCGGCTGGATGTGGGGCAGAGGCGGGGTAGAGGAGGAAGGGCAGTGAGCTGGGCTCGGGAAACGCGGCAGGGCTTAGGATCGCGGGGCACCTGGGTTTGAGGGATCGACTTGAGAGTGAGAGGATTTTGTTGGTGGTCCGTGAGGTGCGGACTGGATACCACCCTTTGTGATGAAGCAGAAGATGAGCTGTTGTTTATTAGCTTGGAAATTGAGGTGGGGCTGGTATGTCAAGATTGGGTGTGGGAAAGGTTCCGTATCATAATTAACAATAACTTTTTCGTTTGGCGAGGTACTTTGGGGAGATAGGCTGCTGAAGTTGTTTCCTTGTTGACAGTCTTGAGAAGGGGTTTGCAAGAGGTGCAGCCCGTTCTGACATCTCTCCGCCTCCGCCACAGGAAAAACATAGAGTAATATTGTATCTGACTGGGCTGACCTGGAAGAACAAGACCGGTGGTTAAGGGGTGAGGGTGGGGGTGGCGGCATGAAAGCAGGGAAGCAAAGAACCTTTAGATAAAATGGCTTTAGGTGACAAGGGAAGGGAGGGTTTGAAATGAGGAAAATGAAAAAGACAATGACACCCACCAGCCACATGTCTGGACAGTGGCAGCTGCTCTCAAGCTTGAATTGTGATTTATAGTTCAGATGGAAGAGATCTAGTGTAATGAAGCCCGCAGTAGGGAAAATCCAAACAATACCTCCTACCTATGAGGTTAGGCAGATGAGGAATTGTTAAAGGGGGAACATTGTTAGATCTATTGCATCCATCAGAGATGAAATCGTTTGAGAGACCAGAACATTTAACACAAAGATACATTCCTAATGTTTACACTTTATAGCACTGGAAATACACTAGGTCAAATTGGCAAGAAAAGGAAGCTTGTTAAATGGGCTTTAGAAAAAAGCATTCTTGAAAGGGGAAAAATCCACAATAACTTAAAGTATGCTAGAGTTAAGGAGTCTAGACAACTTAAAATTAGCTTTTAATTATTAAATAGAAGACTACCATTTAATTTGCTGTAATATACTGTAGTTTTTTTTCCTAGATCGTTAAAATTGGTAATATGAAAAACGTCGAAGAAATTTCATCTTAAAAAATTTGAATATGTAGTATTAGGGGCTTAAGATTATTTTTTCACCTTACTCATCGACCAGAAGTTTGCATTTTGTTATTTTTGTAGCTAACAAAAGACTGTTCCCGGTGTATGAGAAGACAGTTGTCTAGTGGCAAAAACTGTATTTATATCTAGATCCTGAAAGGAATAATATTAAATTGGAGTGAGACTGGGGAGAAAGTGATTTCAGGATTTTTAAAAGAATTGTTATATGTAGGTTTGTAAATTACTTGAAGGTTGAAGAACTTTAGAGAGATTCAAATTAAAGTTTAAAATTTTTGTTTGTTTTTTGAGACAGGGGCTTGCTCTGTCACCCAGACTGAAGCGCAGTGGCACAATCAGTGCTCACTGCCGCCTCAAACTCCCAGGATCAGGCATTCCTCCTGCCTCAGCCTCCCAAGTAATTGGGACTTCAGGCACACCACCACACCTGGCTAATTTTTTTTTTTTTTTTTTTTTTGGTGGAGATGGCGGTCTCTCTATATTGCCCAGGCTGGTCTCCAAATCTGGGCTGAAGAGAGCCTCCCACCTTGGCCTCCCAAAGTGCTGGGTTTATAGGCATGAGCTACCTCTCCTGGCCTTAATTTTTTATAATTCAGATTTTTCATGTTACAACATATTTTTAATACATTCAATTGTAAGTATCAAACTGAAGAAATGGAGTGTGTTGTGTGTATGTATATATTTTCCTTCTCCAAAGTGGTAACATAAGTAAGCATATTTTAATGGAGAGCCTACTGGAATGAGAGTCTGAGATCCTAGGTTTAAATCCCAGTTCTGTTACGTTGTAGTATTAGGCAAGTCCCTGGGCCTTAAGTTCTCTGTAAAATTAGGGTATTGAACTTAATGATTGTATGGTCACATCTCCTCTAATGTGCCATAAATGTGATTGCACTGTCTTGTTAACTCGTGCATTGGGTATTCCCTACCACTCATGAGCATCATCTTTAGAGGGCCTATAGCGCTCTAAATGGTCCTTGCCATTTCTGGAGGTCGGGATTACTTGATATGTTTGCCAACTGTACCAGGGTTGTCTATTCCAGATTTTGACAGTTTTTACTTTTTTGTCCCTTCTGTATACTCAGTAGAAGCTTGTTACGAGGAATGTGACTATCCAGGGAAGGGCTAGGCACCACAGTACTTTATTTACTTGAGATGTATGAGGCATTTTTTCCCACATTTCGTAAAGTTACATTTAGCCTCCAACAAAGCAAAATCTCAGTAATCTCATGGTAGCTAATCCCTGGTGAACTTTGTTTCTTCCCTTGCAGTCTATCTACATCACCACCCAAACATAAATTGATAAGCATAACTCATTTTGTCTTTGCAGAAAGTATATTTTGCAGGAAGATGGTATTCCCACAAATGTATTGTCCTTGAAGACCGTTAGAGACTTATCTTCTCCACTTCACTATTGAGACCTGGGCCAGGCCCGCTCTGGTCTGTTGGTAATCTTTGTGGCCATTAAGCAGGATGGGAAAGCAAACTGAAAAGGCCTGATTTAGTCCTCTCGGGTCTATAGATTGTGAGTGGGTAGGTGTTGGATGGTGAAGATACAGAGATCATTTTGTGGGTGGTGTTATAACCCTTCTAAATACCGACCTGTCTGTCTTCATTCTTTCCCCAAATATTTATTGAGCATACAGCTGAAGGGAGATGGACAGTTAACAGGAAAATACATAGTATGTCAGACATTTAATCCTTTTTTGTTTGAAAATCATTGTATTGGCATGTGAGTAGATTTCTGAGTATTGCCATTCAAAATTAATTCAACTACCTTTTAACATATGGCCAATTATAGATGGATTTTCTGTAAACTATACTCATGAAATTACAGCTTATTGTGTATTCTTAAAACTTTTTTTTTGTCAAAAAGTATAACTTATGAAACAGCATCTAGATTAGGGGAAATTTTACTTCATTAAAACAATCCATTCTCAAAGACTTCTCAAGGAACTTTTGTTTTCACAGAAAGAAAAATAAACCTTTAAAGGGATGCAGAGTTAATGTAAAACGTTTTTCAAATTTTCTTATGTCAGACTTCATTTTGAAGTAAAGAATGGTTAAAAAAGAAAGAATCCCCCCCCCCCCCCCCCCCACTGTTACACTGTCACAACTGATAAGAAGCCCACAGGCCCAGGAACAGCTCCAGGTTGCCCTCTTTTGGTACCTGCCCTACTACAGCTCTCTGCAGAGAGAGGGAGTCTAGGCTGCCCTAGCTTAGCCTGATCCATTCCTGCTCTCGAGAATCCTGACTTAAAAATAGTCTGGCCATCTGCTGGCAGATGAGACAACAGCTGAGCTATTTTTAGTTTCAAAGAATTTAGGATTGTTGTGGGATTGGGCTTGAAGGTAGCATTGTTTATCTGCTAGGGAGGGTGCAGTTGGGACTTATTCCAGTAAGGCCTCTAAGTTTCAGGAGTTTCTTTTATGTTAGGGTTGTGACTAGTTCAGCTTATGCTTTCTGACATCGAATGAAGAGTATCTATGAAGATACTCTGCAAATGTTAGGATGAAAGAGTTCAAGGTTGGAAACTGGCACTGATACACAATAAGAGTGAAAAAGGTGAAGAGCTGACCAGAAGAAGGTTTTAAAGGGAAGGGAGGCATATACTGGCAGTGATAAGGGTGGGTTCCCAGGAGGTATATGGGAAAATAATGGAGACAAAATTGTTAGGGAAGTAATTTTTGCATCAGACAGGGTATGAATTTATAGTGTTCATCATATTATAAAGTGATCCTGCTGACTTAGTTTTCTTATATAAGAGTCTATTACCTATAATTATAGTTTCATCCAGAAATACAATATTGAGACTCAAACTTTTCAGAACTTGCTTCCTTCTGCCCCTTTAATCCCACCCTTATTTTTGTTGGTGGTGTTATAAAAAAGATATGTCAGTGGAGGGGAAATTACTTGAATGCTTTGGGCCCTGGTTTTATGCTACTTTTGGTAACTATTAATTTTCATCACTCTTCACCATTTATGAAAAAATGATTTATCCCTAAACAATATCCTGCCATCAGTGAACACCTTAATTATAATTTAAATCCATTAACAAATCTCCGTTTAAGCCTTCTTTGATATCTAAAGTAAAAGGTGTTTTCAGTAAGCCAGGCTACCTGAATTTTTGAGATGGGTAGAAGAAAAGAGTATAATTAATGACATAACCGAAAGATTGATCCTATTTGTATTTGTTCTTTTCTTTCACATTTCAGATTTGTTTTTAGGACACTTGCTCTAGAATAGTGTTGACTAAAATAAATGTTGTAGAGTACAAGTTCTTAGAGAAGCTCTTTGAAGAAAATAAGTTTGGGTTGAAAAAATAAGTTTGGATTACAGTGTGTAATCTGTTTCCATTTGGGAAATTTATAATGCACATGAACATAGTTAAGATTCTGAAAAGTCCTCCAAGAAAGACACCTGCTCAATTTTGTTTAATGAAGTTTTTCCTGAATTTATGTGATCCTTTTTCATTGTTTGCTAACTCAGTTAACTCCCCTAGGATATGTTGTTCCTTGGAACTTACTTTGGGACACTGGGGAAAGAAAGGCAAGTACAATAACCCTAACTACTGGTGAGACCATCTTCTAGAAGAGGTTTGGGGAAACCAGTGCACAAACCTGTGTTTCTCTAAACACAGGTTGGGGGAAAGTAGTAGATGTGTTAATAGTGTGGGAAGGAGAAGAAAGTCCGAAATAAGGAGCAGTAGAAATATCGAGATCAGAGGACTGTTTGCTGACTAGCTTTCTTTCCCACCCCATCTAGGGGCAGATAACTCATTTGTGTCTCTTGGTAAGGTTTAACTTAGAGAGAAAATTGTGAATGGGAAATAATTTGGGGAAATATTTGTCATAATATTCCTCACATAATGGAGGAAGGAAGATATTTGAAAAGGAAAAATACATGAGTAAGTTATTGTTGTCATTCCGAACTAGGTATATATTTCAATCAGATATTTGTTGAACTCCTCATATGTTCAGATACTACTTCATTGCTGGGTATACAGCAGTGAACCAAACATGCTTTCATAGAACACACATTCTAGTGGGGTGAGGGTGATAGTAACAACCTTATATCATCAGAAGAAAGAGTTCAGAAGGTTAAAGGGAAAAGGGTGGGAGTACTGATTTAGTTGGAGTTGTCAGGAAAGTCCTATCTGTGAGATGACATTTGAGCAAAGAAGTGACATAAGTGGGGGATTTAGTCTTTCAGATACTTGGATGAAATAGAAACAGGAAATAGCAAGATGGATGTGTGCTTGGTGTGTTTCAGGATGCAAGGAGGCTTGTGTGGCTGGGAGAGAGACAGAGAGAAAGATGGGAGGGGGTGGGCAGATTTGGGATTTTAGTGACAGCATGTTTATATTTTTAAAGGCTCACTGTGGCCAGAGACCATGGGGACTTAGGCTAAGTTGGTGGTGGTGGAAAGGGTGATAATTGTGTGCATTTGGAATATATTTTGGAATCCACAGGATTTGCTGATGGGTTGGTTAACAGAGGGGATGGCATCCAGTCTTGTAGCCAGAGCTTCAGGGTAGAGGAAGATGGCATTCACCTCAATGGGGGACACTAGGATAGAAAAAGCCTTTGGGAAATAGATTTTTAGACAGTAAAACATTTTCATCCTGCCTTTTCTATGTATTTTAGAATGTTTTAATGATAGAATTTTCAGATGATATAATAGGATATTTTCTACTGAGAATAACACAAAATAATTTCAATTTGTTTTGTCTGTTTTTTTTTTTTTTTGAGACGGCGTCACGCTCTGTCACCCAGGCTGGAGTGCAGTGGCGCGATCCTGGCTCACTACAAGCTCCGCCTCCCGAGTTCACGCCATTCTCCTGCCTCAGCCTCTCCAGTAGCTAATCTCGTGTAGCGCTACCGCGCCCAGCTGATTTTTTTTGTATTTTTATTAGAGATGGGGTTTCACCGTGTTAGCCAGGATGGTCTTGATCTCCTGACCTTGTGATCCTCCTGCCTTGGCCTCCCAAGGTGCTGGGATTACAGGCGTGAGCCACCGCGCCCGGCCTGCCTTGTCAGGTTTTTTGCAGGGAGGTTTTTTTATCAAAGAAATGAGCCTTTCACTTGTCTGGTTCTTTTCCTGGAATAGGAACTTTGTGGATGTAATTAGTGAAAGATCTCAAGGTGATGTTGAGATCCTCAACTTAGAGCCTTTAGGTGGGCCCTAAATCCAGTGAATGGTGTCCTTTTAAGGAAGAGGAAGGGACACAGTCACATACAAAGGAAAAAGTCCATGTGAAAATGGAGACGAGATCAGTTACTGCTGCCCCAAGCTATGGAATGCCAGAAGCCACCAGAAGTAGGAAGAGGCAAGGAGGGATTCTTCCCTTTGGATGTAGCATAGCTCTGCTGTGACCTTGATTTTAGATTTTGGGCCACCAGAACTATGAGAGGAAATTTCTGTTGTTTTAAGCCACCAAATTTATGGTAATTTGTTAAGGCAGCCTTAGGAAATGAATGCAAGTTCCCTTTTATCCTAACTTTTCAGACCCATTTTGATTTCTTTATTCAAGTTTCCACTTACAGAGTCTACTGTACATATGTTTACACAATCAGATCCTGTCTTTGGCTCATCTCTGATTGTTTCATGAATCTAGAAAGCAGTTATTCTGAGGCTTTAGTGTGTTATAAGTAGAGGCTCTTGAAAAGCTTCTTAAAAGGTCTGGGCTCAAGTATTTAAGAATATTTAAAAAGTTTTGTGTTCTGCTTTTGATATTTTGTTTTGCTTAGACTTAGACTTGATGTAACTAAATTTGTTTATATAACCTATGTTATCTTTTCATTCAGAAAAGTCTTTGAAAATCTTTAAAATGGCCGGGCGCGGTGGCTCACGCCCGTAATCCCAGCACTTTGGGAGGCCGAGGCAGGTGGATCATGAGGTCAGGCATTCGAGACCAGCCTGGCCAGCATAGTGAAACTCCGTCTCTACTAAAAATACAAAAAGTTAGCCGGGTGTGGTGGCAGTGGGCGCCTGTAATCCCAGCTATTTAGGAGGCTGAGGCAGGAGAATCGCTTGAACCTGGAAGGCGGAGGTTGCAGTGAGCCAAGATTGTGCCACTGCACTCCAGCCCGAGAGACAGTGCGAGAGTCCGTCTCAAAAAAAAAAAAAGAAAATCTTTAAAATATTTCATATTACCACTGGCGTGTCTTTAGGAAACTCCATGTGAGGCTATTAATTTTTCTTAACAAAAATGTGTACATTGAGACTTCATTTAATCAGCTGTTTAACAATCCTCATCTGTCAGAACTTTGCTAAGAAATAATAAAAATATAAGCAGTCAAAGTACATATCTTGAAGGCCAAGCACTTTATATAGAAGAGAATCTCTATGGCTTTTACTCAATCTGTATGCTTTTATAATTCCAGTAAGTTTGGTAATTTGATATTTTTTATAAACGAATCCTTCAAATCATTTTCAAAAGTGTAACTACAACAGTAAAATTTACTGTGATACGGGGCCCGGCGTGGTGGCTGGCGCCTGTGATCCCAGCACTTTGGGAGGCTGAGGCGGGCAGATCATGAGGTGAGGAGATCGAGACCATCCTGGCTAACACAGTGAAACCCCGTCTCTACTAAAAATACAAAAAATTAGCCAGTCATAGTGGCGGGCGCCTGTAGTCCTAGCTACTCGGGAGGCTGAGGCAGGAGAATGGTGTGAGCCCGGGAGGCGGAGCTTGCAGTGAGCCGAGATTGCACCACTGCACTCCAGCCTGGGCGACAGAGTGAGACTCTGTCTCAAAAAAAAAAAAAAAAAAAAAAAAAAAAATTTACCGTGATACTCTTAGCTGAAGATAAATAACTACTGTTAACTTTTTGAAAAACAACTTTCTGATAAATGATTTACATACTATAGTATTTACTTTTTTTGAGTGTAATGATTTTTGGTAAATTTACTGAATTATGCAGCCATCAGCATAAATCCAGTTTTAGAACATTTCTATTACCTCAATAAGATCTGTAGTGCCCTTGTTGTCATCCCTAGCTTCTGGCATTCACTAATCTATTTTCTGTCTTTAGAGTTGCCTTTTCTGGACATTTCATGAAATGCAGTTATACACAGGTGGTCGTTAGTGTCTGGTTTCTTTCAGTATGTTTTTGAGGTTCATTCATGAAGTTTGTATCCACACTTCATTTCCTTTTATTGATGAATAGCATTCCATTGTTTAGATATCCTATATTTTGTTTATCCATTTACCAGTTGATGGATATTTGGGTTGAATGAATAATACTGCCATGAATATTTGTGTGTAAGTCTTTGTGTGGACGTAAACTGTTATTTGTCCTAGGTAGACAAACTGGGAAGGGAATTGGTGGGCCACTTGATAAATTTATGTTTAACTTTTTAAGAAACTGCTAAATTATTTTCCAGCTTACATACCCACCAGCAGTGTATGAGGCTTCCCGTTTCTTCAAATTCTCACCAATATTTGTTACTGCCTTTTTATTTTTAGCCATCCTAGTTGTTATGATGAAGTGTTACTTCATTGAAACACTGTTAATTTTTTGAAGTACAGATTAAATATCCTTTATCAGAAATGCTTGGGATCAGAAATGTTTTCAATTTTGTTTTTTTTTTTTTTTTTGGACTTTGGAATATTTGCATATACATAATGAAATATCTTGGGGATGAGATTGAAGTCTAAACACAAAATTTACTAATGTTTCACATCCACCTTATACACAATCCAAAGGTAATTTTATGCACTATTCTTTTTTTTTTTTTTTTTTTGAGACGGAGTTTAGCTGTTGTTGCTCAGGCTGGAGTGCAGTGGTGCGATCTCAGCTCACTGTAACTTCCGCTTCCCAGGTTCAAGTGATTCTCCTGTCTCAGCCTCCCAAGTAGCTGGGATTACAGGCATGCGCCACCATGCTCAGCTAATTTTGTATTTTTAGTAGAGACGGGGTTTTGCCATGTTGGCCAGGCTGGTTTCAAACTCTGACCTCAGGTTATCCGCCGACCTTGGCCTCCCAAAGTGCTGGGATTACAGGCATGAGCCACTGCACCTGGTCTTATGCACTGTTGTTAATTTTGTGCATGAAACAAAATTTTGACTGTGTTTTGACTGTGACCCATCACATGAGATGAGATTCGGAATTTTTCACTTCTGGCTTCATGTCAGTTCTCAAAAAGTTTCAGATTTTGGAACATTTCAGTTTAGGAATGCTCAACCTGTATTTTTCCAAAACTTCATTCTACACACACATACATGGGAGCATGGACATGCACAAGCATATTCTTCAAAAAATTGAACAGCCAGATGTGGCGGCTCACACCTGAAATCCCAGCACTTAAAGAGGCCAAGACAGGGAGATCCCTTGATCCCAGGAGTTCAGTACCAACCTGGGTAACATGGCTAAACCGTGTGTCTACAAAAAATACTAAAAAAAAAAAATTACTGGGTGTGGTGGTGTGCACAAGCTACTTGGGAGGATGAGGTGTCCCAGAAGGTTGAGGCTGCAGTGAGCTGTGATCACACCACTGGACTCCAGCCTGGGTGACAGAGTGAAACCCTGTCTCAAAAAAAAAAAGGCCAGGCGTGGTGGCTCATGCTTGTAATCTCAGCACTTTGGGAGGCCGAGGTAGGCGGATCACAAGGTCAGGAGATCGAGACCATCCTGGCCAACATGGTGAAACCCTGTCTCTACCAAAAATACAAAAATTAGCTGGCTGTGGTGGTGCGTGCCTGTAGTCCAGCTGCTCGGGCGGCTGAGGCAGGAGAATCGCTTGATCCCGGGAGGTGGAGGTTGCAGTAAGCTGAGATCGCGCCACTGCACTCCAGCCTGGCAACAGAGTGAGACTCTTGTCAAAAAAAAAAAAAAAGGTATTTAATTTTTAAGGCAATAATAGGAGGAAAAAGAATAGCTAACATTTATTGAGTGTTTACTGTATGCCAGGTTCCGTGCCAATTAAATACTTCATTGACTTTATCTCAGTTAGTCCTCAGAACAACCCTATATGCTTAGGTTCTGTTATTACCTGCATTTTGCAAATGAAGAAAATGAGTTTGTGTTTGGCAGAATTCGAATATGACCTTAGAGCCTACATAGTCATCTTGGGAGTTGTGTCGCACTCTGCTTTTTGGCCTAATGTGTCAGTCCTGTGCTGCACCTTTAATCACAGTACTACATGTTTGTAAGTAATAATACAAAAAGGGAAAGAAGGGCAACTGTAGAAAGAAAGGCACTGTCAAAAAGAGAAAAAGGGCCATATACTGAACAGACATAGAAATAACAGCAATACAGGAAAATATTGCCATGTACATTTCAGTGAATCTCCAGGGTAAATATTCATGTGTTCATCATGGGATCCCCAAATCTGTCGTGTACAATATAATTTTAATTCTCTTTTCTGCTTAAGAAGTCAGGCAAATTCGTGTGTATGTATCTTCTAAGATTTAATTTTAAAGTAGAGTGTCAGTAATTTAAGCCATTTGGAAATTTAATGTGCCCTGTAACACCTCCCAGGGATTCAGGATAGGTTAGCTTTTATTGTGCTTCTATGCCTAACCGTTTAAAACTACTCTCATTTGCTTTTTATATTAATATTTTGTAACATTTCAAATCATTTTAAGAATTGATACAAGAACAAAATCTTATTAAAATGTTATGTTATGTGAAATTACCAATAAGTCTTTATCTTAAAATAACTAGTTGTAAATCTCAGTGACTTCATATGTAAGTATATAAAAGTACTTATTGTGTAATTGTAATGATTTTCTGTTCTCATCAATATTTCATGGGCATTTTCTATGTATCTATGTTGTCTTCCTACCTAGCATTTTAACAGTGTGTCATTTGTTTAAATATTTTTGAGTTTGGGGACATGTTACATTTAAGTTTTGCTGCACAGATTTTTTTTTAAAATTAATCCCTTGCAGAATTTGTTTAGTGTTTGTTATATATGCAGAACTGTTTAAAATAAACTCTTAAGATTTTGATTGTTGGATTAGAGTGTGGTCATTCATGACTGTTCCTTAAGGCAAGGTTGCCATACATAGTATACCTGTGCTAGGTACAAATAAACAACAGAGCACTGAGGAGGACGAGACAGAGAATTTGCTGTCTTTAGATTTATTGGTTTTGATCAGTGTTTTATCACTTCATCTTTCCTTTGCATTTTTTTTTCTGTTCTAAGAGTGAAAAACAAAGACATAAAAATTCCTCTTTATAGTTAGGATATCTGTACTTTCATTTTCTATGAATTTGATACTTTTCATCCTTTTTTTCTTGAGGGTTATTAGAGTATATCTTACTCTGTTTAAGCTACTATAACAGAATACTGTAAACTGGGTGGCTTATGGACAACAGAAATTTATTTCTCACAGTTCTTTATTTCTCACTGGGAATTCAAAGATCAAGGTGCTGACAGATTCCATATCTGGTGATGGCTGGTTCCTTATAGACAGCACCTTCTAGTTGTGTTGTCACATGGTAGAAGAGTGAAATACACCTCTTTTATAAGGGCACTAATTCCATTCATGAGCGCTCCACCCGTATGACCTAGTCACCTCCTGAAGGCCCCACCTCTTAATTCCATCACACTGGGAATCAGGTTTCAACATGTGATTTTTTTGGGAGGACACAAACATACAGACCATAGCAGGGTATATAATAAGTATGTATTTTAAAAGTTCATTTTGTTTCTCTGAATTGATGGGTGTTTTAATAGCAGTTACTAAGTAATTTTAAAACATCACATCATATTCCATCAGTCATTTCCAATTTGTATTAGTATAGTACTTAATGTGGTATCTGGTAAGATTGACTAGTCTTCGTTGTTTCTTAATTTTTTTTTAATAATATTCTTTTTCCAAATAACTTAAGGATTTTCTTTTAAGTTTTCTAATGCTCATTCTTAACATGTTACTTAATCAGATTTTCTTGCCTTCTCTTCTTATACATTAGATAAAAAGTGTTATAGTTGGGAAGTAGTTGATTATTTTGTTTCATCCAATTTGTTGGGTCCCCATGCTTCCATTCCCTAAGTTTTACTTTTTACCTGATAATTGAGAATGTGTTTGTTTAATGCAGTATCAGAAAGCAACAATGTTTAATGCAGTGACAAGCAAAGCTTATGTGTAATTTCTGATGTGCTTTGATCTTTAGAAATAAGAATGGAACCATGTGCATCTTCTGCAAAGATGAAGAGTAAAAATAAGGTGTAGGTTGTTTGATACTAGTTAATAGTAGTTAAGATTTTATAGTATACACCAGTGTCCAAAAATGAGTTTTTACAATTATTAGAGAAAAAATTTTTTATAGTGAATAACAGCTCTGTGTCTGTAGTTATCTTGCTAGAAGATACAAAGGCAGAAAAAAAGTTATATTATTAGAATGTGGTTTTTTTTACTAACTGCAATGATGAATCTGTGTGTTTGAATAAATGAAGTGAAGGTATTTTGTTCTTTTTGTTTCTACCCTCAATCCCCATTTTTATAACTGTTATAGAAGATTCCTTGAGTGGTAAAGTAGAAGGAAAGGTTCTTTTGTTTGTAATATGTACACATTCTTTCCTTAAAAAGTCAATGAGTATGCCAGCATATACTCTCTTAAACTTGTATATATGGCTACCTTTATTGAATTGTTTTCCTTATGAAATAGTTAAATATTTCTCAATTCTTAATTTTCTTTTACATTTCAAAAAGCACCCTTTAGTAGGTAATTAATACGCAAAATTATGGTTTCTCTAAGAAAATGTTAGGTTCTCAAAATTGTCACTATTATAGTTCTTTTTGTTTGATTGCTTTTTCTTGGTTTGAATGAAAAATATCTTTAAGAAAGGTTTGCTAATCTTTTTCTGTTTTATCACTAAGTTAAAATTATATTTATGTTTACTAAGTAGTTTTCAGTTTTGTGTTATTAAATTGAGTAGCCTTTTTTTTTTTTTTATTTTTAGCACTCCCCTAAATGGTTTCTACCAATTCAGTCTCATTGAAGCTTTCTATCCTTAACATTTGTAAAAATAATATAATCTTTCATTAATAGCAAATAAGCTTTGTTTGGTTTTGCTGCTCATGCATGCCTAATGCTGTTCTGTGTAAGATATATCTCACTAGTTGGCTTGACTAAAACTTCTTAATGTAAAGGTTTTATTGATTTAGTAAATTAATGTCCCTAAATATTTTGTCTGAGATAGTCACTATTAATAATTTGGCTTTTCAGAAAGTGTATAAGAAAACAAAATTTTTTTTTTGAGTTTGGAAATTAAATGTTCTTAAGAATATTTGCTTTTTTTCTAGCTCTTTCCATTTTTTTTTAAAATTCTTATTATTTATTTATTTATTTATTTATTTTGAGATGGAGTCTTACTCTGTCGCCCAGGCTGGAGTGCAGTGGCACAATCTCGGCTCACTGCAAGCTCCGCCTCCTGGGTTCACGCCATTCTCCTGCCTCAGCCTCCCGAGTAGCTGGGACTACAGGCACCTGCCACCACGCCTGACTAATTTTTTGTATTTTTAATAGAGACGGGGTTTCACCGTGTTAGCCAGGATGGTGGCCTGCCTCAGCCTCCCAAAGTGCTGGGATTACAGGCGTGAGCCACTGTGCCCGGCCTAAATTCTTATTTTTATCCTGAATTGTTTGTTTTTTTGTTTTGTTTTTAAAGACGCCCAGACTGGAGTGCGGTGGTGCCATGTCGGCTCACGGCAACCTCCGCCTCTCGAGTTCAAGTGATTCTCCTGCCTCAGCCTCCCAGGTAGCTGGGATTACAGGCACATGCCACCATGCCTGGCTAATTTTTGTATTTTTAGTAGAGACGGGGTTTCACCATGTTGGCCAGGCTGGTCTTGAACTCCTGATCTCGTGATCCGCCCGCCTCAACCTTCCAAAGTCCAGGGATTATACAGGTGTAAGCTACTGGGCCTGGCCCTGAATTTTTTATTTTAAAAAATTACCACAGTATTTCCATTCCTTTTTTTGACCCATTTACATTAATTTCCTACCGGATTCTCCTTCTTTCTCCTTCTTTTCAAACCCTCAGAATCTCTGTCAGCATTGATTTATGAAAACATTCTTGATTTATAAAGACATTTTAACTCAATTCAAACAGTTTAGAAATAATCAGAGGGTAAGCTGAAATACAAATATACATTTAGTTTACAACCCTTGATGTATCCTCACAAATGACCACTACGTTGCAGAAATGAGGGAAAATTCACTACATGGTAGAACAGTAAGTAGATAGGTGGAAGTTTATTGCTAGATCCCAGGAGGAATGAAAAGCTAAAAGGATGAGAGAGAAGAGCTAGATATGGAGGACAGGGAACATAAAGCTGTGTAACATATGGATAACTCATTTTCTGAAGCATAAAACAAAAACTAGAAATTGCTGGCAAAACAATAATCAGAGAGATGCTGGAGAAAACTTCTGCACTAAAAAATACTTGTGTGTGCAAACTGCTATATTCTAGGAAGAAAAATACTCGATGTAAAAAGACTTACAAATCTCAGTCTAGCAATATTTTTTAATATTAAAGATAAAAAATTAATCTTGTAAATATCCAGGCAGAGAAAATAAGCTTCCAGAAGAATAGTTCAGTTTGTTAAGACTGTAAAGAATTAGTAGCACCCATGGCTATTTAAGGAAAAAAAAATTATAAGAGTTTCAGCCTAGGTACATTTAATAGGAATTTGCTGAAAATGATAAAACAGCAACTCTGCTAATAAACATAGGCATTCTCTTTTATATCTTTTTTTAAAAAATGTCTTATCTCACCTCTCTGTCATCTTTTTCCCTTGTTCCCTTCTTTATCTCCCTCATCTCTCCACCCCTTTCTTTCACCCCCTCTATTTCAAATTCTTCTAGAATATTGTTAGAAAACAATGAGAAATGTGTTACAAAGATATATGTACAAGTGTATTCATCATTTTGCTGTTTATAATTACTAAAATATGAAAATAACTCAAGTAGTCAACAATATAGGATTGATTAAATGATGTTGTGTTAATACAAGGGAATGTTACAAAGTACTATGTAGTGATGTGCTTGAAATATACTTACTGAAATGGGAAGATGAATGATTGGAAAAAGCAGATTATATAGTACTTTTCTTAGAACAAATATGTGTAGGTATACAGGGAAAAGGTGTTGCAAATACAAGGAAATTTTGACAAATATAATCATACCAAGTAACACGTTTTACTGTCTTGTGGTAGAACTACTATAAAATATTCATGGTGTGGTTAGAAGTATGTCATTGGGCCAGGTGCGTTGGCTCACGCCTGTAATCCCAGCACTTTGGGAGGCTGAGGTGGGTGGATCACCTGAAGTCAGGAGTTTGAGACCAGCCTGGCCAACGTGGTGAAACCCCATCTATAGTAAAAATCCAAAAAATTAGCCAAGCTGTGGTGGCAGGTGCCTGTAATCCCAGCTACTTGGGTGGCTGAGGCAGGATGATAGCTTGAACCTGGGAGGTGAAGGTTGCAGTGAGCCAAGATCGCACCATTGCACTCCAGCCTGGGCAACAGCGAAACTCTGTCTCAAAAAAAAAAAAAAAAAAAAAAGACGTACGTCATCGAGGAGTCTGTATACTTCTGAAGAACTTCTACAAATGCAAAAATATTACCTATTTATCTTCTTTCTCAAGCATGTGGTATTTAAATATAGAGTAAGAGGAAAAAGAAAACATACACACAAGTATAAGTAGTGGGCTTATTGAAGTAGAAAAATAAAATCAAGGAAGAAGGTTGCTGACATCAAATATAGATAATTGAATAATAGTCATATTTATTTACGAGCAAGTCAACCTCATAGTGAACACAGGGATAATTTAAATGTTTTTGATATTGCTTGGAGTATGCCTAACTAGGGTATTAGATATTGATTGTACTTTGGGCTTTATTACCCATTAGCTTGTAATAATAGGAAGGAAATTGTTTTGTTCTTCAAGTCAAGACCTTTCTCACTTTGATTTCTCAAAATGAAAGAATAACTGGCCTCACATAGGATTTTGACTAGGAAATATTTATACAGTAAATCCTGACTTAATGTCATTGATATAGGTTCTTGGAAACTGACTTTAAGTGAAATGACATACAGCAGGTCCTTGAATAACGTTGGTTAGTTAAACATCATGTCATTATAAGGTTGATTAGAAAAAATTGATTTTGTTATACATAATTTTGCTTAAAATCACAGTTTCCAAGAACAACAATGTTAAGTGAGGACTTACTGTAATTTATGTCTTTGGTAATCTTAAGTATTATATAAGAAATAAAAAGTATTTTTGAGAGAACCTAATTGGTTGCTGTTATTTTCTAAAACACAAGCCTTAGCCTCATCACAAAAAAGAAACCTAAGTTAAGAAAGGTGTGTAAGGTTTCAGATCTCATTTTCATGTATGTATCCATTTAGGCCTTCTCAACACATCCAGAAAAGGTATGGAAAGCTAATTCAAGAGTATAGGTTGTTTTAATGTTTGTAGAAAGCCCGGTGTTAACCAGTATAGATTTACTCTTGCAGATACTTCGGTTTACATCCTTTCTAGAGATGGATACCAAGTTCTTTTCAATTATATGGAAACTGCCATTTATCAATTATTTTCCTGTATTTCATATTTGAGTCACAAAACAGTACTGTGAGTCATAGATGTTCTTTTTCTTTTATTTCTTTTTTTATTTTTTGAGATGGAGTTTCACTCTGTCAACCAGGCTAGAGTGCAGTGGCACAATCTCAGCTCACTGCACCCTCCATCTCCAGGTTCAGGTGATTCTCCTACCTCAGCCTCCTAAGTAGCTGTGACTACATGTGCATGCCACCATGCCTGGCCAATTTTTATATTTTTAGTAGAGAAGGGGTTTTACCATGTTGGCCAAGCTGGTCTTGAACTCCTGACCTCAAGTGATCTGCCCGCCTCGGCCTGTAATCCCACCACTTTGGGATTCCAAAGTGGTGGGATTACAGGCATGAGCCACTGCGCCCAGCCTTTTTCTCATATTTCATATTCATAAGTGCTTTCCTGAAATTAGCTAAAATTTGTGCTTATTCCATTATAACTTGATTAAAACTTTTTTAGTCCTGAGTAGATGCACTTCTGTCTTCCTTCCCTTCTTTGCCCATTGGGAAATTTCTCAAAAGTCTTCCTTCATAATAATTCAATATTTATTTATGTTTGTTACTAGTATTTATTTGCAGATAACCTTTGGGAATATTAGACATGTTAGTTATTCATATGTTGGTACTGTCCTTAGATTTTTGGAGAGTGCTTTCTTGCCTTCAACATCTAGCTGAGTTTTGTCCCACTGAGAGAATGGGAAACTTCACTGAAATGATGGGAGAGAATGGATTAATTTTGGAATATGGGGCATTACGGGACATGGTAGGACTGGGACAGGCCTGATAGAGGCTCCTTTATGTAATGTAAGCATAGCATGAGGGTGTAAGGAGACAATAGATAGGAAGGTGCAGACTGGTGAGATGAGAAAGTATTAAAAACAACCTTTGAAGTGATGAGATGAGAAAGCATTAAAAACAACCTTTGCTTTGCCCTTAGGAATAATGTGTATTATTTAAAAGGTGTAAGCACTCATTATAATTTGTTGATGATAGTTTAAGTATATGGGGTATGCCCATTAGCCATTTTCTGTTAAAAAAAAAATGGATTTTTCAGCCTGGTGTGGTGGCTCACGCCTGAAATCCCAGTACTTTGGGAGGCTGAGGTGGGTGGATCACCTGAGGTCAGGAGTTCAAGACCAGCCTGACCATCATGGAGAAACCCCGTGTCTACTAAAAATACAAAATTAGCCGGGCATGGTGGTGCATACCTATAATCCCAGCTGCTCGGGAGGCTGAGGCAGGAAAATTGCTTGAACGCAGGAGGCGGAGGTTGCAGTGAGCCAAGATAGCACCGTTGCATTCCAGCCTGGGCAATAAGAGTGAAACTCTGTCTCAAAAAAATAAAAATAAAAAAGTGGATTTTTTTCTCTGTGGCTCTTTGGGTTAACCTAATGTTTTGTATTTTAAATTATGTTACTGTGAACTCCAGTTTTCCCATGGGATTAAAAGCTAATATAAATACTTTTTAGTCTTCACTATTTTATTTAACAAACATTTATTGAACATCTTAAGTGTGTCTTAAAATTGTATTAGGCACTAGGGAAACTAGGGAACACATATGTGGTTCCTACCTTCAACAGCTTGTAATCTCTTGGGGGAAGGCAGATTTGCAGTAAATAGATGTTAGAATTGATAAATAGGCGCTATGGTAGACATATATGAAATTGATGGAAACCCAAAGGAAGAATAATTGATAAGTTCGTTTCAGGAGTACTAGGGTGGGGTCATGGGTCAGGAACAGCTTTATAGAGGAATCACTCTGGACTTCAGGCTTGGAAGATCACTAGATGAGTTTGCCATAGAATTATAGGAACATGCTGTGGCAGAACTAATTGCATGAGCATAGAGAGGTATAAGGAAGCATGTCTGCACTTAGGGAACTGCAGGGAGTTCAGTATGACTGTGGGAATACAGTTTGGCAAAGAAAGCAAGGATGAGATCATTGAAGACCTTTTTTTGTTTTGTTTTGTTTTCTTTGAGACAGAGTCTCACTCAGTTGCCAAGCTAGAGTGCAGTGGCGCGATCCCGCCTCACTGCAAACTCTGCCTCCCATGTTCAAGCGCCCCACCTTCTATTGTAGACAGTAGAATGCCAAGCAAAGGAGCGAAATTGTTGTTGCATTTCAGAGAAATCATTCTACTCTGATTGGCATATTGAAAAGTAGGTTGTGGCTGGGTGCGGTGGCTCACGCCTGTAATCCCAACACTTTGGGAGGCCGAGGCGGGCGGATCACAAGGTCAGGAGATTGAGACCATCCTGGCTAACATGGTGAAACCCCGTCTCTAGTAAAAATACAAAAAAATCAGCCAGGCATAGTGGCAGGTGCCTGTAGTCCCAGCTACTTGGGAGGCTGAGGCAGGAGAATGGCATGAACTCAAGGGGCGGAGCTTGCAGTAAGCGGTGATGGCACCACTGCACTTCAGCCTGGGCAACAGAGCAAGACTCTGTCTCAAAAAAAAAGTAGATTTCTGGGATTCAGAACTGCAGGCAGTGAGACTGTTAATAAACTGTTGCCTTAGCACAGGTTTGAAGAAGTAAGGGTTTGAACCTGAGGCACTGAATATGGAAAGCTTAGATCTCAGTAAATTAACAGGACTTCATAAATGTTTGGGTGTGAGGAATGAGAGAAAGGAAGGCATTTAGGATGATTCTGAGGTTTCTAATGACATGATTTTGAGAAGTTGGATCTGTTCACCAAAAATGGCAGTATGAGAAAATAAGCACATTCGACATAAATGGGTTGAGGAAAAATGGACTTATGGTTATATTGAGTTTGAGTGCATATGGGACACCAGAGTAAAGATGTTTGGTTGATAGTAGTTTATAACATGAAACAAGCCTAGGGGAGAGATCTGAGTTGTAGATCAACTTTTAAGTTATCAGGTTAAGTTTAAGGTTTAGGTGTTACCAACATATGTTACCCAGTTAGGTCTTTTGGAGAAAAAGAGATGTATATTAAGTTACCTGGTAAATTTACTCTCTCATTTATTGCTTTGTTGTTGTTGTTGTTGTTGTTGAGATGGAGTCTTGCTGTGTCACTCAGGCTGGAGTGCAGTGGCGCAATGTCTGCTCACTGCAACCTCCACCTCCTGGATTCAAGCAATTCTCCTGCCTCAGCCTCCCGAGTAGCTGGGATTACAGGCTTCTGCCACCATGCCTGGCTAATTTTTGTATTTTTAGTAGAGACGGGGTTTCACTATGTTGGCCAGGCTGGTCTCAAACTCTTGACCTCAGGTTATCCACCCCCTCTCAAAGTAATCTGGGATTACAGGCGTGAGCCACCATGCCTGGCATTTATTGCTTTCTTTGGAAAACATTTAAGTATATATTTGTTCCCGATTTTATTCTAAGCCTGATGAATGTAAAGATGTGGTATAAAATGTGGTCTTTGCTGTTAAGGAGCAGATTGAAGGAGATAAATACATAAAATAATTTCAATATGCTAAGGTAAGTAGTGATAGTAATAACTGGAGGAAGCTATGGGAATAGAGAAGTGTAATTATCTTAGCCTAGAAGTGCAGGAGAAGACTTTTTGGTAAAGACAGGCTTTTGTTTTTGTTTTTAAGAGACGGTCTCACTTTGTTGCCCAGGCTAGAGAGCAGCAGTGCAGTCATAACTTACAGCATCCTCGAACTCCTGGGCTGAAGTGATTCTGCTACCTTAGCCTGCCTCTCTAGTAGCTAGGACTATAGTCACATGCCATCATGCCTGGCTAATTTTTTCTTTAACTTTTTGTAGCGATGGGGTCTCTCTATATTGCCCAGGCTGATCTTGAACTCCTGGCCTCAAACAACCATCCCCACTGGGCCTCCCAAAGTGTTGGGATTATAGGCATGAGCCAACATGCCTGGCTGATAACAGCTATTTATTCTAGAAGGATGAATGGATTTTAGCCAGGAAAAGATGGGTGGAAAAAGTATTCTGGGGAAGAAGGAGCATCATTAGCTAAGGCATGAATAGCCGAATAAACCCAAAGTGTGAGAGAGTTACCTAGAAGGTTGGCATTTTAAGAGACTTAAGTGTACAGCAGGAATGGTAGGAGATGAGGCTCATGGAAAGTGTTATAGGTAAGGATGGTTGGAAAACCACTGAAAGGGGTTTTAGTTGGGAGTGACAGAGAACATATGACTGAGGCAACCTTGAAAGGTACCTGTTGGACATAGTGGTGGTGGGATGGAATTCAGGCAGAGGACACCATTTGAGCAAAAGCCTAGAGGTATGAAATGGCAGATCTTTACAGGGGGTTTACAATGTTCCTTTACAATTGGAGTGTGGAATGCAAGGAAGGGCGTGCAGAGAGATGAGAGTGGTAGGCAGGAGCCAAATCATGGAGGCTTTTGTGTGCCATGCTGAAGAGCTTGAGCTTTATCTTGTCATGATCACTCTGGCACTATGTGGAAGATGGATGAGAGCCAGTAGGCCTGATGAGAGATGAAGCCCTGACCTAAAGTTAAAGTGGCAGAAAGGATGGAGAAATTAAAATTAAGGCATTAAAACAGAAGTTCTCGGCCGGGTGTGGTGGCTCATGCCTGTAATCCCAGCACTTTGGGAGGCCGAGGTGGGTGGATCACGAAGTCAGGAGATCGAGACCATCTTGGCTAACACGGTGAAACCCCGTCTCTATTAAAAATAAAAAAAATTAGCCGGGCGTGGTGGCGGGTGCCTGTACTCCCAGCTACTCGGGAGGCTGAGGCAGGAGAATAGCGTGAACCCGGGAGGTGGAGCTTTCAGTGAGCCGAGATTGCACCACTGCACTCCAGCCTGGGCGACAGAGCGAGACTCCATCTCAAAAAAAAAAACAAAACAAACAAAAAAACAGAAGTTCTCATCCTTGGCTATACAAATACACCAAGATCACCCGTGGAGCTTCTTAAAAATACAACCAACTACATCACATTACTGGAGATCCTGCTTCACTAAGTTGGAGTATGGATGTAGGCAACCTATTTTGCTTTGTATTTTTGTTTTTTACGTTAGCATACAGTAAATTTGACTTTCTTTTTTACTGTACAATTCCATGAATTTTAATACACATAAAGATTTGTGTAACTTCTATCACAGTTGGGATACAGAATAGTTTTAGCACCCCCAAAACCCCCCCCCCCATACTTATAGTCACACCATTTCTCACATACCTAACCCCTGGCAACCACTGATCTGTTCTCTGTCATTTTAAGAATGTCATAAATGTGGAATGATACAGAATGGAGGCTTTTGAGACTGGCTTCTTTCACTCAGCATGCATTTAGGGTTTATCCAAGTTGTTGTATGTATTAGTAGTCTTGTTTCTTTTTTTGTTTGATTTTTTGTTGAGATGGAATCTCACTCTATTGCCCAGGCTGAAGTGCGGTGGTGCGATCTGCTTATTGCAACCTCTTCCTGGGTTCAAGCAATTCTCCTGCCTCAGCCTCCCGAGTAGCTGGATTACAGGCGCCTGCCACCACGCCTGGCTAATTTTTGTATTTTTAGTAGAGACGGGGTTTCACCATGTTGGCCACGCTGACCTGGCCTCGAGCTCCTGACCTCAGGTAATCCACCTGCCTCAGCCTCCCAAAGTGCTGGGATTACAGGCGTGAGCCACCACGCCTGACTGTTTCTTTTTTACTGCTGAGTGTATGGATGTCGTATAGTTTGTTTAACACTCATTGAAGGGCATTTGAGTTGTTTCCAGTTTTGGCAGTATGGTTAGAGCTGCTATAAATATTCATGTACAGATTTTTACATAAACTTAAGTTTTCATGTTTGTCTAGGGTAGATACCCAGGAGTGGGATTGCTGGGTCGTATGGTAAGTATATGTTTAACTTCATGAGAAACTTACAAACTGTTTTCTAAAGCGGCTGTGCTATTGTGCATTTCTACCAACAGTGTATTTGCATTCTTGTTGCTCCATATCCTTACCGACTCTTGGGAGTGTCAGTATTTTTAAAATTTAACCATGTTAATAGGTGCGTAGCATTAAATCATTATGGTTTTTTATTTGCATTTTCTTAATGGCTAATTATGTTGAGCACCTTTTTTTTTTTTTTTTTTTTTTTTGAGATAGCGTTTTGCTCTTTCACCCAGTCTGGAGTGCAGTGGTGCGATCTCGGCTCACTGCAACCTCCGCCACCCCAGGTTCAAGCGATTCTCTTGCCTCAACCTCCCAAGTAGCTGGGATTATAGGCACCCGCCACACCAGGCCCAGCTAATTTTTGTATTTTTAGTAGAGACGGGGTTTCGCTCTGTTGGCCAGGCTGGTCTCGAAATCCTGACCTCAGGTGATCCACCCGCCTCGGCCTCCCAAAGTGCTAGGATTACAGGTGCGAGCCACTGTGCCCGGTCTGAGCATCTTTTTTTATGTTTATTTGCCATGTGCATATCCTCTTTGGTGAATGTCTAAGTCTTTTGCCCATTAAAAAATTTCGTTGTTTTTTTACTGTTGAGTTTTAAGAGTTTTTAAAGTATATATTCTAGATACAAGTCTTTGCCAGATAAACAATTTGCAAATATTTTCTGTAGCTTACCTTTTATTCTCTTAACATTGTCTTTCACAGAGCAATCATTTTAATCTTGATAAATCCATTTTATTTTTTCTTTTATGTCACATGCTTTTGGTATTTTATCTAAGAACTCTGCCGAATCCAAACTCACAGAGAGTTTCTCCTATGTTTTCCAAAAGTTTGATAGTTTTTTGTTTTACATTTAGATCTGTCATCCATTTAAGTTAATTTTTGTATAAGGTGGGAGTTTTAGGTCAAGAGTTATTTTTTTTTTTTTGCAAATGGGTGTCTAATTCCAACACTATTTGTTGAAAAGATTATCCTTTCTCCATTGAATTGCACTTGTACTTTTGTCAAAAATTAATCATCTATAGTTCTGTGGGTCTGTGTCTGGACTCTATTCCATTGATCTGTGTTTCTGTCTTTAACACTACATTGTTTTGATTATTATAATTTAAAATTCTTAAAATTGGAGATAGGGATTTCTCCCAAGTTATTCTTCTTTATTAGAATTGTTTTGTCTATCCTAGTTACATTGCCTTTCCTAACAAATGTTAGAATCTGTTTATGTGCAGAAAATCCTGCTAGAATTTTGATTGGCAGTGGATTAAATCTGTAGGTAATTTTGGGGAAATCTTTATTGTTTTTATACTTTCAGTCGATGAACATGATATATTTATTGTTTTTTAGTTCTTTGATCTTTTTATCAGCATTTCTTTCAGTATATATTTTATATGTGTTTTGTTAAGTTCATACTTAAGAATTTTATTTTGTGGTGAGCTATTGTGAATATTTTTTTTGTTTTTGTTCCGTTTTGAGACAGGGTCTCGTTCTGTTGCCCAGGCAGTGGCATGAGCCTAGCTCACTGCAGCTATCACCTTGTGAGCTCAAGTGATCCTCCTGCCTTGGCCTCCCAAGTAGCTGGGACTACATGCATGCACCACCCTGCCTAATTTTTAAACTTTTTTGTAGAGATGGCGGTCTCACTGTATTGCTCAAGCTGGTCTTGAATTCCTGGACTCAAGCCATCTTTTTGCCTCAGCTTCCCAAAGTGCTGGGATTACAGGTGAACCATTGCACCTGGCTGTAGATAGTATTTTTTTTTAAATTATGGGTTTCCAGTTGTTCATTGCTAGTATATAGAAATGTGATTGATTTTTGCATGTTGCAACCTTGCTAAATTCATTTATGAGTTCTTAGAGTTTTTTTCTTCTTCAGGATTTCTTGGGATTTTTTACTTAAATAATCATGTAATCTGTGAATAAGAACTGTTGTATTTCTCTCTAACCTATATACCTTTATTTACTTATTTACACTGTCTGGGATGTTCAGTACAAAGTTGAGTAGAAATGATGAGAGGGTTTCCACACCCAACCAGCTCTTGGTTTTGTGTAGCTACTGTTTATCATTCTCCTCTATTGCTAGGTTACTGAGTTTTTAAAATCATGAATGGATGCTGAATTTTGTCAAATGATTTTTCTGTATCAATTGAAATGATCATGTGATTTTTTTCTTCTTTAGCCTATTTTTTTTTTTTTTTTTTTTTTCTTGAGACGGAGTCTGGCTCTGCTGCCTAGGCTGGAGTGCAGTGGCACCATCTCGGCTCACTGCAAGCTGCGGCTCCCGGGTTCACGCCCTTCTCCTGCCTCAGCCTCCCGAGTAGCTGGAACTATAGGCGCCCGCCACCACGCCTGGCTAATTTTTTGTATTTTTAGTAGAGGTGGGGTTTCACCGTGTTAGCCAGGATGGTCTCGATCTCCTGACCTCGTGATCCACCCACCTCAGCCTCCCAAAGTGCTGGGATTACAGGTGTGAGCCACCGCGCCTGGCCTGTTTAGCCTATTTCTATGGTAGATTACAGGGGTTGACTTTTTTTTTTTTTTTTTTTTTTTGAGACAGAGTCTCGCTCTGTCACCCAGGCTGGAGTACAGTGGCACAATCGCAGTTCACTGCAAGCTCTGTTTCCCTGGTTCAAGCAATTCTTGTGCCTCAGCCTCCCAAGTAGCTGGGACTACAGGCAAGTGCCACCGTGCCTGGCTAATTTTTATATTTTTAATAGTTTCACCATGTTGGGCTGGTCTCGAACTCCCGACCTCAGGTGATCCACCTGCTTCAGCCTCCCAAAGTGCTGGGATTACAGGTGTAAGCCACCGCTCCTGACCTTTTTTTTTTTTTTTTTTAAATATTAGTTTTGTGTCTTTAGAATAAACCCCAGTGGGTCATGGTATTTAATTCTTTTTATACCTTGCTGGATTCTAGTTAGTATTTGATGATTTTTGCATCTATATTCATGAGTGATATTTGTCTGCATTTTTCTGTACTGCCTTTGTTCAGTGCAGTTCTGATGCTAACTACATCATAATTTGGTTCTGGAGTTGAGTCGTATTTCACAGGTTAAAGGCATAGTCCTTGGCAAAACTGTTTTCACTTTAGATACCAGCTAATGCTTGAGAGTTTCCAGACCACATGCACTTCTGACCAACTGGCTCCAAATTCAGGGGTTCCTGTTATCTCCTCCGGTTACGTAGAGCAACTCACAGAACTCAGGAAAGTGCTATTTCAGGATTGTGGTTTTGTTATAAAGGATACAAATTAGGATGATTCAAAAGAAGAGAACTATAGGATGAGTTTGGAAGGGCCTCAGACACAAAGCTTTTGTGTCCTCAGAATGCTTTACCCTCCCAGCTCGTTGATGTGTATCACTAACCAGGAAAGCTTACCCAAGCTTTGGGTGTCCAGAGTTTTTGTTGGAGTGTTATTACACAGGAATTATTGAGTGAGTCATTGGTCACATGATTGAATCTGAACTGCAGCCCCCTCCCCTCTTTGGAGGTGGGGCTGAGATCATGTGATTCAAAGCCCAAACTTTACTCACATAGTTGGTCTTTCACTAATCCCTATCCTGAAACTGTCCAAGGGGTTCATCATGAATAATAAAGATGCTCCTGTCAGGAAGTGTCAAGGGTTTAGAGGCTCCCTCCCTGAACCAGGGACAAAGACCAACCAGATTCTTAATTATACAACAGTTCAGGCTGAGGATGGTGGCCCATGCCTGTAATCGCAGCATTTTGGGAGGTCGAGGAGGGCAGATCACTTGAGCCCAGGAGTTCAAGACCAGCCTGAGCAACATGGCAAAACCCTGTCTCTACAAAAAATACAAAAATTAGCTGGGTATGGTGGCACATACCTGTGTCCTAGCTACTTGGGAGGCTGAGGTGGGAGGATCATGGAGCCTGGGGAGGTTTAGGCTGCAGTGAGCTGTGATTGCGCCACTGCACTCCAGCCTGGGCAACAGAGTGGACCCCGTCTCAGAAAAAAAAAAAAAAAATTATACAACAGTCCAGTTTTGTTATCAAGATAATATTGGCCTCTTGAAAGCAACTGAGATGTGTTTTATCCCCTAATATTTTCTAGAGGAGATTGTACAGGATTGTTATAAATTCTTTTATAAACGTGGTAGAATTCTCAGGTGAAACCATCTGGTCCAAGATATTTCATTTGTGGTAGTTTTTAAACTGCGAATTCAATGTCTTTAATAGTTATAGGACTATTCAGATGATCTATTTCATATTGGAAGAATTGTGGTAGCTTGTGCTTCTTGAGGAATTGGTCTATTCATCTCAGTTCTCAGGTCTTTGTATGTAGAATTGTTTGCACCTAGTCCCTCTTAATGTCTGCGGTGTTTGTAGTGATACCCTGCTTTATTTTTTCCTTTCTCTTGTTGGAGTTTCAATTTTATTGATCTTATCAAACTATCAGCTTTTTAAATTGATTTTTCCTATTTTTCTATTTTCAGTTTTGTTGATTTCTGCTCTTGTATTTATTATTTTTCCTTTTTTTTCTGCTTGCTTTGGGTTTATTCTGTGCTGCTTTTCCTAGTTTCTTAAGGTGGGAGCTTAGATTTGGGACTTTTTTCTAATGAAGTATTAAGTGCTGTAAGTCTCCCTTTAAGCTGTATCCCATACAATTTTAGCTGTATCCCATAAAATTTGTTATATTTTTATTTTTATTAAGTTCCATGTATTTTTTAAAAATTTCCCTTAAGACTTCCTCTGACCCATGGATTATTTAGAAGTGTGTTGTTTAATTTCCAAGTGTTTGGAAATATTAGTTTTTCTCCATGATTCCTATTTTTATTTCATTTTGGTAGAGAACACACTCTGGGCTGCTCTGCCTGTGGAGTAACCATTCTTTTATTCCTTACTTTCTTAATAAACTTGCTTTCACTTTACTCGGAAAAAAAGAACACACTCTGTATGATCTCAGTTCTTCTAACTTTGTTGAGATTTGTTTTATGGCCCAAAATATGGACTGTCTTGGTGAATGTTCCGTGGACATTTTTAAATAATGTGTGTCTGTTACTGAGTGGAGTATTCTATAAATTTATACCCTGCCGATTGATGGTGGTGTTCAGTTCTGTATCCTTAGTGATTTTTTTTGTCTAGTAGTTGTATTGTTGTAAGAGGGATGTTTAATTCTTCAGCTAAAATAGCAGATTTGTCTGTTTCTCCTTTTAGTTCTATCCATTTCAATTTCATGTTATTTTGAAGCTCTTTGTTATATACACATTTAGGATTACTATGTATTCTTGATGTATTTGACCCTTCTATCATTGTGTAATGTCTTTTGTTCTGGTCATTTTTTGTTTTCAGTTCTACTTTATCTGATATTAATACAGCCACGCCTGCTTTCTTTTGATATCTTTTTCCATCTGTTTACTTTCATCCTACTATATCATATAGGTGTGTGGGTATGTGTGTTTTCTTTTTCTTAAGAGACAGGGTCTTGCTCTGTCACCTAGGTTGGAGTGCAGTGGTGTGATCACAGCTTGCTCAAGGAGTCCTCCTGACTCAGCCTCCTGAGTAGCTGACACTACAGGCACATGCCACCATGCCCACCCAGCTAATTTTTAAATTTCTTTATAGAGTTGGGGTCCTGCTACGTTGCCCCGACTGCTTTTGAACTCCTGGGCTCAAAGATTTTGGGATCATGGAGGACAGGAGGCCAGATTAGATTGCAGCTCCGGACAGAGCAGCATGTGGAGGCTTGCATTGTGAGTTTTAGCTCCAGATCGACTGCAAGAACAAACCAGCAATCCTGAGAGGACCCACAGACCCTCTGAAGGAAGTGGACTGCTTCTGCAGGACCCGGGAGATTTCCGCCCACCCTGGCCCCCAAATACTGTGAGTGCCTCAACTGCAGAAGTGGGAAAGGGAGACCCTCCTCTCCCAAACACACACCCCCGCTGGAGAAGCTGAAGGTCTGTTTGCGGGAGAAGTTTCTGACTTTACCTGGAGCTGAGTCAAGTTAGTTGAGCCAAGTGAAATACAGGGGTAGAGGAAGCAGCAGAAAGGCCCTGGGAGCTTGCTGGGTCCCCAAGCAGCCCATTCCTGCCTGGCATCACAGGGATCCATCAGGAGGTTGGCTAGAGGAGCAGGGGGGTAAAACTCCACAGGGAGAAGGAATTCTCTAGCTGAATTTTGTAGCAATTTGAATGAGAAGCCTCCTAGTCAGAACTTAGGGGAGGACTTGAATCCATCTGCGGCTTGTAGACTTCACAGTCAGGGAAAGAACTAAAGTCCTTTTCTTTCACAGCTGGGAGGCAGAAAGCCTCAGGCAAGTTTTCAAGCTCCTTTTGCGCTTCACCAGGAAACAGACTTGGGGCTGTTGCAGGGGGCAAGGTGGGAGTGAGACTGACCCTTCAGTTTTCATGGGAGCTGGGTGAGACCTGTGACTGCTGGCTTTCCCTCACTTCGCTGACAACCTGGATGACTCAGCAGAGGCAGCCATAATCCTCCTAGATACACAACTCCAGTGACCTGGGAATCTCACTCCTGTCCCCCACAGCAGCCACAGCAAGACCCACCCAAGAAGAGTCTGAGCTCAGACCCGCCTAGCCCCGCCTCCACCTGATGGTCCTTCCCTACCCACCCTGATAGTGTAAAACAAAGGGTGAGGTGTATAATCTTGGGAGTTCTAGGGCCCTGTCTACTGCAGGTCCCTCTCCACACTACTACAGCTGATGCTTTCTGGAAAGCACCACTCCTGGCAGGAGGCCAACCAGCACAAAAATAGAGCGTTAAACTATCAAAGCTAAGAATTTCACGGAGTCCATTGCACCCTCCACCACCTCTACCAGAACTGGCACTGGTATCCATGGCTGATCACAGGACTTTGTTCAGACAAGCCTCAGTACCAAGCCTGGAGCTGGGTAGACTCGCTGGGTGGCTAGACCCAGAAGAGAGACAACAATCACTGCAGTTTGGCTCACAGGAAGCCACATCCATGGGAAAAGGGGGAGAGTACTGCATCAAGGGAACACCCTGTGGGACAGAAAAATCTGAACAACAGCCTTCAGCCCTAGACCTTTCTTCTGACCGAGCCTACCCAAATGAGAAGGAACCAGAAAACCAACCCTGGTAATATGACAAAACTAGGCCTGTCAGCATCCCGCAAAAATCACACTAGTTTACCAGCAGTGGATCCAAACCAAGAAGAAATCCCTGATTTACCTGAAAAAGAGTTCAGGAGGTTAATTCTTAAGCTAATCAGGGAAGGACCAGATAAAGGTGAAGCCCAATGCAAGGAAATCCAAAAAATGAACTCCTGGGCTCAAGTGATCTTCCTGGCTCAGCCTCCCAAGTAGCTGGGATTCCAGATGCACACTATCGCACCCAGCTAAATGTCTTCTAATTGTTGTGCTTGGACCTTTTATATTTAATGTAATATTTGTATATAAGGGCATAAGTCTGCTACTTTACTTTTGCTTTCTGTTGTTCCCTCTGTTTTTCGTTGTCCATTTTCATGCATTTATGTGGACCTCTTGAAAAATTTTTAGAATTCCATTTTGATTGTTCTGCTGGAGTTTTGAGTGTATCTCTTTATATTTGATTTTTGGTGGTTGTACTAGGCATTACATTATTCATACATAGCTTTTCACAGTATACTGATGTCAGCATTTTACCAGTTTGAGTAACCTGTAGAAAAACCTTAGCTCCATTTAGGTCCTTTTATCTTCCCTGTCTGTAGTATTGTCTTAAATAGTTTTTCTGCATACATTAGCAACCACATAAGACAGTGTTTTATTTTTTGTGTTAAATGTGTAACATAATTTTTAAAACTCAAGGAGAATAGTGTTTTATGTTTCCATACTTTTACACTTCCCATTCTTCACGGTGTTTCAAAACTTATGATTTCCTTCGTGTTTGAAGAACTTTAGTTATTCTTTTAGGATAGATCTTGTGGTGACAGATTTGTTTGGTTTTTTTTTGTTATCCTTCATCTGAGAAGATCTTGATTTTACCTTTATTCCTTTAGGATTTTTCACAGATTATCTATATAACTCTGGGTGACAGATCTTTTCTTTCACCTCTTGGAAATGTTGTGCCACAGCTCCCATTGGCTTCCATGGTGTCCAATAAGAAGTCCACTGTCACTGTAATCATTTTTCTTCTATCGATATTATGTCATTTCTTTCTACCTGCTTTCAAGATTGTTTTGTCTTTAGTTTTCTGGGGTTTGATTCTGGTGTGTCTTAACTTGGATTTCTATCCTGTTTGGGTTTGCTCAGCTGAATCTATAGGTTTGTGTACAATACCAAAGTATTTTGTATTAGTGGTTACAACCCAAAGTTGGATCGTGAAGTCAATTTTGTGGCTTATGGCTAGTATTATGATTGGTTTTTAATAGAATAGAAAATGAAAATATATCCCAGAATAACAAGGATAATAATTAATTTTTTATTTTCATAACATATATGTAGGTGTTTTCTGGGATCCAGAATAGTGGTTTGCAGTCAGAAACGTTGGAAAACTATTGATTAAGACCATTCACAAGATTTTGTTTTGTTTGACAAAAGAGGCTAGTTAATACCCCTGTATCTGAGACTCTGATGCTGATGAGCAAAAAGTATTTTTTTCTCCAAATCACCTGGGCTTCATAGTTTGTTTCTTCTAACCAGTTAAATTGTTTAAAAACTTATGAATCTAAGTAGAGGTTACACTTTGTATAAACTCAAAACAGATGGCTTTAGGAACAGTGTCACTTTCTGCCCCTGATGTTATATGTAATAATCATAAGTAGGGAAGGTATGCGAAGGAAAAGGAAAGAAAATAGCAAAGAAGAACAAGATGGTATTTTTTCTTTCTCTTTTAGTTCTCCAGAATATGGTAGCATTTATTAAATGTCTGCATACTATGTAACTCACACTGTGCTGGATGCTAGGAATGCAAAGAAGAATGAAAAATGTCCCTGTTCTATGTAACAGATCACTAAAGCTTATTCTTCTGGTCTAGCTGAAATTTTGTATCCTTTGATCGCTATCTCTCTTTTCCCCATTTATGTACCTCCTCTAACTTCTGGTAACCCTCATTGTACTCTACTTCTATGAGTTTGACTTTTTTAGATTCCACATACAAGTAAAATCATGTGTCTTTCTGTGCCTGACTTTTTTCACTTAGCGTAGTATCTTCCATTTTTTCACTTAGTGTAATATCTTGCCTATGTTATCGCAAATGACAGGATTTCCTTCTTTTTAAGGCAGAATGGTATTCCATTGTGTATATTTTATTAGATTGTCTTTATCCATTCATCTGATGATGGACACCTAGGTTGCCTCCATATCTTAGCTACTGTGACTGTAATAAGTAATAATGCATTATATATTTCAGAATTACTAAAGGTAGATTTTAAATGTTTTTACAATTAAAAAAGTATGTGAGTTGGATTTGTTAATTAGCTTGGTCATTCCATATAGTAAAAACATACCAAAACACCTCATTGTACCCCATAAATATATAATATATACAATTAATATGTGTCCATTAAAATAATAAAATTAAAAAATTAAAAAATTTCCTTGCATTCAAGTAGCTCAGAATCAAAGGTAAGCAAATAATCTCAGTGCTTTATAAATAAGTGCCTTATAAAAATAGTTCCTTGTTTCTATGGGAGCACATAAGCAGGGATGATGAGTAAGAATGGCAAATGGGCAAGAGGCTGAGGCTGTGGAATATTTCACCTAAGAGGCGAAGTTCAGCCTCCATCTTGAGGGGAGGAGTCAGGGATTGCCAGGCGTATTACAAAGGAATTGATTTAGGGGACAGAGCCCTAGCTGCATTTTATTAAGCTCTATATCTGTTAACCATGTGGTTTCCTTATCTAGATTTTCACAACACATTAAAAGAGCTTTCCATGATCCTGGCAATCCTTTTGTACCTCTAGGTAGCTGTCTCTCCCATTTGCCAAGAAGTTATTTCAAACCCCATTCTCTCTAAGCCTCTTTAACTTTTCCTATTCCAGGTGTCCATCACTGTATAATAAACCACCCAAGACTTAGTGGTGTAACGCAGTGATCATTTTATTATGCTTACAGGTTCTGTGTGTCAGGAATTCAGATGGGGCATGCTGCTGCTCCACAGTGTCTGGGGCCTCAGCTGGGCAAACTGAAATGACTGAGGGAGATGTGAATGGCCAGAAACTGGAATCCTCTGGAGCCATCTTTACTTACATGTCTGGTGCCTGGATGGTGATGACTTTGAAAGCTGGGCTCAGCTGGGACTGGTGACGGAACTATTTTTTGTAGCCTCCAAGTGGCTTGGGTTTCTCACAACAGGGCCATTGGGCTCCAAGAGGGGGTGCCTGGAAAGCCAGTATTCTGTTCTAAGAGAATCAGGCAGGAGCTGCTTGGCCTTTCTGACCTAACCTCAGCTGTTGTTCACTGTCACTTCCACTGCATTTTGTTGGTTATAAATGAATCTCTAAGGCCAGCCCAGATTTAAGGGAAGAGGAATTAGAATATCTCCTGGTGGCAAGGTCACTATGTAGAAGAACACGTGGTATGGCAGATACCATAGTGGTCGTTTTGGGAAGTATAGTCAGCCACACTCTCTCCCAGTTTTCAAATTCATAAATCTTGATTCTTGCTGAATATTGCCACTTGAATATCCCACAGTTACTTAAAATGAAACATGACCATTAACTCTTCTTCACTCCTACCCCTCCAACTCTACCCCTGCACATTGAGAAAATGGCATTGTGGCTAAGTACGTCTATTATCGAGTTACGCAAGCCAGAACCCCTTTTCTTCCTAACATGTCCCTGCCTTACTAGGTTAATGAGATTGTTCCATTCTTCTTCCTTGTCCGTGGAATTTACATTTACTCATCCCTGTTGTCACCAGCTTTTCTTAGAACAGTGCTTGCACACACACAGTTTGAGACAGATCACAGAAATACTGAACTTTTGTTTTGCAGTCACATTCCATTCTTCAGACTTGGCTCAAAGCTACTTGTGATTAATTGGTGGCTGGTTTGATTCTCTTTCTAGATGATTTTCCTTTGTGAGTTTATTCATTTAAAAGGAGGAGCCAAGCAGGAAAGAAGCACAAAAAGATGAATTCCATAAGTATTTTTGAATACTAGCGGCATTATGGTAATTGATATATAGACTCCTAGAGTTACTGCTTTGAAGGAGACAATGCTTTGGATGTGTAGGTTCTCATGTGTTTATTAAAAACTATCCATTTGTGGCTGGGCGTGGTGGCTCACGCCTGTAATCCCAGCACTTTGGGAGGCCAGGGCAGGTGGATCACCTGTGGTCAGGAGTTCGAGACCAGCCTGGCCAACATGGTGAAACCTCGTCTCTACTAAAAATACAAAAATTAGCTGTGCTTGGTGGCGGGCACCCCGTAGTCCCAGCTACTCAGGAGGCTGAGGCAGGAGAATTGCTTGAACCCAGGAAGAGGAGGTTGCAGCGAGCTGAGATCACACCACTGCACTTCAGCCTGGGCGACAGAGTGAGGCTCCGTCTGAAAAAAAGGAAAGCAAAACAAACAAACAAAACTATCCATTTGCTTTCGAGAGCTTTCCTTAAATTACCACTTCAGTTTGCATTGAGTAGCTGCTGTTACTTTGTAAACCATACTATATATAAGACAAAATTGGTGTAATGAGAGGTAAATACAAATAATTCATAGTGTATAGATAATAGAATTTGTTGAATCCATATAAATATTATTTTGCGGGTTGTATTTGTACTGTCGAAGTGGAAAAAGCAGCTAAACAAGTTGATAGTAAAAATAATATTATGAGGGGAGATGTTTAATATACTTAGGAGATCAGGTATAACTCGCATATACTCAGTTTAAAAAAAAAAAGTCTTTCCTGTTTATTAAATGTGTCCTGTGCCTTATAAACAGTGTTGATTTGGCTAGAAAATATTACATAGAAATTCCATAAATAAGCAATTGTTAAGTTTTAAATTGTACGCCATTCTTAGTAGCATGATGAAATCTTGCCCTGTCCCACCCAGGATGTGAATCTTTGTCCAGTGTCTCCATGCTCTATAAGCTACCTTCCCATTTAGTCACTTAGTAGCCATCTCAGTTATCACAACTGACTGTTGTAGTAGGGCATGCTTGTGTTCAAGTCACTCTTATTTTACTTAATACCCCCAAAGCACAAGAGTGGTGATGCTGGCAATTCAGATATGCCAAAGAGAAGCTTGTGAAGTGCTTCCTTTAGGTGAAAAGGTGAAAGTTCTCAACTTAAGAAAAAACAATCATATGCTGAGGTTACTAAGATTTGTGGTAAGAAAGAATCTTCTGTCTGTGAAATTATGAAGAAGGAAAAAGAAATTCTTGCTAGTTTTGCTGTCGAACTTCAAACTGAAAATTACGGCCATAGTATATGATAAGTACTTAGTTAAGATGAAAAAGGCATTAAATTTGTCATGAAAGACATGAACAGAAACATGTTCTAGTTGACAGAAATCAAGTTTGATTTAATCTGAGGTTTCAGGCATCCACTGAGGTCTTAGAATATATCCCCTGCAGATAAGGGGGGAATGTAATCCTGATAATTGTAGAATGATATTTTTCAGTTCATTTGCACCAGTTATTACAAGTTTGCTTAAATATAGCACGATGTAGTGGGTAATACACTAGTTTAAGACTAGAAAAACAAGGCCGGGCGCGGTGGATCACACCTGTAATCCCAGCACTTTGGGAGGCTGAGGCGGGCTGATCACCTAAGGTCAGGAGTTCAAGACCAGCCTGACCAACATGGAGAAACCCCGTCTCTACTAAAAACACAAAATTAACTAGGTGTGGTGGCGCATGCCTAGCTACTCAGGAGGATGAGGCAGGAGAATCGCTTGAACCCGAGCAACAAGAGCGAAGCTTTATCTCACAAAAACAAACAAAAACAACTAGAGAAACAAGTTTCTGGATCACCGCCTATCAGTTATCTGACCTTAGAACTGGCCATTATTTATTCTGATCCTTAGTTTCCCTATCAAGTTGATTGCAGATGTTCAGCTGTAAAAACTATTCTTCCACTCGTGGGCTGCACAAAAACTTATGGTAGGCTTTTGTTCACCCATGTTTTAGAATATAAGGAACCTTTATTATCTAGTAGTTAGTGAAGTTAGAGTTGTTTCTCATGCTCACAGTTATTTAGTGATATTTGGTATCAAAACACAGTGCTCTTTAAAATGTTTCATTTCCTCTGATATTCCTAGTTAGCGTATAATTTACTTAACTAGAATATCCTATTCTGTAATTATTTTACAAATGGGAATTCACCTTATAACAAAAACTGCCAGCTCCTCTTCTTCCCCTGCCTTGCCTTTTTTCCTGCCTTACTGGTTTGTAGTAGTATATCAGCCTCTTAAATAATGATAATTTTTTAAAATGAAGAATACTTAAATTATTTTATGATGATTTAGGTCAGTCAACACAGCATTTCCTCCTTATCCATACATTTATTTTATTTTATTTATTTTTGACACAGAGTCTCATTCTGTCACCCAGGCTGGAGCGCAGTGGCGCAATCTCAGCTCACTGCAGCTTCCGCTTCCTGGGTTCAAGCGATTCCTGTGCCTCAGCCTCCCAAGTAGCTGGGACTACAGGCATGCACCGCCATGCCCGGCTAATATTTGTATTTCATGGGGTTTCACCATGTTGGCCAGGCTGGTCTCAAATTCCTGACCTCAAGTGATCGATGTGCCTCGGCTTCCCAAGGTGCTGAGATTATAGGTGTGAGCCACTGCACCCAGCCCACACGTATATTTTAAAGTGATAAAGATTATTTTTGATTGTATCTGTTGGTGAACCGTGCAATTTTAGTAACTGATATACAGATCTTAAATATCGTTGTGAACCTTTATTAACGTGGTATTTTAAATAGCTGCAGATAATATTTTTATACTATCTGCCTTCTAGTTCTACCAGTAATAAAATGGAAAGGGGTTTGGTTCACAGAAAACTTAAACTGAAATACTGAACATCAGATGCCTGGCACACAGTAGGCAATGAGTAAATTTGTATGTATTATATGAATAAGTTGTATGGATTGTGCGAATGAATTGTAGAAATCGTATAGCAAGGTGATTTGTCAAAGTTACTTTTTAAAGGGTTTAATACAGTATCTGGTACGTGAAAGATGCTCAGTTAGTGATAGTGTTAAAAATGTATAGGCCAGTAGTTGTTTATCATACCCCAATTTAGCACAGTTTGTTCAGTTTCTCAGATACACCTATATGGTAGAACGGTTAATAAACCAGAATCTGTAGTTAGATTACCTAATATTGAAACCTGATTAGCCATACGTCCAAGCCATGCAGCCTTTGGACAAGTTGTTCAACCTCTCTTCCTCAATTTTCCAGTCTTTAAAATGAAGATATAATAGTACACACCTCATAGGATTGTTGTCAAACATAAATACATTAGTTGCATGTAAAGTGTAATAGTCTATGTAAAGTTTAGTATATGTAAAGTGTAGTAGTACTTGGCACACATCTGAATACCTTTTTTCCAAATTTCAGGCAGATTTAGTCAATTAGCCAGATTCCCCAATATATTAATTAATTATTATTATTATTTTTTTTAAGAGATGGAGTCTCACTCTGTCGCTGAGGCTGGAGGGTAGTGGTGTGATTTCGGCTCACTGCAACCTCCGCCTCCCAGGTTCAAGTGATTCTCCTGCCTCAGCCGTCCGAGTAGCTGTGGTTATAGGCGCGCACCACCAGCACGCCTGGCTAATTTTTGTGTTTTTAGTAGAGACGATGTTTCACCACGTTGGCCAGACTGGTCTGGAAGTCCTGACCTCAGGTGATCCGCCCACCTTGGCCTCCCCAAGTGCTGGGATTACAGGCATGAGCCACTGTGCTCAGCCAATTAAATTTAAGGGTCTTCTATTACAGGTAGGATTTGTCTAATTTATCTGATACCTTATAGTATAAATAGTGAAAGGGAAAATTTCCCATTAAATTGAGCATGTGTATTTTATAGGGCCTTGTATAGTCATAAATAGAAAAGTGAGTTAAATATCAATGCACAAACATATTTAAGAAGTTATAGTTCTGGTCTGATAATCTCCCTGGGGTAATCACAAGGTTGGTGCATTGAGGTGTTTTTCCTCCTGTCCCCAAACATCTGCCATATATTTTGTGACTTCAGTATAGCATACACATTATTCTGTTGTGATTTTTTTTTTTGGTGGGAGGACAGGGTCTTGTTCTTGTGCCCAGGCTGGATTGTAGTGGAATCTAGTGGTTATAGCTCACTGTAACCTTTAACTCTTGGGCTCAAGGGACCCTCCCACCTCAACCCCCTGCCCCACATAGCTAGGACTGCAGGCATACACCACCATGCCCAGCTGATTTAAATTTTTTTTTTTTTTTTTTTTTTTTTAGAGATGGGGTCTTTGTTGCCCAGGCTGATCTCAGACTCCTTGCCTCAAGTGATCCTCCTGCGTTGGCCTCCCAAAGCACTAGGATTACAGGCGTGAGCCACTGAACTTGGCCCTGTTCTTAATATTAATGCTTCTGCTTAATGTAACTAGTTACTTGATGAAAAAGGAAATGCTTTGAGAAAAGGAAATGCGTTGGGAATTAATCATCTGTAACTTCACCTATCCTTATGTTTGTTAATGTACCTATTCATATAGTTTTATATTATTTGTGTAAATTAAAAAATTTAGATGAAACAATTTTAGCATCTAATTTTTATTAAATTTGCATTCTTTCCAACTTTTTGTAGAAGTTCCAAATGAGTTTATAAACTTAAGAAATTACTCAGTCTTTCTGCTGTCCAGTTTTCTAATGTATGCTTCTTTTTTTTCCCCCTCAGAGGAAATAAAAGCGGAAACTGAAAAACAGAGGTTTGTGGGATTTCTTTTCTTTAGTAAAAATAATTTTCAAACTTGTCAGTCTTGGTCAAAATAATATAGTCATCTGTATTTTAGTGTGGCAAATTCTCTGCATGTGAGTTTTATAGTAAAATCAACTGTAAAAATAGGTTTTAAGAAATACAATTATATAAAAACAATAAATACAATTATATTTCTTAAAACCTATTTTTATATATATTTATAAAAATGTATGCATATATTTTTTTGGAGACAGGGTCTCGCTCTGTTGTCCAGGCTGGAGTGCGGTGGTGTGATCACAGCTCACTGCAACTTCTGCTTCCCAGGCTCAAGTGATCTTCCACCTCAGCCTGCCGAGTACCTGGGACTACAGGCGAGCGCACCACCATGCCTGTCTAATTTTTTGTAGAGATGGGATTTTGCCATATTTCCCAGGCTGGTCTCGAACTCCTGGACTCAAGTGACCCACGCACCTCGGCTTCCCAAAGTGCTGGGATTACAGGCATGAGCCACCAGACTCTGCTCTAAGCATACTTAAAAATACAAAAAGATTCTCATATAAATAAGTATGTAAAGATACTTCTGAAATACCATAAGATAGGCTTCAGAGTCTTTTCTTAAAGACTTTGATTCATATTTGGAAAAATTACTAGGTTTTTTGATAGTGTTGGCCTTTTTAGGACAATATTGAATAACTAAAAAAACTCACTTTGACTTAAGGACAAATAGAAAGGCCATTGCTTTTTAAGGTATTATGACACCAAATTTGTTAAGTGACAGTAAAATATTTCTGTAATAGAAGCAACTTGAATTTTACAGTTTTTGTAGACCAGTTTTGCAGACAAGATTTCAGTGTCTTGTGGTTAGTCACAGCTCTGGCCACTAGCTTTTGACCATGTGGCAAACCACTTCACTTCTCTGGGCTTGGGTTTCCTCTCGAAATATGGGAAGATAGAGGACTGGTTTAGCAAGATTCCTTTTAGAACTGAAATTCTGTGTTTCTACATGGGTTTATCATCAATATTATAAATGTGATACGCTATAATCAGACTTTTCTTTCTCATTTAGTCCTCCTCATGGAGAAGCAAAAGCTGGATCAAGCACCCTTCCACCAGTGAAATCAAAGACAAATTTTATTGAAGCAGACAAGTACTTCTTGCCTTTTGAGTTGGCATGCCAGTCCAAATGTCCTCGCATAGTTAGTACATCTCTAGATTGCTTACAGGTATGTCTAAAATGGCACTTTCTAAAAACTGTGTACTTCGAATGTGTTTCTAAAACATTACTCACATTGATGATTCAGACATTTCCATGAAAGCTTTGAATACTCTTTTTTGTGGTAAAAAATCCAAGTGATTTTTTATATTTAAGACAGATAATAATAGTTGCAAAAAGATATTTCTAGTTTAATAATAACAATCATTAACTTAGTGGGATATAAAATCTTTACTAAGTTTATCAATAATGAAAAGTGTTGATTTGGTCTCTTCTCATCAGTGAAATGCAAGACCTGTAATACTTTTAACCTGCTGCCGACTTTACATACATCACCATTTGCAAATAATTTTTCTAAGTGTCTGCTGTTTTTTTTTTAATTTTTTGAGACGAAGTCTTGCTCTGTTGCCTGGGCTGGAGTGCAGTGGCGTAATCTTGGCTCACTGTGACCTCTGCCCCCTGTGTTCAAGCAATTCTCCTGCCCCAGACTTCTGAGTAGCTGGGAATACAGGTGTGTGTAAGCATGCCCAGCTAATTTTTGTTTTTTGTTGTTTTTTTTTTTTTTTTGAAGAGACAGAGTTTCACCATGTTGGCCAGGCTGGTCTTGAACTCCTGACCTCAAGTGATCTGCCTGCCCGTCTTGGCCTCCCAAAGTACTGGGATTACAGGCGTGAGCCACTGTGCCTGGCCAGTGTCTGCTGTTTTATATGAAGCAATAGGTTAATATGGGCAGCTTAATATAATTTAATATTTAACTGCTATACTTTAGCGATGGCAGTCATTTATGTCAGAAAAATTTCTGAACTCTGTTACCCTGTTTGACACATATACAGAGGATCTTCATAGATATTATATTTGTAAGACAAGTTTCTAAGTAGAGGAATACTTCTCTTTTCAGATGTTCTCACTATTTGGGAATTATATGTATTCAACTATAATTCAGTAGCTAGGAAAAGACCATATTATTTGTCCTTAAGGATAGGTTAAAGATAAGTTCATCTGAATTGTGATCTTGTTTTCACTGGAAAATTAGAATGATAATATGTAAAGCCTTCCTTCCAGGGTATACTGATAATGATGAATGAACAAATCTATGATTTATCTCAGCTAGTATATGGAAACTGGGTTTTATACATATTGATGAATCATTTGGAAAGAGATTGGGGGTCATATAAAAGCATGAAGATAATTTTCACAAAAGCAGTATCAATAAAACCTTGTTTATGTGGAAAGCAATAAGCAATTTTTTTTTGTTTTTTTTTGTGACAAGGTCTCACTGTCACCTACGTTGGAGTGCAGTGGCGCAGTCTTGGCTTACTGCAACCTCCACCTCCCAAGGCTCAAGCAGTCCTCTCACCTCAGCCTCCTGAGTAGCTGGGACTATAGGCATGTACCACCACACCCAGCTAATTTTTTATTTTTTGTAGAGATGGGCTTTCCCTGTGTTGCCCAGCTGGCCTCGAACTCCTAAGCTCAAGCAGTCCACCCAATGTGGACTGACAATGTGGGAGGCAAGCAGGCCTCCCAAAGTGCTGGGATTACAGGTATGAGCCACTGCGCCCAGCCACAGTAAGCAATTCTAACTCATCAGAGACAGGTTCTCCAAGGCCTGACTTTCTCAAAATATTACCTGATGGTTTTATTGTGGTTATTGTTCTGTTTTTGTGATTATTACAAGTATAAATAACTTTGCATATTTGAATAAAGTTTCTACAGAAAAAGTTGGTATAGCTTTGGCTTTGATAATACCTTTATGTTTTTGTGTAAAAATTTTTATGTATATTCAATTGTATACTGTAATTTTAATGTATATTGCATTAGTATGTATAATATTTGTTACCTTACTTAGGATCTTTGTTTTCTTTCTCCATTTTAGAAACTTATTGCTTATGGGCACTTGACTGGCAATGCTCCAGATAGTACAACACCAGGCAAAAAATTAATTGATAGAATTATTGAAACAATATGTGGCTGCTTTCAGGGCCCTCAGACAGATGAAGGAGTTCAGCTGCAGATAATAAAGGTAATTATTATATAAAGTAAAATTGTTATTAATAATCTGTATCTTCAAAATTCAGATGCCTTTCACCTTAAAACATTAGGAAAGATCATTTTATGTGCATTCCAGCTATAATACAGGTTATTTGAGGCCGGGCTCAGTGGCTCATGCCTGTAATCCCAGCACTTTGGGAGGCCAAGTTGGGCGGATCACTTGAGGTCAGGAGTTTGAGAGCAGCCTGGCCAACATGGTGAAACCCCCATCTCTACTAAAAATACTCTACTAAAAATACCAAAAAAATTACCTGGGCATGATGGTGGGCACCTGTAGTTCCAGCCACTCAGGAGGCTGAGGCAGGAGAACCACTTGAACCTGGGAGGCGGAGGTTGCAGTGAGCCGAGACCATGCCACTGTGCTCCAGCCTGGGTGACAGAGTGAAACAGTCTCAAGAAAAAAAAGAAGAGGTCATTTGGATGCTTTCTAGACTCCATATTAGGGGATTTTAATGTTGTATGCCAAGAGTTTGTTAGAGGAAAACTATGTTCTCATATCTCTTCTTTTGAAGGTCTCAGTTTAGACTTAGTCCCTAGAGTCTTCCAAAGTTTTTCTGTTTCTGGCATGTTTTTCATATGTATATATATATTCCATCCATCAAACTTTAGGGTAGTTCTTAAAGCTGTGACCCCTCTAGTTTCTTCTGTACTGTTGGACCTTTCATAGCTTGTCCTCTCAACTCACAAATTACCAGGTGGACACTACTTGTCCGCCAGTTCTCCTGATATCGTTGCACCCATCCATCTATTGAACTTGCTCAGCAAAACCCTGTTCTGAGTTCGTGCTGTAACGTACTTGTTTGATTGAATTCCTTTGGAGAAAAATTAGTAGTGTTTTCATTCTGTTACAGATACTGAGTTCTTAATGTTATTGCTAATGGTAGTGGTGGTATATTTTTATAGCAGTAAAATTTTCATGTGCTATATATAGTACAGTACTTTTGAAATTGTTTTTACGTGTATATATGAAGTGTTCTTTCATGTGTGAATACAACCCTTTTGGAGCCTTTCAGTTTTATAGTTGCGTTTACTTCAGAAGCCATACAATATCTTTATTCTAAAAAAAAAAAAAAATACTGGGCATGGTAGCTCATGCCTGTAATCCCAGCACTTTGGGAGGCCAAGGCAAGAAGGTTGCTTGATCCCAGAAGTTCGAGACCAGCCTGGGCAACACAGCAAGACCCTGTCTCTACAAAAAATAATTTAAAAATTAGCCAGATGTGGTGATGTGTGCCTGTGGTCCCAGCTACTCAGGAGGCTGAGGTGGGAGGATTACTTGAGCCCAGGAATTGAGGCTGCAGTGAGCCGTGTTCACTGCACTGCACTTCAGGCTTGGCAACACAGTGAGATCCTGTCTCAAAAAAGAAAAAAAAAAAAACGGGTTGATCATTTTGACCTATCATGTATAGTTTCATGTCATTTATGGTTTAAGATAATGCCCATTAATGCTGACCCTGCATAGCATTGTACAACATAAAGAAGACAAAAGATAAGAGTCTTTGCTCTTGAGAAATTGGAAGTAACCCAATATGTGAAAATTCACATAGGTTAAATTTGTTCATTTTATTGAAGTATTTGCCTTAGGAATTTGTTTTTTAATTTGGGACAGTCTCACTCTGTTGCCCAGGCTAAGTGCTGTGGCATGATCACAGCTCACTGTAGTCTTGACCTCCCTGACTCAAATGATCCTCCCACCTCAGCCTTCCAAGTAGCTGGGGCCACAGGTATATGGCACTTACGCCCAGCTACTTTGGGATTATTTTAAATGCTTTATTCTAAAACATTTATAAACCTCTTCAACAATAACAACAACAGCACAGTTATTGAGTTCAGTGTGTTAAAAAAGATCTCAGAAAAATTTAGAGGCAAATAAGACACAATGTGTATCTTCCCAAGTTGATGGTCTAGTTCAACAGATATCTCATGTGACGTATCTGTGCTCTGCTGTAACAGCTTTCATGCTGTGCATTTTAGTAAGTTAAATAGTATTTTCATTAAAATGAAACCTTGGTTGAAACAAATCAGTTAAATGGTTTTCAGATTATGTGGAAATTACTGCCGCAGTGAGGAAAACATCAAATATTTTAACAGTTGATGATATATTCAAGGCCAGTAGAAATTCTGTGTATACTACCCGCAAGTGGTAATTGTTTCTGAAAGTTTTAATTGTAATATGAAAATGCTTAATTTTTGTGCTGAAACTCTAGATGCAGAAAATCACTTTAAGGCTGGGTGTGGTGGCTCATGCCTGTAACCCCTGCACTTTGGGAGGCTGAGGTGGGAGGCTTGCATGAAGCCAGGAGTGAGACCAGTCTGGGCAACAAAGAGAGGCTGCATCTCTACAGAAAAATAAAACAAAATTAGCCGGGTGTGGTGGTGCTCACCTGTAGTCCCAGCTACTCAGGAGGCTGTTGCGAGAGGATCACTTAAGCCCAGGAGTTCAAGGCTGCAGTGAACTATGATCACACTACTGCACTCCAGCCTGGGTGACAGAGCGAGAAAGACTGTCTCCAAAAAAAAAAGAAAAAGAAAATCTCTTTAACTTTTTCCTTTTTTTTTCTTAAAGGCTTTACTTACTGCAGTAACATCACAACACATAGAAATTCATGAAGGGACTGTACTGCAAGCTGTGAGAACATGTTACAATATCTACTTAGCAAGCAAAAATCTCATCAATCAGACAACAGCCAAAGCTACTCTCACTCAGATGCTAAATGTTATCTTTGCACGCATGGAAAACCAAGCAGTAAGTATTTTAAGAAGAGAGAGATTGTATAGAACACAACAGGCATTAAATATAGAAAGGAGTTTACAGTAATTAGAGTGAAATCTTTGTACCTGTAGAAAAGAATGTCTTTTATTTACATTTCCACTTACTGGAGATTTGTGGGATTGTGTTTTATTTTGTTTTGTTTTAAGGTTTACCGACTTAACTTTGGACAAAGTATTTTTAGTTGTTCACAAATAGAATGTGAAATATGCTGATTGCCATCTTCCTTGTGGAAGTACTTATGAATTAATACTTTTATTGCATTCAAACTTAGTAGAGTGTAATGTAGCTATAAAATACTTAATCTAATCTGAAATAAAATTATTCATTAAGCCTTAAAAAAGTATATTTCTGTATTGATGAAATACATTTTTTCCCCCGTATGATAAAGGGGCATGATATTCCTTATACTTTGAACTGCTTCAGGTTGATTGTTAAGAGATCAGCAACTAGAGAATTGTTTTTAAATGCATAGGTCTTCACTATTAAAAATCAACATCAAGCTTCTTATTTTGAACTCTTTTTAAACGTAGAGAAAAGTTGCAAAAATTTTTCAGAGCAATCCCTTTTACCCTTCACCCTGCTTCCCTTAATGCAGTTAACTTACATACCTACGTAGTACAATTATCAAAAGCAGAATTAACACTGGTACAATACTGTTAACTAAACCACAGACCCTGCTTGAATTTCACCAATTTTCCCACTAATGTTTTAAGATTTGACCCAGGATCCCACATTGTGTTCAGTATGCATTTAGTTCTTATGTCTTAGTCTTCTCCAGTCTGTGACAGTTCCTCAACTTTTCCTTATCTTTTTCATGATCTTGCTATTTTTAAAAGGATACTAATAATTTATTTTGTTGAATTTTCCTCAGTTTACTTTTTGTGATGTTTTCTCGTGATTAGAATGAGGTTGTGCATTTTTTGCCAGTATATCTCTGAGACAATGTTGTGTCCTTTTCAGTGCATTTTGTCAGGACTTCATGATGTTGATATACCTTAATGTTGGTGATGTTAACCTTGATCACTTGGTTAAGGTAGTTATCTGTCAGGTTCCTCCACTATAAAGTTAGTAGTTTTTCTTTTGCAATTAATAAATATCTTTGGGGAGATATTTTAAGACAGTGCAAATACTGTTTCTCTTCAGATCCTCCCCTCACTTCCTCAGTTTTAATATCTGTCAGTGGATCTTGTTGGCAACAGTTAATTATTGTGGCGTTTCCCTAATGATTTTCCTGTTTCTCTCTTCTGTATTTATTAATTGAATTTCTCCTCCCTTAATTTAATTATTTATATCAATCTGTAATCACAGATATTTATTTTATTTTATGGTTGTAATGTGTGCTACAGTTACTTATTTTGTTGCCCAAATTATTACAGTTTTGGCCCTGTGCCCTTGTGACCAGCTCCCATCCTTTTTTGAGTACTTCCATGCTTTCTGGATTCTCAAGATTTTCCAGGCTCATTTTGAATTTTCCCAGCTTCAGCCTTGGAATCAACCACTTCAATAAGGAGCTGTAGCTCTTTTGATTGGAGAATGGTATTTAAAAACCAAAATTTGAGTGCTAGTTGTATTCATTGTCACTCTGTGTTATTGCTTCTAGGCCTCTCAGCAGATAGAGTTAGGAAATATATGTTTATATACTATCCCTTCCGTCCCACTCAATTCCTACACCTGTATGTGACTTTCCATATGTAGGTAATAAAACCATGTGTTCATACTGATATTTCTGATTCCAGTGCAACAATACAGGGTTCATTTCAGTCTTCTCCCTTTATTTGTAAACTTCTTTCTCTAAACAATGAGAAATATGGCTTTTGTATTCTAAATACATTGATTGTTCAATCCTATTATACCCATTAGTTTTAGAATTGCTAATCATTACCAGTGTGAGAAACAAATTTACTAAGTAGATTATAGCATTTATATTCAGGTTTTTTTGTCTTTAGCCTTATCCATTCAAAATATTATTTTCTAGTTACTTAGATTAGTTCCTTTCTTCCCCACACTCTGCAATAGGTTCCTTTGTGATAATAGTTAGACTCATTTGTTACTCTCTGCTTTTCATTTTTGGTATTCGTCACATCCTGGTTAGTTTTAATTACAGTCATCCCTCAGTATTCATGGGGGATTGGTTCCAGGGCCCTCCCATGGATACCAAAATCTGTGGATACTCAAGTCTGTTTTATAAAATGGTGTAATATTTGCATATAAGCTACACACATCCTCTGTATACTTTAAATCATCTCTAGATTACTTATAATACCTAATACTTTGTAAATAGTTGTTATACTGTATTGTTTAGGGAATAACGACCAAAAAAAAAAGTTGTCTGTACATGTTTGTTCAGTACAGACACAGCCATTCTTTCCCCCCGCCATCAGTATTTTCAATCCCTGTTTGGTTGAATCCACTGATGTAGAACCCATGGATACACAGAGGGCGAACTGTACTTATTTATTTTTTAGGTATGTAAAACATTACTGGGATTTAAGAGTCAGAGCTGTACAAAAGGTCTACTCAGAAAAGTACCAATTCCTACTAATTCCTACCACTGCATTCCTCTTCTTCCCTTCTTTCCACCCCTTGAATGTAAGACGGAAGCCACATGTCTACCTTATAATCAGAAGCGGTCACACCGGTACATTGTGGAAAGAGACTACACAAGGGAGTGAAAATTGAGAGGTGGACATCATTGGTGACCATCTTGAAGACTAGCTACCACACATGCTATACATTCTCTTTTGTATTTTGCTCTTATCATTGAGCAGTATGTCCTAGAAAGCATTTCATATCAGTCCTTAAAGACCTTCCTCATTCTTTTTTATAGATGATAGTACTTTAGGATATAGCCTATTATCTATTAAGTCACTCTCCTCTGTAGTGGCATTAATTTATTTCTAATATTTTGCAGCCACAAACAGTGGTTTTGCTGCTTTTTTTTGAGGACATAAAATATTTTTGTCACTTTTTAATAACAAAGTTTTATTGGTTTGATTTCATTAACAGACTTTTTATTAAGTTCCTTATATGTTCCTGGCACTGTGCTAGGCCTCACTTATACAGTGACGAGCAAAACCAACTTGACTATTACCTTTGAAGATCTTAGGAACATTTGAGGCAAAGAGTTTCCCTTAAACAACTGCAGAACTGAATTATGATAAAGGCTATGAACATGTATTGTGTTACAAAGGGTATTTAGTTCTGTGCTATGGATAATTATAGAAAAGGTGGAAAAGAGGGAGAGAAAATAAGGGGAAATGGGATACATACAGACGACTTAACTTCCACATTTGCTAAAATCTTCTAAGCCAGATGTTGAATTCTTTGATATTAGCTACTGGTAACCTTAATTTTCCCCTTCCCCCACAAAATAAAACTCCTTACAAAGCAAATCTTGTCAGACTTTATTATTAAAATCCTTTCATTCAAGCTTATTTTATAAATTCGTGTAATTCTGGCATTTCCACCTAACCTGGAATATTACTGGAGAATATGAAATGTTCATATTTACTACTGTATAAGATTTATCTTGGTGGAAATTAATTCTGTGAGACTCATTCTTATCAGGTCTTGAGGACCAAAAGAGATGTGTGAAAGCAATAAAGTGCTAAAAAATGAAATCTTGTGATCCAGTTAATGTTTCTAACATTTTGTGAGCCAGTTTTACAGATAGTATTATATACATAATAATGACAGTTTTTCTAAAATAAAATTCAGACATTTGTAGATATAGTTTTTTTCATAATTATTAGATGGCTAGGCAGAGTGATTTAAGCCTTCATTGTAATTCTATTAAATGTAATTTTAATTTTTTTATTAAAAGATATTTGACAAGGTGACATAAGAACATGCTCCAGAAGGATAAACACTGAAAAGTTGCCTCCCACTCTTGTTTTCCATTTTATTTCCTAATCTCTACCCTCTATAGGTAATTGTTAGTACTAGCTTCTTATGTATTTTTATAGACTTTCATTCTGTATGTATAAGCAAAAGTGAATGTGTGTGTGTGTGTTTCATTCACACAAACACCAAATACAGTGAAAATGCTATATAGTGAAAGTCTTTCATCTCTGTTCTTATGTGCCAATTTCCAGCCACCTAAGAAGTAAACATTGTTCATTGTTTTTAGTATAGTTTATGTTCTCCATTTCTGATAAACTTTAATTTCCAAGCGTAGAGAGAATGGCACCTTATAGAAAGGATTGTTGGAGGTAACATTATCCTTCCAAATTTTAAACAACTTATTTTACTAATATTGGAAATTTTATTTATTTCCAGTTACAGGAAGCAAAACAAATGGAAAAAGAAAGGCATCGGCAGCATCATCATCTGTTACAGTCTCCAGTAAGCCATCACGAGCCTGAATCACCTCAACTTAGATATTTGCCACCTCAGACTGTTGATCATATATCCCAAGAACACGAAGGGGACCTTGACCTCCATACAAATGATGTAGATAAAAGTCTTCAGGATGACACAGAGCCTGAAAATGGATCTGATATTTCCAGTGCAGAAAATGAACAGACTGAAGCTGATCAGGCAACTGCAGCTGAAAGTAATCTTCTTGAAAAGGGGGTTTGGGGTGTGTGTTAAGGGAAATGTGTAGGAATGAGAGTTTTGATGAAGAAATGTTGAAAGGATAATATGATTTAATAAGTGTGTCAGACACATTGTGGTAATTGTGGACTTTCCTCATTGTAGGTGGTAAAATTAATTTGACTCTAACCTACGAGATATCTATGAATGATACTTTGCATTTATTAGCATCTCATGAGCAGTATGATTTATAGATTTCCTTTGGAGCTCAGATATATTTCTAAAGAGGGTCATAAATGTCCGTTAAATGTTATATAGAAATTTCAGTTTTCTTAAGATTGTTTCATAGCAAACAAGTGACCTAGTAAGGTTTTCTGGAATATGACTGAAAATTTTAAAAAATCATTACCAGTTTTAAAAATATGATTATGGTAAAAAAAAAAAAGTACTGAAATTAAATATAAAAACAAAGTTTTTGAGTAACCAACTGATAGAAATTTTCATTTTTTAAAATCATGATGCATAGTAATCACTAAAATTGAGATGTTCTCTGATTTTTTAAGTGTATAAGAAAATGCTTATAAGATTATAAAAATTATATTTATTTTACAAATTTGTTTCTCTGTAAAAATAATCCCATGAAGTTATTTTTTTCCTAAATGTTATTTTCAGCTTTAGCTGTTCTGTGAAACTACCAGGGAGTTTGTGTTGTTCTCCCTTTGCCCTTCCTTAGCTTGATGTCATTTTTAAATGATGAGAATTCTGTTGCCTCTCCAGTGTGGTTGTCTAGAACTAGCATGTTAGGAGTCAGTTACAGTTCATCTGAAGTCTGTGTTTTTACTTCACTTTGAGGAAGGATTTCTGTAATATGTTTTCAGCTCTTGATTTTTTTTTGTTTTAAACCATGCCTTTTCCAAAACTTAGTAGTGGCATGAATACATGCCTTTTTACATTTTTCCCCCAGCTTTCTGAGAGGCATGCTTTTAAAAATAGTACTTTACTATTTGTTTTAAAAAGGATGACTTCGATAAGCTAAGCATTCATAGTACTGAAGCTAATAGTGAATCCATACCACTTAAATGATTTACATTTGTCTAGCCTGCCCTTGCCAAAATTTCCCCCACTTTCGCTGTGAGCTTATAATGGGCAGATTCAAAGGGCTAATCTCTAATAAAGCTGGGACTTTATTTATTTTTTTGTTTATATATTTATGCATTTAGCAGACCTTCATTGAGCATACTGTGTCTTAGGCACCATGCTAGGACTTGAGGTTAAAAAGATGATGGAGATACAGCCACTGCTTTCAGTGTGATCTTAGCATACCTGGAAGTCAAGTGAGCATAAATAAGGTATAATATGTGATAGGTGTCCTAAAAATGCCATGCACAAAGTAATTCTGCTGAGAAGAGTTAGGAAATTTCTTTGTAGAGAAAGTGGTGATATTTTAGTTGAATCTTGATAGATAGGGGTAGGAAATTTTCCAATCAAGGAAACAACAGGGACTAAGACCCAAGAAATGGAAGCATCTGCCGTGTGTGAGGTACCTTAGGGGCAGGAAATTTTCCAACCAAGGAAACAACATGGACTAAGACCCAAGGAATGGAAGCATCTGCCGTGTGTGAGGTACTGCTGTAGAAGCCTTGTAGAATATAGAGTTAGAAAGACATAGTTTCCTGTGGGATTGTGATGATTATTTTGGCTCCAAAGATGTTTTTCTCCCAATAGCTGATATAAATGAAAATTCTGCTTGACAGCCATTGGTTCAGAGTGCATTTTTGGAGCACACCTCTGTCACTTACCAGCTGCGTGACTTTGGACATAATAGTTAACTTCTCTAAGCACTTCCTACATGTAATAAATATTAGTCATTGTTATTCTGTTCTGTTTCTTTCAGATACTTATGTGAAAATTGACCCTTCACTAGTCATTTTGTACACTTTTAGATAGTGGTTATGTATATTAAGTTACTTTGAAACTCTAGTTTTCAGACTTGAGGTAATTTTAGCCAACTAGAGCATGGAAATAAAACACTTAAGAATGGCAGAAAAATTATCTTTCAAGACATTTATGTTTTTATTCACAGAAGACTCTAAATGCTATTTTTATTTGGATATTTTATAAAATAAGGTTGCTCATTTACATGCATATTTATCTGGTTTTCTCTTGTGGCATTCAGTATTTTTGGGATACTACAGACAGTAAATTAGTAAAAGTGAAATTATAGGGAGGACAGGCACCTGGAAGCCATTATTATAAGTAGTGGTCCTTTTTTTGTCCTTTTTTCCTTTTTTTCTTTTTTTTTTTTTTTTGGATACAGAGTCTTGCTCTGTCACCCTGACTAGAGTGCAATTACACAATCATGGGTCATTGCCTGCCTCCCAGGCGCAAGCGATCCTTCCATCTTAGCCTCCCAAGTAACTAAGACTATAGGCAGGTGTCACCATACCCAGCTAATATTTAAATTTTTTGTAGCAACTGGGTCTCACTGTGTTGCCCAGGCTGGTCTTGAACTCCTGGGCTCAAGTGATCCTCCCACCCAGCTTCCCAAAGTGCTGGGATTACAGGTGTGACCCCCCCTGTGCTCAGCTGTAGTGGTCCTTTATAGTAGTGGGAAGGTTCAAGGAGTTGAAACTGCAGCACCATCAGCTAATATGCTGTCTGATGCCCTTTGGTGTAGAACGGTAGCTCAAGACAGCGTTTTGAATCCCAGGGCATTCTAAAGTGATAGTTGAGCTGCTTTGACATATTTTCAACATTTTAAAAAGCCCAGTGGAATTCCTGTTTTTCTCTGCAATAGACTATGCAAGCTATCCAGAACATCAGATTTCATCAGTTTCTCTTAGGCTATTCAGAAGTTCGATTGGCAGTTATCTGTTGTTGGTGATTTTGGTTTTTTTTGTTTTTTTTGTTTTTTACATTAAATTGGACAATGAATTCTTTTTTAGCTTCTTAAATTTAGTTTTACATTAGATATGTAGATTCTGTTGGTGAAAAAATAGGAAGGGCCAGAAAGTACTGGGGAAGGCCCAGATGCTTCTTCAGGGACCTCACCATAGACTACAATGTTGATCTTACTATTGATGAGCCTAAGTAATAGAAACAAGCTTTAATTACTTTTTTTTTTTTTTTTTGAGACGTCGTCTTGCTCTGTCACCCAGGCTGGAGTGTGGTGGTGCAGTCTCAGCTCATTGCAACCTCTACCTCCCGAGTTCAAGCAGTTCTCCTGCCTCAGCCTCCCGAGTAGCTGGGATTACAGGCGTGTGCCACCACGCCTGGCTAATTTTTGTATTTTTAGTAGAGATGGGGTTTCACCATGTTGGCCAGGCTGGTCTCCAACTCCCCACCTCAGGTGATCCACCCACCTTGGCCTCCCAAGTTGCTGAAATTACAGGCATGAGCCACTGCACCCAGCCTAATTACATTCAGTATATTTGATAAGGGATAGTGTAATGTGTGTACTAAGTATAAGTAAGCATCTGTAGGACATGTTAGAAATGTTTCATTTAAAATAGTTTTTGAAGTTTTGGTTCTTAAAGGACTAATCTAGAAAATTCAGTTAAGTGTAATAATGTAATAGCTTGTCAAAGGAATCATTATTGAAATTGACTTGAATTTGGAAAATATTTAAGTTTTGGTATACATTTTGAAGGTTTAGCATATAATTGCTTCTAATTTCATGTTATCTATTTGATTTTTTTTCTTTTATTCCTCATGGTTTAGGAGTTTTTTCATCGTAAATGTTTAGTAAAAAGCTTCCAAAAAGTTAAAATAATGTTCTGTTGAATTTTTCTTCTTTTAAAGCATTATCTAAAAATGAAATGTTATATGACGGAGAAAACCATGATTGTGAGGAAAAGCCACAAGACATTGTACAGAACATTGTAGAAGAAATGGTGAACATTGTTGTTGGAGGTAGTATACTTCATTCAAAATTATGTTACTCTGTCTGTGGGATTTCATCTGACTGTGGCGACTTTGTAATGTCTGGAATAGAAAGGGCAAAATTAAAACGTTTGGAGCCAACCAATGGAAAGTTACAAATTCCACATTTAGGATTTTGGCCTTGATTCTAGAACAAATGGGTTAATATGGAAGATTTTAGCACTGAGAAATGAAATGACCAGAACTATACTTTAAGAAGCTAAGTCTGGAAATAGGAATTCCCAGTAGGATACCAGCACAGTATTCAAAGCCTGAATAGGACAGAAACCGTCTAAATGGAGACAAAAATATGGATAAGTGATATAATGTATATTGAATCAAGAAGACTTTGTAACTGATTAAGTAGGTAAGGAAAAGAAAAGAAAGTGTGTCGGAGGCCCTCAAGATTACCCCAAGGTTTGGTGATTTCACTGGAAGCCGTCACAGGACCCAGCATATAGTTGTACTCACTGCATGATTTATTAGTGAAAAAGTACAAAGCAGAATCATCAGTAGGAAGAGGTATATGGGGTGAAGCCTGGAGAAAATCAGGTACATGCTCCAAATGTCTTCTCTCAGTGAAGTCATATAGATTCTCTTAATTCAACTTGTGAAGTGTTGTCTACCAGGGAAGCTCATTAGAGACTCAGGGCCCAAGGTTTTTATTGGGGGCTGTTATGTAGGCACCTAGCATGTACGAAAATTCCAGAATACCAGAAGGAAGGTTGGTGTTCAGCATAAATTACACTCTTTGTACAGTTTAGACACAGTGAGTCACTTTTATCAGTTCTGGGAATAGTGGGATCCCTCCCAAAATATAAGTTCCCAGGTGCCAGCCAAAGGCCAGTCTTGCAAGTAGGCCTTTCTAAGGATAGGCAGTCTCTGGCCTGCTATGTTACCTCTTTCCTGCACAGGTAGTGTTTCAGTTTTTGAGCCTAAATGGATAGGTGGATGGTGGTGCTATTGGTAGAGTTGAATCATCTTGGAAGATAAGTCACTTGGGAAAAAAGGCACTTATTTACTTTCGGTATACTGAATTTGACCTTCAAGTTGGCCATCCGTGTGGAAATGATTATGAAATACGTAATGGAAAATAAAACTCTGGCTCAAGAGTTGCCAAGGCAGGTGCTATAGATGGGAGTCATTCTGTTAAAATTAATAGTGAAGCCATGAGATTACCAAGTGGGAAATGGTAGAGACTGAAGAACAGACCATGATTTGAAGAGTATGAATTTAAAATATATATTAAAAAAATAAAAAATAGAGAAGAAAAAATAGCAGTACATGCCCGTGCATTCTTTAAACATATAATAGTATAGTTAAGGAGTTGGCACATTATGGCCTGTGGGCCAGATTCAACCCGCTACCTATTTTTGTATGTAAAATAATACTGTGACACAGCCATGCTTATTTGTTTTTATACTGCCTACAGAGGTCTCCTGTTGTACTTCATAGGTAAAGTTGAATAGTTCCAGTAGAGATTGTACGACCTCTAAAGCCTAAAATGTTTATCATCTGACCCTTTATAAAAAAAATTCACCAGCACCTAACAATACAGAGTCTGAAGTGAAAGTTTTCATTTTTCTGCAACTTTTTACTTAGGAAAAACATCAAACCTAGAGAAAAGTTCGAAAAAAGGAACAGTGAACACCTGTGTGTCCTTTATCTGGATTCACTAATGGTTAACGATTTTGCTGTGTTTACTTTATGTATCTTTAAATACCATGCACATAATGTATGTGTCTTTGCTGAACCATTTGAAAATCGGTTGTATACATCATGACATTTCACCTATAAATACCTCACAGCATATATCTTCTCCAATAAGAGCATTCTCATACAATAAGCACAATTCCATTTTCATACCTAGGGAAATTAACACGATTTCAAGAATATCTAATATACATATATTTTTCAGTGTTCCCAGTTTTCCCAAAATGTGTCTTATATCCTTTTTTTTCTTTTCTAAATCCAGAACTCAACCTGGGTACACTTGTATTTGCTTATCTGTCTCTTTGGTTTAGAACAAGTCCTCTTGATTTTTCCCCCCAACTTTCATGACATTTGTTTTTTTGAAGAATCTTTTGCCTTGTAGAATATTTCAAATTTTGGATTTATTGGATGGTTTCTTTACCATCCTATATGAGGAGATTGAGATTGTCATCTACATGATTAGTTTAGATTAAACATATTTGGCAAAAATACTGCATGGTGATATTAGTACTTAATATTACATCATATAAATTGGTACATAATGACAGGTTACCCCCGTTGGTGGTAGGGTTGGATCATTTGGTTAAGATGGTGATTATCAGCTCTCTGTAAAGGAACATTTTTCACTTTGTGATTAATAGCTAATCTGAGGTGATACTTTGATACTTGGAGATGATATGAAAATTTATTCACCCAGTGTTTTGTTTTGTTTTGTTTTCCCCCCAAGATAAGGTCTTGCTCTGTCACCCAGGCTGGGGTATAGTGGTACAGTCTTGGCTTACTGCACCCTCGATCTCTTGGGCTCAAGCAGTCCTCCTGCCTTAGTCTCCTGAGTATCTGAGTCTACAGTTACACACCACCACGCCCGGCTAGTTTTTGTATTTTTTTTGTAGAGATGGGGTCTTGCTCGTGTTGTCCAGGCTGGGCTTGAACTGGCCTCAAGTGATCCTCCCACCTCAGCCTCCCTAATTGCTGGGATTACAGATGTGAACCACACACCTGGCCCACTCAATGGTTTTAGCACCCATTGATGATCCTTGCCTTACTCAGATATTGGGTTGCCATATAGCAATTTTCTAATTCTTAACATTCATTGACATTTTTCTATAGAGAAGAGCTCTCCCACCCTGCCCCACCCCCCCTTTAAAAAATAATACCATGGGCTTAATGAATTCTTTTATTATTTGATGTGTTATAATCCTGTATCATCATTATTTTTATTTTTTTGTCTGCCAGTAGGAATCCCTTCAAGCTAACACCCACGTTCTTTTGATGTGATTCTGTTAGTCTTTGAGCTTTTCCTTTATGTTTCGAACAGAAAGATGTTCCAGGTTCACCTTCAACTTCCCTTTTCCTCAGCCCTGGAATCAGCTAGTTCTCCGAAGAGTCTTTGTCCTTTTTAGTGGGCAGTTGTTCTTAGAAACCGAGAATTGGTTACAAGATGCTCTTGTTGCTAGCTGCTGAGATGTCCTTACTTGCAGGCCCTTCCAGTGGATAGAGAGGGAAACATACAATTAGTCTTAAGTTCCTATTTGTAGTTCTACTTCACGTCCAATACCACAAGGTTGCTCCTCATCTTTCTGTACTTTCTATTTGTATCTTCCGTTTCCTACATTGAAAACCCAGATTCCCAACAAGATGCCATTACTAACAGCAAACCTATAAAGTTCAAGATTTCTCTGTAATTATATGTATCCTTAAATATATCCTACTAAAGATGAGTGAGAGTACTGTTTTGAAAAAGTTACTTGTATTATTTTATTGGTTCGTTTTTTTAAATATGAAGAATATTTACATGATTCAAAGTCAAAATTACATAAAATGCTTACTTGGAGAACTCCATCAGCTCCTTCCTTCTCTGATCCTCCTTCTATAGGTAATCAGTTTCACTAGCTTTTAGTTTATCTCTGGGGGTTAGGGGGTTGTGCGTACATGTCTGCTTGTACATAAGAGATGTAAGCAAAGGCATTTTTTATTTCCCTTTCTCACATTTTTTGTTAGAGTACCGCATGTATGTGTGTGTTGCATTTTTTCACCTAACATATTAGAAATTATTCTATTTCAGTTGATAGAGATTTTCTTCTTTTCTGTCATGGTTTTCTGCATAATACTACCTTATGCAGATATATCATAGTTTATTCAGCCAGCCCCCTGTTGTACTTACGTTGTTTCCAGTGTTTTGCTGTTACAAATAATGCTGCAGTGAATAACTTTGTACATCTGTATTGTTTCATATTTATGGAAGTTTATTTTGAGGGCAAATTCCTAGAAATGAGATTATTGGGTCAAGTGGTAAATGAATATGAATATCTGTTAGCTATTGCTAAATTCCTCTTTATAGGTGTTGTGCCATTTCGCACTCTTACCATTAATGTATGAGAGTGCCTTTCTCTCCACAGCTGGTAGTACTAAAAGATTTTGAGTTTTTACCAACCTGATAGGTGAGAAATGTATCTCAGTTTGGTTTTAATGTGCATTTCTCTGACTATGAGTGAAATTAAACATCTTTTCATATCTGTAGGATCATTAGTATATCTTTTAGCGAGTCGTTTATTCATGTCTTCTGTTCATTTTTCCATCAGATTTTTATCCTTTTCCCCTTAAGAATGCTTTATGTATTAGGATTCTGTGATATATTTTACAGATACTTTCTCTCAGTTTATTATTCGCCCAAGTCTTTTGATCTTATTATGGTGTGTTTTGCTGTACATAATTTTTTAAATAATTTTTTTCACACGTCTGCATATATATTACATATGTTTAAGATAAATGGGAATATATTGTACTTACAGTTTGATAATCTGCCTTTTTCACATATTAAACTATATCCATTCACATCCATTTGAATTTCATTATATCACTGGGCCATAATTTATTTAAATAATCTCCTGTTAATACTAGCATTTAGATTATTTCCAGGTTTTTGCTTTTTATAAACATTGGTGTGATATACATTCTTACTATAGACATCTTTTTGCACTTATCTTTTGGATAAATTATAAAGAAGGAATAGCTTGATCAAGGTGTATGAATATTAAAAAATTTGTATACAGTGCTATAATGTCACTGTAATGATGGTATTTACTGTATTGTTTTAATTTGCATTTGGCTATTTCCAGGGTCAAAATATAGGCAATTATTTTTATAGGTCAAACATTGGCCATTTTGTATATTCCAACTAAATATCATTGGACTACTTATCTTTTTTTGAATTACTATTCTTGTCTTTTGCCTATTTTTTCCTTTTCTTTCTTTTGTTCTTATTTTCAGGAGTTCTTCATACTAAGAAATTATTCCTTGTTCAGTGTATTGTAAATATTTTTTCTACTCAGTCTTTGTTTTGTTTGAACCTTTGCTTATATTATTTTCTTTTTCTTTCTTTCTTTCTTTTTTTTTTTTTTTTTTTGAGATGAAGTCTTGCTCTATCGTCCAGGCTGGAGTGCAGCGGCAAGATCTCGGCTCACTGCAACCTCTGCCTATCGGGTTCAAGCAGTTCTTCTTCAGCCTCCCGAGTAGCTGGGATTACAGGTGCACACCACCATGCCTGGCTAATTTTTGTATTTTTTTAGTAGAGACGGGGTTTTACCATGTTGGCCAGGCTGGTCTTGAACTACTGACTTTGTGATCCACCCGCCTTGGCCTCCCAAAGTGCTGGGATTACAGGCATGAGCCACCGCGCCTGGCCTATATTTTTATTTCCGAGCACATACTTGACCACAAAAAGAAATTTTAAAGATTATCTTTTTATTTGTGGTTTCTGTTTTTGTCTTGCTGAAAATGGATTTTACCACCCTAAGATTATAAAATACACTAAGATACCTTTTTCTAATATTTTGTTTTTATTTTTTGACTTTAGCTCTTTAATTCATCTCAGATTTATTCTTCTGTGTGGTGTGAAATTGTATAGCTAATTATAACCTATAGAAATAATCCTTTCTCAATTAATTTGAAATGAAAACTTTATCCTAAATGGTTCTGTTTTTTGAGTTTTCTGTACAGTTGTAATGAGCTATTTGTCTATTCCTAACCAGTGTTGAATTATGTAAAATATTTTGGCTTTATAGTACATTTTGATTTTCATAGTGCAAGGCCTCCCTCTTCAATTTTTTTTAGTTTTTAATTTTTGTATTCTATAGTATCAATTTTTTAAATATCTATTAAATGTATTTTGTTAGGTGAACTTTAGAACCACTTTATTAAGTTCAAAAATTAAAGCTTACTTAGTAATTGAAATTGTAATGTGCTTATAAATTAACTTGGGAAGATAATATCTTCTTTGCAACAGTATCGAGTCTTCTCCTCCAGAAACATAAAAAGTTCATTTAGTCAAGTCTTTTACGTCATTCAGGAAAGTTTTATTGTTTTCTTCCATTGGCTCATGCACATTTTTTGTTAAATTATTTCTATATTTTTGGTTTAGTTTTGATAATATTTTGGTTGAGTCCTTTCTTCTCTATTCCCTAATTTGATTGGAATATAGAAAAATTCTTGTTTTTCCATATTTATCTCCTATTTGGTCACCTTCTGAACTCATATTATTTCTAAAAGTTTTTCATTTGGCTATTTTTTCTAAGTGAATAATGATATTTTTATCTTTGTCTCTTCCTTTACAGCATTTATACCTTATTTTTGTTTGTTTCTTTTTGTTACATTACATTGGCTAGAAGCTCCAGAAAATGTTGAATAGTGTTAATGATGGCAAGGATATTCATTTTTTTTAACATTATTGCTATATTTCACCATTAAATTTGATGATTGCTTTTGTTTTTGGAGGATACTCTTTATCAAATTAAGTTTTCTTGTTTGATTAAAAGATACTTTTATCTTTTGTATATACGTGACTGTGTGTGCATGGGTATGAATTTTACTTTTGTTTTTTAAATCAGGAGTAGCAGTTGTTTTTTTATGACTTTTCATCATTTTAGAAAGTTTTTTTGTTGTTATTGTTAATTCTTCTTCATCCTTTCTGTTCTTTTCCACATCTCACACTATACAGATGTTGAATATTCTAGATCATGTCCTTGATTGCTATTGCAGTCTTCTCTAATTTCCATCATTTTGTCTTAGGGTTTTACATTCAACGAGAATGTTACAAGGGTTTTTCCATTTTGCAAATATTTTTTAGTAATATCCATTCTACTGCTTTTTCCAATGTAGTTTTTGTTTCAGTAATGTTTTTGTCCCCAAGAACCCCATTTTTCTCTGAGCTTTTTTTTTTTTATAGCACTTTGCTCTTGTGTATTATTGCAACATTCCTTCGCTTATCACTGACTATACTAACTGGAACTATCCCAGCTGTGAAATCTAATTCTCCATTTGCTCAGATTGCTGTCTTTTGTCTTCACTTTTGAGCTGTAAACTTTATGTTTTTGCCTATTTGTAGAAACAGAGACTAGATTTGATCAATCTACTCTCAGTAATTGTGTATATGTTTTTTCTATTTCTTGTGAGGCCTTCCTTTCCAAAATTCATGAGGTGACTGTGGTCCAAAGGCAGACCTCATTTCTAAGCTGAGATCAAAGAAGCAGGTACCTCCCTTGAGCAGGGTATGGCTCTAGTGGCCCTTGGGCTGTGTAGCCCCTTATCATTCACCATGTTGTCAACACAAACCAAAGTCAAGTGAAGCTTGGGATGAATGCTGTACACTTTTTATATATTCTACACTGAGGAAGATCTTCACACTTGTTGATTTGTTCTCACTCTCCCAACCCTTGCCAGGGAATCTTAAGCTGGCATCATTCAGTAATGGCTTTAATTGGAAATAATTAAGTAGAAACAGAGTAGGAGCCTAGAACCTTAGTTGGTTTTCCTTCTGTGTTTATTGCAGCATTCCCAGTTAGCTGAGATACTGCTCTCTCCTTTCCTGGCCTACTTGTTATGTTAGGAGACCTACTAAACAAATAATCTACTTTAATTAGCAGGCAGTGATCAAATACAGTCTAGATGATCATGGCTGTGGTCAGCTCTATTGATAGACATTGGCATGGTTCCCCAAGCTCTTTGATTTGCATCTTCCCTCTTACCTCATAGCACCTTGCCATTCTAGGCTTTGAAGTCTTTTAGAACCCAAGTGGTAAAACAATCATATCTCTCAGGTTGGCCTATTCTTTGCATGTGTTCAGTCATAAGCAATAAATTAAATAGGTTTTCCTTTGATTTCAACCTACTTTCTAGGAATTCCTCAAAGTTTATGATCCAGTGATATGCGCCTTAGTTTATCAGCATCATTAAAAGTACATCTCTTGTTTATTTTTTTTTGTAATTTCAGTGGGATTTGTCAAAGGAGAAAGTAAATTGGTAGGCTCAATTCACCACCTTGAAAGTAGAAGTTTGCATCTATGTTTAAAGGATAATTAGAGGAAAAAACATGAGACAGTTAATAATACTAACTGTATTAAGTGCTTCCTGTATATCCCAAATGATTTTATGTGCTTGTATTTATTCATTTACTCTTCCCTCAAACACTGGGATGTTTAGGTACTATTACTATCCCCTCTTTACAAATGAGAAAACTGAAATAATGAGTGATTATTCCTTTTGAAGAAGTGATAAAGTGAAGATTTCAAGCCACGGGGGTGTGGCTTCAAAGTCTAAAAAGAAAATCAGGAAATGTTTTCAGTTTCTTTGAGAAATTTCTTGAGATGGAAAGGAGGAAAGTAATATCAAAGAATATTGAGTATTCATTTGAGAGGTTTAATAAAAAGAGGGAAGAAAATGAACACGAGCTGAGGTGTAGCAAGAGGTGAAGGAAGATTTTGTGTGTGTGTGAGAAAATATTTGAATGTTTATTGGATAATGGGGAAGATCCAGTTGTGTGCACAAAATTGAAAAAGGAATGTTAAAATACTTAGTGGAGGAAGATACTGTTGAAGGCAGGAAGAGATGTATTTTTGTGGTGCTGCAAGAGACAGGGAGCCTATGTTAAATTACCTGATTTTTAGCTAAGTAGTAGGTGGAAGTCATTTGTTAAGGGGAGGTGGGGAGAGAATCATAGGAAGAGATGTAATTGGGTGCAGAGAGAAAACGTTTTGGAATAAGTACTCTGGGGAATGAGATAGGAACTCAGTTTCTAATAATCATTGTTAGTTTTTTTCTGAGTCTTTCCACAATCTTTACATATGTAAATTCTTTTTTTAAAAAAAATTTTTTGTAGCAATGGTGTCTCACTATGTTGCCCAGGCTGGTCTTGAGCTCCTGACCTCAAGTGATCCTCCCACCTTGGCCTGCCAGAGTGCTGGAATTACAGGCATGAGCCACCGTGCCTGGCCTATGCATTTTCTACATATGTAATATATAAAAGCTATAGTGGTATTTAGCACATCAAACATTAGCATATTAAAGCTCCAAAAGTCCTCTTAAGAAAGCATCTGTTTTGTGTAACAGTTTTCATAATGTATTTTATTACTGAATATATTTTTCATGTTATACTTATTAATGCAAAACTTGCTTCAGAATTATCCAGTTTTTTTAACCTCTCAGGTTCAAGTGATTCTCCTGCCTCAGCCTCCCAAGTAGCTGGGATTATAGGCACCCGCCACCGTGCCCAGCTTATTTTTGTATTTTTAGTAGAGACGAGGTTTCACCATGTTGGCCAGGCTAGTCTCGAACTCCTGACCTCGTGATCCACCCGCCTCGGCCTCCCAAAGTGCTGGGATTACAGGTGTGAGCCACCGCACCCAGCCTATCCAGTTTAATCTATTCCAGGGTGTTCTAATTTGGAGAGGAGAAAGCAACTTCTGGGTAGGGGAACCAGAAGCTGCTACTCCTTCATATTACTCAAGTCACTCAAAAGTTGGAGACATGTTATCAATTAGTAACAAAATTAGTAATAACTACCACTTACTGAGTACCAGTTTTATTCTTTATGTCTTGTATGACGTGTTTTGGTGGTTCCTCATAGACCTCATTATTTCTGTTACTTATGAAGAAACCCAGGCAAAGAAATATGAAATAATTTACCCCATTAACTGGTGAAGACATGATTGAAACACAGGTCTTTAATATTTCAGAATCTATGTTCCTTATAGTACAGCATGTGTCTCTCGTACTATCTTATAGTTTTCTTTCAATTGGTAGCATGGAAGAGTTTCATTATACCTAGATTAGTTCTGGAACTTGATATTATTTTCATTATCTCTGTTTGTTCTACCAGAAGTCACTTGTTTCTGTTTATATTAATTACAAGTATGATTACTCAAAGTGACCTAGTGAAAAATTTTCAGTGGTGTAGGTCATTATTTCCCTGGCTGTGTTCCAAAGAACATAAATTGTTAGAGATATTCATAGGAATTCTAAAAACGGGAAGGGGGCTTATGGTACAATAAATTTTGGAAACACAACATACTGTATATCCTTGGAGAGTTTTGTACATATTAGCAACTTAAAGGCTACAATAAAGAAACCTATTTCCCAGCATTTCCTGAACTAATTTGACAATGAGGTATTTTTTCGAGGAATTTGTCTTCACATCTCAAGTCATTAGCATTCATCAAAACCCAGTTCAGTAAATGCTAATAGAGACTAAAAGTAAGCTTCTGTTTTGGCACATCCTGGTTAGCCTTTCATCAGCTAAGTGTGTTTCATTGCCAGAGCAACTTAAGGATTGTATTTGAAAGTATGCCAGATGCATACTTATTTAGTAGTAAGTATGCTAACCTTTAAATGGTGCCAATACATATTTTACTTCACATTGCTTTCCTGCCACTGTTTCATTTTAAATACTCTATGCTTTTTAAATACACTTCGGTTAAGTCAGATATATTTGCATGGTTTTTATTCTTATCATTTTAGATATGGAAGAAGGGACTACTATAAATGCAAGTGCAGATGGCAACATTGGAACTATAGAGGATGGTAGTGACAGTGAAAATATTCAAGCAAATGGAATTCCAGGAACACCAATTTCTGTTGCATATACGCCATCCTTACCTGATGATAGATTGTCAGTCTCTTCCAATGATACTCAGGTATAAATGGAGGGATGGGGAGGGGGAGAAATCCTGTTAATCTTACAAATTTATAGGCTACCACCACCTTGTCATGAGTATTTTCAGCTGATGATGCTGCCTGATTTTTATTTAGTTTGGGGAAATAAGAAACTTGGGGGTTTTTTTCCTTCATTTATATAAATTACAGTGATTTTTTTCCCCTTCATATTTTGATAGTTACATTTCCAACTTTAAGGTGTGTCTCATCTATGTTTACATCTTCTCCACACCCATCTACCAATTGAATTAACATTTAATAAGAACATTCTTATTACATATTCACAAGATAATTCTGGTATGGGCTGAATATTTCTAATCTGAAATTCAAAATGCTCCAAATCCAAAACTTTTTGAGTGCCAAGATGACGCTCAAAGGTCATACACAAAGGAAATGCTCATTGGAGAATTCCACATTTTGGATTTTGGGATTAGGATGCTCATTCGGTATAATGCAGACAGTCCAAAATCCAAAAAAATCTGAAACCCAAAACACTTCTGGTCCCAAGCATTTCAGGTAACTCAACCTGTGTTGTAGGGTGAGAAAACTTTTAGAAATTTAGGGAGCTTCACCTTAACCTTTGTTCAGGGCTGCAAAGAAATCAGTACCATGGTAATGACAGGTTCTTTTCCTCCTTCCTACCCTATATTTTGTGTGTAAAAGATCTGCCTTTTTAGGTAAAGGAGTCCTCCACTAAGTGTCCCATATTTAGGAGTACATTTTTTTTGGCTTGGTTGACCTTCAGTTTATATTTGCCCAGAGTGAGACAAAAAATAAAATAGGATAAAAGCATAAAATAAAATAGTCAGTGACAGGTCGTAGGGAGTATAATTTAGGTCTTTGGATAGGATCTTGTCAGGCGTGATATATCAGTTTTTTGTCAGTAATATTATGAGCTGGGTAAATTTTAAGAGTTTATTTGGTTTATTAATAAGGAATATTTTTAAAGTGCATTTTTAAAGGTATTTATTGTTGGGTGTGGTCCGTGGAGTATAAAAGAAAAACAACGTGGCAGATTCCCTCATCTGGTTCCCCTTCCAACAGTGGGGGAATCTCCACCTGTTAGTGAATTGAATGAAATACAGTAGAAGGCTGAAGTGATTTTACACTGGCAAATATCTCTAAAATTTTCATGGTATGTTAACTTGTTTAGGAATCTGGAAATTCTTCAGGACCTTCACCTGGTGCTAAGTTTTCCCACATTTTACAAAAGGATGCCTTTCTAGTATTCAGGTCATTGTGTAAACTGTCAATGAAACCACTGTCAGATGGACCACCAGATCCAAAGTAAGTTATTAACTGTTTTGCCTGACAAATAGAGGTTTTTAGGCTTGAAACTTACTGTTAAGGTAATGTTTGGATTTTCTTTTGTTCTTTTTGTCCTATAGAACCATAAAAAAAAAAAATGGGTGGAGGGGAGGTATTTTACGTTTAAGAAAAAAGTATTGAAAAACAATTCAAAACTGCTGGAGTAGATAACTTACACTATTTCCTAAAGGGTATGTGACTTACACTATTTTCTAAAAACAAAAAGTTTCAGCATTGCTGGAATAGATAACTTATGCTATTTCCTAAAGGGTATGACAGCATTCTAGAATAGTGTCTGGTGCATAGGAGGGGCTCAATAAGTATTACCAAATGAATGAATTAATGAATTCTTATTTCCATATAAGTAACTTTGGAGCTAATGTAACCCTGTATCCCAGCCCTAGGTTTCTAAAAACTGCCAGTCAAAAGGTACTAAAACCTAAAAGAAATCTTAAAAGTTGTAATGAAAGATAATGCATATTCATTAAGGTCTGACAAAATGCCCTAGGATGATATCTTTGTCTATTGGGATCAGGAAGAACTTTGAGTTAGGAGCCACTTGTCTAATTTTCATGAAATATATTAGATTAAACCCTAGGAAAGTGCCATTTTTGTAAGTCATAAATGGTCAAGTATCTCTCATGATTCAAATGTAACTAATTACTCTTGAGACTGAGTTTGGAAGTTATATGAGTCGCCCAGTTCTCTAATATTGCAGCATGATGTATTGCAATATGACGATTTTAGAACTTTCTGGAGAAAGAAACCTTGGAGCAGACCATAACTTTAAGAAAGGGATATTGAAATAGAGATGTAAGGAAACAGTACTTCAATTTAAAAAAATTCTATAGAGTGTTTCAGTTTCTGAGTGCCAACTGAGCAGACTAGAGACAGTTGCTGTGAAAACTTCATACATATATGGAAACTACATTTGTTATATTTGTTTAATTTTGTCAGATTGTACCAGTTCAGGGAGAAACATCCTTTAGACCCAGAAGCCTAAAATCATAAAATCTTTTTAGACCCAAACCCTAAGTCAGAAATCAACATTCAAAAATCTCATTAAAAAATCGACAGTTTTGAATTTTAAAAAGTCTCATTCAAAAATCACCAGTTTTAGCATCTCATTCTGAATCAATGAAGACCTACTTTGAGAAAGAGATAAGAATTTGGTATTATTGCTGAAGGGCATTTTTGCCATGCTTTAAAAATGTTATTGACCATTAAAGCCTCAGATGCTTTTTTCCAAATCAAATGTAAAAATTGTGATTTGAAAGAATGCTAGAAACAGAAAAGAAGAAATTCTTTAAAATGCTGAGAATGAAAAGGACACAAAGGAAAATAATATGAATTTTGAGGAGTATGTTCATTTATTCCTGAAAAAAAGAGTGATCTGGTTTTGAAAAGATGCTATCTTTAATGTTACAAAGGATTTTTATGAGGAATGATGTAAATTAACAAGCCTTATACTTAGTGGGTTTAAACCAAATATTAGGAAATTTTGTTTGAAGACCTTCTTGACTTGACTGTCAGGGTCATTAAACAATGGAATTGAATACTGAATACACCCTTAGAAGCTATTCTTTTTCCAAAAGAATATGTAGTTTTCTGTCTTTAATGATTTTTTTTTTTTTTTTTTTTTTTGCCAAAAGTCAAGCTTTTGTAGTTACATAATTTTCTTTTTTTTGTCTTTGCTTCCTCTTATATTTTCTGGTCTTGCTAAAATGATGATCCAGGAAATGTTCTTGAAGCCTGAATCATAATTTGAAACTACCCCATGAAAAACTGCAGACCTGAAATTTCCAGCCTCTTTTGCCTATCAAAAGTATAACTTATTGTGTCATAAGACAGTTGTCTAATCATTTCTTCATTCATTATTGCCTTGTACACAGTAGGTATTTAATAAATGGATGAATACAAGAATAAGTCCATTAATTTTTTTTAGCATGTACAGTGTACAAGATATTTTGTTAAATGTTGGGAATACAAATATAAAACATACTTAGAACAAACACTCATTGTTTTAGAATGGTAAGCTGCAGGATTTAATTACAATAGGAATTGAGCATAATAGGTGATAAATGTGAGCTAGAATAGGAAGTAGTGTGTAAGACTTGGAAGACTAGAACAGGAGGGGAGGTGGTGGGTTAATTTGTAGTTCCCTGTAGCTATTTGAAGTCTTAGTTCTCGCTGTCTCTACTTGATTTATCTAAGCATTTTTTTTGGTAATTATCTATTTGCTGCATATATTCTTAGATTCAAAGGAAGACTCAGCACAATGGCCATCTTAGAAACATGACTGTGTAATAATGAGCCATAATATTATTGGCTCCAGTTTTATTTCAGAGAAAGTAGTATTTTTTTGTGATACCCATTTACGTAAAATTAACAATTCCTTATTAGATTTACGTAGCTTCTTGAATTACTTGACACTTATAACCATAAAATTTTTCAGGTGGAAATCAAGGGCAATTAAGTTTACTATATAGTGTAAATGTGACTGAAAGCAGCATTTGGGCTACTTTTTTTTTTTTTTTTTTCCAAAAAAAAAAAAAAAACCAACTGCTAGAGCATTTTGGTGTGTTCTGCATTTGAAATGTTGCCTGGGTTCAATGTCCTTGGTCTGTTGGGCTTAAGAGATCAGTTTCAATGGGAGGAAAATTGTGTTTGCAAAATCAAATAATTAAAACACTAGATAGTGATCAGAAGCATGCCATAGTATATTGATTGGGAAAAAATTTAAAAATTTTAAGCCAAAAACTACTTTTTCAGCTTTTCATTACAAAATTATTTAGAATAAGTTGCTAAGCTATTTAAGTTTGTATTTTTATTTTATTTTATTTTATTATTTTTTGGACACGGAGTCTCACTCTGTCACCCAGGCTGGAGTGCAGTGGTGCGATCTCAGCTCACTGCAACCTCCACCTCCCAGGTTCAAGTGATTCTCCTGCCTCAGCCTCCCGAGTAGCTGGGGTTACAGGTGCCCACCACCACACTCGGGTAATTTTGTATTTTTAGTACAGACAGGGTTTCACCATGTTGGCCAGGCTGGTCTCAAATTCCTGACCTCAAGTGATCGACCTGCCTCAGCCTCTCAAAGTGCTGGGATTACAGGCATGAGCCACCACGCCTGGCCTTAAAGTTTTTAATTGTTCTGAATACCTCTATATTTATTTCAAAAGAAAAAAAAATCTTTAAATGGTTACTGAAAAAGTAAGCTTGAATTAGTGCTGTCACTTGTTAATGCAACCAAAACTTTTTTATTATTGTTTAGGATTTTTGAGTAGCATAACCAGATAAAAGTCCATTGGAACTGTTGTGTATTAATACTAAATATGGCATTTAATCTGACAAGTTGATGATGATTTGTAAGAAGTATGGTTGTGAAAGAAAGGAACACAGCATATATCTTCACATTATTTTTTTCTTTTCCAGTGAAACAATACGTTGATGTTAAATATTTGTGAATTTTTTTTTTCTTTTTAAAAAGTTTGTGGGCCAGGCGCAGTGGCTCATGCCTGTAATCCCAGCACTTTGGGAGGCCGAGGTGGGTGGATCACGAGGTCAGGAGATCAAGACCATCTTGACTAACACCGTGAAACCCCATCTCTACTAAAAATACAAAAAATTAGCTGGGTGTGGTGGTGGGTGCCTGTAGTCCCAGCTACTTGGGAGGCTGAGACAGGAGAATCGCTTGAACCCGGGAGGCAGAGGTTTCAGTGAGCTGAGATCGCTGCACTCCAGCCTTGGTGACAGAGCGAGACTCTGTCTCAAAATAATAAATTTAAAAAGTTTGTGAAATTATAAATATATGGTTCAGGGGAACATCAGTGAAAGCACCTGTTGTTAGTGCCTAAGTTGTTCATGTACTGTACTTTTTTTATGTTATAGAATTTTCTCTTCCTCTCCATTTACAAAGTTTATGAAATTATGATTATGTGTATCTGGAAATATTTTTGGAACAACCTATTATTACTATAATGCCAACCTTGTTCATATACTATGCCTTCTTTTTTACATTTTAGGTCTCATGAACTACGATCCAAGATTCTTTCATTGCAGTTACTTCTATCCATTCTGCAGAATGCAGGACCTATTTTCAGGACAAATGAGATGTTTATTAATGCTATTAAGCAGTATCTTTGTGTTGCACTCTCAAAAAATGGAGTCTCATCTGTTCCAGAGGTTTTTGAGCTTTCTCTTTCTATATTTCTTACTTTGTTGTCAAATTTCAAGACACATCTGAAGATGCAAATTGAGGTACGTTTTGCATTTAGGCATTGAAATATAATGTTAGTATTGGATATTTCATTTGTTTCATGTTAAATTATATTTGAATACACTGCAAAGTTCTCCAGAATGAAATAATATTTGTATATTGCCATGCACTTATTTTTTTTCATTCACCTGTTCAACTAATATGTGCCAATGAAGTACTAGGCACTGGATAAGCACTAAGAATGCAAAATGAAATAAGATGGAGCCACTGTCCTCAAGGAACTTATACTAGTTGAATAAATGGTTCTTGCTCTCTTGAATTAATTTGGTCCTCATAATAGCTTTGCCATTGTCTATGTCGTATATTCTAATACATTTGTTTATCTTAAAAGAAAGTTCCAAATATATATTGCATCTCCATTATTTTAAACCATTTGTAAGTATTAGGCATTTTAAAAGATGTGATTGAGGGGCATTATATTTTGGGGTTCTATTTTGGATATTTGAAAAAAATTAATATTTGCTTTGTACTTTTTTTTTAATGTATATATTCCTAAAGTTTTCTCCCAGGATCTTTGGAAATAGAATAGCAATCATGTGGTCCTAAAATATTGTCAGAGATTTAGTAGAACTAAATTAGGGATTTTTTCAATCGTGTCTGCATGTGTTGTGCAAGTGTACCAGTTTCTTTTTTTTTTTTTTTTTGAGATGGAGTTTCCCTCTTATTGCCCAGGCTGGAGTGTAATGGTGCGATTCCAACTCACCACAACCTCCGCCTGCCGGGTTCAAGCGATTCTCCTGCCTTAGCTTCCCGAGTAGCTGGGATTATAGGCATGCGCCACCACGCCTGGCTAATTTTGTATTTTTAGTAGAGACGGGGTTTCTCCATGTTGGTCAGGTTGGTCTCAAACTCCCGACCTCAGGTAATCTGTCCGCGTCTGCCTCCCAAAGTGCTGGGATCATAGGTGTGAGCCACTGCGCCCAGCTTTATGTGTTTTTTTTTTTTTTTTTTTAAGGTGTACCAGTTTCTGATTTTTTGTTTTCATCTTCAAATAAAACTTAAAAATAGTACTTTATGTTTTACCAATTTAATGAATGCTTTTTTCAATTTGTTATTTGTTGAAATGTTGTTTTGGTTGTGATGTTGTATGGTTTTAAAATACTCATTTTTAGGTTGTCAGTTTTTACCTTCATATTATGTTTGATATACAGGTTATATTTTAATTTTTGTTAATTTTATATTTAATCCTAACTCAAGACTCATAATTCACTAGCTTGTTAGAAAGGATAAATTATTTTTCCAGAATTTCGAAATGGCTAAAATAGTCATATTATCCTTTAATGTTAATGTTCTGTAATAGCTATCAAGATTGATTTAGAGCATTGTTATGAGAATGAAACAGAATTAGGCCTTGGTATTTTAAGTGAAAAGCTTTTTAATTTGGGCCATATTTTTGGACAGGAAACCATTTTTGGTGCCTATATGATGTATGATGTCAAGTTTTAAGAGTTTGCCATATGTCTGTTAAGATAATACAAGGCGTTTAACTAGGAAGAGTTGCCGTTTTTAGATAGTTTTTCCCCATTATCTGTAGGAACTATAAATAAAAGACAGTTAAAAAAAACTTTTGGAACTTTTGCTTTTGTAAAAAACCAGAAGTCTTTCATCTGATGATGAGACATTTAAGTTGGCATTAGAAAATTTTGTAATACTTTATGTAGCCAATTACAGATTTTTTTGGACACTGAGATTCTGCTTCTGTAGGTACTGTTTACAGACTGTAAAATATAAATTCTTAGATCTAGATATCAAAAATTATTTAAGTTGAGATTACTATTTTTGCACAGCAAATTCAACTTTGCAAAAATGAATTTGAAAGGAAAAACTTTAAGAAATTTCTTGTCAATTTGTAGATGTCAGATTCTCGTTACAAAATTATTATAATATTCTAATTTTTAAAAATTAGGTTTATTTCACTCCTTATTGTCCCTCAGGGGGTGATAATAAGGGTAAAATGAGATAAATATAGATATACTTTCAAAAATGTTATACACACTCAAATTATAAATGAGTTGAGCACCAGGCACAGTGGCTCACGCCTGTAATCCCAGCACTTTGGGAGGCCGAGGCGGGTGGATCACCTGAGGTCAGGAGTTCGAGACTAGCCTGACCAACATGGAGAAACCCCATCTCTACTAAAAATACAAAATTAGCCGGGTGTGGTGGTGCATGCCTGTAATCCCAGCTACTTGGGAGCAGAGGCAGGACAATCGCTTGAACCTGGGAGGCCGAGGTTGCAGTGAGCTAAGATCGCGCCATTGCACTCCAGCCTGGTCAACAAGAGCGAAACTCCATCTCAAAAAAAAAAAAAAAAGCTGAACGTGGAGAAAGCCCAGCTATGAAAACCTAAATTTGCAAAACAAAATTAAGATTGTTTTTACATGAAGATTCATTTTATGAGAATATTCACTTCAGTTTCTGTGATGTGATTTTTTCATGGGTCTTAAATTATATATCTATTCCAGAAGATACAGTTTATGTAAACTTTTCAGGAGAACATATGTGAAGACAGCATACTTAAGATATAGCTGTTGTTCCACATACATACATTATAGGTCCTCGATAAATTATTAAAAGGTTGATTTTTTTAGAGCCCCTATTATGATAGGCATAATATCTTATATTACAGCAATAGACTTTTGCTTATTAGTGCAATTTGATAAACCATTGATAGTAGCTAAAATTTTTTCTTCCCTCTCTCTTCCAGTCTATATTATTTATTTTGTCAATCAGAGGATCCCAAAAGTTTTTGATTCACGAGTCTGACTTTTCATGAAAATTGCACTTTGGCCAGAGGAATACCTCCAGTTCTATGTTCTATTTATTAAGCAGGCAGGGCCAAACAACTTAATGGATATTTGTCTTCACAGCCTACTATGTATTTCAAAGACAATAGTATGCATAAAGTAAAAGAAAAATAATGTTTTTATTTTATTCTTTACCACAATTACTTACCACTGGGATGCGTGTGCCTATTAGAAACTGCACACAGCTTCTTAGATCTTGGAATTGAATACTGTCCCCCTCATTCCTGTACTTCATTGATTTTCATTCAGTACTTGGTTTTTTATCATAGCAACTACCAAAACCCAGCTTTGCAGAGATAATTATGTCATTGAAGGGAATGTAGTGTGATCTATTTGAAACCATGAGCAATCTTTTGAGGTATCCAACAGATGTATCTCCCTCTGAATTTTGCCTCAGAATTTTTTCAGGGCACCCTCATGAGTTTGCTACAGCATTCTGGGGTACTTTGATGCAGTTTTTGGGAATTGTGGCCATGTTGCCATAAGTATTTATTGAACACCTACTATGTGCCCTGCAATATGGACATGATCTTTATCAAGAAAGACCTGGTCATTACTGTCTTCAAGCTTACAGTCTATAGGAGATACTGATATTAAACAAGTAAATAGAAATATGCTGAGTTTTGTGAAAGAAAATCACATTACAGGGGTACCTAATCCAGTTAGGGGGAGATACTATAAATGTGATTTTCTGGGTTCATAATGCATATGTTTCATAAATGTTAATATGTTGGTTGTTTCAGTCATTCCTTCTTAAAGTCACTTTTATAGAATACAATTAAATCTGAAAATTCTTATCTGTTAAATTGAAATTTATCTCATTAGGTTGATTAACTCACTGCTTGATTATTTGGTGTAAAGAGTAGTGAGAAATAGTTCATATGTAGTTTTCAAACAGTAGAGATTTTCACTTTTGTGAGTAATTAGAAAAATAAAACCGTATGAGACTTAGATTGTTTTTATTGTGTTGATTAGAGTATCAGTTACATTTAAATCTACGAACAGTTAGGCCTCTCAGTACTAGAACGTCTCTGAAAAATATAACTGATGAACAGAAGTATAAATTACGCTTTTGGAGGGGGATTAAAAAAGTGTAAGTTATATTCTGTAAAAATGTTAAAGAAATTATCACCTAGAGGAACTCTAAATCTTTGCATATTTCTTTTGTAGCAGCTGTGTTGAGGACAAAACACATCAATGTGAATTGCAGTACTGATAACTAGAAGGGCAAGTTTAAGTCACTTACCCAAGATATTTTAGTCCTGAGGTTTCAGAGATGGAACTCAAAAGGAGTTGAACTCCATAAGATCCTGGGTCCTAATATCTGCTCTATAGCTCTGGGATGTTTAAAAAGTGATCACACATATGAATTCTAAACAATATTTTAAACAGAAGTTTTCTCCTAATCACAGGTGTTCTTTAAAGAAATTTTCTTATACATTTTGGAAACTTCTACCAGCTCATTTGATCACAAATGGATGGTTATTCAGACACTGACGAGGATTTGTGCAGGTATTTTAAATTATCCTTTTTATTATCTCTTTCTTATTATTAGATATTTAAAAGGCCAAATGTACTCATATCCTAGATGTACTTTGTTGAAATTAATGTTATATTGTTACAGATGCTCAGAGTGTAGTGGATATTTATGTAAACTATGACTGTGACTTAAATGCAGCCAATATATTTGAAAGACTAGTAAATGATCTATCAAAAATTGCTCAAGGAAGGGGCAGTCAAGAACTTGGTATGAGTAATGTTCAGGTAAGAACTTTAAAAACATTTTCAAATTTAAACTTTACCAGGAAAGAGTCATGTGTTTTCCTTAAAAGACCTTTAAAAAAAAAAATTTTGTTTTTGAATTACTTTGTAGGAATTGAGCCTGAGGAAAAAAGGTTTAGAATGCTTAGTGTCGATTTTGAAGTGTATGGTTGAATGGAGTAAGGATCAGTATGTGAATCCCAACTCTCAGACAACTCTTGGTAAGGTGATATTTTGAGCTGTAATTCTTTGTCATTTTAAGTGAATAATACTTTGGAGGATAGTTGCAGCTGCTGTTAAACCAATTTCATGACATATTTATTCATTTAACTGATGAGGAAACATTCTCTGTGAGTTAAATGTCTAGCTTTAAAATTGTGAGATTTTTAACTTAGTTATCCAAACTATTTTTTTCTAAATCTTCTTAGAAATATTTTGATTATGTAAAATGAAGCATATTTATGCAACTTTCTTGTATTATAATTATAGAGGAAACATATAAAAGGCAGTATGTTTTAAGAAGGTTGAATTGTTCATCTGTGTTTGATGTTTACCCTCACTCAGAGAAAAACTCATAGCTGCAGGGCTACACTGGTGTTATTGAAAACAATTCCTCATGAGGAATGAGCTGAGAGCAGAAATCCAGTGGATACTCAGCACTGCAACTGCAAAAAGAACTCCTCCTAATGGTGCAGACTATACACGTACAAATTACAGTGTGTTTTAATATCAAAGTATGTTGTTTACTATGTTACCTAATAGTTATTTTGTATTAAATAGATATCTAAGCAACATTGAAATGCCTTGCCTTATTCAAGAATTTGTTTGCCCTTACAGTTTTTTTTTTCTTTGATAGAATAATGTACTCTATCAATTTTTCTTCTTTCAGGTCAGGAAAAACCCTCAGAGCAAGAGATGAGTGAAATCAAACACCCTGAGACAATAAACAGATACGGAAGTTTAAATTCTCTGGAGTCAACATCATCATCAGGAATAGGCAGCTACAGTACACAGATGTCTGGCACTGATAATCCAGAACAATTTGAGGTCCTAAAGCAACAAAAAGAAATAATAGAACAAGGGATAGATTTGTAAGTGTCACAGCTTAAGGAGAAATGTTATTGAATATCTCTCTGCCAGTATAGTGCCACCCCTGCCGTGGGTTTATCACCTTATAATGAGTAAAATGGAGGATAGTTCTCATGGATCTAATTCACGAGGCTCCTATTCAGCCCCCCTTGTTCATTGCAGTCTAGCCCAACTAGATTCCTGTAATGCCCAACCACTCTTGTCATATAAATTAATTTGTCACCATATTATAAGTGCTGTTGATGAGTATCATCTGTGCAATTTTGCACTGTTTAGCTCATGACATCCCCCCATTATATTTTCTAATCATGTGACAACTCAAAACATTTAAAATATGAAACTTCTAATAGCTATCAGTACTCCTTTATAGGTTTTACATTTTTTCCAGCTGGGTTACAAATGTACTATTCTTGTTATTGATTTCATTTTTATATGTTGATAAGGTGATCACCTCTCTTCCAGCCTGGCTAGTGTACCGGATCCTAATCTTGTGAAGTCAGTTTTCCCACTAAGCTTTGTGATACCTGCCTGCTCCTGGACTATTTCCTTTGTGAATATCACCATGCTGCCTTCCTTTCTCTTGTTGCCCATCTCTTTTTTCAAAGAGATGCCATAAGGAAAAATGAAATTGTTTGCCGTCTCCATGAATCTAACTATTATAAACTTAAAAATTCCCCTGTGTGCTTACTTGGTTTGCTACTTCTGTAAAGCATTTCTTCCTGATACTTAAGCAGTGCCTTTTAGTGAATGTTCAGGTGTCTTTTTTCTCCAGTGTTAATATGAAAAACAGTTTGACAAAAATGTACACATATTCTATTTTAAAATTACAAAATCTTACCAAATTGCCTCAGGAAATAGCTGTCACTACTGCATTAATTCTAATTGTTCAGTCAATATTTATTAAAGTCTCATCTTTCCAGATATTATGCAAGATCCTGGGGAAACTAGATACATGGAAAAGCCCTTCCTTCTGAGAGGCTCTTGGTCTAGTATGTGTAAACAAATATGCATATTAAAATTCTGCTGGTCACCCAGTAAACACATATTTGGTACTTGGGACTATTGTCAAGCACCATGAAGGCACTGGTCCTTGTATTCAAGATTGCATTCTAAACATGAGCAATTTTTTAAAATAGTACTGTGTAAATGTTTATAAAAGAGTGTCGTACAGAGTAAGTACTGCCAAGGTACTTATTTTTAAGTACTTGAGAAATGAGAAGGAGTAGTCAGAGGGCTTCGAAGTGGAAGTCTCCCAGTCCTTCTCTCAGCAGCTGGACTTGCTGTCTACTTAATACAGCCATTGATGAGAATGCTTTCATGGAACTGTGTTCCTAGTATACTTGTCTACAACTGTTTCATGACACCAGTCTATCCTGTTTCTCTCCTACCTTTTTGACTATGCCATCTCAGTCTTGTGGGCTGTTTTTTCTTTCTTCCTGCGTGCATCTTAGCATTGCCAGCGTTCTGTTCCTCAGCCCTTTTCCAACATCAGCCCCTTAGTTCTCCTACCCAAAACAAAAGACAAATAGAGAAGCCTGTTATTTTTGTATTTCTTATTTATGGTGGTAACCCCAGCATGCTACTAAATTTATAAGCTAAAATCCTGGGAGTTAGCTTAGATTTTCCCCTCAAAGGATTAGATTCTCGAATCTAATCTGTCACTAAGACTTGTTGATTATACTTCCTAATATCCCTGCAATCTGTTCTCTTTTCTCGATCTCCCACCACTATTCTTGCAAATCAAATCATGATTATTTATTTCCTCAACTAGTATAATCTTTCAATTGGCTTACCTTTTTCTTTGGTTTTGTTCATTCTTCAGTCTTTTCCCATGCTTAACTAGGGTAACCTTTCTTGAATGAAAGTCTATTTTTTCCCTCTCTTAGAGAATAAAACCAAAGCTGCTTTGAAGGTATGATAATACCTTCATGATTTGGATCTGCTGGACTCTAAGCTTCATTTCCTGCCACTTTTCTATCTCACCTCACTTTCCAACAATGCAGAACTATTTATTATATAATACTGTCTTGTGCTTTTGTGTTTTAGTATGGCTTCTTCCTCTCTTGCATGTTTTTTCTTATTGTTTATAAAAGATATAATTGTTCTTCAAAATAGTTCCAGAGTCACCTTTCCCAGGAAATATATTATGACCATCTAAGTTAGTTACTTCTACTGTGTTATTTTCTTACCTTGTGAATACATCTATTTGTCACAGTTTTACTATTATAATTCTTTAAAATTGTGTTTCTTCCATTACAGTGAGAGCTTCTAGGGGTAGGGGGATTATGTTTAGCTTAGTGAAAAGTGTTTCATTTTATGAATGTTAAGTGGTTATGGTTGGATGAGAACTTGACAAGGGGACCTTTAGGAAGAGCATCCCAGACTAAGAGAATGGCATGTGCAGCAGCAGAGGAAAGGGAGGACAGCTGAGCACTTGTTCAGCATGGCAGGCTAGAGTGGAGGGGGAATAACAGGAGGTAAGATTAGAGCATTGAGTTGGATCTAAATTACAGAAGGCCTTATTCTCCATGTAAAGGACTTTTTGTTGTCTTGTTCCTCTTGGCGCTAGCGTGCTAGTGAAGGACTTTAAGCAGAGGAGTAGCATCATCAGATTTCTGTTTTGTAATAGGACTTTGCTGGCAGCCTGAAGGGTGCATTAGAATATGGGCAACATGAGCTAGGGAGACCATTTAAGAACTCTTGCAATAGCCCAAATGACAGGTGTTGGAGCACCAAAGTAACAAAAGTAGGAAGTAAATGATCTGTAAACAAAGAGGTAACATTTGAATTGGATCTTTAAGCCTGAGGGAGACTCCCCTGTGAATGGAACAGGTAAAAGACATGCAGAGGAAATAGACTCTAAAAATAGATTTAGGGAATGGGATATGATATATGGGAGCAGAGGAAGGAGAAGGGAGTGAGAGAGAATCTGGAGCTGTATTGAGAAAGGTTTCGTGTGGTCTAATTAATTTGGACAAATGAGCCAAGATTACTTGAAGATTAAGTAGAATGTATATTCGGAGTACCTTAGGGATATTGTGGGTTCAGTTCCATACCACAGCAGTGAAGTAAATATTGCAATATAGTGAGTCACACCATTTTTTTGATTTCTCAGTGCATTAAAGTTATGTTTATACTGTACCATAGTCTATTAACCTATAACCCCCTTATGTCTAAAAAACAATGTACACACATTAATTTAAAAATACTTTATTGCTGAAAAATACTAGTAACCATCTGAGCTTTCAATGAGTTGTAATCTTTTTGCTGTAGAGTGTCTTACCTGAGTGTTGATGGCTGCTGACTGATCAGGGTGGTGGTTGCTGAAAGCTGGAGTAGCTGTGGTAATTTCTTAAAATAAGACAGCAGTAAACTTTTTTGCCTTGATTGTCTCTTCCATTCACGAAAGATTTCTCTGTAGCATGTAATGCTGTTTGATAGTATTTACCTACAGTAATATGTCTTTCAAAATTGGAGTCTGTCCTCTCAAACTTTGCTGCAATTTTATAAACTAAATTTATGGAATATTCTAAATCTCTTATTTTCTTTCCACCAGTGTTCACAGCATCTTAACCAGTAATAGATTGCATCTCAAGTAACCACTGTTTTCACTTGTCTATAAGAAGCAGCTACTCATATGTTAAAGTTTGATCATGAGGTTACAGCAATTCAGTGTCATCTTCATACTTTACTTCTAATTCTAAGTCTCTTGTTACTTTTACCACATCTGCAGTTACTTCCTCCCCTGATGTCTTGGATTCCTGAAAATCGTCCATAAGGGTTAGAATCAGCTTCTTCCCAACTCCTATTGATGTTGGTATTTTTACCCCTCCCATGAGTCACAAATGTTCTTAATGGCATCTAGAACAGTGAATCCTTTCCAGAAGGTTTTCAACTTACTTTGCCCAGATTCAACAGAAGTATCTCTCTACATGGCAGCTATAAGGCAGCTCTCTACATGGCAGCTTTTAAGTAGTATCTCTTTTAAGTAGTATCTCTACATGGCAGCTTTTAAGTAGTATCTCTCTACATGGCAGCTTTTAAGACTTGAAAGTTAGCCTGGCATGGTAGCTTATGCCTGTAATCCCAGCTACTCATGAGGCTTGAGGCCAGGAGTTCAAGATCAGTGTCGGCAATGTAGCAATTCTCCATTTCTTAAAAAAAAAAAAAAAAAAAAAGACTTGAAATTCAGAGTTACTTCTGAGGAAAGGGCACGGTGGCTCATGCCTGTAATCCCAGCTTTGGGAAGCCAAGGTGGGAGGATCATTTGAGCCCAGGAGTTTGAGATCAACCTGGACAGCATAGTGAGACTGCATTTCTGCAAAAACAAAATCACTCTTTCATCCAAGGGCTGCAGAATGGATATTGTGTTAGCAGGCATGAAAACAACATTAATCTCATCGCACATCTCCATCAGAGCTCTAAGGTGATCAGGTGCATTGTCAATGAGCAGTAATCTTTTGAAAGGAATCTTCTCTTTGAAGTAGTAGATCTCAACAGTGGGCTTCAAATATTCAGTCATCTATGTTGTAAACAGCTGGTGCTGTCATCCAGGCTTTGTTGTTCCATTTCTAGAGTGCAGGCAGAGTAGATTTAGCATGTAATTCTTAAGGACCCTGGGATCTTTGGAATGGTAAATGAGCATTGGCTTCAAGTTAATATCATCAGCTACATTAGCCCCTAAGAGAGCCAGTCTGTCCTTTGAAGCTTTGAAGCCAGGCATTAACTTCTCCTCCCTTGCTATGAAAGTCCTAGATGGCATCTTCTTCCAGTAGAAGAAAGACTGTTTTATCTACATGGAAAATCTGTTGTTTAGTATAACCACCTTCATAAATGATCGTAGCTAGATCTTCTGGATAACTTGCTGCAGCTTCTCCATCAGCACTTGCCATCAGACCTTGCACTTTTATGTTATGGAGACTGCTTCTTTCCTTAAATCTCATGATCCAACCTCTGCTAGCTTCCAGATTTTCTTCTGCAGCTTCATTACCTTTCTTAGCCTCATAGACTTGAAGAGAGTTGGGGCCTTTTTTGGGATTAGGCTTTGCCTTAAGGTAATGTTGTGACTGGTTTGATCTTCTTTTCACACGTGAAAACCTTCTCCATATCAGCAGTTAGGCTGTTTTGCTTTCCTACTGGTGTGTTCACTGGAGTAGCACTTTTAACTTCCTTCAGGAACTTTTCCTTTGCATTCACAACTTGGTTTGGCTCAAGAGACCTAGCTTTCAGCCTGTCTTGGCTTTTGACATGCCTTCCTCACTAAGCTCAATCATTTCTAGTTTTTTATTTAAAGTGAGAGATGTGCGACTCTTCCTTCCACTTGAACACTTATTGTAGGGTTCTTAATTGGCCTAATTTCAGTATTTTTTTGTCTCAGAATAGGGAAGCCCAAGGAAAGGAAGAGAGATGAGGAACAGCCAGTCAGTGGAGCAGTCAGAACACACACAATTATTGATTAAGTTTACCATCTTATATGGACGTGGTTTGTGTCACCCCAAAACAATTACAATAGCAACATCAAAGGTCACTGATCACAGGTCACAGTATCAGATATAATAGTGAAAAAGTGTGAACTATTGTGAGAATTACCAAAATGTGACACAGATACAAAGAGAGCATATGGTTTTGGAAAAATGGTACTGATAGACCCTCAATGCAGGGTTGCCACAAACCATCAACCTGTAAAAAACACGTATCTGTGAAGTGCAATAAAATGAAGTATGCCTGTATGAAATATTTAGTATTACTCAAAGTTCGTCTACTACATGGCATTCTCTCTAATAGTCTCTCATAGTCTAATTTCCCACTGTGGATATGGATAAAAAAATACTTCATACTGTAAAAAAGTAAGTAAACAAGTCAGTGAAATGATAGTAATAAAGATGGCCTTCCATATGAGACTTATTTCTAAAAAGAAAAGAATAAAGAAAACTTGGCACAATGTAATTATTTTGTACATTCATGTACTGATGTGTATTAAATAAGCTACTATTTTCTGGGTGCTATTAGAAAATTAATTTACTGTGGTTTAAGATCTTTTCAGGGACTACGAATGGTTTTCTATTTTTAATGTTCTTATTTAACATCATCTAGATTTAATAAGAAACCAAAGAGAGGAATACAGTACCTCCAAGAACAAGGGATGCTTGGCACCACACCTGAAGATATTGCCCAATTCTTACATCAAGAGGAAAGATTAGACTCTGTAAGAATACCATTTTCATTCTAACCTTTTCTGTAAAATTCTTGGGATTTTTTTTTCTTTTTATTAGAGACAGGGTCTCGCTATATTGCCCAGGCTAGTTTTGAATTCCTGGGCTCAGGCAATCCTCCTGCCTCAGCCTTCCAAAGTGCTGGGATTACAGGCGTGAGCCACCACGCCTGGCCCCTTTTCTGTAAAATTCTTTTTTAAGTTAATAATACATATTGTGACTCCTTTAAAATGCTTTCCTAAATATAGAGGTAAGTAAAACATAAAGAATAACCTTGGTTGGCCGGGCACAGTGGCTCACATGTGTAATTCCAGCACTTTGGGAGGCTGAAGCGGGTAGATCACCTGAGGTCAGGAGTTCGAGACCAGCCTGGCCAACGTGGCAAAACCTCGTCTCTAATAAAAATACAAAAAATTAGCTGGGCGTGGTGGTGGGCTCCTGTAATCCCAGCTACTCAGGAGGCTGAGGCAGGAGAACCACTTGAACCCAGGAGGTGGAGGTTGCAGTGAGCCGAGGTTGCAGTGAGCCAAGTTTGCACCACTGCACTCCAGCGTGGGCTACAGAGTGAGAGTCTGTCTCAAAAACAAACAAAAAGAAGTCTTGGTTATAATATAATCATCTCTAATTGGTCCTCCGTAGCCATGAGTTCTGTATCCATGGATTCTACATCTGTGGATTCAACCAACCACAAATTGAAAATATTCAGGGGAAATAATGGGTGATTGCATCTGTACTGAACATGTACGAACTTTTTTTCTTGTAGTTATTTCCTAAGCAATACAGAAAACCTATTTACATTGTATTACATATTATAAGTAATCTAGATATGGGAGTAGAGTATATGGGAGGACGTGTGTAGGTTATATGCAAATACTGTGCCACTTTTTATAAGGAACTTGAGCATCCATGGATTTTGGTGTCTATGCGGGGTCCTGGAACCAATCCCCCACTGATACTGAGTGATGACTGGTGTGTGTGTGTGTGTGTGTGTGTGTGTGTGTAAAATCTGCTTTTTAAATTTTCTAAACTGAAAAGAATATCCTATTTATGAAGGCATTTAGTGTGTTTAACTTTTAGCTTTGTGTTTGAAATTGTTAACTCTATAATCAAAAGTCTGTGGATCTTAACAAAATTTTCTGCTTTTTAAGTGGCTGTGTGGCGAATGTAAACATCTCATGAAAATCTCAATTTCTGGCCGGGCACAGTGGCTCATGCCTGTAAACCCAGCACTTTGGGAGGCTGAGGCGGGTAGATTACCTGAGGTCAGGAGACCAGCCTGGCCAAGATGGTGAAACCCTGTCTCTATTGAAAATACAAAAAAAATTAGCTGGGCGCAGTAGCAGGTGCCTTTAATCCCAGCTACTCGGGAGGCCGAGGCAGGAGAATCGCTTGAACCTGGGGGCAGAGGTTGCAGTGAGCCGAGATCGTGCCACTGCACCCCAGCCTGGGCAACAGAGCAAGACTCTGTCTCAAAAAAAAAAAAAGAAAGAAAATATCAATTTCTATCTCTGTTTTTACTTTAGACTCAAGTGGGTGAGTTCCTGGGAGATAATGATAAATTTAACAAAGAAGTCATGTATGCATATGTGGACCAACATGACTTTTCAGGAAAAGACTTCGTTTCAGCCCTTCGTATGTTTCTAGAAGGATTTCGTCTTCCAGGGGAAGCTCAGAAAATCGATCGATTAATGGAAAAATTTGCTGCAAGATACCTAGAATGCAACCAAGGGTAAATAAGGTTCAAATGCTCATTGATTGTCTGTTATATCCAAACCACTGTGCTAGGTAGCATCCAGGGATTTACAGATAATAGGACCTAATCCCCTGTTTAGAGAATTTAGATTGTCTACAATCTGAAAGTCATAAAACAAATCCATAAAAAATTGTAATGTGAGATACTTAGAGAAATAAAAGTGCTATGGGATTTGAGGTGACTTGTTTAAATGAAACTATATAAAACAGTAGAAGTTTATAACATGATACATTTATTTTTCCAGACAAACTCTCTTTGCTAGTGCGGATACAGCTTATGTTTTGGCTTATTCAATTATCATGTTGACCACAGACCTTCACAGTCCACAGGTATGTTTTCTTTTAAGTCAGTTTACAATAAGCGGTACAAAATAAGTACATTATTCTGAATTCAGTAAGTAATAGTTGAAATTTTAGTTTTATTCCGTTAAACCAGTCACCATATTTGGGTATTTAATTTGGGATGGTGAACATTTTACAAAGGCAACTTCTGGTAGTAATTAAAATTAGACTTTTAGGTATCTATAAAATGTTTCTGTATTTGTCATTCATGATTGACAACTGTATAAAGCTTAAGATAAATTTTAATCTAACAAGACATTTATAGGTCTTATGTCAGTTTGTCACAACATGGAAAAACACTGTGTATAAACCATCCTTCTAAAAAATATAATGTTTCAGGCCAGGCGTGGTACCTAACACCTGTAATCCCAGCACTTTTGAGTGGCCGAGACAGGCGGATCACATGAGTCCAGGAGTTAAGACCAGCCTGGGCAACATGATGAAACCCTGTCTCTACAAAATATGCATAAATTAGCTGGGCATGGTGGCATGTGCCTGTGGTCCCAACTACTTGGAGGGCTAAGGTGGGACAATCGCTTGAGCCTGGGAGGCAGAAGTCATACAGTGAGCTGAGATCGTGTCACTGCACTCCATCCTGGGTGACAGAGGGCAGACCCCGTCTCAAAAAAAAAAAATGTTTCAAACTTCACCAGTAGAGGGATTAGTGTAATGAACTCTAATGTACCCATTACCTGCCTTCCACAGTTATCAATTTATGGCCAGTCTTGTTCTATCTATATCTCTTTCCTCCCCTAGATAATTTTGAAGCAGATCTCAGATATCATACCATTTCATCTGCATTTATCTCAGTGTGTTTCTCTAAAAGAGAAGTACTCTAATTAAACATAACCATACCACCATACCTAAAAAGTTAACAATAATTTAAAAATACCTGATATCTAGAAATGTTCTTTTGCCTCATGAAATTCATATTTACTTCTTAAATATTAAAGAACTGTCACTTGATTTCTGATATCTACTTAAAAAGTTTGATTTAAAGTTTTAGTATTTTTTGCTTAGTTTCTAAAAACACACATTCACATCCTTGGGTAAAATTACATTTATAAATTATTTGCAAGGATTTCTTAGTACTTCTAGGGGTAGGTATCTGATGATATTTGTTATGCTTAGGTTGTAAAATAAATTACCTACTTTCTAATCTGAGATGTATTGGAAAAATTAAAATTCATTTGAATTTTGAGATTAACCTTTGCAGTATAGGGATTTTTTGTGTCTGTTTTGAGATATTTAAAGCAGAGTAGATAAGGAAAGTATATACCAAACCTAAAGTAAGAATATATACGATTATATACATAAGTATATACATATGATTATATGTGAAGTTACTCCTGTTTTAAACACAATATTGAGCAACTATGCATTTACCACAAATTTACTTGATTTTATATAGGACTTTAAAAATTTATTAAAGATTTTAATAATTCAAGATTTGCCTCTGGCATATTTTTGGCAGTATAGTCAAAGCAGCTCACCTTCAGGGCTTTTATTATCGAGCATGATGACTTCTATTCTACGGCTTTATAAGGCAGTTCACAGTTGGGATTTGTTTAGATATTTTTACACCAGAATTTTCAGTCTAATTTTTTCATTTGATTTTTCAATCTACACTAGAGTATTTTAACCTGGGTTTACATATGTTTGGTTTTAAAAAGCTATGCTTTAAAAGACATTTGGTTCTCTAAATGAATAAGCAATATCATATGCACCTGTGCAATGTCTTCCTATACATATGTACATACTCATGTTATTTTGAAGAAATATTAAAAATTCCTTTTATGTCTTTTCATAAGTACCTAGACTGTGAAAAGTTTCTAAGGACATACCAGTTAGGGAGTATTACCTTCACAACAGTGTCCCGTCTTTAGCGTAACAGTGCCTGTTTGCAGAACATGTGCTTGGAGTCCTAGTCTAGCGGTGGCAACTGCTTGTTGTCCAACTGTTCCTTATCAGCTTGCTGCCTGGTGTCATGTGCTGCTATGCAGCCTGCAGCTGTAGAACAGCTTGTGAGTTTCTATGAAGCTAAGTAATCTGTTAGAAAATTGTACCCGTGATCTTGGCCTCAGTTGATTTAGATAACTATAACAAATGACAACATTTTAAAATACAAATAACTTTAAAGGAATTTCTTAAAACTAATTCTTATTCTTAGTTCCTTTCAAACTTAAAAAATAGGTGGATTTTAACAAGCTGTTTATGTTCCCTTTTCACCCAGAATATTTATAGTTAGGCTACTTTTTATGTAGTGTGTGGTGAGTCAGTGATTAAAAAAAAATTTTAGGCATATTTAGAACACAATTTTTGTGTATACAATAATCATCAGTAGTAACAACTGGCTTTAAGTGATTTAAACACTAAATAAGGCACAGCTTAATACAAGCACACGAGGATAAAAGTCAAGAGTAGAATGTTCCATAAAAGATGGCAGGAGAAGAAAAGTAGGATTTTGTTTTATACAGCTTCAGAATCCCACTATGGCAGAAGTGTTCTGTGTGAAGCAGTGCACTTTATTTTGGGGACCTCAAAGCAAAGTATTCTGTACGCCCACGTATGGGATCCCTAACCCAGATCCACAGGCAATTAACTGCTACTTCAGATTTTCTGTCAAGACTTTTCTCTGCCTCTGATTGGCATAATGCTAAAACATTTTGCCATGCTTAAAATTTCCAGGTGATTTTAATCTTCCTTTACTTCTTATTGGCAGCAGTGTGTAGTCTTTTATTTTGTTATTCCTGGTGTGTTTTTTAAGCATTCACCTGAACTTTAGGTAAAAAAGCTTCTTTCTTTCATTTTTTTTTTTTTAGTGCCATGACTTGAGTTTTTAAAGTTATAAGATAATAGGGTTTTATTCCATTAAATGATACGTTAAACATTTGAAAACTTTCATGGTAATATTTTTACATATTTGTAGGAAAAGCACTCCTGCCTCCCTTTCTGACATGTTAGAAAAATCTGTTTGCAGAATAATCTGAAGTAAATAAGTGTATATATCCCAGTTACATTTTCTGAAAGTTTTGGTTCCTCTGTACTTTTGTTTTTGTTTGAGACAGGATTTTGCTATGTTGCCTAGGCTGGACTTGAATTCCTGGTCTTGTGCCATCCTCCTTCCCCAGCCTCCTGAATAGTTGGGACTACGGGCACATAACACCACACTCTCTATAGTTTTTGCAAGCTTCTGATGACTCGCTTGATTGTTTTTCTGTGTACTTTCATGTAAATTTACAGAAATTATATCTTAAGAGTTACCTTAAGTTCTTTATGGAAGGTGGTAGAAATATATTTAATTAAATAAATATCTCTTCAGAGACATCATATAAGACGTAGAAATATATTTAATTAAATAAATGTCTCTTCAGAGACATCACATAAGACTTCTGGGTTTTATCTATCTAGGTTTCTGGAGGTAAAGTGTAAACATTTTGGCTATGCTAGTTCCCAAGTTTGGTAATGGGGTTACCGTCTTACAGACTCCAAACTTGTATTCCACAGCTTTATCAAGGTGCAAAAGGCATTTCTGTTTAGGGTACTCTTATACAAGACAAAACATTCCAAGGATACTTTGTACAGATCACCTGACATAATTCAGTTGCCACAGTGACTCAGTCAGAGAGATTGTTAACTGGTTTTAAATAAATCTCAAGTATTGTTAGTCAGCTTTAAATTCATTAACAGCACGTTTATGTTCTTCTAAACTAAGATTTGAATGTTTTTGATATCTTTATTTCCAATAATTGTCATGGCCCTTTTGAGAGACTGCAAAAGCTCTTAAACCTTGAGCAAAAACAAATATTTTCATTGTTCAACTTCCCTCCTTTCTGGTTGCACATTACTCATGTCCACCTCAGAGCATGAATTAGTTTATGCCAGAATGGATCTTTTCTGTATTGCCTTCATTTTCTGTGATTTTTTTCATTTTTATCTATATTTTGTTGAATACTTTCCAGTTTCTATCCTCAAAAGTATTTACAAAATCTCTTATGTAAATATTCATATCCTTAAAATACAAGTGTAACCTTTATGTTAATTTTTAGGAATTATAATGGTTTTTCATATCTAGGTGAAAAATAAAATGACAAAGGAACAATACATTAAGATGAATAGAGGTATCAATGACAGTAAAGACCTTCCTGAAGAGTATCTATCAGCCATCTATAATGAAATAGCTGGGAAAAAGATATCAATGAAAGAAACAAAAGAACTAACAATCCCTACAAAATCAAGTAAACAGAGTAAGTATCTAAATTAATTGAATTCTGATTGTTCAAGGGGAAAAATATGGGTTCCTAAGAGTTTTTCACTTATGGTCAGGTGCGGTGGTTTGCATTTATAGTCCCCAGCTACTCAGGGAGGCTGAAGCAGAAGGATCACTTGAACCCAGGAGTTCGAGACCAGCATATGCAATAGAGCAAGGTTCTTGTCTCTAAAAAAGAAAAAACTTTTTAATTTAAAAGAGAGTTTTTCACTTGATTTAGAATAAAGTAACCTTAGAAATATTGTTTAGAACCATGTTTTGATGAGAAATATTATAATAGAGTTTGGTGATATGATTGTATTTTTTCCCCACATTCTGAAGAAAGATAACACTGACCAGTGATTAATGGAAAATGGTATACATTATATGCATGTGTCAGTGTGCATTTAATATATGCTGATCCATTTAGTAGTTAACCTCAGCAAGGATTTGGAGGTCATAAAGAGTAGTTAGACCCAATAGTCAGGCTTCAACCCTTGTCATTTTTTCTTCTTCCTCATCATCTTCAAGCAATATATTTCCATTTGTTCATCTTTTGTTACACATAAATGGAAGCTGGAAGTAGGGATGATTGGAGGAGGTGGGGAGGTTTAGGATCAGGTGAGAGCTCATAGAGTTAGAAATTTCTACCTCAAACAGACCACAAGTTATATCACTGTAGAGTCCCTAGGTCTAACTAGCACCAGGAGGCAACTGTGAACCCAGCCCCCTTCTAGACACTCTATACCTGTGGACAGTGGTAATTAAATTTGAGCTGAAATCTGACTACAGGAATGAGATGAGGGTAATGGCTCAAGAATATAACAGTAATATAGAAAGAGGATTCCTGCATTTCTGAGCCCTTCCACTTGGAACTAAAATCTCAAGTTTAAACAGAGTACAGTAGTAAAATCCAAATGGCAGGAGAAAAGAATATTATATATTGTATCATCCTCATATCCCTCTTTTTCTGTCCTATTTTATATATGGTGGTAGGAAATAAGAGAAGCTGGAAATGGAAAGGAGATGGTGGTGTGCCGAAAACACCAAAATTACCCTGGAGTGTTATGGCCAGTTGTTTTCTTGTTAACTCAGGAGCTGTCATTCAAGCCTGTGTGGTACAAAGATGCCACTGCCTCTTTTTTTTTTTTTTTTTTTTTTTTTTGAGATGGGGTTTTGTTGCCCAGGCTGGAGTGCAATGGCGCGATCTTGGCTTGGCGCCACCTTGGCTCACCACAACCTCCGTCTCCTGGGTTCAAGCAATTCTCCTGCCTCAGCCTCCCGAGTAGCTGGGATTACAGGCGTGCGCCACCACACCTGACTAATTTTTTTGTATTTTTAGTAGAGACGGGGTTTCTCCATGTTGGTCAGGCTGGTCTTGAACTCCTGACCTCAGGTGATCCGCCTGCCTTGGCTTCCCAAAGTGCTGGGATTACAGGCGTGAGCCACCACGCCCAGCCAGATGCCATTGCATTTTACCTCTCTTCTGCTTTTCTCCCATTCCATATTTGGGTTGTTTCCCTGATAATTGTATTCTGAAAGTTGTACCTACTCGTTTCCCTTTTCATAGGTTTCCACTTATTCCTGACTCCCAGTCTAGCAATTTTTTTTTTTTGAGGTGAAATTCATAGAACATAAAATTAGCCATTTAAAAATGAACAATTCAGTGGCATTTAGTACATTCATAGCGTTGTGCAACTACCACCTCTAATTCCAAAAGATTTCATTATCCCAAAATGAAACTCCAAACCCATCAAGCAATTACTCCCTATTCTGTCTCCCCCCAGCCCCTGGAAAATACCAGTCTACTTTCTATTTCTATGGATTTTACCTATTCTGGATTTTTCATATAAGTGTAATCATATAATATGGGATCTCTTGTGTCTTGCTTCTTAGGATTACTTTTAATTACTGGTGGTGTTTATTATTTGATAGTAAAATATCAAAATAGAATTCTTAAATGTTTTATATTTAAAATGCTGATAGTGTTTATTGTTTCAGATGTAGCCAGTGAAAAACAAAGAAGACTTCTGTATAACTTAGAAATGGAGCAGATGGCCAAGACAGCTAAAGCACTCATGGAGGCCGTGAGCCATGTTCAGGCACCCTTTACAAGTGCAACACATTTGGAGCATGTGAGGCCCATGTTTAAGGTTAGAATTTTCAAGTAATGTTTGATTGCAGTGTACATTTATATATAACTACATTTATAATATTTTTAAGTTAAGGAAGCGATACAGTGATATAACACATTAGTGTAGACATATTGAGGTGAAATTCATATAACATGTTATTTAGGACATAGTAGATACAAATTTTCTATTACTTAAAGAGAGCAAGAGGAGTTACTCACTATAAGTAATTAATAGTTGTGTAATCTTAGGAATTAAGCAAAGAAAAGTTTTGGAGAATGATCATTAATCCTTGGCCTGATTTTCTCTAAATGAGTTATGCTTAAGCCTTTGGAGTTAACTCACATTTCAAATGATCATGAGGCTCTTCTTTTCTTTAAGTGTTTTGGGCCCAGGAACTTATATCAGGCTTCTGAATATGCCTGGGGCCCAGAAAGTAGGGTAAGGAACAGAAGACAATATTATTTGTGTTTGTGGGTTGATTTAGTGAGAATGATACTTATTCTTTAAAATTTGATTTCCCATTCCTTCTTCATTCTCTATCCTTTCTCCAAATTCCAGAGTGAGTAAGCAGTGCATTACTACAAGGGTTGTAGCAAAGTGGAGTAGTGTCTAGTTAAGTTTGAAAAGAGGAAGTGGGTAAAGTATATTCCTGTTCATGAGACCATATGGCAAGGTGGTCTGTGGAGGCTAAAGATCATAATCCAATGCTCACTCTGATTCTAACTACACGTATGTGTGGGTAGTAAAAGATGACTACAGGATTCTTGTGCTTCCTTTTAGCTCCAAAATTTTGTAATTACTCCTACCTCTTCTTCAAGGTCCATGTGATACACTATTTCTAAACGTTGATGAAGAATCACGAGATGAGAGTGAGCTTTTATGATCTGTTCTCTGGATTTGTTGTAGTTTATTTAAACATCCTCCAGGCTAGAATTAAGAATCTTTTCCCTCAGTGCCATTTCTGCTACCATTAAGCTACTGCAGACACCCTCATTTCTCCCTCAGATTACTGTGGCATTCTCCTAACAGGCATCTTCATGTCTACTTTTTCACTCCTCTTACCCATTTATAGAGACCGGAGTGATCTTTTTAAAATACCAAATGAAATGCCAGCTTCTTACTTGAAGCTTTTTATTGGCTTTGCATGATACCATGAAACCTGACACACCCATAGTGTCTGTAGACTTTCTGTGACCTGGCTCCACTTGCCTCTCCAATTCCATCGCTAGATCTCTTCTGTTTCTTACTATGCTGCACTCACACCAGCATTCTTTTGGTTTCTAGAACATCTTAAATTATTTTCTCTTCAGGGCATTCATATGAGGTATGTCCTTTGTCTAGAATGTTCTTTCCTTCTTTGCCTGAGTAGTTTCCAGTTTAAATATCACCCTCTCAGCCAGGCACGGTGGCTTATGCCTGTATTCCCAGCATTTTGGGAGGCCGAGGTGGGTGGATTGCTTCAGGTCAGGAGTTCAAGACCAGGCTGACCAACAAGGTGAAACCCCATCTCTACTAAAAGTACAAAAATTAGCCAGGCTTGGTGGCATGCACCTGTAGTCCCAGGTACTTGAATGCTGAGGCAGGAGAATTGCTTGAACCTGGGAGGCAGAGGTTGCAGTGAGCCAAGATCAGGCCACTGCACTCCAGCCTGGGTGACAGAGTGAGACTCTGTCTGAAAAATAAAAATAAAAATAAATATCACCCTCTCTGAGAGTTCTGCACTGTCCCCTCTAATCTAAACTAGGTCCCTAATTCGTAATATTCTATGCCTTTCCTTCAGTATATCTATAGATTTATCTATCCGTCTGTCTATCTGTATATCTGCCTATCTGTGTGCAGACTTGTATGCTCCTCGACTTACGATGGGATTATGTCTCAATAAACCCATTGTTTAAGTGGAAAATGTATTTAATACACCTAACCTACAGAACATTATAGCTTAGCCTTGCCTGCCTTGAACATGCCCAGGATACTTACCTTAGCCTACAGGTGGGCAAAATCATCTAACACAAAGCCTGTTTTATGCTACAGTACTGAATATCTCATGTAATTTATTGAATACTGTACTGAAAATGAAAAACAATAGTTGTATGAATATATTGTAAAGTCAAAAAATGGTAAGTTGAACCATTGTAAGTTGGGAACTGTCTGTATATACATTATTTATATACATGTACGAGATAAGGAACTACATCTCTTCACTTGTCCCAACATCAACCATAGTTCCTGGCTTGTGTTAAGTACTCAATGAATAAACATTGGCTGGGTGGAAGGAATGAATGATATATTCCTGGAATGCAATGTATAATATTAAGGGATATAAACTTTTTAAGATAAAGCAAAGACAAAAAAAAGTTTATCTTATTAGAAACAAGATACAGTGTCACTTGTAGTCTTCAAACATTATTGCACTTTGTCATAATTTGACAAAGCATTCATGAAACAATCTGTAGACTAGTTTCAACAGACAAATAACACCTGTAAGCAGGCATGACCGTCCTAAATTGCTTACTAGGTATGAATTTTACAAACATTATTTATAGTAATGGTAATGGTGGAGCTGGAGAGTATTGCACCTTCTCTGAGCTGCACAATGAGAACCACTATTTTGTGGGATGTTTCTTCACTTTGTTGATTGTTTCCTTTGCTTTGCAGAAGCTTTTTAACTTGATGTGTCCTTTTGTCCATTTTTACTTTGGTTACCTGTGATTGTGGGGTATTCTCAAGAAATCTTTGCCCAGCTTAATGTCCTAGAGTATCCTCAATGTTTTCTTATGGTAGTTTCATAGTTTGAGGTCTTAGATGTAAGTTTTTAATCCATTTTGATCTGATTTTTGTATATGGCAAGATAAAGGAGTCTAGTTTCATTCGTTTGTATATGGATATCCAGTTTTCCCAGCACTGTTTATTGAAGAGACTGTCCTTTCTCCCAATGTATGTTCTTGGTTCCTTTGTCAAAAATGAATTCACTAGATGTATGGATTCATTTTTGGGTTCTCTATTCTGTTCCAGTGATCTACATATCTCTTTTGATGCCAGTACTGTGCCATTTTGGCTACTATAGCTCTGTAGTATAACTTGAAGGCAGGTAATGTGATTTCTTCAGTTTTGTACTTTTTGCTCAGGATAGCTTTGGCTATTCTGGGTCTTTTTTGATTCCATATAAATTGTAGGATTTTTTTTTTTCTATTTCTCTGAAGAATGTCATGGTATTCTATAGATTGCTTTGGGTAATATGGACATTTTAGCAATATTGATTCTTCTAATCCATAAACATAAAATATCTTTCAATTTTTCTGGTGTCCTCTTCAGTTTCTTTCATCACTGTTCTGTAGTTTTCATTGTAGGGATCTTTCACGTCTTTGGTTAATTTTTAAAATTTCTTTCTCAGATTGTTCACTGTTGTCAAATAGAAATGCTACTGAATTTTGTATGTTGATTTTTGTATCCTGCAGCTTTACTGAATTTATCAGTTCTAATAGTTCTTTGGTAGAGCGTTCAGGCTTTTCCAAATATAAGATCGTATCACCTGCAAATAGATAATTTGACTTCTTCCTTTCAAGTTCGGGTGTCTTTTCTTTCTTTCTCTTTTCTGATTCCTCCAGCTGGTTCTTTCAGTACTTTGTTGAATAACAGTGGTGAAAGTAGGCATCCTTGTTGTGTTTCAGACCTTACAGGAAGGGCTTTCTGTTTTCCCCTTTTCAGTACAATACTGGCTGTGGTCTGTTGTATGTGGCTTTCATTATGTTGAGGAATATTCCTTCTATACCTACTTCTTTGAGAGTTTTTATCAAATGCTTTTTCAATCAATTGAAATGATCGTATGGTATTGTCTTTCATTCTGTTGATATGGTGTATCACATTGATTAATTTGTGTATGTTGAACCATCCTTGCATCCCTGGGATAAATCCCACTTGGTCATGATGAATAATCTTTTAAATGTGTTGTTGAATTTGGTTTGCTGGTATTTTGTTGAGGATTTTTGCATCAATATTCATCAGTGATATTGGCCTGCAATTTTTTTTTTAATGTGTCTTTGTCTGGTTGTGGTATCAGGGTAATACTGGCCTTGTAGAATGAATTTGGAAATATTCCTTCCTACTCTGTTTCTCAGAATAGTTTGAATAGGATTGGTATTAGTTCTTTAAATGTTTGGTAGAATTTAGCAGTGAAGCCATCAGATTTCACGCTTTCTTTTGCTGAGAGACTTTTTATTATGGCTTTGATCTCATTGCTTGTTATTGGTCTGTTCAGGTTTTGAATTTCTTCTTGGTTCAATCTTCATAGATTCTATGTGTCTAGGAATTTATCCATTTCCTTTAGATTTTCCAGTTTACCGGCATGTAGTTGCTCAGAGTAGCCACTAAGAATCCTTTGAATATCTGTGGTATCAGTTGTAATGTCTCCTTTTTCATCTCTAATTTTATTTATTTGTGTCTTCAGTCTTTTTTTCTTAGTCTTGGTTAAGGTTTGTCAAGTTTATCTATCATTTCAGAAAACCAACTTTTTGTTTTGTTGATGTTTTGTATTTTTAAAATTTAAATTTCATTCATTTGTGCTCTGATCTTTATTTTCTTCTACTAATTTTGGGTTTGATTTGCTCTTGCTTTTCTAGTTCTTTAAGAAACATCATTAGATTGTTTATTTGGAGTTTTTCTTCTTTTTTGATGTAGACACTAACAGCTATAAAATTTGCTCTTAGGACTACTTTCACTATATTCCATAGGTTTGGGTACGTTGTGTCTTCATTATCATTTGTTTCAATAAATTTTTCAATTTCCTTCTTAATTTCTTCATTGACCCACTGGTCATTCAGGAGCATATTCTTTAATTTTCATGTGTTCGTATTGTTTCTAAAATTATTCTTGTTACTGATTTCTAGTTTTATTCCATTGTACCAGAAAGAGGCTTCAGATTCACTTTTTTGAAGTGTTTTCAGATTTGTTTTGAGTCCTAACATATGGTCTGTCCTCTAGAATGATCCATGTGCTGAGGAAAAGAATGTGTATGCTACTGCCATTGGATGAAATATTCTGTAAATATCTGTTAGATCCATTTGTTCTGTAGTGCAGATTAAATCTGATGTTTCTTTGTTGATCTGCTGGAAGGTCTGTCCAATATGGAAAATGAGGTGTTGAAGTCTCCAGCTGTTACTGTATTGGAGTCTGTCTCTGTCTTTAGCTCTAATAATATTTGCTTTATATATTTGGGTGCAGTGCTGGGTGTGCATATCTATATATACACACACACACACACATCCACACACAATTGCTGTATCCTCTTGCTGAATTGACCTCTTTATCATTGCATATTGGCTTTGTCTCTTCCTAGTTTTTGTCTTGAAATATGTTTTTTCTGATACAAGTATAGCTACTCCTGCTCTTTTTTGCTTTCCATTTGCATGGAATATCTTTTTCCATCCCTTTATTTTCAGTCGGTTTGTATCATTACAGGTGAAGTGTGTCTCATGTACACAACAGATCATTGGGGCTTGTGTTTTTGTTCATTCAGCCACTATGTATCTTTTTATTGAAGAGTTTAGCCTATGTATATTCAGTGTGACTATTGATAAAGACTTACTCTTCCAATTTTGTTATTTTCTCGTTGTTTTGTGGTCTTTTCTTCTTTCTTTCCTTCTTTCCTGTCTTCCTTTTAGTGAAGGTTATTGTCTCTGATGGTTTGATTTAATTTCTTACTTTTTATTTTTTGTTTATTCATTATAGGTTTTTTTGGTTTGAGGTTACCATGAGGCTTGCAAGTACTATCTTATAACCCATTATTTTAAGCTGATAACACTGCTTGCATAAACAAATAAACAAGCAAAAATAAAACTAATAACTCTACACTTTAACTTTGTTCCCCTGCTTTTTAACCTTTTGTTGTTTTTGTTTATACCTTATTGTACTGCCTGTGTCTTGAAAAGCTGTGGGTCATCTTTCTGTCTTTCTACTTAAGAGTATTTTACATGTCCACAGTTACACAGTGTTATAATACTATATTTTTCTGTGTACTTTTTATAACCAGTGAGTTGTGTACTTTTAGATGATTTCTTCTTACTCATTAATGTCCTTTTTCTGATTGAAGTACTCCCTTTAGCATTTCATGCAGGACATGTCTGGTGTTGATGAAATCCCTCAGCTTTCATTTGTCTGGGAAATTATTTCTCTTTCATGTTTAAAGGATAGTTTCACCAGATATGTACTATTTTCAGGTAAAAGTTTTTTTCCATAAGCACTTTAAATATGTCATACCACTGTATCCTGGCCTGTGTGGTTTCCACTGAATAGTCTGCTGCCAGACATATTGGAGCTTCATTGTATGTTATTTGTTTCTTTTCTCTTGTTGCTTTTAGGATCCTTTATCTTTGACCTTTGTGAGTTTAATTATTAAAAAGCCTTGAGGTAATTGTCTTTGGGTTACATTTGTTTGATGTTCTATAACCTTCTTGTACTGGATACTGTTATTTTTATCTAGGTTTGGGGAGTTCTCTGTTGTTATCCCTTTGAATAAACTTTCTACCTCTATCTCTTTCTCTGCCTCTTTGAAGACCAATAACTTTTAGAATTGCCCTTTTAAAGCTATTTTCCAGATTTTATAGGTGTGCTTCATTCTTTTTTCTTTTGTCTCTTCTGACTGTATTTTTTTCAGATAGCCTGTCTTCACGCTTAGTAATTCTTTCTTCTGCTTGATCAGTTCTGCTATTAAGAGACTTATGGGGCTGGGAACCGTGGTTTATGCCTGTAATCCCAACACTTTAGGAGGCTGAAGTGGGCAGATCACTTGAGCCCAGGAGTTTGAGACCAGTCTAGGCAACATGGCGAAGCCCCGTCTCTACAAAAATTAGCCAGGTATAGTGGCTTGTGCCTGTGGTTCCAGCTACTAGGAAAGCTGAGGTGGGAGGATTGCTTGAGCCTGGGAGGTGGAGGTTGCGGTGAGCTGTGATGTCACTTCACTCCAGCCTGAGTAACAGAGTGAGATCCTCAAAAAAACAACAACAACAACAGAGAGAGAGAGACGAGAGACTCAGTACGTCGATTGCTTTTTTTTTTTTTTTTTTTTTTTTTGAGGTGGAGTCTCGCTTTGTCATGCAGTGGCATGATCCCGGCTCATTGCAACCTCCGCCTCCCAGGTTCAAGCAATTCTCTCTGCCTCAGCCTCCTGAGTAGCTTGGATTCCAGGCACCTGCCACCATGTCTGGCTGATTTTTGTATTTTTAGTAGAGACAGGGTTTTGTCATGTTGGCCAGGCTGGTCTCAAAACTCCTGATCTCAGATGATCCACCCACCTCGGCCTCCCAAAGTGCTGGGATTACAGGCGTGAGCCACCACGCCTGGCCTGCATTTTTCAACTGTGGAATTTTGTTTGATTTTTTTTATTATTATTTTAATCCTTTTAAAAATTTATCTGATGGAATTCTGAATTTCTTCTGTGTTACCTTGAATTTATTTGAGTTTCCTCAAAACAGCTCTTTTGAATTCTCTGTCAGAAAGGTCACATATATCTCTTTCTCCAGGATTGGTCCCTGGTATTTAGTTCGTTTGGTGAGGTCGTGCTTTCCTGGATAGTCTTGATACTTACAGATGTTCAATGATGTCTGGGCTTTGAGTAATTAGGTGTTTATTGTAGTCTTCTCATTCTGGGCTTGTTTGTACCCATCCTTCTTGGGAAGGCTTTCTAGGTATTCAAAAGGACTTGATGATACGGTTTGGCTATATCCTTACCTGTCTTGAGTTGTAGCTCCCATAATTCCCATGTGTCATGAGAGAGACCCAGTGGGAGGTAATTGAATCATGGGGGCAGGTCTTTTCCCGTGCTGTTCTTGTGATAGTGAATGAGTCTCATGAGAGCCGATGGTTTTATAAAGGGGAGTTCCCCCACACAAGCTGTCTCTTGCCTGCTGCTATGTAAGACATGACTTTGCTCCTCCTTGCCTTCCACTATGATTGTGAGGCCTCTCAGCCACATGGAACTGAGTCCATTAAGCCTGTTTTTCTTTATAAATTACACAGTGTTGGGTATGTCTTTATTAGCAGCTTGAGAATGGACTAATATACTTGAGTATTGTGATCCATGCCATATCTGCTTTAGGGGACACCCCAAGTCCAGTAACGGTGGGTTACTTGCAGACTCTGTAGTTCTTGCAGACTCATAGAGGTATCACCTTAGTGGTCTTAAATAACATTCAGAAGAATTCTCTGGATTACCCCCCAGGTTCCAGGCAGGTCCAGAGATACTATCTTGGAGCCAGGGACATGAGTCAGAAACCTTAGGAATCTACCTGGTGTTCAATTCTACTGCAGCTGAGCTGGCACTCAAACTATAAGACACAGTCCTTCCCACTCTTCCCTCCCCTTTTCACAGGCAGAGGAGCCTTAGCCCGTGGCCGTCACCACCACAGGCCCACGGGGAGTACTGCCAAGCTACTGCTGATGTTCACAAGGGCCAAGGGCTCTCTCGTGAGCTTGTCTTGAATGCTGCCAGGCCGGGACTCACCCTTCAGGGCAGTGGGCTTCCCTCTGGCCCAGGGCTGGTGCAGAAATGCCATCCCAGAGCCAAGGCCTGGAATAAGGTCTCCAAGAGCCCACTTATTGCTCTACCCTTCTGTGGCCAAGCTGGTACCTAAAGTGCAAGACAAAGTCCCTTTACTTTTTCCTCTGCAAGAAGAAGGAGTCCCTCCCCATAGCCACCACAGCTGGGAATGCACTGAGTCTCACCCGAGTCCCACAGTGTACTATCTGGATATCACTCTGGCTATTCAGGGCCCAGGGGCTCTTTAGTCAGCAAATAAGGGATCCTGTGAGGACTGGGCCATTCCCTTCAAGGCAGTGGGTTCCCTTCTGGCCTAGGATGTGTCTAGAAATCAGAGCTAGGGCCTGGAAAGGAGGCCTCACACCTCTGCCTGGTGCCCTGTCCTGCTGTGGCTGAGCTGGTTTTAGAGATGCAAGACAAAGTCCTCTTTATTCTTCCCTCTCCTTTCCTTAAGTATAAGAAGGGAGTCTGTTTTGGAGCTACAAGCTATGCTTGGGGGAGGGGTGATGCCAGCACTCCCTTAGCCACTCTAGCTGGTGTCTCAGGTTGTGTATCCCCCACGTCCACTGCCTCCAAGCCCAGCACAGCTAGGCCTTGCCTAGGAGTTGCAGTCCTTGTGGCCTAGACTGACTTTCAGGTTTATTTAGGGCCCCAGAACATTTTAGTCCATGCTGGTGTGCCTTGCTGGAACTCAGGTTCCTCCTGCTAGGATGGGTGATGCCTGTCTGGCTGTGGCTCGTCTGAATGCTTCCTCTGTGGGTGGGCATCAGCTCAGTTCAGCTCAGTTTTGCTTTCTACTGTGACAGGATGGCACTGAGTTCAATGTAAAGTCTCACAGTTGCTGCACTGTCCCTCTCCCAAGTACACAGATTTTCTCTCTGCAGCATAGGGCCGCTGATGGGAGACGGGGGAGGGATGGCGTTGGGATTTAAGACTGTCTTTCCTACCCTCTTCAGTGTCCCTTTCAGTGATACTAAGTTAAAACCAGCTACTGTGAGTGCTCACCTGTTTCTTGGTTCTTATGAAGGTGTTTTTTTGTGTGTGTAGATAGTTGTTAAATTTGGTGTTCCTGCATGGGGGATGATTGGTGGAGCTCTCTTTTTGGCCCTCTTGTTCCTGCATATTATCCATTTTTAAGAACTTTTTAATGTATTGCCAAACTGTGTTCCACAAAGGTTCGTACAGTTATGAGAGCACAGTTTAACTATTGCCTGGGTATTATTTAGTTGTAATTTGATAGGAGGAATCATTGTCTTTGATTTGTAAAGGAGTTAAACATTTTTTTTTTCACTGCCTTAAGAACCGTTTGTATCTCTTCTTGTATAAAATATAACACAGGCTTCCAAATAGATACACTGTTTCTCCACAGAATGTGTAAGTTATTGCTGTCATATGGTACTTTGTAGTTTAGAAGTACGGCACTTATGTTTCTCTCAGCTTCTCTCTGTAGTGGCAGTTCAAATATAATAGATGAAGAAAAGTGAGGTTCAGAGAGATTAAATAAGTGGCAGAGCTGAGACTAGAACCTAGGTTCTATGACTTATGTTTTTTTTGTTTAGAGATTATAAATGTTTACTTCTCAACTTTCTGAAGTTTAGAAACAAAGCTCTGGGTAATTGTTTTCCTTAGTAATGCTAAATGCTTTATAGATCTTTTAGAAATTCGATTGTAATTTCTATAGCGCACTGATAGAAACATTTTTCATCTTCATGGCTATATGGCTATATAGTTTTTCTTTACGATGACCACTTAAAAGCAGTTGAATACTTTCACATGAGACATTTCAAGGTTATGTATTTTATTAGAATTTTCAGTGGCCAAAAAGTAGCGTCTTTTTTGCTTTATATTGTAACTTCATTCAGGATTCAAAGTTTTGATAGTAAAATTTCAGTAAGTATTTGTTGTCTTCCACAGTGTATAATGAGGAAGTATTTTATTGAACTACTTTTTAAATATTGTCCAACTGGAAACCAGAAATATCACTGATGTCTCAATGTAAAATATTTAACTATTTTTTAAAAATTAGGCTAAATGATGTTCAGGGAATGGGCTTAAAGAAAAGATAATAATGTTTGTTGCAAGTAGGAAAATGATTAACAGGATCTTACTGGAAATAGTGTGAAATATTGCAAGAGACAAAGCTTACAAAGAGAAAGGAGTTCTGAAGTCGGGTAAAACTAATATTTTTATGAATATTGATTATTTCCATTTTTTAATTGATGTGAATAATTTATAGGTACAGTTCTTAAAATATGCCTAAGGTCCTCTGTTGAATGTATTATTTTGCTCTCCCATTTATTCAAGCCCAGGCAGCATTATATAGTTTTCCTCCTTTGTTTAAGAAAGCTTTCTAGATAACTGCCAAGAATTTCATTTCTTTTTTTCAGAACTTGTATTGTCTAAAAGCTTTGAGAAATATTAATGTGTTATCATAATCTTTAATTAAAATACAATTTTTAATTTTTGTAGTTGGCTTGGACGCCTTTTCTGGCTGCATTCAGTGTGGGTCTACAAGATTGTGATGATACTGAAGTAGCCTCTCTTTGCCTGGAAGGTATAAGATGTGCAATCAGAATTGCATGCATTTTCAGCATTCAGGTAACAGAGAATTTTGTCTTTGTAGCCAGTTTGGAACATTAATTACCTATGCCATTACTATAGTTTAAATTACAATAATTGTTTATGTGTGACATTAAAAACTAATTTCAAGTTTATGATGGAATTTAAATGAATCTTAATGTTTAAGCTTCTGAGAAGCTGTTATAGAAGGGGTAGTTCTATACTGATCTGTCTAAGTTTATCATTATAACTTTGGTTACAGTTTTTTTTCTCTATTGAAGACTATACAGAAAGTTTTCAAGACTTTGAATTCCTATGTTAATTTGAACATCTTGTTTAAACGAATAAAATATCTTGTTGAATCATAGTTTATATACAAGGTTGTATATATTTTATATGATTTCATAACTTAAGCCTAAGAACAGGTTATCTTTAAGACATGTAAATATTGAATACATAATTTTCATGAAAGAAGTCCTTTCTAGTAATTTATATGCTTTGAGGAACTTTTAAAAAAAGAAAAATTCATTCAACATTTAATTATAAATGCTAATGGCTTGCAAAAAGTATAGCGTAGCTGTGGAGAAAATGAGCAAATGTATAAATCATGTTTTTGCTAATCTAGTAATCAAAACAAAAGTGCTTAATGAATTTTTTTTTTTACTGTATGAATTCATTGGTTATCACTAAAAATCTCAATTTGACACCACCACGGCCTTTGGATTTTAGAAATGTATGTCGTTTCTGCTTCATGCATCATCTTAAAATGAATGAAAATAAAAAACTTGTGGAATTATATGTAATTCATGACAAGTAAAACTTACTAAACTTACAAGTTACTGAACTTACGAGTTTAGGAGTGGAGGTTTAATAGGCAAAAGAAAGGGAAAGGAGGGCCAGGCACGGTGGCTCACGCCTGTAATCCCAGCACTTTGGGAGGTCGAGGCGGGCAGATCACAAGATCAGGAGTTCGAGACCAGCCTGGCCAACATGGTGAAACCCCGTCTCTACTAAAGATACAAAAAATTAGCTTGGCATGGTAGTGGGCGCCTGTAATCCCAGCTACTCGGGAGGCTGAGGCAGAAGAATCATGTGAACCTGGGAGGCGGAGGTCGCAGTGAGCTGAGATTGCGCCATTGAACCCCAGCCTGGGCGACAGGGTGAGACTGTCTCAAAAATTAATAAATAAATTAAAAAAAAAAACAACAAAATCTTACTGAACAAGTAAACAGAGTTTGTTGGTGGGGAATTAATCAATCTGCTCTATTTAGAACTGTGTAAATATACTTTTCTCTTTTTTATAGCTGGAGAGAGATGCATATGTCCAGGCACTAGCAAGATTTACCTTACTCACAGTGAGTTCCGGTATTACTGAAATGAAACAGAAGAACATTGACACAATAAAAACACTTATCACAGTGGCTCATACAGATGGAAATTATTTAGGAAATTCATGGCATGAGGTATAAGCACTTTATTTTCAACTTTGCAATTTGGTTTATAAAATGAGCTAATGCTAAATAGTCCATCATTGACATGCCTAAATGTTAGGGGAGAAAATTAGTACATTTCGAATAAGTACGTTTAGCTTTTTAAAATAATCTATAATGTAGTCTGTGTTTAAATCCTGGCTGCATATATTTAAATCTTTTTGAAGATATTTTTAACATGGAATTTAACATTTTTTTCCTTTTTGTAATTAAGATTCTGAAGTGCATCAGTCAGTTGGAGCTGGCACAGCTTATAGGAACTGGAGTGAAACCTCGATACATTTCTGGAACAGTGCGAGGGAGAGAAGGATCTCTTACTGGAACAAAAGATCAGGCTCCTGATGAATTTGTGGGTTTAGGGCTAGGTGAGAATTTTTACAAAGTATCAAAAATTGTTTTTAACTTCCTCATTATAAGTCACTTTATTGTAGTAATGAAATATAATTAGAAGGAGAAGATAAAATGCCTTTTGTCTAACCTTATGAGAAAAAGCAAGATGACTAAGGAACTAAATCTTTTTTGCCTGGTCTGGTTTGCAACATTAAATGACCCTTAGTTTCAGGCTTCTCTCTGGTTGTTGGAGAAGGATACAGTCTGTGGAGTTTTTAAATTACCTGCTTTTAAAAATAAGCAGGTAACTTGAATGTGTGAAAGCTGGTATCAGGTAATAGATGGGGCAACTGGAGAAAGCATTCACATTCAGAATTGTTAAAGCAATGAGCAGGCCTAACCAGCCTTTCTGCCAGTATGAAACCTCTCCCCATGGCTCCCCATGCGCTCAATATGACCAGGAACTTCCACATTTAACCCAGTAGAACAAAAGAAAACATTAGCAAAAATGGATAGAGAAGAATGAAAAGCAATACATTTTTTAGTCATAAATGGAAGGAGTTCCACCAGGGAAGAAACAGAGTTTATTAGACTTTGACCTTAAGTATTTCTGGGTTTGAATTCTTCTGTATTTTTTCCTTATTATGTGTAAGTTACTTTAGTTCGCTGAGATTTGATTTCTGCTTTTGCAAACAAAGTAATATCTAATCATAGGATTGTTAGGATTAAATAAGAATATATATGACTGGACTTAGCATAATGGCTGGTATATTCGAAGTTTCTAGATATTCTCTGTCCATCCCTCCCCAGCCCCCCACCTCCAACCAATCTGGACGCATTACTTAGAGCAGGAATCTTATATCTTTTAGTGATTCCTCTGTTGCTGCTAGCAGTGAAAATTCTTAGAAACCCCAAAAGAATTTCAAACTGTATAAAGGATCCATAGGAAAAGAATTAAAAACCAGGACCATGATATGGCTTCAAGTTGGACTGGGGAAAACTAATTCCCAGTGGTAATCAACTGAAGCAGCTAGCAATGCAGTCTGTCCCTCCATGATAGCATAGATGCTATAGTATTGTAAGGTCTGGGAGGTGCAGATGTAGACTTGGTACCTTGGTGATGTAGCAGCAAGATTTAGAACTACCTGAGCACCTGCACAATGATTAGAAGCCCAACTTTATACATTAGAACTGTAATTACTCCATGGGGTAACATGAGATACAGATGAAAACTATTTTCAGGCAAGGGAAGTGAATGTGCACTGATTGGCTCAGTAACTTTGAAAAGGCCTAGAGAGTGTGGGAATGCCAAAATAATGACAGGTGTTAATTGCTGGGCCTGAGTTTTGGCAAGTAGGACTACAGAATTAGGTTACACTAAAAATAAAACACCAGTGGGATATCTTCTAGAAGTTTTAGTCAAACGAGAAATAATGATACTTGCTGATAATATTTACTGGTATACTTGAAAATGAATTAAAATTAATTCATGTACTGTGCTACTTAGGTTGCAAGGATATGAGATGAACTGTCTTCTCCCTTCAGAAAAAGGGAATTTACAGAAAGATACACGCATTGAGGCCTAGAAATGAAAAACAGTTCAGGCTTCCAGACCACTCTCAAGACCAGTAACACTTATTTTATGCCTTATTTAGGTTTTCTCTGTTATGTACTTCTCTTTTTGGTCTGCACCATTCTCTACTCAGTCCTGACTCCATGCTCCATTTTGAATCCACATCCTAGAAGGAGCTAGTCTGTTGACTTGGCCCCTGTTGGGCAGAGCCCTCCCGTTGGGCCGTCCCGTTGGTTACCAGCCAACCCATGTGGCAAATGGCTACCCTTGTCCCCCTGTGCCTACCAAGGTCAGACAGCAGATGCTTTCTGGAGCAGAATGTTGTCATCAGAATTTAAGCTAGGAGAAGATGTGGTACAGTCAAGCCAGTTTAGTCTGCATATACAGTGGATACATACATATATATATATATTTTTGAACTAATATCTTTTTTTTTTTTTTTTGAGTCACAGTCTCACTCTGTCACCCAGGCTGGAGCGCGGTGGTGCGATCTCAACTCACTGCAACCTCTGCTTCCTGGGTTCAAGTGATTCTCCTGCCTCAGCCTTTTGAGTAGCTGGGATTACAGGCGTGTGCCACCACACCTAGCTAATTTTTTTTGTTGTTTGTTTGTTTGTTTGTTTGTTTGTTTGTTTGTTTTAGTAGAGACAGGGTTTCACCATGTTGGCCAGGTTGATCTTGAACTCCTGACCTCATGTGATCTGCCCGCCTTGGCCTCCCAAAGTGCTGGGATTACAGGTGTGAGCTACTGCGCCCGCCCATATCCTCTTTTATTAATGGTATCTCTGCCGTGAGTATTCCATGTAACCAAGTTGACTGGGTTGAGTATATATTTATCATACTTTCTGACTGATAGAAAAAAAGTCTGTACTTTCACTTTTTGGAAATACGAAACTTTCAGTTATTAAGAATACATAGTAGATAATTATTAGATTTGAATTATATGCATTCTTTTTTTTCTATTTTTTTAAAGACAAGGTCTCACTCTGTTGTTGAGGCTGGAGTGCAGTGGCATGGTCATAGGTCACTGCAGTCTTGAACTCTTGGACTCAACTTTTTTTTAAATTAAAGTTACTAAAGTAAAAGCCTGTCCCAGGCTTTCACTATGTTTTTTTCCTATTTCAGTATGTTGCCCAGGCTGGTTTCAAACTCCTGGCTTCAGGTGATCCTCTCACCTCGGCCTCCCAAAATGCTAGGACTAGAGGCACGAGCCATGGCACCTGGACTGCATGCTGGTCTTTCAAGAGATACCTTAACATTTAAAAATTCAATGGCTTTGTCACATAAATGTTCAGAGAGTATTCATGACACATAGTTTAAAAAATCTTATTTAACCTAAATATGCCCTCTCTATTGTGATTGCTTTTCTTTCTGCTTTCTTTTCTACATAACCATCCTTCTAGGTCTAGGTTGAATTAGTATTTCATCATACGTGAAGCCTTTCTTGAGCTAACACCCCTATTCTCTTGTGTTGTGTGCTTTTGAGTAAATTTGTTTGACAAAACTGGAACTCTCATTAAGGGATTTCACATATTTGTGAAATGGGTTCTTTGGATTCCTAGACATTTTTTATATTCTTTGATTCCTTTAAATATTTTATTATTAATGATTTTTAATTATATTTAAATATAAAGGACATATTTTGACACGTGTATATATATATACACACACACACATATATACACAGACACACACACACACACACACATATACACACATACACATATTTTTTCCCCACAGAACATATATATATTTCCTCTGTGGAAAGGATATCCTGTTGATACACAAAGGAAGTTATCTTATGATTGGCATTGTTTTTTTCTCATAGGTTTTTCTTTGTAAAATTCCTGTAACATGCTGTGCGTGTCAAGTTTGCCTTGACACTATTTCCCTACCACCCCAATACTGTGTCACTTACTTCAGGCTTTCATTCTTGTTCACTTGTATTATAGCAGTAGACTTTTAATTTATCTCTCTGATTTCAATATTTTTTCCTATTTCAGTATGTTCTCCAGATATTATCAGTGTTGTCTTTTGGAAAATAGATTAGGTCATATCAATCTTCTAAAAGACCTAACGGATCCCTGTTTTCGAAAGTAGTACATTAAACCTAAGGGTCAAGGCTCTTCACATTCTTTTTTCTAGTCTGTCTTTTCAGCTTTATCTCCTACTACTGTTCTTTTCCCTTCTTCCTGTTGTCTGCCAATCCTTCATTATGGCTATACTACCAAGTATGTGAAAACATGATGTACAGTTGTATGTTTCCATTACTTTATATAGCTGCCCCTCTGTCTCAATTGCTTTTCTTTCTCCTTCCTTTTCTACATAGTTATCCTTCTAGGTCCAGGTTGAATTAATATTTCATCATATGTGAAGCCTTTCTATGAGCTAACACCCTGTTCTTGTCCCTATTGAAATTAGTTCTATTTAGCAAACTTATTCTATGTAGTTAGTTCATTTCAGCCATGAAGTAATCATTACATTGCATTGAAGTTCATTATAAACATATCTGTCTCTCCTGGTGTAAATTATTAACTCTGTGAGGACAGGGGTTACATCTTTTTCACATCATTCAGTTCCTAGAATAGAATTTGAGTTCAGCAGGTTTAAATGATATCATCTGTTATGTTTGCATTCAGAAGGGCATTTATTGAGTGTTTGGTCACTCAGGTCAAGTGTTTGTAGAGCACCTGCTTTGGACTTAATTTTGAGTAAGGTAGGAAAGTACAAAAATGAATATTACTTGATTCCTAACCTTAGGAAACTTTTTATCTGGTTGTGAAGGCAACATTAACACACCTGAAATAATTTATATGCAACTGTATGAAAGTAATTCTGATTTGAGTAGTACTTAGCTAAGTAAATGCTTAGTTCAAAGGCAGATGAGAACAATGGAGAGGAACTTTTCATTGAGAACCCAAATTGAGTCTTGGTAGGTAAGTTTTAGATAGTTGAGGGATGGCACATTTTGGCTAGACTGTTGAAGGGAAGTGCTTTAAATGCTAGGGTAAAGAATTTATATTTTATCTTGTAAGTAACAGTAAGCAGAATGAAGGAGACGATTTAGGAAATAATCTGGCAGGGAGATGAAAGAGAGATTGAAGAGGGAAATAATTAATGGCAGGGAAATCACTCATGAAATGGTTTCAGTAATCTAGGACTGAGATTATGAGGGCCAGAACTAGGTAGGAATGGAAATGAACAGGTGATATGAAAAACAGATCAGAAGAAAAATTTAGTGACTAGTTGAATATTGATAGTGGAAGAGGGGAAGGATATCAAAGGTGATTCTGAAGTTAAGAATTTGAAGACTGGGAATATTGTTATTCTCCTCTCCAACATGTGGAACCAGTTTCAAGGGAAAAGATGAATGATTCTTTTCAATAAAAGGGTGTTAGAAAATACAGGTAGAATTTTCAACTGACCTTTGTAAATAGGGGACTAGAGATTAAATGACAAGGGAAGTCTAAATTTTTGGAGTTGGGATCATCCTCAGAAGGTATCATTGGAACTGAGATTAGTGCTGCATTTCTTTAAACATTAAGGGAAATTATATCTAATATCTATAATTTTGTGATATAAATTCACAGTGCCCCTACTTTGTGTGATCTTTACAAACATAGTTTGTGACTTATAACCATGTGTTGTATACTACTTAGTAAAGTTCATTTGCACATTTGGCCTTGTTAATGTCACTGATGCCAAAAGAATTGTTCACCTGAAGCATTCTGTTATTAGGAAAGCAGTTGATTTCAGAAGTATGTTTTAGAACTGTTAAGTGTATTCTTCTACTGAATTATTTTCAAACTGAAATGACTTTTTTTTATGTGTGGTAGTTGGAGGAAATGTGGACTGGAAACAGATAGCAAGTATTCAGGAATCCATTGGAGAAACCAGTTCTCAGAGTGTTGTTGTTGCTGTAGATAGGTAAGGTATTCATTTTATTCCCTTTTCAGATGATTACTATTTCAGTTCTGTAGCATTTAGGTGTTGGTAAAAAGAAAAATATTATTGCCAAAATCATTTTTCTAAAGTAATATAAAATTGTGATATGCTGTGATTTAGATGATTTTATTTATAATTTTGCTTTTTGGATCATAGAATATAAGAAGATGATAAACAGTATGAAAATTTAAGTTACAATAGATACTAATGGGCATTAAGGAAATGGTAACCTTGATGGAAAAGAATACAAATGTTTTATTTTCTCGTAGAAAACTTATTCCCCTTATTATCCCTATTTGAAAATGTTGTGTAGTTTATTTTTCTGGGTCCACAATAAAGACTGCATTATGGATGAAATGAAAGGTTTTATTGGCAATTCCCATTATAAACTTTTTTGGAAAGGACTTCAGAATTTATATATTATACACATCACCACATATTCCCCATTTTTAGTTTGTTTTCTAAAAGAAAACCCATGGTATGCTTTATTTACTACAGAATATTTCCAATTTTAAAATGTCTAGCACGTAGAACAATATCTCCTATTGTTACTTGAAGTTCAGCTTTTTCTAGATAAATGCCCCCAAAAGTGAAACATTTTACAATAATGTTTTTTCTTTTTCTTCCTCCCACCCCCTACTTGTGATGGAAACTTTCAAAAACATAATTTGTACAAATCTTTCCTTGATAGTCTGGAAACTCATGCTGATCCATTATTTTACTTTGCTTCAGATAAAACTTTTTGCTCTAAGTACAGGTAGAACTAGAATGTTCAGTGGCCACTGACCCTGGAAGTACTCCATGGAACTTTTTCCTTGAATTCTTAATGTCTACTTGCTGTTGTTTTTTGTGTTTTGTTTTGTTTTTTTTTAAGAGGAGAGTCATTTGCCTATTTTTTTGTGAAGACTGAAGAAAGATTATCTCATACCTACTGTATAACAAACATGAAGGCTTCCCACAGATGAGGCACTTGCAAAACGCTTTACATTTAATCCTTTCAGTAGCCTCATGAGATGGGTATTCTTGTCCTCAATTTACAATGAGGAAACTGAGACAGAAAAAGATTAAATAACTTGCTCATTCCCACAACTAGGCTTGTGTAATAAGCATGCATGCTTAACCTCTCCACCTTTCAGCCTGCATGTACTACTGCAGAGCTATGTAATAGCCCTTCTGCTACCGGGCTAGCTTTCTTGTCAATGATTTTCTTGCCTTCCAGACAAATCATCTTCACTGTCATTTTGAGAATCTATTCATTTTACCTACTGTTTCTGCTTTTATAATGTACTTTATATGACCACATCCAGTTCTAATTTATCTTCCTATCCACTGTTTGTTACAGAGGGACATGTTATTTTAACATTTTACCTACTGTTTCTGCTTTTATAATGTACTTTATATGACCACATCCAGTTCTAATTTATCTTCCTATCCACTGTTTGTTACAGAGGGACATGTTATTCATTTGAAATTACCTCTCTGTTTTAAGAATTTGTGCTATTTCAGAGGAGATTTAGCATAAATTTTGTTAGTACTGTGTCATCACAATCTTGTCATCGCCAGATACTTTTAACATAAATCCAATATCAAATTTTATACAAAACCTCAGTATTGCAAGTTTTTGCTTATAGTGAAAACACCGAAAGTTATATATTTGATCTCTTATAATGTTGTATTATTCTTAAGTGGTACATTTCACTTTCCCATTAAATGTTTTTTGAATATCTGAGTTTATTTTCATATCGTTATGTTCAAACTTTGGTCCATTACCCAACTCAGTGGTAGTCAAGACAGTAGTGAAAATAGTGTCAGGCATCAATCTGGGGAGTTCTGTACTTACCCAGCAGACAGTCATTTTCCTGTCCTTAGGCCTATTTTTCTGCATAACCTGTTATTACAAGTACAGGAACTAAAGAAAAAAATTTTTGTATGTTTAGTTCTTTATGGCTTCTGGGTTATTAACCAACAGAGAAAAGAATAAGATTTTATTACAGACTTTAAGGTGATAAAATTTTCTAATTATCTACCTTTGTATTAGGAATCTTGTATTATTAGAATATAGGAGAAGAATATTGGGCCCTTCAATCTGGGAATAACTGATCCTCTAGCATTTGCTAGGATAGAATTTTTTATGCGTTGTTAAATTAGACCAATTTCATAATGAATATTACTAAACTATGCAGGAGATAGACTTTATCCATGAATGGTTTATTTTTAATAGCTAAAAAACAATTATTTAGCATCATAGTTTTTCTCTTTATGGTTTTTTTATACATACCAGATCTAGCTATAAACTGGCTCACCTCAGACTTTGGAATATTTCACCTATCAGAAAATACATACAGCTCATCCCAACTTCCTTTGCTCATAAATACTTTTCATTTAGGCCTAAGAAATAAATGTTACCTCTGATATATTCATTGTGAAAAAACCTTTTACAGGTATAATAATATAGGCTGCTTGTGTATTGCATACAGTTTAAAAATTGATTTGATCCAGAATCTGCAAAAGTTTTGCAAACCATTTTTTGTTTTTGCATCTGTATTATAATGTGATTAAGCAGTAATCTTACCAATGGTTTTTTCTAATGCTTTTTAAAAAGCACATGATTTTTAATATTCACAAACAAGGTTCTTGTGCTTCTGTCCTTTGCTTTTTCTATGGAAAATGTAGAAACCATTTCATAGGCTGATTTTATGAAACACAGCTCTGTTCTCTTGCCTTAATGTTAAGGCTTGACTTTAAATGCCCCCACAGACTGCTGTGCTCTACCATACGGCTTATCTTTAGTGGAGCATTACTAGAAATAGAGTGACCCCCTCAGAGACTATGGCAGTGAGTAGGAATTGGGATGCCCTTTCTCAGAATGGATGCTCCCCCAACCTTCCACCATCACAACAGTCCACAGGACCTGTCTTATTGCTGATGATAGTTCTCTCTCCTGTTGCCTTTGTTCTCCATTATGTCAACACCTTCAGAATCTATTGCTTCCCTTCCCTGTGGTTCCATCTCTGCTTTTGTTCTTTCTTTACCCCTCTACTGTTTGCCATTTGCTTTCTTCTCAGTTAAAAACTCTTTTTTTCTTTGTTTTTGTTTGTGTGCCTTTTCTTGTTCTCCTATGCTATTTACTTTTGACTGTATTCATGGTGTGGCTTGTTTACAGCCATTGCCTTCCATGAGAATACCTCTAGTTTGAGAAATCAGCTGACCAAATTCGTAGTCTGGCAGTTTTCATTTTTGTTTTGCGAGAGCTCTGTAGACTTTGTATATCTTTAATTTCTGGGTCCAGTCTAATCCCTGGATTAAGAGGGGCCATATTACTTTTGATTTTTCCCTCAGATTGTGTTTTCTGCCAGATTTTGGAATTACTGCTTCATTCTGCTGACGAACAATATAGAAAATCTTAAGACATTTCTTTAGCAGGACTTCACATTCTGAGTCATCATGTTACCAGTTTCTAAACTGTTTTTCCTATATTGTTTTTTACTCATTGTCAGGACACATAGACATGCAAGGACACTAGGGTTAAAAAATCATGATATACTCAGAACATTTAGATTGTGATAGTAGGAAAAAAGGGTTGAATATACCTTTTGCTCAGGTAAGTGTGAGGCAGTATAGAAAAGTGGTTAATAGGATAGACTGTAATCACCCTGTCCTGGTTTGAATCTTGGCTCTAGCACTTACTAGTTCTGTGACTTAGAGGAAGTTATTAAACATCTTTGTGCCTCAGTTTCTGTGTTTATAAAATTGGGGATTTAATAGTACATGCTTCATAAGGAATTTGTGATTATCAAATGAGTGAATATTGATATTACACTAGAAAAGAACCCATCTTGTGATTGGTAGCTATTACTGTTACTACTATGACTACTGTGACCTGCTCCTGCCTTTAAAGTTTTCCTTTTTATCATGCAAATCCTATTTTGCGCATTCTAAGTTGAGGAATGTCATCCTTCTTGAAAGTGACGTCAAACTCTTGGTTGCAAACCCAGAATATGGGTTAAAATGCAGACTTTAAAAAAGGAGGACTAATGTGTTTATGCTGAAATCTTTTATGAAACTTTGAAACAAAAAAAGAGCTCAGCAAAGAAGAATGGGCAAAGCTGGGCAGTGTTAGCTTAACTCCAAACATTTGAATGCCCTAAGGAAAGTGGTTTGGCCAATTCTTGGGTAAACTGAGACTATTTGCAAGGTTATATTAAGTCACTTTTAGTGTAAATGAACTTTCTAATCAAATATACTTTACTGGTAAAAATACGTCAAATTTTTCATTTTAAGAACTTGCTTAATGCTAGACAATAATCAGGAAAGAATCTGTAGTGTGCCAATTATTAGTTTTACAAATTAATATTTTTCTTATTCTTAGAGTCTCATATCTATCCGGGGTTTGTAAATCTAATAAAATTACAGCAGTATATACTTACCCTAATAATAATATTGAATGTAAACTGGTTCACATGGAGTAGAGGTGGAGGGGAGGGAGAAACATCCAGACTACACTTGTTACTAAACTAAATGATGAAAAATACTCATTTGAGTACCCAATTTTTTGTTCCCTTAAAACATAAAAATAGCTAGTACCCCATGCCACATACTTTTCAATTGGAATAAGAACAGTAACTTATAAATTTTTTAAATTGTGTTTTATTTTCCCTAGAATATTCACAGGATCTACAAGGCTAGATGGAAATGCTATTGGTAAGTATGGGCATTTATTCTACTTCGGAACTGGCTTGGGGCTAAAATAACTTTAATGTTGAGCTAAAAAAATATAAATGTATTTATATTACAGTGGATTTTGTCCGTTGGCTCTGTGCTGTGTCTATGGATGAATTACTTTCCACGACACACCCAAGAATGTTTAGTCTACAAAAAATAGTAGAAATATCATATTACAACATGGGAAGAATAAGATTGCAGTGGTCTCGAATTTGGGAAGTTATTGGAGATCATTTTAATAAGGTATTTGAATAACTGTGGCGTTTGTTTACATTTGTAGTATATTTTTTGTTAAGAATGTCCTTGTAATCAAATTGAGCCTTTTTCCCTTCCAAGCAATTATTTATTACTTTTCAATATTAAATTAGAAAACCCTATGAATGGTGTTTTTCTTTTTAGAAATGATTGCTCTGGGCTTTAAGAATTTGATTTAAAATGTCTGTTTTTCTTGTTGAGAAATAGTTTTAGCATACTTAATGCCTTTATGGAAAATCTTAGGATTTACGTATCTATGCTATTCTATACTTTTTCTAAAACAAAAAATAAAGAATTGTAGATTTTTACTGCTGATATTAATTAGCATCTTTTATTTCTGTCGCCATTACAGGTTGGGTGTAATCCTAATGAAGATGTAGCTATTTTTGCAGTAGACTCCTTGAGGCAGTTGTCAATGAAGTTCTTAGAGAAAGGGGAGCTTGCTAATTTCAGATTCCAGAAGGATTTCTTAAGACCTTTTGAACATATAATGAAACGGAACAGGTACTATATTTGTTGAATTGCTTAATAGAAGGAAAATCTTGTTGTTTTCCACAGCAGGGAGAAAAACAGAAGAAAGGGGGAAAAACTGTTGAGTTTTATCGGTTTGCATATCCAAGCAATTATATTAATATTTTTAGGTCTCCAACAATTCGAGATATGGTTGTACGGTGTATAGCACAGATGGTTAATTCTCAAGCTGCTAACATTCGATCTGGATGGAAGAACATTTTCTCTGTATTTCATCTAGCTGCATCTGATCAAGATGAAAGCATAGTGGAACTTGCATTCCAAACAACCGGGCACATTGTCAGTGAGTATTCTCTTAGCTGTGTTCAAGTAAAAGGAAAAAAAAAAGCAACCTTAACGTGTTCAGAAGATGATTCAAGTAACAATAAGATTATGGCCTTTAAGTTTACCAAGCTTTGTCTACAGAACCAGAGTAAATAAAAATAATTAAATTTTTATTATAGTTAACATTTATTGAGTATTTACCATATGGCAAATACTGTGTGCACTTTTCACGTAATTTCTTTAATCTTCACAGTTAAACATTATTATCCATCCCTTTTTTCAAAATAGATTAGGAAACTCAGCCCCAGAAAGGTTAAGCAGTTTATGTAAGGTCACAGAACTAGTGATGGAGATGGTCTTGAGACCCATGGAGTATTAAAGCAAAGCCTTTATTTTTGACCAGTAAGTACATTGCACAGCCTTCTTCAAGGAGGAGTCCCCTTAAGTTCAAGGGGGACTGACTGAAATACTAAGATTATAAGTTAAGCCTATATGGAAGATGACAATGATGACCATCAACATCAAGAATCATGGCATCGTCATAGCTATCATTTATTGCGTGCTTGCTTAAGTATTACACTAAGCACTTCACTTATATTATTTTACGTAGTGCTTACAGCTATCTGTGTATATTATTATTATTTCCATTTTATATCAAGAAACCGAGATACAGAGAGGTTAAGTAATTTTGTACATTCATTCAACCAAAGTTGAATCAGTACCTACTGTGTACCAGTCACTGTATTAGGTGCTATGTTTATAATGTAAACAAAACAGACAAGTTTTACTATTCTCACCACTCAGGGCAGTCAGGTAAGTGGTAAAGATAGTCTTGAACTTCATATCTGTTGGATGTCGGAACCTGTAACAACCTTTAAGGAAGTGCATTACATCTAGATGTTGGTGTATTTTTGGTACAGCTAAGAATAATTGAAAAATTATAGTAATATATATTTTTCTCTATTTTAGCCGTTGTATTTGAAAAACACTTTCCAGCAACCATTGATTCTTTCCAGGATGCAGTGAAGTGTTTGTCTGAATTTGCGTGCAATGCAGCTTTCCCAGACACAAGTATGGAAGCAATTCGACTTATTCGCCATTGTGCAAAATATGTGTCTGATAGACCTCAGGTATAGCGTCATTTAGTAAACAAAATTTTGCAGAGTATTCTTTCCAATTTGAAATCTTAAGTTTGTTTGGGAATTGAGGGTATATGAAGCATTTATTTTTCAGTAATTTGAAAAATAATCTGAGCAGCCTGATTCCAAGTTAGGATGGTTAGTGATTATAACTAACCATTATTGAAAGTGTCAGGTATTTTTCTGAGTGTTTTTCATTAACTTGTATTAACTTGTTTAATCTTCTGATGGCTTTATGGGGTAGATAGTGTTATAGCCCCATACAGACAAAGAAACTGAGGCATAGAGAAATTTTAAAATGTGCCCATAGTTTCAGGGCTAGTAAAGTAGAACTAGGGTTTGAGCCCCAGCCTGTGTTTCTAACCATTCCCTACAGTGCATCTTGTCTGTCTGTGCTGTGTAATACTGAAGCTGACTGACTATGGATGAGAATAGGCTTAAGCTCTAAAGTAAAAGGTTGAATTGAAAATCTAGCTGCCATATTTAACTTGTACATTTGAATCTATGTTTGTAACTATCATAAGAGAAAGTGATGTATCGTAGATTTGGTAATAAGGTTTTATTCCGTACTACCATGGACCGATCAGGTGCTTGGTACTTTTTAGATACGTCAACTCATTTCACCTTCATACTTCACCAGTGTGGTTAATGTGGCTGTCTGGTATCACAACCATTTAAGTGATAAAAATGTAAACCTGAATTAACCTGGCTAATAATGCAGAAAGCTGGTGACAGTTGAAAGTGAAGCTAACTTTTGGATTCTAGTCCAGAGCTCTTTATAGGCAGTTATGTTTTGCCTATTTCAGTGGCACATATACTAAAATTGTAGGCAGTTATAGTGTCCATTTTTTATAAATTATTGTTTATTAAATTGCTCACTGGTTATTTGTGAAGCATTTAAATTATTTTTTGAGAAGTTAGTATACTGAATGTATGGGTGTTATGTTTTGCCTTTAATAACCCTACCTTTTTTCTTGAAGGCTTTCAAGGAATACACAAGCGATGATATGAACGTAGCACCTGAAGACAGGGTGTGGGTGAGAGGATGGTTCCCAATTCTCTTTGAGTTATCCTGTATCATCAATAGATGCAAATTAGATGTAAGAACCAGGTAACAATCTATATTTGTAATTAAAATTTTGGATTTATTTTGACTTTAATCAAATTAACTCTTCTTTATAAACACAATCTCACAGTTAAAGACCATAAAATCAAATGTTTTGTCAAATATATTAATTATTAGGTATATTTTAAAATATGTTAATATTATTTAAAAATATTAACTAGAGCAAAATAAAAATGGAAATACTACATTATTTTTAAAATATTTGATTATAGCCTCCATTTGATTTTAGCTTCTAAGTTAATTTAATCCTTTAAACATTCCGTCTTTTCATATATTTGTATCCAATAATAAGTTGAAGTTAGTGGCAAAATTTATTTTATTTCCTGATGAATGATAGAAGAATTTTTAACTGCACATCCTTGGTGGGTTTTAGGTGAAGAACCATTTCTTTTTGTAACCTGGTCAGTAACATAGTTTGGAATAATATAGAGCTATTCAAATAGAACTCTTTCAAAAGTATATTGCCAATAAAAGATCATTATGAACATATAGTCAATCTGTAAAGGAACTATTATGGATATTATGTAACTGGCCAAATGCTAACACACTGTTCTTAGGTCATGGCTCACATGATTCCCATAGTAGTTTTTTTACCCTGTACTTTGCCACATTGAAATGGCCAGCTTGTGTGTCCTAGTATCTGTCAACCTCTAAACCCACCGTGAGTTCAATTTTATGGTAAACAAAATCTTTTAGGAATCTTTCCATCTTATTTGGAAGAATCTTCTGTTATTTGGATGTGTAACTTTATCGAATTTTTTGAATTTCTAAAGGTAGCACAGAATGAATCTCTCCTTTCTCACCTTATGCCAGAACCATCCCCATCCCCCACCAAGGTTAAATTTGACTTATATCCCAAGAAATTTTTCATTTTTATAGTATTATTTATTACAACAGAAATTCGTATGAAATAGATAATCAAAATAGGACTTAACCCTTAGGGATTTTAATTATGAGAGCACTATAGAAAAACATTTTATTTTATATTTAGACATGGTGGATTGTTTATCAGTGGACCTGTTAGGAACTTGTTAAAATTCAAGATAGCCCCATTTCAGTTGTCCACCTGCCTCAGTGGAGCGGCTGACATATCATGACTAGCAGGTCATGAAAACTCAGCACCCTCTCCCCTCACCCTTTATTTATTTGTAGAAGTCTGTTTGATGGAGGATCCACCTGCTTTCTTAGCCTTCTGTTGCTTGGCACTGTGATACCTTATTTCTCACCATATTCCATGTTCAGATTATGGGTAGATTCCAATTGTTAAAGAGGTTGTGTGTGTTCTAGTTAGTAAAGGAGAGAGAAAAGATCAGTAAACTTTGTTCAGTGATGGCCTTTGATTTTCCTACCTCATCCCAGGATATGTATGGGCTGCTGTTTAGCTTCCATCTTAAAATGTGGGCCGGATGCCATCGCTCATATCTGTAATCCCAGCACTCTGGGATGTCAAGGTGGGAGGATTGCTTGAAACCAACCTAGGCAACATAGTGAGACCCCATCTCTTTGAACAAAAAGTTAACTAGGCATGGTGGTCATGCCTCTAGTTCCTGCTGCTCATGAGGCTGAGGCGGGATTGCCTAAGCACAGGAGGTTGGGGCTATGGTGAGCCCTGATCACACCACTGTACTCCAGCCTAGGCAACAAATTGAGACTCTCTGTCTTTAACAACAACAAATAGTGCAGCACTATAATTGGTATAACACTGTGTAGAAAGAATTTCTTGTGTGCATTCTTACTTAATTCTTCCAAAATTCTCTAGATTTGGGGACATATACCGAAAATTAAAGTCCCAAATATAGTCAGGCATCATTTAATGACAGGAGTATGTTCTCTGCAATGCATTACTAGGCAATTTCAGCATTGTGTGAACATCATAGCATGTACTTACACAAATCTAGATGGCATAGCCTATTGTTCCTTGGGTACAACCTGCACAGCATGTTACTGTACTGTAGGCAGCTGTTAATACAGTGGTGTTTGTGTATCTAAACATATCTAAACAGGCTGGGTGCAGTGGCTCACTCCTGTAATCTCAGCATTTTGGGAGGCCAAGGTGGGCAGATCACCAGATGTCAGGAGTTCGAGACCAGCCTGGCCAACCTGGTGAAACCCCATCTCTACTAAAAATACAAAAATTTGGCCAGGCATGGTGGCCATACCTATAATCCCAGCACTTTGGGAGGCCCAGGTGGGCGGATTATCTGAGGTCAGGAGTTCAAGACCATCCTGGACAACGTGGTGAAACCCCTTCTCTACTAAAAATACAAAAATTAGTGAGGCGTGGTGGTGCGCACCTGTAATCGCAGCTACTTAGGAGGCTGAGGCAGAAGAATCGCTTGAACCTGGGAGGTAGAGGTTGCAGTGAGCTGAGATTGCCGCTCTACTCCAGCCCAGGCAACAAAGTGAGACTCTGTCTCAAAATAAAAATAAAAATTAAAAAATACAAATACAAAAATTAGCCGGGTGTGGTGGTGCACGCCTGTAATCCCAGCTACTTGGGAAGGTGAGGCATGAGAATTGTTTGAACCCAGGAGGCGGAGGTTGCAGTGAGCCAAGATGGTACCACTGCACTCCAGCCAGGGTGACAGTATGAGACTCTGTCTCAAAAAAAAAAAAAAACATACATACATACATACATACATACATATATATATGCATGGAAAAGGTACAGTAAAAACATGGCATAAAAGATAAAACCTGTAGGCTGGGCATGCATGGTGGCTCACGCCTGTAATCCCAGCACTTTGGGAGGCCAAGGCGGGCGGATCACGAGGAAAGGAGATCGAGACCATCCTGGCTAACACAGTGAAACCCCGTCTCTACTAAAAATACCAAAAATTAGCCAGGCGTGGTGGTGGGCGCCTGTAGTCCCAGCTACTTGGGAGGCTGAGGCAGGAAAATGGCTTGAACCTGGGAGGTGGAGCTTGCAGTGAGCAGAGATCATGCCACTGCACTCCAGCCTGGGCGACAGAGCAAGACTCCGTCTCAAAAAAAAATAAAAATAAAAAGCAACAACAAAAACCCGTATAGGGCACTTACCATGACTGGAACTCGCCGGACTGGAAATTGTTCTGGGTGACTCAGTGAGTGAGTGGTGAGTGAATGCAAAGGAGGCAAACACTGTAAACCTAGGCTACTTTAAATTTATGAGAAGATATTTTTCTGCAATAAAAAATTAACCATAGCCTACTGTAACTTTTTTGCTTTATAATTTTTAAAATTTTAAAAAACTTGACTCTTATATTAACACTTAGCTTAAAATACATTGTACAGCTATATAAAAGTATTTTCTTTATATCCTTATTCTATAAGCTTTTTTCTATTTCTATTTTTATTTTTTACTTTTTAGACTTTTTTGTTAAAAACTAAGACATAGACACACACACATTAACCTAGGCCTACACAGGGTCAGGATCATCAGTGTCACTGTCTTCCATCCCCACATCTTACGCCATTGGAAGGTCTTCAGGGGAAGTAACACATATGGAGCTGTCATCTCCTATGATAATAATGACTTCTTCCTGAATACCTACTGAAGGAACTGCTTGAGGCTGTTTTCCAATTAACTTTTTAAAAATTTGTAAGTACAAGGAGTACACTAGCAAATAATGATGAGAGGTGCAGTATAGTAAATACATTAATTATTAACATAATTGTTTATCATTATACGACTGGCAGTGCAGTAGGTTTGTTTACACCAGTATCACCATAAACATGTGAGTAAAGTGTTGGCCTACAATCAGTGAAAGCCTCAACTACAATGTCACAAGACAATTGGAACTTTATAGCTCTATTATAATCTTAGGGGACCACTGTCTTATATGCAGTTCATTGTTGACTGAAATGTCCTTACGTGGCACATGACTGCATTATTTTTCCCTATACCAACTACTTAAGTATGGGTTTAAAAAAAAAAAAAGACATTTTCCACAGTAAAAATCCTTGGAAACGATTGATCTTTGTGTTTACTTTGGGCCCTGGAAAAAACAGGATTGCCCATATCCACTTACTCCCAGCCATGAGAGGCAGCATCCAGTTACTTGGAGTGGAAGGGAATAGATACAGAGCTCAGCAGATGGAGGACGAGGGAGCCTTGTTCCATTGCAAGGAGGGAACTATGGGTTTAGCATCAGTGGTGGAACTCTGACAGGCGTCTCCTGTGGAAGACTTTCTTTCCCGGGAGTTTCTTTACTATGGTTTCTTTACCACTGCTAGTATTACACATTAGGTATCTTAGGGATCAAATAGACCAATGTGGACTTACTGTTGGCCTGAAGTATTGTAATGTTATTTTACCCAATCCTTTAACAAAATCTTGTTGAGAACCTACTATGTATGAGCCATCTACTACGTTTGGGGATAGCATAGCAGCAAATGAGTTGAGCTCTGTTCCAGTCCTTATGAGAGCCTTTCAAAGAAAATTTTGTTCTGTTTTACTCTCAAACTTTTGGAAATATAAGCCATTTCTAAACTGGAGGATGCCTGTATTTTCCCAGAAAAAGCAACAAATAGAGAAAAGATTAAAAGTGTCTAATGGTTACATAAAAGTATTATTTCAAGAAACAGTAAGGAATGAAGACGGAAGTTTTGAGTTTCAGTTTTAACACTTACTCAAAAGCTAGTCCATCTGATACTAAGCAATTTATTCAGCAAATATTTATTGCTTGCCTCCCAGGCAATGAGCACTGCTGTGTGCCTGGGATATAGCAAGAAATGAAACACAGACCCCTCCCCTCATGGAGCTTATGCCTTAGTGGATTTTTTTTGTAAATCCTTTTGTTTAGGGATGTTGCATGAATAAGGCTTCTAGTATTGGGTAAAAATCCCCATTTGAAAAAGATTTTCCAAAATCTAACTTTTGTTTTGTTCTTAGACTGCTGTATATGTATTTTCTTTTTTGGCTACAGTGCCACAAAATTAATATTCACTCAAACGGTTATCCTTTTCAATTTGTAATTCCATTTACAGTTTTTAAATGCTGCATTGGTGAGGTAAGAGTAAAGGAAAAGTAAAATAAAAAAGTTTACAGCCAAGACCTTTGGAGATTTTTTTTCCCGAACGATGTATCCTAAAGGAACCTGTTGTTCTTACAACTTAAATTTTTTAAAACCCAGTGTCGTGTGTTAATTTCAGACTAGTTTTAAGCTTTCTGTTTTTAACTGCTTTGTGAACTCTAAAAACTATTTTAGGAGGAGTATGCTTTTTTGTATTACAGCTTTCTAATTGTGTTTTGTCATTTTAGGGGTTTGACAGTAATGTTTGAAATAATGAAAACATATGGCCACACTTATGAGAAACACTGGTGGCAGGATTTATTTAGAATTGTTTTCAGAATCTTTGACAATATGAAATTGCCAGAACAACAGACAGAGGTAAGAGGATACACAATTTTCATTTAGCTTAGTCAAGTTAAAAGATTCTCAGTATTATCATCAATACATTTTAGTGTTTCAAATTAAGTACAGAAAAGAATTCCTAGAAAATTTTTCTTTAAGGCATGAGAATATAATACTATGTCTTTATAAATAAGAACACTGGCCGGGCGCAGTGGCTCACGCCTGTAATCCCAGCACTTTGGGAGGCCAAGGCGGGTGGATCATCTCAGGTCAGGAGTTTGAGACCAGCCTGGCCAACATGGTGAAACCCCATCTCTACTAAAAATACAAAAATTATCCGGGTGTGGTGGCAGGTGCCTGTAGTCCCAGCTACTCGGGAGGCTGAGGCAGGAGAATTGTTTGAACCCGGGAGGTGGAGGTTGCTGTGAGCTGAGATCGCGCCACTGCACTGCAGCCTGGGCGACGAGCAAAACTCCATCTCAAAAAAAGAGAACACTATGTGGGGGATAGAACTGAATTGATGAATTGATTTTTTTGTTCTGTGTTGTTTTCAGTGTTTTTCTGACTTTTTCGTTTCTTTTCCTCATTTTGATAGTTACAACTATAAAACGTCAGTAACTTTCTTTAGTATTATATAGTGACTTCTTTTTTATATTGAGTAAAGAATACAAAGTAAATTTTATTTATTTCAACATATTTTACTATGAACCAGTTACAATATACATTTTAGGAAATGTGTCAAGAGAGCTTCATATTTTCCCCTTTTGTTCCATACAGCAGTATTAAATGCAGACTTCTGCAATTATTTTTTATGGGCTTGAAAAAAATAAATTACACTTAAGTTGTATAGCCCTTTTTTTTATGGTGTTTTCAGATAACTATACTTCAGGAAAGTCATTTTTATTTTAAACCTATGCTAATCCCATTTGGACAAATTCTTACCTCTTTATTTCCCTTTCATGTTCTGTCATATTCTAGAGCAAGGCCGGTGTTGCTATTCATGCACTTCGAAAAATCATAATGTTAGTATCAAGATGATACGGTGATGGTTTTTTTTAATAATCAAAACAAATAGTGACAAAAATGGTTAAATTATTGTATACATAGGTGGTTATGGGATAATAAGGAGCAATAGATATCAGATTTTAAGTTGAGGTGAATATAATGTTCTAGAGGGAATTCAGGGGTCTAAAAGGAACACTGACAGCCTTCCATTTTTAATATGAAAACATTTATATATATATATATTTTTTTTTTTTTAATCATAGTAGTTGATTAATGGCGTGATGTTCATTAATGACTTTTTTCCCCAGAAAGCTGAATGGATGACAACAACTTGCAATCATGCACTTTATGCAATCTGTGATGTATTCACTCAGTATTTAGAAGTACTCAGTGATGTACTTTTGGATGACATTTTTGCTCAGCTCTACTGGTGTGTGCAGCAAGGTAGGTCTGTACCAGATATGTGACACAAAGTGTTAAATGTGACCCTGGTAATATATAAATGAATTGCTCTTTTCTTTCCTAGACAATGAGCAGTTAGCGCGATCTGGTACAAACTGTTTAGAGAATGTTGTTATTCTGAATGGTGAAAAATTTACCCTAGAAATCTGGGATAAAACTTGCAACTGCACACTGGATATCTTCAAAACCACAATCCCACATGCGTAAGAAGATTTTATACAACTTTACATTTATATTTGTATATTGAATGAGTTGGAGAGTGACTAGTGATTAAAAGTTTGATAGTGACTACTGATTTCTCATAACAGAAATCCTTTTAAGCTTGTCTTACTCTTACATGGATTTAGATTTATTACAAACCAAACTGCTATAAACTATAACAAATACATAAATTAAACTATTTATAAACCAAAACCTTTAGTCTGGTTACCAAAATTTGGGACATAATGAAGTGATTCTGCTGACTTTTATAAGATTTTATTTATTCAGATCAAACCAAGCAGTGGTTTTGAATTGGAAAAAAAAAATCTCAGCCTGTTTCTGTTACTGATCTTTTAATAATCTAAGGAAAATGTATTTACACATACTATATTTCGTATTTCGTAACAGCTTGTCATCTTTCTCTAAGGGATGAGTGTGAAATGGAATTATAGTGAGGTAGGTTTTTTTTTTTTTTTTTTTTGAGATGGAGTTTCGTTCATGTTTACCAGGCTGGAGTGCATTGGCGCAATCTCGGCTCACCGCAACCTCCGCCTCTTGGGTTCAAGTGATTATCCTGCCTTAGCCTCCCAAGTAGCTAGGATTACAGGCCTGCACCACCATGCCTGGCTAATTTTGTATTTTTAGTTGAGATGGGGTTTCTCCACGTTGGTCAGGCTGGTCTCAAACTCCCAACCTCGGGTGATCCGCCCACCTTGGCCTCCCAAAGTGCTGGGATTACAGGCGTGAGCCACCACGCCTGGCCAATTTTATGATTTTTTTTTTTTTTTTTTGAGAAGCCTCTTACTTTGGAAAATATTTGATATTAATACTTAGGGAAAGGAGGTTTGAAATCTTTAAAACTTATCAGAAAGTGTTCTTTTAATGCAAAACTGGTGACCATATTACCCTTTTAATTATATTAAATGCCACTTAATTTTTTTCTAAAAGTACATTTTAAACTTTTTACTAGATGTTTTTTAGGAAATTGCTAAAATTAGCAGTGGTCAAAGATGGACTGTTTAGTTGGTATGTTCTTGTTACTTTCTTGGGCCCATTTCAAAATATGCTGGATGTGGCATGTGGCACAGCCCCCTAGTGATTGACGTGGTTTTGGTATCTTAAAGGCTGTTGACCTGGCGACCCAATTCTGGAGAAACTGCCCCCCCACCTCCATCTCCTGTAAGTGAAAAGCCATTGGTAAGTTTTAATCAGTAAAGTATATTGAAATTAGTTATTTGTGATGAGTAATTTTATTATGGGTCAAATTCTTACATGTAAGTGTCTTAATCCATTCCTGCTATTAAAAAAATATCTGAGACTGGATTACTTATAAATAGACATGTATTTTTTTACAATTACGAAGGCTGGGAATTGTATGATCAAGTGTCTGGTGAGAGCTGCTCTCTGCTTCCAAGATGGCACCACGTTGCTGCATTCTCACGTGGTGGAAGGAGGAGGGACAGAAAGGGGCCTAGCTAGTTCCCTCCAGTCCTTTTTTAAGGCACTAATTCTCATGGCCTACTCACCTCCTAAAATCTCTACCTCTTGATACTGTTGCATTGGGGATTAAGTTTCATTATGAATTTAGGAGGGAATGCAAACATTCATATCATTGCAATGCGTTTGACTCCTTTAAGAAGATGGTATAAATTTACTGTCCAGAATTGTGAAGTTAATTCTTTGGTCAATGTCACAGACAATTAATATGTGTCTTTGTTAAGTGCCATGAAGGGAGTATTTTAAATTATTTTTAAATATAGGACATAGAACAGAATGATTTTTTAAGGGTTATGAGAGAAAGGTACCAGATTACGTAGCTGTCTCCATGCAAAGCTGAAGATATTGTTGGATAGTATTTAAACTTTTTATTTTTATATAATTTCACCTTATAGAAAAGTAACACAAAACAGTACAAAGAATTCTAACATTCACTTCACCCAGTGTATTGGTTTCCTAGTTCTACCATAAAAAATTACCACAAACTTGGTGGCTTAAAACTATAGAAACCTACTATCTCATGGTTCTAAAGACCACGGGTCCTAAATCAAGGAGTTAGCAGGGCCACATTCCCTCCAAAGGCTCTAAGGGAAAATCCTTACTAGCTTCGTCCAGCTTCTGGTGGCTGTTGACAACCTTTGGCATTATTTGGCTTGTTCACATATCACTCCAATCTCTGCCACCATCTATCCATAGTCTCCCTCACTGTGTGTGAATTAAATCTCTCCCTCTCCTTTTTGTTTTATGAAGACATTAGTCATTGGATTTAGGGTTTACCTGAAATCCAGGATGATCTCATCTCAAGATCGTTAATTACATCTGAAAAGACCTTATTTCCAAGTAAGGTAACATTTGCAGGTATCAGGGGTCAGGACTTGAACATACTTTTTAGGGGCCAATATTCATCCCACTATGGTCTACCCACTGACACCTAAAAATTCATGTCCATCCCATCGGCAAAAGATGGTCACCCCATTCTAAGGTCCCCAAAAGTCTAAACTCATTGCAGCATCAACACTATGTCCAAAATCCCTTATAAATATAATCAAAATTCCCTAATCTGATCATCCGCATCTGCATTAAGGATGGATGACACTCTTGAGTATGCTCTATTCTGGGGCAGAATTCGTCTCCATCTGTGGACCTGTGAACCTAGAAAACAGGTTTGTAACTTTTAAAATACAGTAGTGGGACAAGCATAAGATATACGATCTCATTGCAAAAAGGAGAAATTGGAAGGAACAAAGGATCACCAGTCCTAAGCAAGGTTGAAACTTAGCAGGGACAATTCCGTTGAGTTTTAAGGCCTGAGAATAATGCTGTGTGGCTTGATATTCTGCCCTCTGGGGCCATGGCTGGCTTCTTCGGGCCTGAGCCCTACACTCTCAGTTGTTCTTCTTTTTCTTAAAGGTTAGCACGTTTGTAGCTCTGTTGACCCATTTTCTGCCTGTAGAATCCTAGAATTCAGCCTCCCTTCCTCTTATTGTTTCTGTCCCTTTCATTCTAGGCTGGCCATATGTCTGCTGGTATATCATTCTCAAAATCCTTGTGGGTCTTCTGTATGTGTTAAGAGAAACCATGCCATTAAACAAGAGGGTGATCCACACATCTTTCTGGATAGTCCTGTTATGTTCCTGGCTTCTGCTGAGATGATCGATTGGCTCCACTAGATATATACCTAATCTCTTTGGCAAAAAGTTGTCCAGCTATTATAGCCTTGGCCTTCTCTCCAAAGCATGCTTTCCTAACAATTCATTTCCTAATTGTAGCATCGTTTTCAATCTCGATAGGCACAAGATCCTCTCACATCATCAAGTGGCAGTTTCTTTTTGCTTAACAGTTCTTTCATCAATATATCTTCTTCTTGCATTGTACTATAAACAGCAAGGATAAACCAGGCCACACCTTCAGCACTTTGCTTGGAAATCTCAACTACATATCATCACTTAGAATTCTGCTTTCCACCCAACAATTCAGCCAAGCTTTCTGCCACTTTACAACAAGGATCACCTATCAGTATCTAATACCATGTTCTTGATTTCCTTCTAAGACCTCACCAGAAGCACCTTTTAACATTCATATTTGTACCAATAATCTGTTTCATGGCCATACATGTCTTCTCTAAGATGGTAGAAGCTTTCTCTCACACATTGCACTTCCTTGTGGATCCTCACCAGAACCACATTTGACATCCATATTTCTACCAACAGTCTCTTCAGGGCAATGTAGATGTTTCCTATCATGTGTCTTAGAACTCTTCCAGCTTCTACCATTGCCCAGTTCCAAAGCCACTTCTACATTTTTAGGTGTTTGTTACAGCCACATTCCATTTCATGGTATCAAAATCTTTATCAGGGCCAGCAAAACAAAACCAGCAGGAGAGATTTATATAGATAGATTTAAGGAACTGGCTTACATGATTGTGGAGGCTGGCAGGTTTGAAATTTTGTAGGGCAGGCAGGCAGGCTGGAAAGCCTTGGGCTGCTGCTTGAAGCTGCAGTTCACAGGCGGGATTTCTTCCCCAGGAAAACCTGTTTTGCTCAGTTTTGAAGGCTTTCAACTGATTGGATAAGGACCATCTAGATTATTGAAGATAATTTCCTTAAAAAGTGAGCTGACTATAGATGTTAACCACATGTATAAAATACCTTCAGCTGAACACCTGGAATAGTGTTTAATTGAATTAATTGTTACTCCTTCGACTTAAGTATCTGGCTTAAGTACATAGGATATTGGTATTGTGTCCTAGCCAAATTGACACAAAAGTAATCATTACACCAGGTTTCTCCAAATGTTGTCATTTTACATTTGTTTTTACCAACCCCAGCTGTCCTCCCTCTTTTTATCTTGCTACCCCGCCTCCCACACACACAATTTTCTGAATTCTTTGAAAGTAATTTGTAAATATAATGCCCACTTATCCCTAACAATCAAAAAATTATCCTTGAAACAATACTCTTATTTAATCTACAGGTCTTTTCAAATTTGTACTGTTCTCCCAATAATACCTTTGAATTTTAAAGCCAGGAGGCTGTAAAGTAGCAAACTAATGCCCACTGACCAGATTTGTTCCCCACAACTTTTAACTTTCTTAACAAATTGTCAACGGTTAAAACTTAGATTTCACAGAAAAGTATCATTCTGAATTGCCCTTGAGAACTGTGACATCTATGCTGGGCCCGTGTTGCTCCATGACTCTGTTGTGCTGACGTCCATTCAGAACAGAACCCACTATTACTTAGGACATCCCAAAAATTATCCTCATTTACATTGGTTAGTGAGAAAAATTGAGAAAACAATATACCTAACATCCAAAAATTCCTCTAATACAGAGCAAGGTTTTTAAATCCCTAATTTTTTGACCTAGTTTTTGTGTAGGTTTAGTTTTCTGGAGAGAACATTTTAGAAATCATCAGACTGTTCAAGAGGGCCCGTGACCAAAAATATTTAAAAACCAGTGCTTTCATTTATCTTCAGTAAGATAATACGTTTTTAATTCTGAGAACTGAGTAATTTCTTCCTTAAAATACACTTAAGTCCAAGCTAACGTATTGTTTTGATTATTACTATTTCTGGTAACACAGGCCCATCTTCCTTTCACACAGCAGGTAAGGTTGCTCAGGCTGGGACTGTTACGTCAGAATAACAAAAGCTAAGCACTCCTCCTGAAACCAGGTTCTCTCATCTCTTGAGTGTGCTGTGCCTTTATAATGAAAGAAAGCTCGAGGAGGAGTAGGGTCAGCTGCCATTTATTGCCCAACACTGTGCTGCTAGTGTTTTGGATTTATTATATCTAGTTCTTAACAACCTGCAAGGAAAGTATATCATTTCTTTTTAGATCAGAAAACCTCACCTCAGGAAATTAATCATTTTTCCAAGGTTACACTCTTAATAATACTGGAACCTGTGGCTGGGCGTGGTGGCTCACGCCTGTAATCCCAGCACTTTGGGAGGCCGAGGCAGGCAGATCACCTGAGGTCGGGAGTTGGAGACCAGCATGACCAACACGGTGAAAACCCCCTCTCTGCTAAAAATACAAAATGAGCCGGGCATGGTGGTGCATGCCTATAATCCCAGCTGCTGGGGAGGCTGAGGCAGGAGAATCGCTTGAACCCAGGAGGTAGAGGTCACGGTGAGCCGAGATCGCGCCATTGCACTCCAGCCTGGGCAACAAGAGCAAAACTCCATCTCAAAAAAGTAAATAAATAAATAATACTGGAGCCTAATTCTTGTGTAGGTCTGTTGGACTCCAGGGTCCAGCATCTCTTCATGATACGACACTCCTAGATAGTCACCTTCACATTGACCTTTCTAGTCCCTGGGTCCATGGGTGACAGAAGATCCTTTTCTAAATTTACCCCTGCAAAAGGTGTCTGTTTAGATTTCATGAACACTTGTGGGTATTGCTGACCAGTTTCTCTACACTTTGAAGTTTCGCATTTTTATCTGTTGCTGTTGGATGGTTGCAGACCTGAGCCCAATGAGGGTCAGAAAGTCAACTTTTCTCTATGTACAGGTAATTTTAAATAATTTTCTGATTGTGTTATAACTGTAATGTGTAAAACATCATTTTCATAGGGACATAATATAATTTTTTAAAATAGCGTTTTAGAAAATATTTTCACCCATAAACTTTATTAACCATACTTACAGTGATTTTTTATTTATTAGGATACAGTATCACAGAAGTCTGTAGATATTCATGATTCTATTCAACCAAGGTCTGTGGATAACAGACCACAAGCACCACTGGTTTCTGCATCTGCTGTTAATGAAGAAGTCAGCAAAATTAAATCTACAGCAAGTGAGTTATTTCTCTAAATAAAAATAAATTTGTGTTTTATGTAGGAAAGGGTTAACATTTTTGGTTTTACTTTTATTATTAACAAGCATATACTATAATTGATTGTGTCATCACTTCTTTTTTTTTTTTTTTTTTTTTGAGACGGAGTTTCACTCTGTCGCCTAGTCTGGAGTGCAGTGGCACGCCATCGTAGCTCACTGCAACCTCTGCCTCCCGGGTTCAAGCGATTCTTCTGCCTCAGCCTCCCGGGTAGCTGGGACTACAAGTGTGCACCACCACGCCCGGCTAATTTTTGTATTTTTAGTCGAGACGGGGTTTCACCATATTGGCCAGGCTGGTCTTGAACTCCTGACCTTGTGATCTGCCCGCCTCAGCCTCCCAAAGTGCTGGGATTACAGGTGTGAGCCACTATGTCCGGCCACTTTTTTTTTTTTTTTTTTTTTGAGACGGAGTCTCACCCTGTCGCCTACGCTGGAGTGCAGTGATGCTCACTGCAACCTCCGCCTCCCAGGTTCAAATGATTCTCCTGCCTCAGCCTCCCGAGTAGCTGGGATTACAGGTGCCCGCCATCACCTCCAGCTGATTTTTGTAGTTTTAGTAGAGACAGGGTTTCACCATGTTGGCCAGGCTGGTCTCAAACTCCTGACCTTATGATCCGCCCGCCTCAGCCTCCCAAAGTGCTGGGATTACAGGCGTGAGCCACTGCGCCTGGCCGTGTCATCACTTCTTCACTGTGTTTATCCTAATTTGGACATCCTCTGGTAAATAGATGCCCTCTTGCAGAAGATCAAGAACTCTGCTGATCCTGAAATGTCAGCTTTTTCTGCCAACGAGCACCTGAGTCTTCTCTCTCCACCCCCTTCTGCATGCCAACCAACCCCATGTTCTGTCTGCAAAAGTAGGGCCTAGCATGCCTTCCTCTACCCATCTGCAAGGGGAAGTAGTGAAGGACCGTTGCTTTCTAAGCAGGAGCACCCCACTTGTTTTTGTTGTTGTTTTTGTTTTTGTTTTTGTTTTGAGACAGAGTCTCACTCTGTCACCCAGGCTGGAGTGTGATCTCGGCTCACTGCAGCCTCAACCTCCTAGGCTCAAGCGATCTTCCCACCTTAGCCTCCCGAGTAGCTGGGACTACAGGCACACCTCATCACGCCCAGCTAATTTTTTATATTTTTTTGTAGGGACAGGGTTTTGCCATGTTGCCCAGGCTGATCTTGAACTCCTGAGCTCAGGCCATCTGCCCACCTCAGCTTCCCAACATGCTTGGATTACAGGCTTGTGCCACGACGTCTGTCCAGGAGCACCCTACTTTTTTTCTTTTTTCTTTTTTTTTGAGACGGAGTCTTGCTCTGTCGCCCAGGCTGGAGTATAGTGGTGTGATCTTGGCTCACGGCAAGCTCCACCTCCCGGGTTCACGCCATTCTTCTGCCTCAGCCTCCCGAGTAGCTGGGACTACAGGTGCCTGCCACCATACCCAACTAATTTTTTTTTTTATTCTTTAGTAGAGACCGGGTTTCACCACGGTAGTAAGGGTGGTCTCGATCTCCTGACCTCATGATCCACCCAGCTTGGCCTCCCAAAGTGCTGGGATTACAGGCATGAGCCACCGCGCCCGGCAGGAGCACCCTACTTTTTAAGGAGCAACCCTTTTCTCCACACTGCACCCCAACCTTAGTCGGCCTGTGCCCATTTCCCTCACTGCTGCCCACACCCCTGTCTCCATACAGGGATCCACAGGTCACCTGTATTCCTCCCCTCACCTTTTCACAAAAAAGAGGAACCCTTTACTTTTTTACTGGATCAATTCAGTTTCATTTGCTGAAGGAAAATTACAACACCTAGAAAAGACCACAGCCTCCTTAGAGGAGAACAGGACAGCTTTGAGAACTTTTTAAAACCTGAGGTGAAATTTACATAACAGATATAACAATATGCAAGTGAATAATAATTCAGTGGCATTTAGTACATTCACAGCCACCACCTCTATCTAGATCCAAAGCATTTTCATCACTCCTAAAGGGAGCCCCCCAGCCCCATAACTGTTATACAGCCACTTCTTCTCCTCTTCCCCAGCCCCTGGCAGCCACTAATTAGCTGTGTTTGTGAATTGCCTATTCTGCATATTTCATATAAATGGAATCATACAAAATACAACCTTTTGTGTCTGTCTTCTCTCACAGTGTTTTCAAGACGCATCATGTTGTAGCATGAATCAGTAATTCATTCCTTTTTATTACTAAGTAATAGTCCACTGAATGTATAGACCACATTTTGTTTATCCATTTGTCTGATGATGGACGTTTGTATTTGTTTCACCTGTAGTTGTCATGAATAGTGCTGCTACAAACTGTTGTGTGCAAATATCATTTGAATACCTGTTTTCAGTTCTTTTGCATTATCTACCTAGGAGTGGAATTGCTAGCTCATAGGGTAATTCTATGTTTAACTTCTTGAGGAACCACCAAGCAGTTTTCTATAGCCAGTGGCTGCACCATTTTACATTCCCACCAGCAATTCCAGTTTTTCCACATCTTTGCCAGCGCCTTTTTTGTTGTTGTTAAATGATAACCATTCTAGTGGGTGAGAAGTTTACCTCATTGTGGTTTTGACTGGCACTTCCGTAATGATTAGTGTTGTTAACCATCTTTTCATATGCTTGTTGACCATTTGTATATCTTATTTGGAGAAATTTGTGTTCATGTCCTTTGCCTGTTTTTAAATTTTGATGAAGTTCAATTTTTCTGTTTTCTTTTGTTAGTCATGCCTTTGGTGTCATTGTCAAAATCCAAGGTCATGAGCATTTCCCCCAATGTTGTCTTCTATGAAGTGTTTTTTTTTTTGTTTTTTTTTTTTTTTTTGAGATGGAGTCTCACTCTGTCGTTCAGGCTGGAGTGCAGTGGTGCGATCTCGGCTCACTGCAACTTCCACCTCCTGGGTTCAAGCGATTCTCCTGCCTCAGCCTCCTGAGTGGCTGGGATTACAGGCACATGCCACTACACCTGGCTAATTTTTGGATTTTTAGTAGAGACGGGGTTTCGCCATGTTGGCCAGGCTCGTCTCAAACTCTGGGCCTCAAGTGATCCACCTGCCTGGCCTCCCAAAGTGCTGGGATTAAAGGCGTGAGCCACTGTGCCTGGCCTATGAAGTTTTATTCTTCTAGCTCTTTGATTTAGGTCGTTGATCCATTTTGATTTAATTTTTTTCAGGGAATTTTTTAATCCTAGATGCTTACAGTTCTTCAGAGAAGACAGGCTTTATTATCATATCCTACTTGAAAGGACCTTCTATCTTCAGTCACTGTATTTTGCTAATTTCTTAAAGAGGAAATAGGTGGTAGTGAGTGGCCGAGTTTCATTTTTCATTTCTGTTCTCCAAAGAACAGAATGGTTCATGTAGGAATCCTTTGCAGCTTCAGTCTGCACCAAGAAAGGCCAAGAGGAAAGAATAGCGAGTGGCTTTTCTCACTCTCAGCCTCCAGACTGAATTTAAACACACTTAGCTTTGTGAGGGCAGGACTTGGTCTTCACATAGTGGAAAGTGTGCACTTGGCTACTTTTTCCTGGGGCAAGGGTTCTGCTTCCCTGCCACTGTGAGCTGTGGGGTCAGACTGCATCCTTAAGCCAGACATTCCACTCTCGCTCCCCTGGAAGACTTTTAGGTGAGGTTCATCCTGGAACTGTTGACTCAGAACAGGTAGAGCTGGAGGAAGAACAAGCGGCCACCCTGCTCCCATGAGCCCTCTTCCTTGGTGGATAGGTTGTGGTTCTCCTGTTTGATGGGGAGGCCGCTGCATCTGACTCTCCAACTCAGTGAAAAGAATCACAGCACAGACCAGCCTCAATTCTTTCTGCACCACTGCTCTGTCGAGTTGATTCAGTACCTGTAGTCCCACATAGTTAAAATCTGCTTAGCTTTGCTCTCTGTTGTGTGGACAATGAAATGGTTGACTAATATAACCCTGGCAGTGTCAGACCTTGTCATGACTGAAATTTGTCCAAATAGATATTGTCATCAAATGTGCTCCTGGTCCTTGCTAGTGAGACTGTAGTTGGGATCCCTGTCCAGGTCTCAAAGGGCACGAGAAACTATGAAGAGGCTTGGCATCCCTGTTCAGAGTACAGTCTCATCTGCCAAATTCTTGGGGTCACTAGAACTGTTTGGGTCCCTGCTGGAAGCTCTTAACACCCCTGAGCAACTCACGTTGGAACTGATGAAAATAGGTCTCCTAAGACCTCCATCTACTGCTAAGTCCATTCTGGAGTCTAGGTGCTACTAGGAGTCTTTTGCCCCTGGGACTGAGATGTTTTTCTGACTTGAATGAGGGAGTGAATGGATGACTGCCCATGCCGCTGTCACTGTAATAAAGGACTAAGAAGACAAGATTTAAGAGGAAGAGATAACCGTAGGACTTACAGGTTTCTTTGTTTTGTTTTTTTAACTTGTGATCTAGTACTAAGAACTAAACGTTAAATAGAATAGCATTTATGAACAGTATCTGGAAAGGAGCCTTCATTAATGATCTCAATAAGAATAAATTAAAGTAAGTTATTTCTCTGTCCCCCAAAATCCCTAAAACATGAATTTGTCTTCCACACATTAGTGCCAGAAAAGGGAATTTGTAGTAAAATGTTTTTCATAGTAGAAAGAAACAGGGATTGTAAGTCGCCCAGCATTGAAGCCATTGCCCCAAGACTGTCTAGTAGGCAGCTCCCTTTGGGCAGTTGTCTGCCTCCTGGAAAGCTTCCTGCCAAAGCTGCCCCTGAGAATCTGGGATGGAGGTGTGGCCGTGTGGTCTGGGTCCCCTGGGCTGTGTGGCAGCAGCATCTCAGGAGTTGAGTCCTCTTTTCTAACCTTGTGCTGCTGCATTGGCTTAGCTACTTAGCTGGCATGGTCAGACAAGGGGAGCACGCCCATGAGTGTGTCCACATGGGCCGGCAAACTATCAGAAACTCCCTGTTGAACAAATGTGTTCAGGATAGAGGGATGTGACTGTGTATAGCTGATGAGGGGAACATGGGTGGCACTTTTGTTACTTTGCAGTTTGGTTACTTTTGAAGTAATGTGTTCAGCTTAACTTTTTTTTTTTTTTTTTTTTTAAGATAAAATCTGGCTCTGTTGCCCAGGCTGGAGTGCAGTGGTGTCATCTCAGCTCACTGCAACCTCCGCCTCCCGGGATCAAGCCATTCTTCTGCCTCAGCCTCCCGAGTACCTGGGACTACAGGCACACGCCACCACACCCAGCTAATTTTTGTATTTTTAGTAGCGATGGGGTTTCACCATGTTGGCCAACCTGGTCTCGAACTCCTGACCTCAGGCAATCCACCTGCCTTGGCCTCCCAAAGTGCTGGGATTACAGGCATGAGCCATTGCACCCGGCCCCGGCTTAACTTTTTATAGACTTCTTTGCTGATGGATGTCTTTGAAAATAAGAGGTAATTTCAGTCACAACTACGAATCTGGATCCAAATAAAACATGTGCTGTGGCCAAACCACAGTATTGCATAGGTTAATCCGGAGTCTTGGCTGCCCTCACTTCCTGTCTCACATGGATCTGTTCTGTTATTTTCTTATGTCATAGGTTTTCATATAACCTATTTTTTTATTTTAATTTTATTTATTTATTTATTTATTTATTTTTTGAGACGGAGTCTCTCTTGCCCAGGCTAGAGTGCAGTGGTGTGATCTTGGTTCACTGTAACCTCTGCCTCCTGGGTTCCAGCAATTCTCTTGCTTCAGCCTCCAGAGTAGCTGGGATTACAAGTGTGCGCAACCATGCCTGGCACATTTTGTTGTAGCTTTGTAAAGATGGGGTTTCATCATGTTGAGCAGGCTGGTCTTGAACTCCTGACCTCAGGTGATTCAACTGCCTCGGCTTCCCAGAGTGCTGGGATTATAGGCATGAGCCACCGTGCCCAGCCCCTTTATTCCCTGTTTTCAGAGGTCAGACTTGGGTTTACAGTTGATATTTCAGTTTTAGGTTTTTATCCATTTGTTACATGTTCGTTAAAAATAACTTGAATTAAAAAATTTGTAGCGGGAACATCTTGAATATATTATTGTTCTAAATCAGGGGTGTCCAGTCTTTTGGCTTCCCTGAGCCACATTGGAAGAAGAATTGTCTTGGACCACTCATAAAATACACTAACATGTATAATCCCAGGGGACCCAGACCACATGGCCACACCTCCATCCCAGATTCTCAGGGCAGCTTTGGCAGGAAGCTTTCCAGGAGGCAGACAATTGCCCAAAGGGAGCTGCCTACTAGGCAGTCTTGGGGCAATGGCTCCAATGCTGGGCGACTTACAATCCCTGTTTCTTTCTACTATGAAAAATAGTAGTGAGCTAAGAAAAAAAAAATCTCATAATGTTTTAAGAAAGTTTATGAATTTGTGTTGGGCTGCATTCAAAGCTGTCCTGGGCCACATACAGGCTGTGGGTTGGAGAAGCTTGTTCTAAATTATGTAGGGCACTTTTATTTTAAAAATTACTTTTCCGAGGCTTTTCTAAATATCAGTTAAACTTTTACTGAGTAGTGCCTGTGTGCAAAAGCAGTATGTCCTTCTCAGTGTGATATGTGAATACATATTGATGTTTCCTTAGCATTGTAGTATCATGGAAATTATAAAGGATTCAAAATAATTTTTTGTTTGCATGTGCATTGGGGGGGGTTTCCTCACAGAATTTCCAGAACAAAAATTGTTTGCTGCCCTGTTGATTAAATGTGTTGTGCAGCTGGAACTCATCCAGACTATCGACAACATTGTCTTCTTCCCAGCGACAAGTAAGAAAGAAGATGCAGAAAACTTAGCTGCAGCACAGGTAAGGAGATAGGAGGACAGCTGCTTTTTTTGTGTAAGTAGGAAGTTAGGTATAGCAGTCTGGGCTGTAGAGTTAGGCTAGAGAATTAGTTTGTGGGGCCTTCATCATACAGATGTCCTTTTAAACCATGAGACTGGATCCCATCACAAGGTAATAAGGTTAGCTAGAGCAGGGAGGAGGGTCAGCAACTGATTACTAGAGACCTCATCCTCTACAGCTCCTGGAGATGAGGCAGCTAGCAGAGACTGAAGACGAGAATCCATGAGGCATGGGGAGGCACGGGGAAGCAGGTGTCAGTTGTTGGGGAAGTCAGATGAAGAAAATGTTTTAAGGAGAAGCATGTGATCAGTCGCTTGTTAAATGCTCTGGATAGGTCAAGTGATATTACACCTGAGAATTGCCCTCTAACTGGACGACTTTGGAACCTTAACAGTGTGTTAAATGTTAAATTGAGGACAAAAGCATAATTACAGTGGGGAGAGAGAAGAGAGAATGTGGACTCAGCCAGTACTCTGTTAAGAAGTTTTGCTGTAAAGGCACAGAGAAATGTGATAGCTGGATTGTGAGGGGTTCAAGAGAGGGGTTTGCTATGTTTTGTTCTCCAGATTGGTGATATGGCAGCGTGTTCACTGGTAAGAGCTTTCCAGTAGGGAGAGAAAAACTGACTGTAGGCAAGAGAGGGGCAATTTCTAGGGCCATGTTTTTGAGTGAGTGGAGATAGTACCTCATACAGAGTGGGAATCACCTGGGGTAGAAGCCCAGACAGTTCCCATGTGGCGGCAGGGGGAGGGCTGGGGGATGGGTTATGGATGCAGGAAGTCTGGTACATTTGGGGTGGGAGCTTGTGAGAGACCTCCTCTGCCAGCTTCTGGTTTCTCACTGAGATGGGAAGAAAAGTCATCTACCATGTGAGATTTGGAAGAATGTTTTAGCTACTTGAGAAGTGAAAACTTGAGCTGGTTGGCCAGGAATGTGGCCTAGGCCAAGGTCTGCCAAGGGCTGGGCTAGCACCGAGCCCACTGGTTTAGAGAGAAACCAGTCTGCTTTCTCCAGTCACACATGATGACATGGCCATTTTGCCAGCCAGTTACTAAAAAGAAGAGGAGGGGTTGTGAAAGAGAATAATTAAAATGATGCATGGACTCCATAGCAGTTGAGAAGAGAAGGGAGGACTTGAGGGGCTGAGGAACGCAGGGCCAGGGAGTTGGGAGTCCAGGAGGGTCTGGACTAATGGGAGGCGGTGCTTGGGGACGAGGATGCGTACTGGAAGGTGGACCTTCCCTTACTTTCTGTTAGGTTAGAGCAAGCTGAGTATCTGTGGCTTTCTTGTAAAACTGGTCTTTGGGGAGCATTGAGTTGTAAATTAACTAAAATTATTGTGACTGTGTGTATATGCTGGGGTGGTTTGTTTTCCAAAGAGAGATGCGGTGGACTTTGATGTTCGCGTTGATACTCAAGACCAAGGAATGTACCGCTTTTTAACATCACAACAACTTTTTAAGCTACTGGACTGCTTATTAGAGTCACATAGATTTGCAAAAGCGTTTAATTCCAACAACGAACAGAGGACTGCCCTGTGGAAAGCAGGTAAGCTGCACACGCCTCACATTTAATGTTTACTGTTGATGGATGTGAGACAGGTACATACAGGTCTCAGAACTCATTGACTGTCTGCTATAGGTCTGTGCATGTCACTATATGTACTCTGACCTTAACAGTAATAAAGTAACCTCACAACCAGGCCCTTTTCTGGTCTACAGTAAGCCAGATAACTACTTGGGTGGATTTTTTCCCCCTTGGTCTATTATTTGACTTATATTGTTCTTTCATCTTGTTTACCCAACCTGGACCTTCTTGTTGATACTCACTGGCATGACAAAAGCTGTCTTTTCATTAGGAAATAAATATGTGTAAAAGTCGCACACACAAAACCTGGCATGTGTATTTGAATGGCTTCTCTGTTTCCTGGGAGTGGCCAGAGCTCAGAGTGAAGGTGAATTTATTGGGATGTGAGGTATATTTGTTCTAGAACAAGTTAGACATTTTAAACAAAAAATAAGCTTTTATTATAAACCAAAGTGACATTGTTAATTTTTTAATTTAAAAAATAGAGCCAGCTGCGGTGACTCACGCCTGTAGTTCCAGCTACTCGGGTGGCTGAGGCAGGATGATTGCTTGGGGCCAGAAGTTCGAGACCACCCTGGCCAACATAGCAAGACCCTGTCTCTAAAAGAAATTAAAAATTAGCGGGGCATGGTGTCGCATACCTGTAATCCCAGCTACTCGGGAGGCTGAAGTGGGAGGATCACTTGAGCCCAGGAGTTTGAGGCTGCAGTGAGCCATGATCACACTACTTCCCTCCAGCCTGGGCAACACAGTGAGACCCCATCTCTTAAAAAAAGAAAAGAAAAAAGAAAGAAATATAATTATGAGTTGCAAAACAGTGCTGGGAGGATGAGGGGCTGCAGAATAAGGCAGAGAAAAAGAAGGGGGCTGATACTTATCAAACATCAAACTGTATCAAAAGGGTTTGGTGCTTATGTTTGCTTATTTGAAACAGCTGTGCCATTCTCTTTCCTTTACAACCTAACTTCTGGAAAAAGGAGCCTGTACTTATTTTTCCCCTTTTTTTCTACCCAAGTTTTTGCCACCATTCCACTGGGCCTCTTCCTGCTGAGCTGACAGAGCCTCCTTGTGTCCACACACACCAGGCCCGTCAGACCTCCGACAGAGCAGTTCTCACCTCCTGGGGGTTGCCCCTGTTTATCTGAGGCCCCTGGCGCAGGCAGAGCACATGGCCCCTTCCACGGCTTTGGGGATTCAAGTGCAGTTTCATGTGAAGGGTTCCACCTTCCCAGGCCACAAGTTTTTTTATATCTCATATCCCCAGCTTGAATAGGGAGGGAATTCTGGACATGGAAATCACCTTCACATCAGGCTGCTGTGGCTCCGTTTTGTAAGCAGCAGATGCTGATGGCTGAGCACAAACAAAATGTGCCTCCATACGGGCTGTTTCACCTTTACATAAGATGCCTTCCCAAACTAATCCCAGAAACTTCCCTTTTCTGCAGGATTCAAAGGCAAATCCAAGCCCAACCTTCTGAAGCAGGAGACCAGCAGCCTGGCCTGTGGGCTGCGCATTCTCTTCCGGATGTACATGGATGAGAGCCGCGTTAGTGCCTGGGAAGAGGTCCAGCAGAGGCTTTTGAAGTAAGACTTTTGACTGATTTCCATCTCTGACCAGGTAGCCACGTGGTGCCGGGCAGGAAAGAGGCACCGGCGGGACCATGCTGACAGCTGAGCCTTTGGGGCCTGGATGCCCCTATTCCACGGAGCAGTTGTAAAAATTAAATTCAGTCTTAGAAATGAGTGTGCTTTAGTGACATGTGGCCAAATCATGTCTAACATGCAGGACAAAGGAGGTTTTCTGTTTTAAAACTGTGAACTATGATATCATTTATAGGCCTTTTTAATGTCATAAGATAGTCCCATTTTTACACATCATTTGTAAAAGTGAAAACTTGCCTGCCTGCATTTACTTTGAAAAAAATATTTGGAGTTTTTCTTAGCGTTACTTTTTTTACTCTTTTACTTTAAGCCAACTAACGTGTAAACTCAGGCTAAGAATGAAACATGCCATTCAGAAAGAATACGGCCATCTGCATTGTATTACCATATCTACTTAAGGAATAGATGTTCTGAGGCCAATTAAATACATTTTAGAATTTTAAGGGATCACCTAGTCTCTGTTATCCCATTTGATTGACAAGACTGATTGATTAAGGCCCCACAGGGCCTTGTGATCTAGGGCCTCACAAGGGTCAGTGAAGAGAGGAGTCGCCTCAGATTCCAGTCCAGGTCTCTTGAAACTAAGCTTTGCATGTGCCACCTGCCACACGGCAGCTTTGCATTGAAAGAAACTTAGAAAATTAGGAAAATGTGGGTTTCTTGGTAAGTTACAATGGCTTCTTTTAACATGTTTGGTTTTCTTCCCAATTTGAAAAGCATGTTTATGTTGACACTCCAGCTAATGTAAACAGATGGGATCTAACATGTTCTTGAATAGTTCGTATTCACTACTATGTTCATGATTGCTCTTTCTCAGTGAATATGGGGACCAGTAGATACGCAAGTAACATTAAAGGAAACCTTTTCTTTTGCAGTGTCTGCAGTGAAGCACTAAGTTACTTCCTCACTCTAACATCAGAAAGTCATCGAGAAGCCTGGACTAACTTACTGCTTTTGTTTCTAACTAAAGTTCTAAAGATAAGTGATAATAGGGTAAGTATGAGGCTTCGAATCCAGCCCCACATTTCTAGCCCAATTCGCATTGGGATGCGGGGTCCCAGAGCCGCCGTGCAAGAGCTCTCAGAGATGAATCAAGCAGCGCCCAGGCTGCACTGCTGCTTGTGCAAAGCCACCAGTGGCCTTGCTGTTATCTTCCTCAGTCCTTGCTTTTCTCCCCTCTTACCCAGCTTTGTTCACTAATTAGCAGTTCTCTAGGGGATTCAGTAGGTGAGGGATCAGAATCCCTTGGGATACCTTGACAAGTTCCCATTATGACCCCAGGAATCTCCCCCTTTGCCCCATTTTGAAAACTGCTGTCCAACCACCTCATGGCCTTGTACTCTGCCTACTACTCAAGACTACATCTGGTTCCTGGGCCTGTGCTCTGGGCTGCAGCTGTTCCTTTGGCATATTTAGTGGTTCCAGGTAACCCAGAGTCCCTAGTGAATGGGCCTCATCTAAGAATTTTAAACCAGTAGAAATAAAGATAAAATACACATATATGACTGTAAATATAAGTGCATATTTAAGGTTTTCAAAAATGTACACTCTATTCTTAGAAAAAAAAAATAGCAACTTACAGCTCACACATACAGGCTGCTTTGCTGTGACCCTAGAATAGGTTTTAAAATGCCTAGTGATGTGGCCCACTACTTGAAAGGCCAAGGGCTCTAAATCCCAGCCTCTGTTACTCCACAGCTGGCTTTTTTTTTTCGGTCATAATATGTCTCACTGCTTCCCTGGATCTGGAGGGGCACAGAGGGGTAGGAAAGGAGGCTGCAGACTAGAGTTCAGAGATAAAGGAACTACTGTGAAGATACAGCCAAAGTATAGCAATTTAACTGTACATGTGAAACGTATGTAGCTTTGCCTGAAGAACTGTTTAGATTTTATATTGCAGTGTTAGGTAGAATTTTCCCCAAAACTTAAAATTTTTATGTAACAAAAGATAAAATTTCAGTAACCCATAGCTTATAAAAACTCAACTCTAGTTTGTACTCACTTGCCTGCTTATTACCCAGGAAAAACAGTGCTAAATTACTAAAATTTGTCAAAGATATACAGGCAAATGTTTTTCAAAATAAGGATATGTAAGTGAATAGTGTTTGTATGAAGTCAGTTTTTCTAACACTTCTGTCTCTCAGTTCCACAACCCACAGAGTCACTGCCTGCTGTGGACCCTGCTTTCCTGGCTCCTGTGATGGAGCCCCAGAGTAGTTTGACTCTAGGCAGTTTAAGGCTCTGCAGTTTGCAATCACTACTAATGGAGAAATTCATTTTCCCTGCAGTTTAAAGCTCATGCATCATTCTACTACCCTCTCTTATGTGAAATTATGCAATTTGACTTGATTCCTGAACTTCGTGCTGTTCTTAGAAGATTTTTTCTGCGAATCGGAGTAGTTTTTCAGATATCACAACCACCTGAACAGGAACTTGGAATAAACAAGCAATGATGGGAACTTAATATTTTTGTTGGCATTTACATCCCTCTGCTCTTTAAAAGGACGCTGGAGCTGAGGTTTCCTACCTGAAAAATGATTTCTCTGGATTGCAGTGTCTGAGAGTTACTGGTAAAGATGCTTAGAAGTCTTACTCAAACTTGCAACACTCCAGTCCCTTTTAGTGCTGGCGGATTTTGTGTGTTATATTGGCCTCATGTTGAGCAGAAAGCCTGTTTAAACAGTGTCAGCTCATGCTCACGGGTCCTTCCCTGTCTTCCACGGCAGGAAAAGCCCCACGTTTTTGGCAGGTGTGGAAGTGAAACTTACCCAAAGAACTATAGATGTAAAGATTGAACTTCTACAAGAAGTACAACTCAGGAGAGCTGTATTTTGAAGGATAAAATGTTTATAATTGGGGAGTGGGGAGAGAAGAAGAAATTATTGTTCATGGTAAAAGATATTTAGCAACTATGGTATTCTTATTCTGAAGATTTTTGCACACTCAGGCTATCTGAGATACTGGTAATCATCCTGTGAAAAATGTACAGAGATGCAGGTCTGTAATATAAAAATCTTAAAATATTATATAGTTCTTCCTGCACTGTTTTCTTTATTTTCTTATTCATTTGCTAAATACCCGTAATATTTTGTCAAATGCACTAAACATTTGGGTGGAACTTTCTTTTTTATTTTATAGGGATTTTTAGTTTTGCCCTTTTTGGTAGGTGGTGATTTTGAGGCTGTAACATGCCCAGAAGCTGTTGTGGCCGACACTTCAACAATAGGGGAAAAAAGGTAGAAAATATCCCTACTGACAGTAACTACCTGTCACATATTTCTCTTAGGACTTTTAAAGATGAGCCATTAAAATAGAATGATCCTTTATGGACCAAAACTTGAATCACTGCAAAATGAATCCAGATTGCTGTCATTTTCTTTTCTTTTGGGTGGTGGGGCTTGATGTAGATTTTACTCTATGTACAGAATTTAATGTTGAATATATTAAAATAACAAATCTGGCATGGTTTGCGGAGGTTAGATTTACTGGAAATGTATTCATACTGTGAATTGTGCTCTGATGGTTAAAAGACAAGATTGTCAAGCATTCCGTATTAACAGTGGATGTAGAAAATTTTTTCAGATGGATAAAATGTATATGGTACAGATGTAAAGTTTTCTATGTAAAAAATTCTGTACAACTTTCTGTACAATATTGATTCCCATCTGGCATATTCTAATCAGGTTATAGGTCAATAAAGTTTTTGAATTATTTCATCAGTGCAATCAAAACCTGTATAACCCACCCCCATGTTTCATTGATTCTGTTCTATTAAGGCTGAACAACTATGGAAAAGACATTTTCAGCCAGAACTACAAATTCAATATTGTTTGGTTCTGGTATTTTCTTTCCAGCTTCTAGCATTAGATCCTCCCTTACACTGTACTTACCATAGGATACTCATTTTTAAGGCAATTTTTAAAATTTTTATTTATCTTTTAGAGACTGGATCTCACTCTGTTGTCCAGGCTGGAGTGCAGTGGTATGAGCACAGCTCACTGTAGCCTCAAACTGGGCTCACAATTCTCACACTCCACCCTCCCCAGTAGTGAGGACTGTAGGCACACACCACTACACTTGCCTAATTAAAAAACAAAATTTTTTTTTTTAGAGATGGGATCTCACTATATTGCCCAGGCTGGTCTCAAACTCTTGGACCTGAAGTGATCCTCCCAACTCAGCCTCACAAAGTGCTGGGATTATAGGCATGAGCCACCATATCCAGCCCAAAAATCTTTTAATATTTTTTGCATATTAATAACCTAGCATCAGGCTACACTACTTGAATGCTGAAAAGAGCTAAAGTTCTCTTCAGCACAGTTTGCAATATTGTGTGTTGGAGGAGTCAGTTGAAGTTGTGTGGTACATGGCATTAAACAAAAAGGGAACGTGTCAATATCATCTAACATGGTTGTGTTAAAGAGGAAAAGTATTCAGTCTTTGCTTTCACACCTCTCTTAGATAATGAACAGTTACTGAACAATGCATTTGTAAGTAAGTGTGCTGTATTTGTTACACCCAAGACAGCTGTAGCTGTGTTCAAGCCCAGCTGGATGCTAGAACTGCGAGCCACTGTGACCTTGCCGTGTGAGGGTAAGTGCTCCACACAACCTGGCAGTTGATTATTTTAATGTTGTAGTATCAGGACTCTTCCCCTAGAAGAGTCAGAGGCTTTCTTCTTACTTTCAGATGACAACAGAACAAATTTTTACGAGTAAAGCAAACAATGGTCCGATTAGAAAATCAAATAAAAATTTACAAGCAGCCAAAACTCAAAATATCAGTAATTTAATTGTGGCAAATTTGTCTGATATTGTCTACCAACCATTAATTACATCAGAGGAAGTATTAGAGAGAGAAGCAGTGCCTGGGGATGTTCTCAGCTGTCATGGTTCTGAGATTCTAATCTGAGTCAGAATGTCACAATTATTTGAATGACTCTTTCCTTTTTTAGAAGTATCACTTACTGAGTGATTAGAAAACTCACATGGACTCACTTATCCAAGGTTCCATGGTGGAAGAAGAAGACTCCAGTCTCTCTGTCCTCCCGGGTGTCCCCACCTCTATTCAACCTCTAGAAAACTAGTCTAGAAAGCTCCATAGTAGTTAAAAAGATTTTAGTAATTAAAATAAAAATTTATTTATATCAAGAAGTAGTTACATCATGTAATTAGTAACAAGACAAATGCCTTCATTGGCATAAAAATAGAAGCAGAAAGATGATGTAACAAACATTTAACGTATGGCTTACAAAAATACAAGCAATTACAGTTCCCTTCACTTCTGCTGTATCAGTAGCTACAAAAGACATGAAATAATAATTAATAGGACATTTGATTGCATCACACAGAAACTGGAATAATCACAGCTACAATAGATGTACCTACTAAATGAATTCTTTTGCATCGAGGTAACAATGGAAAATGTGCATGTAACAAAGGGGAGTCCGGTTTTACAGGACGTTTAAGACACTTATTCACCTTATCATCTTAATGACAAGCAGAATTCAATATAATGCACATATAGTAGTTCAATCCAGTTCATTACCACCCTAATTTATGACAAAACTGTGCAAAAATAATCTATACAATTCTATTGTATAAATCAATAATCATGGCCTTTTATTTATGTACACAATATACATCATGATAAAAATAATTTTATATACAGATGATGGGAAAAAAAAAAGTAACTTTCAGGTAGGGGCCAAAAGTAGGACATATTAAAGGTACAGATTTACCATTCCTTTCATCTTAAAAGGCACTACTGGGTCCAATACAGGTTTATTTTAACCATGTGCAGTCGACAGGCCCTGCCAAGTGAAAGTGCCTGGTTTTCCAGGAATCTGCTGCTGCTCCTGGTTCAGCTGCTCTGCCATGAAACGTTTCAGTGTTTCTGAAGTGCCAGGGCGGAGCCAGGGCTCAGTTGCTACAGAGTTTGATCCGTCATCCCCTATGTGTTTCATGATGTCATCAGGGTCAACCAGTGAACTCTCATCATCTACAGGAGGCAAGGGACACGTGGCTCAGGTAACAGGTGACAGGCAGGAGACATAAGCGCAGGTCTTTTGTAGTCCAACTCACTCATTACAACTCAGCATTTCCCCACAATCTCATATCCTGAACTCTACTGTTTGTTTGTTTGTTTTGGTTAGACTCACCCCACCCCACCCTATTTTAGAGGGAGGAGAGTGGGCCCACAAAGGCGCCAATTTTGTAAAACAAAAAATGATCAACTGAGTAAGCTGACTCCATGGCACTAGCAACCAGAGGGATTCTAAGTATATCAAAGGCACCTCTCCATAAAACAAAGTCAACAGGAGGAATGTAGGTAGTCTTATTTTGTAACTGTTACCTCGGGAGAAGCCTAATGGCTACACATAAAATTTCTTTTCTTTCTTCTTTCTTTTTATTTTTTTTAAAGCAAGGTTTGGGGAATACTCTTCAACCTACAACACTGCTATAAGGAAATTAAGTTATTTTGGGAAAACACTAGTTGGCATGAGATTACTTCCATTCTTAAAACACCTAATCTAACAAGGCCGTGTCCAGTCAATGAAGAGGTAGCTCTTGCTTCATTCTTTAATTGAATTTGATTGTACTCAACTTCTATCTGTATTTTACTTTTATTTATTATTAGGTATAATAATAGGAAAATCTGTCTTCCTACCCTGTGATAGCATATTCTTTTTTTTTTTTTTTTAATTCTCCTGGTCTGTGAAGGATTGGTATGTGCAATCAATCCACATAATAACAAAAAGCTCCTGTTTGAAAGGACAATGTTAAAAAACAGTGTAGACATTAAAAACCTTCTGAAAAAGATTCTTAAAATGCTATCTTCCCTCAAATATATTCCTGTTAAATATTAATTCAGTTTGTTGGGTCTAAAAGAAAATGCCTTATAGCTGGAAAGACATCCTTTCCTACTGTCCCATCAATTAACCATGCCTGCTTGTGTTTGGTGTGGAATTACCACCATTAGAACACACCACACCTTGACTGCTAGATAGATAGTATATGAGTACAGTTTTAAATTAACACAGTATTAAAGGTAGGACCTAAAAAAATCTTAACAGATTATTGTAATGTAGATTAACAGACTAAAGAGTATTTCCCAAATAGACCACTCCAGTATTTGCTAAAACTATTATTATTACCAATATGAAAGTGTCCCATTATCCCAGTGACTAATAGCACTGGTATAAAAAAGGGTGGTGTAGGGCTGGCAGGGTAGCTTGTTAGGTGTCTAAGGAACCATCCTGCCTTGTGCTCTATGACTAGCTTTAACCTGCAAGTCACAAAAATGCACTCATAATGAGGAGACTAGCTTTATTTGACTTCTGAGACTTTGTCCATGGTGTGGAAAGCCAAAGAAGAAGGTAAAAATTTTCTTTGTAGTACTGCAAATATACAGCATAAGTGTTAAAGAACTCAAAGTCTTTAGGCTAATTTCTAATAATGTTTTACTTTAGTAAAGTGACTACTATTATCATATAGCATTTTCTCTGCTGAAAGCAAAGCCTGGATATGTTTAATAAGCAAAAACTATTTTACCTGTTTAGACTCCACTCTAAAATGGGCACCCTCTCTGATAGAGAAAATCTGATGCAAACTGAATCCTGAGGTCTGGTTTTGCTCAATAGTTAACACTTGGGCCACACAACTCAAAGGACTTCAAACTCATTCCATCTATCCCTCAGACGTTAGTGAAAGCCTTGAGGAAGAAAGTTTAAAAGTTCATACAGGATTCTACTATAGGCCATTACACTTTGTCATTTACCTGTATTAATAGGTTTATTGTGAAATTCATTCAGTCTTCGCATTCGTTCCTCATTTCTCACTCTAAGCTCATCAACATTTACACTGGATATAGATTTTAGAGAGAGACCATCTGGTGCTACATTAGGACGACTGCTATCCTGTAGTTAGAAAACAGAACTTCAGAAAGTCATTAACACAAAATATGTTCACAAATCAGTGAATCAGGGCCAGGCATGGTGCCTATCGCCTGTAATCCCAGCACTTTGGGAAGCCGAGGTGGGCAGATCACCTGAAGTCAGGAGTTCAAGACCAGCCTGGCAAACATGGTGAAACCCCATCTCTACTAAAAATACAAATTAGCTGGGCATGGTGGCGGGCGCCTGTAGTCCCCAGCTACTTGGGTGGCTGAGGCAGGAGGCGGAGGCTGCAGTGAGCTGAGATTGTGCCACTGGACTCCAGCCTGGGAGACAGAGACTCTATCTCAAAAAAAAGAAAAAAACTGCAAATCAAAACATCCTCTTGCCCTCAAATGTACACTGTGATGAACAAAATAAAACAAATGAAAATATAGAGCACGTATATTATGGCTCCTATGCTTATCCATGCAAGCTCAGATGACTCTCAAGGATAAGGAGTAACATTTGTGATGACAGAAATGCTGCCAGTCGGGATAAAGCTTGAGAATTACAGGACACAAAAGGAAAAAACTGAAGCAGCAGGGGCTCAGTCCAGCTATAATCAAGACAGTGTACTGACATAAGAAAAGACATGTAGATCAATGGAAGATTAAGAAGAATATAGAAATAAATCCTTATGTGTATGGACGGAGTTAACAAAATGCAATGGGAGAACAGTCTTTAAACAAATGCTGCTAGAACAACTGGATGGCCACATGCAAAAGAATGGACTTGGACCCCTGCACCTCACACCTTATGCAAAAATTAAAGTGTATCATGGACCTACAATTAAGAACAAACTGAAAGAAAACAAGTAAATCTTCATGATCTTGTGGTAGGCAATGGTGTCTTAATTAAGACATCAAAAGCCCAAGAAAGAGTGATGAGTTGGACCTCATCAAAATTAAAAACTTCTGTGCTTCAAAGAACACCATCAAGAAAGTTAAAAAGATACAGAATGGGAAAAAATATCTGAAAATCACACATTGATAACCAGACTTGTAGTGAGAATGTAAAAGAACTCTTACAACTCAATAAAAAGACAATTCAATTTGAAAATGGACAAAGGGCTGGGCGCGGTGGCTCATGCCTGTAATCCTAGCACTCTGGGAGGCCGAGGCAGGTGGATCACCTGAGGTGAGGAGTTCAAGACCAGCCGGGCCAACATGGCGAAACCCCAACTCTACTAAAAATACAAAACTTAGCCAGGCGTGTTGGCATGCACCTGTAATCCCAGCTACTTGGGAGGCTGAGGCAGGAGAATCCCTTGAACCCCACTGGGGCAGAGGGTGCAGTGCACTGAGATCACGCCACCGCAATCCAGCCTAGGTGACAGAGCAGGACTCTGTATCAAAAAAAAAAAAAAAAAAAATCAGCAAAGGATTTGAATAGACATATCTCCTAAGAAAATATACAACTGGCTAATAAACCATGAAAAGATGTTCAATATCATTACAGAAATGCAACTCAAAACCACCATGACACCACTTTACACTCAATAGATGGCTAAAATCAAAAGACACTAAGTGATGGCCAGGATATACAGAAATTACAACCTTCAGTGGATGATGGGAAGGTAAAATGGTACAGCCACTTTGGAAAACAGTCTGGTACTTCCTGAAAATGCTAAATACAAAGTGTCCATATAACCCAACAATTTCCTTCTAGGTATATATATTCAAGAGTAATAAAAACATCAAAAACTTCTACATGAACATTAATAGTATCCATAATAGCTAAAAAGTGAAAACAACCCAAATATCTATTGTTAAATGGATAAACAAAATGTGGAATACTAATACAGTGGAAAATTATTCAACACTAAAGAGGCTTCAGTACTGGCACATGCTACAACATGAATGACCTTCAAAAGAAAGACAAATCCAGTCACAATCATACAGTGTATGATCTCATTTATACGAAATGTCCAGAAAAGGCACATCTATAGAAACCAAAGTAGATTGGTGGTTGTCTAAGGCAAAAAGCAAAGCTATTTTCACCTGGTAATGCTGTACATATAATAACGCTAATAGCAACATCTGTTACTTGGTGAGGTCTCTGCATACTTGGCTCAGTGCTAAATGCTTCACATATAACTGCATCTTCACGTCATATATAAGGAAACACACACAGAGTTTTAAGAAATTGCCCAAGCTGCCTACTCAACAAGGAGGTGACATTGTTGGGACATAAACTCCAAAGCCTCTACTTTTTACTGGCTATACTGTAAAGCTGGGGAGCAGAGTGAGGAGAACATGGGTTTGAATCTCAGCCTTCTTGCCCATGTGACCTTGGCAAGTCATTTGACCGAAATGAAGATGATGCCTATATCACAGAATTAGGTTATTATGAAGCTTTTCAATAAATGACATCAGTTCCTTCTTGTGCCTCTCTGAAATCCATATATTCTGCAGGAGAAGAAGGAAGGTCGGGATGCAGAGCTACTTACAGCCACCCCAGGAGACAAGAAAATACTATTATTATCTGGAAGAAGCCAAAGCAGCAGAATTCAATAGCTACCCAAGGTCATCCAGTCAAGGCAGAGCCTAGATTCAGACCCGTGTCTGAATTTCAAGCAAGTGCTCTTTATTGGGCCACACAGATTTAGCACAGGTCAGAACCCAGACCTCTCATTCTTCTAAGTTGAAAAGGGGAAGAAAAGTTTCATACATACAATGTCTAGTCCTTTCCATTTGTTCCTCCTGCGCTCCCGTGCAGAGGGCAACTGTGATGGTGGAGGGAGGACGTCATCTTCAATGGCAGGATATGTCTCACCGTAAGCCCCTAAGAGGACCCCGAAAAGCAGAAGGAGTCTTAATACTGCTTCAAATCTTACCCAGAGCTAAACCAAGAGCCTTTTAATTACTAAGATTTTGCTTACAATACCATGAAACACACTCAATGTATGTACATACACAGTTCGGTGATTTAGTAAATTTACAGAGTTGTACAATCATCACTTTAAAGTAGAACATTTTCATCACCTTAAACAGCTCCTTTGTGCACACTGGCAATCACTCCCCACCTGCTGGCCCCGGGCAAACATGGCTCTGTTTCAACAGATTTACCTTACCTAACACCAAACATAAATGGAATTCTACAACTTAATCTTTTGTCTTTTCACTTAGCAATAAGGTGTTTGAGATTCATCTATGCTGTGCCATGTTTAAGTTGTTTATTACATTTTACTGCTGAATAATACACCATCATATGGATACGTCATATTTTGTCTATGCATTTACCAGTAGATGGACATTTGCTAGTTGCTAGCAATTATGAATAACACTGCTATGAACATTCACATTCAAGTTTTTGTGTGGACATATCTTCTCATTTCTTTGGGTTATAGAACCAGAAATGAAATTGCTGGGTATTATGGTTAACTCTATTCTGCATTTTGAGGAACTACCAACCTGTTTACATTTTACATTGTAAGAGGGTTCCAATTTCCCCACATCCTCACCAACACTTGGTATTGTCGGTCTTTTTGCTTATAATCATTCTAGTGGATCGGTAGCTAATTTGACATGGACAAATAGCCTACAACATCTACGGTAACCTCCGCAACTCCTTTGAAAAAAATTATACCTAAAGAAAAGTTAGAATAATACAAATACTTAGAATCACCATTAGTTACTTTGCCAATTTCTATATATATTTGGGGGGATGATGTTATTGCCAAGCCTCTTTGCTACACCAATAAGTTGGCGACATCATGGCATTTTGTCTCTAAATATTTCAGTGTGTATCCTCTTAAGAACAAGGACTGGCTCCTACACTACAAAAATCTAATTATAACATTCAGAAAATTTAACATTTATACAACACTATCATTGTTTAACATATAACTGATATTCAGATTTTCCAAATGTATACTGTATGGGTTTTTAAAAATAGGAATAACTTTTATTGAATAAGATATGGGGCTTTCTATAATTCTAAAATAAGTTTTGGGTCCTTCCATGCCTTTTCATGGTTTAGTAGCCCGTTTTGTTTTAGCGCTGAAAAATATTGCATTGTCTGGATGTACCACACTTTATCCATTCACCTACTGAAAGACATCTTGGCTGCTTCCAAGTTTTAGCAATTATGAATAAAGGTGCTATAATTATCTGTGTGCCAGTTTCTTTATGGACAAGTTTTCAGCTCCCTTAGGCAAATACCAAGGAGTGTATACGCTGAACTGTATGGTTAAGAATATGCTTATTTTTGTAAGAAGCTGCCACACTGTCTTCCAAAATTGACAACAATTTTGCATGCCCACCAGCAATGAATGAGAGTTCCTATTGCTCCATAACCTTGCCAGCATTTGGTGTCAGTGTTTTGAATGCTGGCCATTCTAGCAGGTATGTGGTGGTATCTCATTTTAATTTACATTCTCTAATGTGTTACCAGGCGGGTCCTTGTTCTTAGAACTCCCAAGATGGTGGAGGGCCGCTTCCAAGATGGCGGCAAGCCTCTTGTTCTCTGACCTGGGGTTCTTGGCCTCACAGATTCCAAGGAATGGAATCTTGGGCCATGCGGTGAATGTTAAAGCTCTATTAGAAGCCGTGGGTCACAGAAAAGAACCGTGGAACCCAGTGACTAGTGTTCAGCTCGATTAGGACAAACCCGGGCACTTAGCCGTGCAGGAACAATGGCAAGCCTTTAGCCTGATTGGGAGCAGCAGTGGGCGCCACCCCACTGGATCAGAAGTGTAGAGGACACCCTGCCAGATCCGGAGGGGTGGAAGTCAGTGGCAGGTCTGCCACGGCGGCAAACAGCACTGGTGGACAGCAAGCGAAAGCTCAGCTCGAGCCGTAACAAACACGGACCAGAAGAGCATGCAGTTCCAAGATTTAATAGAATGAAAATAGAGTTCCCATACAATGGGAGGGGACCCAAAACGGGTTGCCACTCCCGGCTCGAATGCCTGGGGTTTATATCCCGATCATTGTCCCTCCCACTGTGCTCTCAGGCGATATATGATTTGACTATTTCTTTACCTGCTTTAGCCTAATTTGTATTTTAGTGAGCCCTCTTTACTACCTGATTGGTTGGGTGTGAGCTGAGTTACAAGCCCTGTGTTTAAAGGTGGGTGCAGTCACCTTCCCAGCTAGGCTTAGGAATTCTTAGTCGGCCTAGATTTGAAATCCAGCTAGTCCTGTCTCTCAGTAGCATCCTTTCATAGTCTTGTTATCTGTATGGTGATGTATGGTGCAAGTCTTGCTCAATCTTTTAATCAGGTTTTTTGTTTTCTTATTGTTGAGTTTTAAGATTTCTTTGTGTATTTTGGATAACAGTCCTTTATCTGACATGTCTTTTGCAAATAATTTCTTACAGTCTCTGTCCTGTCTTCTCATTCTCTTAATTAACAGTGTCTTTTATAGAGCAGAGCAGGTTTTAAATTTTTACAAAGTCCGGCTTATCAATTATTTCTTTTATGAATTGTGCCTTTGGTTTTGTATCTAAAAGTCATCACCATACCCAAGGTCATCTAGATTTTCTGTTGTTATCATCTATGAGTTTTACAATTTAGCATTTTACATTTAGATGTAAGATCGACTTTGAGTTAATTTTTGTGAAGGGCGTAAGATCTATGTTTATTTTTTCACATGCAGATGTCCTGGTGTCCCAGCATTATTTGTAGAGAAGACTATCTTTTCTCCATCATAATACTGCCTTTGGTCCTTTGTCAGTACTGCCTTTGGTCCTCTGTCAGAGATCAGCTGACTGTATTTGCATGAGTCTATTTCTTTCTTTTTTTGAGACAAGGTCTTTCTTTGTTGCCCAGGCTGGAGTTTAGTGGCGTGATCATAGCTCACGGCAGCCTTGAACTTCCAGGCTCAAGTAATCCTCCCACCTCAGCCTCCCAAATAGCTAGGACTTCAGGTGTGTGCCACCACATCGGCTAATTTAAAATATTTTTTTTGTAGAGACAAGGTGTTGTTTTGTTGCCCAGGCTGGTCTCAAACTCCTGGCCTCAAGTAGCCTCCCAAAGTTCCAGAACTACAGGTGTGAGCCACTGTGCCCAGGCTGCATGAGTCTATTTCTGGGTTCCATACTCCATTCAGCTGGTCTATTTGTCTGTTCTTTCACCAATGCCACACTGTCTTGTTTATTATAACTTTATCGTAACTCTTGAAGTCAGCTGTGAGAGTCCTCCAACTCTGTTCTCTTTAAACATTGTGCTGGCTATTCTGGATCTTTTGCCTTTCCAAATGAACTTTAGAATCAGTTTGTTGTTATCCACATAATAACTTGCTGGAATTTTTATTGGGATTGTACTGAATCTATAGATCAAGTTGAGAAGACCTGACATCTTGACAATACTGAGTCATCCTGTGCATGGTCATGAAATATATCTCCATTTATTTAGTAGTCCTTCAATTTCATCAGTTTTGTAGTTTTCCTCAGGCAGTTCTAGATAGATAGATAGATTAGATAGATAGATAGATAGATAGATAGATAGATAGATAGATAGATAGATTTATACCTCAGTATTCCTTGGGGGAATGCTAATGTAAGTGGTATTGTGTTTTTAATTTTTAATTTCAAATTTCACTTGTACATTGCTGGCATATTGTAAAGTGACTGACTTTTATATATTCATCTTGTATCCCGCAACTTGATTATAACTGCTTACTAGTTCCAGGCATTTTTTAGTTGATTCCTTCAGATTTTCTATAGACAATCATGTCATCTGTGAAGAAAAACAATTCTATTTCTCCCTTTCCAATCACACCTTTTATTTCCTTTTCTGCCTTACTGCTAATATTAGCTAGGACTTCCAGTATGATGTTAATCAGTGGTGAGAAAGGACATCCTGATCTTAGCAGGAAAGCTTCTAGTTTCTCATCATTATGATGTTAGCTGTAGGACTTTTGTAGATGTTCTTTATCAAGTTGCAGAAGTTCCCCCTCTATTCCAAGTTTGCTGAGTTACCATAAATGGGTGGTAGACTTTAGGTTATCAGATTTGTGGGCATAGAGTTGTTCATGGTATTCTTGGACTTTTTTTTTTTTTAATTTAAAACAGTGAGGTTTATTTCACATGTATATTTTTGTCTCCCCACCATTTCCATGTCTGACCACTATGGCCTATCATAACATTCCATACATATTTAAAACCAAGCAAAGGGTGGAGTTGCATCTTTAAAAACTAAACAGGTTATTTTGGACAACACATTCTTGGCAATGGAACCTGGACAACATTTATCAAACACAGTAGGGAAAGTTCTCACTCTGCATTATAAAAAGGACAGCCAGATATCAACTGTTACAGAAATGAAATAAGACGGAAAATTTTTAACAAATTGTTTAAACTATTTTCTTAAAGAGACTTCCTCCACTGCCAGAGATCTTGAATAGCCTCCTGATCAATCATCCAGAAGCAATTCTTCACATAATTAATGAACTTGGCTTCTACTTTGGGAAGAGAACCACCTTTTCCTATACTTGCTTGCATTTTTGCTTTAAGTGCAAAGGACCTACAGAACTAGGTCCTTTTGGTGTTTTAGGAGTTTTTTCCTGTTTTTTTGAAGGATTCTTGTCCTTTTGATCTTGGTGTTGATGATGCTTTTGAGTCTTTTCCATTCTGATTTGACTTTTGTGCATTTCTGGCTGGAGTATCTTGTATAGATTTCTTCACTGGTGCTTTTTCTTCAGCTTCCTCATCATCAAACTCATCATCATCTTCATCATCATCTTCAGCAGCAGCAAGTTTTACTTTTTTCTTTGGAACCTTGCTACCACCTCCAGGGGTAGACTGCTTTCCAGATATACTTCAAGAGTTTCACATCCTCCTCTTCATCTTCTGACTCTGCATCTTCCTCCACAGCTACTAAGTGCTGTCAACTAATATGCACTGGCCCTGAAGCACACATCAACCGACAGACCACTGGTGATGTTATTTCAAAGCCCCCAAGGGAAACCATTGGCTGTACAGACATTTTCAAAGTTGCCAGTGTTACTTTAATTGGACTGCCTTCGTAATTCATTGCCTCTGCTTCAATAATGTGCAATTCATCCTTTGCACCAGCACCAGCCCCTAAACTGAACGTTCTTTAAGATAACTGGTGCTCATTTTCATCATTATCCATCTTAAAGTGATAATCTTTGTCAGCCTTTAGTTCACAACCGAAAAGATAGTTCTGGGGCCTCAGGGCTCATCAAATCTTCCATCGGCTGGTGGCATGCACTTAGGTGGGAAAGAAGGTGGATGGAGATAAACAACCACTTCTCAAGAGAACAGCCATGCAGAACGGAATCACACCAGGCTCTTGGACTATGTTGTGTTTTTTTGTTTTTGTTTTTTTTTTGAGACGGAGTCTTGCTCTGTCGCCCAGGCTGGAGTGCAGTGGTGCGATCTCAGCTCACTGCAAGCTCCGCCTCCCGGGTTCACGCCATTCTCCTGCCTCAGCCTCCCGAATAGCTGGGACTTATAGGTGCCCGCCTTTTTTTTTTTTTTTTTTTTTTGTATTTTTAGTAGAGACATGATTTCACCGTGTTAGCCAGGATGGTCTCAATCTCCTGACCTTGTGATCCGCCCTCCTCGGCCTCCCAAAGTGCTGGGATTACAGGCTTGAGCCACCATGCCCGGCCGACTGTTTTTAACATTCATGGGACCTGTAGTGATATGCCCCCCAACCTTTATTATTATTATTATATTTTTTATTATTTTTTTTTTAGACAGAATCTCACTCTGTCGTGCAGGCTGGAGTGCAGTGGCACGATTTCAGCTCACTGTAACCTCCACCTCCTGGTTCAAGTGATTCTCCTGCCTCAGCCTCCCAGATAGCTGGGACTACAGGCACACACCACCATGCCCAGCTAATCTTTGTATTTTTAGTAGAGATGTTGACCAGGCTGGTCTTGAACTCCTGACTTCAGGTGATCCGCCCACCTCAGCCTCCCAAAGTACTGGGATTACAGGTGTGAGCCACCATGCCCAGCTAGATATGCCCTGTTTCTGGTATTAATAATTTGTGTCTTCTCTTTTATTAGCTTGGCTAGAGGCTTACTGATTTTCTCAGAAATAACTCTTGGTTTCATTGATTTTCTCTATTTATTTCCTGTTTTCAATTTCATTGATTTCTGCTCCAATTTTTATTTCTCTTCTTCTGCTTACTTTGGATTTCATTATTTTCTAATTTTCTTATGTGGAAGCTTAGAATACTGATTTTAGATCTTTCTACTTTCTTCATGTATGCACAGTCAATCCTATAAATTTAAGCACCTTAAAAATTTACCAATTTTTGGCCGGGCGCGGTGGCTCACACCTATAATCCCAGCACTTTGGGAGGCCAAGGCCAGTGGATCACCTGAGGTCAAGAGTTCGAGACCAGCCTGGCCAACACGGTGAAACCCCGTCTCTACTAAAAATACAAAAATTAGCCAGGCATGGTGGCAGGCGCCTGTAATCCCAACTACTTGGGAGACTGAGTCAGGAGAATCGCTTGAACCCGGGAGGCGGAGGTTGCAGTGAGCCAAGATCACGCCATCACGCTCCAGCCTGGGGACAACAGCAAGACTTTGTCTAAAAAAAAAAAAAAAAAAAAAAAATTCCCAATTTTTTACATAGTCTGGCTTATCAATTATTTCTTTCATAAATTGTGGCTTTGGTTTTGTATCTAAAAGTCATCACCATATCCAAGGTCGTCTAGAGTTTCTGTTGGTATCTTCTGTGAGTTTTAGAGTTTGGCATTTTACATTTAACTGAATGCATACATTAGGAAAGTAGAAAGACAAGCATTATTTCTGCTACCTCCTACAAATTGAGAAGTTGTATTTTCATTTTCATTTAGATCAAAGTATTTTAAAATGTATTTTCATATTTTTTCTCTGACCCATGCGTTATTTAGAAATGTGGCATTTAATCTCCAAAGTATTTGGAGATTTTTCCAGCTATCTTTTTGTTATTGATTTCTAGTTTATTTCCATTGTGGTCTGGGGACAGATATTGTGTGATTTATCTTCTTTTACATCTGTTAAGGTTTGTTTTCTTGCCCAGATTGTAATCTGTCCTGGTGAATGTTCCATGTGACCCTGAGAAGAATATGGGTTCTGCTGTTGTTAATGAAGTTGTCTTTCGACATCCATTATATCCAGTTGGTTGATGGTGTTGTTGAACTCAACTATGTCCTTACTGATTTTCTGTCTCTGTCCATTTCTGATAGAGAGGTGTTAAAAATCTCCAACCATAACAGTGGATTCATCTATTTCTCTTTGCCATTCTTTTGCTTTCTGACATGTATTTTGACACTCTGTGGTTAGGCATCTAAACGTTAAGAGCTAAACCTATAGATAAAACTCTTAGAAGCAAGCATATGAGGAAAGCTTCATGGTATTGGATTTGGCAACGATGTCTTAGATGTGACACCAAAAGCACAGGCAACAAAAGAAAAGATAAATTGGACTGTATCAAAATTAAAAGCTCCTATGTATCAAAGGACACAATCAACACAGTGAAAAGGCAACCCACTATGTAGAAAACATTTGCAAATCATGTATCTGATAAGGGGTAATATCCAGAATAGATAATAAAGAACTCCCACAACTCAATAACAACAAAAAAACTCTGATTTTAAAAATTAGCAAAGGTCTTAAATAGGTATTTCTTCAAAAATGATGTACAATTAGTCAATAAGCACATGTAAAGATGTCCAACATCACTAATCATTATAGAAATGTAAGTCAAAAACCACAATGAGATGCCACATCACACCTGTAAGGATTGCTACTATTCAAAAAACAAAGTAACAAGTGTTAACAAGGATGTAGAGAAATCGGAACTTTTGTGCACTGCTGGTAGGAATGTAAAATGGTACAGCTGCTGTGGAAAACAATGTGGTGAGTCTTCAAATAATTAAAAATAGAATTACTATATGATCTAGCAAATGCTATCTCTTAGTGTATACCCAAAAGAACTGAAAGCAGTGACTCCAACAGATAATTGTACACCTATTCATAGGAGCATTATTCACAACAGCCAAAAGGTGGAAGCAACTCAAGTGTCTACTGACAGATGATTGGATAAACAAAACGTGGTACACACATACAATGGGATATTATTCACAGCATAAAAAAAAAGGGGGAAATCTGGCTGGGTGTGGTAGCTCACACCTGTAATCTCAGCACTTTGGGAGGCCGCGGGAGGATCACTTAAGCTCAAGAGTTCGCGACCAACCTGGGCAGCATGGTGAAACCCTGTCTCTACAAAAAATACAAAAATTATTCAGGCATGGTAGTGTGTGCCTGTAGTCTCAGCTACTTGGGAGGCTGAGGTAGGAGAATCATCTGAGCACAGGGAGGTCAAGGCTGCAGTGAGCCATGATCACACCACTGCACTCCAGCCTGGGTGGCAAGGGTGACCCTGTCTCTAAGGGGTAAAAAAAGAAAATCTGACACATGCTATAACATGGATAAACCTCAAAGACGTTATGTGAAGTGAAATAAGCCAGTCATCAAAGGATAGATACTGTATGACTCCACTTACATGAGGTCCTAGAGTAGTCAAATTTATGGAGATGGAAAGTACAATGTTGGCTGCCAGGGGCTGGAGGGACAGGGCAATGGGGAATTACTGTTTCATATGAAGAGTTTCTATTTTCAAGATGAATTCTGGAGATGGATGATAGTGGTAGTTGCACAATAGAAATACTTAATGCCAGTCAATGTACACTTTAAAATGGTTAAAATGGTAAATGTTATGTTTATGTGTATTTTATAATTTTAAAAACCCTATTTTTTAAAATAATGCACTGAAACCATCAGCTTTACATTCCTTAGAGCAGTGGTTAACACAGCCATGACTTATGCAGCATTTGCAGTGACTGTTAGCCATAAATACTGCTGTATCTTTGCTCTAGTGTCATGCAATACTCCAACACACCATCTTGAGTGGCCCAGACCATCTTCACTGTTAGGAAAGAAGGTCTCATTTCCCTGACAAGCAATCTTCCCATCCCTGTCTCCTGCTGGTTTTATCTTTCCTTCTCTCCGCAGTGCATCTTCCTTGGAAAGGAAAAATTCATTAAAAAAAACAAAACAAAACAAAAATGGCCAGGTACAGTGGCTCATGCCTGTAATCCCAGCACTTTGGGAGGCTGAGGCAGGAGGATCCCTTGAGTCCAGGTGTTTGAGACCAGCCTGGGCAACATAGGGAGACCTCATCTCTACAAAAAAATAAAAAAGATAACCGGGTATCATGGTGCATGCTGTAGTCCCAGCTACTGGGGAGGCTGAGATGGGAGGAGCACTTGAGTCCAGGAATTTGAGGCTGTAGTGAGCAATGATTGTGCTGCTGCACTCCAGCCTGGGCAACAGAGCAAGACCCTCTCTCAAAAACAGCAACAACAAAAAAAAAACCATTAAGAGAAAAATATAAGTTACTTTGGAATTTTATCACATGAAAATCTAAAGTAATTGGCCTGAAATACAACTAATATGTAGACTAGATCATTCCCTGATGGCCCTAGGATAGCAGAAACACTCATGATCAAAGTACATAATCGTAAGTGTATACTACTTTAAAAAAAAAAAAAAAGATCCCATGGTACCTTTACTTATCTTCTGAAGACTAAATAAAAGTCTTATGACTCTTTTGACTGAAATATTAAGAGAACTATAAATAGATTAAAATAATTAAGGTACACACACAGGTATAAGAAATAGTAGAGATTCCTTATACACTTTGTCCAATTTCCCCCAATGGTAACATTTTGCAAAACTCAAGTATAATCTCACAACCAGGATATCGATACTGATACAATCCACAGATCTTATTCAAATTTACCATCTTACCAATACTCATTTGTGTGTTTTTATGTGTGTATTAAGATCTATTATTATTATTTTATTTCCCATTTACATGTATGTATCTACCCCTGCAAACAAGTTGTTAAAACAGTTCCCAAACCACAAGGATCCCTCTTCTTGCCCTTTTATAACTATATACACCTCTCCCTATCCCTCAACCCCTGGCAACCACTAATCTGTTCTCAATTTCTTAATTTTGTAATTTCAAAAATGTTATGTAAATGGAATCATACAGTAGTATGTAACTTATTGGGATTGTCTTTTTGCTCAGACTATTTCCCTGAAGAGTCATCCAAGTTTCAAAACTTTGTTCCTTTTTATTGCTAAGTAGTATTCCATGGCATGGATGTACCAGAGTTTTTTTAACCATTCATCTACTGAAGGATTTCTGGGCTGATTCCAGCATTTGGCATTAGAAATGAGGCTGTTACGAACATTCATGTACAGGTTTGTCAACTATTCCTAAGACTTTTAAAGTTCATCTCAGTAATTCTGATTTTGAAAACTTTCCAAGGCATATCTGATTAAAACAGAAAAAAGAATATTCCTTTTTTTTTTTTACTACCTTGTACAACAAAGAATACAGTACTGGTTTTTAAGTGTGGAGAAAGGTTTAATATTTAAACAATATAGCCTTAATAAAATAAATATACTCACCAATAAAAGCACTATCAGATTCCAATAATGAGTTTTTCAAGAAATCACTAGTGTCATCTCTGGGCTAAAAGAAACATGTTTCAATGACTATTTTTATTAGTTTTGTGTACAAAAACAAATTTATACTAAGAAGAGGCACAAGTTTCCACACTGTTCTCCCTAAAAGCAGAAGAGGATGGGGAGAGATAGGACTGACTACATTCCAATGCTCAGAAAATACTGGAAAGCCTTAACACACACGATTCCTACGAAGACGGTGATAGCAACAGAAGACAGTCTCTCTCCAGGCTACAGATTCTACAAGCTAACACATTTACTCCCTAACTCCACTCCTTCCTGCCCCTTTATGGTTGAAGTCAAATAAAAGGATCACATTATGACTGATGGAAAATATAATACAGTATGAAGCAAAGACCCCAATTAAACATTAAGTCTTTAAGCCACTGCCAAGATTCATTCATCCGAATTTCCATAAACCTGTATAGCCCACTTACTATTTCTTTCATGCTAGGAACTGGGGATACAAAGATGAATTAAGAGTTTCTGCTCTGGAGTAGATCACAGTGTCATGGGAGAGAGAGGGGTATACTCTCAGATTATGACAGCCCTATGTGACAGCAATTGCCACAATGATGCAGCACAGATATAGTGGAGCATATAGTATAGTAACGAAAAAAAATGCTAATGAGCATTATTATTATATCATTATATATTATATATATATAATATTATATCATTATTATATCATTATTATAATGAGCTCCCAAATTAGAGAAAACTTAAATTTACATATAGAGAATTTTGCAGTACAGAATAATAACCAACATGTCAGAAGGAACCTAAAGTCATCCAACTCCACCTCCCTGCACCTTCTTACCAGATATCCGGGCTTCAGTAGGACACTCCAGCAAAGAGCTGTCCATTAATTTTTAAGGCAATGAATTACAATGATGCACTGCATTCTTTAATCAGAAAGTGAGCTTGTCTCTTGCCTAAATTACTACAATAGCCTCCTGTCCCACTCAGTCAAAATGCACAGCAGTCAGTGGATCAAGTAAAAACCTCAAGCAGATCATGTCACTCCTCCACTTAAAGACCTTGGCAGCTTCCCATCACATGCACAAGTGTCAAAGGCAAAGCCCCAGAATGGCCCCCAAGGCCCTGCTGCCTCCCCTCGTCACCCCCTGCCCCATGTGCCCAACTGGCCCTTGCTCATGGCTCTCCCACTGCTCCTTACATGCACTAGGCCAACTTCCACTGGGGCCTCTTCCTGGAATGTTCTTCCTCCAGAAGTTCCCCCACGTTTCCCATAGACACCTCCCTGATGTCCTTACTCAAATGTTGCCTACCCAGTGAGCCCCCATGCCCACTGTATTTCCAACTATAAACCCTCCCACCCAGGATCCTCCAGCTGCCTTCTCTGCTGTTGTCTTCTCCACAGCACCATGATTCAACAAACTATTGATTTATTTGATTACTGTCTCTCCCTCCTTCTGGAATGTAACCTGTCACAGGACAGGGATTTTTGTCCCTTTTGTTTACTCCTATACCCCGGCACCTAGAACAGTTTCTTGTCCATAGGAAATAATAAATATTTGTTGATTGAAAAGAGCTCATCCTGTCCCTTTATTCAGTCTTGCACAAAAAGTACCCCCCTCAGGATACAGGTGGGTATTATTATTCTCTGTTCCCTTCCTTTGCTTATTTTCTTTGTAGACCTCAACACTACTTCCATAACAGACTCCTACTCCCACTACTGCTCATGGTAATGACAGCAAACACTCACACTGCACTCATAATGGGCCAGGACTGCTGTAAGGGCTTTTAATATATTATCTCAGTTCTCACAACAGCACTTGAGCTATTTTTATTTATTTAATAAACACTTATATAAAACTTATATGCCAGGCCTGTCTCTAAGTACCTTGCAAATATTAATTTATGTACTATTATCCTCATTTTACAGATTAGGAAGCTGAGGCATAAAGAGATTAAATAACTTGCCCTAAGTCACACAGCTAAAAATAGACTCACTGGAACAGCCTAGTGCTAGAATCTTGTTCTTAGCCATTACAATATGTTTTCTATATATATTACACTAACACTTCTCAAGCTATCCACTTTACTGATAAGACTTACGTTCTTAATTCAATATTCCTGAATAATTCAAAATTTGAATTACTTGATCATCATATGCCTAAAGATTTTTAATCCCCCAAAAACTAACTTGAAAAATTGTAACTGGTTGCTTACCATTCTTTGCTCTTGTACTTTAGCACTTGGGATGGCATCTAAGTCAACTGTAGTCAATGGAGAACAAAAGCAAATTAAAAGGTCAGAAAATGCTTACTATATAAATTAAATTTTAGAATATCTTTTTTGACTAGCTCTCTACTGGAAATTACTTTTCAACTATCACACTTCAGAGTATTTTAAAGATATCACTTATTAAAAAACATAGCCCTGCATCCATTCTAGCTGCATAAAATTCTCCCATTCACATGAATGAACATAACAAGTAAAATCATTGCAAATGTAAAACTAATGCCAACAGAAAAAGAAAATGATCAATGCAGGATCCTTCACCATCTTGTCAGATTTCTACAATCTGTAGAAAGTTGTTGCATGGAGTTAAACAGGGGCTCCCTCACATGGAACTGAAATAAGCTCAATTCCAGGCACTTAGTTCCAGAGGCAAAGATCTTGGATCAGGTATCCCAAAGCCTCTCCAATATGACCAGCCTTCCTATGTGTTCCTGTGAATAGTACATTTTGCCCTTTTTAGATACTGCCTTTGAAAATAAACAAGCTGCGAATGATAGCCTGTATTCCTTCTCAGATATTTTAATAGACATGTTTGTGATTGTTTATAGTGAGGCCATATTCTTTTTTTTTTTTTTTTTTTTTTTTGAGACTAAGTCTCACTCTGTTGCCCAAGCTGGAGTGCAGTGGCACGATCTTGGCTCTCTGCAACCTCCACCTCCTGGGTTCAAGCAATTCTCCTGACTCAGGCTCCGGAGTAGCTGGGACTACAGGCACACGCCTCCATGCCCAGCTAATTTCTGTATTTTTAGTAGAGACGGGGGTTTCACTATGTTGGCCAGACTGGTCTTGAACTCCTGACCTCATGATCCGCCCACTTCAGCCTCCCAAAGCGCTGGGATTACAGGCGTGAGCCACCACGCCTGGCCAGTGAGGTCATATTCCTATGAATTAGGTCTTCATAGTGTCTACTGGAAGTTGGGGAGTGGCTGCTGTGGGAGATAGATACCTTCAGTGCTAAAATGTACCTGTATCCACCTGGGGACTACTTGTGGGCTAATCAGTCTAAGCTGCCAAAATCCCACAAGATCAGATCTTCATTTTGAGACTAAAGAAAAATGCCACCAGACTGGGTACAAAGGTTGAAGAATACACTTGCTTCTCTCCTCTCTCCAGATGATATACCTACTGCTTATCCTAGAATTAGGCTTATTCTGTCACAGGGCTATGAGGCTGTTATTAAAAATTCTGTACCAGATGAAGGGACGACAATCCCTATACAAATGTTTATTGAAGTCTTGACCTATGATCTGGGCCTAAACTGCTGCATCACTTACTCCTGTGATGCTATCTCATGAAGTCAAAATATCTTCCTCAGATTCTGCAAGCCAGACCAGCCTCCCAAGATAGGGTCTTAACTTTTCTTAAAAATAACTGGCAGGAGCATCCCTTCCACTCTTGTTATCTGATTGTTGGGTTTTCATTACTCATTTTCCATGGTTAACCTCGATGGCCTGAAGGCTGGTGAAATACAGATGGGAAGGCCATGCAGTACACCTGGCTATCGTCAGGGCCCATCAGTGCTCTCTGAGACAACTAGCCCCACTCTGCTTCTAGGTGCCTACCCACCCCAACCCAACAGCATCCTAGATTTCTTCTGTGCGATATTCATCACAGTTGTACTTCTTTAGCATCATACTTCTCCAACAAAATATAACCTCCTCAAGAGCAGCAGCATATGTCACTCATCACCATATCCCCTGGATATAGGCCAGTACCTGCGCTGCTAGTAACCACTAAGTATCTTTCAATTAGTTGATTATACGAAAACATATTCATAGTCCAGTCTGATGCTTTACAGATTTTACGCCACATCAAAACTTAAACACACTCACACCACAGTAGACAAATGCCTGACATGGCACAGTAGGCAAATGCCCGACACATCATGACAGGGCACTGATATGTCTGCCTGACACTCCTTCCTTTGGTTCCTAGTTCCTGATGCAGACGTCACCTGGCCTGGTCAAAGTATTCAGTCCTCCTGGCTACAGTGAATGACTGGGCCCCTCTCATGCATGAGTACACCACCCTAGTGGAGCCACTCAGAGCCCTCTCTCATACTTGTTCTTTTCTGGTACTACAGACCAAACGGACCCTGTGAGCATGGGGCTGCCAGTGAAAGGAGGATGCCTGGGAATGAAATCAATAGAAGAGATGCAGAAAGCCTATGGAAAAACAGCGTGCTGATACTATTTGACACAGCAATGATTATTTCTTACCTTTGGCACCTTCCTGCATTTTTATTCTGTTCAGCCTCTTCTGCTGCTCTCTTAGCAGGGCTTGCTGCTGAATCTCTAAGGTGTGATGATCTCTTGGAGGATCCGGGTACATAAATTTCAGATCAACTCGTGTTTCTGAATCTGGTATAAAAAATATGTTATATAACTAAGTTAAATGTTGTTTTCAAATGGGATTTTGTAAAACTTCACTGTAAGTAACATGAGTAACCTAATTTCAAAATCAAGGAAATGATAGAAATAGTGAAACATCACTAAAGTCAAAGGACAGTAAAATAGCCACAAAACTAAAGAATATGAAATTAATATTCTTTAATAAGTGTATTTTCACAAACTTACCAACATAAGGAATACCCCAGAACAAGCAGTGGATGCTGCATTCTCCATCTCTACCTGTCCTAGCCCTGCCAGGATGCCACCCAGAACACAGACTACGTGCAGGTATATCCAAGCAGATGGTCACATGGCTATGACTAAGGCAGCCATGAGACACTGTAATCACGGCTGATCTCTAAAATATACTGGAAACGTGAAAAAATAATGTTACTGGCCAATTAATATTTTAGTCCTTACAAATATCATGCAGAAAGCAAGATAAATGTAGACTGGCTGGAACTTGAGGGGGAATGCCTTTTCTTTTTCTTTTTTTTTCTTGAGACAGAGTCTTGCTCTGTCGCCCAGGCTGGAGTGCAGTGGCACGGTCTTGGCTCACTGCCAGCTCTGCCTCCTGGGTTCATGCCATTCTCCTGCCTCAGTCTCCCAAGTAGCTGGGACTACAAGCACCCACCACTATGCCCGGCTAATTTTTTTTGTAGTTTTTAGTAGAGACGAGGTTTCACTATGTTGGCCAGGCTGGTCTTGAACTCCTGACCTCGTGATCCACCCGCCTCAGCCTCTCAAAGTGCTGGGATTACAGGCATTAGCCACTGTGCCTGGCCAAGAATAAAAATGTTTTAATCTTGAGAAGAAACATACAGTTCATACATATAAAAAGCATTGAAAATATTATTCCCTTTGACTCACTAATTACACTGCTGGAATATAAAGAAATGATCCTAAATATATATGTAGTTTTATGGTACTAAATATGTATAAAGCTTTATGATCAGAAATTATCAAAAGAACAAAATAGTGAAAATGGTTAACAGCCATTTTCAGAAGTTAACAGAAGTCTCTGGACACATAAACTTGGATTGGTCCCTGGCTTCACTGCTTCCAAACTCATTAAAAAAACAATACCAACCACCAAGTCATGGGTGAATGAGGGCAAGATGTAGTAACACAGGGAAATGAACAGCCCAATTCTATGGCTTAAACCTTTTTGGTCTCAAGATCTTTTTTACACTCTTAAAAATTGAGGACCCCAAAGAGCTTTACTTATGTATGTCACACACACACACGTCATATTAGAAATTAAAATTAAGAGATTCCTAAAACACAAGAATACACAAGGACACATTTTGCTAGCTTCAAAGAGATGAAATCATCATATATCATGTAGTCTCTGGCCAATCTATATACACATGAGAGAATGAGAATGAAAAAGACAAATAATGTCTTAGTTTATAATACAAACAGTTTTGACTTCAGACCAAACTCCTCATGAGATCCACTGGGTTAACACAATGCCTGGCAGACAGTAAGTAATCAATATTTGATAGCATAAAAAATAACACAGTATACGTAATTGATAATAGGTGTAAATCTAGGTGGAAAACTATAGAGAAAATTAAATAACACAATTTATCTTTTTTTTCTTTTAATTATGCTCAGAAAGACTAGAAAACATCCAAAATGATAATGGTACTTACATATAGGTAGTTTGACTAAAGTGATTTTTCCTTCAAATTTGCTATAATAAACAGATAGTATTTTCAAAAGGATAAAAAGCTTAAATTCCAGTTTTCTGGCCTAGGTCATATGACCACACATCCCATAATCTGCCCCTTCTGCTCCAACACCTGCTCTGCTGAATATGCCTAAAGGAAAATTACACAACACACATTTGGTTCCTCCACACATTCTCCATCTCCCAGGCCTCATGTACCCTGGAAATCTCATTTCCTTACTAAACTTTCTCTTCCATTAGCCCTAAGTGGCTACATCAAAGCTTCTCCTAACTCTTCCCTCAAATTCCCTAGATTTCACTTCAACAATCACTCTCCCTCTCCTAGAGCCTGAACCTCTTTCTCCTGCATAGCTCCTCACGTTCACATTCTAAGGACTCTTCCAGCTCCTGATCCCTCTCCTTCCCTTCCCTTTCCCAGCCAAGGGTCTTCTAAAAGTCTTATGCCTATTGTCTCCAACATCTTGCCTCCTAGTCAATCCTCATTTCAAAGTTAATCGGCGATCATTCCACTTAAAAAGCTCTAGCTGAGGTCACCAATGACCTCATGCAACTGACATTTTCCGGTATTCACCTTACATGATCCTGTCTCCTTGATACTCCTTCCCCTCAGGTTTCAGGATCCTACATTCTCCTGCTTCTCCTCCAGTCTCTCTGGCTTCTCCTCAGTATTTTTCATGAGCTCATCTTTGTCTGTCCATCCTCCATTAAATGCCAAGTTCCATTCTTCATACTAGTCTATGCGATCTCATCCATTCCAGACTTTAACACTGTATGCTCTCCAAAAGAAAGCAGTTAGTCAAACTAAAGCTTCATCTACCAGACTGGTTAACTGAAGACCTAGAGAATACAGAAGTTTCATTTCAACTAAAATACATATCATAGATAAAATTCCACTTTAGAAAAAGGGTACAAAGATCTTTATAGATATTTAAATATGGGTAGAACACTTCTGCTACATCTTTAAAAGAGCAGCAATCTACTCACCTCTATCTTTCAGCTCATTAAAATCATGAATATTCTGAAAAGTGGCAGCGTCTAAGCCCTTAGGGGACTGTCTTCTGACAGGAGCTTGCAACCGATGTCTAGCCATATCAAATATATCCATGGGATTCCTTTCCTTTTTCCTATAGATAAATGACAAATCATAATATGTGTTTCACAGAAAAATAGGTGAGTTCACATCTAATTCACTGTAAAAGAAATTTGGTCTTTTTCACCACATCATCTTATTAAAAAATTACTCTAGGACAGGTGCTGTGGCTCACACTTGTAATCCCAGCACTTTGGGAGGCAGACAGGAGGACTGCTTGAAATCAGGAGTTCAATACCAGCCTGGCCTACAAAGCAAGACCCCCTTGCTACAAAAAAAAAAAAAATATGAGGCCAGGCATGGTGTCTCACACCTGTAATCCCAGCACTTTGGGAGGCCAAGACAGGTGGATCACCTGAGGTCAGGAGTTTGAGACCAGCCTGGCCAAAATGGTGAAACCCTGTCTCTACTAAAAATACAAAAATTAGTTGGGCGTGGTGGTGTGTGCCTGTAGTACCACCTACTCGGGAGGCTGAGGCATGAGAATTGCTTGAACCCAGGAGGAGGAGGCTGTGGTGAGCCAAGATCACGCCACTGCACTCCAGCTTGGGTGACAGAGCAAGATTCCATCTCAACAACAACAAAAAAATTAGTCAAGCATGATGGTGTGTGCCTATAGTCCTGGCTACTGCTGAGATGAGAGGATTGATTGAGCCCAGGAGGCCAAGGCTACAATAAGCTGTGATCATGCCACTGCACTCCAGCCTGGACAACAGAGGGAGACCCTGTCTCTCTTTTTTTTTGAGGTGGAGTCTCGCTCTCTCGCCAGGCTGGAGTGCAGTGGCGTGATCTCAGCTCACTGCAGCCTCCTCCTCCCGGGTTCAAGCAATTCTCCTGCCTCAGCCTCCTGAGTAGCTGGGACTACAGGCGTGCACCACTAGGCCCAGCTGATTTTTTTGTATTTTTAGTAAAGTTGGGGTTTCACCATGTTGGCCAGGACGGTCTCTATCTCTTGACCTCGTGATCTGCTCACCTCCGCCTCCCAAAGTGCTGGGATTACAGGCGTGCATGAGCCACTGAACCCGGCCCCCCGTCTCTTAAAAAAAAAAAAAATTGGCTGGGCGCAGTAGCTCACGCCTGTAATCCCAGCACTTTGGGAGGCCGAGGCGGGCGGATCACGAGGTCAGGAGATCAAGACCATCCTGGCTAACACGGTGAAACCCCATCTCTACTAAAAATACAAAAAATTAGCCGGGTGGGGTGGCGCATGCCTGTAGTCCCAGCTACTCAGGAGGCTGAGGCAGGAGAACAGCGTGAACCCAGGAGGTGGAGCTTGCAGCGCGCCGAGATAATGCAACTGCACTCCAGCCTGGGTGACAGAGCAAGAAGCCGTCTCAAAAATAAATAAATAAATAAATAAATAAATAAATAAATAAATAATTCGAATAGCTCTATTAGTTCCATCCTTTACCTTAAAATATAGCATATTTATAACGTTATTGAAATTTTTCAAAATCCTCAGATGCAAGACACCTTATTACAATAGAATGATTCAGCCTTACTTTAAAATGTTCATGGAAAAAATAAAATAAAATGTTCATGGAGTATGAAGATCACAGTCTTTGAGGTCAGAGAAACTGAGATTCAAAGACCAGCTCTGTTATTTATTAGCAGTTTGACCTCGATTCCATCATCTGTAAAATGCAGATGTCTACCCCTTATAGTCTTATGGTGAACAACAGAATTAAGATAAAAAAATGTTTTTTTTGAAAGAGTCTTGCTCTGTTGCCCAGGCTGGAATGCAGTGGCACAATCTCAGCTCACTGCAACCTCCACTTCCTGGTTCAAGCAATTCTCCTGCCTCAGCCTCCCAAGTAGCTGGGACTACAGGCACGCACCACCACACTCGGCGAATTTTTTTTTTTTTTTGTATTTTTAGTAGAGACAGGATTTTGCCACGTTGGTCAGGCTGGTCTCGAACTCCTGACCTCAGGTGATCCATCCGCCTCAGTCTCCCAAAGTGCTGGGATTACAGGGGTGAGCCACCATATCCGGTCAGAATTGAGATAAATGCTATACTGTTAAGTACCTAGTATAGTACCTGACATGCATTAGATAATCAATAAATTACCTTCCCCTCAGCCTAAGACACAAATCACACATAGAAATATGGTAATAGGCAGGGCCCTGTGGCTCACGCCTATAATCCCAGCACTTTGGGAAGCAGATGTATTGCTTGAGCTCAGGAGTTCGAGACCAGCCTGGGCAATATGGAAAAACCCCGTCTCTACTAAAAAATGCAAAAATCAGCAGGTGTGGTAGCCTGCACCTGTAGTCCCACCTACTTGGGAGGCTGAGGCACTAGAATCACTTGAATCAGGAGGCGGAGGTTGCTGTGAGCCAAGATCATGCCACTGCACTCCAGCCTAGGTGACAGAAAGAGACTCTGTCTCCAAAAATATAAAAAGAAATGTACTGGCCAGGCACGGTGGCTCACACCTGTAATCCCAGCACTTTGGGAGGCCGAGGCGGGTGGATCACCTGAGGTCAAGAATTCGAGACCAGCCTGACCAACATGGTGAAACCCTGTCTCTACTAAAAATACAAAAATTAGCCGGGCGTGGGGGTGGGCACTTGTAATCCCAGCTACTCAGGAGGCTGAGGCAGGGGAAACACTTGAACCCGGGAGGCAGAGGTTGCAGTGAGCCGAAGATCATGCCTCCAGCCTGGGTGACAGAGCGAGACTCCGTCTCAAAAAAATAAAAATAAAAACAGAAATATGGTACTAATATGTAGTTCAATATGGGTATTATTCAGAGGACCCAACATTAACTTTACAATGGACTTTACAAGGAACTTGATAACCTAAGTAGTTAACTGATTCCTGTGGTACCTAAGAAATTAATAGATAGCAGGTAGTAAGGGTGTTTTCTGCCAGGGCTTTGAGGGAGTGATGATAAGAGAGGGATGGTGTTTCTAGTCCTGAAAATAAAATAAAATAAAATACCTACTGCTGCTTCAATCAGCACTAGGTCTCCTCTATTTTTGAAAATGGAGCTCTAAGCTATGGTCATTATGAGGCTTAGTCAGACTCCTCCCATCATTTCTTTATCATTAAATCTTCCCTAAGCACCAAGACAAGATAGCTGGGATCCCCACAGACAATGCCCCTGCTCTAATGGAGTTTCCTTTTTGCAGGGGAGCATTCACTGGGGCCACAAAATGACTCTGGTCAAGGCTGACAGAGACCTCTAATACCTAAGGTGAAAGAAACTCTATGGAGATTTACTATAATGCAAAATACTAAAAAGACATCTAAGAGACCATTAAATTGGACTGCTGTCTAGTTTCCATTAATGCTAATAGTTAAATACACTGATAAGTTAGGAAGTAGGTTACTAAATCTTCACATGTGAGCCACATCACATTTGTTTTGAGCCTAGCACATAATAGGAGTTGAATATGGCAAATTATTTAGTGAATACAAGATTCCTTTTGTACAAATATTCATGAAATTGCAATAAAGAACCAACTCTGAGATGTCTTTAATCAGAATATGTATTAAAATTGTTCCAAAGTAAATGTATTTAACCAATTCTTGCTAAATGATGATAAATGTAACATGTTTTATAACTTAAGTTAGAACTTAAGAGTCACAAATACATATATTTATTTATTTATTTCAAATACATACATTTATTTATTCTTCACTAGATTCTCAAAGGGTAGAAATTATCATGTATAATTTTCAAGCGAGAAAATTGAGGCGCTGCTCAAGTACTCTTTCTTAAATCATATTGGCTTGCCAAAAGAATTTATTAATGAAAAGAAAAATTAATGTCAAAAAACCGTTAGGTCTCCCTCTCCGTCTCCCCCTCCCCCTCTCCCGTCTCCCCCACGGTCTCCTTCTCCCTCTCTTTCCACGGTCTCCCTCTGATGCCAAGCCGAAGCTGGACTGTACTGCTGCCATCTCGGCTCACTGCAACCTCCCTGCCTGATTCTCCTGCCTCAGCCTGCCGAGTGCCTGCGATTATAGGCGCGCACCACCACGCCTGACTAGTTTTCGTACTTTTTTGGTGGAGATGGGGTTTCGCTGTGTTGGCCAGGCTGGTCTCCAGCTCCTAACCACGAGTGATCTGCCAGCCTCGGCCTCCCAAGGTGCCGGGATTGCAGACGGAGTCTCGTTCACTCAGTGCTCAACGTTGCCCAGGCTGGAGTGCAGTGGCGTGATCTCGGCTAGCTACAACCTCCACCTCCCAGCTGCCTGCCTTGGCCTCCCAAAGTGCCGAGATTGCAGCCTCTGCCCGGCCACCACCCCGTCTGGGAAGTGAGGAGCATCTCTGCCCGGCCGCCCATCGTCTGGGATGTGAGGAGCCCCTCTGCCTGGCTGCCCAGTCTGGGAAGTGAGGAGCGCCTCTGCCCGGCCACAATCCTGTCTGGGAGGTGAGGAGCGTCTCTGCCCCTCCGCCCGGCAGCCGCCCCGTCTGAGAAGTGAGGAGCCCCTCCGCCCAGCAGCCACCCTGTCTGGGAAGTGAGGAGCCCCTCCGCCCGGCAGCTGCCCCATCCAGGAGGTGGGGGGCAGCCCCCACACGGCCAGCCGCCCCGTCCGGGAGGGAGGTGGGGGGGCAGCCCCCGCCCGGCCAGCCGCCCCGTCCGGGAGGGAGGTGGGGGGCAGCCCCCGCCCGGCCAGCTGCCCCTTCCAGGAGGGAGGTGGGGGGCAGCCTCCGCCCGGCCGCCGCCCCGTCCGGGAGGTGGGGGTGCCTCTGCCCAGCCGGCCCTTCTGGGAAGTGAGGAGCCCCTCTGCCCAGCCGCCACCCCGTCTGGGAGGTGTACCCAACAGCTCATTGAGAACGGGCCATGATGACGATTGCAGTTTTGTCAAATAGAAAAGGGGGAAATGTGGGGAAAAGATACAGAAATCAGATTGTTGCTGTGTCTGTGTAGAAAGAAGTAGACATAGGAGACTCCATTTTGTTCTGTACTAAGAAAAATTCTTCTGCCTTGGGATGCTGTTGATCTATGACCTTACCCCCAACCAGGTGCTCTCTGAAACATGTGCTGTGTCCACTCAGGGTTAAATGGATTAAGGGCGGTGCAAGATGTGCTTTGTTAAACAGATGCTTGAAGGCAGCATGCTCGTTAAGAGTCATCACCACTCCCTAATCTCAAGTACCCAGGGACACAAACACTGTGGAAGGCCGCAGGGTCCCTTGCCTAGGAAAACCAGAGACCTGTGTTCACTTGTTTATCTGCTGACCTTCCCTCCACTATTGTCCTATGACCCTACAAAATCCCCCTCTGTGAGAAACACCCAAGAATGATCAATTAAAAAAAAAAAACCGTTAAACTGAATTAAATATGCATGTTTAGAAGTTGGAAAGCTGCACAGTTAAGGCATTTATAACACTGTAAAAGTAAATATAGAAAAAAACACTACCTCTCAATTGCTTGGAACTTATTGACCTACTATGGGAGAATTACTGAATCACTGAAAATTACCACCTTGGATTAACATTTCATTATCAAGCCAATCTGTACCTTGAAATTTCCTCACCTTGTTTACCTTGTTTCAATATTCCTGGAGAATACAAACAAAAATCTAAACAAACCATAATTAGGCAAATTAACGTGCTATGTTAAAATCCTACCACATACTGGATTACAGTCAGACATCAGCATAAACTTAATATGTATACAAATAGACATAGGAACAATTATAGATATGTTTATATTTATGACTTAGTATAACATACATATATTATCCAGAGGGCCTAGAAGCAGTGACACCCAGCAATAAGCAGACCCAGCTTATCTGGTTTCTAAATACATTCTCCAAAAGGAACCAGGGCTCCTTGGAGAAATAGCTGATTCTAGGGATGGGGCAGGGGAAATACAAGATGATCCTGAGGCATCTGGAAAGAAGTCTTCAAAAAACAAAAGGATGGGGACATGTCAAAGAGACACGGGAGCCAACCTGAAAGAGCTCCCAATGGCCAAAGTTGGAACAATTTGTGAAATAAAATAATGTAGCACTGGCTTATAACCCAAAGTATATGATAAATATACATGAGATGACAGTAATAAACGATTGAATAAATAAATAAATGGAAGAAGAAGACACAAGTCTTTCTTATGGAAGAATTCTAAAAACTGTATATAGGTAACCCCTGCTCCAAGAGATGAAGCTTAATTCCACCACCTTCTCACTCTTGCAGGTGCGCTAGATTTAGTCATTTGTGACCAAAGAATAGTTAACTTTCTAGTGGAGAATCCTGGCAAACACTACTTTAACCAAGGTTAACATTTCCAGAGGTATCATGTGGATATCATGTACCCCTGATACAATGTGATGATGTGATGTCAGAACAATGCCTGTGCTCTTCTTTCCAGGAACCCTTAATCCCAGTCTAATCATCAGAAAACATCAGTCAAATCCAGACTGGAGGAGGAGGCATTCTACAGGATACCTGGCCAGTGCCCATCTAGACTTTCACAAGAAAAACAACAGAAGACTGGGAAACTGTCCCAGACCCGAGGAGACTGGGAGACATGACAACTAAATGCAATGTGGTACATCTTGTATGGGGCCCATGAACAGAAGGAGAACATTAGTAGAAAACTGGAGAAATCCAAAGAGTCTCAAATTTAGTTCATAGTAATGTTCTAATGTCAGCCTCTGAGTTGTGACAAACATACCATGGTAATATAAGATGTTAACAATAGGGAAAACCGGATGAAGGGTGTACAGAAACTCTCTGTATTGTTTGCAACTTTTTTTCGTGAGACAGAGTCTCACTCTGTCACCTAGGCTGGAGTGCAGGTGTGATCTCGGCTCACTGCAACCTCCGCCTCCTGGGTTCACGCCATTCTCCTGCCTCAGCCTCCTGAGTAGCTGGGACCACAGGGGCGTGCCACCACACCCAGTTAATTTTTTGTATTTTTAGTAGAGACGGGGTTTCACTGTGTTAGACAGGATGGTCTCGATCTCCTGACCTCGTGATCCGCCCACCTTGGCCTCCCAAAAGTGCTGGGATTACAGGCGTGAGCAACTGCACCCAGCCTGCAACTTTTTTATAATCAAAATTACCCCAAAATAGAAAGTTTATTTTTAAAAAGAGAAAGAAAGAAAATGTGGTAGTTACCCACTATGTTGATTTTACAACCTACTAAAACAGTGCAAACTGAAGTTTGAAGAACACTGCTTCATGAAATTTATGACTCCTGGCAAAAATGATCAGAAATGTTCGGTAGCCTGTACATGATTTTGTTGAAAGAAAGTATTTCAGAAAGCTACGTTATTAATGGAAAATATAAAAAACAGTTCTAAAATGCAACTACTGTCTGTAATTATTCCAACCCGGAAATTTCCATTCCTACATGAATCCCCTTGAGAACTAAATTTCTACAGCTGATTTTGTAAAAGACAAAGAAAAGGAAAGTAAGGAGATTTTAAGTAAGATGAATTAGTCCTGTTCCCAAACTACAAAATTACTGGATAGGTGAAGTAAGATAAAAGAACTCAAGAGAACACAAAAACTGCAATTCTAAACTTGCCTGATAGGAATTTCATCATCACTGTCCATGTGTAGCAATCGCTCTTGTAGACGCCTCTCTTCACTACGAAGCTGTTTTCTCATTTCTGATAATTCCATAATTACATTTTTTTTCTCCTCTGCAAATTCCCATTGATAAGTAAAACACAAGACAGGAATAAGAACAAAAGACTAAACATTAAAACACAACCTGACTAATAATAAAGTGAAACTGCTCAGAGAGACAATTTTATGAAAGATATTTTAACATTTTATATATACACACATACATGGATCATAATTATGAACGTCATTAGGACCCACAAGTACATTTTTTATAATATAGGAATTTCAGAAGCGATATTCTTGGGGGAGTGCAACTATAAAGGAGAGGCCCAAGGAAGTTCCTTTACGGTGATGAACAGTTCTGTATCTTGATTGCAGTGGTAGTCGCACAAATTGTGCATGATAAAAATGCACAGAAATACACATACATAAATGCACGTAAAAACTGGTAAAATCTGATGGTCTGTGGACCACACCAATGTCCACTTCCTGGCTATGAGACTATACTACCTAAGATGTTACCCCAGGGGAAAGTTGGAGAATGGGTACACAGCACCTACCGCTCTATACTGTTTCTGCAATTTTCTGAGTTTATAATTATTTCAAAATGAAAAGTTAAAAAGAGAAATACTCTAGGTAACAGGTTTAGTAGTTAACTCTACCTTCTGCACGGAGCTGATTTTTCCTGGCAGGTACCGGGGGTGACTGTGCCCTGGACATGGAACTTTCCTGTTCAACAATAATGACAAAGACATGTTCAGTATGTCTTCCCTACACAGAAGCTTGAAGGGAGTAATTTTTTGAAGTATTTATATGTAAAGGAAACCAAACTCCACACTATCCTACCTCCAAAACTTACCCAGCTATACTCTACCCAAGGTAGAGTATATCCACCTTTTATATCTATTCTAGAGTGTATCTACCATGTATATCTATTCTTCCTTCTCATCACGATGGAAGTGTCCTTGCCTCTACCCAAACAGAATCCCTTCACCTGTACTCTGTATCTGATAATTGACTCCCATTCTCCTCCGATTATTCTTTTTTCCAACTTCCTCTCTCCAAGCACCTTCCTCTCAGCCTATGTGTAAAAACCTCTCCCTTTCTTAAAAAAAAAATTTTACCTCACCCTTCATTGCTCACTGTCTCCTGTCCATTCTGTCCTTCCCTTCACAGCTGAGCTTCCTTAAAGAACAGTAAATGCAGTACTTTTGGGTCTACTGCCTACTCTCATTCACTTCTCAACACACAGCTATGGCCTTTGCTTTCACACCCATCACTCCAACAATACTGCCTTCACCAAAGTCATCAAGTGACCCCCAAGTGACACATTCAGTGGGCATTTTACTTGGCCAGTCGCAACTGCCGTCACTGCCATCCTCTCTCACCCTCTGTCCATTCCTTTCACTGCTTCTCAAATGTTGGTAATTTCCCAGTATTCTATTCTCAGCCTCCTTTACTTCTCTTGTAGACACTCATCGTAGACAATGGTACTAATTTAACAAGCACCAATATGTTGATGGCGTCCAGAACTACAAATCGAGTCCAGAACTCATTCTGCTGCCACAATTCATATTTTCAACTGCCTACTCTATGTAACCCTCACCAAAAACTTGAAAGTTATCATAGACTCCTACCCACCACACACTCAACAAATAGTACTACTATGTCTCTTAAATGTATCATAAAGCTGTCACACCTTCGCAGTTCTTGGTGTCATTGCCTTTGTTTGGGTCCTCAGTCTCACATCTGGACTTGTGCAAAAGCATCTTATCTCCATGTTTAGTCTTGCCCCACCTCCAAAACTTATCTCCACACCATTGCCTGAAAAAACATTATACAAAAGTGGCCATGTCATTCCCCTACTTAAATATTACAATGAATTCCTATGTATTATCTACCACAGACCTACTAAATCAGAATCTCAAAGGGTGGAATTCAGAAACATGTTCTTCTGACACATTTCTTTACCTTCTGCTAATTAGCCTGTCTGGAATCTACCAGCCTATGGAACAAAATCAAAGCTCTTAGCACTCCGTACAGCATGCCACACATGTTCTGACCTCCACCTCCTCTGCTGCCTTAATGCACAAGCATCATCAGGCCAGACCACACCATGGAAGATTCTCCACATGTGCCATGAGCTTACATTGCTCTCCACGACTTTCCACAAGCTGATAATCCCTCACCCTCCTCTTCAAGGCAAATTCCTGCGTATTCTTCAAGCATCAACTTGAGGATCAATCTTAGAACATTTTCCATGTTCTCTTTTCCTTGTAGTTCAATCTAAAGTATAACAGACTCAATGAGCATATCTACAGCTACCTAGCTTGAGGGGCTAAATTATGGTTTGTCAAAAGAAACTTTAGGGCACCAAGCACTATCAGTTACAATCGAAGCAGCAGGCAAATTACTGTAGATATCACCTATATTTCAGATCTGAAAAAATGTAACCTATCCAAATATAATGAAAAAGAAAATTTCATTCGATCCCCCAATCCAAAATAACTGAGCTAGGATGAACAAATAAAAACAAAAGTACATACATGAATAAAGGAACGTATGATGCTGTCAACTGAAGGAGGTCTTTGGAGTTTGCTTGCAATTTTGTTCTGAAGAGCAGGAACTATAGGAGAAGGCTGTCTCATGCGCTGAAAAATTTAAAAAATTTAAGAGCATATTTGCTTCATCACACTCACACACATATATACACACACACACACCCCTTATAGTTAAGAAAGTCATCTAAGAAGTTTAGATTGTTATTGCTTTTATTTAATAAAATGCTTTCTACAAAAGTCAGAAATTCAATTACATAAGATCAAACATGTTGGTTATGATAAACATAAATGGATTTAGACATCTTTATTAAAACAGTATGACTGTCAGATTAGGATTTAAAAAATCAACAAACACAAGTAAAGCAACAAAAAAGAAAAAATATAACAAAACTAAAGAATCATCTTTAATAATAAAAAGGTACCATGACAATACAAAAAAATTAAATAACAAAATCCTTCTGGAAAGCAATACAAATCAACCTCTAAAATCTAGATCTAATCACTAACAGCATCATGGATGAGGGACTTTTCAAGATCACGATGGGGTTCTATATTTCAGTTTATAATGTATTAAACCTTATAGTCCAAAAACTTCATTGTAAATACAACATAGACATTCTAAATCCCTGTAGAGAATGGAGCAAACAAGCCATAGTACACATAACAAAAGACCAAAAAGCTATCAAGGAAGAAAAACACAAAAAAGTCAGAAATGCAATTAATGCAAAGACATTAGTTTTGATAAACATAAATGGATTTAGATATCCCTATTTTAAAAGATTAGGCCAGGTGCAGTGGCTCATGTCTATAATCCCAGCACTTTGGGAGGCCAAGCAGGCAGGTCACCTGAGGACAGGAGTTCAAGACCAGCCTGGCCAACATGGTGAAACCCCGTCTCTAATAAAAATTAGCCAGGTGTGGTAGTTTGCACCTGTAATTCCAGCTACTGGGGAGGCTAGGGCAGGAGAATCACTTGAACCTGGGAGGCAGAAGTTGCAGTGAGCCGAGATTGCACCACTGCACTCCAGCCTGGGCAACAAAGCGAGTCTCTATTTCTAAATAAATAAATAAATAAATAAAAATTAAAAGATTACAACTCAGATTAGGATTTTAAAAATTCAACAAACTAAAGATAGAAGCTAACTAAATAAAAAATATGGTGACACAAAGGTAAAACTGAAGGAATAGACAAAAATATATATATATATCAGACATACATAAATGAAAGAAAATGATAGCAATGTTAATTTCAGAAAGGCAAATGCATTAAATGGGATAAAGCTGATTTAAAACTTTATGGTACTTTACAATTAAATTATAATATCATAAAAGTATATATTCCTTAAAAAAATAGCATTTTTAAAAAACATAAGAAATTACAAGAAATATAATTATGGGAAACTAACAATTCTGTTTAATTCTTTTTTTTTTTTTGAGATGGAGTCTCGCTGTCACCCAGGCTGGAGTGCCACAGTGCAGTCACGGCTCACTGCAACCTCCGCCTCCCAAGTTCAAGCGATTCTCTTGCCTCAGCCTCCTGAGTAGCTGGGACTACAGGTGCCTGCCACCACACCCAGCTAATTTTTGTATTTGTTATAGAGACGGGGTTTCACCATGTTGCCCAGGGTGGTCTCGATCTCCTGGCCTCAAGTGATCCGCCTGCCTCGACCTTAAATTCTTAAATGATGAATTTTACAATAAAAAATTATCTGTGAGGCAGGGTGTGGTGGCTCACACCTGCAATCCCACCACTTTGGGAGGCTGAGGCAGGAGGATAACTTGAGCCCAAAAATTTGAGATCAGCCTGGGCAACATAGCAAGACCTGGTCTCTTAAAACAAAAAGAAAGAAAAAGAAAAGAAAGAAAAGAAAGAAAAGAAAAGAAAAGAAAAGAAAAGAAAAGAAAGAAAGAAAGGAAGGAAGGAAGGAAGGAAGGAAGGAAGGAAGGAAGGAAGGAAGGAAGGAAAGAAGGAAGGAAGGAAGGAAGGAAAGAAAGAAAGAAAGAAAAGAGAAAGAAAGAAAAGGAAGGAAGGAGGAAGGAAGGAAAAAGGAAGGAGGAAGGAAGGAGGAAGGAAGGAAGGAAGGAAAGAAAGAAAGAAAGAAAGAAAGAAAAGAAAGAAAGAAAGAAAGAAAGAGAGAAAAAGAAAGAAGGCCAGGCGTGTGGCTCACTCCTGTAATCTCAGCACTCTGGGAGGCAGAGGTGGGTGGATCACCTGAGGTCAGGAGTTTGAGACCAGTCTGGCCAACATGGTGAAACCCCGTCTCCGCAAAAAATACAAAAATTAGCTGGGCATGACGGCGTGTGCCTGTAATCCCAGCTACCTGAGAGGCTGAGGCAGGAGAACTGCTTGAACCCAGGAAGTGGAGGTGCAGTGAGCCAAAATTGTGCCACTGCACTCCAGAGCCTGGGCAACAGAGCGAGATTATGTCTCAAAAAAAAACAACAACAAAAAAAGAATATATATATATACCACTCTCACTTTCTGTATTAGTCTTGTCATGAACCATAACAAACAGTTCATGTTGTACTGTCTGCAGACCATATTCTTGGGTGGCACCGCATACACCATGGGAATGAGACTAAGAATGGCTGAAGTAAGTAAATCCATTACCTTCAATGGACAGAAAATACCAACAAAGCACAGTGACAGTACCTCCTATAGCAAGTTCAGTACATTGTGCCCAGACTAAACAGTAAGACAGAACAGGAACAAAAGCACCTCCTCCTCTTTCTCCCCTTTTCTAACAACTGTACAACTCTCACAGTGAAAGTGGGTTAAACTATGGGTTTGATTGACATTTTTGTCTGAAACTTACCTTTGTTTCTTCCCCAATCAAATTGTCTCTTTCACAGTAGTGCTGAAGTTGCAGGTTATATTTTTCTTCTTCTTCTTTCTTCTTTCTTTCTGCTTCTTTTTGTCTTTCTTCAGCTAACCGAATATGCTCTTCATTTTTTAGCCTTTGCTTTAAAATAAAAAGAAAAATATGCATTCCATATATTCCTTCTATAGTACATTCAAAAATGTGCTGCCTTATTTATCTGATAAAATGAGATAAAGATATAGATGACATGATATGGTGTTCTTTAACATAAGTTGTCTGCTTAAAGATATAATATTAGGCATCTTTTATAAAGTCTTCAGTCAGCCTACATCTATATTTTTAAAGTCATCACTTATCTCCTTTCTTAAATTACCCTTTCACCTTAATAAAATAATATCCAATGAATGTATATTGATCTGATATTTTCTAAATGTACTCCAACACTGTTCTCCTTTATAAGTAAGAAATACCTTTTCAAGTCAAAGATTTCACCTTCAGACTAAGTAGTAAAATACAATAGGGAAAAAAGATGTACCTCCTCCTCTTTCTCTCTTTTCTTTTCCTGTTCCTCTTCATACTCCTGCTGAATTCGTGCCCTCTGTTCTGCAAGCCGTCTTTCTTCTTTTTCTTCTGCAATTCTCAGTCTCTCTCGCTCTGCTTCCTCTCTTTGTTTCTTTTCCTCAATCTAAAGAATTAAACTTAGTTATTTATCTTGTAAAACTATTGAAAAGTTAGAATATCACTTATTTTTTTCCTGATAGTATATAAACTCAACACTTGTACCCTCTTTTTGCATGTTCCTAAATTTTTCAGTCTCCTGTATTTTCAGGGAGGCTACATGATTTACTGTACTGTTAAAAGCTTTGAGTTAAATTCCAGTTCCACCAAACAGACTACGTGACCTTAAGAAACTTGCTTGTCCTCAGTTTTCTCTTTTTTCTGGTAAACACAGTTATTAACGCCTACATCTCAAAGGAGTGCTTAAAGAATTAAAGTGAAACAATGTAAGGAACATAAAAGTTCCTCCTATATAGAAGGTTCTAAGCAACTAATTCATGATTATATTATTCTATAGTGATTGCTGCTATTATGTGTCAAAATTCTTGGAATTGATTATTCTAAAATAACAGTGAAATTAGTATTTTAGTATTCAATCATTTTTTAATGCAAGAGCCATTTCTCCCAAATGCCCTTTGTTATTTCCTAACTATAGAGGTTAATGGAGAAAGAACTAAAACTATTAGGTGGAGGAGGATTTAGGTCACAAGGACTCACAATTAAGTTTCATCTTGAATGCTACCTGGAGTCTGCAGCGTTGAGTACTCTAGAGCCTAAGATTTGAAGGAAAGAAGGCCCTAAGAGATAGATAGTCCACACCCCCGATGAATGAGGCAGGGAAGAACGGCAGCACGGGAACCAGGTATTCATGTCTCTGGTTTAAAGTTATCAACAGATTTTAGTTATCCTTAGGTATGGATCATACTACTCAGCATATTTTTGTTTTTCTTGTCTGTACTTCCTCTAGCTTCAAGGTTGCTCTATCTAGTGCTATTAATTTTTGAGCTACAAGAACTTTAATCTGGCCAGGCGCAGTGGCTCACCTGAGGTCAGGAGTTCGAAACCAGCCTGGCCAACATGGTGTAACCCCGTCTCTACTAAAAATACAAAAATTAGCCAGGCGTGGTGGTGTGTGCCTGTGATCCCAGCTACTCAGGAGGCTGAGACAGGAGAATCACTTGAACCCAGGAGGCAGAGGTTGCAGTGAGCCGAGATTGCACCACTGCACTCCAGCCTGGGCGACAGAATGAGACTCTGTCTTTAAAAAAAAAAAAAAAAAGAACTTTAATCTTCTAACACATCCTATGATTTTATATACTAGGGCTTTTTCCAACACTTCTTTCTCACAACATTATTAAATATGCATAAGCCTAATATTTAGTACTTTTAGTTAGCAATTTGCATGCAATCACTTCTTCAAGTCCAATATGCCTAAAGAAAACATCATTTATAATTCATCAAAATTTAATATTCAATACTCAATTCCTCCTTCTTCCTACTCCATGGGAAAAAAAAATCACATTCACAGGGGTCACTTTTCCATCAAAATCAAAGAATACCAATTTTTAAGCTATTAATGGATCATACACCTAATGGATCCAAAGCTCAGTGCCAACAGGAATGCTAGACAGTTGTTCAACAGCTTTCTGGTCTAGAAAGCAGGGAAAGCTATCTTCCTGTCATGGTTTTCCAATTACATAACACAAAAATGCTTCAGAGTTCTTAAAAATATTTTATTTGTTAACTATTTTTAAAGCTGTGATTAAAAATGTCAAACATTCACAAGTGTTACTAATATTCACCAAATTTTAACAGCATGAAGACTTCTGATGCATTAACTTGAGCTAACTGTGGAACTTACTTGTACAGACCTCAGGCTAATTTCTTACCATCTTTGTGCACAGATATGAACATTCCATAATATATTTTTTAACAAAAGTTTTGGATACTTTTTATCTGACATTATATTGTTGACAGTAATAATAAATACCACTGATCTATTTTACATTTTCTTAGAATTACATATTAGGTTTTGTTTGAGGTGGGAGAAGAGATTTTGAAGAGGCTGCTGAAAGAAAAATTAAAAAATCATCATCTGAAAGCAATCCATTCACAGATAAATTGAGGGTTGACAGGGTGGAAGAACTGAAGGTTGAAACTAAAATAGTTAAAGCTTCCCCCATTACCATACTTTTTCTAGAGGTAAAGACTTCCTAGTGAATCCTATAAATAGAAGTGTGATATCCATAGATATTACACTTGAAGTCTGGAGACTTGGGTTCAAGCAATGGCCTCACAATTTGCTAGCTGTGACACCCTGGGCAAGCCTGTTAGTCTGTGTATTAGTTGTATGTTATTAAACAGAGATAATAAAACCTCTCTCAGAGAAATCTGAGGTTTGATGAGATACTATATGTAAAAGTATCTCAAAAACAGTAAAAGTCTATACAATTGTAAGATTGTTTTTTGGCTGAATTCTACCTTAGACCATGGTAAGAACTGCTAAGCATTAGAGGAGGTACTTAAATTATGACCTGCTGTCATGGTCAATATACCACACGGTCCTTTACGTTCAACAGGGACTCTGAACCCTCAACTTGCTGCTACCTGACTTGAGTGCACAATATTGGGACCTCTGATACCAGTTTCTCACATTTAATATCTATATTGTTTCTGCTGAACCTTAAAAAGCACTTTCCACCCATTTCCACTGTCACCCACACTAGTAAAATATCCCTGCTTCCACTCTTTTTAATCCTCTATTATTGTATCTTAAACACTGATGTCACATCAATCATCCTTTTTTCACTCTGTCACCCAGGCAGGAATAAAGTGGCATATCTTGGCTCACTGCAACCTTTGTCTCCTGGGCTCAAGCAATCCTCCCACCTCAGCCTCCCGAGTAGCTGGGGTGACAGGCACACACTACAATGCCTGGCTAATTTTTTGTAGAAATGGGGTTTCATCATGTTGCCCAGGCTAGTCTCAAACTCCTGTGCTCAAGAGATCTGCCCACCTTGGCCTCCCAAAGTGCTGGCATTACAGGTGTGAGCCACCACACCCAGCCTAATATCAATCATCCTTAAAGGCTATATCCATTATGTCACTGCCTTATTTAAGAGTCAAGAATAATTAGGATTAAAAAGAAGATATGTTTGAGGGCATCTGTTTAAGAGTTTGGAATTAGATTATAAAACCTTAAATGTTAGGTTCAAGAGTTGAGATAATTTCTGTAGGCAAAGAAAAGCTACCACCAGATTTTGAGTAAAGAAGAATAGCAGGTGAAAAGTCATATCAAAGGAGGATTAAACAGGCCATAAGATTAATCTGACACTGGTATCTAAGTGTGAGTGTGAAGGGGAGGGAGGTAGGGAAAGAAGAAACTGTGAGTCCCTCCTGGGCAAGTATCTCACATTCATCTCAGGCTCCATCCCTAGGACTCAGCCCAGGGTACCCCCAGTATGGGAGTAAGTCTGTTTGCTTCATAAACACTGGATGTTCAAGTGTCTTCCTTTGCGAATAGTCTAGGCAGTTCTACTATGTTAAATGCCATTTACTTATGTACATAAATGGGGCAAATAATTGTAAACTGTGATTATCTTAAATCTAATTTTTATTTATTTACAATCTGTAATAATATCAAATCATTTGGAAAAAATCTATTGATTTTCTAATAACTTACAAATATCTAGAAAGATGCATTCTCTGCCTAATAGATGAATATTTTAGTAAATCAGTTTTTAAAATCTCAGCATTCTTTGATTTAAAATTAATGATTTAGGCCGGGCGTGGTGGCTTACACCTGTAATCCCAGCACTTCGGGGGACCAAAGCAGGCAGATCACTTGAGGTCAGTAGTTCGAGACCAGCCTGGCCAAGATGGTGACATCCTGTCTCTATTAAAAATACAAAAATTGGTCAGGTGTGGTGGCTCACGCCTGTAATCCCAGCACTTTGAGAGGCCGAGGTAGGCAGATCACGAGGTCAGGAAATCAAGACCATCCTGGCTAATACGGTGAAACCCTGTCTCCACTAAAAATACAAAAAATTAGCCGGGCGTGGTGGCAGGCACCTGTAGTCCCAGCTACTCAGGAGGCTGAGGCAGGAGAATCACTTAAAGCCAGGAGGCGGAGGTTGCAGTGAGCGAAGATCTCACCACTACACCCTAGCCTGGGTAGACAGAGCAAGACTCCATCTCAAAAAAATAAAAAAAAAATAATTATTTAATAAAATAAAAGATTAAGTCAACTACTATACTTAATACATCTGTTTATTTCCTTGAAATGAAATAACTTTTGTACTACTGATATCTGATCTGATATAAATTAGATATTTTAGATAACAGTATGGCATTTTAGAATTTAGTATTTATCCTGGAGAAAATCTTTGCAAGTTTTGTTTATTAAAATCTCATGAAACTTTGAAACTGATCAAATAGCATTTCACCTGGAAACGAAGAAAATTCTTGTATAATTCTTGCTGTTTAATCTGAAGTTCAGTTGGAGGCTCACCAAATACATTTCCCCGAGCAAAAGGAGAGCTCTGTGTTTGCATATGACCTTGAAAGAAATATTTTGCAAAAACATACTATTAGCCAATGCTTAGCAAATGTAACAGTTAAAGTATGAACAGTTTGCTAATAAATTCATTTTTAAAAAAAAAAAAAAGTCCAAAGATTAAAATCAGAAGGGGAAGGCTGAGATTAGAATCTGAAGATCAGATGAACAGTAGTAAGAGAAAGAAAACTGGTAATACTAAAATAAAATTAACAGTTAAAAAAATCAAATAATATCTGAAAGATACAAAGGAAACATAAAAGCTAACAGCTTAAACAACCCTCATTGCAACAAAGGCTTTAAAATAGAATTTATAAAGAAAAAAAGGACATATTTACATTCTTCAGTATGTGAATATCCTTTACTTAAGAACATTGCTTAATAACATATTAAAATGTATTATGTAACATATATTTAAAATTTTCTAAAACCGTTTTTAAAAATCAGTAATTTCAAAATGCTTCCCAATAGTTTAAATGACAGAATAGAAAGTCAGCTTTGAAAAACATATTTAACAAATTAGAATGCATCTTAATTATTGTAATCGTTATTTTTAAAACTCTCAACTTAATGAGATATAAACATGAACAAAAATTTTTTAGTATATATTACCTATAAATAGTATCATATATTCTTGGAATGGAAAAAATTATTTCATAAAAGCAATTCGAAAAACAATTATACCCTTAGAGTCTCTTTGAATGCAGATGGGAAAAAATGACATTTAAATTTAAGCCTCACATAACTTTTTATATTATTTTTGAGTTTCTGACTCATTCTTTATACCATTAAACTAAAGCATGTATTTCTTTTTTTGTTTTTTGAGACAGAGTCTTGCTCTGTCACCCAGGCTGGAGTGCAGTGGCATGATCTCGGCTCACTGCAACCTCTGCCTCCCAGGTTCAAGCTATTCTCCTGCTTCAGCCTCCCAAGTAGCTGGGACTACAGGCGTGTGCCACCACGCCTGGCTAATTTCTTTTTGTATTTTTAGTTGAGACGGGATTTCGTCACATTGGCCAGGCTGGTCTCTAACTCCTGACCTCAGATGATCCGCCCGCCTCGGCCTCCAAAAGTGCTGGGATTACAGGCGTGAGCCACCGTGCCCAGCCTAAGGCATGTATTTCTCGCATGTAGTTTTGTATAGGCAAATTGCTTTGCAGTTCAGCTACCACTCAGGTCTATTTTGCTTTTGTATTTAAATTTATTAATGCTTATTTGAACAGACTGGCAGAAAGCCAAATCAATACTTAAACATTATGAATACTTTTTCCCTCTAGAAAATTTTCCTACTGAAAACAAACTAAATATACACCTTGAAGGCTCTTTTAAATTTTATGCTGTGGTGGAAAAGCTGATTAGCAAAACAAACTTGAGTAGCATGTTTCACCGTGATGCTCACTCCTATTCTAAACCTTTGGGGCAATTAGAGAAGAAATATTATTAGAGACAGACAAGAGAAGTCCTTTTAGAAATGAATAAACTATAAAAGGAAAATCATAGGGAAACACTTGCTATATACAAAGAAAGCAGAAATGTATCTTGGCATGATAATAAGCCAAAAAATAAATTTAAGCCAAATTTGTATTAGACTTCATAAGCCATAGCTCATCTAAAAACCATAAAAGAAAAGAAAAAATAGTGAACATTATAAAGGGCATCAGAAACAAACCTAATGAAGATAAAATATTAGAGGATAAGGAAACTTAAACACATGTTGTAACATTCAATTTTCAGCTATATTCAAGTTCCTTCAGGCTTTTAAAATATCAAATGCTACATATATGCAAAGATATGTGTGTCTGTGTGTACATACATACACACACATGCACTCATACACATATATATGGCATAGCACAAAATTAGGTGGCTTTGAATCATTTCTTGTATTGAGAAAGTTTATTTTAGATTAATTAATTCTTTTTTTTTTTTTTTGAGATGGAGTCTCACTCTGTCACCAGGCTGGAGTGCAGTGGTGTGATCTCAGCTCACTGCAACCTCCTATTCCCGGGTTCAAGCAATTCTCCTGCCTCAGCCTCCCAAGTAGCTGGGACTACAGGCACATGCCACCACGCCCAGCTAATTTTTGTATTTTTAGTAGAGACGGGGTTTCACCATGTAGGCCAGGATGGTCTCGATCTCCTGGCCTCATGATCCGCCTGCCTCGGCCTCCCAAAGTGCTGGGATTACAGGCGTGAGCCACTGTGCCCAGCCAATTAATTCATTCTTAGGGAAGAAAAGTCTAATTTGGGAATTTCAATTCACAAAAAAAAGGAAGTTTTAAACATTTTATGGTTTTTACTCAATTCTTAAAACAGAACATCTTGGCAACAATATCAGCATAAAAACCTGGCAGTGGTACAGAAAGGCTATAGGCAACTAATTTTGCTGTGCATGTTTAATCATCAGGCTTATGCTTTTGGGAAGGGATCATAGGAACTGTTGATTTTCTGGTGTTTTTGCTTGGTATGCAAAGCTAGATGGCTAAAAAGTGTTATTACTAAGAAAGCGAAAGTTCTAGGCTGAGCCAGAACTACAAACAATACCAGGTATGGAAGAAAAGGGTAGAGAAAGACTCTGTATGGCAATGAGATCTCAATACAGACTACTAGAAGCAGCAGCAAATGAGAAAAATATCAGAAATAAGTCAAAATTCTCTTAGCAGCAATAATATGAAAAGGTGTTGTGATGTTCTTACCACACACTATTACAAATTAAAAGAGCCAAATCAATAATATTGTCAAAATCAAAGGTTCCAATTTTAGTGCTCTAAAAATCAAAACTGGATCCGATAAAATATATTGTAGAACAAAGAAAGCATTTTCTCATAATTAGAAAACACTGGTACAAGCTGCCCATGAAAACGGTAAATAATCCATCTCTTAAACTGTTCAAAAAGGCTACAGATAAGTGTGCTACCATCAAAGCCTTGAAAGATGCAGGGCTATGACTCTAATCACAGCTCCCCACTTCACTTATCTGTTTAGCCAAAAATAAGGGTTAAAAACAAAAAAGACTGCATGATCAGTCACAAATATTTTAGAACTTCCTAATGAAAAGTTCTTTTCTAATCTAAAATCAAAACTTCTGTGAAAGCACAAAGTAGAATTTTGTAATGAATAAATGGCCAGTTTTATAGGCATCAAAATATAGTGTGAGGTGCTGTATTAAATTTTATTTTTAAATATATAACACAATTTAACATACCTGACAACTTTTCCTGGTATGTCAAAAAAAAGATAATTGAATAATTTTCATCTTTCAGAATTTTTGATTAAAGGATATTAATAGTAAATCAAAGATAAGTAGTTAAGAGGCATGTAACCAGGCGGTGGCTCACGCCTATAATTCCGGCACTTTGGGAGGTGGAGGCGGATGGATCACAAGGTCAGAAGTTCAAGACCAGCCTGGCTAAATGGTGAAACCCCATCCCTACTAAAAATACAAAAATTAGCCAGGTGTGGTGGTGGGTACCTGTGATTCCAGCTACTTGGGAGGCTGAGGTAGAGAACTGCTTGAACCCAGGAGGTGGAGGTTGCAGTGAGCTGAGATTATGCCACTGCACTCCAGCCTGGGGTAACAAAGTGAGACTCCATCTCACAAAAAAAAAAAAAAAACATTGCTTCATTTCTTTGTACACAGTTGTTTTACAAGGGAGGGTAAATGATTACTAAAACAAGTAAAAAATGAATTTCCCTATACAATTTATCATATCACAATGATACTGTTTCACTAATTCAAACAGCTATGGATATAAGATGCAAATTGTGTATGTGTGTAAAAAGAGTGTTTGATTTTAAGAAATGTCCCCCACTAGCAAAATAAAAATGTTAGCAGCAGCTAAAGGATACACAGCAAGTTACAAAGCTGAGAAGAAACACAGTAGGAAGAAGTAACCTTTCCCTATTCACCTTTTTTCAAAGTAACTATGAAGAAAAGGCATTTTATGAATAGTGTGTAATGTTTCCTGTATCAGAATAGCCAAATTCTCAAGATCCCAATAAGAACTTAGTCACAGAACAGAAATGTTACTGAACAATTTCAGAAATGTAAAAAAAAAAAAAAAAAAAAAAAAAAATGTGATTAAAAACCTGAGCTTTTATTTGCAGCATCTTCTAGGTTCTCAGCATTTGAAGTGGCTAAATTTGGGTCTAGAGATACAACAGCCCTTTTATCTTCATATGTTCTTGCATCTGGGTTATGGTAGGCATCTATATTTTGTCTGTGCATCCTATTCAAATCAGCTGAGAGGAAAAAATAAGCCATTTATTTCAATAAACACATTTCTGTAATTGGCATGCAAAATATATTTTCTTAAAATAGGAAGTCAGAAAGAAAAACAATAGGACAAAGTTGGGAATAATTCAATGATATGTTGGTGCCCTGAAAAGAGAAACAAAATTATCAAAACTTTTAAGATTTTCAAAAAATAATCCTTAAAAATAATCTCAATTAGTAGATAAATTAAGGACACATAAATCTTTAACAAAACATAAAAACCATATTAACAGTATCTATGTTACTTCAGAACTTAGAATTTCTTTAATATAGAAAAAATATAGCAACAATTTAAAACAACTCATAGTGAAATTTACCTGTCATCGGTCTCCTAAAAACACATAATTATGTGGAGTGGAGTTTTAAAATATATTCACAAATTACTTGGCAATCCTCCCTCAAAGGGTAAAGCTAAATTCCATTCCCCTTCAGTGGTGTCCAGAGTTAATAACTCACTTCTTATGACTAGCATATTGCAGAAATAATGATATATGACTTCTGAGGCTACCTCATAAAAGAAATTATTTCCACCTTGCTTATCTATGGATCATTCACTCTGAAGAAAGCCAACTGCCATACCATAAGGACACTAAGGGAGCCCTATGGAGAGGCCCATATGACAAGGAACTAAGGCCTCCTGAGCCATGTGAGGGAGCCATATTGAAAATGAATCTTACAGTCCCCATCAAGCCTCAGATGACTACTGCCATGGTCAACATCTTGGACTCCAACATTATGAGGGAGCCTGAGACAGAACCACCCAACTAAACCACTCACAAATTTCTAACCCTCAGAACCGCAAGATAATAACTGTTTATCATGCTAAAACACCAAGTTTTGGGTTAATTCATTACATAGAATAGATATCTAATACACACAGCAAAAATCTGAGCACCTAGAATTGGGTCAAACAACCAATCTCAAAAACAGAACTGAATGATTACAGAACTTAAAGCTTTAATAAAATAAAAAGTACCTGTTTTCCATAAAACAAACAAACCAAAAAACTGCAACAGTATGGCAGCACTGAAAGTGAACTTAAACCTGGATATAAGAAGTATTTATCAGGAAGCCTGTTATGTTCAAGAATGTATTTTGAACATGAATCACAATTAGAATTCCAGATAGAACATGGCAAGTAATACATAAATGCTACAAAAGAGAATGGGAGTTCAGAATCAGGAAGGTTCACATTCTGTTACAATATTTAGGGCAGCTTGGACTTGGAAAATGTATAGGAGCTTCACAGATGAAGATAAGTAGGAAAGCATAATAGAGAAATAGAACAATGTGAGAAAGCACTCCAAGTGGGTAAAGCCTGATGAGTGTTCTGGCAACATTAAAGTAGTCCAGCTAGACTAGAGCATAAAGCACATGTAATAGAGCAATGGCAAATAAGACTGGAAACCATAGAATGGATACCTATTCTTCAATATCCTAAAACACATGTCAATGGCTCTCAATTTTGTTCTGTAGAAGGTAATGGAGGCAGTTGTGGTTGTTACAGAAGTGGGATAAATATATTAGTCTGGCCGGGCGTGGTGGCTCACACCTATAATCCCAGCACTTTGGGAGGCCAAAGAGGGTGGATTACTTGAGCTCAGGAGTTTAAGACCATCCTGGGCAACATGGTGAAATCCCATTTCTACTGAAAATACAAAAATTAGCTGGGCATGATGGCATGTACCTGTAGTCCCAGCTACTTGGGGGGCTGAGGTGGGAGGATCACTTAAGCCGGGGGGGTGCAGGTTGCAGTGAGTCAAAATTACACCACTGCACTTCAGGCTGAGTGACAGAGTGAGACTGTCTCAAAAAAAAAATAAAAATAAAAATGGTTGAGGGCAAAGAAAAAGATTTAAAGATCAATCTGTAGGGAAGACCTAAAGAGTAACACAGGAGTAAAAGAGATGACATGGAAGAGAATGGATGAAGGGATGAGAAACACACAAGGTCAGATGACAGTCCTTAGAAGAAAGATCATGCTCACAAACCTAGCAGAGTCTAACTCTAGTTCATAATGCACATCCAATAAATATTAGCTGAAGTCTGGACAGCATCTCGGAGGATACAAAGGACTTAGAGAAAAAAAGGAACTGTCAAGCCAGTTCAAAGAAGATAAAAGATGAGCAAAAATCATTAAATTGAAATTAGGTCATCAGGCTTTTTGTTGACAATGTGGCATGGGGTGGTGGGGCGCGGGGGTACAAGCTAGATGTTATACTATGGAAAAATAGCCAATAAGAGGGTGGTAAGAAGTGACAGCAACAAGCATGGACTACTTTTTGAATGTGTT